>NC_050102.1:23429701-24679701 GCF_902167145.1 Zea mays | reverse complement strand
TCAGGGTATCACCAAATCAAGATGAAAGAGTTTGACCAGCTCACGACTTCTTTCATCACACCTTTTGGCATGTACTGCTATACTACTATGACATTTGGTTTGAGGAATGCAGGTGCGACATACCAAAGGTGCATGAACCACGTGTTCGGAGAGCACATCGGCCGAACGGTCGAGGCTTACGTCGATGACATCGTTGTCAAGACGAGGAAAGCCTCCGACCTCATCTCTGACCTTGAGACGACATTCAAGTGTCTGAGAGCGAAGGGCGTGAAGCTCAACCACGAGAAGTGTGTCTTCGGAGTCCCCTGAGGCATGCTCCTAGGGTTCATCGTCTCCGAGCGGGGCATCGAGGCCAACCCGGAGAAAATTGCGGCCATCACCAACATGGGGCCTATCAAAGATTTGAAAGGAGTACAAAGGGTCATGGGATGCCTTGCGGCTCTGAGCCGCTTCATCTCGTGCCTCGGCGAAAAAGGCCTACCCTTGTACCGCCTCTTAAGGAAGACCGAGCGCTTCACTTGGACCCCCGAGGCTGAGGAAGCCCTCGGAAACTTAAAGGCCCTCCTTACAAACGTGCCCATCTTGGTGCCCCCGCTGCGGGAGAAGCCCTCTTGATCTATGTAGCCGCAACCACTCAGGTGGTCAGCACCGCAATCGTAGTCGAGAGACAAGAAGAAGGGCATGCACTGCTCGTCCAGAGGCCGGTCTACTTCATCAGTGAAGTACTATCCGAGACCAAGATCCGCTACCCGCAAATTCAGAAGCTACTGTATGCAGTAATTCTGACGCGGCGAAAGTTGCGACACTACTTCGAGTCTCATCCGGTGACTGTGGTATCATCCTTCCCCCTGGGGGAGATCATCTAGTGCCGAGAGGCCTCGGGTAGGATAGCAAAGTGGGCGGTGGAGATCATGGGCGAGACAATCTCGTTTGCTCCTTGGAAGGCAATAAAGTCCCAAGTCTTGGCGGACTTCATGGCTGAATGGGTCGACACCCAACTGCCAACGGCTCCGATCCAACCGGAACTCTGGACCATGTATTTCGATGGGTCGCTGATGAAAACGGGAGCCGGCGCAGGCCTGCTCTTCATCTCACCCCTCGGGAAGCACCTCCGCTACGTGTTGCGCCTCCATTTCCCGGCGTCAAACAACATGGTCGAGTACGAGGCTCTGGTTAACGGGTTGCGCATTGCCATCGAGCTAGGGGTTCGGTGCCTCGACGCTCGTGGCGACTCGCAGCTTGTCATTGACCAAGTCATGAAGAACTCCCACTGTCGCGACCGGAAGATGGAGGCCTACTGCGCCGAAGTTCGACGCCTGGAAGACAAGTTCTACGGGCTCGAGCTCAACCACATCGCTCGGCGGTACAACGAGACTGCGGATGAGCTGGCTAAAATAGCCTCGGGGCGGACAACGATTCCCCCGGACGTCTTCTCCAAAGACATACATCAACCCTCCACCAAGACCGACGACACGCCCGAGCCCGAGGAGGCCTCGGCCCAGCCCGAGGTATCCTCGGCCGCCGAGGGTGAGGCATTGCACGCCAAGGGAGAGCGGAATGTGGTCACGCCTAATCAAAACTGGCAGACCCTGTACCTGCAATATCTCCACCGAGGAGAGCTACCCCTCGACAAGGCCGAAGCTCGGTGACTAGCGTGGCGCGCCAAGTCGTTCGTCTTACTGGGTGATGAAAAGGAGCTCTACCACCGCAGCCCCTCAGGCTTTCTCCAACTATGCATATCCGTCACCGAAGGACATGAGCTATTGCATGAGATACACTCGGGGGCTTGCGGCCACCATGCAGCACCTCGAGCCCTCGTTGGGAACGCCTTCCGACAAGGCTTCTACTGGCCGACCGCGGTGGCCGACGCCACTAGGATTGTGCGCTCTTGCCAAGGGTGCCAATTCTATGCGAGACAGACGCACCTGCCCGCTCAGGCCCTACAGACAATATCCATCACCTGGTCGTTTGCTGTGTGGGGTCTAGACCTCATCGGTCCCCTGCAGAAGGCACCCGGGGGCTTCTCGCACCTGCTGGTCGCCATCGACAAATTCTCCAAGTGGATCGAGGTCCGACCCCTAACAAGCATCAGGTCCGAGCAGGCGGTGGCGTTCTTCACCAACATCATCCATCGCTTTGGGGTCCCGAACTCCATCATCACCGACAATGGCACCCAGTTCACTGGGAAGAAGTTCCTGGACTTCTGCAAGGACCACCACATCCGTGTGGACTGGGTCGCCGTAGCTCACCGCATGACGAATGGGCAGGTGGAGCGTGCCAACGGCATGATTCTACAGGGACTTAAACTGAGGATCTACAACGACCTCAACAAGTTCGGCAAGCGATGGATGAAAGAGCTACCCTCGGTGGTCTGGAGTCTGAGGACGACGCCAAGCCGAGCCACGGGTTTTTCGCCGTTCTTTCTAGTCTATGGGGCCGAGGCTATCTTGCCCACAGACTTAGAATACAGTTCCCCGAGGACAAAGGTGTACGACGACCGAAGCAACCAGACCAACCGAGAAGACTCACTGGACCAGCTGGAAGAGGCTCGGGACGTGGCCTTACTACACTCGGCACGGTATTAGCAGTCTCTGCGATGCTACCACGCCCGAGGGGTTCGGCCCCGAGACTTCTAGGTGGGAGACTTGGTACTTCAGCTGCGGCAAGACGCCCGAGGGCGCCACAAGCTTACTCCCCCCTGGGAAGGGTCGTTCATCATCGCCAAGATTTTGAAGCCCAGAACATACAAGCTGGCCAACGATCAAGGCGAGGTCTACAGCAACGCTTGGAACATGCAACAGCTATGTCGCTTTTACCGTTAAGATGTTTTCAAGTCGTTCATATACCTCGTTCTCTTTACATACACAAATAAAGTCTAACCATCAAGGAAGGCTCAGCCTTGCCTCGGCAAAGCCCGACCCTCCCTCGGGGGCTAGAAAGGGGGGAACCCCCTCTGCGTCAAAATTTTCCTCGGAAAAAGTCTTTCTGCCAGAATGTCTTTTGCGCTTTTCGACTGCTTCGATAGCGGGATCCTGAAAACGACGAGAGTACGCGTAAGCGGCAAGGCCGACCGAGCCGAGGGACTCCTACGCCTCCGGGATACGGATACCTCACTCATCACCTTCTGCGATAAGTAACTCATGCTCGGATAAGCGATTCTACTAACCGAACAAGCCTTAACGCTCGAAAACTTTTCTGCCAGAACGATTTTCGTGCCTTCTCGACTATATCGATAACAGAATCCTGCGGACGAGTAAGAGTACACGTAAGCGGCAAGGCTGACCGAGCCGAGGGACTCCTACGCCTCCGGGATACGGATACCACACTCATCACCTTCCGCGATAAGTAACTCTCGCTCGGATAAGTGATTCTGCTACCGACGAACAAGTCCTGATACTCGAAACAAGAGGAAAGGAAACACAACTTTATAACACGACAATAATATGTTTGAGCCTCGGCGGCCGCGAAAAACATACGCATACTACAGACAAACTGTTCCTGCAGGTTCAGACATCGACAGAGGGAGCAGCAGCACCCTCGGCGTTGTTTCCACCATCGGCGGAATCTGGCCCGGCCTCGGACGGCGACACGGGCGGAAGGATCTCCACCTCGAAGGAAGACGTCAGCACCGTGCTTGGGCCATCGCAGCCAGGGTCTCCTTCAGGCTTTAGGGTCCTGGCCCGAGCAGATACCTCGACCGGCCGCTCCGTAGCCTCAGCCAGCTATCCCCTGAGGACATCAGCCCGGCTCACGGCCTCGGCAGCGTGACTCCGAAGTTGGTCCCGCTCACGGATGACCTGGCCAGGCTCCAGCCGCCGCTGCTGTGCCTCCTCGGCCAGGGAAGCCACGTGCTCCTGGGCCGACGAAGCCTCTTCTCGAGCCGACTCCGCCTCTGTCACCGCTGACACCACTGCCTCCGGCTCCGGCGCATCGCAGAGCAGCTGAGGGTTCTGTAACTGAGCAAGAGAAGCCTTGAGTGGCAAGGCCGACCGAGCCGAGGGACTCCTACGCCTCCGGGATACGGATACCTCACTCGTCACCTTCTGCACAAGGCAACTCACACTCGGTTAAGCGGTTCAGCCAGCCGACAGGCGAGTCCTAGTGCTCGAAATGAGGAAGAGGCACGGCTTCAAGACCAAATCCCCAGATGTTCAGGCCCCGACAGCCACAATGAACATACACCGGTACTCAAGGTGCCATTACAAATGGAACTCCGGTTCCACTCCCGCGGGTATGAACAACCCCCACATCGGAGGGCCTGCGGGACAACAAACTCCGGGTGGCTCGCCGGTGACCTCTGCACCAACAGCGCGGCAACGACCTCCGTCTCGGACGGCAAGACAGCAGCAGCGATGGCCCTAGGGAGAACGCTACCGCTGGAAGGCCCTCGTTCACGTCCCCTCGCGGGGGACGAGAACCAGCCATTAAAGCCAAAGAGTCGGAGGCCCGGAGCGCAGGTGGCACTGACGGTGCCGTCGGCGGAGAAACCTTCTCCGGCTGCCACCACCTCAGTACCGACGACAGCGGCCACCTGCCCACCAACACCGCACCAGCGAGCGGCGACCGCCCCAAAGCGCACCGGCAGGTCCTCGCTCCCGTTCTCGCCACGAGAACGAGAACGAGACAGTCCCAGAACACGAGTACCTCCCTCGCGGCGTACGACGTGTTGTGCGACCTCCCGGTGCAGCCGGCCACAGTCGCCCGGACGGAGGCCGGAATGCTGCACCCTGGCCAAGCAGCAGCAGTTCGCCTTCCCCCGCATGGCTGGAGGACGCCTCCTCCGCAGAGCTAGAGGATGTCTTCCTCCCCCGGATGTCGGAGGAAGAAGCAGGTCGCCGGCCCACGCGGAGGCAGGCCCCAACTTGCCCCGCCCTCCTCCCCAGCAAGGATGACGAAGATCCTTGAAGCTAAGGGCGGGGCAGAGGCCGCAGCCCGGCTTGCTTCTCCCCACCATCAAACTGATGGTCACCATCCTGGGTGACCATTGGTGAGGGAATGCAACTGGGCTGCCTGATGAAAATCCTTGAAGCCGAGTGATGGCTGAAGGATGCCAACCTCCGTGAGGTTGCACACCTCCAACAACAAGACGAAGGCAACGCGGGCACTCCCCATCCGGGGGCTCGGAAGGTGGAAGGGCGCGATGCATGAGGGGAGTTCGAAGACATGGCTACCGCCCGGGGGATCAACCCCTTTTTAAAGGCGGCTCTCCCCACTCGCATCCTCAAGCATCATGGGCAAAGTCTTCACCAACGTGCTCCAGGCCCTCCCCCTACGACACGGGGGCTGGGTCTGTTGGGGACCTTCGGCTTCCGAAGGTCCTCAAAACATGATTTAACAATGTTTCTGGAGTATAATGTGTGAACAGGTATCTTCGGACTCGTATCAGAAAGGGAGAAGCCCAAAAGATACGAAGGTTGGCACAGCGCCGAAGCTGTGAAGCAGGAAAGCTTCGGCATGTTCGCAGAAAAGGGAACCGACTTAAAGATGAAAAGGCCATCTAGACCTCGATAGATTGCTATGGAATTATCACCAAATGTAAAGGGCATGTATGTAATTTTGTATGGGTTGTACCCCGTGCCTATAAATAGGTGAACAGTACCCCCGTACTGTTCACGCTGACTTGGCATTCGCTTTTTGCGTCACACTTGTATTTTCATCTCCTTCCAAGCTGAAGGTACATTTATAATTCAATATTGTTTCTATTTCTCTATGATAAGATAATAAAGTTAAATGAATGATGTTATATGATTATTCGTGCTATCTTTTATGTTTCATATGCTTCGTCTTTCATTAATGTATATTGTGATGATGAAGGTTCGTCCTTCATGACCTTCGTCCGGAGATCGTTATATCCTAAGGGAAATAATGCTTCAAAGGACGAAGGACTTTATCGTTTAACATTTTCTGTGTTGCCTTGTTCTTAACTCATAGCATTTGAGAACAAGTCCCCAACATTGGCGCCCACCTCCGGTGAACTCACTTCCATTTCTTGAGCTTTTCGACACCTTCGGCAAGCATCAGCTTCGTCATGCCGCCGAAGAAGGCTTCAGCACCAGGGGCTGGCACGCTGCAGCCGCTGGACCCCAATCAAGACGTCCTTTCTCTTAGAGAGGCACGAAGCCAGAAGAGGAAGGCTACCAGTCCAACACCTCCGGAGGATGATCTAGATCAGGAGATTCAAAATCTGGAAATCCTTCAGCAGCAGGTTCAACGCAGGAAGGAGAAGATGGCCAGGCTAGCTGAACTGCAGAGGCAGATAGATGAAGCCTCTGAAGAAGTTCGTCATCTTGCTCAGGATGAGCAACACCGAAGGCCTCAGCATCAAGACCTTCATCAGGAGGGCTTTCACAACGAAGATGACTGGTATGACAATTTCCATCATGGGAATTTTGTTTTTGATGATGCTTCTCCCCTGTCCGCTGAGTTACAGGCTACACCTTGGCCTCCGTCCTACAAGACGCCTCAGCTCCCCGTATTTGATGGCCATTCAGATCCGAAGCAGTTTTTGATGAGCTACGAAGCAACAGTGTCTTCGTACGGTGGCAATGCTTCAGTCATGGCCAAATCTTTCGTTATGGCTGTCAGAAGTGTTGCTCAAACCTGGTATTCCTCCCTTCGACCAGGAACGATCACTTCATGGCAGAAGCTGAAGGATTTGTTGTTAACCAGCTTTCAAGGATTTCAGACGAAGCCGGTCACTGCTCAGGCTCTGTTCCAGTGCACTCAGGACCACGAAGAATACCTTCAGGCATATGTCCGAAGGTTCTTGCGTTTGAGGGCACAGGCACCAACGGTGCCCAATGAAATTGTCATTGAGGCCATGATCAAGGGGCTTCGGCCAGGTCCGTCAGCTCAGTACTTCGCCAGGAAGCCTCCTCAAACTTTGGAGAAGCTTCTCCAGAAAATGGATGAATACATTCGGGCCGACAATGATTTTCGTCAAAGAAGGGAGGAGGCTTTCAGGTTTTCTGAAATGACCAGGGGCTTCGGAGGGAGGTTTTACCCGAGGCATGTGAGATCAATTCACAATTCTACACAAAATGATGACAGAGGAAGCCAACAGCAAAGGCCACAATGCTCCTCACAGGCTTCTGGACAACAGCAAAGCTCTTTCCGGCCACCAGCTCCAAGAGGCAGAGGCGCCAGGGGCTTCGGAGGAAGATTTGGCGATCAACCGAGAAGAATCTTTTGCTTATTCTGCGGTGAGAACAAAGGCCATACTACCAGGATGTGCCATGTTACTATACAGAAGCAAAAGGAAATAGCTGAAGCAGCGGCACAACAAGCCCAGCCGAAGCAGGTCATGCATACAGCTTCGTATCATTCGCCCTACATCCCAGAATATGTGGGCAACCATCCTGCAGTCTCTGCTGCTTCGGCGAGTCAGCCTCAAGCCTCCTGGCAACAGCCTCCGCCTCCACCTCCGTTACAACAGGGCCAGCAGCCAGAAGGGAGCCAATATGCTCCACACCAAAGGGACTTCAGAGAGCAGTCCGAAGCTCGTACAGTCAATAGCACCGTGCCGGAGTCAAAGCACATCTATTGACAAGTATCCTACCTTGATAGCAGCCTTTTCCATTTTAAGTTCTATTTTCTGTATAATAAAGAACATTTCGATTTTCATGTAATAGTTTTGTGGTTGGTTATAAGGAAAATCTATTTTCTCCGAAGGCTTAAGTTGCTGAAGTTTGAAAGTTTGCGGAGGACCTTCGAATTATTAAAAATCCTTCGAAGTAACAAAGTTACAAAAAGTCGTTCCAAAGGGAGCGCAGTGTAAGTTTTTTGCTCCAAAGACGTTCCTAAGGGAATGCAGAGCATACAGCGAAAAGTCAACGCTGATACCGCCTAAGTAAAAGGCGAAGAAGCTCCAAAGACGTTCCTAAGGGAATGCAGAGCTTATACCGCCTAAGTAAAAGGTGAAGAAGCTCCAAAGTCGTTCCTAAGGGAATGCAGAGCTTACAGCGAAAAGTCAACGCTGATTCCGCTGAAGTAAAAGGCGAAGAAGCTCCTAAGGGAGGCTTATAATGAAAAATTTTGTATGTTTTGTCACAGGAACGCGTGTATCTTTCGGAACAAATGTCATCTACATAACATAACATCATCACATCATTTTGCATAGCATAAGCATCATACATCATGTTGCATATGGCATAAGAAGGGGACACAATATTGATCTTCGGAAGTATGCTTTGAAAGAGTGAAAATCGTAAGCGTGGGAGACACAATCTTCATCTTCAGAGAATAGCTTCGGAGAATGTTTTCACGAAGCTTGGGTATTCTTCATCAAAGCACTATGGACATTGTTGTACATAAAAATTTTTCTTTCTTCACGAAGCATGAAAAGAAGGGAAGGTGTTTTTTTCGCCGAAGGCTCAAAATCGGTACGTATGTAAAGTTTCATGCATCGTAAAGAATTGAATAATGAAAAGAGGCTTGAATATTACATTCAAATGTACAAAATATTACATAAATCACAATTCAAATGTTTTTCCTAAAAACACCTAGTCTTCTCTTAATACTACTTCTGCAGCTTCATTCAGGAGTCGATTGACGACTTCGTCCATGATTGCTTCGGCCATCTGTTTAATCTCATCGTCTCCTTTCGGCTGAGGGCCTGGAGACGCTTCAGCAGTATCTGAAGAACAGGACACGGCTATGCTGCTATTACAAATGGAAAATGAGGCTTAAAACTAAAAATTACAACACAATACAAACTATTAGTTAATACCTAGTTGACCTTCGGGCTCTGTGCTCTTTTCAGCAGCCTTAGCCACTTCTCTAGCATCATGGATGCCCTTTTCACTTCTCTGAATAATTTCTCTTGCCATTTCTCGGCCACCGTTATCCCAGATATCAGTAAAAAACTTTCCACCAATTATGCTTGCTTCGGCCGAAGGATCTCCTGTATCTTCAAAGGACAAGGCAGCTTCGGACTATGCTAAAATCTTTACATGTTCGCAGCCCTTCTTTTCTAAGATGGTGGCAATCCCTCTGGCGCCAGAGAAGGCGCATATATCACCTCGGCTATTTAAAATTTCTTCGAAGGCTTCAGCTTCGTGGCCAATCCATTCAATAACACCTTCGGGATTGCCTCTAGAAAAGTTTTCCTCACTTGAGAATGCTCCGACCTTGGCAAAGCTAGCCTTTAATTTCTTAACACAATCTATAGATTTGTTGTAGCATCTCTTTTTGGACGAACGAAGCTCTTCAACAGTCACTTCTAAGTGATCTGCCCATTGATCGCTGAGTTCACGCTTTGTTTCTTCGAGTATGCGTTCTTCCTTGGCTCTGGCCAGCTGTTTCCGAAGGTCTTCAATTTCGCGTTTTTGAGCTTCAGCTTGAATTTTAACAGCAGCTTCGTCCTCTTTTATTTTATTTATTAATGAGTATAATATTTTGTCTTTTTCGAGACCTTCGTTCCTCAGTTCAATTACTTCGGAACGAAGGTTGCTCAGGGCTATTGTACACCCTTCGTCTTCAGTATCTTTCTGTGCTCTGAGAGCATTGCTAAGTATCAAGCCCTGCAAAAAGAAATATGTGTGTGTGTCAGTGGGTTTAAATGAACGGAAAAATACAAGGATTTCATATATCGTACCTTCAAACTGTTATAAGCTAGGCTGTCAGCCAGATCGTTCTTTGACAGCACCGAAAGTCCGTCTTCTAAAGTTGGGAATCCGAAGCTTCTGCTTATCTCCCGACAGACAGAAATTTCCTTGTTGTCGGGGAGACAGTACAAGAAGTCTTCTTCTCCACTGCCATTGAATATTAACGCCCCCTTTGGATATTTCAGTTTTTGGGCATAGTGCTGGGCCTCTTGTTCTTCTTTTTTGATAATTTTTCCCCGAAGCATGACGAACAATATAATCACGAACTTTGAATGCTTCGGGGGCAATAACACCGGTTTCTTCAATAAAAGTTGGTTTTGTTATTTTTTCTGTCTCACTTTCCAAGGGTCTTTTCTTTGCGGGCTCTGAGGGCCCAGCTTCGGCTTCACTATATTGCTCTGGAGCTTTAGAACCCGAAGCTTCAACTGTTGTTTCAGGAGTGACAGCAGCCTTCTTCGGAGGGGTGCTTGAAGATTTGATCGTTTCCAGCACATCTAGCACATTAGCCATTCTCTTTCTTTTCGGAGTCACTGCTGGCACTTTTTGATTTTTTACTGTTTCAATGTTTGCCACAGGACTCAAAACTTCTGATGTTTTGGGGCCCTCAGTTGCTTCTTTTACCTGTTCCATTTTTTCTGTGGACGGCGCTTCGGCCCTCTCTTTTATTTCTGGAAACAAAATCTTTGATTGTTCCAATTCCATCTTTGATGGCACTTCGGCCATTTCTGTGACTTCTGGCAGCAGAGTTGGCTCAGTTGGTTTTTTAGCTTCGGTTGCCGAAGGAGTTTTTTCGGTAAACTCCGGCACCGAAGCTGGTTCGATGTAGCGCGGTCGGTGAGTGAGGACTTTTATTTTCTTTCTTTCAGGCTCTGGCTCGCTAGGAGCAGTTGCAGCTTCTTCTTTTGCAGAAGTTATGTTCTTTCTTTTCTGCTTTCGGACGGGGTAGCAATAGTCAGGGTAAACAAACCCAATTGCATCAAATACCCGATTCAGCCTCTTCTTTTTTCGGCCTCCGAAGGCCGCTGACATCGCAGTATCTTCGGCTTTCGAATAAGCACCAAGCAATTCGTCACTTAAATTTTCAATACTCTTTAGCCAGTCGTCATCTGGCTCAGTAAATTTGTCTCCAAACTTGAAGGTGTACTTCAGCCTCACAAGCCCACCTTCGTCGGTCTCTTTTATGGTTTCTTGAGGCATTTCCCATTTTTCCGCAAGCGGCCACACCCGGAAGGCAATATGCTCTTGTACTAAATCTCTTGTTCCAATAAAAGAGCAGATAACGCCGAAGGCCCTCTGGCATTCTTCGGCAGTTTCATTCATTTCCACCTTCGGCCTCCGAAGGCCGAAGCTTTGCCAAATAGGACGCATAATTATACCTTTGATGTCTTCTCGTGCTGATAAGTCATTCTTCACATAAAACCATTCTGTCATCCAATCCCCGGGCCATCTCTTCCGAAAGGTTGGTACGGGACAGCTTGCCCCGGACCGAGAGACGAAGCTGTAGCAGCCAAAGTTATTATGGTACTGTTCTTTGCCCCAAGGCTTTGTTTCATATAATAATTCATGAACATTACAGAAGCTTCTTGCGTCAGGCTTCATACCTTGGCTTCTCGTGGCCCACACGAAGATATTTAGCCTTATAATTGCCTCGGGAGTAAGTTGATGAAGATAGACTTCGAAGATTTTCAACACCTCCACAACAAAGCTACTCAAGGGGAATCGCAATCCAGCTTTCAAAAAGCTTCGATACACCACAACTTCATTTTCTTCAGGGTGTGGACAAGTTTTTTCCCCTTCGTCCGCCCTCACAATGGACAGATCCCGGAAATACCTTCCCCTCATATTGGCAAGATGGTTTTCTTTGATAGCTGATTTGCCGAAAACCGCATGACTTGGTCGCCAGGGGCGATCTTCGGAGTCTTCACCGCCACTATCTATATCATAACTGTCACTGTCACCAGTATCCTCAGACAAGCCTTCCAGAATTTCCTTGGTAATTTTTTCCGTGTTTGTCTTCGACATTGCTATAAGAAACCCCAAGTTTTTCTCTTCATCAAGAGTCAGCTTCGTCTCAGCAACAGCATCCTTGTCTCCAGACATCTTCGGAGATACTAAAAACTGTTTTCAAATCCGAAGCTTTAAAAACTAAAGACTCAGAGAATCTTAGCGCGCAAAAGCTAAAAATCGAATGAGCAAGAGTGGTTGGCCAGAAAGCGTGCAAAATGAGTTTGCGGTATGGCCGTATTTATACGCTCGGTGCGTTGAAAGCTGAAAGACCCCACTTGTCATTGAATGTTGCTATTCTAGCAAAGGGAAGGTGTTTTTTCGGACCTTCGGCGTAAAGCCTTCGTCCATATCGCAATCTAAATTTATTATTTCAAACAAATTAATATTGCGAGGGGCTACTGTTGGGGACCTTCGGCTTCCGAAGGTCCTCAAAACATGATTTAACAATGTTTCTGGAGTATAATGTGTGAACAGGTATCTTCGGACTCGTATCAGAAAGGGAGAAGCCCAAAAGATACGAAGGTTGGCACAGCGCCGAAGCTGTGAAGCAGGAAAGCTTCGGCATGTTCGCAGAAAAGGGAACCGACTTAAAGATGAAAAGGCCATCTAGACCTCGATAGATTGCTATGGAATTATCACCAAATGTAAAGGGCATGTATGTAATTTTGTATGGGTTGTACCCCGTGCCTATAAATAGGTGAACAGTACCCCCGTACTGTTCACGCTGACTTGGCATTCGCTTTTTGCGTCACACTTGTATTTTCATCTCCTTCCAAGCTGAAGGTACATTTATAATTCAATATTGTTTCTATTTCTCTATGATAAGATAATAAAGTTAAATGAATGATGTTATATGATTATTCGTGCTATCTTTTATGTTTCATATGCTTCGTCTTTCAATAATGTATATTGTGATGATGAAGGTTCGTCCTTCATGACCTTCGTCCGGAGATCGTTATATCCTAAGGGAAATAATGCTTCAAAGGACGAAGGACTTTATCGTTTAACATTTTCTGTGTTGCCTTGTTCTTAACTCATAGCATTTGAGAACAAGTCCCCAACAGGGTCCCACACGTCATGCAAGCTGACCCGGAACGGAAGAAGCCAAACCACCGCACGCGGAGCGTCTAACCGCCCCGTGGTTACAAGCACTCCTCCATCCTCGCCGAAACCAGCGGTCAAAAGGGCGGACCGCCATGTAGGCGGCATGCAACCGCACCGCGGGGGCGCACCCCTTCAGCTTCGTCGCATCCAGCATGGCGGCCCAGGCCCACACGTTATGTAACCGGCGCGCTGGTTACTACGTGCAAGAAATGGCACCGCCACTTGCGCCAATGCCGCGCTTTCTCGACTACGGAACCAGTGCCGCGACTCGAGGCAACCCTGCGCATGGCCCAACAGTGCCAATCGAGCACATCAATCACGGGTCAGTCGGCCGCGGGAGGAGGCGTGACAGTTGATATGGCCAAAAGTGGACCGGCAGTAATGGCGGCAATAGACGAGCGGAAGTGGCGGTCAAATCGTCTGTAGGCTCACGTCCCCTCCTGGAGCAGCTGGGGAGCTTTCCCCACGGCGTGAAGACGACGCGCCCGTGTTCCGTTCCTCGAACGGCTTGCGCATGCGGCCGCCCCGCGAACCACTCGTCCCGTCGCATTAACTCCGCGGCAGGGCAAGCGACACCTTTGGCAGGCGAAGCGGGCGTCGTTTCACCTCCACCATGATGACCGCGTCAAAAAAGGTGCGCCACACCATTTAAATTCATATCTTTTTCCTCTTCCCTTTTCTCTCTCTTGCTACAGGGACCGGGAAAGGGGATATTTTGAAAGGGATCCTTCTCCACGAAGGAAGCGGGCCCCGAGCCCTCCTACTGATCAGGGGTTCAAAGGCTGGCCCCTCGAAAGGGTTCGACAGCCGCCCCAGAGCGCTCGGGCTTTAGGCTCATTACTGATCAGGGGTTCGAAGGCTGGCCCCTCGGAAGGGTTCGACAGCCGCCTCAGAGCACTCGGGCTCCGCGCCCACTACTGATCAGGGGTTCGAAGGCTGGCCCCTCGGAAGGGTTTGACAGCCGCCCCAGAGCACACAGAGCGAGGGATGACTCTGGGTACGTCCGTTACATGGCCGAGGCTCGGGCTACGCTCCCGAGGTACCCTAGGACATTTCCGAGACCAGCAGGAGCGATTTTGTAACGGAATCCCACTATAGGGAGGCATCGAGCCCTCGGACCCTATCGAACGGGACCGGGTCTGGAAAATCACCTGCATGTACTTTTGGAGCGCGCCTCTGGGCCACTAGCCGACCCTTATCGAATGAGGCACAGGCGTCCACTCGGATCACCCATTAGCAACTCACTGGAGACACCATGTTCGGCGCCCTCCGAGGGCAACATGGCGCTTCCCCCCCTTCCTCCTTGTGGAAAGGCGACGAAGGGGCGTATGATAAAAGTCGAGACAGTCCTTGATTGTCCTCTCGCTCCGTGCAGAGGCTCGAGGGCTGCTCTCGCAAACCCAGCTACGGCCAAACCGTTGACAGCGTCAACAAACCAGCCTGAAAACTCGGAACCTGACTATGCACCCGGGCAACAATCAGGTCGCATGAGGGAACAACTAGACTAGCCGAGGCATCACGAAAGGCATTAAGACCTCAGAGGAGTCAAACCACTCCTCCGAGGCCTTGGGGGCTACACCCGGCGGGTGCGCTCGCGCGCACCCACTGGAACAAAGTGTAACCGAGAAAGGTCGGTCCCCTCGCAAAAAAAAGTGCGGCAAAGCCTCCAAGCGAGTACCAACACTCCCTTTGAGGCTCGAGGGCTACTGTCGGGTACCGTAATTAGGGGTACCCCCAACACTCCTAAACACGGCTGGTAACCACCATCAGCTCAAGCTGCAGAGACTGATGGGCGCAATTTAGGTCAAGGCTTCGTCTACTCAAGGGATGCGATCTCGCCTCGCCCGAGCCCAGCCTCGGGCGGGAACAGTAGTCCCAGGCAAATTCACGCCTCGCCCGAGGGCCTCCTCATGCGACGGGCGCACCCTCGACTCGCCCGAAGCCCAGCTCGGGCAGGCTTCATTGTGAAGCAACCTTGGCCAAATCGCCTCACCAACCGACCGTATCGCAGGCGCATTCAATGCGAGGATCGCCTGACACCTTATCCTGACACATGTTCCTCAGTCGGCAGGGCCGAAGTGACCGCAGTCACTTCGCCCTTCCCACTGACCGACCTGACAGGAAAACAGCGTCGCCTGCCCCGCTCCGACTACTGTGCCATCCGCCAGGATGAGGCTGACGACAGATAAGTTCAGCCTCAGGCGCAACAGGAAGCTCCGCCTCGCCCGACCCTAGGGCTCGGCCCCCGCCTCGGCCTCGGAAGGTGGTCTCCGCCTCGCCCGACCCTAGGGCTCGGCCTCAACCTCGACCTCGGGAGGAATCGTGTCCTCGCCCGACCCTGGCCTCGGCCTCAGGAGGAGTCTCCGCCTCGCCCGACCTTGGGCTCGGACCGACCGTGCCACGGAGGATGCATCATTACCCTACCCCTAGCTAGCTCAGGCTACGGGGGAACAAGACCGGCGTCCCATCCAGGCTCGCCCTGGTAACAAGTAATGATGGCTCCCGGCGGGTGTCCATGACGACGGCGACTCTCGGCCCCCTACGGAAGCAAGGAGACGTCAGCAAGGTCCCAACAGCCCCGATGGCTGTGCTTCTACAGTGCTCAAGCGCTCCTCCGACGTCCACGATATCGCGTACACAGGGCTCTAGCACCTCTCCGATTGCCACGACGGCATGTACACAAGGCTCAGGCACCTCTCTGCCGGACACATTAGCGCATAGCTACGCCCCCATTGTACACCTAGACCCTCTCCTTGCATCTATAAAAGGAAGGTCCAGGGCCCTCATGCGGGAGGGTCGTCGCGCGGGAGGACGGGCTGACGAACAGGCTCGCACTCTCTCTCTCTCTCTCTCGTGAACGCTTGTAACCCCTACTGCAAGCGCATCCCCCTGGCGCAGGATAACACGAGTCGCGGTTTTCCCCCTTGTGTTCCATCTCGCGCCAACCCATCTGGGCTGGGACACGCAGCGACAATTTTACTCGTCGGTCCAGGGACCCCCCGGGGTCGAAACGCCGACAGGTTGGTTCTTCACAGGGCGGAGGCCCATCGATCTGCCAATGAGCCAGTCACTGATTTTACTGCAAGCGGAGGGTCTGCCCTTCTCCAGGACATCCACTTCCAAAATCCTACATTACGTGTTCGTGATGTTAGGATCGATGGTAATCGGTTCTGGACCCTCCAACATGTTGATTTTTATAATTCTGTGATTCTTCCCAAGAAGCACCAGCCAATCCTGCATCAGAGATATATCAACTGGGAAGGATGTGAAGCAATTGGTGATCCAGAGATGACACAGGCATTGAGGGCCTGTGGGAGGAAGAGGATGAAGAACATAATGACATTCCAATACGATTGGAATGATGAAGCTATTGCTCAATTCTATTCTACCCTTTGGATCAAGCTGGCTGATGAGGAAAGTCCTTACAACTTTCCTGATCTCAATTTCTATATTGAAGGCAGCTGGTATAAGGTGAGCTACCAGAGGTTTGCTCACATCCTAGGACTTTCAGATGGAGATATTTCAGGCGACAAAGTTAAGATTCATGACTTTCGTCCTCCCACCAAGGATGAAGCTAAGGATCTTCATATCTCTGAGACTGACAAATATTGGGAGTCTACCAATCTGCACAAGTTCTACAAATACATAAATTCTCTCTGCAGAATGACTCTCATCCCCAAAGGGGGTAATCAAATGAATATCCTGGGAGAGAGCAAAGTCTTGCTCTCATTTATGAAGCCAAATAGTTCTGAAAGCATCAATGTATTTGATATGATTTGTCAAGAAATCATCCATGCTGCCTGCTTCCCTCTCAAGGGATGTCTTCACGCCCCCTTCATCATGAAGATGATTGAAGTGGTGACTCAGTTTCGCTTTGAGAAAGGAACAAGACATCTCTCCTACACCCCCTTCTGGATTGATCCAAACAATCCAGCAGGGCGTCTGAGGAAAGCCCCCTCCAGCTCTCGTGGACATGTTGCTGCCGGTCCCTCGCGTTCCTCTCCTGGTCGCGGATCTCCCACACCACGTGGTCGTGGTCGCAGTCGTGGGATGGGAGCTTGACTGGCCCATGGTATTGCAGCCTTCTTTTCCATGTGCAGGAACATATCTTCCGATGTGCATGAGCTGGCGAGGCATTAGCGGGAGACTGACGACAACCTTCGTCGTCAAGCCTCTTCCATGGGTATGCCATTTGCTCCCCGCTCGCCTGATGTGCCTCTTCATCCTCCTCCACTAGAAATCAATGAATGGCACCAGTAGGCCTATGGGGTGCCCTTCATGACAGCTGAAGATGAAGAAGAAGAGGAAGAATATTTTGATGATCATGAGCAGTATATCCCGCCTCCCCACTAGGGGATCCAGGTCAATCCTCTTCATATCCTCCACCCCAGGATCCATCGGGTAGCTATCCTCCCCCAGCTCAGGCTGGGGAAGAAAACTTTGCATCTAACTTGGTGTCTCAATTCTTTGGTCCGACTCCTCCTCAGTGGTGATTTGTGGTTGATGGTTCTCTCCATTTTTGGTGCTAGTTGCCAAAAAGGGGGGAGAAGGATTGTCAGCATGGCAGCTTGGCTTAGTAGCCCTCAGGGGCTTTTAATTTTTGTAATGAACAACTGGTCTATAATAATTTTATTCGCCTGACTATTGTGATGCATGTGGTGATGGCCTAGAGCCACAAACATTTTAATGGTGTGATGACCTTATTGTAATAGCCAGTACCATTTCATATCTTATGTTATACAATGATGGATTTGTTAGAGTAATGCTATGTTTATATCATCACATCTTATATAATTATGTTGCATCCCTCAGTGTTTGTGTATTGTGTTGGTTTTTCACTCTCTCCAAATATGGTGCAAATTGACATATCAAGTCAATATGAATATCACAAAACTCATGCACATATTTAGGGGGAGCTGCACATACAAAGTACTTATATCTTGCCAGTGCTTTTACTTTTTAATTTTTATCTCTACTCTAATTTGTTTTGGCATCAATCACCAAAAAGGGGGAGATTGTAAGTGCAATCAACCCTAATTGAGGGTTTTGGTGATTAAATGACAAAACAAACAGAGATTCTAACAAGTTTGCTCCTAGCATGTATACAATTATTCTACAGACAGGAGAAGCACAGATCTTATGAGTATGCAAATGTAAAAGCATAGCTGATTAAAATTTTACATTATATAGCGTGCTCCAAGTGCTTGGAAACAACGGCAATATTCATTTTATAATTCTTGAGTTATAGAAATCGTCGTTCAATTAAGAGGGATCCGCAATAAGTTAAGTAAGTAATGCAATGAGCTCAGTTCAAGTTCCTTCAAATCCTCTAAGAGAATACTTTTCTAGATCATGAATGTCCTTTGAAAAACCACTCTTACTCCCCACAAAAGTTCCACCTTGGTTCACTTCAGTTTTATCAAAAGTTGCTCTTCAGTTTCAAAAACTGGTTCAACCGGACCTGAAACTGGTTCAACCGGTTTCTGTACTGTTTCTTCTGCCACCTCTGTCCTGCCAGTCTGACAGTCAAAAGCTGTCAGAAAAGTCGTGTGCAGAGATTTTTTTGAAAATCGGTTCAACCGGATTTGAGCCCGGCTCAACCGATTTTGAGTCCGGTCGAGTCCCCGGCTGAGTAGCTCAGTGAACCGAGAACTCCCTGGTGGAAACCGGTTCAACCGGTTTAAGAACCGGTTCAACTAGTTTTTGGTCCACTTCTCCCAACGGCTTCCAGCTTTTGGGGGATCCTTTAAATACCCCCCACACTCTCTCTCTCTTCATTCACTTCTGCCCTTCCACGATTTTTTGGCTGACCAACCTCCAAACAAAGGCATTCATTTCACCTCTCACACCCGAAATCGCATCCCCTTCAATCGTTTGAAGGATCCTTGGTGTGAGATGAAGTCGATCTAACACACTGTTGATTTCATCTTGATTCTCCTATTCTCTTCATTCTTGAGCTCATTGCAAACTTAACCTCGTGCGGATTTGTTACTCTTGGAACCATGCGTTCCTTGACAGTTAGAGGTTGCTTGGGAGTCTCCAAATTTGTGGACGACCCCAAGAAGTTTGTATCACCCGCTCTTTGAGAAAATTTGAGAAGAGATTGCCTTGACCTTGGTGGTCGGCTTGTGGAGGATTAGGGTTGGAAAAGACCCGGCCCTTTGTGGGCTCCTCAACGAGGAGTAGGACACCTTTGTGGTGGTTACCGAACCTCGGGTTAAATCGTGTGTTCTTGTGTGTTCTTGTGTATTCTTGATAAGTGCTATAATTGGTTGGTTAGTTCATATTCGATTTGATTGTGTGCAAATCGTGTGAAAACAATTCACACCGATTTGTCATCTATTCGAGTGAATTTTCTCTAGGGCAAGTCGTTAGCAAAATCTCTCACTACTTCGTCACATTTGTTTAACTGTTTATCTAATATAAGTTGAGCAGGTTCAAACTTGTTCAGTTGTAAATAAAATCAACTGAACCGGTTTGCACCAGTGCAACTTGAATTTGACACTATTTCAAAGTTTTTAGTGGAAAATTTCAGGTGTAGCCTATTCACCCCCCCTCTAGGCTACTTTCACTTCTCTGATTGCAAACCTTCTCCAACACCTTATGATCCCAGTGTGACAATGCGAAAGAACAAGAGAATTGGTTTAGACCAATTGAGATACTCTTAGATCGTTAGTTCACTCATGTATCTTGCTGGTGCAACAAGGCCCGAAATCTCGTTTGCTGTGAGAAAATTGGGTAGGTTCATGTCAAACCTCGGGACTGATCATTGGCATGCACTTGAGCGGGTTATGCGCTACTTGCAAGGTACAATGAGTTATGGAATTCACTATTCTGGTCAGCATGCAGTACTTGAAGGATATAGTGATTCGATTATAGCCACAGGACACAGCCCGTGAGAAATTACAATTATACCCTTCATAAAAGTTTACAACAATGACTCGGACTCTCATGGACTAAAAGGTCATTCTATCTTTAAGTCGGTTTGTAATTCCGAAGCTTCACGAAATGGCACCTTCGGCATCACGTACGAGCAGCTTCAGCCAAGGCTGTTTCTTTCTGCAGGACCTTCGGCGACGAAGCATGGTCCCAACAGTAGCCCCTTCGCGGTGCTAGATCGTTTTTCGTAACGAGCTTGATCCGTGAAAAAAGTCTCTTAGGCTTCAGGAAGCCGAAGGTCCGAAAAACACCTTCCCTGAGCTCGTTGTCGAGAAACGATACAGCTTTCAAGCGTGCAGCGGTCCCACCATGCAGATTCACTGTTCTGGTTCTTGCGGCCCACCGTTCAGCGGGTGCGAGCAACTGTTTGCCTGGTGTAAAAATCCTAACGATTCACCTTCTTACCTGTAACACTATATAAACAGACGGGTAGGTGTGAAGTTACCACGGCATTCATTGCTATTGTACTGTTTTGCTGCCAAAATTTTCGACCATAGCCGAAGCTTAACTTTCGCATTCAAACGAAGCTCCAATTTAGAATTTGCTTCGTCAGAAGAATAGCTTCAGAAATTCAAAATTAAATGGCCAGAGTACGCTCTACCGCTAGAGTTGAGCGTGAGGGAGATGAAGCCGAAGGTGTGGAGACTGTTCCTATCTCGGAAGCAATGCAACGATCTGGATTGGTGACATTGGAAGAAGTTCCCGCTGCCGAAGCAGAACAAGTCGCTGCCGAAACAGAACAAGTCGTTGCTGAAGCAGAACAAGGAGATATTGAGGAG
This sequence comes from Zea mays, assembly GCF_902167145.1. Classification (NCBI taxonomy): domain Eukaryota; kingdom Viridiplantae; phylum Streptophyta; class Magnoliopsida; order Poales; family Poaceae; genus Zea; species Zea mays. Next base: position 24,659,267 of record NC_050102.1, on the reverse strand, counting down.
GCTGACTCTGACGATGATTACAATATCTTAGTACCGAGCAAGCCTAGCCATCTGGACTTTGGAAAGTCGACTATCTCCAAGGCTGATGTTGGGGGCCTTCGGCTTCCGAAGGTCCTCAAAAACATGATTTAACAGTGTTTCTAGAGTATAATGTGTGAACAGGTATCTTCGGACTCGTATCAGAGAGGGAGAAGCTCAAAAGATACGAAGGTAGACACAGCGCCGAAGCTGTGAAGCAGGAAAGCTTCGGCATGTTCGCAGAAAAGGGAACCGACTTGAAGATGAAAAGGCCATTTAGACCTCGATAGATTACTATAGAATTACCACCAAATGTAAAGGGCATGTATGTAATTTTGTATGGGTTGTACCCCGTGCCTATAAATAGGTGAACAGTACCCCCGTACTGTTCACGCTGATTTGGTGTTCACTTTAGCGTCACGCTTGTACTTTCATTTCCTTCAAATTGGAGGTACATCTGTAATTCAATGTTATTTCTATTTATATATAATGATGATATATGATGATCTACGTAATTCTTTATGTTTCTTGTAATTCATTCTTCGTCAATATGTAATGCATTTATAAAGGTTCGCCCTTTGTGACCTTCGCCCGAAAACCATTATATCCCAAGGGAAATAATGCTTCGTAGGACGAAGGACTTAACCGATTAACATTTTCTATGTTGTCTTGTTCTTGAAGCATTTGAGAACAAGTCCCCAACATTGGCGCCCACCTCTGGTGAACTCACTTCCACTCTTTGAAGTTTTTTATCTTCGGCGATCATAAACCTTCGTTATGGCGCCGAAGAAAGCTTCAGCACCTGGGACTGCAGCTCTACAACCGCTGGACCACAATCAGGAGACAGTCTCTCTTCGGGAGGCCCGAAGCCAGAAAAGGAAGGCTGTTAGCCCGTCACCACCAGAGGACGAGTTAGATCAAGAAATCAGAGATATGGAGATGCTTCATCAACAAGTGCAGAGGAAGAAAGAAAAGATGGCCAGGCTAGCTGAACTACAGAGGCAGATAGACGAAGCCTCTGAAGAAGTTCGTCACCTTGCTCAGGATGAGCAACACCAAAGGCCTCAGCACCAAGACCTTCATCAGGAGGGTTTTCCCAACGGAGATGACTGGTATGACAATTTCCATCATGGGAATTTTGTTTTTGATGATGCTTCTCCTCTGTCCGCTGAGCTGCAGGCTACACCTTGGCCTCCGTCCTACAAGCCTCCTCAGCTTCCCGTATTCGATGGCCACTCAGACCCGAAGCAGTTTTTGATGAGCTACGAGGCAACAGTATCTTCCTATGGTGGCAATGCTGCGGTCATGGCCAAATCTTTTGTTATGGCTGTCAGAAGTGTTGCTCAAACCTGGTATTCCTCCCTTCGACCAGGAACGATCACTTCATGGCAGAAGCTGAAGGACCTCTTGTTAACTAGCTTCCAAGGGTTTCAGACGAAGCCGGTTACTGCTCAGGCTCTGTTCCAGTGCACCCAGGATCACGAAGAATACCTTCAGGCGTATGTCCGAAGGTTCTTGCGTTTGAGAGCACAGGCACCAACGGTGCCCAATGAAATTGTCATTGAGGCCATGATCAAGGGGCTTCGGCCAGGACCGTCAGCTCAGTACTTCGCCAGGAAGCCCCCTCAAACTTTGGAGAAGCTTCTCCAGAAGATGGATGAGTACATTCGGGCCGATAACGATTTTCGCCAAAGAAGGGAGGAGGCCTTCAGGTTTTCTGAAATGACCAGGGGCTTCGGTGGGAGGTTTTACCCGAGGCATGTTAGATCAATTCATAACTCTACACAAAGTGATGATAAGGGGAGCCAACAGCAAAGGCCACAATATTCCTCACAGGCTTCGGGGCAACAGCAAGCTCCCTTCCGACCACCAGCTCCAAGAGGCAGAGGTGCCAGGGGCTTCGGAGGAAGATTTGGCGATCAACAGAGAAGAATCTTTTGCTTATTCTGTGGTGAGAACAAGGGCCATACTACCAGGATGTGTCATGTTACCATCCAGAAGCAAAAGGAAATAGCCGAAGCCGCAGCACAACAAGCTCAGCCGAAGCAGGTCATGCATACAGCTTCGTATCACTCGCCCTACATCCCAGAGTATGTAGGCAACCACCCTGCAGTTTCTGTTGCTTCGGCGAGTCAATCTCAAGCTTCTTGGCAACAACCTCCGCCTCCACCTCCGTTACAGCAAGGACAGCAGCCAGAAGGGAGCCAGTATGCTCCACACCAAAGGGACTTCCGAGAGCAGTCCGAAGCTCGTACAGTCAACAGCACCGTGCCAGAGTCAAAGCACATCTATTGACAAATATCCTACCCTAATAGCAATCTTTTCTATCCAGTTTTGTTTTCTGTAATAAAGAATATTGTTTAGGTTTCATATAAATACTTTCGTTGATTCCAACAAGGAAAATATATTTTTCTCAGGCTTAAATTGTTAAAGTTTAAAGACTTGTGATAATCAAGAGGACCTTCGGACTACCGAAAATTATTCGAAACAGAAAAAAGTCGTTCTAAGGAACGCATAGTAAGTTGCCGAAGTCATAAAAAAGTCGTTCCAAAGGGAACGCAGTGTAAGTTTTTTGCTCCAAAGTCGTTCCTAAGGGAATGCAGAGCTTACAGCGAAAAGTCAACGCTGATTCCGCCAAAAGTAAAGGCGAAGAAGCTCCAAAGTCGTTCCTAAGGGAATGCAGAGCTTACAGCGAAAAGTCAACGCTGATTCTGCCAAAAGTAAAGGCGAAGAAGCTCCAAAGACGTTCCTAAGGGAATGCAGAGCTTACAGCGAAAAGTCAACGCTGATTCCGCTGAAGTAAAAGGCGAAGAAGCTCCTAAGGGAGGCTTATAATGAAAAATTTTGTATGTTTTGTCACAGGAACGCGTGTATCTTCGGAATAAACAACATTTTACTCAGCATAACATCATCGCATCATTTCGCATAACATAAGCATCATACATCATATTGCATAAAGCACAAGAAGGGGATGTGACATCGATCTTCGGAAGAATGTTTTGAAAAGGGCAAACCATGCTAAGTAGCTTCACATTGTCAAGAAGCCTGGATATTATTCATCAGAACACTGGATATTGTTGTGACAAACAAAAATCCTTCTTCACGAAGCATGAAAAGAAGGGAAGGTGTTTTTTCGTCAAAGACTCAAAAAGCGGTACGTGTAAAGTTTCATGCATCGTAAAGAATTAAGCAATAAAAAGGGTATATTACATTCAGGATTACAAAATGTTACAATTCAGAAGTTTACTTTACAATAGTGTTCAATTTTCTTTTAGAACAACTTCTGCAGCCTCATTCAGGAGTCGATTGACGACTTCATCCATGATTGCTTCGGCCATCTTTTTAATTTCATCGTCTCCTTTCGGCTGAGGGCCTGGAGACGCTTCAGCAGGATCTGAAGGACAGGACACGGCTATGCTGCTATTACAAACGGAAAACGAAGCTTAAAACCAAAAATTACAACACAATACAAACTATTAGTTAATACCTAATTGACCTTCGGGCTCTGTGCTCTTTTCAGCAGCCTTAGCCACTTCTCTAGCATCGTGAATGCCCTTTTCACTTCTTTGAATAATTTCTCCTGCCATTTCTCGGCCACCATTATCCCAGATATCAGTAAAAAACTTTCCACCAATTATGCTTGCTTCGGCCGAAGGGTCTTTTGCGTCTTCAAAGGACAAAGCAGTTTCGGATTGTGCTAAGATTTTTACGTGTTCACAGCCCTTCTTCTCTAGAATGGTGGCAATTCCTCTGGCCCCAGAGAAAGCACATATATCCCCATGGCTATTTAAAATTTCTTCGAAGGCTTCAGCTTCGTGGTCGATCCATTCAATAGGACCTTCGGGATTGCCTCTTATAAAGTTTTCTTCGCTAGAGAAGGCGCCGACCCTGGCGAAGCTAGCCTTCAACTTCTTAACACATTCTATAGATTTGTTATAGCACCTCTTCTTGGATGAACGAAGCTCTTCAACAGTTGCTTCCAAGTGATCCGCCCATTGGTCGCTGAGTTCTCGCCTTGTTTCTTCAAGTATACGTTCTTCCCTGGCTCTGGCCAGTTGTTTCCGAAGATCTTCTATTTCGCGTTTCTGAGCTTCAGCCTGACTCTTGAACGCAGCTTCGTCTTCCTTTATTTTATTTACCAATGAGTGTAATATTTTATCTTTTTCGAGGCCTTCGTTCCTCAGTTCAATTACTTCGGAACGAAGGTTGCTCAGGGCTATAGTACACCCTTCGTCTTCAGCATCTTTTTGTGCCCTGAGGGCATTACTAAGTATCAGGCCCTGCAAAGAAAAGTATGTGTGTTTTAATAAAACAAGCAAAAGGTTTTTTTGGTATCAACAAAGAATACAAGGATCCCATTTGTCGCACCTTTAAGCTATTGTAGGCCAGGCTGTCGGCCAAATCGTTCTTCGACAGCACCGAGAGCCCGTCTTCTAAGGTTGGGAATCCGAAGCTCTTGCTCATCTCCCGGCAAACAGAAATTTCCTTGTTGTCAGGGAGACAATACAAAAAGTCTTCTTCTCCACTACCATTGAATATTAATGCCCCCTTTGGATACTTCAGCTTTTGGGCGTAGTGCTGGGCCTCTTGCTCCTCTTTTTCTGAAAGTTTTTTCCCCGAAGCATGACGAACAATATAATCACGAACTCTGATGGATGCTTCGGGGGCAATGACTCCGATCTCTTCAACAAAAGTTGGCTTTGTTATTTTTTCCTCAGTTTCCAAGGATTCTATCTTCGCGGGCTCTGAGGACCCAGCTTCGGCTTCAGTCCCTTGCACTGGAGTTTTGTTATCAGAAATTTCAGTTGTCGTTTCAGGAATGGCAGCAGCCTTCTTCGGAGGCGTGCTTGAAGTTTTAATTGTTTCTAGTACATCTAGCACATTGGCCATTCTTCTTCTTTTTGGAGTCACTGCTGGCACTTTTTGATTTTTTATTGTCTCAACATTTGCTGCAGGACTCACAATTTCTGGTACTTTTTCTTCAGTTGGTTTTTTCACTTCTCCAATTTTTTCTGTGGATGGCGCTTCGGCCATTTCTTTGGTTTCTGGCAGCGAAACCTTCGGTTCTTCTAGTTCTATCTTTTTCGCCGTTTCGGTCATCCCTGCAGTTGCAGGCGGCGTGACTGGTCTGGTTGGCTTTTTAGCCTCGGTAGCCGAAGAAGATTTTTCGGTAAACTCCGGCACCGAAGCTGGTTCGATATAGCGTGGCCGGTGAGTGAGGACTTTTATTTTCTTTCTTTCAGGCTCTGGCTCGCTAGGAGCAGTTGCAGCTTCTTCTTTTGCAGAGGTTGTGTTCTTTCTTTTCTGCCTTCGGACGGGGTAGCAATAGTCAGGGTAAACAAACCCAATTGCATCAAATACCCGATTCAGCCTTTTCTTTTTTCGGCCTCCGAAGGCTGCTGACATCGCAGTATCTTCGGCCTTCGAATAAGCACCAAGCAATTCGTCACTTAAATTTTCAATACTCTTTAGCCAGTCATCATCTGGCTCAGTAAATTTATCTCTGAACTTGAAGGTGTACTTCAGTCTCACAAGCCCACCTTCGTCGGCCTCTTTTATGGTTTCTTGAGGCATTTCCCATTTCTCCGCAAGAGGCCACACCCGGAAGGCAATATGCTCTTGTACTAAATCTCTTGTTCCAATAAAAGAGCAGATAACACCGAAGGCCCTCTGGCATTCTTCGGCAGCTTCATTCATTTCCACCTTCGGCCTCCGAAGGCCGAAGCTTTGCCAAATAGGACGCATAATTATACCTTTGATATCTTCTCGTGTTGATAGGTCATTCTTCACATAAAACCATTCTGTCATCCAATCCCCGGGCCATCTCTTCCGAAAGGTTGGTACGGGACAGCTTGCCCCGGACCGAGAGACGAAACTGTAGCAGCCAAAGTTATTATGGTACTGTTCTTTGCCCCAAGGCTTTGTTTCATATAATAATTCGTGTATATTACAGAAGCTTCTTGCATCAGGCTTCAGACCTTGGCTTCTCGCGGCCCACACGAAGATATTTAGCCTTATAATTGCCTCGGGAGTAAGTTGATGAAGATAGACTTCGAAGATTTTCAACACCTCCACGACGAAGCTACTCAAGGGAAATCGTAGCCCAGCTTTCAGAAAGCTTCGGTATACTACGACTTCATTTTCTTCAGGGTGTGGACAAGTCTTCTCTCCTTCATCGGCCCTCACAATGGACAAATCCCGAAAATACCTTCCTCTCATGTTGACAAGATGATTCTCTTTGATAGTTGATTTACCATAAACTGAATGGCTTGGTCGCCAGGGACGATCTTCGGAGTCTTCGCTACCGCTGTCCACATCATAACTGTCACTGTCACCAGTATCCTCAGACAAGCCTTCCAGAATTTCCTTGGTAATTTTTTCCGTGTTTGTCTTCGACATCGCTATAAGAAACCCCAAGTTTTTCTCCTCATCAAGAGTTAGCTTCGTCTCACCAGCAGTTTTCTTTTTCTCTTCATCAAGAGACAGCTTCGTCTCAGCAACAGCTTTCTTGTCTCCAGACATCTTCGGAAATACTAAAAAACTGTTTTCAAAGCCGAAGCTTTAAAACTAAAGACTCAGGGAATCTTAGCGCGCAAAAGCTAAAAATCGAGCGAGCGAGAGCAAGTGACAAGAGAGCGTACCAAATGAGCTCGCGGTATGCTCTTAGTTATACGCTCGGTGCGGTAAAAATGGAAAGACCCCGCCTGTCAGTGAATGTTGCTATTCTAGCAAAGGGAAGGTGTTTTTTCGGACCTTCGGCTTAAAGCCTTCGTCCATGTCGCAATCTAAATTTATTATTTTAACAAATTAATATTGCGAGGGGCTACTGTTGGGGGCCTTCGGCTTCCGAAGGTCCTCAAAAACATGATTTAACAGTGTTTCTAGAGTATAATGTGTGAACAGGTATCTTCGGACTCGTATCAGAGAGGGAGAAGCTCAAAAGATACGAAGGTAGACACAGCGCCGAAGCTGTGAAGCAGGAAAGCTTCGGCATGTTCGCAGAAAAGGGAACCGACTTGAAGATGAAAAGGCCATTTAGACCTCGATAGATTACTATAGAATTACCACCAAATGTAAAGGGCATGTATGTAATTTTGTATGGGTTGTACCCCGTGTCTATAAATAGGTGAACAGTACCCCCGTACTGTTCACGCTGATTTGGTGTTCACTTTAGCGTCACGCTTGTACTTTCATTTCCTTCAAATTGGAGGTACATCTATAATTCAATGTTATTTCTATTTATATATAATGATGATATATGATGATCTACGTAATTCTTTATGTTTCTTGTAATTCATTCTTCGTCAATATGTAATGCATTTATAAAGGTTCGCCCTTTGTGACCTTCGTCCGAAAACCATTATATCCCAAGGGAAATAATGCTTCGTAGGACGAAGGACTTAACCGATTAACATTTTCTATGTTGTCTTGTTCTTGAAGCATTTGAGAACAAGTCCCCAACAGCTGATCTTCCCAAGATGGTGAAATCGGGCTACTTCAGCGAAGATGAGAAAAAGCTGATTCGCTTTGGTGGAGAAGAAACTACCCCGAAGCCAGAGAAGGATGAGATAGTGATTTTCAAGAGTTTTCTTAAAGCTGGCTTGAGATTTCCTTTGAATAAGATGATTTCTGATGTGCTTCAAAAGTTTGGAATTTATTTTCACCAACTGACTCCTAACGCCATTGTTAGGCTTACTATTTATATTTGGGCTCTCCGAAGCCAAGCAGTGGAGCCATTTGCCAAAGGTTTCTGCCGAGTACACGAGCTACACTACCAAACAAAGGCCAGAAAGGATGGGCTACATGAAAATTTTGGTTGTTACAACTTTGCATATCGAAAAACCACAAAATTCCATGTCATCAGCTATCGAAGCAAGTGGCCGGCAGGCTGGAAGTCGGAATGGTTCTACGTCAAGGTTGATGACGACAAGGAGAAGCTTGTGCAGAGTCCACTTGAACTAATCTTCAGAGAAACCCGACCTCAGTGCAATATGACACCAGAAGGTCCAACCCAAAAAGCGTTGGCTGAATTCAGAATTATTGCATAGCACATTGGCACTAGGGATTTAGTGCAGGAATTTCTTGCCTTTAGAGTATTTCCAACTATGAAGGAGTGGACTATGCCGAAGCCTACAGGGGAGAAGAAAGAAGGGGAGCTTGTCCGGCTACCCTACCATTATAAATTCAAGAAATACTTTAAAGCTCCTTGCCAAGAATGGATCGATACAATCGAAATAATGAGTACTGAAATTCTTGGAAATTATTCTAAAAAGGAGGACCAATTGATGACAGCAGCCTTCGGCACCCGGCCGAAACGAAGGCTAAACAGAGTACTTGATGCTATAGGCTTCGAATATCCTGACTATGGGCGATTGGGCGGAGATGCTGGCGGCTCGAAGAGAAAAAGAATTGTCAGCGCTGTTGACGAAGAGAGCACCAAAGTGGCCAAAAAGAAAAAGGAGATTTCTGAAAAGCTGAGTCCTGAAAAGCTGAGCCCTGAGCCGAAGGTGGCTGCTACAAGAAAGAGGAAAATTGCATCTCCAGAACCAAAAACGTTGGTTCGGGAAGAAGATACTCCTACAACGCCTTCTACTGCCGATGTAGAAGAGATTATGAAGGTAATGACTGAACCCTTGCCTGTCAAGCTAAGTCAGCTGGCGCCGAAACTGATGAAGTTTTTTCAGAAGGACAAAGCAGCTTCGGCAGAAGAAGGTCCTGCACTGCGGAAAAAACGAAGAATTATTCAGATAGCAAATGTGATTCATCAGACGCCGCCACCGGCGACAGTGTCAAAAGTTGCTTTTGTCGAGACCGCCGAAGCAAAAGGCGTCGCAGCCGAAGCCACCAGAGTGGAAACCCCCGAAGCTAAAACCGGCGTAGCCGAAGCTACCGGGGCCGAAACCGGGGCCACAGAAGATCTGAACCTGGAAGACACACTTGAAGTTATTGATAATATACTCATGAAAATGGCTGAGGAAGAAGCTGCTGTGGTTACAGCGAGCACAGCTACTAAAAAGGGGGAAAAACAAGTTGAAGAGACTTTGGAAGAAAAAGATTTTAACTTTCAAGATTTACTTGGGCAAGAATTGACAGATGCTGAAAAAGAAGAGCTTAAAAAATATGCCATATCCTGCGGATATAAGCCAGGGGCTACACTGTTTGGTGGGGTTAACGAAGGAAAGCTGAGATGCCTTCGAAACCGCAGCGAAGCTAAAACTGTTAGAACCCTCTCCAAAAACATTGGCCTGCCGAAGCTGGAAGCGGACCTCTGCCGCTACCAACGACACCATATCGCCGGAAGCTTACTTTATGCTAATTTTAAGGTAACAAATATTAATGCTATTTTATTATTATTATTATTTAGGTCATTTTTTAACGAAGACTGTTTTGACAGAGCATATTGCTAAGTAAGGTTCTAAAAATGCAACAAGATCTCGAAGACGAGAAAAACAAAGCCACCATCCAAGATTTGGCTGAAAAAGTCGAAAATTACGAAGCTGATCTGAAAAAGAAGGACTTCACCATCCAAGACCTTGAAATCATGGTTAAAGAGCACGAAGGTGCATTAGAAAAGAAAGACTTTGTTATCCAGTCTATAGAAGGCTCCTTGACTGAAGTCCAAGCAGAGAACGACAGCTTAAAGAATGAATTGCTGAAACAATTAGAAAAATTTGAGCAAGAAAAGAAACACCTTGAAGCAAACCTTAAAACTGAGATGGATAAAAATTCAAATTTGCAAAAATCCTTAAAGGAACTTCAAGGGAAGTGCCTAAGCTTCGGCAGCCGATGCGTGCAGCGGCTGAAGGATGTGTTTCATTCTATCGGAGCCAGCTCTGCAAAATTTACACCTTCAGCTGAAAATCTGCCCAGCACATTAGAATATATTGAAGGCGAGGTTGATGCCCTTGACGAAGTTATTGGTGGGCATGCCGACTTCTGCGCCCTGGTAGCTTCTCGGGGCACAACTACTGCTTTTCTGAAGGCTGGCTGTACGCATGGAAATATTGTGAATAGACCAAACTTCAGCTTATCAGCATCAGATCTGATAGATATCCCAAGCCTGGCCCGAAGTATTGGAAATAGATTCATGACCCAGATCTGGGTAAGCGGCGGGCGAAAAATGGCGGGTGACGAAGCTCGTAGTCATCTTAAGCCGGTAAGAAACTGATATTTGTTACTTTTATCTTCTCCTTGAAATTTGTACCTTTCTTATTCTGCTATTTGGTATACGCAGGATGACGAAGCTGAAGATTGACGAAGCTGAATTTTGACGAAGCCTAGCCTGAAGCTTGATAGTTGTTTACAATATATTTTCCTGCAAAGATTCTAGAGAAACTTTTGTAATATAGTTATGGAACAACTCATGTAAATTTGTACATACCTTGTAATATATTTTGTTTCTGCTATCTGTGTACAATCTGCTTTGCTGTGGACGAAACTTCTCTTTTGAGCCGAAGGCGAAAAACACCTTCCCTTCTTTTCGTACACAACGAAGCATAAAAAAATTTTCCTTCGAAGTTTTTCCTCATTGCTGAAGCACCTGTCTTTTTTGTGTGGTATGATGATGATTCTATATATGTCTAAATGAATGTTTATGAATGCAAATGACATGATGAAATGTATTGTGCAAATGAATATTGGGACACATGTTCAAAAACCATAATCACAGCCCTTCATCCCCTTAGGAATGATTCAAATCTTTTTGCCGTTTACTTTTCGGCCTCACCGTTTATTTTTCGGTGTAACAGCGTTGACTTTTCGCTGTAAGCCTCCCTTGGGAGCTTCTTCGCCTTTTACTTTCAGCGGAACCAGCGTTTATTTTTCGCTGTAAGCCTCCCTTAGGAGCTTCTTCGCCTTTTACTTTCGGCGGAATCAGCGTTTATTTTTCGCTGTAAGCTCTGCATTCCCTTAGGAACGACTTTTGAGCTTCTCCCTGTTTCCTTTTTCTTTTTTCCTTTGCATTTACATTTACATTTTTTGGGGGATATCACTCTTATAGAATTGAAATAAGGAAAATTACATGTTGTGGCCCCATTAAAAACCTTTCTCCCCCTTTGGAAAGGAAAAGGGTGCCACAAAAAAGAATAGAAAAAATTACATCAAGCTAAACATAATATCGTCGAAGCTCATCTGCATTCCATGATCTAGGAATGTCGTTGCCGTCCATATCCTTCAATCTATAGGAACCGGGTCTTGACGAAGATACTACCAAAAAGGGGCCTTCTCATTTCAGCTGTAATTTGCCTACTGTTTCAGGGTTGGCTACTCTTCGAAGTACGAAGTGTCCTGGTTCAATGTTCTTCAGCTTGACCTTTCTGTCACGCTATTTTATTGTTTCAGCTTGATATTTATTGATGTTTTCCACAGCTTGAAGTCTGAACCCTTCTATAACATCTTTTTCTATAGAGCAATCAGCTTCGTCTTCGCCTTCTGCCGAAGCTACTGTTCTTATTGATCCTGCTTTGGGCTTCCTCCGGGGTTATTGCTTCGTCACCAAACAATAATTTGAAGGGCGTAAAACTTGTTGATCTTGACATGGTTGTGTTATGGCTCCACACCACTTTGATTAACTCGTCTGGCCACTTTCCCCTAGGCTGATTGAAGATTGACTTCATTATTCCTGTCATTATGACCCCATTAGCTCTTTCGACAAGTCCATTTGACTCTGGATGTCGGACTGATGCAAAATGGATTTTCGTGCCAATTTGATCACAAAATTCTCTGAAGGCTTCAGAATCAAACTGTGTCCCATTGTCCACAGTAATGGCCTTCGGTACTCCGAAGCGACAAACAATGTTCTGCCAGAAAAACTTTTGAACAGTAAATGAAGTTATTGTGGCTAAGGGCTTTGCCTCAATCCACTTGGAAAAATATTCCACTGCCACTACCACATATCTTAAGTTCCCCTGTGCTGGTGGTAACGGGCCTAGCAAATCAAGGCCCCACCTTTGTAACGGCCAAGTGGGTTGTATTAATTGAGTTAAAGACGAAGGTTGTTTTTGATCTCTTGCACATTTCTGACAACCTTCGCACTTTTGGACTAAATCCGCTGCATCCGAAGCTGCCTTTGGCCAATAAAATCCTTGACGAAAAACTTTCCCAAGCAAAGGCCTAGATCCAATGTGAGACCCACACAAGCCTGCGTGTATTTCCTTCATCAATTCTATGTCTTCGGATCTGGATAAACACTTGAGCAACGGGGAACAGACCCCTCGCTTGTATAGCTCCCCTTCTATTATGACATATGGCCGAGCTCTTACTTCTATCCTCCTGTTATAAGCTTCGTCATTTGAAAGAAAATTACCCTGAAGAAAAGAGATGATTTCAGTTCTCCAATCCTCACTATAGACAGGGGATATGTTAAGAACCGCTCTTTCAAGAAGCTCGACCGAAGGTGCTTTTATTGTTTCGAAAAATACTTCCGAAGGTAAAGGCAGTCCCTGTGCTGCTGACTTGGCCAATAGATCAGCGTATTCATTTTCTCCACGAGGAATATTTTTGACAGAGAATCCCTCGAAGGAAGCCTCAATCCTTCGGACTGTATCTAAATATTTTTCAAGCTTCGGGTCCCTTGCTTTATAGCTTTTGTCAATATGACCAGAAATAACTTGGGAGTCAGTTTTAAGAATGGCCCTTCTGATTCCCATTGCCTTTAACTTCCGAAGACCCAAGAGCAGAGCATCGTACTCAGCGATATTATTCGTGCAACTAAAATCAAGTCTTGCCGCATAACAAGTTTTAACTTTGGAAGGTGAAATCAACACAGCAGCCGCTCCTGCTCCGAAGGTTCCCCAAGACCCATCACAAAATATTGTCCATGCTTCGGTATCTTTATTCGTTTCTTCCTCCTAAGCCCCTGGCGTCCAGTCAGCAATGAAGTCTGCCAACGCTTGGGACTGAATCGAAGATCTATGGACATAATCAATACAAAATTCATTGAGCTCTGCAGCCCATTTTCCAATCCTTCCAGTAGCTTCTCGGTTTCTCATAATATCCTTCAGAGGTTGTAAAGAAGGAACAATTATGTTGTAAGCTTGAAAATAATGACGAAGCTTCCTGGAGGCCATCAAAACAGCATACAGTACCTTCTCCAATTCTGTATAATTTTTCTTTGATAAACTAAGAACTTCGGATACGAAATATATTGGAGCCTGCCTCTTAACTTGGCCTTCAAGCTTCTCCTGGACAAGTGTTGCACTTACCGCTGAGTGCGAAGCTGCCACATATAATAACAAAGGAGCCCCTGGCGTTGGTGGAGTTAATGTTGTTAGATCTATCAAATATTGTTTCAGTTCTTCGAAGGCTCTCTGCTGGACTGGTCCCCATTGAAAAACTTCGGCTGACTTCAGTACTTCGAAAAATGGTAAATTTCTCTCTGTTGATCTAGATATGAATCTGTTGAGAGATGCCAGCCTTCCTGTCAATCTTTGAGCCCCCTTCTTTGTACTTGGTGGTTCCATTCGAAGTATAGCTTCGATTTTGCTTGGATTAGCCTCAATTCCCTTTGTTGAAACTAAGCAACCAAGAAATTTCCCCTTCTTTACTCCGAAGACACATTTTTCTGGATTCAGCTTTAAGCCAGCCTGTCTAAAATTAGCGAAGGTCTCCTGCAGATCAGCAATGTGGTTATCTTGCTTCGTGCTCTTTACAATGATATCATCAACATAAGTTAGCACATTCCTGCCTATCTGAGAATGGAGGACCTTCGTTGTCATTCTGCTAAAACTTCCTCCGGCATTCTTGAGCCCCTCAGGCATCCGAAGGTAACAATATGTTCCACTGGGGGTTATGAAGCTGGTTTTCGGTTCATCCTCCTTCTTCATCCAGATTTGGTGATAGCCTGAATAACAATCCAACAGACTCATAAGCTCTGATGAAGCTGCTGCATCGACTAAGGAATCTATCCTTGGCAATGGAAATTCGTCCTTCGGACAGGCCTTATTGAGATCAGTAAAATCGATGCACATTCTCCATTTACCATTGGCCTTCTTTACCATAACAGTGTTAGCCAACCATTCTGGATATTTTACCTCTCTGATAACTCCAGCACTGAGGAGTCTTTTCACTTCGTTGCGAGCACCTTCGGCTTTGTCATCAGACATCTTCCGAAGCCTTTGCTTTCTTGGTCTGAAGGATGGATCAACATTGAGCGAGTGCTCAATAACATCCCTGTTTACCCCGCAAAGATCATTAGCTGACCAAGCAAAAACATCTTTGTTGTTGAACAAAAACCTTATCAAGGTTTTCTCCTGCTCTTCGGACAGTTGAGATCCCAATAGCACCTTCTGCTCTGCTATGTCCTCACATAAGAGCATGGGCTTCGGCTGATCAGCCGAAGCAGCTTTTTCCCTTCTGAACTTGTATTGCTCACAAGCTTCAGCTCCATCTATATTATGGATTGCTTTGGAGTCTGTCCAATTTCCTTCGGCCCTTCTGGCAGCTTCCTGACTTCCATGAATAGCAATGGGCCCTTGGTCCGAAGGTATCTTCATGCAAAGATAAGCTGGATGAAGGATTGCTTCGAAGGCATTGAGAGTACCACGACCAATGATTGCATTGTAAGGGTATTCCATATCAACAATATCAAATACAACTTGTTCAGTCCTTGTATTGTTAATGAATCCGAAGGTTATTGGCATTGTGATTTTTCCAAGTGCTACGATCTGCCTTCCTCCGAAGCCACAAAGGGGATGTGTGGCATCATGAATTTTATCCTCGGGCTCTTGCATCTGTCTGAAGGCCTTAGCAAATATGATATCAGCTGTGCTGCCTGTATCAACCAAAACATTATGGACCAGGAATCCTTTGATCACGCAAGAGATAACCATAGCATCATTGTGTGGGTAATCCTTGAGTTGGAGATCCTCTTGAGAGAAGGTAATTGGAATGTGAGACCATCTTGACTTGATGAAGGGTCCTTGCACCCCAACGTGTTGTACCCTTCTCTGTGCTTCTTTCTTCTGCTTCTTGTTGGCTGGCTCTGAGCATGAACCGCCTATTATCGGGAGTACCAGCTTCGGAGCCGAAACAGCTCCGGCTTGATCGTTGAACGAAGCCATCAGCTCAAAAAAGTGGAAGTGAGTTCACCGGAGGTGGGCGCCAATGTTGGGGACTTGTTCTCAAATGCTATGAATTAAGAACAAGGCAACATAAAATGTTAAATATCAATGCCCTTCGTCCTTTGAAGCATCGTTTCCCCAAGGATATGCTTCGGACGAAGGTTATAATGGCAGAACTACGAAGGTTATACCTTCGTAGTCGAATTCACAAAGATAATGTGAAATAACGTAAGACATCAAGCATTAAAAACAAGTGAATTGGAAATAAATAACATCATTTATTTCCTATATATAAATTTAAGATGTTCAAATGTAATATTTAGATACATTTATACCTCTGCCTTGACAAAGGATAATTTCCGAGTGATGCAATTGCAATAGCAGGAATGCGTGAACAGTAAAGGAATACTGTTCACTATTTATAGCCACAGGACATAGCCCGTGAGAAATTACAATTATACCCTTCATAAAAGTTTACAACAATGACTCGGACTCTCATGGACTAAAAGGTCATTCTATCTTTAAGTCGGTTTGTAATTCCGAAGCTTCACGAAATGGCACCTTCGGCATCACGTACGAGCAGCTTCAGCCAAGGCTGTTTCTTTCTGCAGGACCTTCGGCGACGAAGCATGGTCCCAACACCAGTGGTTATGTCTTTACTATTGGTGGAGGTGCGGTATCATGGAGGTCATGCAAGCAGACCATCTTGACGAGGTCAACCATGGAAGCCGAGCTAGCTGCACTTGACACAACAACCGTTGATGCAGAATGGTTGCGTGAACTCTTGATGGACTTGCTGGTGGTTGAGAAACCAATACCAGCTATCCTTATGAACTGTGACAATCAGAAAGTGATTGCTAAAGTGACAAGTTCTAAGGATAATGGGAAGTCATCAAGACATGTCAAAAGACGATTGAAGTCTGTCAGAAAGTTGAGAAACTCCAGAGTTATAAGTGTGACTTATATTTCAACAGATAAAAATCTAGCAGATCCTTTTACCAAGGGACTACCACGTATTGTGATAGAAATCGCATCGAGAGAGATGGGTATGAGACCCGTATAAGTTGCCATGGTGGAAACCCAGTCTATGTGATCGGAGATCCCGTGAATTAGGTCATGGAAAGAACAAGCCATTGGTGAACTGAGGAGAGTAACCTTTGACCCTCTCTAAGTAAATATGCAATACTCTCAAATGTTGTAAGGCAGGTTGGCTTTGTGCCTTAATGTGTTTTGTTGGCTTGTATTAGCAAAGATGTTGTCCTGCAGAACATTCTTGAAAGAACACACCTATATGAGTTAGACTGTCTAACGTCGCAGTCTATGAGATCTGGGTGATCTCTAGTAAACTCATAAAGAGACCTTGGAGTACGACGTATATGCTCCACCGGAGAAGGGGACTACTGGTAGCCAAGTACTGGTCATGGCTTCAAGTGAAACCCATTCATACAAAACTTGCAATTCAAGGCATAGTCCATTGTCCAAGTTGTGGGTTGGTGTAGCTTGGAGTTCTAGGCGGAAGTTCAACTTAAGAGTCTCTGCTGAAACACTAGTATATTAAACAGTAGTGAACAGTGGCGAAAACTGCAGATGGGCATTTGAGATCTGGTGGGGGATTGTTAGGATTTATGGGCTAGACCCAATTGAGAAATTCAATTAAATCCCAGGAAAATCTCAAAAGCCCATATATGTGTATGACTAGGGAATGGTGGAACCAATAACACCATATTGCTAGTCCTAGTGGAGTGGAGCTAGTTTAAATATGGAAGTCACACTCACTCACCAAGTCATGGATGAGAGGAGAGAGTGTGGAGAGCCACACGCGCGTGCTCGCTCGCCAGGTCTAGCCTGGCCTGGGCGGGGGCGCGAGCGCACGACATGCTCGTGAATGGTCCGCCGAAATCTGGCCCCTCGCCTTGCGGGGGCGCGACTTCCTTTTGTCGTTTGAATTTTTGGTCGTTTGGCTGTTAAGTTTAGAATCCTAACCGATCGTTATAAAATCTAAACTGAACGCGAGATTTTCGCGGGCGGATAGGATCGAAGATAGCTATCTGTTCGCGGACTCGGTCCTATAAAATGCGCCTGGCAGCCAGCATCCAAATCATCTCAGTTTTCGCTTTCACCTTTCTTCACAGCTGAGCCACCTTCAGTTCTTTTCATCCCGACCGCAGACGTGCATCTGCGATCAGGAGAGCAGGTCTCCGGAACCCTTCGCATTCGAGATCCTGCACCGGGAGAGAGCGAATAAGGTTTTTGGAAAGCGTCCTCACGTGACTGCTCGTGATCTTCTGACCTCGTCGACCCTGCTAATTTCGCTGTTTCGACGTCATCGACCCGACTGATTCCGGCCCGCGCCATCTACCAGTATGTCTGATCAATACGCATCATCTGATTTGACTTTTTTACTTCAGTTCTCTGATTTGATCATGATTTATATTAGAAATTTAATCTAAAAACTATTTAATTATTCAACAGATCCAAGCGTCGCCCGCTTTGCATGCTAGTCAGTCATGCGTGTCTGTCTCACCAGTCACCACCAGCGAGTAGGGATGGCAGTGGGTAAGGTACCCAGTGGGCACGCGAAGCCATACCCATACCCACTAGAAAAAAATTGACTCATACCCATACCCACTACCCATCATGGGTACAAAATTACGCCATACCCATACCCACCATGGGTAGCGGGTACCCATTGGATACCCATACCCATTAGCATTACGATAGACATGATCATTTGAATCGCAAAAATAAGTACCAGCATAACAAATGTATCGAACCCAACATAATTTTATCACAAGTTCAACAATATTCAACATTAAATGGCAATATCATGCCTTCAAATCACACAAAACATAGCATTGATTCTACAAAACTGTGGACAAAACATAACATTCATTTTATATGAGACATATAAATCCGGACCCACGTGTCATATATTAGCGGGTTCCCCATTGGGTAGCGGGTATGGGGCAACAGAGAACATACCCACGCCCACCGTACCCGATGGGCATAACAAATGACCCAATAAAATACCCATGGGTATCAAAATCCGCCATACCCGTACCCTAATAGGGTTTTTACCCATCGGGTTTCGGGTTTTGGGTATTGCCATCCCTACCAGCGAGCCCGATTGTCACTGCATAGAGTTTTTTTCCCCATCGCCTGTGGCCTTGTGAGCCACACCATGTCAACAACTCAACATGCAGCGCCTAGGAGCGCGCGCGAGGGGGTGGCCGGGTGACTGTTTTTTTTAAGTCGCCAGTGAGCGGTGGAACGGAACCGTGGGAAGCAAAGAAGCATTCAGCCGGGTCACCGCCGAACGGCTGGCCAGCCAATCTCTCGTGACTCGAGCCGCGCGAGCTGGATCCAAAAAACCTCCGTGCCCCCACGCGCCTACCCACTGTTCCCGGCTCCCCACCCGCTCCACTCCGTCCCGTCCCGTCCCGTTACAAAACCCCGAGCTGCAACCCCACAGCCAGAGAGAGAGACTCTCCCGGCTCCCCTGCCTGCGCGCCGTCTCCTCCAGGCTCCAGCGCCTCGCGGCCACCCCGTACGTACCACGGCACGGCTGCACGGCCGATGGCGTACCCCGCCGCGCCGCACACGAGCGCGGCCTTCCTCGCTAGCTTCGCGACGCCGCTCCCCGCGCGCCGCGCCTCGCCCCCGACCCGGCGCCGCGCGGTGTCGGTCGCCGCCATCGCCACCACCACCACCTGCGTCTTCGCCGACGCCCCCCGTGGGATCAAGGTCAGTCGCGCTCGCGCATTGCCGTGAGGTCCGCGTGCTTCCGACTTCCAACAATTGGACATGCTAGCCGCCGCCAAGGGCCTAGGCCACGCTGGTGTCAAGCGTGGCGTGATCTGTGTTGCGTTCGCGTGCCGTGCCGTTCCGTGGTAGGGCGGGTCATGGGTCAATCACATTTTCGGGTTGTCACCTGTGGCAGGAGGAGCAGGCGGACTCGGGCGCCCAGGCGGCGGCGGCTGCGGCTGCGCGGAGGGACGTCAGCCCGGACACCGTGGCCTCCATCATCCTCGGCGGTGGCGCCGGCACGCGCCTCTTCCCGCTCACGCGTACAAGGGCCAAGCCCGCGGTAATAAAATCGCCTCAGCACCTCCCTGTTTCTAGACTTTGTCTCCATCGCTCATAAGTCACATTTCGTCATTCATCAATCTCTTGTACGGCATTACTACACAACTTGGGATTAGCGGTTGTAGATTCCCGTTGCAATCCGTGCCATCGACTGAGCTACGGGGTAGTTACTGTAATAGTGATTCAGTCGCCGTCTCTCGCTCTCAGGTGCCCGTCGGGGGATGCTACAGGCTCATCGACATCCCGATGAGCAACTGCATAAACAGCAAGATCAACAAGATCTACGTCCTCACCCAGTTCAATTCCCAGTCTCTCAATCGCCACATCGCAAGGACATACAACTTTGGTGAGGGAGTTGGATTCAGTGGCGGGTCTGTGGAGGTACACTCTTCGGTATAAGCAGGCTCGATTGCGGAATACCATTGCGATGGACTCCTGATCTTGTTTTCTGCCTGTTTATTTTTTGCTCATTGGATAGGTGCTGGCAGCTACCCAAACAGCTGGGGAATCAGGAAAGAAATGGTTCCAGGGAACAGCAGATGCTGTCAGGCAGTTCCTCTGGCTTTTTGAGGTTCTTCCTGGGCCATGTGTAATACTCTACCTTTCAGAGTATGCTATCACTATGTCCAATTAACTTTTTGCCTGATGTTATTCTGTGAAGGATGCAAGACTCAAATGTATAGAAAACATACTGATTCTGTCTGGTGATCATCTGTATCGGATGGATTACATGGATTTTGTGCAGGTCTCCTATCTGCTGCAAGTTGATGTTGTAATTTCAAGTTTCAGTCTTATTTTTCATTGCTTGACAAAGGTATATTATAATATTGTTTTGCAGAAGCATGTTGACTCTGGTGCTGATATTTCAGTTGCGTGTGTTCCAATGGATGAAAGGTCATCCAGCTTTGTCCCTTTTAAATTTGTTCCTTGCCTTTTCTTGGTAATTAAACTAGTATTCAGTTGGCTAACAAAGCAATATGCCAATATGATGATATCTTAGCTACCTATACTGTATGCACTGTTTATTCAGTAGTGCATATTTGTTTATGACTATCATCAATGTTCATGCTGGAAAGCTTCAGATATCTCATGCTTTGCATTTTATAAGAACTAGAATCACTTTGTTTACTGTTGTCATATCCCACGCTAACATATTCCTATCTTCTTATTTTGTTTTTTTATCTCATATATACATGCAGTCGGGCATCTGATTTTGGATTGATGAAGGCCGACAGGAATGGGCACATCACTGATTTCCTTGAAAAGCCCAAGGGTGCAGATTTGGAATCAATGGTATGGTACACTCCCTCTCACTGACCCCAAAGATGAACAACTACTTAATGATTTATTCAGACAAGTATAGATTGACTGCATATTGCCTTTCTTTTGCATAATTAGTATTTTTGTCATGGGCTTCCTTTTATGTTGCATCATCTTCTAAATTATTTGAGTTGAATCCTATGTCTCCCTAACTTCATTTCAAATGGTATCCTTGGATTTATTTACTTTGTGGAAAGATTTTTAAATACTCTATTGTACTTGTTAATGAAGCAAGTGGACATGGGATTGTTTGGATTATCCCCAGAGTTTGCAAGTACGTACAAATACATGGCTTCAATGGGAATATATGTATTCAAGGCAGATGTTCTCAGAAAGCTTCTGAGGTAAGAATTAGAACAAACTTGCTAAGTAAGGCTTTTGTTGGTTATTTTTAAAACCTTTTACGTGAAAGAACAATGTATTGATGACATTTCGTGTTCACAGTTTGTATATAACGATACATCTAGCTTTCTTTTGATTAAGCCTTTTGTGGTTCCCAACAAACGTGAATTTAACCACAAGTTACAAAATTGTTACCTCTTTTGACTTGTATCTTGTAAGACAGGAATTATGACATCTTGCAATCTCCATGCACCTTCATTCACATTATGTTGCAGCTGGTGGTGACGACACTTATGTTCTTTCTTTGTTGTGCATATTTATTAGAGGCCATTATCCTACAGCTAATGATTTTGGCTTAGAAGTGATTCCAATGGCTGCAAAAGATTATGATGTGCAGGTATTTACACTCTACATTCGTCAAAAATCCAAAATGAACTTATGTTACCTTCTTTTAGTTGTCATGAACACGTGGTCTGAAGGATCTGTTCTTCTGTTGGCTCCAGGCTTATTTGTTTGATGGTTACTGGGAAGATATTGGAACAATAAAGTCTTTCTTTGAAGCAAACCTTGCTCTCACTGATCAGGTTTACATTTTGATTAACATTGTTTCTGGCTTAATCTTTCCGAGCTTGGATAATAGTTTCATTTTTTATTTTGTAGTCTCCCAACTTCTATTTTTATGATCCCGTGAAGCCTATTTTTACATCTCCTAGATTTTTACCCCCAACCAAGGTAGAAAACTGCAAGGTCAGAATCTCTTATTACCTATACATTGTTTCGTTTATAATGCATTACCTGGCAGCCTTGCTTGATTTATCTGTTTTTGTGCAGGTTTTGAACTCTATAGTTTCACATGGCTGCTTTCTAACTGAGTGCAGTGTTGAGCACTCTGTCATTGGTATCCGCTCAAGGTTAGAACCGGGAGTGCAGCTCAAGGTAAATTATTGAGTGTTTGTGAGTTATATAGTTGCAAAGGAAATCTAAAATTATCCTGGTGGGGTGGGAGTTAGGTGGGGAAAATGTTACTCTTTGATATTCAGTTTGCATGGTTGATATTCATAACTTTATTAAGGCCTTGTTCGATTGTTTCAATTCCATGTGGATTGGAGTGTATTAAAATAGATTGGAATGGATTTTAACTTGCTATGGATTTAAACCGACTCAATACCATCTAATCCATATGGATTAATGTTAAAACGAACAAGCCCTAAGGGAGATCTAATGACCACAATTGTAATTAAACATATGAAATGCTAAATAAAACATCACATGATGTAGCTCAATCCATTGTCACGTCCATCAGACTCTTACTCTGTAGTGCCCATTTATTTATGTTTGTTTTCTGCAATATACACATTTGTGACATCACTGAAGGAAGTAGAGAATGCGCATAATGTGTGGGATGATTTATTGCCTGAGTCCTCGAGCTGTTTATATAAGAGTACATGGCTTGGAGGGCAAGGCGCCTCTCCCAGAGATAAGGAAGGCTACCATGGGATTACAATCAATCCTAAACTATCCATATCCGGTGTTGCCTAATATACTCTAAGACCCCCCCTGTCACAGTGGGAGCGGTGCAGACGATGAGACTGTAGAAGAAGCAGTCGAGCTGACACCCCCCGCAGTCGTAATGGTCGATGCGACGCAGATGCTGTGGCTGGAGTGGAAGCCGACGAGGTTGCCCAAGCAAGGCGGGGTAGCCCTTTGTGCCGATGTCGAAGTAGCCAAGCGTGAGGATGAGTAGCCGTGTCGAGGTGCTGTGCGTCGGGTAGCTGTGATCGATGTAGCTGTCGAGGATGCCAAAGACAACAAGCCACACAAGTCGCGGGTGCATCACGCGGGAAGGCCCGTAGCGCGCCAGGAAGCGCCAGAGTGATGGTGGCGTAGGAGGACGCCATAGACGAAGATGGCGATGTAGTCGAGGCAGTCATAGAGGAAGTAGTCGATGCCGGGGACGATGCTGTCAAACCGCCATGGACGAGGCGTGCTCCGGGTTTGCCACGCCTGGAAACACGTCGTAGACGAATGCACGTGCCAGTGTTGCCAGTACCGCCGTACTAGGTAGAAGGCCCCAACCAAGTGTCAGCGTCTGAACAGAGAAGACCTCCACGATGGTTGTAGTGCCGTATGGCGGGAGTGCCGTCGTAGCTCACAGTTGTTAGAGCGGAGTAGACGAAATAGTCGAGGATGAGACGACGACGCTGGCAACAAGGATGTGCTGGACGAAGGCGAAGAGGTAGGCGTGGTGACGCATCGAGGATCCTGGAGTCGCAACGGTGAGAGTTACGACACACATGAAGAGACTCGATGGCGCCAGAGGAGCGCGACGAAGGTACTTGTCGGCGAAGAACTCGAGGACAAATGTGGTGTAGACCAGCGACGAGTATGTCGACGCAGCTTACAGGTGTCAAACAGCTCGTAGACCGTGCGCAGGAGACGCACACCGATGGAATCGACGTGTAGATGCAACGATGAGGATGCCGACAGACAACGATGCTGCTGCCCGAGGAGGCGACACAACGACGGCCCTCTTGCTTGGCGAAGCATCGCGCGATGGACGATAAACGTCTCGGGAGGGTGGTTTGCCCGCGATCGGTTGATCAGGCCGATGACGTGCGAGGCGGAGACGATGATGGTGGAGCCTCCCGATCGGTGGTGGCGACGACGAGCCGGCATAGAGCCATTTGCAGGCGAAGAGGCGCGACACAGGCAAGCGTTCCGGTTACGCCGCATGCCACGCCAGTTGCACCGTCGAAGAAGATGAGGAAGCCGATGTCGAGGATGTGCGAGTCGACTGGCGGTGGGCGACGCAAACCCGATCTCTGATCGGGGAAAAAAGGAAAAGATACACACAACAACAACATATCTAGGGACATCACCGAAGTACCGATAGCCAGTCCACCAATCCTCTGTTCCCCTAGCGTAGAGAATCAAGTCACGGAGAAAGATAGCAGAGCGGGTGACTAGCCCCCATCCTCCTGTCATCATTCTCTAGAATAGGGAAGAGAGAAAAGGCATATCCATACCATCACTGTAGCGACCAAGGGGGCGGCGCGACCCGTCATCACAGTGACAGGGGGAAGGGCGTAGCCCGCGATCACCATCGCGGCGCGACCTGGCGGCGTGGCTCGGCCCGGTGGTGAGGAGCCCAGCATCGCTCCATGGCGAGGGGCGGCTCGGTGGCGAGGTGCCACGACATAGCTCCGAGGCGAGGGGAGGCCCGACGGCGCGGCCGAGTCCGCGGCTTGATCGGCCGAGTCCGCGTGGGTGAAGGCCTAGCCGGCGGCGCGGAGGGGCACGACTCGACCAAGGGTGGACGCAGGCACACAGAGGGACACACCAGTGGTGGAGCAGCCTCTGCAGATCCGAGCTGCCTCCCCGCGGCCGTCACCACGACGGCGAGCGGAGGGGAAGCTAGGACGCGGTGGCCTGGCCACAGTCGTCACCATGACGACGTGTGAACAGGACGGAGCGAGGCAGAGCTAGCCGGCGACGGAGGAGACAACCACCACAATGCGGATCAGGTGAAAGTCCCGATCTGCTAGTGCTTTTGACACAACGACGACGGGTGGCGGGGCGACGTGAAGTACGCGACGACTGGCGCAGCAAATCAGAGGGATCGGCTGCGCATCCTACGAGGGCGCTGCCCCCAGAGGAGATGATCTCCCTGGGGGCGGCGCGGAGGCGGTAGTGGAAGACTAGGCTAGGATTTAGAAACCCTAACTCGTGATACCATGAAGGAAGGAGAGAATGCATATAATGTGTGGGATGATTTATTGCTTGAGCCTTCGGGCTGTTTATATAGGCTTGGAGTGCAAGACACCTCTCCTAGAGATAAGGAATGCTATCATGGGATTACAATCAATCCTAAACTATCCATATCCGGTGTTGCCTAATATACTCTAACAATCACCATGCATCATTGAGCATGTATGAGCTCTTTTGTTTGTTTAGTTTTGTGCCGATTTCGTACCCTTTTGTTAGTTTTGAATTTTAAAGCAAAATGTGCATGGGTATTTAATCGTCAACTGTACTCTGCAATGCGAGTAGTTATCCAGCATTGATAACACAATTTTCTGTTCTTGCTGAATATTGTGGATTGCTTGTTTATTTTCAAGTTTATTAATGAACAACAAAATGGTTTAGGACACCATGATGATGGGGGCAGATTACTACCAGACTGAAGCTGAGAGATTATCTGAGCTGTCTGTTGGAAAAGTCCCAGTCGGTGTTGGAGAGAACACTAAAATAAGGTTATTGTCTCTTTCTATATTAATGTGTTTGCCTAAGTATTATGCATGTTTCATTGACGTAGAGTTTTGTCACACAGGAACTGTATCATTGATAAAAATGCTCGAATTGGAAAGAATGTAGTCATTATGAACTCTGAGGTATGAAACCCCTCTTTATAAATTTTATGGAAGGCTTTGAAGTCCATACATTTGATCCTATTCAATATCTGCTAGGCTTTGAAGTCCATACATTTGATCCTATTCAATATCTGCTAGCTCAGTTCCTTAGCCATTTACTGATAAAATAAAATCACTCTGTAAGAATGAGCATATCATGCTACATAAGATAACTCGGTAAGGATGAGCATGAACGTGCTTGCAATAATGAATCAGTGGTTGATTCTTAATTTGATGACCAACTATAAATGACAAAGAATGCCAGCTTTTTCTTATTTTGGCATAGAAATAGCCTTATCTCTTAAAAAGTCATTGCTAGAATGAGATGACCTTAATCTACTTTGCTAAAAAAAGATGGCCAGGAAAACCCATTGTATAAGGGTCCAATATGACATATAATGAGTGTATTACATTCTGCAAATGTTATTTTTGTTCATATTATGAAATTTGGCCTCCTTTGGATTGAGGGAAAATTCCCCGTTTCCTGTGAAAATGAACTGATTCCTGTCAAATTCCTATATGATTCCTGCGTTCCAAAGGAGGCCCTTGTTTGTCATTTTTCCAGAGTAAGATGTTGAGCTGAGAATATCCCCTTATGAATGCAGAATGTGCAAGAAGCAGACAGGCCAGCTGAAGGATATTACATTCGTTCTGGGATAACTGTGGTGCTCAAGAATGCAGTAATTCTGAATGGTACAAAAATTTAGAAGATTATAGAATTATCTGCAGGTAAGCTAAGTGTGATGCTTAAGAATATGGAACTAATATTATTGCACATGATAATTTGATTTACAAAAAATTTTATAAAGTTAGAGAATGAATGTTCTGTGTACAATGCAGAAATATTGACAAATAAACAAGTTAAGCCTATACATAATGAATAAACGAAGAATGTCCAGATTTGTCTAGTGTTATCACCAAATCAATTTCTACTATAAAGTTAGGTAGTGAAGAAACACTCTGTAAACAGTGTACTAATTGCTGACATGTAAAGAATGAAAAGGACGAGTTAATAATATTCAGAGCTGTGTAATGTAGGTCCCACTTTAATTGCCTACGTCTAAGGGTATTATGCCTGCCTGTGCAATATTTCCATACACCCTAGGCAGGCAGAAGCTTATCAATATTGCTTGCAGCCCGTCCTACTCCTTGAGAAGTTGAGATCAACCTTTTCCACTGCCTAAATCTCTTGGAACTTGTACCCTTATGCCCTCCTTTCTTCTTTTCTTGTCAGAGGCAGAATTCTGAGAACCTTAACATATTCGTTTTCTAGGATAGGATTATCTGCTGTCATCAGACTCACCATTTCTTTTGAAAGTGCTGTTCTGTTTCTAGGGCTTGTTCCCAAATCGATGAGGTCGAGGAATGCGGTATGGTACTTGTGAGAGGCTTTTACATGATGGGGTGGAAAATGATCCCATGTATGTTGAGGGCAGGGTTCGATTTCCCGGTAGAGAAGACCGAGAAACCGGTAAATTTACCGTTTCCGGTCGAGTACGAGATGCATTTTTCAGTCCTATTTTCTATGTGTTTCGATTCCAAATTTTAAAATACGAAAGTCAACATTTTTGGTGAAAACTAAATTTTGGAACAGTAAAAACAAAAATGTAAACCACAGTTGAGGTGGGATGCTGATGCTAAAGCCAGCCCACGGTCTGTTAGGGTCGGTTTTCTGAACCCACAACCAATGGATTCTCAAAGACCAACCCAGGACTTCCAAGTTATGACGTTGGAGATTAATCTGGAGAAGCTGGACTCCTCTCCACTGCAAATTCTTCCTTTGGCTCGCCAAGAACAACCGGTGTTAGACTGCGGAGCGACTTGCCAAGCGTGGTCTCGCCCACCCAGCTGCCTGCCCCTTGTGTGACCAGGCTGATGAGACCCTTCAGCACATTCTCATCGGTTGCGTCTTGTCTAGACAGATCTGGGCCTTGATTTTGCAGTCCTTGCAGCTGGCTGAAATTTCCCCCACTCTGGCTGACTCGGGTTTCTTCTCCTGGTGGGCGCGATCTGTCAAGTCGGTGCCAAAGAATTTTCGAAAAGGGCTGAGCACTCTCTGTATTCTGGTAGCCTGGGAAATCTGGAAATTCAGGAACTTGTGTGTGTTTGAGGGTGTGCAGCCTAATGTCCAGCTTCTTCTCCTTAGGATAGGAAGCGAGGGCATCCTTTGGTGTGCTGCGGGAGCTTTTAGGTTGCTTGAGCTCCTTAAGGGTTGATTTGGTGACAAGGGGATCACGGGAGGATTAGAGGGGGTTGAGGGGGAAATGAACTAGTTTCCCCCTCAATCCCTCCAATCCCCCTATGATCCCTGATCACCAAATCAACCCTAAGGCCCTGTTCGTTTTGTGCTCATCTATAGGGATTGAGGGGGATTAAATCCCCTACAAGTCAAAATCATCTCCAATCCCTTCCAATCCCCCTCAATCCCTATGGTTTTGGGATCAAACGAACATGGCCTAATAGGGCGCTGATCCCAGCTAGCTAGCTAGGCGCTGGTGGTCTTGGTTGTTCTTTTTGTTTTCAGTTACTTTGTAAAACCTGCTAAGGGCCTGTCTGTACTTGGGTTGGGTTTCTTGACCTTTCCCGCTGTTTTTCTTCCTTAAATGAAATGACACAGCTCTCTTCCTTAAATGAAATGACACGCAACTCTCCTGCGTCGTTCGAGAAAAAAGTAAACCACAGTTGAGGGTCGATGCATTTGGACCTGTTTTTATGATTATATCATCCTCATATCACTCATGCTAAGTACGGCAGTGGAAAGATCTGCATATAATAAATCCTTACTATCTACTAAACATCACGTGAACAAAAAAAGGTTGGCAGGGGGAAGAACCGTTTCTTGTATGTATTGGGAACATGCTGAACAAATGTATTGACACTCAAGGGTTTCTCCTAGATTGAGCTACCCTGGAGCCAATGTACCATGATAGTAGCATTTTTGCCACTAAGGCCATTCACTGTAAATTTCAACGAAATATACATGTTCCTTGACTGGTCTGCTAGGGTTAATTTAGCACTAGCTTCAGACCTGTTCATACTGTAGGGTATTTTTCTCGAACACGAAGGAGAGTTGCGTATCATTATATATTAAGAAGTAGCAAATTCCAAAATAGACCCAAAAACAAAGGTACAAAGAGGCCAATTCAAGGCGGCCAAACCTTACAACTACTCAAGCTAGATAGAGCTCAACCCTGAGGCACCGGCCTTACACCTTACACCAGATGTCGGCCTCATCCTTGATACATTGCACAATAGACTGATGGCTGGGAGTAGCCTCATAAAAAAATGCAAGCGTTTATGTGCTTCCAGATCCACCAAGTCACCAACATCACCAGAGAATTGAAACCTTTTCTAGACTGTTTCTGAACATTCATTTCGTTGCTGCCCCACCAATCTTGAAAGTTGTGCTGAGGTCCTGATACTGTAGGGTATGTGCCAGTGCATTTGAGGATACGCACAAATTGGAGTTAGCAGTACATGCTTGGAGATGATGTAGTAGTTGACACATGCAAATGCTTTGGAATAACTTTGGTACCTGCTACCTACAGTTCCTGGAGTAAAGAAAAATGGACTTCAACAGCTTATATCTGGTTGAAACATGACTCAGGAAGTCATGATAGTGCTAATTATCTGGTTTTCCGATTCCAATCCTAGAAACTATTTTGATTATTAGATGCGTACCATGTGGTTGCTGCTTTGAAATTCTATATGCCACCGAGTCATAAATCCATGTCTGTAAATTGCAGAATACCAATCCCTCAGTGAAGAGCACACCATTGAAGCCCACAGCAGAGTTCTACGACGCAGATGCAGTCAATAAAACCCCAATAGCACAAAAGATTAGGAGACTGTCGATGCAGCTAAAGAAGTGTGGATATAGGCATGGAGCACCTGCAACACGCCAACGGTACGGCCAAACCATGAGCATGAGGCCATTTCACGTCCTTTCATAAGCCTCGGCTAGTGCCGGCGCGCGCAGGGTATCTTTTGTTCCTTTTTTCTAGCAGTAATTTACGTGAAGTGTCTGTACATGTAGAGGGAGAGATAGGGTACAAGTACGAGAGAGCATGTTATAGTACCTACTCTTATTATTTGTTTATTTATTGTTGTGCCGAAGAACGACCCGTGCATCTCATGTGCCAAGTCCATGCCTAATTGCCTATTGATGCCCACTTTCGGGGTGGTCTCGCGTGTGTCCGTTCTACCAAACGTACGCCCCTTGAACAAGTACCAGTACGCTCACATGTGAAGAGAATGTTCAGAAGATCACACCAGCGAGAATGTTCAGAAGATTGCACCAGCGAGAAACTAGTTTGTGAACTACATTTTTCCAAGGATTTCTATTTTCTCAAGAGAAAATGAACTAATTTTCTTTGGGAAAATGAAAACCCCGTGGAAAATTAGGGTTCCTAAACTGGCTACCAAATTAGCCCTTATGGCAGATTTGTTTTTACTCTTAGATTATATACATTGAATTATGGTGGAAGGATAAAAAAATAAAATATCACTTTAGATCACAAATAAGCTAAAATAAAATATCTAAGAAAATAACTTTATGATCTTTTATTTTGGTGCTTTATTTTATAAAGCAAATTTAAAATAAAAAATAGATGATGCATTTTATGGGCCGTGAAGGACTGCGGGCCCACATGGCCACATTGCAGTTCTTCGCGCAAAAGCTCATCGCGTCCGCTTCGATCTGCAGTCGTCGTGCTTACCGTTCCGCGATCCGCCGCCGGCATCCGTCAGCGCCACCGTGCCCCTGTTCTTATTTCATCTTCGTTGGCTTCTGGGCTCTCGTTTTTCTTGGATCTTAGATTGACCCGATCCCCTGATTGCTTGCGCTCTGTCGCTTTCTTGAAGTGAGCTGCAGCAATGGCCGCTGGTGCTGCGCCGACCAATATGCAGAAGGAGCAGGTGTGCGCCTTCTCTGCAGTTTACTTGCCCGAGTAAAAATTATATCATTGATGTACACGTTGATCTGAGGAAACGAGGATTTTCTTATTTTGCTCGAACGAAAAAAAAAAAACATGCCAAATTAGTTGGTTTGAGCAAGTAAATTTATACTTAAGATCTATTCTTCACCTTGTGCTTCCTAGATTTGTCACCCACTCACCCTGCAATAAACTAAGAGGAAAGCAAGCCTATGGTTTTTGTACCATGATTTTTTTATAAGGAATAAATTATGCTTGGGGAGGTGAATTTTGCACGACTTCCATGGGAAACCCTGATACTAATGCACTGCGTGTAGATTTCGGTGTTTTTCAAAGGGGAACAAAGTAGAGAATGTTTTACTTTTTTCATATCTGCCTTTCCATCGAGTAGCATTGCACTATGACCAAATAACTGCGCAGCTTATACTAGTCCAATTCTTCAAGAGAGAAAACATTATTTCTGCGGCACTCAGGATTTTTTTTTCAGATGATGGTTTCAAGTGGTGATGTATAAGAACAAGCAGGATTTGTAGCAATTATCATGACCATTGATCTCCAAAGTTTTCTGATATTCAGTTTCAAACTTATGTTACTTGGGATGCTTTATTCTATCTTTTTCCTCTGGTTGTTTCTTCTACATGTAAACAATTGCATTCAGTTTTTTACTATTAATTGAAGTGTTTCTGAGATCATTCGTTTTATGCGTTGCAATAGATGTTTGGATTGGCGGAGAAAGAGATGGAGCATAGGGTTGACCTTTTCAATCGGTGAGTGATATTTCTTTGATTCTCTTAAAACTACATCAGGAGCTGTAAAGCCCAAAATTTGAAGGAAAAAAAAAATGAATAAATAAGTAAATTTATAAGTGGATGTTTCAGGGATCCCTTGATTTTCTCTACATACTCAACTAATGGCATTAAATTATGTAAATAACAAATAAAATAGATACATAAATGTGCATTCCATGAAGTTTTCTTATAAGTTTACATTTGTATTCGAATTTGTGAGACAAGTTTAAGTTGGAAAATTTAGAATTTGGAAATAAAAGAGAAAAGAGAAGAAAAATAAAAAGAATATACATTATAAGATAACAATAATAAATAATATTAATTCAGACAGTAAAAGTATAATTCATGTAGACTTTTGTTCGATATTTGAAATCTGGAATGCAAAACCAAATTTTGAATTGAGTTGAATAATTGGAATGGAAAAGAAAATAAAAAGAAAAGGATTAAAACCCTACATGGGCCGTCCAACCTCACTTCTGGCCCAGTTCATCTTCTCTACTGCGTGGCCCATCCAGCCGGCCCAGACACTGGCTCCCTTTTCCCCTCGCGCTCACTTCACTGGCAGGCGGGGCCACCTCGTCAGTCATCGTTACTCCGCTTCTGGTGCATCGCGCGCGTGTGGTCGGACGCTGCGCCGCGGGCCCGCTTGCCAGCCAGCTTGCGTAACCCATCACGCCCTGCCTCTGGCTGCGGGTCCCACATGGCGGTGGCTCCAACTGGAGTAAGCGCGCGCGCGAAATTGGCTTGTATCACCGACGCATGGACCCCACTCTGTCAGCTTCAGCGTCCCCCTTCGGATCCCAACAGAATCGCGGCAACTCCGCCGCCGTGGGCTTCGCGCGATTCCGGCCAAATCCCCATCGCGGACTTGATGCTAGTTATAACTTCCTCGGCCCCGCGAGCCCCCCCTCATCATCCTAGCTGGGCGGTCGTCATAACTGTGAGGAGCGACGAGAGCAGAGAGAGGTAGGAAAAGGGAAGAGCGCGGCCGCCACCATAGAACCTTGCCGGCATCTGCCATTGGAGGCCATCATCTGGTTCGCCCGCGCTCGTTGATGGTGTAGGAGCCATTGGCGGGCAAAGAACTCGTCCGGGGTGCGCGCGATTTTGTCGCCGTCGCGGGGATTGGCCGTGGTGCCGCACCATCGCGCGAGCGGAGACCATCGCCGCATCATACCAAGGTAATAAGCCCACCAACGGATTCGCCTTGACCTCCTCTACGCGTAGCGCTAGGGAATCGAGAATTTAACGCCTGGGCGTATTGCTGGGGAGCTCTGGACATGGCGCTCCGCCGCGGTGAGCGCGTCGTTGAGATTTGGGGGTGCTCGAGGAAGGAGAACGGCTCCTGGCCGTCCGATCTTTATCGGGTGGCCACGATTGGAGCGCGCTTACCCCCTTTGGGGGATCATTCTGGGTCGTCCGATCGGATCCAGCGTGACCGCGGGATCTTGATCCTGCGTGCGGGAATGTCCCTCGCCACTTTAAATCCGAAGCGTTGATCTGCAATCCGAGGGGCGTGATCGCATACCGCTTCATTTCAATGCCAATCTAATCTGGGCCATCCGCGCCTGATCGGACGACCGCTAGCACTCCGTACCCCTTCGGCCGTGTATTTTCTTAAAGAGACCCTCCACTTCAAACTATTGAACCCGCAATCCACCTCAGTTGTAGCCTGAGCCTAGAGAGTCTTTTGAATTAGACCCTGCACTTTTCTGAAATCCTGCGCGCAGTCCAAATAACAGAGAAACTAGATAATTAATATTAGAAATTGATTTTTAGTATAAAAATAAATCTTAAAACTTGTATAATTCATATGTAATCCATTTTAACTCCAAATTGAGTCATTCCAGTTGCAATAATTTTATTTTAATATTGTATATCAACTAGTAACACTGTTTGGCCATGAAACTTGAAGCAAAATTGTTCATTTGAATTAATCTGTTCTAGGTGCTTAATAACTT
This sequence comes from Zea mays, assembly GCF_902167145.1. Taxonomy (NCBI): domain Eukaryota; kingdom Viridiplantae; phylum Streptophyta; class Magnoliopsida; order Poales; family Poaceae; genus Zea; species Zea mays. The sequence goes on along the minus strand of NC_050102.1, from coordinate 24,626,350 downwards.
CAGAAATTAATAACTAAATAACTATAACTCCAAATTTAGTGAATCTTGGTCCTACAATCTCGTAGCAACGCATAGATTATTATTACTCAGTTTATTCTTATGTTTGGTGTGATGTTAATTTTGCCTATACCATATTTGTTTGTATTGCTACGACTAGCGTGAGGTCACGAGTCACCTGAAGATCATCCTGGTACCTGGAATCTCAAGTCTCAGGCAAGTTGTGCCCTTGATCACTTCTTTTTACCCACTCATGTTCTAATTAATCATAATGATCTGCATAGGTTAATTTGATGGGACCCAATAGGTTACCCTAGTTTGTCTATCTTTATACCTTGTTTACCACTGAACTTTTTGGGTAGTACTTGCTAGTGCTTTATGTGGTTTTGGGTATGAAGATACATTATTCATGATCACACTTTTATTATCTGTTTATTATCACTGTTCATGATAAGATCATTATGTTAATTGGAACATGGAGAACCACCCGGGAAAACAGTGCTACCACAAGGGTTTAATGGGACGCCCTTGGCCGATTAATTAGGAAAGCTAGTGGAAGACTACCTTACCCGAAAGGGGCAAGGGCAGTAGGGGAGTGGTCAGTGTAGGGAGGCCCTCGGGAGGATTTTGCTGTGATGGCGGTCCTGCAAGGGATTCCTGGGAAGGCCCTCGGGAGGATTTTGCTGTGATGGCGGTCCTGCAAGGGATTCCTGGGGAGGCCCTCGGGAGGATTTTGCTGTGATGGCGGTCCTGCAAGGGATTCCTGCATTGGAGCTTCCTATAAACTGTAGCGGGTTTTCTGAAGCTAGTGGAACTTTGTAAAGGCCTCGTAGTGTTATCCTGCCTCGCCTCCTCGGTAGAGGTGTATGGGAAGTCGCGATCCCTTGGCAGATGGGTAACATGACTTGTGGGTAAAGATGCGCAACCTCTGCAGAGTGTAAAACTGGTATACTAGCCGTGCTCACGGTCATGAGCGGCTCGGACACTCACATGATTAAATTATGGAACTTAAACTCAATTTGTCATATGCATTGCATCGCAGGTGAGTTTGTTACTTTTGTTCTACTATTTAATTGGGTTGGTATTTACTTATACTTAGTAATTGCTAATAAAATTTTGACCAACTTTAAAAGCAATGCTCAGCTCTAACCATCCTCTTTGGTAAGCCTTACACTTCACGTGAGCTCCCACCTTTGGCGAGTTCATGCACATTATTCCCCACAACTTGTTGAGCGATGAACGTATGTGAGCTCACTCTTGCTGTCTCACATACACCACAGGTCAAGACCAGGTACTGCAGGATGATGCTCATGGAAGATGCTGCGATGAGTTCGTGAGTGGTCTAGGTCGTCGTCTCCCAGTCAACTTTGGGTTGCTGGACCGTTGTCTCCTTATAATGTAATTATTTATTTTGTATAGAACTCCTGTTATATATAAAGATGTGACATTCGATCCTGTGCCACTTTACATCATATGTGTGAGACTTGGTCCTAGCATACCTGGTGTTTTTGTTAGCGCCCGGGTTTTGGACCCCTAAAATCCGGGTGTTACAGAAGTGGTATCAGAGGAATGTTGACTGTAGGACGAAACCTAGATAGAATTGGACAACCATTATCTACTTACCTCTACTACTCTGATTCTTTTCTAAACTTATCTTAATCTTTTCTCATCTAATTCCGCTTTACTCTGATTATTCTTACCTTTTTCTTTCTAAAGAAAAATGTGGATTTCACACATTGAAATCATGTACCTAAAGTGACTTTTAGGAATAGGAAACCTAATCTTAGGAACAAAAACAAAACTATTATTTTTTATATGCTTGAATGCTTGTTCTTATGATATTTGTCTGATTTGGATCTTTGATTGAGTGTGATGGGTTGTGGAGTAATGTCCACAATTACATCTGCATATACATATAGGGAAAAATACTTATAAAATAACTAGATAAACTAGATTATCCCTCATTTAAGTATCTAGCCTAACAATATCCATCTCATCTCGAAGGATTCTTTCCTACACTCATAGATCCATCTTATCTCGAAAAGATTTTATCTTATTCTAAATAGAACTAACTGATCTCAAAAGATTCTACCTTATCCTTATGGATTCATCCTGTCCTAATTAGCATATTTATTCCACTCTAGAATAACAACCATGAGCTAATCCAAAAAAAAACTTATTTAGATCTTAACTAGTCTAATCTAGTCATATCCAACCTAATCTAGATTCTATCTAATCTATTATGATCTAATCTAGAGTAAGTTACTCGATACTGGTACAAAAGATAAGGCCATACCCTAATCCACTTACGCCTAAATTGGTGACTTAGATCAACTCGGCCATACACAACAATTTGACCTATATTATAGGTTACATAACCTTCCAACAAATCTAGAAGCAAACAACCAAACCAGATTCTGACTAATCTCAATCAACTCATAGCTACCTACTAAACCAGCTACTCTACCTTCTAAGTCGTTGCCTACAAATCTATCTTAACCTCTTGTCCCTAACCCGGATGAAGACACCAAGACTTGAGAAGGAGATCAAACTCGTTGAAGAATACTAAGAGTCAAGCCATATCTCCAAAGAAAGCAAGATCCACAATACCCTACTCTTTCCTACCCAAGCCTATCCATGCTTTAAAGACATCTTTTATTCTACACATTAGGTGGCTATACATATACATGTGCCCATGCCTTGTTAATCACCTCTACAGATGCTAAAACTTCAAAAAAAGACTTTGCATATTTAGACCAAATAATAAGAACTATGCACCGACCTACAAACCAATCCTTTTGTATCCGTTTTCTTACAAATCTCGAGGACGAGATTTCTGTTAAGGGGGGTAGGATTTGTAAAGCCCAAAATTTGAAGGAAAAAAAAATGAATAAATAAGTAAATTTATAAGTGGATGTTTCAGGGATCCCTTGATTTTCTCTACATACTCAACTAATGGCATTAAATTATGTAAATAACAAATAAAATAGATACATAAATGTGCATTCCATGAAGTTTTCTTATAAGTTTACATTTGTATTCGAATTTGTGAGACAAGTTTAAGTTGGAAAATTTAGAATTTGGAAATAAAAGAGAAAAGAGAAGAAAAATAAAAAGAATATACATTATAAGATAACAATAATAAATAATATTAATTCAGACAGTAAAAGTATAATTCATGTAGACTTTTGTTCGATATTTGAAATCTAGAATGCAAAACCAAATTTTGAATTGAGTTGAATAATTGGAATGGAAAAGAAAATAAAAAGAAAAGGATTAAAACCCTACATGGGCCGTCCAACCTCACTTCTGGCCCAGTTCATCTTCTCTACTGCGTGGCCCATCCAGCCGGCCCAGACACTGGCTCCCTTTTCCCCTCGCGCTCACTTCACTGGCAGGCGGGGCCACCTCGTCAGTCATCGTTACTCCGCTTCTGGTGCATCGCGCGCGTGTGGTCGGACGCTGCGCCGCGGGCCCGCTTGCCAGCCAGCTTGCGTAACCCATCACGCCCTGCCTCTGGCTGCGGGTCCCACATGGCGGTGGCTCCAACTGGAGTAAGCGCGCGCGCGAAATTGGCTTGTATCACCGACGCATGGACCCCACTCTGTCAGCTTCAGCGTCCCCCTTCGGATCCCAACAGAATCGCGGCAACTCCGCCGCCGTGGGCTTCGCGCGATTCCGGCCAAATCCCCATCGCGGACTTGATGCTAGTTATAACTTCCTCGGCCCCGCGAGCCCCCCCTCATCATCCTAGCTGGGCGGTCGTCATAACTGTGAGGAGCGACGAGAGCAGAGAGAGGTAGGAAAAGGGAAGAGCGCGGCCGCCACCATAGAACCTTGCCGGCATCTGCCATTGGAGGCCATCATCTGGTTCGCCCGCGCTCGTTGATGGTGTAGGAGCCATTGGCGGGCAAAGAACTCGTCCGGGGTGCGCGCGATTTTGTCGCCGTCGCGGGGATTGGCCGTGGTGCCGCACCATCGCGCGAGCGGAGACCGTCGCCGCATCATACCAAGGTAATAAGCCCACCAACGGATTCGCCTTGACCTCCTCTACGCGTAGCGCTAGGGAATCGAGAATTTAACGCCTGGGCGTATTGCTGGGGAGCTCTGGACATGGCGCTCCGCCGCGGTGAGCGCGTCGTTGAGATTTGGGGGTGCTCGAGGAAGGAGAACGGCTCCTGGCCGTCCGATCTTTATCGGGTGGCCACGATTGGAGCGCGCTTACCCCCTTTGGGGGATCATTCTGGGTCGTCCGATCGGATCCAGCGTGACCGCGGGATCTTGATCCTGCGTGCGGGAATGTCCCTCGCCACTTTAAATCCGAAGCGTTGATCTGCAATCCGAGGGGCGTGATCGCATACCGCTTCATTTCAATGCCAATCTAATCTGGGCCATCCGCGCCTGATCGGACGACCGCTAGCACTCCGTACCCCTTCGGCCGTGTATTTTCTTAAAGAGACCCTCCACTTCAAACTATTGAACCCGCAATCCACCTCAGTTGTAGCCTGAGCCTAGAGAGTCTTTTGAATTAGACCCTGCACTTTTCTGAAATCCTGCGCGCAGTCCAAATAACAGAGAAACTAGATAATTAATATTAGAAATTGATTTTTAGTATAAAAATAAATCTTAAAACTTGTATAATTCATATGTAATTCATTTTAACTCCAAATTGAGTCATTCCAGTTGCAATAATTTTATTTTAATATTGTATATCAACTAGTAACACTGTTTGGCCATGAAACTTGAAGCAAAATTGTTCATTTGAATTAATCTGTTCTAGGTGCTTAATAACTTCAGAAATTCATAACTAAATAACTATAACTCCAAATTTAGTGAATCTTGGTCCTACAATCTCGTAGCAACGCATAGATTATTATTACTCAGTTTATTCTTATGTTTGGTGTGATGTTAATTTTGCCTATACCATATTTGTTTGTATTGCTACGACTAGCGTGAGGTCACGAGTCACCTGAAGATCATCCTGGTACCTGGAATCTCAAGTCTCAGGCAAGTTGTGCCCTTGATCACTTCTTTTTACCCACTCATGTTCTAATTAATCATAATGATCTGCATAGGTTAATTTGATGGGACCCAATAGGTTACCCTAGTTTGTCTATCTTTATACCTTGTTTACCACTGAACTTTTTGGGTAGTACTTGCTAGTGCTTTATGTGGTTTTGGGTATGAAGATACATTATTCATGATCACACTTTTATTATCTGTTTATTATCACTGTTCATGATAAGATCATTATGTTAATTGGAACATGGAGAACCACCCGGGAAAACAGTGCTACCACAAGGGTTTAATGGGACGCCCTTGGCCGATTAATTAGGAAAGCTAGTGGAAGACTACCTTACCCGAAAGGGGCAAGGGCAGTAGGGGAGTGGTCAGTGTAGGGAGGCCCTCGGGAGGATTTTGCTGTGATGGCGGTCCTGCAAGGGATTCCTGGGAAGGCCCTCGGGAGGATTTTGCTGTGATGGCGGTCCTGCAAGGGATTCCTGGGGAGGCCCTCGGGAGGATTTTGCTGTGATGGCGGTCCTGCAAGGGATTCCTGCATTGGAGCTTCCTATAAACTGTAGCGGGTTTTCTGAAGCTAGTGGAACTTTGTAAAGGCCTCGTAGTGTTACCCTGCCTCGCCTCCTCGGTAGAGGTGTATGGGAAGTCGCGATCCCTTGGCAGATGGGTAACATGACTTGTGGGTAAAGATGCGCAACCTCTGCAGAGTGTAAAACTGGTATACTAGCCGTGCTCACGGTCATGAGCGGCTCGGACACTCACATGATTAAATTATGGAACTTAAACTCAATTTGTCATATGCATTGCATCGCAGGTGAGTTTGTTACTTTTGTTCTACTATTTAATTGGGTTGGTATTTACTTATACTTAGTAATTGCTAATAAAATTTTGACCAACTTTAAAAGCAATGCTCAGCTCTAACCATCCTCTTTGGTAAGCCTTACACTTCACGTGAGCTCCCACCTTTGGCGAGTTCATGCACATTATTCCCCACAACTTGTTGAGTGATGAACGTATGTGAGCTCACTCTTGCTGTCTCACATACACCACAGGTCAAGACCAGGTACTGCAGGATGATGCTCATGGAAGATGCTGCGATGAGTTCGTGAGTGGTCTAGGTCGTCGTCTCCCAGTCAACTTTGGGTTGCTGGACCGTTGTCTCCTTATAATGTAATTATTTATTTTGTATAGAACTCCTGTTATATATAAAGATGTGACATTCGATCCTGTGCCACTTTACATCATATGTGTGAGACTTGGTCCCAGCATACCTGGTGTTTTTGTTAGCGCCCGGGTTTTGGACCCCTAAAATCCGGGTGTTACAGGAGCTTTGAGGTTTGATGCAGTAGTGAAGTTCAGTTTTCTATTTATACCACTGGAATTTGTCTTCTACATGACATTGTCTTTTGTTCTTAAACCAAACCAAACCAAAATTTATGTCTGCCAGTTTATCTGATATTCGGTCTTTGTTTCACTACAAACTTACACATACATGTTTTGACAAGTGCATCGAGAAGAGGTACACCTGGATTTAGCATGATTTTTTATTATCTTCTATATTTCTCTAAATTGCTGTTACATCTGCATCTTTTCTGTTTTGATATTAGTATTCGTATATGTGAAGTATATCAGATCAATGTTATTTGTGCTTCTGTAAACCCACCTGTGGCACGAAGATTTGCTGATAAGCAAGTGGCAGAAGTTATTAAGTGGTCAGCTTCTTGATGTATTAGCCTGTTTTTACACCCCTAATGTTGTGCTGTTGCGTTGGTTTGGCTGAAGTTTATTGGTTCATGATGCTGATCAGTAGTTTTATGTTTTGCGCCCTAGCAAAGAGTGAAGGAGCCCTATGCTCTGTTATTGTCTAGTTGCTATATCAGTATCGTTTGCTACCATCATTAAAAACTTGCTTGTGTGAACTCTTTCATTTTATTGCTACAAGTAATGAAAATTGGATGTGCACTAGTGTGGCAAAAATGTGTGATATGAAGATAATCACTAGTACAATGCTTGTGTGTTGCGACAACACACAATCATATTTGTTACTCATAAAAAATAAAATTAATATCAAAGTGAACATACAGTCTATATATCAGATATTAAATTCATAAAAACAAATATTACACTTTATCTTAACCAAAAGGCTAAGAAAGATATCAATTGAAAAGGAGCCCGACCCTCTTTTTTTATAGCTTCCACGATCGCATGTCCTCCTTTAGCTAGCGAGGTGGTACTATGTGAGAGCGTTGCACTGCGTGTGACTTTTTGTCGTGTTGGGTTTAGGTGGTTTCTCACGGCGGTCCATTGGTAGGCGATAAGCGGGGGGAGAGGAACAGAATGCGCGCTTCGCACGTGACGCGACGCACGAAACTGGTGCTTTAAAGGAGCAGAAAACCATTGGTAGGCGAGAAGAGGTGGAGAGGAACAGACGTACGGCCTTTACACGTGGCGCACGATGCACGAAACTGATGCTTTAAATGATTAGAGATATGATACAATTTAACTATTTAAGACAGCTATATCACTTCCCAACATTAAAGTTTGCTTTCTTGGATTCATTGCCATGATGTTAGTGAATACACGAAGTTATGGATTATATGTGATTGATTTGGATTGTATTCACTATATCTAGGCACAAAGATGCTGAGCTCAATATGGGTGAGAACAGCTGCATTGATCGATGTGTTTCTAAGTATTGGTAGGCAAGTTTGTTTCTATGTTCTTGGTCCATTCCATATTGAACATTCATCTTGTTTTCGGTAGTTTTATAGCTTTTATTAGTGAAAAGATATTGCCCCTGTTTGGTTCAGCTTCTGGTCGGTTTCTGGCCGCCAGAAGCAGAAGCTGGAAGCAAACGCTCAGATTTTGGCGCGGCTTCTGCCCGACGCGCTTCGGTAAGAAGCCCCCCGCGCACGGGCTGGAAGCGGCCTTCACTTGGCTTCGGATAGAAGTCTGTCCACTTCGCTAGGGTACTCGCCCAAGCACGCGCCGCCGCCGTCGTCTTCGCAGGTACGGCCGACCTCCATCCGCGAACTCCTCCATCCCAACCGTCTGTTCCCCTATGCCGCGTCTCATTCCCGTCTTTTCTAGGGTTCACGCACCCACGTCGGCGCCGCAGCCCTGTCGCGAAGGAACCTCTCCCCCTGTCTTCGTCTTCGCAGGTACGGGCTCTCTCCATCCGGACCCTCTCATTCACCGCCACCGCCTCGGACGTTCGTTGACCCTTTACTGTCGCTAGGGTTATCGCACCCACACCGGCGCCGCTGCTTCGACGTGAAGGTTCCACTGCTCCCCCACGTCGCGTCGTCATCTTGCCAGGTACGGTTACCTCGCCTCGATCCCGACCCTCGCCGCCCCCTCCTCTCGTGTTGCTAGGGTTCGTCTTGCCCCGTTTGCTATTTGTTTAGGCTTGAACCACTGCCGACTGTTCTCCAGTTTATTCAGTACATCATTACTGTTATGGACCGACGTACTAAACTAATTTTTTGTGCATTGTCGCCTTCAGATATCCGTATCAACTCGGCGGTCTTCGTCTTCGGTTCCAAGATCCAGTGCAACCAAGGTAATGTTATACTCAATTTGTTGCGCACTTTACTGTCAACAGGTGCTGAGCCAATTTTTGTTTATGGTTGTTTTTGTTTGTATGGTTTACTCGGGGTCTTTATTACTTTGTTTGTCACAACCTTTTGTATGTTCAAGGTTGAGTTCATACTGTGTTAGTTACTACCTGTATGTTAGTACCTTCAACCAAAGTTTGTCCATCTTAGCACGCAATTCATGTGAATAAATGGAAGTTAGTAGATTGTCCCCTTGTCTAGTTCACTAACCACCTAAATCCACATCAGATGGATTCAGCAGACTCCATAGCCGACAAGGCAATTGGAAGGATGCAAGAGATTGCGGACAAGATTTATTTCGTAGCTCGGGAAACAATCCGTCCAGGACGTGGGTTGACCTCCTTTGACGCTACCAAACTTCGTGTAGCATTGGAGGACATTGCTTGCATGATGGAGCAAGATTCTCTAGTTTTCCAAGAGTATTTGGACAAGGTGAACAACGTAACCCACCAGCCTGAGAGCAACTACGAACCCTCAGAGTTGTCCTCACCACCCCCTGGTGAAGACAACCTTAGTCCAGACTGGGACTTTGCCGAGCACTTCGAAAGGTTTTGGGGAATTGAATATGACTCCGATCAGATGCCTTCCTTTAGTGACAATGAGGTTTAAGTTAGAACTTGGTTCAGCTTGTAGTAAGGTCTTAGTGAAACAGGGATATGATCAGGCTTTTGCTTAATGGGCTGGTGTAAATGTCTTCCCTGTCCTTTTGTGTCCAGTACCTCTTTAATTAACGTTGTCTTTGTGTAATTAAGGAAATCCGAATTTTACTACTTATGGTACTACCTTATGTTATTATGGTCAGTTGAGTGTTGTTTTTGTTTTCTTCTTAATTCGAGACCACTACGTATTTTCAAAACTCTACACTTGTTTTGCACTAGATGGACAAGTCTAGCAAAGTGATTGCAAAGTGGGATAGTAGAGCAACAAAAATTTACACAGAAATTTGTGTAGAAGAGGTCAATGCCCGGAACAGGCCACAACACTTTCTTAATGCAGAAGGGTATGCTAACCTCATAAGGAAGTTTAAGGAACACACTGGTCGCACTTACACCAGGGATCAAATGAAAAATAGGTGGGACTCCTTAAAGAGAATGTTCACACAGTGGAAAACTCTTAATGAAAGGGCTACAGGTCTTGGTCGAGACCCTCATACTAGTTCAGTCAGTGCGCCAGATGAGTGGTGGGCTAAGCAAAATGAAGTAAGTAGATCTTTTTTTTTGTAGACTAACAATAGTATTGGCCATCTCAAACTAGGAACTACCATGTTGCTGCAGGAAATGCCAGGTTGTATTATGTTCAAAACAGCCCCCCTAGAGAATGAGGACGAGCTAAAGGTTATGTTTGGACCCATTGTCTGCACAAATGAAAGAACCCTTGTTCCTGGCGTCGAGGATGCTAATTCATCATCTCATGATAATTTGGAAGCCACTTTAGGTGGGGGTGAAAACAGCACACCTGACCCATGCACAAATGCGACTGGGAAGCGTAAGATGCAGCATGATTCTCCTAAACCAAAGAAGAAAAAAGATTCGAGGGAAGAGTACATGAAACGCCTAGTGGAGGCTTTTGAGTCGCGTTCAATGACCACTAACAAGTCCATTACCTCTGCTGACACGGACCCAGTTCGTGTTGAGGTTATTGCACAGTTGCAACAAGTTATCGATGATGGATCACTAGAAGGCAGCGACCTACATTTGTTTGCCACTCATCTGTTGATTGAGAAAAAAGTATAGAGATGTATTTGCATCACTGAAGACAAAAGAAGGAAGGAACGCTTGGCTTCGCAAAGCTTACGAGATAGATCTTAAAAAGTCCAATTAGATGCTGGTCGTCCGACAACAGAGGCTTATGTTGAGTATTATGTTAGTTGTGTCTGTTTTATGAGTCAAGTCGTTTCACTTTGATGAGGATTGTCGTCTTAGAACATAAACTTTTCGTACGCATCATTTTCCCTTTCAAACAATTTTCCAAATATTCGAGTTGAACATGTATTTCAATAATCAGAGTTGTAAGCTTGTGAACAATGTGAATCTGTGAATTTTCTGTCACCTATGATACATGAATATGTGGCTTGTAAACTATGCTTCTACATTAATATGTGCCTTATAAACTGTGGTTGCATATGAATATGTGGCTGTTGTTTACGTGCATGCAGATGTGTGACCCTGGTGCACACACATATGATCATGAAATGGATGACAGAGATGCAGCATTGCTTGTTGCTCTATATGTTGTAGACATTTGGGGCAGACCTTTAAGTCAGGTTCCTAGAAGAGCAATGGTTGAAACTGGTATTCAATGGGTTGAGAGAACGTTGGAGAATAGTAACGACTGCTTCGACATGTTTCACATGCGACGAACTGTTTTTAGACGATTGCATGATACGTTGGTGGAAAATTATGGTCTGCTTCCAAGCCGGGGTGTCAGTACTATGGAAGCTCTAGGCATTTTCTTGTGGGCATGTGGGGGTCCACAATCATTTAGTCAGATAAGGAATAAGTTTGGTCACTCCTTGGAAACAATTAGTCGCAAGTATAGTGAAGTAGTCCTTAATGCACTGTATAAGATGTCATCTGACATAATCAAGCCCAAAGACCCAAATTTCATCGAGATTCATCCTCGTTTGCGAGAGGTGAGATTTTGGCCACACTTCAAGGATTGCATAGGAGCAATTGATGGTAGTCACTTTCCAGCGTCAGTCCCGGCCTCGGAGCAAGCCAAATATATTGGCCGGCACGGTTACGCATCGCAGAATGTAATGGTCGTTTGTGACTTCGATATGAGGTTTACATTTGTTGTCACAGGATGGCCAGGATCCGTACATGACACTAGAGTATTACAAGATACTTCGATAACTTATGCGGACAGGTTCCCCCATCCACCGGAAGGTATATAAATTTGTTGTACTTTTTTATCATACGGTATTAATTTATGTCTTAAGTATTTAACTTTTGTATTTCATGTTTGTGCAGGTAAATACTATCTTGTCGATTCAGGCTATCCAAATAGAAAGGGGTACCTTGCACCTTATAAGGGTCAGAAGTACCACATTTCGGAATGGCAAAATGCGAGGCAACCTATTGGGAGCAAAGAAGTATTCAACTATGCACACTCTTCGCTACGCAATGTTATAGAGCGATCGTTTGGGGTGCTTAAAATGAAGTGGAGAGTGCTATTAGGTCTCCCTTCTTTTTCGCTTACCAAACAATCCAAGATAATTATTGCTTGTATGACATTGCATAACTTTATTAGAGAAAGTGCTCTACACGATAGAGACTTTGATGAACTAGGACCTAATAGCCTCAGTCATGATGTACCTTCAGGTGAGAGTAGTAGTAGCACATCTGATGAGTTAGACATGAGTGCTTTTCGAGATGCAATTGCTAATGCATTAGTGTCGTAGTTAACTATGTCAATGTAACGGTACTTATGATGTAATCAACTCCACTAATTATTGTGTAATGACCTTTTGTTGGTTCTGGGTTCAAGTTTATCGTTTGTTCGAACAGAATCTGCAATATGAGAATCTGATTATCCAAACACGTAGATTCTAACGAACAACTTTTCTGCACAGCTAACGAACCAAACACCTAAATTCTAACCACCAGCTTTTCTCAACAGCCAGCTTTTCCCCACAGCCAGCTTTTTAGAAAAGCTATTGAGAAAAAAGCCGAACCAAACACACCCATTGTGTCCACAATGAAGCTTAAAATGTGAAATGCTGAATTTGGTGATATCTGTACTATTGCACTTTTGTGCTTGTTACTGGGACACATATTTTAGCTCTTTATAGACTAGTACTATGGGAAAAAGACAACTTCATTAATGCTTAATTTCTACAGCAAAATATTTTTTGATTGTTTTTTTCTTCATCCTCAAAAGGTACTGCCCTCTTTTTTCTTTGGGATTCATGTCTGAGAAGCAAATAGATTTAGTTATATAATTTTTTTATTGTTCCAGCTATGGCATCATATGTTACAGCCTCACTTGTTTGCATGGATTTAGTGTTTACTGTGCCTTCATATTAATCGGAGCATAAAATAGCTCATATTGGATGTCTAAGGCTCTCTGTCTCACTTCGCTTTAGTCTCTACCAATGCAGAAACTAGAATTACCCACAATGACAATTCAATCAGCCTTCAACGTTCCCCTCAATTCGGTTAATTTCTCACTGTTATCTCCAATATTACTTCTTCAGGTGACTAATCTAATCGGACAGCTTCTTGGAAATCAGCCTAAAATGTGAACTGAGATGAAATTTTGTTTGTGGTGTATGTCTTCAACTTTGGTTCTAGGTTTGCGTCGAGAGAGAAATTACATCTCAAATTATTAGTATTATTATTGTTTGGGCATGATGGTTGCGAGGGAAAGGCTTGTCTCAGTTTATCTCTTTTGGATCTATCTTTTTTTCAATATTGATTGGACATGATGGAGAAGCCTACTTGTGAGGCTTTTGATACAAATTCTATATCCACCTTTTGTTTGAGCTTATGAATTCTACTTTTAGGAGGGCAAATGTGCGACCTTGCTAAAAAGATAGGCTACTCTGCCCTGTCACAAATAAGAGACCTTAGTCTGTCTCCAAGAGATTATATGCTTCTCTATCTTCAGTATAAAGAAGATTTTCTTCTTTATAGTCTCCAATGGTATCCTCAAAATATACATGATATTTCTTTATCCTCTATAGATAGACTCTCTTCTCTATCACGTCTATCACAACGGATTAGTAAAATAAAAAATATATAAGATATTTGAGAGCACGATAATTTGTACATATAAAAAATTGGAGCAAACTACATATCTATAATGTGTTTTCAATCTATAGAGGATGAGATATAAAGTACGTTATTAGAGAGGATAGAATATATTATAAAAGTTTGCAAAGAACAGATGTAGAAGAGGGACAACCCTATATAATTGTCGTCTTATGCTAAACATTTCAAAGTTTGACATTTTTTTTCAGGTTGGGTTTGAATGTTTAGAAGTGCTATGAGCATATTTGCTTTGGGAAATAAAAGTATGCCTTCTCTATATTTTTTGGATATAATATAATAATAACTAGTTGTCAAAGTTTAAAACATTTGACTTAGATAACCCAAAACATGATTTATATTTGTGGAGTATGTTTCGACCATTTTTGCAATTGGTCTTCCCCTATTTCTAGTTGAGTAAACTTTGATGTACCCCATGAACTTATCACTGAATTATAAGAACCTTGAAGTCATACAGTCACATGCACCCTCTATTCCAAATCGAATAATCACACTAAAAGGATCAAGATATACACAGAATATTAATTGTGCTAATCTAATGTGTGAGACTTGATCATAGCACACTTGGTGATTATTTTGCGCCCGAGTTTTGGACCCCTAAAACCCGGGTGTGACAGAGTTGGAGTCCGTACAGAGTATGTCGAAGATAAGGTCTATGTCGCCATCGACCGTCCCCGCGAACTCCAAGTCATCGAATGTAAGGAGATGGCCATGGGCCACTAGGGCCATGATCACCACCGGGGCGTGGCGTAGTCATGGTGGGAATGCGCCAGGGCCACTGCTAGAGCCACCGTAGTAGGACGACGCTTTTATGTCGTATAACGAGGAAAGTTCCGTGTATGATGTGAAGAAGACCAACATATCGTCATACGTGGGGTTGGGCCCCATATGGATCACGACCTGTCACCTTATCTCGTCGGCATTAGAAGGTGGGGTTAGTTTGTGCTCCTCACACCACCCGCGTGGGGGCAAGGCTAAGGCTGCTAAGGGCCTCTGAGACGGTGTCGAGGTTCTCGGTCCAAGGAGGTCAGGCGGGCATCGACCTGACCATATCATCCTCCTGGTTGATGACAATATCGAGGTTTCTGAAGCGGATGGCTGCTTCAGGGTTGTAATCGATGTGGGGGCCGCTGTTGGCCCTTGCGGTCGTTCGGAGACTCCTCGGCGGAGGGGGTCAGGCTTCCGGGCCCCTAACACACTTCACCTTCGCCTTTGCCATCGAGGGAAGCGTCGAGGCTCCCAAAACGTATTGCCACTTTGGGGGATCGATGGCATCACGGCTAGACATCCGGAGCTCGAAGAACTTCGTCGGGAAAGCGCAAGGCCCTTACCTTGCGCCCCAACTGTCGGTGTTTTGAACCTCGCTCCGACAAGTAAATTTTTGTGTGTGTTCTGGGCTCCAGACGATGTGCGTGGTGGGCGCAAGATTTGTAATGGTTCGCGCAGGACGTCCCTGAAAGTCGCCTAGAGGGGGGTGAATAGGCAAATCTGAATTTTATAAACTTTAAGCGCCACTACAAGCCGGGGTTAGCGTTAGAAATATAATCGAGTCCAAAAGAGAGGGTGAAAACAAACCACAAGCAAATAAGAGCGGATGACGCGATGATTTGTTTTACCGAGGTTCGGTTGTTGCAAACCTACTCCCCGTTGAGGTGGTCACAAAGACCGGGTCTCTTTCAACCCTTTCCCTCTCTCAAGCGGTCACTTAGACCGAGTGAGCTATCTCCTTAATCAAACGGGTCACTTAGACCCCACAAGGACCACTACAAACTTAGTGTCTCTTGCTTTGATTACAAGTGTCTTGAGAATAAGAATGAGGAAGAAGAAAACACGATTGCAAAAGCCAAGTAACAAGAGCGACAAATAACACACGGATCACTCTCTCTCTCTCTCTCTCTCTCAAGTCACTAATCACTAATGATCACTTGTCTCAATTGTGGAACTTTGAGAGATTGGAGGCTTTGATTATGTCTTGGAATGGAATGCTAGCTCTTGTATTGAATGTTGAAGGTTGGAATACTTGGGTGAAGTGAATGTAGGTGGTTGGGGTTGTATTTATAGCCACCAACCACTTCCTAACCATTGCTCCAATTCTGTCGACCGCGGACGGTCCGCGCCCCTGGTCCGGATGGTCCGCCCCTGTACATCAACGGCTAAAATCGCAATGGTCAGCAGTAACAGCTATATTAACGGCTATAATGCATTAAATGTGTCGTCAGATGTCAGATAAAGGTAGTCGCGGACGGTCCGGTGGTGCACCCCGGACGGTCCGCGAGGATGCTATAATTCATTTTACCTAACCCGTCACCTTCAGGTTTTTCGGTTCCTTACCTACCGGACTGTCCGCGCCTCAGTCCGGACGGTCCGTGCGTGGTCTCGGACGGTGCTTGCTTTCCCATCAGACGGTCCGCAGTAGAGACATGTGTTTTTGCATTGGTTCTGTCCAAGGGTCATTTAGGTGTTGCGGACGGTCCGCCCCAAAGGCCCGGACGGTCCATGCTTAGTCTGTTTTTCCAAAAAGCTTCTCCTGTTCGGAATAATCTACGGTATTCCGGACAGTCGATTTAGAATAGTTGTAGATGAACCTTTGGCACCTGTAGGACATATAATCTAGAGCAAACTAGTTAGTCCAATTATTTGTGTTGGGCAATTCAACCACCAAAATCAATTAAGAAATGGTGTAAGCCTATTTCCCTTTCAATCTCCCCCTTTTTGGTGATTGATGCCAACACAAACCAAAGCAAATATAAGAGTGCAGAATTGAACTAGTTTGCATAATGTAAGTGCAAAGATTGCTTGGATTGAGACCAATAATTATTTCTACTAGATATGCATGGATGGTTTTCTTCTTATTAAAATTTTGGACCACGCTTGCACCACTTGTTTTGTTTTGCAAAGTTTTTTTTGGAAATTCTTTTCAAACTCTTTTTGCAAATAGTCAAAGGTATATAAATAAGATTTTGAGAGGCATTTTCAAGATTTGAAATTTTCTCCCCCTGTTTCAAATGCTTTTCTTTTGACTAAACAAAACTCCCCCTTAATGAAATCCTCCTCTTAGAGTTCAAGAGGGGTTTAGATATTAATTCTTAAGAGGGTATACCAATTATATCAAAACTAAGATACCAATTGAACACAACTTTTCTTTTAATACAAATTTGAAAGACTTCAATTTTTGAAATTGGTGGTGGTGCGGTCCTTTTGCTTTGGGCTAATACTTTCTCCCCCTTTGGCATGAATCGCCAAAAACGGATACTAGTGAGTGAAATATAAGCCCTTTACTTTCTCCCCTTTGGCAAATAATATATGAGTGAAGATTATACCAAATTTGGAGAACGGTGTGGAGTGACGGCAAAGGATGAATAATTCGATGGAGTGGAGTGGAAGCCTTTTGTCTTCGCCGAAGACTCCATTTCCCTTTCAATCTATGACTTGGCATAATATTCACTTGAAAACACATTAGTCATAGCACATGAAAGAGATATGATCAAAGGTATATATTTGAGCTATGTGTGCAAAACATTAATCAAAATTCCTAGAATCAAGAATATTTAGCTCATGCCTAAGTTTGGTAAATGTTTTCTCATCTAGTGGCTTGGTAAAGATATCGGCTAATTGTTCTTTGGTGTTAATATATGCAATCTCGATATCCCCCCTTTGTTGGTGATCCCTCAAAAAGTGATACCGAATGGCTATGTGTTTAGTGCGGCTATGCTCAACGAGATTATCCGTCATGCGGATTGCACTCTCATTATCACATAGAAGAGGGACTTTGGTCAATTTGTAACCATAGTCTTTAAGGGTTTGCCTCATCCAAAGCAATTGCGCGCAACAATGGCCTGCGGCAATATACTCGACTTCGGCGGTAGAAAGAGCTACAGAATTTTGTTTCTTTGAAGCCCAAGACACCAGGGATCTTCCCAAGAACTGGCAAGTCTCTGATGTGCTCTTTCTATCAATCTTACACCCTGCCCAATCAGCATCAGAATAACCAATTAAATCAAAAGTGGATCCCCTAGGGTACCAAAGACCAAACTTAGGAGTATAAACTAAATATCTCAAGATTCGTTTCACGGCCCTAAGGTGAACTTCCTTAGGGTCGGCTTGGAATCTTGCACACATGCATACAGAAAGCATAATATTCGGTTGTGAAGCACATAAATAGAGTAAAGAACCTATCATCGACCGGTATACCTTTTGATCTACGGATTTACCTCCCGTATCGAGGTCGAGATGCCCATTAGTTCCCACGGGTGTCTTGATGGGCTTGGCATCCTTCATCCCAAACTTGGTTAGAATGTCTTGAATGTACTTCGTTTGGCTAATGAAGGTGCCCTCTTGGAGTTGCTTGACTTGAAATCCTAGAAAATACTTTAACTCCCCCATCATAGACATCTCGAATTTTTGAATCATAATCCTACTAAACTCTTCACAAGTAGATTTGTTAGCAGACACAAATATAATATCATCAATGTAAATTTGGCATACAAACAAATCATTTGCAATTGTTTTAGTAAAGAGAGTAGGATCCGCTTTTCTGACTTTGAAGCCATTAGCGATAAGAAAATCTCTTAGGCATTCATACCATGCTCTTGGGGCTTGCTTGAGCCCATAAAGCGCCTTAGAGAGTTTGTAAACATGGTTAAGGTACTCACTATCTTCAAAGCCGGGAGGGTGCTCAACATAGACCTCCTCCTTGATTGGTCCATTAAGGAAGGCACTCTTCACGTCCATTTGGTAAAGCTTGAAGCCATGGTAAGTAGCATAGGCAAGTAAAATGCGAATTGACTCAAGCCTAGCTACAGGTGCATAGGTTTCACCGAAATCCAAACCTTCGACTTGTGAATATCCCTTGGCCACAAGTCAGGCTTTGTTCCTTGTCACCACACCATGCTCATCTTGCTTGTTGCGGAAGACCCACTTGGTTCCTACAACATTTTGGTTAGGACGTGGAACTAAATGTCATACCTCATTCCTTGTGAAGTTGTTGAGCTCCTCTTGCATCGCCAGCACCCAATCCGAATCTTGAAGTGCCTCCTCTATCCTGTGTGGCTCAATAGAGGAAACAAAAGAGTAATGTTCACAAAAATGAGCAACACGAGATCGAGTAGTTACCCTCTTATGAATGTCGCCGAGGATGGTGCTCACGGGATGATCTCGTTGGATTGCTTGGTGGACTCTTGGGTGTGGCGGTCTTGGATCCTCATCATCTTCCTTGTCTTGATTATTAGCATCTCCCCCTTGATCATTGTCCTCCTCTTGAGGTGGCTCCTCTTGATCTTCAATTTCATCATCTTGAGCTTCACCCTCATCTTGAGTTGGTGGAGTTGCTTGTATGGAGGAAGATGGTTGATCTTGTGCATGTGGAGGCTCTTCGGATTCCTTAGGACACACATCCCTAATGGACATGTTCCTTAGCGCGACGCATGGAGCCTCTTCATCATCTAGCTCATCAAGATCAACTTGCTTTACTTGAGAGCCGTTAGTTTCATCAAACACAATGTCACAAGAAACTTCAACTAGTCCAGTGGACTTGTTAAAGACTCTATATGCCCTTGTGTTTGAATCATAACCAAGTAAAAAGCCTTCTACAGCCTTAGGAGCAAATTTAGATTTTCTACCTCTTTTAACAAGAATAAAACATTTGCTACCAAAGACTCTAAAATATGGAACATTGGGCTTTTTACCGGTGAGGAGTTCATATGATGTCTTCTTGAGGATTCGGTGTAGATATAACCGGTTGATGGCGTATCACGCGGTGTTGACTGCCTCGGCCCAAAACCGATCCGAAGTCTTGTACTCATCAAGCATGGTCCTCGCCATGTCCAATAGAGTTCTATTCTTCCTCTCCACTACACCATTTTGTTGTGGCGTGTAGGGAGAAGAGAACTCATGCTTGATGCCCTCCTCATCAAGAAAGCCTTCGATTTGTGAGTTCTTGAACTCCGTTCCGTTGTCGCTTCTTATTTTCTTGATCCTCAAGCCGAACTCATTTTGAGCCCGTTTCAAGAATCCCTTTAAGGTCTCTTGGGTTTGTGATTTATCCTACAAAAAGAACACCCAAGTGAAGCGAGAATAATCATCCAGAATAACTAGACAGTACTTACTCCCGCCGATGCTTATGTAAGCTATCGGGCCGAATAGATCCATGTGGAGCAGCTCGAGTGGCCTGTCAGTCGTCATGATGTTCATGTGTGGATGATGAACACCAACTTGCTTCCCTGCTTGACATGCGCTACAAACTCTGTCTTTCTCAAAATGAACATTGGTTAGTCCCAAAATGTGCTCTCCCTTTAGAAGCTTGTGAAGATTCTTCATTCCAACATGTGCTAGTCGGCGATGCCAGAGCCAGCCCATGTTGGTCTTAGCAATTAAACAAGTGTCGAGTTCAGCTCTATTGAAATCAACTAAGTATAGCTGACCCTCTAACACTCCCTTAAAAGCTACTGAATCATCACTTCTTCTAAAGACAGTGACACCTACATCCGTAAAAAGACAATTGTAGCCCATTTTGCATAATTGAGAAACAGAAAGCAAATTGTAATCTAATGAATCTACAAGAAAAATATTGGAAATAGAATGGTCAGGCGATATAGCAATTTTACCCAATCCTTTGACCAAACCTTGATTTCCATCCCCGAATGTGATAGCTCGTTGGGGATCTTGGTTTTTCTCATAGGAGGAGAACATCTTCTTCTCCCCTTTCATGTGGTTTGTGCACCCGCTATCGATGATCCAACTTGAGCCCCCGGATGCATAAACCTACAAAATAAATTTAGGCCTTGTTCTTAGGTACCCAAACAATCTTGGATCCTTTCACATTAGAAATAAGCACCTTGGGTACCCAAACACAAGTCTTTGACCCCTTGTGTTTACCCCCAACATATTTGGCAACTATTTTGCCTGATTTGTTAGTTAAAACATATGATGCATCAAAAGTCTTAAATGAAATGTTAGGTTCATTTGATGCAATAGGAGTTTTCTTTTTAGGCAATTTACCATGGGTTGATTGCCTAGAACTAGATGCCTCACTCTTATACATAAAAGCATGATGAGAGCCAGAGTGAGTCTTCCTAGAATGAATTCTCCTAATTTTGTGTTCGGGATAACCGGCAGGGTATAAAATGTAACCCTCGTTATCCTGAACTATGGGAGTCTTGCCCTTAACAAAGTTAGACAATCTCTTAGGAGGGGCATTAAGCTTGACATTGTCTCCCTGTTGGAAGCCAATGCCATCCTTAATGTCAGTGCGTCTCTCACAATAGAGCATGCTTCTAGCAAATTTAAATTTCTCATTTTCTAAGTCATGCTCTTTAATTTTGGCACTAAGTTGAGCTATGTGATCATTTTGTTTCTTAATTAAAGCTAAGTGATCATGAATAGCATCAACATTAATGTCTCTACATCTAGTGCAAATAGTAACATGCTCAACAGTAGATGTAGAGGGTTTGCAAGTATTTAATTCAACAATCTTAACATGTAAAATAGCATTCTCATCTCTAAGATTGGAAATGGAAGCATTGCAAACATTTAAATCTTTAGCCTTAGCAATCAATTTTTCATTCACAATTTTAAGGCTAGAGAGAGATGCATTCAATTTGTCAATCTTAGCAATTAAACTAGCATTATCATTTCTAAGATTAGCAATTGAATTATCACCGACATTTGATTTCTCAACCTTAGCAATTAATTTGGCATTTTCATTTCTAAGGCTATAAATAGTGTCATGGCAAGTGCTTAGCTCACTAGTTAATTTTTCACATTTTTCAACTTCTAGAGCATAAGCATTTTTAACTTTAACATGCTTTTTATTTTCTTTAATTAGGAAGTCCTCTTGGCTATCCAAGAGTTCATCCTTCTCATGAATAGCACTAATCAATTCATTTAATTTTTCCTTTTGTTGCATGTTTAAGTTGGCAAAAAGGGTGAGCAAATTATCCTCATCATCAATAGAATTATCCTCATCACTAGAAGTTGCATACTTAGTGGAGGATTTTGATTTTACCTTCTTCATTTTGCCGTCCTTTGCCATGAGGCACTTGTGGCCGACATTGGGGAAGAGAAGGCCCTTGGTGACGGCGATGTTTGCGGCGTCCTCGTCGGAGGAGGAGTCGGTGGAGCTCTCGTCGGAGTCCCACTCCCGACAAACATGGGCATCGCCGCCCTTCTTCTTATAGTACCTCTTCTTTTCTCTTCTCTTTCCCTTCTTGTCGTCGCCCCTGTCACTATCGCTTGATAATGGGCATTTTGCAATAAAATGACCGGGCTTACCACACTTGTAGCACACCTTCTTGGAACGGGGCTTGTAATCTTTCCCCTTCCTTTGCTTGAGGATTTGGCGAAAGCTTTTGATGATTAAAGTCATCTCCTCATTGTCGAGCTTAGAGGCGTCGATGGGGACCCTACTAGGTGTAGAGTCTTCTCTCTTCTCCTCTGTCGCTTTGAAGGCAACAGGTTGCACCTCGGATGTGGAGGTGGCGCCTTGCTCGATGATTTTCTTGGAGCCTTTGATCATCAATTCAAAGCTCACAAATTTCCCTATAACTTCCTCGGGAGACATTAGTTTATATCTTGGATCACCACGAATTAATTGAACTTGAGTAGGGTAAAGAAATACGAGTGATCTAAGAATAACCTTGACCATCTCATGGTCATCCCATTTGGTGCTCCCGAGGTTGCGCACTTGGTTCACCAATGTCTTGAGCCGGTTGTACATTGCTTGTGGCTCCTCCCCTTGGTGAAGCATGAAGCGACCGAGCTCCCCCTCGATCGTTTCCCTCTTGGTGATCTTGGTCACCTCGTCTCCTTCATGCGCGGTTTTGAGCACATCCCAAATCTCCTTGGCGCTCTTCAACCCTTGCACCTTGTTATACTCCTCTCGACTTAGAGAGGCGAGGAGTATAGTGGTGGCTTGGAAGTTGAAGTGCCGGAATTGGGCAACTTCGTCCGAGTCATAGTCTTCATCCCCCAGTGATGGTACCTGTACTCCAATCTCAACAACATCCCAAATACTAGTGTGGTGTGAGGTTAGATGGTGCCTCATTTTGTCACTCCACATATTATAATCTTCACCATCAAACATGGGTGGTTTGCCTAATGGGACGGAAAGTAAAGGAGTACGTTTTGAAATGCGAGGATAGCGTAGGGGAATCTTACTAAACTTCTTGCGCTCATGGCGCTTAGAAGTGACGGACAGCATGTCTGAGCCGGAGGTGGATGGCGATGAAGATTCGGTCTCGTAGTAGATAACTTTCTTCATCTTCTTTTTCTTCTCGCCGCTCCGACGCGACTTGTCGTGTGAAGGGGATCCCTTCACCTTGTTGCCGGACTCCCCGGATGAAGCCTTCCCATGGCTTGTGGCGGGCTTCTCACCGGTCACCATCTCCTTCTTGGCGTGATCTTCCGACATCACTTCGAGCGGTTAGGCTCTAATGAAGTACTAGGCTCTGATACCAATTGAAAGTCGCCTAGAGGGGGTGAATAGGCAAATCTAAATTTTATAAACTTTAAGCGCCACTACAAGCCGGGGTTAGCGTTAGAAATATAATCGAGTCCAAAAGAGAGGGTGAAAACAAATCACAAGCGAATAAGAGTGGATGACATGGTGATTTATTTTACCGAGGTTCGGTTGTTGCAAACCTACTCCCCGTTGAGGTGGTCACAAAGACCGGGTCTCTTTCAACCCTTTCCATCTCTCAAGCGGTCACTTAGACCGAGTGAGCTATCTCCTTAATCAAACGGGTCACTTAGACCCCACAAGGACCACTACAAACTTAGTGTCTCTTGCTTTGATTACAAGTGTCTTGAGAATAAGAATGAGGAAGAAGAAAGCACGATTGCAAAAGCCAAGTAACAAGAGCGGCAAATAACACACGGATCACTCTCTCTCTCAAGTCACTAATCACTAATGATCACTTGTCTCAATTGTGAAACTTTGAGAGATTGGAGGCTTTGATTGTGTCTTGGAATGGAATGCTAGCTCTTGTATTGAATGTTGAAGGTTGGAATACTTGGGTGAAGTGAATGGAGGTGGTTGGGGTTGTATTTATAGCCACCAACCACTTCCTAGCCGTTGCTCCAATTCTGCCGACCGCGAACGGTCCGCGCCCCTGGTCCGGACGGTCCACCCCTGTACATCAACGGCTGAAATCGCAACGGTCAGCAGTAACGACTATATCAACGGCTATAATGCATTAAATGCGTCGTCAGATGTCAGAAAAAGGTAGTCGCGGACGGTCCGGTGGTGCACCCCGGACGGTCCGGTGGTGCACCCCGGACGGTCCGCGAGGATGCTATAATTCATTTTACCTAACCCGTCACCTTCGGGTTTTTCGGTTCCTTACCTACCGGACTGTCCGCGCCTCAGTCCGGACGGTCCGCGCGTGGTCTATGACGGTGCTTGCTTTCTCATCGGACGTTCCGCAGTAGAGACATGTGTTTTTGCATTGGTTCTGTCTAAGGGTCATTTAGGTGTTGCGGACGGTCCTCCCCAAAGGCCCGGACGGTCTGCGCTTAGTCTGTTTTTCCAAAAAGCTTCTCCTGTCCGGAATAATCTACGGTATGCCGGATAGTTGATTTAGAATAGTTGTAGATGAACCTTTGGCACCTGTAGGACATATAATCTAGAGCAAACTAGTTAGTACAATTATTTGTGTTGGGAAATTCAACCACCAAAATCAATTAGGAAAAGGTGTAAGCCTATTTCCCTTTCAGTCCCTACATCTAGTCATGGACGGCTTGCGCTACCGGCACCATTGCTGATCAATGCTCGTAGTAGAGGTTAGAAGCGAGCGAGAGAGGGAGGAGAGGCTCCCAAGTCTCTGTGTGATGGAGGAAGAGGAGCTAAGGGCTACAGAGTGGAGTCCTAACTAAGTCTTGGTTTGGCGTTGGGGCTCTGACCTCTAGGCCCTCGTCTTTGTGTCTTGGTGTCCGTTTAGGCGTCTTATCGTATCTCCGTCCTTCTTCCCCCCTTTCCCTACCCTCCTATTCATGGGGACTGACCTCCTCCTTTTATAGGCCAAAGAGAGGGTCGCTCGGTGGTGGCTTCCTCAGAAAGGAATCACCGGGAGATGGTAAAACTAAGCATTCTACCACGAGGTGAAGCCACGCGCACCCGTGGGCCCTAGGGTCATCTGACAGTCTCGTATTATTTATAACGGACGGTACGGGCAGCGTGGGACATGAGCGCCATCATTTGAGCTATACCAACCCCTAGCCTCCGTAGCTCGGGGCTTGGCATGACTTTTCTTGGTGTGTCGTGCAAGCGGTCTGTGCACTCAGGCCCAGGGAGGGGGGGTACGCGGGTCTTAAATGCACCACAGTCCGAGGGGTGCGTATGACATGAGTGTGCTGCAGACCGAGGAGCTCGTAGGCCATGAGTGGGAGGCAGACCGACGCCTCTGCCTTGGCTCGGTGCTAGGCATAGTTAGTGTGGCAGTCACTTATGGTGGGTCAGGCGAAGGATCTACTCAAGTGGTTTCCTTTCGGTTCACCTGACCCCCTATCTGGTTTCGCCACTCCCGACCTTAGGTGTTGCGGGGTTCGTCCGTGGGCGGGTGCTTCTAAGGTAGACATTTCCTTCCTCCTCGAACTGACCGACGGGTCCCAGTTGCCAGAGGCTTTTCCCTAGCGTGCTCACTGACCGGTGGTCCCAGTTGCCAGAGGCTTTTCCTAAAACTAGTCTATATGTTCATCAACTCCTTGACACTTAGAACTTATCGATCCTTAACCTCCTTGCTCATCATTTGAAAACTAATAGTTAAATACCATCAATAGGGTCATGAAAACTGAGAGCACCTAGAGGGGGGGGGGTGAATAGGTGATCCTGTAAAACTTAAACTTATAGCCACAAAAACTTGTTAAGTGTTAGCACAATTATTGCCAAGTGGCTAGAGAGAAGTCTCAACAAAACACAATACCACAAAAGATCAAACACAGAGATGACACAGTGGTTTATCCCGTGGTTCGGCCAAGACCAACGCTTGCCTACTCCACGTTGTGGCGTCCCTACGGACGAGGGTTGCAATCAACCCCTCTCAAGCGGTCCAAAGACCCAATTGAATACCACGGTGTTTTGCTTGCTTTTTCTCAATCCCGTTTTGCGAGGAATCTCCACAACTTGGAGCCTCTCGCCCTTACAATTGAAGTTCACAAAGAAACACAGAGCAAGGGTGGGAATGAGCAACGCACACAAGACTTCAAAAGATCAGAGCAACAACACGCACACAAGCAGCAACAAGAGCTCGCAACACAACTCAAAGAGTTCACAACTCCACAAGAGCTCTATATGCTATCACAATGAAACGAATGCGTGAGATCGATGTCTTGGTGCTTAGGAATGTTGTAGGAATGCTTGGTGTGCTCCTCCATGCGCCTAGGGGTCCCTTTTATAGCCCCAAGGCAGCTAGGAGCCGTTGAGAACAAATCTGGAAGGCCATCCTTGCCTTCTGTCGTCGGGCGCACCGGACAGTCCGGTGCACACCGGACACTGTCCGGTGCCCGATTTCTTTCCTTAAACAGCGCAGCCGACCGTTGCCGACCGTTGCAGATCTGGCGCACCGGACAGTCCGGTGCACACCGGACAGTCCGGTGCCCCCTTCCGACCGTTGGCCAGACCACGTGTCGCGCGCAGATTCCGCGGCCGACCGTTGGCTCACCGGACAGTCCGGTGCACACCGGACAGTCCGGTGAATTTTAGCCGTACGCCGTCGGCAAATTTCCGAGAGCGGCGTCTTCAGGTCGAGGCAGCCTGGCGCACCGGACACTGTCCGGTGCACCACCGGACAGTCCGGTGCCCCAGACCGAAACAGCCTGTTGGCTGTACACAGCCAACATTCTCCCTTTCTTCTTCTCTCTGTTTCTAACACTTAGACAAATATATTAGTACACAAAACCAATGTACTAAGGCTTAGAAACATACCTTTACTTGTGATTTGTACTTTGTTCATCCATGGGCATAGATTCACATTTAAGCACTTGTGTTTGCACTCAATCACCAAAATACTTAGAAATGGCCCAAGGGCACATTTCCCTTTCAATCTCCCCCTTTTTGGTGATTTATGCCAACACAACATAAAGCAACTAGAACAAGTGCAAAATTACTTCAAATAGAACTCAAATCTATTTTGATTCATTTTTGGCATATATGGATCATCCTTTGCCACCACTTGGTTTTTGCAAATCAAACTCAAATCTCTATCTCTAAGTCAAACACACATGTTGAAGCATAAAGAGAGTCATTCCAAAAGAGATTGATCAAAGATTTCAAAAACTCCCCCTTTTTCCCATAATCAATACTTCTCCCCACAAGAAGCCAACTTTTGACAAAAGATACAATAAAAGAGTTTTGACAAAACAAAAAGCTCTATTTCACTACCCTTTTTCCCATAATCAATACTTCTCCCCACAAGAAGCCAACTTTTGACAAAAGATACAATAAAAGAGTTTTGACAAAACAAAAAGCTCTATTTCACTATTTTCAAAATTTCTAAATTTCTCAAGTGGTAGCTGATCCATCTATTGCTTTGGCCTTTATTTTCTCCCCCTTTGGCATCAAGCACCAAAACGGGATCAATCTTGGCCCTTTAACCCCATTGCCTCACCAAAATCTTCAATTCAGAGCAAATAGGCAATAAGAGTTAGAAGATGAACTTGGAAAAGTTACTCTTTTCATCGGAGTGCAGTG
Organism: Zea mays; assembly: GCF_902167145.1. NCBI lineage: Eukaryota > Viridiplantae > Streptophyta > Magnoliopsida > Poales > Poaceae > Zea > Zea mays. Next base: position 24,599,264 of record NC_050102.1, on the reverse strand, counting down.
GAAGTCTTTCATGGTCCAAGTCCACCTTTTCCCTTTCAATTCTCCTTCGAGACTAAATCAAGCAAACTCAAGCATATGGTTAGTCTCAAAAGGGTCAAGTTGTAACACATCTCCCCCTAAACATGTGCATCACTTTGCAACGGACTTGTGAGGTCCAGGGAGTGTTTGTACAACTTGAGCACCACAATAAGCAACAAAATGCAGATTGAACATGATCAAAGGCATAAATACATGTATGCTACAATTCAATCCAAGTTCCGCGAATCTAAGACATTTAGCTCACTACGCAGCCTGCAAAAGGTCTTCTCATCTAGAGGCTTGGTAAAGATATCGACTAGCTGGTTCTCGGTGCTAACATGAAACACTTCGATATCTCCCTTTTGCTGGTGGTCTCTCAAAAAGTGATGTCGGATGTCTATGTGCTTTGTGCGGCTGTGCTCAACAGGATTTTCCGCCATGCGGATAGCACTCTCATTATCACATAGGAGTGGGACTTTTCTCAGATTGTAGCCAAAGTCCCTGAGGGTTTGCCTCATCCAAAGTAGTTGCGCGCAACACTGTCCTGCGGCAACATACTCGGCCTCAGCGGTGGATAGGGCAACAGAGGTTTGTTTCTTAGAATTCCATGACACCAGGGACCTTCCTAAGAATTGGCACGTCCCCGATGTACTCTTCCTATCGACCTTACATCCAGCATAGTCGGAGTCTGAATATCCAATCAAGTCAAAGGTAGACCCCTTTGGATACCAGAGCCCGAAGCAAGACGTAGCAACTAAATATCTAAGAATTCGCTTCACCGCCACTAAGTGACACTCCTTAGGATCGGATTGAAATCTAGCACACATGCATACACTAAGCATAATATCCGGTCTACTAGCACATAAGTAAAGTAATGACCCTATCATTGACCGGTATGCCTTTTGATCAACGGACTTACCTCCTTTGTTGAGGTCGGTGTGTCCGTCGGTTCCCATCGGAGTCTTTGCGGGCTTGGCGTCCTTCATCCCAAACCGCTTCAGCAGATCTTGCGTGTACTTTGTTTGGGAGATGAAGGTGCCGTCCTTGAGTTGCTTCACTTGAAACCCAAGGAAGTAGTTCAACTCACCCATCATTGACATCTCGAATTTCTGCGCCATCACCCTGACACGTGGTCGGGGTACCGTTCATCCTCGAAGCCAGGGGGTTGCTCCACGTACACCTCCTCCTTTATTGGCCCGTTGAGGAAAGCGCTCTTCACATCCATTTGGTACAACCTGAAAGAATGGTGAGCGGCATATGCTAGCAAGATACGAATTGATTCTAGCCTAGCCACAGGAGCAAACGTCTCCTCAAAGTCCAAACCTGCGACTTGGGCATAACCTTTTGCCACAAGTCGAGCCTTGTTCCTTGTCACCACCCCGTGCTCGTCCTGTTTGTTGCGGAACACCCACTTGGTTCCCACAACATTTTGCTTCGGACGAGGCACCAGTGTCCAAACTTCATTTCTCTTGAAGTTGTTGAGCTCCTCCTGCATGGCCAACACCCAGTCCGGATCTAGCAAGGCCTCCTCTACCCTGAAAGGCTCAATAGAAGAGACAAAGGAGTAATGCTCACAAAAATTTACTAATCGAGATCGAGTAGTTACTCCCTTGCTAATATCACCCAGAATTTGGTCGACAGGATGATCCCTTTGAATCATCGTTCGAACTTGGGTTGGAGGTGCCGGTTCCGCTTCTTCCTCCATCACATGATCACCTTGTGCTCCCCCTTGATCACACGCCTCCTGTTGATGAACCTGTTCATCGTCTTGAGTTGGGGTTGCACCATAGTTGAGGAAGAAGGTTGATCTCGTTCAACTTGTTCCTGTGGCCGAACTTCTCCAATCGCCATGGTTCGTATAGCGGCCGTCGGAACATCTTCTTCATCTACATCATCACAATCAACAACTTGCTCTCTTGGAGAGCCATTAGTCTCATCAAATACAACGTCGCTAGAGACTTCAACCAAACCCGATGATTTGTTGAAGACTCTATACGCCTTTGTATTTGAGTCATAACCTAATAAAAACCCTTCTACTGCTTTGGGAGCAAACTTAGAATTTCTACCTTTCTTCACTAGAATGTAGCACTTGCTCCCAAATACACGAAAGTAAGATACATTGGGTTTGTTACCGGTTAGCAGTTCATACGACGTCTTCTTGAGGAGGCGGTGAAGGTAGACCCTGTTGATGGCGTGACAAGCCGTGTTCACGGCTTCCGTCCAAAAGCACTCGGGGGTCTTGAAGTAGTCATCACATTCTTGCTGTGATGCGCTCCTCCCACTTGTTTACCTGCTTGACAAGCTGCACAAGGTCTATCCTTTTCGAATTGCACGTTAGTCAAACCTATCACGTGTTCTCCCTTTAGAAGCTTGTGAAGGTTATTCATCCCCACATGTGCTAAGCGGCGATGCCACAGCCAGCCCATGCTAGTCTTAGCTATTAAGCATGCATCTAGACCGGCTTCTTCTTTTGCAAAATCAACTAAGTAAAGTTTGCCGTCTAATACACCCTTAAAAGCTAGTGAACCATCACTTCTTCTAAAGACAGACACATCTACATTTGTAAATAGACAGTTATACCCCATGTTGCATAATTGACTAACAGATAGCAAATTATATCCAAGAGACTCTACTAAAAACACATTAGAGATAGAGTGCTCATTAGAAATCGCAATTTTACCTAACCCTTTTACCTTGCCTTGATTCTCATCACCGAATATGATTGAATCTTGGGAATCCTTACTCTTGACGTAGGAGGTGAACATTTTCTTCTCCCTCGTCATATGGTTTGTGCATCCGCTGTCGATAATCCAGCTTGAACCCCCGGATGCATAAACCTGCAAGGCAAATTTAGGCTTGGGACTTAGGTACCCAACTCTTGTTGGGTCCTATAAGGTTAGTCACAATTTCCTTAGGGACCCAAATGCAAGTCTTATCACCCTTGCATTTTGCCCCTAACTTCCTAGCAATTACCTTTCTATCCTTTCTACAAATTGCAAAGGAAACATTCAAAGCATGATATATTGTAGAAGGCTCATTAACTTTCCTAGGAATATTAACAACATTTCTCCTAGGCATATTATAGACAACATCCCTTCTACCAACATTTCTATCATGTACATATGAAGAACTAGAAGCAAACATAGCATGAGAAAAATCATCGTATGCATTATAACTCCTATAAGCATTTCTAGTTCGTCTCCTATCATGATACAAAAAGGCATGGTTCTTTTTAGCACTAGTAGCCATAGGGGCCTTCCCTTTCTCCTTGGCGGGAATGGGAGCCTTATGGCTTGTTAAGTTCTTGGCTTCCCTCTTGAAGCCAAGTCCATCCTTAATTGAGGGGTGTCTACCGATCGTGTAGGCATCCCTTGCAAATTTTAGTTTATCAAATTCATTCTTGCTAGTCTTAAGTTGGGCATTAAGACTAGCCAATTCCTCAGTTAATTTGGAAATTGAAACTAAATGATCACTACAAGCATCAACATCGAAATCTTTACATCTAGTGCAAATCTCAACATGTTCCACACAAGAATTAGATTTACTGGCTACTTCTAGTTTAGCATTTAAGTCATTATTAACACTCTTTAAAGTAGCAATGGTTTCGTGACAAGAAGATAGTTCACTAGAAAGCACTTCATTTCTTTTGACTTCTAAGGCATAAGATTTTTGTGCCTCTACAAATTTGTCATGCTCTTCATACAAAATGTCCTCTTGTTTTTCTAAGAGTCTATCTTTTTCATTCAAGGCATCAATCAATTCATTGATTTTATCAATCTTATTTCTATCCAATCCCTTGAACAAGCTAGAGTAATCTATTTCCTCATCGCTAGACTCATCATCACTAGAAGAAGTATAAGTGGTGTCTCGAGTACTTACCTTCTTCTCCCTTGCCATAAGGCATGTGTGACGCTCGTTGGGGAAGAGGGATGACTTGTTGAAGGTGGTGGCGGCAAGTCCTTCATTGTCGGAGTCGGAGGAGGAGCAATCCGAATCCCACTCTTTTCCGATATGTGCTTCGCCCTTGGCCTTCTTGTAATGCTTCTTCTTCTCCCTTTTGTCCCCTATTTCCTGGTCACTTTCATTATCGGGACAGTTAGCAATGAAATGACCAATCTTACCACATTTGAAGCACGAGCGCTTCTCCTTTGTTTTGGTCTTGCTTGGCTGTCCCTTGCGACCTTTAAGCGCCGTCTTGAAGCGCTTAATGATGAGGGCCATCTCCTCATTATTTAGCCCGGCCGCCTCAACTTGCGCCACCTTGCTTGGTAGCGCCTCCTTGCTCCTCGTTGCCTTGAGAGCAATGGGTTGAGGCTCATGAGTAGGACCGTTCAACGCGTCGTCCACGTATCTTGCCTCCTTGATCATCATTCGCCCGCTTACGAACTTCCCAAGAACTTCTTCGGGCGACATTTTGGTGTACCTGGGATTCTCACGAATATTATTCACCAAATGAGGATCAAGAATGGTAAAGGACCTTAGTAATAGTCGGACGACGTCATGATCCGTCCATCGTGTGCTTCCATAGCTCCTTATTTTGTTGATAAGGGTCTTGAGCCGGTTGTATGTTTGGGTTGGCTCCTCGCCCCTTATCATCGCAAATCTTCCAAGCTCGCCCTCCACCAATTCCATTTTAGTGAGCATGGTGATGTCGTTCCCCTCGTGAGAAATCTTGAGGGTGTCCCATATCTGCTTGGCATTATCCAAGCCGCTCACCTTATTGTACTCGTCCCTGCACAAAGAGGCTAGCAATACAGTAGTAGCTTGTGCATTTTTATGAATCTGTTCATTAATAAACATAGGGCTATCCGAGCTATCAAATTTCATTCCATTCTCTACAATCTCCCATATGCTTGGGTGGAGAGAGAATAAATGACTACGCATTTTGTGACTCCAAAATCCGTAGTCCTCCCCATCAAAGTGTGGAGGTTTGCCAAGAGGAATGGAAAGCAAATGCGAGTTCGAACTATGTGGAATACGAGAATAATCAAATGAAAAGTTTGAATTAACCGTCTTCCTGTAGTCGTTGTCGTCGTCCTTTTGGGAAGAAGTAGACTCATCGCTGTCGTCGTAGTAGACGATCTCCTTGATGCGCCTTGTCTTTTTCTTCTTCCCTTCCTTTCGTCTATGACCCGAGCCGGAGTCGGTAGGCTTGTCATCTTTGGGCTCGTTGACGAAGGACTCCTTCTCCTTATCGTTGATCACGATTCCCTTCCCCTTAGGATCCATCTCTTCGGACGGTTAGTCCCTTTCTTGAAGAGAACAGCTCTGATACCAATTGAGAGCACCTAGAGGGGGGTGAATAGGTGATCCTGTAAAACTTAAACTTATAGCCACAAAAACTTGTTAAGTGTTAGCACAATTATTGCCAAGTGGCTAGAGAGAAGTCTCAACAAAACACAATACCACAAAAGATCAAACACAGAGATGACACAGTGGTTTATCCCGTGGTTCGGCCAAGACCAACGCTTGCCTACTCCACGTTGTGGCGTCCCTACGGACGAGGGTTGCAATCAACCCCTCTCAAGCGGTCCAAAGACCCACTTGAATACCACGGTGTTTTGCTTGCTTTTTCTCAATCCCGTTTTGCGAGGAATCTCCACAACTTGGAGCCTCTCGCCCTTACAATTGAAGTTCACAAAGAAACACAGAGCAAGGGTGGGAATGAGCAACGCACACAAGACTTCAAAAGATCAGAGCAACAACACGCACACAAGCAGCAACAAGAGCTCGCAACACAACTCAAAGAGTTCACAACTCCACAAGAGCTCTATATGCTATCACAATGAAACGAATGCGTGAGATCGATGTCTTGGTGCTTAGGAATGTTGTAGGAATGCTTGGTGTGCTCCTCCATGCGCCTAGGGGTCCCTTTTATAGCCCCAAGGCAGCTAGGAGCCGTTGAGAACAAATCTGGAAGGCCATCCTTGCCTTCTGTCGTCGGGCGCACCGGACAGTCCGGTGCACACCGGACACTGTCCGGTGCCCGATTTCTTTCCTTAAACAGCGCAGCCGACCGTTGCCGACCGTTGCAGATCTGGCGCACTGGACAGTCCGGTGCACACCGGACAGTCCGGTGCCCCCTTCCGACCGTTGGCCAGACCACGTGTCGCGCGTAGATTCCGCGGCCGACCGTTGGCTCACCGGACAGTCCGGTGCACACCGGACAGTCCGGTGAATTTTAGCCGTACGCCGTCGGCAAATTTCCGAGAGCGGCGTCTTCAGGTCGAGGCAGCCTGGCGCACCGGACACTGTCCGGTGCACCACCGGACAATCCGGTGCCCCAGACCGAAACAGCCTGTTGGCTGTACACAGCCAACATTCTCCCTTTCTTCTTCTCTCTGTTTCTAACACTTAGACAAATATATTAGTACACAAAACCAATGTACTAAGGCTTAGAAACATACCTTTACTTGTGATTTGTACTTTGTTCATCCATGGGCATAGATTCACATTTAAGCACTTGTGTTTGCACTCAATCACCAAAATACTTAGAAATGGCCCAAGGGCACATTTCCCTTTCAAAAACCATGTATATCCAATCAATCACCATTGTTATCACCAAACTCAGTTTGTCTCTGTAAACACACATTTGTCACAATAATCTAGTGTTGTCATTAATCACTGAAACCCAACTAGGGGCCTAAATGCTTTTAGTCTGTCCTTTTTTGGTGATGGATGACAACGCAACTTAGAGTATACGTAAAAATGATTTGAGGTTTTCAAAGTACTTGATTGATGAACTCGCGACATTAATAACAAGAATGTTAGTGCAAGTTCATACAAACCAAGTCCACAATATGTACTTAGAAGTAAGAGGTCCAGCGCGATAGGTAGGTTTGGCGATGACGGATGTAGGCGTGAAGCACAGGATGAAGAAGGGACGGAGGGCCACGTGTGGCTAAATATACTCTTTTATCATGCCAGGCGGATTAGTGCAGCAACGCTTGCCATGTCATCATGTTAGCCACTACTAGAGAACAGGCGATCAGTGCTGATTGAGACTCAGCTACAATACTGTATTCCTAACTAGCATTGGGCAACCAAGACTAAAGGCGACAATCTTTAGTCCTAGTTGTATGGCTTGGTACTAAAGGTCCAAAGTACTAGTTCTTGGACAAAAGGTCGACCTTTACTACCGGTTATTGACTACAACTAGTACTAAAGATAAACCTTTAGTACCGTTTCTAGCCTAGAGCCGGTACTAAAGTTGGATATTTAGTACTGTTCTAGCAAAGAACCAATACTAAAGTGATTTTTTATTTTATGTATATACAAATTGATATGGATGGCTATTTTAACATATGTATATGTTTAATTTTTTTGATGAAGCTATATATATGTTTAATTAATATATGCACACACAAATGTATAAGTCCTTTCTAATGGAACATATGACTAAATGTATAGGTAGTTCCTTTTTTCTTCTTAAAGTTAAGACACTTTATTAAATACAATAAGAGTAGTACATATTTTTCAGTATAAATAAAAAAATAAAGTTTCTTTTTTGTCTCGGTTTCTTCTTCGTCTTCGTCCCTTCTTCGAATCGACCTTAATTTTTTCGTTTATGTTCCTTCTTCGACCCTATTTCCTTTTTCCACACAATTCCTTGTTTGTCTCCATCTAGAGATCTCTGGCCAGGGGTGAAGATGCTCTTAGCCATAAACTAGCCTTTAGCATAGAAAATAAAAAAATCAACTAAGGGCTACTTGGTAAGTGGATATATTTTCTTATTTCCTTCCTAAGGGCTAGTTCATGAATCAAGTTCTTCTCTATTTGTTAGCTAGCAAATTTTAGCTAAATGATCATTAGCTTTAGTGCATTTAAACACCCTCTTAGTGTGGCTAAATGAGCTAGTTTCAAAAATAAAATTTCCATAGTATTTATTCTAGAAATAATATTAAAAAGGATTAAAATTTCCACAGTATTCATTAGCTTTAGTGTATTTAAACACTCTCTTAGTGGGCTTGCTCCTGCTGCCGTCATGTTCATGGGCTAGGTAGGATAGCCTCTTGTTCTCCTGGGCCTGGGTAGGAGAGTAGGAGAACGTTCGGAGAATCTTTCTGTTCGTTACCGAGCGTTCTCGCTTGTCATGTCGCCGTAACAAATCCAAACAAGACAAATGCGTTGCCTATGCAGTTTGCAGAGAGTTTTGGTGCGACTCCCTTTCTGTTTACTTTGCAAGGTAACGACAGGTCGACAGCACACAAGGCACAAGCAACCTCCTCTTCACATGCCTCGTGTCTCGTCAGGCTGCATGCCAATGTAGCAGTGTCTTCAGCCGACACCCCCATCTTTTTCAATCCTCAGGCAGGCGCAGCGCAGGCAGCATCCACAGCCTGAATCCACCACACCAGCACCACCCAGCACCGATGGCCGGCGACGACGGACGTGCTCCCTCCGGCCTCCGCGTCGTGATGTTCCCCTTCCCGTTCTGGAGCCACATTAACCAGATGCTCCAGCTCGGGAAGCTCCTCCGTGCGCGGGGCCTGGGCGTCACCATGCTCCACACCGACTTCAACGCGCCCGACCCCGCACTCCACCCGGACATCACCTTCGTGTCCATCCGCGAGTCCCTCCCCGCCGAGGTCGTCGCCAACCCCGACATGGTAGAGCAGATGATGCAGCTCAACGCCGTCTGCGAGGCGCCGTTCCAGGCGGCCCTCGCCGGGGAGCTGCTGGCGCGCGGTACAACAACCGGTGGCCCGCGCGAGGTCGCCTGCGTGGTGGTCGACGGGCAGTGGTACAAGATGCTGGGCGCGGCCACGCGTGTCGCTGTCCCCGCGCTCGTGCTGCGCGCCGACGGCGCCGCCACCTTACTCAGCATGCTCGCCACCCCGCGCCTCCGCGCCGACGGTTACCTCCCCATCAAAGGCACTCGATCCACCACCCTCTTCTCCTCCCCTTCTCCGCGTGACGATCTTGTGCCACCGGCACGGCACCGACCGGTTACTCGTTTTTTCTTGTCTTGCATGCAGAAGAGCGGCTGGACGAGGTGGTGCCGGGCCTGGAGCCCCTGCGCGTGCGGGACCTGATCCGCGTGGACGGCAGCGACGACGAGACGGTGCTCCGTTTCATCACCCGCAACGCCGAGGCCGTGCGGGCCTCGTCGTCGGGCGTGGTGCTGAACACGTTCGAGGGCATCGAGGGCGCGGCGCTGGCCAAGATCCGGCGCGAGCTGTCCGGCCGCCCGGTCTTCGCCGTGGGGCCGCTGCACCTGGCGTCGCCGGACCCCGCGGCGGCGGCGGCCGCGGGGTACCAGGACGCGCCGGACCCCACCTGCTTGGCGTGGCTGGACGCGCGCCCGCCGCGCTCCGTTCTGTACGTCAGCATGGGAAGCGTGGCGCGCGTCGACCGCGCCGTGTTCGAGGAGACGGCGTGGGCGCTGGCCGGCAGCGGCGTGCCGTTCCTGTGGGTCCTCCGCCGCGGCTCCGTCCGCGGCGCGGATGAGGAGGTGCCGCCGGTCCCGGAGGAGCTCCGCGAGACGGTGAGGCACAGGGGCAAGATCGTGGCGTGGGCACCGCAGAGGGAGGTCCTGGCGCACCCGGCGGTGGGTGGGTTCTGGACGCACTGCGGGTGGAAATCCATGGTGGAGGCCATATCCGAAGGGGTGCCCATGCTCGTGCAGCCGTGCTTCGCCGAGCAGATAGTGAACGCGAGGTATGTGACGCACCAGTGGGGCATCGGGTACGAGGTCGGGAAGCCGCTTGAGAGGACAGCCATGGCGAAGGCGGCTAGAAAGCTGATGGCCGGCGAGCTGGGGCCACAGGGGCCAAGGGAGAGGGCTCGGCTTCTTAAGGCGCAGGCGAAGCAGTGCGTTGCAGAAAGAGGAGGAATTAGTTTGGCTCTCGACGGTCTGGTGGACTACATTTGCTCGCTGTGATGTTTGATCAGCTTTCAGGTTTCAGCATGACGATGGCGCTCTGAATAATGAACTGCATGTTATATGTCCGATGCAATAAGGAATAGAATGTGGACAGCATTTTGGTTTACTTAATTCTCTGGCAAATATATCGTTGGAGTTTATGAGCTAAGGTCTATTTATTAGTATCACATTGATAATTGATAATGGAAGAGAAACAACTTAAATAGCTTCTTTATTGTCACTCTTCGCTACTTCTTTTTGTGTGAGTTCTACTCGCCTATAAATTAGTGGAACATCCTCCTCTTAAACACAAGAAAAAAATCAATCTACTATATTTTAGTGAGAGAGCTATCTTAGGGAGGCTCCAGCATGCCATGTCAGCGTCTAGTTTCAGCAAACCCGGTTTTTGATGATTTTGCACGAGTCGGATAGTTCGGTACTCATTTTTTTCCGTTTTTCTGAGTTCAATGACCCAAATGACACAGTGTACCAAGTTCGAGGACCGCTAATGTATTTTACTCAGATAAGTTTTAACATGACTACTACCCTTTGGATTGACCACTAGTTGGTGAATGCCAAGTGCTACAACGATCCAAGAGACTATATACCATATTGTTAAGGGCAACGACTAATATGCAAGCAACCATTATGTGCAAGCGTACAAGCATGTCTTTTGGTCCGTTAGATTTAGATCTAATCGTGTGCTATATTTAGCATTTGAATCCTCCCACCACCAACTCGTGTAGCTTTATAAAAAAAGCTGCGAACAAACCTCGATTACACATACGGTTAGATCTACATCCAACGGACCAAAAGACCTGCTTGCACGCTTACACCTAATGGTTGCTTGCATATTAGTCGTTGCCATTGTTAAGACACCGGCGAGAGTTAGGCTCCGACACATACTTGAAGCGCCTCCTTACGCAAAGACGAGCATGTTGCTAGCCTCCATGCCCCCAACATCATTTACCTTGTTAATGTTTGGATCCGAGGAGCTAAAATCAAAAACTAGATTTTAGCTCCTCCTTGAAAACTAAAAGTAAATAAAAGAATACATTTTTATCATTTTAGGCACTTTTAGTTCTTCCTATTTAGATCTTTAGCTTATAAAGTGACTAAACTTTAGTCACTTTGATTTAGCTCATAGGATTCAAACGGACCCTAAATCGTTTATTGCTTGAGCAAGGTCAGTAGCAGACAAGAGAGACTAGACTCCAGTGAACTTTTTCTTTTTAGAAGGAACTCATATAAACTTATCTTGTCCAATGAGCGGAGGAGAACGTAAGACTTCATGGTCATCCATGGATTACGAGCCTGTTTGATCGAGATCCTTAGAAAGTTGTATGACCCAGACAACAATCTCAAACGTCCGGTTTTGAGTGCTTGTGGTTGGATGAGGCTACTTGCCTACTCACTTGGCAATCCTTCTCATAGCATTTCGATTGTGAATGATGTTGCTAATGTAGAAACATATCACCACAAATCGAATGCTCTTGGACATAGTCAAGCAGATTGTTGAGGTGATGAGCATGTCGCTAATGAGATTTTGTATCATGGGATAAAGTGCCTCAGATTCAACCAGCACCGCACTAACAAAGTAGAGATGTCATGGCACCTTCTGCTTGTGGCCTAGTTTGTCCCATTTAACCACCTAGGTAGAGTCACCAAGATGTAGAGTAGGAGCGGCTGATAGAGCATTGGGAAAACTAACATCGAGGGATAAGAGTATGGTTAGAAGCCTCTTGAGCCCTTTTAAGGCTTCTTAAGCTTCAAGAGTTCATTGGAACTTGTCCATATTCTTTTGAGAATAAGTATGATATTTTTGTTGAGTTGGGAGTGGACTAAGTTATGGAGGGGGCTTAAGTGTTCTGCTTGTTGCGAGATGAAGGAATGAACACAAGAACACGCAAGAGTTTAGAGTGGTTCGGGCCGCCGGAGCGTAATACCTTACTCCACTGTGTATTGTATTGCTTGAGAGCTTGAGTTGTGTTGTATGACTTGGGTCTAAGCCTAAATATTAAGCTTGTGTTGTAACGTCGCATGCCTCCCCTTTTATAGCTAAAGGGGGACATGTACAAGAGTACTGAGCCCCGACATGTAGGCCCAGGGACATAGCGGATGCAACCACTAATACTTGTTGCTGGAGTGATCTTCTTGCGCCCTGACACCCAAGATCTGTATAGCCTCGGCGTGCAGGGGGAAGCTTCTCATATAAGGGATGAGCACAGTGCACCGCGCAGCACGGGCGCACTGTTTTGGCAACGGACTGGACAGGTGCACCGTCTGCAGGATTGCCCTGGCGCCGCCTGCCAGTGGAATGGACAGGACGCAATAAATGCCGTGGGGGCACATCGCCTGTCAGAAGGGTGGACAGGCGGCGTGTCCTCTTCGCAATAAATGTGGAGGTCGCGCGGCCCAGAGCCCTTACGTCATGCTCCGCCCGCTGGCCTACGTCACGGTCAATAAGCCACGTGGCAGCATTAGACCCTCGACCCAATGGGGAGCGGAGGTGCTCTGGATAGAGCCTGGACACGCGTCAATACCGGACCCATGCCTAGGTCATGGCACTTCCTCTCCTAGGACCTTGTTATGGGTGGCCCGGAGCCCACTTGGTGGGGTCCGAACCCTATCAATGGCTTCAGGCCGCTTTACTTCGGGGGTCCGGGTTGTGCGTATAGGGGTCCTGTGTCTTCTGGGCCCAATGGTGTTTGTCTCGGAGAACGCCACCTTAACTGCTCACGAGATACTCCTAGGGCTGTTCTCCGCGCGACTAAGTGTAGCCGCACAGGCATCGTGCCTTCATACCGTAGTAAGGGGTACCCCTAATCCAGGGTACCGACAGTGGCCCCCGGGCCCGCCTCAGGGGAGGATGCGAGCCTACAGGTGGGGCCAGAGTTTGACTGGCAATCGGCTCGCTGCTCCTGCGCACCCGTTGATGCAGTTACTGCTGGCCCGCCTATGGTCACGCCGACTGCCACGCCTGCCCCCGTAGCTGACTTGCCCGTGACCTCCGTACTTAATGTCTCTGTTGGGCCATGCGCGGGGTGCCTCGAGTCGCTGCATCAGTTTTGAAAATTTATCTTCTTAGTCTTCTGCGATGGGCTCAAGGAGGCGCGGTATTGGCGCGAGCGGCGATGCGACTTTCCTGCATCCATGAACCGGCGCGCCGGGTGTATGACATGTGGCTCTGGGCCCCCATGCCAGAGGTTGGACCACCGGTTGCAGCGAAGCTAAGGGGGCACGCAACCGCGGGGCGGTTGCATGCTTCTTGTGTGGCGGTTCGCCTTCTTGGCCGCTGGTTGCAGCGAAGGTGGAAGGGCGTGTAACCGCAGGGCGGTTGCACGCTCCCTGTGCGACGATTTGCCTTCTTCGTGCTTTGGGCCAGCTTGTACGACATGTGAGGCCTGGCCCCCATGTCATAGAATGGGAACCCTGGTGCGCATCGGGGGAGACCTTGCCCGTGACGCTTCGGGGCACGAGCGGGGAAATCTGCCTTTAAAAAGGAGTTCATCCCACGGGCAGTAGCCATGCCTCGCTTTTCTTGCATTCACCGCACCCTTCCGCCTTCCGGGCCTCTGGATGGGGCACGCCGGTGTTCGCTGGAGGGATCCGCGTCAGGGCCACCCCCCCAGCGGTCTCACCATCGGGGAGCTCGCGCTCTTCGTTTCCTGCGTGGTGGTGCTGCCGATCTTGTCTTCTTCTTGCTACTGCTGGAGGAGCGTGACCCCGTGGGGGTTGGCGCTCTTCTGCCATTGCTCGGCTTCAAGGATTTTCATTATGCAGCCCGGTTGCAGTCTCCCGCCAATGGTCATCTACAAGGATGACCACCAGCCTCGTGGTGGAGAGAAGCGAGCCTTGCTGCGGCCTCCCCCCTGCCCTCAGCTTCAAGGATGTTCATCATCCTTGCTAGGGTGGAAGGCGAGCCGAGTTGGGGTCCTGCCTTCCGCATGGGCTGGTGACCCGCTTCTTCCTCCAGCATTTGGAGGAGAAGGATGTTCACCAGCCTTGCGGAGGAGGCGAACTTCGGCTACGCGGGGCCGGCCGGCTGCAGGTGCCGTCAGCTTCCGCGTGTCTGGATCCTTGGCTTGGATGGCTTTGGCGCCGCCTCCAGCGCCGCCTCCCGCCGCCAAGCGGGGCACGACTGTTCGTCCACCACACGGGCGATGGTCGTGCCGTGCGTAGATCTGCTGCATCTGTGGCGTTTCTGCGCAACCGGCGGCACTGCTCTGACGCCGCCCAAGGGGTCGTACAAGACGTCGTACGCCACGGAGGTGGCGGTCGCGTTCTTGGATGGTCTTGTCCTCACCCCCGTAGGAGGACGAGGGCGAGGACCTTTCTGCACGCGGTGAGGCGGCCGCCGTCGCCGGTAAACCACCAGTGCAGAGGTGGTCGCTGTCGTCGGTGCTGAGGTGGTCGCCACCGCTGGTGAGGCTGCCCGTTGCAGAGGTGGTTGCCTCCGTTGGCGAGACCACTAGTGCCACCTGCCGCCGAGCCTCCCACTCTTAGGCTTTAATGGCCTCGTTGTCGCTCCCCGTAGGAGGACGGGGGCGAGGACCTCTTTGGAATGGCGCATGCATTGAGGCGGCCATCACCGCTGTCACGCCGTCCTAGAGGATTCCGCAAGGACTGTGGCCGCGAGCTTCCAACGCGACTCTGCTGGCGTCTGGTAGTTTATACCTGCAGAGTAGAGATGGAACTAGGATTCCGCTTGAAAGCGGATGTAATACTTTTGCTTTTTGTAAGGTACTTTTGGGTACTATTTATCAAGCAGTATTAGCACTTATCTGTGTACCACTTGTCCCTGTTGTGTGTGATGTTGTTGACTCCTTCCTGGTACCTGGCCCCCCGCCTGGGATGCAGGCTTGATGTGTCGAGGTTGGATACCAGCGTATCTGAAAGGGTTAACAACTCTCGGGAGGTAGCCTCGCCCAAGATCTGGATCTGTACAAAGCTTCAGCTAGGGAGCGTTAGTAGTACACCCATAGGGTCCCCTGTCTGATATTAGTCATCCTTTGATACATGCTCGGGACTCGCAGGGTTTAGTCAGGGTGGCCAAGTTGCGTGTCCGGACCCACCTTGGGTCGCGGCTCTAGATACTAGGACTCCCATCACAGGGTGGTGGAGTGTGTAGGCTTACGGTACGGGACCAGGCTAAGCGGCTACACGGCTCCGGACAACCCCAGGAGACAAGTGCCCATTTTCCTGAGCTGGACCCCAGGTTGTCGGACCCACAGAACTATAGCTCCAAATACTACGGCACCCGCCACAAAATGGTGGGCTGTGCAGGCTTACGGTACGGGACCAGGCTAAGCGGCTACACTGCTCCGAACCATTCCATGGAACGAGCTCCCGTTCTTTGGAACCGACCCCCAGGCTGTCGGACCTCCCTGCTTTCGTAAAGGAGGTCCTAAACTACAAGCCTGGCCGCTCAATTCGGACGTCGTCATGTCAAGATAGATGGGAACCGTGCGGGTGGGTTAGATAAAAGGTATTATCTGAAAACTGTAGGCCAAATCCATGTAGCAGGAAGATAAAGTTGTCATAGAAACGCGTCCGAGGGGGTGAATTTCCTCTTTATAACTTGATATGCATGAGTGTAAACCATCAGGCCGGGTTTATGTGGGCAGACCTCACCGGGCTGGTGTACACATATGCGAAATTTAATTATGAAAGGAGAAAAATTTAACCCCTCAGAGTTGCTTCTATGGACTGAACTTACAGAGATAGGAAGGGGTGCTTCTTCAGCTACAGCAAAGTTGGCATCCCTCGGGTTGGCATATTTCCATCGCCTTGAGGGGTTCCTCCCTGCTGGGGGAGAGGTTGTGGATCCCCTCTTGGCTCAGTACTTTGCCGCAGGATTAGGTCCGACCCTAGGTTCCCTACTATGCACGAACCGTTGGCCATAGTACTTGGGCGCCTGGTTACGATGTGCATTTCGGGTTGCAACTTGATACCTGAGTCCGCTGCTTGAGTCCACGTCCTCGCGTTGTAGTGGCCCCTACAAACCCATCGAAAGGTTGGACCCGTGGGGAGTCCAGAAGGGTTTCCGGGGGAAGGCAGGCTTCGGCCCCGTAGGCCAGGTAGCACGGGGCCCCCTGGTGGTTCGTCTAGTTGCCTTCACTAGAATTGGAGTCTCCAGTGAAGACATCCTTCAGGACCCCCTCGGGTGACTGATACCCGAGGTCCGGTTCGGCCACGACCACCTCTTCGTTATCGGCCTTTTCCTTGCCGGGTCGGCGACGAGGTGGGGAGCCATCCCCGAAAGATTGCTCGCGACGCGCGCTAACACGTTTCGCGAGGTCGATGATCTCACGACATTCTACGGCGCTGTGGCGACCGTTGGGGTGCACGGGGCATGTGCCGCCGTTACCCCTCGGTGGCCGTGGGCGTTTGCTGCGGTCGCCCCGGCCCCTAGTCGCAGCTGCCACGACCAGAGCGGCGAAGTGCGGCTTCTTGTTGCCGCGGTTCTTTTTCTTCTTTTTCTTGCCGTCTTGTGCGGCGGCACCTGAGCCGCCCGTTTGGGCAGCCCCGGTCTGTGGCGCTGAGTGCCACGCACGCCCCTCAGCAGCCCTGGCGCACTTGTCGGCCAGAGCAAAGAGAGTGGGGACCGTTTCCACATCATGCGTGGCCAACTTCTCCAACATCTTTTTATCACGTACCCCCTGGCGGAAGGCCGTGATGATAGAAGCATCGGAGATACGAGGTATAGTACCTCGCACCTTGGTGAAGCGGGAGATAAATGTCTGGAGAGTTTCTCCGGGCTCTTGCCTTACTGCGTGCAGGTGGGCCTCCACGCCGTGTTGCTGGTAAGCACTAGCGAAGTTCGCAACAAATCGCGCGCAGAGCTCTTCCCAGGAGCAGATTGACCCTGGGGCGAGGTTCATGAGCCAAGTCCGGGCTGGTCCAGACAAGGCGACATGAAAATATGTCACCATCACAGCGGTGTTTCCACCTGCTGCCGTGATGGCAGTGACGTACACCTGCAGGAACTCTGACGGGTTTGCCGTTCTGTCGTACTTTTCCGGTAGGTGCGGCCGGAACTTGGGTGGCCATGACGCAGCGCGGAGATGATCCGCGAGAGCGGCACAGCCCACGCCGGCCAAGGGGACACCCGCTTGGGACCGGGTGCCCATTTGTGTCTGCGGTGCTATCGCAGCGAAGTCTTGATCGAGGTTGCGGTCCTCGATGGTCTGGCGGCGCTTGCGCGCCCTCTCCAAAGAGACCCGGGCGTCCTCTCCCGCACGCCTGCGGTCGAGTTCTGCCCGAAGGTCGTTGGTCTGTGCGCCCCTCACTGAGGGTGAGCGCACAGACGCCGACGCCTCATGTTGGCGCCGGGATGACCGTGGCCTCGACCTGGTCGAGGTAGAATGTGTCATACCGAGCAGTCGGTTGACGTCGTCCCGCCATTGCTTCATGGCCCCTCGTGAGACCGTGGAGCTTGGAGGGTGTCACAGCAACTCCCTGACTGCTGACAATGCTCCCGGAGTCGCCCTCGACGGAGTCCGGGATGTCTGTGCAGCTGTATGCTGCCGTACGGCGTGCACAGCAGTAGTGCCCGGCGTAGGGTGGTTGGGAACCTGTGGTGTGGAAGAAGCAGCTTCTTCCTCCACCACGAAATCCACCAAAGTCTCGGCGCGGTGCTCAACGATATGCACCATCATGCTGAGCAAGAAAATAAGCAAAAACCTAAAGCCTAGCCCCTACCTGGCGCGCCAAATGTCGGAGAGGAAATTCTTCGGCCGGGTGGCGGAGTGCACCCGCCCTAAGTCCTATGATGTGGAGGGGGCTTAAGCATTCTGCTTGTTGCGAGATGAAGGAATGAACACAAGAACACGCAAGAGTTTAGAGTGGTTCGGGCCGCCGGAGCGTAATACCCTACTCCATTAGGTATCGTATTGCTTGAGAGCTTGAGTTGTGTTGTATGACTTGGGTCTAAGCCTAAAGATTGAGCTTGCGTTGTAACGTCACATGCCTCCCCTTTTATAGCTAAAGGGGGACATGCACAATAGTACTGAGCCCTGACATGTGGGCCCATTGACATAGCGGATGCAGCCACTAATACTTGCTGCTGGAGCGATCTTCTTGCGCTCTGACACCCAAGATCTATATAGCCTCGGCGTGCAGGGGGAAGCTTCTCGTATAAGGGATGAGCACAGTGCACCGCGCAGCACGGGCGCACTGTTTCGGACGGACTGGATAGGTGCACCGTCTGCAGGATTGCCCTGGCGCCGCCTGCCAGTGGAATGGACAGGACGCAATAAATGTTGTGGGGGCACATCGCCTGTCAGAAGGGTGGATAGGCGGCGTGTCCTCTCCGCAATAAATGCGGAGGCCACGCGGCCCAGAGCCCTTACATCATGCTCCGCCCGCTGGCCTACGTCACGGTCAATAAGCCACGTGGCAGGATTAGACCCTCGACCGAATGGGGAGCGGAGGTGCTCTGGATAGAGCCTGGACACGCGTCAATACCGGACCCATGCCTAGGTCACGACACTTCCTCTCCTGGGACCTTGTTATGGGTGGCCCGGAGCCCACTTGGTGGTGTCCGAACCCTATCAATGGCTCCAGGCCACTTTACTTCGGGGGTCCGGGTTGTGCGTACAGGGGGTCCTGTGTCTTCTGGGCCCGATGGCGTTGTCTCCGAGAACGCCACCTTAACTGCTCACAAGATACTCCTGGAGCTGTTCTCCGCGCGACTAAAGGTAGCCGCACAGGCATCGTGCCTTCATACCGTAGTAAGAGGTACCCCTAATCTAGGGTACCGACAAAGACTAATTTATCTGCAGTGGTAGTGTTCATCCTATTGCACTTGGTGTTATGGATATGGCTGAATGTGCTCCAAATTCTCTCGGTCGACGAACTGCTGATGAGTTGAGATAATTTTTTTTGCAACCTCAGCTAAATCCAGAGTCTTAGAACCATAACTTACCCACCATTCAATTGTGTCCATGGTAAATGCATCCAATTGAACGGGTGGTAGCGCAAACATCCCCTTCTTTATAATAAAAGCATTAAATTGCTCCCTCAAAACTTGTTGTTCCCTCGGAGAATCTACAATTTTACTAAAAGCTTCAAGCACATTGGTCATAACCTCCTTATCTATATTAGGAGCTTGCCTTATGGTGCCACCAGGAGCTAGGGTATTGATGTATTGTTGATGATAAAATTTTGGACATAAGGCATATGCTAAGAAATGAAGGGGAAGATCCATCTTCTCCCAACGGCACATAACGAAACTTCCAACCTCAACAAAATCATCTTTGTGTGGGTTATGATCTTTTGTCATTATATCTTTTACTTCACCAACCATCTTTGGACCTTCTCCATCACTAGTATTTCTCCCATCTTTGGACCTTCTCCATCACTAAACCTCAATATGAAGTATATTGGCTATGTGATAGCAATTATATTTTTCAGCCTCCATCCAAACGTTGTCATCATTTATTGTTAGGACAATGACCCTTGATTAGTGCTTCACATCATTAGTGCAAGTATTTACCCAATCTTTCCACTGCCTTGTGCCTACTATGGTGGGAAGTGCTTCTCTACATGTTATGAGTATTTGAAGCAAAATGTAATGTGAAGCAAATCGAGTTTTTCACCTTGAAAGTCGCCTAGAGGGGGTGAATAGGGCGAATCTGAAATTTATAAACTTTAAGCACAACTACAAGCCGGGGTTAGCGTTAGAAATATAAATGAGTCCGAAAGAAAGGGCAAAAACAAATCACAAGCAAATAAGGTGGATGACACGGTGATTTGTTTTACCGAGGTTCGGTTCTTGCAAACCTACTCCCCATTGAGGTGGTCACAAAGACCGGATCTCTTTCAACCCTTTCCCTCTCTCAAACGGTCACCTAGACCGAGTGAGCTTCTCTTCTCAATCAATCGGGACACTAAGTCCCCATAAGGACCACCACACAATTGGTGTCTCTTGCCTTGATTACAATTGAGTTGAACACAAGAAAGAATGAAGAAGAAAAGTAATCCAAGCGCAAGAGCTCAAATGAACACAAGTGTCTCTCTCACTAGTCACTATTTGATTGGAATGCTTTGGACTTGGGAGAGGATTTGATCTCTTTGATTGTGTCTTGTATTGAATGCTATAGCTCTTGTATGGTGTTTGAAGGCTGAAAACTTGGATGCAATGAATGGTGGGTGGTTGGGGTATTTATAGCCCCAACCACCAAAAGAGTCGTTGGTGGAGGCTGCTGTCGCATGGCGCACCGGACAGTCCGGTGCGCCAGCCACGTCACCCGGCCGTTGGGTTCTGACCGTTAGAGCTTCTGACAGCTGGGCCACCGGACAGTCCGGTGGTGCACCGGACGGTCACTGTTCACTGTCCGGTGCGCCTTCTGGCTCTGCTCTGACTTCTGCGCGCACTGTAGCGCATTAACTGCTCGTTGCAGACGACCGTTGGTGTCGTGTAGCCGTTACTCCGCTGGCACACCGGACAGTCCGGTGAATTAAAGCGGAGTGGCTCCCAGAATTCCCGAAGGTGGTAAGTTCAGAGTTGGGTTCCCTGGTGCACCGGACACTGTCCGGTGGCACACCGGACAGTCCGGTGCGCCAGAACCAGGGCACACATCGGTTGCCTTTTGCTCTTTTTATTTGAACCCTTTCTTGGTCTTTTTATTGGTTTGTTGTGAACCTTTGGCACCTGTAGAACTCATAATCTAGAGCAAACTAGTTAGTCCAATTATTTGTGTGGGAAATTCAACCACCAAAATCAATTAAGAAAAGGTGTAAGCCTATTTTCCTTTCAATCTCCCCCTTTTTGGTGATTGATGCCAACACAAACCAAAGCAAATACATAAGTGCATAATTGAACTAGTTTGCATAATGTTAGTGCAAAGGTTACTTAGAATTGAACCAATATATATACTCATAAGTTATGCATGGATACTTTCTTCATATTTAAAATTTTGGACCACGCTTGCACCACTTGTTTTGTTTTTGCAAATTCTTTTCAAAGTCTTTTTGCAAATAGTCAAAGGTAAATGAATAAGATTTTGAGAAGCATTTTTCAAGATTTGAATTTTCTCCACTGTTTCAAATGCTTTTCCTTTGCCTAAACAAAAACTCCCCCTTAATGAAATCCTCCTCTTAGTGTTCAAGAGAGTTTTAGATATTAATTTTGAAGAGGGTATACCAATTTGAAATTATATCGCAAATAAGATACCAATAGTGTAGCATCCCAAAAATTCAAATCCTGAAATTTTCTCAAACTTGCTCTAAATTCAAAATGAATTTCAAATTTCATTTCAAAATGTTTGTTTGCAAGTTGATATCAACAAATAAATTATAGTGGTCTATATTCTCTCCAAAATCCTCCTCAAAATATCCTACAAATATTTCCCAAGTGATCCCCCTCAAATTCTTCCAGAAATACCGCCCAGATATTTCCCGAGTAATCCCCTTCAAGTTCTTTCCAAAAATACTGTCCAAATATTCCACAGATATATCTCCGAGTATTTTCCTCTTGAGAAATACCTTCAGAATCATTTTTCAAGTCCCTATAAATATTTTCTTCATAACTTTCCTCATTCTCATACGTATATGTATGCCTCCAGTGTCATACGGTGAGCTCTACAAGCTAATCTCACTTATACAAGACAAATACATGCTAATCTCCCACTAATCCTCTCATCCTCCCACTAATCCTCTCATCCCTCCCCCTAATCCCCCCACCATGGCTATAAATAGAGGGGCAAGGGCCTCCTCTCATCCGACCCCAAGCCATTTCATGGCAACTCTCTTCCCCCCCACACACACACCCACTCCATGTTCCACACAAGCACACACCAGCACAAGGATCGTTCGATCGTTCTTCGATCGTTCGTCCCCTGTTCTTAGTTTGTTCGTTCGTTCGTCCGATCGTTCGATCGTTGGTCCGATCGTTCATGGTTCGTTCGTCCGTTCGTCCGATCGTTCGTCCGCTCGTTCGTCCAAATAATCTTTTTCCTACCGTTATGCCGCCGAAATTCCGATCGTTCGTTCGTTCGATCATTCGATCGTTCATCGTTCGTCCATAGTTCATATTCATCGTTCGTTCATAGTCCCTATTCATCGTTCTTCAAGATAATCTTTGTCCTGTCGTTATGCTGCCGAAATTCCGATTGTTCGTTCGTCCGATCACTCGATCGTTCGTCCGTTCGTTCATCCAAATAATCTTTGTCCTGCCGTTATGCTGCCGAAATTCCGATCGTTCGTTCGTTCGATCATTCGATCGTTCATCGTTCGTTTATAGTTCCTATTCATCGTTCATCGTTCGTTCATGGTCCCTATTCATCGTTCTTCCAGATAATCTTTGTCCTGCCGTTATGCTGCCGAAATTCCGATCGTTCGTTCGTCCGATCATTCGATCGTTCGTCCGTTCGTTCATAGTTCCTATTCATCGTTCATCGTTCGTTCATAGTTCCTATTCATCGTTCATCGTTCGTTCATACGACTATTCACCATCACTATTCACCGTTACTATTCATCATTACTATTCACTGACACTATTCGCCATCGTTACTATTCAGTGTTACTATTCATCATTGTTACTGCTCATCGATGATATCTAGTAACTTTTTCGTCGTCACTATTCATCGTTACTATTCATCGATTAGCCGATCACCCCAAATTTCCACTACTCATACATCATGCTGTCCAGTCCACCTAAGACCAGCCAGACCCATATTCCAGTCATACGAACTCCGGTGACTGTGATTTTCCTTCCAGTGGGAACTTCCCATCTGGTCACCCATCCCAGGTTTCTCCAAGTTGAGCACGCTTAACTTTAAGATTCCTTTGAACCAGGCTTCCAAACTTCGATTCCAATAATTCTTGTTTCTAAATTTTTATCAAACTATTCCCTATCCAACCATGTCATCCCTTAAGCATGGTTCATATTCCAGAAAACTCCTAAAATACTCTTATCCCATATTTTGCCTATGATCTCCCTGTTCAGACTAAGTCAGTCGATTCATTCGTCACTATTCTCACCAACAGTGAACTTCACTGTGCTACACCACATACACCCAGCTATAAATACACCCAGCTACCCTCTCCCTCTCCACACACACTCAACACCCTCAGCCAAGGCAAACACCCCACCCACTCAGTTACTCCACTCTGTCGGCTACACGCATAGTGTCGTTTCGCCTTCAGTCCACCCTCCTGGTAAGCACCTCCGCTCCACCATCAGTAATATCACAACACCACATGACACAGATTCTACTCAAGACTCTACCCATCCATATATCACTATTCTGACCACTATACTAAATATTTGTTGGTATACTTGCTTGTTTGTATGTTTGCTTATTCATGCTGCATAGTTATCGGAGCGTTCGTGTCGTTTCGTGGAGGCCAGATCTGCAAGTCTATGCTAGGCAGTGGAGCTAGAAGCCAGTTCCGCGAGCTCCCCTTCCCCCTTCGTCGAATAAGCACGGCAAGCTCACTGGATCCCTTTGATGCATAAATTACCTATGATTTTTCAACCACAGCCCTCAGCCTGTTATTTTATGCATGATATGATTTTGAGACAAGTTATTATGGCCACCCAACCGCTTGCCGCAATCAATCCCTGATATATATGTTCCAAATGATTTGAGAACAGGTGTGAGTTTTCAAAAGAAAATGCTTTTCAAAATGTGTGTGATGAAGGGTTTTCACCCTTATCACCTTGTGAGTGGGATAATCAGGGACTCCCTGGTTTAGGGGAGGGCCTAAGGTGTTGGCTCAGCTGGTTTAGGCGTGAGCAGAAGGATTGTCCCCTCGTATAAGGACCGGTTTGTCATCTTCACTACCTGTACTCTTTAATAGTACAACCACTCGAGACTGTGTGGGCAGTCACTCAATCTGAACTCGTACGGTCCAACCCCAGGGTTATGAAGGCTGGGGAGCACCGGGAGGATAAGGAGGGGGAAAGTTTTGTCCGGTTTGGACATGGTGGTGGCCTGACTCCTTCCGGATAACCGTTAAGGTTAGGACGTGCGGGGAAAGAAAGAGAGTCGGATTCGGGTCTCATTGGCCATGGGATCGCAGAGCCGAACTAGTGGGTAAAGTGTGCACCTCTGCGCAGAGTTTGAAAACCTATTCGAATAGTCTGTGTCCACAGGAATGGATGAGTCTGGTATGGTATGGCAATTAATGTTTTGTTTTCCAAAAAAAGAGATGTTTTTGAAAAGTGGTTTTTAAAAAGGTTCGGCGGTTGAGCCGTGAGCTATGGTGGACAGGAAGTCAAGTAGCTGTTTTTGAAAATGAAAACCCGTGGGAACTGCTGAAATACCTGGATGGTTTAGTCCAGGGGATTTTGTTATAATACTGAAAAACTTCCTGTTCCTTTTGGAGAGGATGCGCTTTGCAAAATACAAAATGTTTTTCAAAAACAACCCTGCATAAAATATTGCTGTTTCTGCAAAATATTCTGAGCTCCACATATTCCATGCATTATATCTGATTTCCCCATTCCGCGGGTCAAGGTGGGCTGCTGAGTACGTTTGTACTCACCCTTGCTTATTTGTTGTTTTTCAGAAAAAGGAGATCGGATAAGAATTACGACTGTTCTCAACCTTGCCTGTGGCTGTTGGACCGCTAAATTGCTTCACTGCGTATATCGGGCTGCTTCAGCCCCACTCTGATGATATGTCCCGAGTTGTGGACCAACTCTTAAAATTGTTCGCCGCCTTTATAGGTTTGTCTCGTTTAAGCAGATCTGGAATCATCTGATGTATAAATGTGTTTACTAGCCTCCTGGGACTAGTAATTGTATCACATTTGAGTCCTAGAGGATTGGGGACGCTTCAGGTGGTATCAGAGCTGTTAGGTTGGCCGTAGGACGTAACCCTTAGCCTGATCAAAAGTTTTTGAGTCCAAACTATTTTCTTAAAAAAATTCTTGCTCTCATCCCTTCATTTCAAAAATGCTTTCCCCTTTCCTTCTCTCAGAAGTCAGATGGAGGTTCGCTGCCAAACCAGCTTTTGCCAGAATGAAGATGGTTTCCCCAAGTTGCTGAGAGCATGCACAGTTCGCCTCGGAATCAGGAGTCAGCCAGAGTATGATGGTCGTGAATTCGTCGAGCATGGCACAGAGAAGTGTGTCGTGACTGTATACATTGGATCCAGTCCGCACCATGTGGAATGGAGTGTCACTACTGCTGGGCACAGATTCAAAGACACCTGCCAAGTCGTCGCTCGCAAGGCATTGAGGGCCCTGTGTCAGATCTATGAAGAAGAAGTGGCCGACACCCCACTCAGATTCTTTCCGCCCTTTCAGAGAGATCGTCCCGCTTGGATGGCCAGGATGCGTGCATTGGAGGAGCAGCATCTGCTTGAGGACGACCCCACAGTCGTGTACCTCACTGCATACCTGCTCACCCTTGATACACAGTATGATTTCTTGGCTCGGCACCACCGTCAGATGATTGCCCGAGCAGAAGATGCAGAGAAGCGCAACCGTCAGCTGCATGTGGATCTCACCACAGCTCAAGCCCGTGCAACTGCATTGGAAAGTCGTGAAGTCATTGCTGTTGAAGCCCTGAAGCAAGCCAAGGATGAGCACGTCCAGAAGTTGATGGAGGCCTACTTGGTAACCCATAACCAACGTAGAGCCCTGCGGATCCAAGAGCCCGCTCCATCCAACCCTGTTCAACCCATCAAAGCTGAAGACCCCCAGATTCTCGAAGGTCACCCGATCTCTATCAGAGGAGAGAAGAAGGCTTGGGAACTCCCGGAAGGAGCCATAGTCTTGGAAGGAATTCCAGTCTCCCCTAAGGCTATGGATAAGCAAGAGCACCCTGAATCCTCCCAAGATCCCCCACTGGAGTTGTTGGAGCCCCTCACCATGAAGAAGATTCCAGCACCATCCCTTGAAGTCAAGGAAGAAGCTGCAAGCACCCCACCAGCACTGCCGCCCTCTGAGGAGCTACAAGAGCCAGTCCCGCTTGAAGAAGAGTTCGACCTCGTGTTGCCAACTCAGTCGCTGCCAGAAGAAGTCATCAACATCAGCTCCCTCTTAACCCATCTAGGAGATGCCTCAGATTGAAGTTGTGTGTCAACCTTGCCAGAAGAGAAGCTGTCAGATCTGAGTTAGTTATACCCAGTCCTCTGCATGCATTGGGTAGTGAAGTTTTTCTTCACTTTGGCCAGAGCCCTGCATGTATGAGAGGTAATCGTGTAGACTCGTGTTTTGAACAACTCTAATTGTGTTGCCCCCTAGGGCAATTCAAAATGAATTTCGCTTGATGTTTTCCTCCCTTTTGAGTGCATATGTGATGCTTTAACGTTAGTGCTCATAAGTTGCATTTAGCATAGTTCTCAATTCAGGAGCCAAGCAATAGTAGTTATGCTTAGCCCCCGAATCTGAGTAGTTCGTGCTTTGGAAAAACTCTATTCTTCCCCTATTCAAAATATTTGATTTGTTTGTGCTTATCATTGCTGAGCTTGTGTGTTTTCTTCTTTTTAAGAAAGGTTTTCTCTAAAAACATAGATCACAAATTAGAGCTAATCCTCACCTTATGCTTCCATTCTCATCTTAACCCATCTCAAGAGAAAAGTGCCTTACCCAAGAAGATACCGGGAAGCTTACCCTTGAAGCCAGGAACAAGCTACAGAAGAAACCAGTCCAGCCGCTCAGTCAAAAGGACCGGCCGTGAGAATCAAAGCACTGCCCCTGAGTCAAAGTTAACAGGAAAAGAGGACAAAAGGAGTTATTACCATACAGAGAGGCAAAGATTCTTGGAACCAGAGACCACAAACATCAGGGTCATCGACCCCACCACTCACCCGTGCCCCTCGCACGCGTGCCCGCCTCCATGCGCACTACCACCGCCCCACCCCCCTTTGCAGTGCACCCACCGCCGCCATCGTCGCCAGCAATAGGCCCCCCTTCCCCTTGTCGCACCTGCTGCCTTGTGTCACCTGCTCCATCACTACCACTCCACACCCCCCCCCCCCCGAGCACCCTCACTCGCCTATAACCCCCCCCCCCACCACCAGCTCCCTCAACTCCCATCTCGCTCAAAGCAAAACACACTCCAGATAAATCCCCTCTGCCAAATCGCAAGCAACTCCATTTTCCACTCCCTCGCCCCTAAGATCACAATGCTTGGTGATTCTTGGGTTGAAGATTGTTGTACATGGTTCATAGTCTTTGGTTTCCTCCTCTGTATGATGGTAATACTGTTTGATAGAATCCTCCAGTGGGAAGAGCAAAGAGAAAGAAAGGGTCAGTGAAAAGAAGATAGTGAAGAGAAGATAAGAAGAAGGTTCTCCCAGAATCAACCCTGTGTCAGTAATTTCTCCGCAGCCTGGTCAAGCAGCAATAGCAGAAGAAGGCCCCGTAACACCCTTGTTATGATGTACTTCAAGGAGTTCAAAACCCCAAGATTCAAGAGTTCTACCCTCATTCCTTTTAAGTGGGGTAGTGTTCCAGCAAGGTTCCTGCTATGGAGAAAAAGAAGAAGGCCTGTAGCAAGCTTGTGGAGGACCAGATCATTGAAGTATAAGCTTCTGGATGAGAAGTGGTCACCCAAGTTCCGTTGATGAAGCACCAGAAAACTAATCAAGGAAGGAATCCATGTGGGAGTTCGCAAGAGGAAGGTTTGTGTGTTGGCATCGATGCTTCCTCAATAAGCTAGCTGCCAAGCGAAATCTAGAAGCCTGAAGATGATCTTTGAGTAGCCAGAATCAGCGTTTGCAATCGGCAACCGGATGCTCCTCTAGGTCAGATCTTGTTGAAGTTCCATCTCCTCGAAGAGTTGCAAAGTGAAGATATGTAGCTGAAGTAAAGCTATACCCATAACCCTTCTAAGCCGAATCTCGAGGACGAGATTCCTTTTAAGTGGGGTACATTTGTAGCATCCCAAAAATTCAAATCCTGAAATTTTCTCAAACATGCTCTAAATTCAAAATGAATTTCAAATTTCATTTCAAAATGTTTGTTTGCAAGTTGATATCAACAAATAAATTATAGTGGTCTATATTATCTCCAAAATCCTCCTCAAAATATCCTACAAATATTTCCCCAGTGATCCCCCTCAAATTCTTCCAGAAATACCGCCTAGATATTTCCCGAGTAATCCCCTTCAAGTTCTTTCCAAAAATACTGTCCAAATATTCCACCGATATATCTCCGAGTATTTTTCTCTTGAGAAATACCTTCAGAATCATTTTCAAGTCCCTATAAATATTTTCTTCATAACTTTCCTTATGCTCATACGTATACGTATGCCTCCAGTGTCATACGGTGAGCTCTACAAGCTAATCTCATTTATACAAGACAAATACATGCTAATCTCCCACTAATCCTCTCATCCTCCCACTAATCCTCTCATCCCTCCCCCTAATCCCCTCACCATGGCTATAAATAGAGGGGCAAGGGCCTCCTCTCATCCCACCCCAAGCCATTTCATGGCAACTATCTTCCCCCCCCCCCACACACACACACCCACTCCATGTTCCACACAAGCACACACTAGCACAAGGATCGTTCGATCGTTCTTCGATCGTTCGTCCCCTGTTCTTAGTTTGTTCGTTCGTTCGTCCGATCGTTCGATCGTTCGTCCGATCGTTCATGGTTCGTTCGTCCGTTCGTCCGATCGTTCGATCGTCCGTCCGTTTGTTCGTTCAAATAATCTTTTTCCTACCGTTATGCTGCCGAAATTCCGATCGTTCGTTTGTTCGATCATTTGATCGTTCGTTCGTTCGATCATTCGATCGTTCATCGTTCGTCCATAGTTCCTATTCATTGTTCGTTCATAGTCCCTATTCATCGTTCTTCTAGATAATCTTTGTCCTGCCGTTATGCTGCCGAAATTCCGATCGTTCGTTCGTCCGATCACTCGATCGTTCGTCCGTTCGTTCATCCAAATAATCTTTGTCCTGCCGTTATGCTGCCGAAATTCCGATCGTTCGTTCGTTCGATCATTCGATCGTTCATCGTTCGTTCATAGTTCCTATTCATCGTTCATCGTTCGTTCATGGTCCCTATTCATCGTTCTTCTAGATAATCTTTGTCCTTTCGTTATGCTGCCGAAATTCCGATCGTTCGTTCGTCCGATCATTCGATCGTTCGTCCGTTCGTTCATAGTTCCTATTCATCGTTCGTTCATAGTTCCTATTCATCGTTCATCGTTCGTTCATACGACTATTCACCATCACTATTCACCGTTACTATTCATCATTACTATTCACTGACACTATTCACCATCGTTACTATTCAGTGTTACTATCCATCATCGTTACTACTCATCGATGATATCTAGTAACTTTTTCGTCGTCACTATTCATCGTTAATATTCATCGTCACTATTCATCGATTAGCCGATCACCCCAAATTTCCACTACTCATACATCATGCTGTCCAGTCCACCTAAGACCAGCCAGACCCATATTCCAGCCATACGAACTCCGGTGACTGTGATTTTCCTTCCAGTGGGAACTTCCCATCTGGTCACCCATCCCAGGTTTCTCCAAGTTGAGCACGCTTAACTTTAAGATTCCTTTGAACCAGGCTTCCAAACTTCGATTCCAATAATTCTTGTTTCTAAATTTTTATCAAACTATTCCCTATCCAACCATGTCATCCCTTAAGCATGGTTCATATTCCAGAAAACTCCTAAAATACTTTTATCCCATATTTTGCCTATGATCTCCCTGTTCAGACTAAGTCAGTCGATTCATTCGTCACTATTCTCACCAACAGTGAACTTCACTGTGCTACACCACATACACCCAGCTATAAATACACCCAGCTACTCTCTCCCTCTCCACACACACTCAACACCCTCAGCCAAGGCAAACACCCCACCCACTCAGTTACTCCACTCTGTCGGCTACACGCATAGTGTCGTTTCGCCTCCAGTCCACCCTCCTGGTAAGCACCTCCGCTCCACCATCAGTAATATCACAACACCACATGACACAGATTCTACTCAAGACTCTATCCATCCATATATCACTATTCTGACCACTATACTAAATATTTGTTGGTATACTTGCTTGTTTGTATGTTTGCTTATTCATGCTGCATAGTTATCGGAGCGTTCGTGCC
Organism: Zea mays; assembly: GCF_902167145.1. Lineage (NCBI taxonomy): Eukaryota > Viridiplantae > Streptophyta > Magnoliopsida > Poales > Poaceae > Zea > Zea mays. Next base: position 24,569,344 of record NC_050102.1, on the reverse strand, counting down.
GTCTCGTGGAGGCCAGATCTGCAAGTCTACGCCAGGCAGTGGAGCTAGAAGCCAGTTCCGCGAGCTCCCCTTCCCCCTTCGTCGAATAAGCACGGCAAGCTCACTGGATCCCTTTGATGCATAAATTACCTATGATTTTTCAACCACAACCCTCAGCCTGTTATTTTATGCATGATATGATTTTGAGACAAGTTATTATGGCCACCCAGCCGCTTGCCGCAATCAATCCCTGATATATATGTTCCAAATGATTTGAGAACAGGTGTGAGTTTTCAAAAGAAAATGCTTTTCAAAATGTGTGTGATGAAGGGTTTTCACCCTTATCACCTTGTGAGTGGGATAATCAGGGACTCCCTGGTTTAGGGGAGGGCCTAAGGTGTTGGCTCAGCTGGTTTAGGCGTGAGCAGAAGGATTGTCCCCTCGTATAAGGACCGGTTTGTCATCTTCACTACCTGTACTCTTTAATAGTACAACCACTCGAGACTGTGTGGGCAGTCACTCAATCTGAACTTGTACGGTCCAACCCCAGGGTTATGAAGGCTGGGGAGCACCAGGAGGATAAGGAGGGGGAAAGTTTTGTCCGGTTTGGACATGGTGGTGGCCTGACTCCTTCCGGATAACCGTTAAGGTTAGGACGTGCGGGGAAAGAAAGAGAGTCGGATTCGAGTCTCATTGGCCATGGGATCGCAGAGCCGAACTAGTGGGTAAAGTGTGCACCTCTGCGCAGAGTTTGAAAACCTATTCGAATAGTCTGTGTCCACAGGAATGGACGAGTCTGGTATGGTATGGCAATTAATGTTTTGTTTTCCAAAAAAAGAGATGCTTTTGAAAAGTGGTTTTTAAAAAGGTTCGGCGGTTGAGCCGTGAGCTATGGTGGACGGGAAGTCCAATAGCTGTTTTTGAAAATGAAAACCAGTGAGAACTGCTGAGATACCTGGATGGTTTAGTCCAGGGGATTTTGTTATAATACTGAAAAACTTCCTGCTCCTTTTGGAGAGGATGCGCTTTGCAAAATACAAAATGTTTTTCAAAAACAACCCTGCATAAAATATTGCTGTTTCTGCAAAATATTCTGAGCTCCACATATTCCATGCATTATATCTGATTTCCCCATTCCGCGGGTGAAGGTGGGCTGCTGAGTACGTTTGTACTCACCCTTGCTTATTTGTTGTTTTTCAGAAAAAGGAGATCGGGTAAGAGTTACACCTGTTCTCAACCTTGCCTGTGGCTGTTGGACCGCTGAATTGCTTCACTGCGTATATCGGGCTACTTCAGCCCCACTCTGATGATATGTCCCGAGTTGTGGACCAACTCTTAAAGTTGTTTGCCACCTTTATAGTTTTGTCTCGTTTAAGCAGATCTGGAATCATCTGATGTATAAATGTGTTTACTAGCCTCCTGGGACTAGTAATTGTATCACATTTGAGTCCCAGAGGATTATACCAAATAGGAGAGCGGTGTGGAGCGACGGCGAAGGATGAATAATTCGATGGAGTGGAGTGGAAGCCTTGTCTTCGCCGAAGACTCCTTTTCCCTTTCAATCTATGACTTGGTATGAAATTTACTTGACAAACACATTAGTCATAGCAAAGAAAGAGATGATCAAAGGTATAGATGAGCTATGTGTGCAAAATATCAATCAAAATTCCTAGAATTAAGAATATTTAGCTCATGCCTAAGTTTGGTAAAAGTTTGCTCATCTAATGGCTTGGTAAAGATATCGGCTAATTGTTCTTTGGTGTTAATATAAGAAATCTCGATATCCCCCTTTTATTGGTGATCCCTCAAAAAGTGATACCGAATGACTATGTGTTTAGTGCGGCTATGTTCAACGGGATTATCCGCCATGCGAATTGCACTCTCATTATCACATAGAAGAGGAACTTTGGTTAATTTGTAACCATAGTCCCTAAGGGTTTGCCTCATCCAAAGCAATTGTGCACAACAATGGCCTGCGACAATGTACTCGGCTTCGACGGTAGAAAGAGCGACAGAATTTTGCTTCTTTGAAGCCCAAGACACCAGAGATCTTCCCAAGAACTGGTAAGTCTCTGATGTGCTCTTTCTATTAATTTTACACCCTGCCCAATCAGCATCGGAATAACCAATTAAATCAAATGTGGATCCCCTGGGGTATCAAAGGCCAAACTTAGGAGTATAAACTAAATATCTCAAGATTCGTTTTACGACCCTAAGGTGAACTTCCTTAGGATCGGCTTGGAATCTTGCACACATGCATACGGAAAGCATAATATCCGGTCGTGATGCACATAAGTAGAGTAAAGAACCTATCATCGACCGACATACCTTTTGATCTACAGATTTACCTCCCGTGTCGAGGTCGAGATGCCCATTAGTTCCCATGGGTGTCTTGATGGGATTGGCATCCTTCATCCCAAACTTTGTGAGAATGTCTTGAATGTACTTTGTTTGGCTAATGAAGGTGCCCTCTTGGAGTTGCTTGACTTGAAATCCTAAGAAATACTTCAACTCCCCCATCATAGACATCTCGAATTTTTGAGTCATGATTCTACTAAACTCTTCACATGTAGATTTGTTAGTAGACCCAAATATGATATCAACATAAATTTGGCATACAAACAAATCATTTGAAAGTGTTTTAGTAAAGAGAGTAGGATCGGCTTTTCCGACTTTGAAGCCATTAGCGATAAGAAAATCTCTTAGGCATTCATACCATGCTCTTGGGGCTTGCTTGAGCCCATAAAGCGCCTTAGAGAGTTTGTAGACATGGTTAGGGTACTCACTATCTTCAAAGCCGGGAGGTTGCTCAACATAGACCTCTTCCTTGATTGGTCCATTGAGGAAGGCACTCTTCACGTCCATTTGATAAAGCTTGAAGCCATGGTAAGTAGCATAGGCAAGTAATATACGAATTGACTCAAGCCTAGCTACGGGTGCATAGGTTACACCAAAATCCAAACCTTCGACTTGTGAATATCCCTTGGCCACAAGTAGGGCTTTGTTCCTTGTCACCACACCATGCTCATCTTGTTTGTTGCGGAAGACCCACTTGGTTCCTACAACATTTTGGTTAGGACGTGGAACTAAATGTCATACCTCATTCCTTGTGAAGTTGTTGAGCTCCTTTTGCATCGCCATCACCCAATCCGAATCCCTTAATGCATCTTCTACTCTGTATGGCTCAATAGAAGACACAAAGGAGTAATGTTCACAGAAATGAGCAACACGAGATCGAGTAGTTACCCCCTTATGAATGTCGCTGAGGATGGAGTTCACGGGGTGATCTCGTTAGATTGATTGGTGGACTCTTGGGTGTGGCGGTCTTGGACCCTCATCATCTTCCTTTTCTTGATCATTAGCATCTCCCCCTTGATCATTGTCCTCCTCTTGAGGTGGCTCATATTCTTGATCTTCATTTTCATCCTCTTGAGCTTGATCCTCATCTTGAGTTGATGGAGATGCTTGCATGGAGGAAGATGGTTGATCTTGTGCTTGTGGAGGCTCTTTGGATTCCTTAGGACACACATCCCCAATGGACATGTTCCTTAGCGCGACGCACGGAGCCTCTTCATCATCTAGCTCATCAAGATCAACTTGCTCTACTTGAGAGCCGTTAGTCTCATCAAACACAATGTCACAAGAAACTTCAACTAGTTCAGTGGACTTGTTAAAGACTCTATATGCCCTTGTGTTTGAATCATAACCAAGTAAAAAGCCTTATACAGCCTTAGGTGCAAATTTGGATTTTCTACCTCTTTTAACAATAATAAAACATTTGTTATCAAAGACTCTAAAATATGAAACATTGGGCTTTTTACCGGTTAGGAGTTCATATGATGTCTTCTTGAGGATTCGGTGTAGATATAATCGTTTGATGGCGTAGCACGCGGTGTTGACCGCCTCGGCCCAAAACCGATCTGAAGTCTTGTACTCATCAAGCATGGTCCTTGCCATGGCCAATAGAGTTCTATTCTTCCTCTCCACTACACCATTTTGTTGTGGAGTGTAGGGAGAAGAGAACTCATGCTTGATGCCCTGCTCCTCAAGGAAGCCTTCAATTTGAGAGTTTTTGAACTTCGTCCCGTTGTCGCTTCTAATCTTCTTGATCCTTAAGCCGAACTCATTTTGAGCCCGTCTCAAGAATCCCTTTAAGGTCTCTTGGGTTTGTGATTTTTCCTGCAAAAAGAACACCCAAGTGAAGCGAGAATAATCATCCACAATTACAAGACAATACTTATTCTCGTCGATGCTTATGTAAGCGATCGGGCCGAATAGATCCATGTGGAGTAGCTCAAGCGGCCTGTCGGTCGTCATGATGTTCTTGTGTGGATGATGAACACCAACTTGCTTCCCTGCCTGACATGCGCTACAAACCCTGTCTTTCTCAAAATGAACATTGGTTAGTCCCAAAATGTGCTCTCCCTTTAGAAGCTTATGAAGATTCTTCATCCCAACATGGGCTAGTCGGCGATGCCAGAGCCAACCCATGTTAGTCTTAGCAATTAAGCAAGTGTCGAGTTCAGCTCTATCAAAATCTACTAAGTATAACTGACCCTCTAACACTCCCTTAAAAGCTACTGAATCATCACTCCTTTTAAAGACAGTAACACCTATATCCGTAAAAAGACAGTTGTAACCCATTTTACATAATTGTGAAACTGAAAGCAAGTTATAATCTAAAGAATCTACAAGAAAAACATTGGAAATAGAATGGTCAGATGATATAGCAATTTTACCCAATCCTTTGACCAAACCTTGATTTCTATCCCCGAATGTGATAGCTCTTTGGGGATCTTGGTTTTTCTCGTAGGAGGAGAACATCTTCTTCTCCCCTGTCATGTGGTTTGTGCACCCGCTATCGATGATCCAACTTGAGCCCCCGGATGCATAAACCTACAAAACAAGTTTAGGCCTTGTTCTTAGGTACCCAAACGGTCTTGGGTCCTTTGACATTAGAAACAAGCACCTTGGGTACCCAAACACAAGTCTTTGACCCCTTGTGTTTGCCCCCAACATATTTGGCAACTATTTTGCTTGATTTGTTAGTAAGCACATATGAAGCATCAAAAGTTTTAAATAAAATGTTATGATCATTTGATGCAATAGGAGTTTTCTTCTTAGGCAATTTAGCATGAGTAGATTGCCTAGAACTAGATGTCTCACTCTTATACATAAAAGCATGATTAGGGCCAGAGTGAGACTTCCTAGAGTGAATTCTCCAATTTTGTGTTCGGGATAACCGGCAGGGTACAAAATGTAGCCCTCGTTATCCTGAGCCATGGGAGCTTTGCCCTTAACAAAGTTAGACAATCTTTTAGGAGGGCATTAAGCTTGATATTGTCTCCCTTTCGGAAGCCAATGCCATCCTTAATGCCCGGGCGTCTCACACTATAAAGCATACTACGAGCAAATTTAAATTTTTCATTTTCTAACTCATGCTCGGCAATTTTAGCATCTAAGTTTGCTATATGATCATTTTGTTGTTTAATCATAGCAATGTGATCATGAATAGCATCAATGTTAACATCTCTACATCTAGTGCAAATAGTAACATGCTCAATGGTATATGTAGAGGGTTTGCAAGAATTTAGTTCAACAATCTTAGCATGCAAAATATCATTCTCATCTCTAAGATTGGAAATAGAAGCATTGCAAACATTTAACTCTTTAGCCTTAGTAATTAATTTTTCATTTTCAATCCTAAGGCTAGCAAGAGATTCATTCAACATGTCAATCTTAGCAATTAAACTATCATTATCATTTCTAAGATTAACAATTGAATCATCACAAACATTTGATTTCTCAACCTTAGCAATTAATTTGGCATTTTCATTTCTAAGGTTGGAAATAACATCATGGCAAGTGCTTAGCTCACTAGATAATTTTTCATATTTTTCTACCTCTATAGCATAAGCATTTTTAACCTTAACATGTTTTTTGTTTTCTTTAATTAGGAAGTCCTCTTGGGTGTCCAAGAGTTCATCCTTCTCATGAATAGCACTAATTAACTCATTTAATTTCTCCTTTGGTTGCATGTTTAGGTTGGCAAAAGGCGTTAATAAATCATCCTCATCATCACTAGAGCTAGCCTCATCACTAGATGTTGCATACTTAGTGGAGGATTTAGATTTTACCTTCTTGTCGTCCTTTGCCATGAGTCACTTGTGGCCGACGTTGGGGAAGAGGAGGCCTTTGGTGACGGCGATGTTGGCGGCGTCCTCGTCGGAGGAGGAGTCGTTGGGGCTCTCGTCGGAGTCCCACTCACGGCAAACATAGGCATCGCCGCCCTTCTTCTTGTAGTACCTCTTCTTTTCTCTTATCTTTCCCTTCTTGTCGTTATCCCTGTCACTATCACTAGACAGAGGGCATTTAGCGATAAAATGACTGGGCTTACCACACTTGTAGCAAACCTTCTTGGAACGGGACTTGTAGTCTTTCCCCTTCCTTTGCTTGAGGATTTGGCGAAAGCACTTGATGATGAGTGCCATTTCCTCGTTGTCGAGCTTGGAGACGTCGATGGGAAGCCTACTCGATGTAGATTCTTCCTTCTTCTCCTCCGTCGCTTTGAAGGCGACGGGTTGCACCTCGGGTGTTGAGGTGGCACCTTGCTCGATGATCTTCTTGGAGCCTTTGATCATCAATTCAAAGCTCACAAATTTTCCTATAACTTACTCGGGAGACATTAGCTTATATCTAGGATCACCACGAATTAATTGTACTTGAGTAGGATTAAGAAATACAAGTGATCTTAGAATAACCTTGACCATTTCATGGTCATCCCACTTGGAGCTCCCGAGGTTGCGCACTTGGTTCACCAAGGTTTTTAGCCGGTTGTACATGGCTTGCGGGTCTTCTCCTTGGTTGAGCATAAATCGACCGAGCTCCCCCTCGATCGTCTCCCGTTTGGTGATCTTGGTCACCTCATCTCCTTCGTGCGCGGTCTTGAGTACGTCCCAAATCTCTTTTGCGCTCTTCAACCCTTGCACCTTATTATACTCCTCTCGACTTAGAGAGGTGAGGAGTATAGTAGTTGCTTGAGAGTTGAAGTGCTCGATTTGGGCCACCTCGTCCTCATCATAATCTTCATCCCCTACAGATGGTACCTGTACTCCAAACTCAACAACATCCCATATGCTTTTGTGGAGTGAGGTTAGGTGATATCTCATCATATCACTCCACCTAGAATAATCTTCACCGTCAAATGTCGGTGGTTTGCCTAATGGGACCGAAAGTAATGGTGTATGTCTAGGAATGCGAGAGTAGCGTAGGGGAATCTTACTATACTTCTTGCGCTCTTGGCGCTTAGAAGTGACGGACGTGGCGTCGGATCCCGATGTAGAGGGCGATGAAGAGTCGGTCTCGTAGTTGACCACTTTCTTCATTTTCTTCTTCTTCTCGCCACTCTTGTGCGTCCTAGTGCGTGAAGGGGGTCCCTCCTTTTTGTTGCCGGACTCCCTTGATGGAGCCTTCCCGTGGCTTGTGGCGGGCTTCTCGCCGGTCACTATCTCCTTCTTGGCGTGATCTCCCGACATCACTTCGAGCGGTTAAGCTCTAATGAAGTATCGGGCTCTGATACTAATTGAAAGTCGCCTAGAGGGGTTGAATAGGGCGAATCTGAAATTTACAAACTTTAAGCACAACTACAAGTCGGGGTTAGCGTTAGAAATATAAACGAGTCCGAAAGAAAGGGCGAAAACAAATCACAAGCAAATAAGGCGGACAACACGGTGATTTGTTTTACCGAGGTTCGGTTCTTGCAAACCTACTCCCCGTTGAGGTGGTCACAAAGACCGGGTCTCTTTCAACCCTTTCCCTCTCTCAAACGGTCACCTAGACCGAGTGAGCTTCTCTTCTCAATCAATTGGGACACTAAGTCCGCACAAGGACCACCACACAATTGGTGTCTCTTGCCTTGATTACAATTGAGTTGAACACAAGAAAGAATGAAGAAGAAAAGCAATCCAAGCGCAAGAGCTCAAATGAACACAAGTGTATCTCTCACTAGTCACTATTTGATTGGAATGATCTTTGGACTTGGGAGAGGATTTTATCTCTTTGATTGTGTCTTGTATTGAATGCTATAGCTCTTGTATGGTGTTTGAAGGCTGAAAACTTGGATGCAATGAATGGTGGGTGCTTGGGGGTATTTATAGCCCCAACCACCAAAAGAGCCGTTGGTGGAGGCTGCTGTTGCACGGCGCACCGAACAGTCCGGTGCGCCAGCCACGTCACCCAGCCGTTGGGTTCTGACCGTTGGAGCTTCTGACAGCTGGGCCACCGGACAAGTCATTGTTCACTGTCCGGTGCGCCTTATGGCTCTGCTCTGACTTTTGCGCGCACTGTAGCGCATTAACTGCTCGTTGCAGACGACCGTTGGCGCCATGTAGCCGTTACTCCGCTGGCACACCGGACAGTCCGGTGCTACACCGGACAGTCCGGTGAATTATAGCGGAATGACTCCCAGAATTCTCGAAGGTGGCAAGTTCAGAGTTGGGTTCCCTGGTGCACCGGACACTGTCCGGTGGCACACCGGACAGTCTGGTGCGCCAGACCAGGGCACACTTCGGTTGTCTTTTGCTCTTTTTATTTGAACCCTTTCTTGGTCTTTTTATTGGTTTGTTGTGAACCTTTGGCACCTGTAGAACTCATAATCTAGAGCAAACTAGTTAGTCCAATTATTTGTGTTGGGCAATTCAACCACCAAAATCAATTAAGAAAAGGTGTAAGCCTATTTTCCTTTCACACCTTTAGTAGGTCCAAACGAGAGTTGGTTCTAAACATTGCCAAACAATGGCAATGATTCCGAAAAAAATTAACAATTGCTTTTCCAATCTTATATGTGTCAAGCATCCATGGAAATTCCACAACAAACTCCTTGAATATAAGGTTTAGTGTGTGAAAAACACATGGGACCCAAAATATGTGCTTATGCACGTGTACACGTAATCAAACAAAATATGATTAGGGGGAATCCAAGATAAAAAAACACTTGAAGGACAAAATATGTGACTTATTTTTCAATTTCCTTTCCAGCTGCTCTGCAATTAGCAGCATTGTCTGTTACCACTTGAAGGACATTTCCTGGTCCAATTTCATCAATAGCCTTCAATAGATATTGTGAAATAGCTTCACCAGTTTTTTCAACTCTAGAGAAATCTTCTGCATTTAAGAAACATGAATCTCAGTTGTTCGACGCAAACACATTGATTAGGGGGGCTTGTTTTTTATATTTGTCCATCCATCGGACACAACCGAAACACCTTGTGTCAATCTAATGCATGATTAAAAGTGAATTTTTGAAAGAAAAAATCATACAATGAAAAGGCAATATAATTAAGAACTTACCATATACTTTTAAGTGGTGCTAAGTCGGTCTCCACACTTTTCTTGCATGCATCTAGGAGAGTTGTCCTTGCCTTCTCACTCGACGGACCTTTATAATCTTTTGGACCATTTTTAATTGCCATTACCATTTGTGAAATTGAGGGCACCTCGACACATTGAATGGAATACTGTTAGCACATAAAAATTTGGTAATTTCCATATCGACAGATTCCCTTTGGGCTACTCCAAACGATTTTGCCAACGAATTCGGAGTGGACGTCCCTGATGTTGATCTCATATGACATCCTTTAGTATCAGCTTCTTTCACCTTTTTCCCGCAAAGCTTTGCTCTTGTTGGGATCATTTTGCAATGACATACAACGTGCAATTTGTACCTTTTTACCAGGTAATGGACCAAGCAAATGAACACAAACTCTAGTTAAACTACCTTTGTACGATTTCTTGCAATGTTTACATTGCCACTACTTTGTTCCACCAACATTTTTTCCACTCGGAACATCAATAATATTAACTTCATCTAGAAGTGGATGTCTCATACCAGTAGCCGCAGCCCTATCTTCGTCATCGATGTCTGCGTCTGCACCACCATCTTGGATATCTATGGGCACCTCATGGACGACTTGCACATCATCATCATCATCATCATCTTTTTCATATGCACGCTTTCTTTTTGCTTGAAGAACCAAAAACCATGTCTGCGTTGAGGCTTCAAGTTTGGTTTGGGTTGGGTTGTGCATTAGTGGATTGAGTGTACTATTTAAATGGTGTGGGACTGTGGGTTGGGTTGTGCGTCGTCCCTTCTTCTCCCCACGATGGCAGCCAGCCGCGAAGTCGCCTCAGCTTCCTAATCCCTTCCTCTTCACCTTTCGCGGCCCCACCGCTCCCTGTACTCACGCTCTAGTGCTGATTTTCCCACTACAACGCGGTCGGTGGCCCAGTCGATTCCTCTTCTCCTCCCGTGGCCCCGTGCCCCCGTCGCTATTCCCCCTTCCTCTTTTGTCGCATCGCATCCTGTGGCCCTGCCGCTATTCCCCTTCTTCTTCCCGATGCGTTTCTGGTTTCCCCCACTGCGTCCTCCACGGAAGACTGGAAGAGCCTTGGCGCCTTGGCCGCTTGACATCGATGGTGACTCTTCGCCTTTGCGTTGCCTCCATGGAAGGAAGACGCAGCGACGCGGACGGACGTCGCAACGAGGCAGACGAACTTCGCAGCGAGGCGGACGGACGACACAGCGTCACAGCGCGACGGCGTGGCTTCCTCCATGTATGTGTCCAGCACGGCGGCACGACTTCCTCCAGGTACGTGTCCAGCGCGTCTTTCTCCATGGTTCCCAGCTACGATAGACGTCGTTCCACGAACGTTTCTTGGGTTGTTCCCGTGTGTTCCCGTTCCTCGTTTCGTGACGAAATTCCCGAAACGTGGCATCGTTCCTCGTTCCCTGTCACTAAGGCATGAAGTAGTGGTGGTCACCATGGATGTTCGAGTCATTTGTGACTTGATAGTCCTACAAGTGAACTGCATCCTACTAACACATTATGTAGCAAATGCAATACTTCTCTCATGATCAGGGGTGGTAACAGGCCATTTAATTTAGCCTAGCAAATTTAAGGATCGGATCAAGTTAGGGCCGGATCATAAAACAATATAATTTTGAACTAACAAAATTAAGGGTCTTGTTGGTTTGTGAAGCAAGTATTAGGACCATGATCCATTACCACCTCTACTCATAATTGATAACTGATTCAACACAGATCATACCATAGAAATAAGCACCTGGTAGCTGATAGGAAGATTCACTCTTGGCGAATAACTGATTTCAGCATCAAGCAGTTTGCTCGGTTTGAAACATATTTTCTCAATTGAAATTGTTAAGTCACCAACAAAATGGAGCGACGACCATTCGACCAGGTAGCCAACACCAATAAAATTATCGGTCATCAAATCCATTTTGGCACACCAGCATCTCAAAACAAAACAAGAGTAACAACTGTATTGCATACAATGATACAATAAATAACAGAGGAATCAGAACCTTCATATGAACTCCTCATGTTTGAGGCGAGGGCTTCATGTTATCATTCGGCCCTCCTTTCCCCACACCTTTGTCTTCGGAGCTGGTGGCAGCTCTGTTATCCTCATCGGCCTCCTCAGCAGTAAGGGATCCAGTCCTCATCAGCTCCTTAACCTTGCGGTACTCATCGTAGTGGGCACGGCGATGCTCCTTGAAACTCAACCTTGTCGTGTCAGCTTCAGGGTCTACATGGAACCCAACATATCACATTATGCCCAATGGTATTACAAAATGACACTTCTGGAAACATCTGGGAACAGCACATTGCTAATCTCTACTAACTATTAAGAAGGTAATGTAGATCAAAACGTGCCCCCGCTCACCATGTACCTACTCTCCCACTCACTCTGCATGCATGCAACTATGCAAGTTACGGGTGTCCTCTCATCCACTCATGCCGCATGCAAGCATGCAACTAGCCTCCAAAGCTAGGCCCTGTGGCTCCCTCCGCTCACGCTACATATGTTTTTGTCGAGGCAAATTTTTGCATGGGTTCTTAATTAAATTAAAATTTGAAGAAGCTAAGTGTAGCTTAGTTGGTCGACAGTATGCATGTACGCCCACACCTGATCCCTCAAGTCCAAGTCATTGTCGAGGCAAATTTTTGTATGTGTTCTTAATTAAAAACCCTTCTATGTTGGTCAAGTTTTTTTAATAAATATACCCCGTTTCTTAGGCGTACTTCTCTTTGTGCACAATATATAGAAAATGGTGACTAACTATCAACCACCATCAAATTTACTCAATCATTTCCGCAACACTTTTACAACATGCTGCTTATAACTAGCAGATATGAATGTTCATATGTGAAAAGTAAGGATATGAAACTTATACCAAATGTCCTGTTAGCTACTCATAGGAGTACATTATTTATCTCCCAGATTGTTTGATCTATTTTAACCTACTTATCAATGGATATAGCTATGCTATGCTAGCTTTGATGGATGTTCAATTCAGAAGGATGAGCTGAACTGTGTGTATTTGGTTCTTTCTTGTCCTTCTAAATTGGGTTCTTGTTGTGTTCTCAGTTGCATCTGGGCAGTAAATGATTAATCAAGTTTTCCCAGTTAAATCTTCGACTGTGAATAGATACCAAAGCATTCAGTCTATATTTAGAATATAATATTAGTGTTAAGGTGATATTTTGCTACACGGATTTTTCATATCATAGTGACAGTTATCGTTACATATATATGTTTTATACAATTTTTTAACTCTCGTGGCAACGCACGGGCACATATCTAGTTATGTACTAGGACAGTAGCAAACAAGTAATAGTAGACCACGCTATAATGATGTGGCATGGCATTTAACATTTGTCTGTGCCATATATGTACCTTTGGTTTTAAGATGATTTTTTTCTTGCTTAATGAACAATGAGGTTGCCATGCCCAATGCTAGGAAATTGAGAATGTGTCTAATTAACTGTATCAGTTATAAACTTAAGGAAGCTAGAGCAGAATGCAGTTGCATTGTTTCACTTGTGGAAATAAATGGAAGTGTGAACTAGTCTGCCAATCGAACATCAAAATGACCATCTTTAACTAGGACATACGGAGTACACGATATTCAAGAGTGATTTTTTAAAAACTTTTATTGTTCACATAGGAAAAAATAATTGTGTTATTTTAGTTTGGTCCATTTAAATATCTTACCAAAATGAATAAGAAAACAAATATGATCACGGTCTTGTAAGGCTGTAACCAGAATAACAAAATTGTAGCAGCTGGGCAAGAAGTTTACCAGCATCTTGATCTATGGCATCTGTATCATCATCTGACGATCCCCAACCATCATCCTTTGAAATGCTAATGCTTGAAGAAGCCACACCATTTAAGGCTGTTAAGATAGCTTCAGCCTGGACAGTCTCATCAAGACATTTGTCGAAAGGACGTGTTGGCGACAATGATCCTAAAAGGCAAGAAGTGAGCCAAATAATCACGTGCACACTAGGGAATACTTTTAAGTTTTAAAGTGGTCGGAGATAGGCATATAGTATGATTCAGGTGGCAAGATGTTTACCATCATCATCTATCATTGGGTGATATGGTGTCTTTGGCTCTGTTATCTTCTGCCTCACCGGTTTGTTTGACTCAATTTCATACAAATTGTCCTCATTCCACTTCACACGGTGAGAGCTACAGGAAAGGGGTCCATAAGAACTATCAGAAGCTAAATCAAGAAAATGGCCACAAGAATATGGACTGTATCACATACTTATGTAACAAAAGATGCCATAGAACGGCCCTTGCAATTTTACATATTATCTACTGACCCTTGCAATTTTACATATTTCTGAAGTTATTCCTGCACACTTGAGAGTGCCATCACAAGAAACAGTCAATTGATGCTTTTTCATTTTTAATGACAACCCATTTTACATATTCTCTACTGAGTACCCTTGCAATTTTGAGATGCGAGGTTCCAAAACCAATCAAAATCAACGCAAGCAGTGCTAATAAAGAAAGCAATGTTTGTGTACAATGCTGAAATGTAATGGCCCTGTTTGTTTCGGCTTCTGGCAGCTTCTGGCCACCAAAAGCTGTTGTGGACTGCCAAACGCTCAGCTTTTCAGCCAGCTTCTATAAAATTCGGTGGGGCGAAAACCATCCAAAATCAACATAAACACATAATCGGTTGAGTCGTTGTAATAGTAGCAATCTGTCACTTTCTAGATTCTGAGCCCTATGAACAACTTTATCTTCCTCCACACGTAATCGTAATGATACTCAAATTCTCCCTACAGCCAGATTCTCCTCACAGCCAGATTTTCAGAAAAGCTGGTCAGAAAAAAGCTGAACCAAACAGACCCAATGTTCCTTCCACCATATCCGCTCTTAACTCTCAACTATTTGTCACACAATAACCAAATGAGACTATTTAGTATTGGAATGGAAATTAATTAATTTCAAATAAAAACATGAGTTCACACATTCAAGTGAATACTATCATATGTTTTCATGAAATGCAACTAATTTCATCAATAAAGACTGACAGCATAGTGTATTGGAATTGGATATAACAACCAGGCTGTACCAAAGTTCTAACACAAACTCTCTCAATATCACAATATTTGTCAACCTCGGCATGCACAAAGGCAAGGGAAGCACTAAGCATAACAAAAATGATTAGCAACCACTGACCATACATACCCCGTTTAAATACTCTTTCACAATACTTAGGATGAGGTAGAGCACAGAAAAATCTCAATAAGTAAACATTATACAATATTATTCCAAAGTGTATAAACATTTTGAAACAATATGGTCCATTGGTCATATACATGCAAATTCTGTTAGCACTTAATTTAGATCCCAATCCTCTTTTATGTCCAATGTAAACTGTAACACTGGTACATTAAAGTAGGTCGTACTTAGACAAGTGTAGCATTGCTTAAATAGATTAGAAGAGAGAAAAAAAAACATGTTAGATTCCAGCAGAGAAATGATAAATATACCATAGGACTAGAAGGCATTTTTTTTTCTTATCCATTGCTTACGAATTGTTAAGTTCAGACATGAGTACTAGCTGAGAATGAATAGGTAGGTAGAGAGCGAGTTACAAAAGAATGGGTCTAGTCTACATGCATCAGACTCCATAAACTGTTTGTAACAGAAATTCAGAGATGGGGAAACTAGGAATACTGACCTCATGCTTGAAGTGTTTTAATTTCACACTGATGAAAAAGTGAATGGTGCTCGCAAATCTTTACACACAAAAATCTGCTGATGTAAGGTAAATCATTAGTTTTTAAACAAATTCTTCAAAAAAATCATCCACTCAAGTTTTCCTTCAAGAATAAATGAAACTATATAATAATATTAGAAAGTAAGATATAATTTCAAGCTGGATATATACATATGAGCTGACAATGGTGTTTGTATGAACCAAGGAAAGCATGCACAGCCATTTTCCCACATCTATTATTTGATATTGTCAAATGTTGATGATCCATAATTGACTAATTGTAATAATAAATCAATAAGAGAAGCTCAGTACAAGACAATTACAGCTGAACCAAGAGTATGTAAAGTATACATCGAGGGAAGACATTAGGCATATCAGACTAATGTAAGCGATGCTGCCTACAGAGGTACAAAGAAAACTCAGCTGAAAGATCTCTGACTATACACTTGACGCAAAATTAATCAGATTGGTGAAAATAGTAAAAACCATACTACGTGTGTTTTGCTGTTTAAAGAATTTGTATACAGTTATAACATTATGACATGCACTTCTAACTTCCAAATAGCTGATACCCTGTCCTTGTACACAATAGAACAGGTACCTGGTCTTTCTGATGTATGCTATAGTAACCATATCACAGTGGCTTCTTATATGAACAAGCTAGATAGATTGCACAGAAAGTGTAATAGAAAACAACCACCATAACTCGTCATAAATTGCAACAGGCCAGCAAACAATGAAAGGTGCATGTTCATGTGAAAGAGAGAGCAAAACATTACTAACTGAACATTGAACACATATATGGTTGTGAAATGTATTTTTAAGCCAATTTTACTGTAGAAAGGGTACAGAAATAATCTTTTAATAAGAATACAGAATGGGTTCTAACTCACATGGACACTATAGGACAACTTAAGTTTCTCTAATCTATTCACTTTGTAAATCGAGCAAGATATATTCATTAAAGTTCCTGGATAAAGTATAAATATTAAGTGGCATAGAATTTTTCCATCCAACATAAACCAGTGCTGTGGATTCATGCACCTCTCGTAACAACAAAATGGCTTCTTTCTAATTAACAAAAATAGCAATAAGCGTAAGGAATCTAAGGATGAAGAATCCTTTCCCCTTCTGTTCCCAAAAGATAAATTGTTTTTAGCCATAATGATTGGCCTGATGCACTGATTTTGGGGAACCATGAAACCCAGAAGTTTTTGCAATACAATTAACCATTTGCAGCAATCTATGGCCAGTTTCATGGAGGAAATTCGGCTGTCAACCAAAAGTACAGTATCAATCAACCAATAGTACCATCAAGGCATTAACATCCCCACCCGGCTGATTTGGCTAGTATGCACAATTATCTTCCCCACCACTGATCATATCAGCATGTATCACTTATAGCAATGGTGGCATAAAAGAGAACCACCGATGTAAGCAAAGATTAAGTTTGGGAACAACGAACAGAAGATCGTGGAGTAGCAAGTTGGCTCGCTGATCCATATCGCTCATCTTGAGCACTTCAGCTTGTTTAATATTATGCAAACCGCAGATGGGCTCTTATTCAAGTCACGCTACGATTCCAGGGTATGTTGCCTACTTCAGTCAGAGCTGCTTAGTATGCCCACCCCTCCTAACAGGCCAATGCTTCTTCAACTGAGATGAATTTTGCTTGAGCAAGACCGCATGGGTAAAGCTATTGCAGATTACGGGGAACCAAAGTACCGAACAGATGTAACAAACACTGTCAAGTTGGGGATCATGTCAACAATTTTGAGTCAGAGGCGCCTAGGTGGCAAATTGTCTTAGGGCTAATTTGGTGATTAGGGATCCCTAGGGGATCCATGGGTGAGGAATCCCCTCGCAATTCAATTTTAAATAGCAAGAGGATTTCTTCCCCTCAGGATCCCCGGTCACCAAATCAGCCCTTAAGATCATCGCAATCTGTGTCCACCTTAACAAGTCCATCCAACTGATTGTATATATGAGATTAACGAACATAGATGCAGAGCAAGAGCAAGGGCAGACCCAGCAAAGGACAAGGGTATACACAGCCGATAATTTTTTGCAAAAGAACGAAATTAGCAGGCATCGTAATACATGTATACACTTGCAATTAGATCAGATCGGATTATAAAAAGCCAGAATAGCTTAGTTTACTCTTGGGGTGCTTGCCTTCGCAAAGAAGGCAGGGGGGAATACAGGGGGCGGGCATACCTTGTTGGTGCTCGTTGCCGGAGACGGGCCCGACGAAGACCTGGGACCTGGCGTAGGACGGCGGCTGTAACCGAGTCGTCGCTCGAGATCGAGAGAGAGAGAGAAAGCACGCGGGGAAACGGCGGCGGAGGTGGGGAGAATCCACACGGGAGAGGAACGCCCTACTGGGTGGGACCGTGGGACATGGGCCGTTCTTTTTTCTTCGAACAAATATATTCTTTTGTAATTTCTTTATTTCCATCCCAGCTCCATAGACCGTAGCTACACTACACTAACCAACTTCAAAATAATGTGTAAACCAACTCAAAACACATATCAACAAAGAATAGTGATTTTTCTTACTCCAACATCTTCCTCATTTTTCCTAAAAAAAATTGTGTCTCACATCCACATCCACATCCACATCCTCATCTCCCTCATAAATGTGTTCCATTTCTCCTGTTGTCACTGACCTGGACGCCAATCACTGTGATAAGTAGCGGTGACGGTGCTCTCTGCGGAAACACAGACGGTCCGTGGCCGAGGACCGGATAGTCCGCGACCTGGTGTAGAGGCTAGGGTTTCTGCCTGACGAGTTGGACGGTCCGCGCGTGCGCAGAGACGACGGGTTTCACCAACAGCACCTAGATCTCGCTCCCGGGAGGGAACCCGTCGAGGAGAAGAGATCCTAGGGTTTATCTTGGGATCGACAAGCCACCCAAGACGCCTCTAAACGATATAGAGCCGGAGAGGGGTGAAGATTAGAGGAAGAGATCTATGTTATTATCTACTTCTAGGGCAAAAGGTAAAGAACTGAAGGTAAGTTGATTGTTTGATCGATTGTTGGTTGTTTAATCGGTCGTACCCCTTCAAATATATAAGAGGGGTCTAGACTCGTTCCTAGGTGTTCTCCAACACTCCACGGGATTAGAGGAATAAACACGCGATGAGATAGGAGTTTTAATCGCCTGATCTGATCTATTCGTGGATCATCGGGCCTCAGGGCCGAGCCGTCCAACCGTGCCCAGTGCCACAAATTGTGCTCAACACATGTCCCCCTACCTTTTGGAGAAGCTGAGCGAACCAAAAGCAGTAGTACATGCTGGAACTAACTCGATGTGATCACATCGGTTCTCTTAAGCATCTTGTCACATACTAGGATGATATTGCTTTAGGAAACGCCCGTTTAGCGCCTTGGGCAAGTCTTCGCCATGTGATGTTTGCAACATGTAGGCATTACTAGATATTACTTGTGTGATCTTGTAAGGACCTCCCCAGCTTGGCGACCACTTCCCGAACTTCCGGTCTCTGTTGCTTAGTGGCAATATGGTCTTCCATACCAGGTTCCTACATGTAATGACTTAGCTTGACCTTTGTCGGGGACCATAATTAGGGGTACCCCCAAGACTCCTAATCTCAGCTGGTAACTCCCATCAGCACAAAGCTGCAAAGGCCTGATGGGCGCGATTCCGGTCAAGGCTCCGTCCACTCAAGGGACACGATCTCGTCTTGCCCGAGCCCAGCCTCGGGCAGGAACAGTAGACCAAGGCAGATTCACGCCTCGCCCGAGGGTCTCCTCAAGCAATGGGCGCACCTTCGACTCGCCCGAGGCCCAGCTCGGGCAGGCTTCACGGAGAAGCAACCTTGGCCAGATCGCCACGCCAACCGACCATATCACAGGAGCATTCAATGCAAGGATCGCCTGACACCTTATCCTGACGCACGCTCCTCAGTCGATAAGGCCGCAGTGACCGCAGTCACTTCGCCGCTCCACTGACTGACCTGACAGGAAAACAGCGCCGACTGCCCTGCTCCGACTGTTGTGCCACTCGCCAGAATGAGGCCGACAGCAGCTAAGTCTAGCCTCGGGCGCCATAGGAAGCTCCGCCTCGCCCGACCCCAGGGCTCGGACTCAACCTCAACTTCGGAAGACAGTCTCCGCCTCGACCGACCCCAGGGCTCGGACTCAACCTCGACTCCGGAAGACGGTCTCTGCCTTGCCCGACCCCAGGGCTCGGACTCCACCTCGACCTCGGACGACGGTCTCCGCCTCGCCCGACCCCAGGGCTCGGACTCCACCTCGACCTCGGACGATGGTCTCCGCCTCGTCCGACCCCAGGGCTCGGACTCCACCTTGACCTCGGACGACGGTCTCCGCCTCGTCCGACCCCAGGGCTCGGACTCCACCTTGACCTCGGACGACGGTCTCCGCCTCGCCCGACCCCAGGGCTCAGACTCAGCCTCGACCTCGGAGGAGTCACCGCCTCGCCCGACCACGGGCTCGGACCGACCACGTCACAGGGGGGGCATCATTACCCTACCCCTAGCTAGCTCAAGCTACGGGGAACAAGACCGGCGTCCCATCTGGCTTGCCCCGCTAAAACAGGTAATGATGGCACCCCGCGTGCTCCATGACGACGGCGGTTCTCAGCCCCTTACGAAAGCAAGGAGGCGTCAGCAAGGATCCGACAGCCCCGACAGTTGTGCTTCCACAGGGCTCAAGCGCTCCTCCGACGGCCACGACATCACATGAACAGGGCAGCAACACCTCTCTAACAGCCATGACGACATGTACATAGGGCTCTGGCTTCCCTCTGCTAGACACGTTAGCACATTGCTACACCCCCCATTGTACACATGGGCCCTCTCCTTACGTCTATAAAAGGAAGGTCCAGGGCTCTCGTACGAGAAGGTGGCCGCGCGGGAGGACGGGCCAACGCACAAGGCTCTCGCTCTCTCTCTCTCTCTCTCCCTCGTGAACGCTTGTAACCCCCTACTGCAAGCGCATCCGCCCTGGGCGCAGGACAACACGAGGCCGCGGTTTCCCCTTACTGTTTTCCCCTTGTGTTCCGTCTCGCGCCGACCCATCTGGGCTGGGACATGCAGCGACAATTTACTCGTCGGTCCAGGGACCCCACGGGGTCGAAACGCCGATAGTTGGCGCGCCAGGTTGGGGCCTACTGCGTGTTGACGAACAGCTTCCCGTCAAGCTCCAGATGGGTAGTCTCCAGCAACCTCTCCAACCCGGGACGATGCTCTGTTTCGGGAGTCTTGAGTTCATGTCCCTCGACGACAGCTACGACATGATACTCCTTCCTCCGCCACGCGACAACGACAATGGCGGCCGTCAGCCCGCCCGCCGGCGGCGGAATCGATGACGTCTTCCCCACGTGGCGGAAGAGCAACATCCGAGTCTGTCCCGTCACCTTCCCCGCCGATGGAGGAGGAGGCGGGGCAACCATGGCCAAGCAGGAGGCGGCACCTCGTCGGCTGTCGAGCGAGTCGACGGCGACGGCGCCCCAACGGGGGACACGTCGGGCGTTGACCTCGCGTCTGAGACGAAGACGAGCGTCGTTTCCCCGCAACACGCCAACCCCAAGCAGACGGACGACGCCAGCACGCTCGCGAAGGACTTGTTGGGCGTTAGCCTCATTCCTGAGATGATGGTGCAGTCCGTCCCCGACGCGACTTCGTCACCATCCGTCGATCAAGAGGTACTGTCCGTTTCCCATCCTGTGCCTTTTAGATTCAGCTTCGACCCACCAAGCGACCCCGCTTCGGTGGATGCTTTCATAAAGGCATATCCGAACCTTCCGAGGTATCATATGTGGTCAACCTGGGACCGACTGACGGCCGTCTCGACCTACGAGCCCACGGGTTCTGAGGAAGATGACGAGCCCGACTCTGGATGGGATTTCTCCGGGCTCGATAACCCCAGTGCCATGCAGGACTTCATGACCGCATGTGACTACTGCCTCTCCGATTGCTCCGATGGTAGCCACAGCCTCAGCGACGAGGACTGTGGCCCAAGTCGCGAATGTTTCCACGTCGATCTAGGGGGTCTCGACAAAGGCAACCACCTTGGTATGCCGGAGGACGGCAATCCCCCTAGGCTTGCGCCTCGCGTTGACATCCTTCGGGAGCTAGCTGTGGTCCCAGTCCCTGCGGGGGGTCAGGACGCACTGCTCGAGCAAATCCGAGAGATGCAGGCCAGGCTCGACGAGGGAGCAGGACGACTTGTGCAGCTTCGGCAAAATATCGGGCAGGAGTGGGCAGGCCGAGCGCCGGCCGGAGAAGCACGTCATCTGGCCTAGGACGTCCAGCACCGCATCGCCGACGATGCCAGGACAAGGCTGCCCCCAGCTTCCAGTGGGGTCGGCCAGAACCTGGCTGCAGCAGCAATACTACTCCGAGCGATGTCGGAACCATCCACCACCGAGGGGCCGCGAATCCAGGGAGAGATCAAGAATCTCCTGGAGGATGCCGCGGTCCGACGGGCCGAAAGCTCTGCCTCCCGAAGGCAGGGGTACCCCCCTCGAGCATCGAGCCGCGACTTCCCGACTCATGCGGGAAGCCTCGGTCCACACCGGGCGCATGCGGGACACAGCGCCTGCGGCCCCGGGACGCCTCGGCAACGAGCACCACCGTCGCGACCCGGGCGCACGCGGGACACAGCGCCTGCGGCCCCGGGACGCCTCGGCAACGAGCACCATCGCCGCGACCGTCGAGCCCACCTCGACGAGAAGGTGCGTCGAGGCTACCACCCCAAGCGTGGGGGACGCTACGATAGCGGGGAGGATCGGAGCCCCTCGCCCGAACCACTTGGTCTGCAAGCTTTCAGCTGGGCCATACGACGGGCACCGTTCCCGACCCGGTTCCGAACCCCGACTACCATCACCAAGTACTCGGGGGAGACAAGGCCGGAACTGTGGCTCGCGGACTACCGGCTGGCCTGCCAGCTGGGTGGAACGGACGATGACAACCTCATCATCTGCAACCTCCCCCTGTTCCGCTCCGACGCCGCCCGAGCCTGGCTGGAGCATCTGCCACCTGCGTAGATCTCCAACTGGGACGACCTGGTCAAAGCCTTCGCCGACAACTTCCAGGGCACATACGTGCGCCCTAGGAACTCCTGGGATCTCCGAAGCTGCCGCCAGCAGCCGGGAGAATCCCTGCGGGACTACATCTGGCGATTTTCGAAGCAGCGCACCGAGCTGCCCAACATCACCGACTCGGATGTCATCGGCGCGTTCCTCGCCGGCACCACTTGCCGCGACCTGGTGAGCAAGCTGGGTCGCAAGACTCCCACCAGGGCGAGCGAGCTGATGGACATCGCCACCAAGTTCGCCTCTGGTCAGGAGGCGGTCGAAGCCATCTTCCGGAAGGACAAGCAGTCTCAGGGGCGCCAGTCGGAAGACGTCCCCGAGGCGTCCGCTCAGTGCGGCGCGAGGAAGAAGGGCAAGAAGAAGTCGCAAGTGAAACGCGACGCCGCCTATGCAGACCTTGTCGCCGCCGCCGAGCACAGGAACCCTCGGAAGCCTCCCGGGGGCGCCAACCTGTTCGACAAGATGCTCAAGGAGTCATGCCCGTATCATCAGGGTCCCGTCAAGCACACCCTTGAGGAGTGCGTCATGCTTCGGCGCTACTTCCACAAGGCCAGGCCACCGGCGGAAGGTGGCAGAGCCCACAACAACGACAAGAAGGAGGATCACAAGGCAGAGGAATTCCATGAGGTCCACGACTGCTTCATGATCTACGGTGGGCAAGTGGCGAACGCCTCGGCTCGGCACCACAAGCAAGAGCGCCGGGAGGTTTGCTCGGTGAAGGTGGCGGCGCCAGTCTACCTAGACTGGTCCGATAAGCCCATCACCTTCAACCAGGGCGACCACCCCGACCGTGTGCCGAGCCCGAGAAAGTACCCGCTCGTTGTCGATCCCGTCATCGGCAACGTCTGGCTTACCAAGGTCCTCATGGATGGAGGCAGTAGCCTCAACATCATCTACGCCGAGACCCTCAGGCTCCTGCAGATCGATCTGTCCTCGATCCGGGCCGGCGCGGCGCCCTTTCACGGGTTCATCCCCGGGAAGCGCGTCCAACCCCTTGGGCAACTCGATCTGCCCATCTGCTTCGAGACTCCCTACAACTTCCGAAAGGAAACCCTCACGTTCGAGGTGGTCGTGTTCCGAGGAACCTACCATGCAGTACTGGGGAGACCATGCTACGCCAAGTTCATGGCCATCCCGAACTACACCTACCTCAAGCTCAAGATGTCGGGCCCCAACGGGGTCATCACCGTCGGCTCCACGTACCGACACGCGTACAAATGCGACGTGGAGTGCATGGAGTACGCCGAGGCCCTCGCCGAATCCGAGGCCATCATCGTCGACCTGGAGAACCTCTCCAAGGAGGTGCCAGACACGAAGCGCCACGCCGGCAACTTCGAGCCAGCTGAGACGGTTAAGTCCATCCCTCTCGACCCCAGCAACGACGCCTCCAAGCAGATCCGGATCGGCTCCGAGCTCGACCCCAAATAGGAAGCAGTGCTCGTCGACTTTCTCCGTGCGAACGCCGAGGTTTTTGCGTGGAGTCCCTCGGACATGCCTGGCATACCGAGGGATGTCACCGAGCACTCGCTGGATATCCGAGCTGGAGCCCGACCCGTGAAGCAGCCTCTGCGCCGATTCGACGAAGAAAAACACAGAGCCATAGGCGAGGAGATCCACAAGCTGTTGGCTACAGGGTTCATCAAAGAGGTATTCCATCCTGAATGGCTAGCCAACCCTGTGCTTGTGAGAAAGAAAGGCAGGAAATGGCGGATGTGTGTAGACTACACTGGTCTAAACAAAGCATGTCCGAAAGTTCCCTACCCTCTGCCTCGCCTTGATCAAATCGTGGATTCCACTGTTGGGTGCGAAACCCTGTCTTTCCTCGATGCCTACTCAGGGTATCACCAAATCAGGATGAAAGAGTCCGACCAGCTCGCGACTTCTTTCATCACACCCTTTGGCATGTACTGCTACATTACTATGCCATTCGGTTTGAGGAACGCGGGTGCGACATACCAAAGGTGCATGAACCACGTGTTCGGAGAGCACATTGGTCGAACGGTCGAGGCTTACGTCGATGACATCGTAGTCAAGACAAGGAAAGCCTCCGACCTCCTCTCTGACCTTGAAATGACATTCAAGTGTCTCAAGGCGAAAGGCGTAAAACTCAATCCCGAGAAGTGTGTCTTCGGAGTCCCCCGAGGCATGCTCCTGGGGTTCATCGTCTCCGAGCGGGGCATCGAGGCCAACCCGGAGAAAATCGCGGCCATCACCAACATGGGGCCCATCAAGGACTTGAAAGGAGTACAGAGGGTCATGGGATGCCTTGCGGCTCTGAGTCGTTTCATCTCGTGCCTCGGCGAAAGAGGCCTGCCTCTTTACCGCCTCTTAAGGAAGATCGAGCGCTTCACTTGGACCCCCCGAGGCCGAGGAAGCCCTCGGGAACCTAAAGGCGCTCCTTACAAGCGCGCCCATCTTGGTGCCCCCCGCTGCTGGAGAAGCCCTCTTGATCTACGTCGCCGCTACCACTCAGGTGGTCAGCGCCACGATCGTGGTCGAGAAACGAGAAGAGGGGCACGCATTGCCCGTCCAGAGGTCGGTCTACTTCATCAGTGAAGTACTGTCCGAGACCAAAATCCGCTACCCGCAAATCCAGAAGCTACTGTACACGGTAATTCTGGCATGGCGAAAGTTGCGACACTACTTCGAGTCTCATCTGGTGACTGTGGTGTCATCCTTCCCCCTGGGAGAGATCATCCAGTGCCGAGAGGCCTCGGGTAGGATTGCAAAGTGGGCGGTGGAGATCATGGGCGAGACAATCTCGTTCGCTCCTCGGAAGGCCATCAAGTCCCAAGTCTTGGCGGACTTTATGGCTGAATGGGTCGACACCCAGCTTCCAGTGGCTCCGATCCAACCGGAACTCTGGACCATGTCTTTCGACAGGTCGCTGATGAAGACAGGAGCGGGCGCGGGCCTGCTCTTCATCTCACCCCTCGGGAAGCACCTCCGCTACGTGTTGCGCCTCCATTTCCCATTGTCCAACAACGTGGCCGAGTACGAGGCTCTAGTTAACGGGTTGTGCATCGCCATCGAGCTAGGGGTCCGATGCCTTGACGCTCGTGGTGACTCGCAGCTTGTCATCGACCAAGTCATGAAAAACTCCCACTGCCGCGACCCGAAGATGGAAGCCTACTGCGATGAGGTTCGGCGCCTGGAAGACAAGTTCTACGGGCTCGAGCTCAACCACATCGCTCGACGATACAACGAGACTGAGGACGAGCTGGCTAAGATAGCCTCGGGACGGACAACGGTTCCTTCGGACGTCTTCTCCCGAGACCTACATCAACCCTCAGTCAAAACCGACGACACGCCCGAGCCCGAGAAGGTCTCGGCCCTGCCCGAGGCGCCCTCGGCTCAGCCCGAGGCACCCTCGGCCCCCGAGGGTGAGGCACTGCGCGTCGAGGAAGAGCGGAATGGGGTCCCACCTAATCGAAACAGGCAGACCTTGTACCTGCATTATCTCCACCGAGGAGAGCTACCCCTCGACAGAGCCGAAGCTCGGCGACTGGCGTGGCGCGCCAAGTCGTTCGTCTTGCTGGGTGACGGAAAGGAGCTCTACCACCGCAACCCCTTAGGCATTCTCCAGCGATGCATATCCATCGCCGAAGGTCAGGAGCTATTGCAAGAAATACACTCGGGGGCTTGCGGCCACCACGCAGCACCCCGATCCCTCGTTGGAAACGCCTTCCGACAGGGTTTCTACTGGCCAACGGCGGTGGCCGATGCCACTAGGATTGTACGCACCTGCCAAGGGTGTCATTTCTACGCAAGGCAGATGCACCTGCCCGCTCAGGCTTTGCAAACAATACCCATCACCTGGTCGTTTGCTGTGTGGGGTCTGGACCTCGTCGGTCCCTTGCAGAATGCACCCGGGGGCTTCACGCACCTGCTGGTCGCCATCGACAAATTCTCCAAGTGGATCGAGGTCCGACCCCTAAACAGCATCAGGTCCGAACAAGCGGTGACGTTCTTCACCAACATCATCCATCACTTTGGGGTCCCGAACTCCATCATCACCGACAACGGCACCCAGTTCACTTGCAGAAAGTTCTTGGACTTCTGCGAGGACCACCACATCCGGGTGGACTGGGCCGCCGTAGCTCACCCCATGACGAATGGGCAGGTAGAGCGTGCCAACGGCATGATTCTGCAAGGACTCAAACCACGGATCTACAACGACCTCAACAAGTTCGGCAGGCGATGGATGAAGGAACTCCCCTCGGTGGTCTGGAGTCTGAGAACGACGCCAAGCCGAGCCACGGGCTTCACGCCGTTCTTTCTAGTCTATGGGGTCGAGGCTATCTTGCCCACAGACTTAGAATACGGATCCCCAAGGACGAGGGCGTACGACGACCGAAGCAACCGGACCAGCCGAGAAGACTCACTAGACTAACTGGAAGAGGCTCATGACATAGCCTTACTACACTCGGCAAGGTATCAGCAGTCCCTGCGACACTACCACGCCCGAGGGGTTCGGTCCCGAGACCTCCAGGTGGGCGACTTGGTGCTTCGACTATGACAAGATGCCCGAGGGCGCCACAAGCTCACGCCTCCCTGGGAAGGGTCATTCATCATCGCCAAGATTTTGAAGCCCGGAACGTACAAGCTGGCCAACAGTCAAGGAGAGGTCTACAGCAACGCTTGGAACATCCGACAGCTACATCACTTCTACCCTTAAGATGTTTTCAAGTTGTTCATATACCTCGTTTACATACACAAATAAAGCCTAATCATCAAGGAAGGGTCAGCCTTGCCTCGACAAAGCCCGACCCTCCCTCGGGGGCTAGAAGGGGGGAACCCCCTCTGCGTCAAAATTTTCCTCGAAAAAAGTCTTCCACCAAAATGACTTTCGTGTTTCCCGGCTATATCAGTAACAGAACCCCGAGAAACGAATAAGAGTGCATGTAAGTGGCAAGGCCGACCGAGCCGAGGGATTCCTACGCCTCCGGGATACGGATACCTCACTCGTCACCTACCGCGAAAAATAACTCTTACTCGGGTAAGCAATCCTGCTACTGACGAACGAGTCTAGATACGCAAAACAGGAGGAAAAGGAGACACAACTTTATATCACGACGACAAAGTGTTCAGGCCTCGGCGGCTACGAAAGACACATACATATCCAAAATAAACTGCTCCGGCAGAATCAGGCATCGCCCGGGGGAGGAGCTGCACCCTCGGCTTCGTTTCCACCCTCGGCGAAATCCGCCCCGGCCTCGGACGGCGGTGCAAGCGGAAGGATCTCCGCCTCGAAGGTGGTCGCCAGCGCCGCGCTTGGGCCCGCGGCAGCCGCGTCAAGCCTCTGAACTTCGGCCAGGGCAGCTTCATCCTCGTCGGGAAGGCAGTACCCCTCGCTGACCCGCTCCAGATCCACATTGTAGTGGGAAGCGAGCACGGCGAAGGCCCGCCTAACACCGTGATGTAGCGCCTCGCGGAGTCTGCCGCGCACGTGGTCACCCAAGGCCTGCAGGCGACTCTGGGGGGAGCTTCCCGAGGGGACGTCGTCAAGACCGAAGATCTGGTAGAAGGCCGAGATAGCCTCGGACATGGCCACGCGGTCGGCCTGCTTCTGCTCAGCCGCCTGGGCAAGTGCCTTGGCGGACTCGTCGAGGGCAGACTCGAGCTCTGCAAACAGCCAAAACAGAATTCTTCAAACGCAAGTTGAAGAACGAGGCTAAATCAAAATCTCAAAAATAGCCAAGACCCGACGGCCCGGGCACGCTGCTCCGAGGCTGCAGCTTGGGCGGACTGAGCAGACCCGACGGCCACGGCCAAGTCCGCCGCAAGGGCTCCGACCCGATCAGACGCCTCGGCTAGCTGGCCTCCAAGGGCCTCAACCTGGCTCTCAGCCTTGGCGGCCCGGCCCCGAGATTGGTCCCGCTCGCCGATGACCTGGCCAAGCTCCAACTGCCGCCGCTGCGCCTCCATGCGCGTCGCCGCTGCCTCTGCCCCCAGCTCGTCATAGAGCAACCGAAGGTCCGCCGCCTCGGCGCTCCGTTGGGAGAGGCGCTCGATGGTCTCGGCAAGCGTGGTCCTTAGGAACCGCAGCGAACCCCAGACGTTGGCCTCGCGGCGGATGAACGACGACTTGGCGGTGCTCAGATCCGTCAGATCCTGAGGAAGGGAAACGAGGCGTCACAAAGAATGTCTTGATCACATGAAAGGTATGCCTGAAATCCTTACCTGGAGGATCCTAGGAACATCCCTGGAAAGGACCTCCAGGGTCGACCGAAGCAACCCCACTGTCGCCTCGGCACACTCGCGAAGCTCGTCCCAAGTCTGCTCCTCTCGCTCATCGTCAAGAACGAGGAGGGGTTCCGAAGCACCACGGGTCCAGAACCGGAGCCTCTCCCCACGCCGCTCATTGGTACCTCGCCGTGCGAGGATGAGGTCGCCGCTCCCCAGGACGGGCCACGATTCTGCGCCTCCCTCCTCCAAGGCGTCATCACCTCCTGCAGCCGGCGCATCGGGTACCTCCTCGGCCAAGGGAGCAGGTTCCCGATCGCCGACCTCGAGTGGCGGCGCCTCGGCCATCTCAACATCGGCGGCGACGGGTGGCTCCACGGCCAGAACGGCAACAGCCTCGGCAGAAGCCGGTGCCAGCACCGGCAACCCGCCCGGTGGGCTCGAGGCCGCGGCCGCGCCAGCAGCCTCCCTCGGCACGACGACCGCCTCGACGGAGGGGTCAGCCTCGGGAACTCACCCCACGGCAACTTGTGCCGCCTGAGCCCCCTGCTTGGGGGCACCTTGTGTAGAGGCCGGCCGGCCGGCGAGGCCCGGTGCGGCACCAACTGCAAAAGCTGGCTCCATCTTAAGGGCCTTCCGGGGAGCCAGACCGGTCGAACCGTGCCTCCATTTGCTGGGAAGAAAGGGAAGAGCAGGATCAGGATACACGAAGAAGGAGCCGGGACAGAGGTATCCTCAGATACTTACCCACTCCGGGCCACGACCAATCGTGCCTGCGGGGAGGCCCCTCGAGCCTCGGTCCCCGCGGGTACCACCAAGGTTCGCCCCGCTGCCGGCTTCGGCACCGTCCCTGCCTCGAGCGCCCGAGGCGCCAGAGGGACGGTCTACCCAGATGCAGACACGACGACCTGAGGACCAGCCTCCTGTGCAGTCGGCACGGGCAACGGCTCTTGGGGAACGGGCGGGTGCCTCAACTGGATGGCAGGGATGTACTGCTGCGCACGCGCCTGCCTCAACTGGAAGATGCATCCATCGGCCCGCACCGCCATGCGAACTCTCCTCTCCCCCGTCATCAAGGCGAAAGGCTCCGCGGAGAAAAGATGGGTCCACAGATCCCAGTGGGGATCAATCCCCAAAAACCCTTCACAAACCGCCGCGAAGATGGCTGCTTGCGCGATGGAGTTGGGGTTGAGATTGTGCAGCTCCACCCCGTAGAAATGCAGAATCGCCCGCATGAAACAACTTGCTGGCACTCTGAACCCCCGCTCGTGGAAAGAGACGAAACTCAGCACATACCCTGGCGGCAGGGACGGGGCGGCTTCGCTCGGGGGAGCAATCCACTCCGGCTGCGGGTCACCGGAGAGGGGACGAAGCAAGCCATTGGCAACAAGGGCCCCCAGATCGTCCGCTGTGACGGTGGAGAAAGGCCACAGGTCGTGCGACGGAAGGACGGTTACCCGATCGGCCATCACCAAGCAGAGGAGGTGGCGGCGGAGCGGGCAAGGTGTGCGGTTTTCTTTCTCTGGCTATTCCCTCAGGTTGCGAAAACCTAAGCGGGAGGCGAGCAGCAGAGTAAAGAACCACCACCGGTCCCTCTTCCGAATATATAAAGGCCCGGGCGAGACCCGTTCAACACTTCGCCCGAACCCGCCGTGAAATTCAAAACTCAAAGGCGAAACGCCCGTTCCTCAAACGGCTCGCGCATGCACAACGTCTGCCCCGCGAACCACTCGTCCCGTCGCATTAACTCTGTGGCAGGACAGGCGACACCTTTGGCAGGCGAAGCGAGCGACGCTTCACCTCCGCCATGATGACCGCCTCAAAAAAGGTGCGCCACGTCGTTCAATTTCGTATCCTTTTCCTCCTCCCCTTTCTCTCTCTTGCTACAGGGACCGGGAAAGGGGATACTCCAAGAGGGATCCTTCTCTGCGAAGGAAGTGGGCCCCGAGCCCTCCTACTGATCAGAGGTTCGAAGGCTGGCCCCTCGGAAGGGTTCGATAGCCGCCTCAGAGCACTCGGGCTCCGCGCCCACTACTGGTCAGAGGTTCGAAGGCTGGCCCCTCGGAAGGGTTCGACAGCCGCCTCAGGCCACTCGGGCTCTGCGCCCACTACTGACCAGGGGTTCGTAGGCTGGCCCCCGAAGGGTTCGACAGCCGCCTCAGAGCACGCAGAGCGAGGGATGACTCTGGGTACGTCTGATACATGGCCGAGGCTCGGGCTACGCTCCCGAGGTACCCTAAGACATTTCCGAGACCGACAGGAGCGATTCTGTAACGGAATCCCATCAGAGGGAGGCATCGAGCCCTCGGACCCTATCAAACGGGACCGGGTCCGGCAAATCACCTGCAGGTACTTTTGGAGCGCGCCTCTGGGCCACTAGCCGACCCTTATCGAACGGGGCACGGGCGTCCACTCGGATCACCCGTTAGCAACTCACTGGAGACACCATGTTTGGCGCCCTCCGAGGGCAACATGGCGCTTCCCCCCCCCCCTCCTCCTCCTTGTGGAAAGGCGACGAAGGGGCGTATGATAAAAGCCGAGTCGGTCCTTGACCGCCCTCTCGCTCTGTGCGGAGGCTCGGGGGCTGCTCTCGCAAACCCGGCTCCGGCCAAACCGTTGACAGCGTCAACATACCAGCCCGAGAACTTGGAACCTGACTATGCACACGGGCAACGACCAGTTCGCATGAGGGAACAACCAGACCGGCCGAGGCATCACGAAACGCGCTAAGACCTCGGAGGAGTCAAACCACTCCTCCGAGGCCTCGGAGGCTACACCCGGCGGGTGCGCTCGCGCGCACCCACCGGAACGAAATGCAACCGAGAAAGGCTGGTCCCCTTGCAAAAAAGTGCGACAAAAGCCTCCAAGCGAGTACTAACACTCCCTTTGAGGCTCGGGGGCTATTGTCGGGGACCATAATTAGGGGTACCCCCAAGACTCCTAATCTCAGCTGGTAACCCCCATCAGTACAAAGCTGCAAAGGCCTGATGGGCGCGATTCTGGTCAAGGCTCCGTCCACTCAAGGGACACGATCTCGTCTCGCCCGAGCCCAGCCTCGGGCAGGAACAGTAGACCAAGGCAGATTCACGCCTCGTCCGAGGGTCTCCTCAAGCAACGGGCGCACCTTCGACTCGCCCGAGGCTCAGCTCGGGCAGGCTTCGCAGAGAAGCAACCTTGGCCAGATCGCCACGCCAACCGACCGTATCGCAGGAGCATTCAATGCAAGTATCGCCTGACACCTTATGCTGACGCACGCTCCTCAGTCGACAAGGCCGCAGTGACCGCAGTCACTTCGCTGCTCCACTGACTGACCTGACAGGAAAACAGCGCCGCCTGCCCTGCTCTGACTGCTGTGCCACTCGCCAGAATGAGGCCGACAGCAGCTAAGTCCAGCCTCGGGCACCATAGGAAGCTCTGCCTCGCCCGACCCCAGGGCTTGGACTCAACCTCGACTTTGGAAGACGGTCTCCGCCTCGCCTACCTCGACTCTAGAAGACGGTCTCCGCCTCGCCCGTCCCTAGGGCTCGGACTCAACCTCGACTCCGGAAGACGGTCTCCGCCTCGCCCGACCCCAGGGCTCGGACTCCACCTCGACCTCGGACGACGGTCTCCGCCTCGCCCGACCCCAGGGCTCGGACTCCACCTCGACCTCGGACGACGGTCTCCGCCTCGCCCGACCCCAGGGCTCGGACTCCACCTTGACCTCGGAGGAGTCACCGCCTCACCTGACCTCGGGCTCGGACCGACCACGACACAGGGGGCCATCATTACCCTACCCCTAGCTAGCTCAGGCTACGGGGAACAAGACCGACGTCCCATCTGGCTCGCCCCGCTAAAACAGGTAATGATGGCACCCCGCGTGCTCCATGACGACGGCGGTTCTCAGCCCCTTACGGAAGCAAGGAGGCGTCAGCAAGGATCCGACAGCCCCGATAGCTGTGCTTCCACAGGGCTCAAGCGCTCCTCCGACGGCCACGACATCACATGAACATGGCAGCAACACCTCTCCGACAGCCACGACGGCATGTACATAGGGCTCTGGCTTCCCTCTGCTAGACACGTTAGCACATTGCTACACCCCCCATTGTACACCTGGGCCCTCTCCTTACGTCTATAAAAGGAAGGTCCAGGGCTCTCGTATGAAAAGGTGGTCGCGCGGGAGGACGGGCCGACGCACAAGGCTCTCGCTCTCTCTCCCCCTCGCGAATGCTTGTAACCCCCTACTGCAAGCGCATCCGCCCTGGGCGCAGGACAACACGAGGCTGCGGTTTCCCCTTACTGTTTTCCTCCTTGTGTTCCGTCTCGCGCCGACCCATCTGGGCTGGGACACGCAGCGACAATTTACTCGTCGATCCAGGGACCCCCCGGGGTCGAAACGTCGACAACCTTCTTGTGTAAGATTTGGCGACCATAATCTTGCCTTTCTCTATTTCTACCAGAGCTATCACTCTCTTGTCGGTCACTTCATCAATATTGTCCATCATTGAATTATGATACTCACTAACGGTTAGATTATTTTGCCTCACGAACCTGATAGCATTTAGGCTTACCTCTACAGGCAAAATTGTTTCCTGCCCATAAACAAGCTCAAATAGAGATACTTTAGTAGCACGGTGTTTAGATTTTCTATGAGCCCATAAAGCTTCAGACAAGACCTTATGTCACTGCTTAGGATGATCATATATCTTCTTTTTTACTAGGCTAATCAATGTCATATTACTAGACTCGGCTTGCCCATTGGCCTAAGCATAATATGTAGATGGATTGAGCAATTTGATTTTATATGATTCAGCAAACTCACATACCTCCTTTGACATAAAAGAAGTCCCTGATCTATGGTCAAAGTTTGAGGAATGTCGAATCTATGAATAATATGCTCAGTTATAAACTCAATTACCTCTTTATGCGTCATGTTCTTCAAAGCAACGGTTTCAGTCCATTTGGTAAAGTAGTTTGTGGTGACTGACACGAACCGATGCTCCTTTGATGATGAAGGATGTATTTCTCCTATAAAGTCCAATCACATCACTTGAAAAGCCAAGGTTTAATAATAGGATATAATTCGGCTGCAGGTACCAACTATAAGTCACCGAATTTCTGACATACTTGGCATCCTTTATAGTACTTGAAATAATCAGCTATCATGTTAGGCCAATAGCAGCCAGATCTTCGCAATAACCACTTCATCTTCGGGGCCGATTGATGTGTACCACAAATACCCTCATGTACTTCGTCCATGGCTAATATAACATCATCTGGGTCTAAGCATTTAAGCAGGACATCATTGATAGTTTAGCGGTAGAGTTCATCATCATTAAAGCATAATTAAAAGCTATACGCCAAACATTTATGTCCATCCTAACACTAGGATTACATAGGTAATTAATTATAGGTGTCCTCCAATCAATTGTGTCGGCTGCGTTATCAGTCGAATCATTTAGGAGAACATTCCTGGCACCGTCAGACGGTCCGGACCCCATACCCGAACGGTTCGAACCTACTGCGGACGGTTCGACTTGGTCACCCGGACAGTCAATGACCTGGAGATCTAGCGCGACACCGGTTATCAGATTGTCGGTATTGTGAAACTTCCCTCATTTAACCGATAACCTAAGACGTCTTGTGCAAAATTGTTAGCTATGCAATTCTCAACCGTAGATATATGCCGAATATTGAATTCGTCAAAAGAATGGATTATGTCCCAACATTTCTCAAGGTAACTATTTAGAGTATCATCTAAACATTGATATTCTTCTAATATATGCTGGACAACTGAGAGCACCTAGAGGGGGGGTGAATAGGTGATCCTATAAAAACTTAAAACTTAAAGCCACAAACTTGATTAAGTGTTAGAGCAATAAAGCTAAGTGGCTAGAGAGGAGTTCTTGCGAAACACAATAACCACAAAGATATCAACACAGAGAGGCACAGTGGTTTATCCTGTGGTTCGGCCAAGTTCAACACTTGCCTACTCCACGTTGTGGCGTCCCAACGGACGAGGGTTGCAATCAACCCCTCTCAAGTGATCCAAAGATCCACTTGAATGCCACGGTGTTTCTCTTCCTTTCACTATATCTCGTTTGCGAGGAATCTCCACAACTTGGAGTCTCTCGCCCTTACAAAAGATGATCACAAATGAACACGGAAGTAAGGATGGGATGAGCAACACACACAAGTCCACAACAATACGCACACACACAAGGCCAAGACTTGAGCTCAAATGAATATCACAAAGTTCTCACTAGAACGGAGCTCAAATCACTAAGAATGTCAAACGAGTGCGCAAAGACGAAGTGTGAATGATCAAGAATGCTCAAACTATGCTTGGTGTATTCCTCCATGCACCTAGGGGTCCCTTTTATAGCCCCAAGGCAGCTAGGAGCCGTTGAGAGCATTCCAGGAAGGCAATTCTTGCCTTCTGTCGACTGGCGCACCGGACAGTCTGGTGCGGATTTCTTTCATGTTCTGGCGCAGCCGACCGTTGAAGGTTTGGAGCCGTTGTCGCACTAGACACTGTCCGGTGCACACCGGACAGTCCGGTGCCCCCTTCAGACCGTTGGCCCGGCCACGCGTCACACGCGGATTGCGCGGCCGACCGTTGGCTCGGCCGACCGTTGGCTCACCGGATAGACCGGTGCACATCGGACAGTCCGGTGAATTTTAGCCGTACGCCGCCGATGAATTCCCGAGAGCGACCTTTTCACCAGATCCAGCCTGGCGCACCGGACACTGTCCGGTGCACCCAGACTGAGCAGAGTCTTGGCTGCTCGAGCCAAGTCTTTTCCAATTGTCTTTTCTCTGATTCTAGCACTTAGACAAATATGTTAGTACACAAAAACCAATGTACTAAGTCTAGAATCATACCTTTGTATTGATTTGCACTTTGTCCACCCTTTGGCATATACTCATTCCCTTAATGTGTGTTGGGCACTTAATCACCAAAATCTTATAGAAATGGCCCAAGGGCACATTTCCCTTTCAATCTCCCCCATTTTGGTGATTTATGCCAACACAACAAAAAGCAACTAAAAGAAGTGCAACATCAATGCACATGAGAACACAAATTTGTTTTGATTCAAAATTGGCATATTTGGATCATTCTTTGCCACCACTTGGTTTGTTTTTGCAAATTAAACTCAATTTCCTATCTCTAAGTCAAATTCCCTTGATGAGGCATAGAGAAAGGTATTCCAAGAGAAATTGATCAAAGGTTCAAAAAACTCCCCCTTTTTCCCATAATCAAACATTCTCCCCACAAGAGACCAACTTTTGACAAGAAGAGACATTAAGAGGATTTTGACAAAACAAAAACTCTAATTCTACTATTTTCAAGATTCTCAAGTGGTAGCTGATCCATTTCTTGCTTTGGCCTTATTTTCTCCCCCTTTGGCATCAAGCACCAAAACGGGATCAATCTTGGCCCTATAAACCCCATTGCCTCACCAAAATCTTCAAATAAGAATAAAAGGCAATAAGAGTATGGAGATGAACTTGGAGTTAGGTACCCTCTCATCGGAGTGCAGTGGAAGTCTTTCATGGTCCAAGTCCACCTTTCCCTTTCAATACACCTTTGAGACTAATTTAATAACACTCAAGCACATGGTTAGTCTCAAAGGGTCAAGTTGTAGCACAGCCCCCCCTAAAAATGTGCACCATTTGCAAATGGACTTGTGAGGTTCGGGGAGTGCTTGTACAACTTGAGCACCATAAATAAACAACAATATGCATAAAGGAACATGATCAAAGACATAAGACACATGTATGCTATAAATCAATCCAAGTTCCGCGAATCTAAGACATTTAGCTCACTACGCAGCCTGCAAAAGGTTGACTCATCTAGAGGCTTGGTAAAGATATCGACTAGCTGGTTCTCGGTGCTAACATAAAACACTTCGATATCTCCCTTTTGCTGGTGGTCTCTCAAAAAGTGATGCCGGATGTCTATGTGCTTTTGTGCGGCTGTGTTCAACAGGATTATCTGTCATGCTGATAGCACTCTCATTATCACATAGGAGTGGGACTTTGCTCAGATTGTAGCCAAAGTCCCGGAGGGTTTGCCTCATCCAAAGTAGTTGCGCGCAACACTGTCCTGCGGCAACATACTCGGCCTCAGTGGTGGATAGGGCAACGGAAGTTTGTTTCTTAGAACTCCAAGACACCAGGGACCTTCCTAAGAATTGGCATGTCCCTGATGTACTCTTCCTATCAACCTTACATCCAGCATAATCGGAGTCTGAATATCCAATCAAGTCAAAGGTAGACCCCTTTGGATACCAGATCCCGAAGCAAGGCGTAGCAACTAAATATCTAATAATTCGCTTCACGGCCACTAGGTGACACTCCCTTGGATCGGATTGAAATCTAGCACACATGCATACACTAAGCATAATATCCGGTCTACTAGCACATAAGTAAAGTAAGGAACATATCATAGACCGGTATGCTTTTTGATCAACAGACTTACCTCCTTTGTTGAGGTCGACGTGTCCGTCAGTTCCCATTGGAGTCTTTGCGGGCTTGGCGTCCTTCATCCCAAATCACTTGATCAAGTCTTGCGTGTACTTCGTTTGGGAGATGAAAGTGCCGTCCTTGAGTTGCTTCACTTGGAACCTAAGGAAGTAGTTCAACTCGCCCATCATCGACATTTCAAACTTTTGAGTCATCACCCTGCTAAACTCTTCACAAGACTTTTGGTTAGTAGAACCAAATATTATGTCATCGACATAAATTTGGCACACAAATAAGTCACCATCACAGGTCTTAGTGAATAAAGTCGGATCGGCTTTCCCAACCTTGAAAGCATTAGCAATTAAAAAGTCTCTAAGGCATTCATACCATGCTCTTGGGGCTTGCTGAAGTCCATAGAGCGCCTTAGAGAGCTTACACACGTGGTCGGGGTACCGTTCATTCTCAAAGCCAGGGGGTTGCTCCACGTACACCTCCTCCTTGATTGGCCCGTTGAGGAAAGCGCTCTTCACATCCATTTGGAACAACCTGAAAGAATGGTGAGCGGCATAGGCTAACAATATGCGAATTGACTCTAGCCTAGCCACAGGAGCAAAAGTCTCCTCAAAGTCCAAACCTGCGACTTGGGCATAACCTTTTGCCACAAGTCTAGCCTTGTTCCTTGTCACCACTCTGTGCTCGTCTTGTTTGTTGCGGAACACCCACTTGGTTCCCACAACGTTTTGCTTGGGACGTGGCACCAGTGTCCAAACTTCATTTCTCTTGAAATTGTTGAGCTCCTCCTGCATGGCCAACACCCAGTCCGGATCTAGCAAGGACTCTTCTACCCTGAAAGGCTCAATAGAAGAGACAAAAGAGTAATGCTCACAAAAATTAACTAATCTAGAGCGAGTAGTTACTCCCTTGCTAATATCACCCAATATCTGGTCGACGGGATGATTCCTTTGAATCGTCGCTCGAACTTGAGTTGGAGGGGCTTGAGGTGCTTCTTCCTCCATAACATGATCATCTTGTGCTCCCCCTTGATCACACGCCTCTTCTTGATGAACCTGTTCATCATCTTGAGTTGGGGGTTGCACCATTGTTGAGGAAGAAGGTTGATCTTGCTCCGTTTGTTCCTGAGGTCGCACATCTCCAATTGCCATGGTGTGAATGGTGGCCATTGGAACATCTTCTTCATCTATATCATCAAGATCAACGACTTGCTCTCTTGGAGAGCCATTAGTCTCATCAAATACAACGTCGCTAGAGACTTCAACCAAACCCGATGATTTGTTGAAGACCCTATACGCCTTTGTATTTGAGTCATAACCTAACAAAAACCCTTCTATAGCTTTGGGAGCAAACTTAGAATTCT
The DNA here is from genome assembly GCF_902167145.1 of Zea mays. Classification (NCBI taxonomy): domain Eukaryota; kingdom Viridiplantae; phylum Streptophyta; class Magnoliopsida; order Poales; family Poaceae; genus Zea; species Zea mays. The sequence continues at coordinate 24,531,168 of NC_050102.1, read as the reverse complement.
ACCTTTCTTCACTAGAATATAACATTTGCTCCCAAATACACGAAAGTATGAAACGTTGGGTTTGTTACCGGTTAGAAGCTCATACGAAGTCTTCTTGAGGAGGCGATGAAGATAGACCCGGTTTATGGCGTGGCAAGCCATGTTCACGGCTTCCGACCAAAATCGCTCGGGCGTCTTGAACTCTCCAAGCATCGTCCTCACCATGTCGATGAGCGTCCTGTTCTTCCTCTCTACCACACCGTTTTGTTGTGGTGTGTATGGAGCGGAGAACTCATGCTTGATTCCTTCCTCCTCAAGATACTCCTCCACTTGAAGGTTCTTGAACTCGGACCCGTTGTCGCTCCTTATCTTCTTCACCTTGAGCTCAAACTCATTTTGAGCTCTTCTTAGGAAGCGCTTGAGGGTCCCTTGGGTTTCAGATTTATCCTGCAAAAAGAATACCCAAGTGAAGCGGGAAAAATCATCAATAATTACTAAACCATACTTACTTCCCTCGATGCTAAGATAGGCGACGGGTCCGAAGAGGTCCATATGTAGCAGCTCCAGGGGTCTTGATGTGGTCATCACGTTCTTGCTGTGATGAGCATTTCCCACTTGTTTACCTGCTTGATAAGCTGCACAAGGTCTATCTTTATCGAAAGTCACATTTGTTAGACCTAACACATGTTCTCCCTTTAGAAGTTTGTGAAGGTTCTTCATCCCCACATGTGCTAAACGGCGATGCCACAGCCAGCCCATGCTAGTCTTAGCTATTAAGCATGCATCTAGACCGGCCTCCTCCTTTGCAAAATCAACTAAATAAAGTTTGCCATCTAGTACACCCTTAAAAGCTAATGAACCATCACTTCTTCTAAAGACAGACACATCTACATTTGTGAATAGGCAATTATAACCCATATTATAAAGTTGACTAACGGACAACAAGTTATAACCGAGCGACTCAACTAAAAACACATTAGAAATGGAGTGCTCGGAAGAAATAGCAATCTTTCCTAGCCCTTTAACCTTGCCTTGATTCCCGTCACCGAATATGATTGAATCTTGGGAATCTTTGTTCTTGACGTAGGAGGTGAACATCTTCTTCTCCCCCGTCATGTGGTTTGTGCATCCGCTGTCGTTAATCCAGCTTGAGCCCCCGGATGCATAAACCTGCAAGGCAATTTAGGCTTGGGTTTTAGGTACCCAACTCTTGTTGGGTCCTACAAGGTTAGTAACAATGGTCTTAGGGACCCAAATGCAAGTTTTATCTCCCTTGCATTTTGCCCCTAATTTTCTAGCAATCACCTTCTTATCCTTTCTACAAATTGCAAAGGAAGCATTGCAAGCATGATAAATTGTAGAAGGTTCATTAACTATTTTCCTAGGAACATGAGCAACATTTCTCCTAGGCATATGATGAATGACATTTTTCCTAGGCATATCTCTACCATGCACATAGGAAGAACTTGGAGCAAACATTGCATTTTAATCATAAGCATTACAACTCCTATCATGATGAACATTTCTAGAAAATTTCCTATCATAAATAAATGCATGATTCTTTTGAGCACTATTAGCCATAGGGGCCTTCCCTTTCTCCTTGGTGGAGATGGGAGCCTTATGACTTGTTAGGTTCTTGGCTTCCCTCTTAAAGCCAAGCCCATCCTTAATTGAGGGGTGTCTACCAATCGTGTAGGCATCCCTTGCAAATTTTAATTTATCGAATTCATTTTTGCTAGTCTTAAGTTGAGCATTAAGACTAGTCACTTCATCATTTAATTTAGAAATGGCAACTAGGTGTTCACTACAAGCATCAACATTAAAATCCTTACACCTATTGCAAATCACAACATGTTCTTCACAAGAGGTTGATTTATTAGCTATTTCTAACTTAACATTCAAGTCATCATTGATACTCTTTAAGATAGAAATGGATTCATGGCATGCAGACAATTCACATGAAAGCATTTCATTTCTTTTAATTTCTAAAGCAAGAGAATTTTGCGCACTTACAAATTTATCATGCTCTTCATATAAAAGATCTTCTTGCTTTTCTAAAAGTCTATTCTTCTCATTCAAAGCATCAATCAATTCATTGATCTTATCAATTTTAGTTCTATCTAATCCTTTGAACAAATATGCATAGTCTATTTCATCATCACTAGACTCATCATCACTTGAAGAAGCATACATAGCATTATTTCGAGTACTTACCTTCTTCTCCTTTGCCATGAGGCATGTGTGATGCTCATTGGGGAAGAGGGACGATTTGTTGAAGGCCGAGGCGATGAGTCCTTCGTCGTCGGAGTCGGACGATGAACAATCCGAGTCCCACTCCTTGCCAAGGTGTGCCTCGCCCTTAGCCTTCTTGTAGGTCTTCTTCTTTTCCCTCTTCTTTTCTTGATCCTGGTCACTATCATTATCGGGACAATTAACAATAAAATGACCAACCTTACCACACTTGAAGCAGGAGCGCTTTCCCTTCGTCTTGCTCTTGTTGGGATGCTCCTTGCGACCTTTGAGCGTCGTCTTGAAACGCTTGATGATGAGGGCCATTTCTTCCTCGTTAAGTCCGGCCGCCTCAACTTGCGCCACCTTGCTAGGTAGTGTTTCCCTACTACTTGTTGCCTTGAGAGCAATGGCTTGAGGCTCATGGATTGGGCCATTTAGCGCCTCATCAACATATCTCGCCTCCTTGATCATCATTCGCCCGCTTACAAACTTCCCAAGTATTTATTCGGGCGTCATCTTGATGTACCTAGGATTCTCACGAATAGAGTTAACAAGATGAGGATCAAGGATGGTGAAGGACCTTAGCATAAGTCGGACAACGTCGTGGTCCGTCCATCGCGTGCTTCCATAACTCCTTATTTTGTTGATGAGGGTCTTGAGCCTGTTGTACGTTTGGGTTGGCTCCTCCCCCCTAATCATCGCGAACCTTCCTAGTTCGCCTTCCACCAACTCCATCTTGGTGAGCATGGTGACGCCGTTCCCCTCATGTGAGATCTTGAGGGTGTCCAGATCTGCTTGGCATTGTCCAAGCCGCTCACCTTATTGTATTCTTCCCTGCACAAGGATGCTAAAAGAACAGTAGTAGCTTGTGCATTCTTATGGATTTGTTCATTGATAAACATAGAATTATCCGAACTATCAAATTGCATTCCGTTTTCTACTATCTCCCATATACTTGGATGAAGAGAGAACAAATGACTACGCATTTTGTGACTCCAAAATCCGTAGTCCTCTCCATCAAAGTGAGGAGGTTTACCAAGTGGAATAGAAAGCAAATGAGCATTGGAATTATGCGGAATACGAGAGTAATCAAAAGAAAAGTTCGAGTTAACCGTTTTCTTTTTCTCCTCGTATTCGTCGTCCTTTTGAGAAGAGGAAGATTTGTCGCTGTCGTAGTAGACAACCTTCCTGATGCGCCTCTTCTTCTTTCCGTCTTTCTTCTTTTGACTCGAGTCAGAGTCATTTACTTTGTCATCCCTTGGCTCGTTGAAGATGGACTCCTTCTCATTGTCGTTGACCACCATCCCCTTTCCCTTAGGATCCATCCCTTCAGGCGATTAGTCCCTTTCGTGAAGAGAACGGCTCCGATACCAATTGAGAGCACCTAGAGGGGGGGGTGAATAGGTGATCCTATAAAAACTTAAAACTTAAAGCCACAAACTTGATTAAGTGTTAGAGCAATAAAGCTAAGTGGTTAGAGAGGAGTTCTTGCGAAACACAATAACCACAAAGATATCAACACAGAGAGGCACAATGGTTTATCCCGTGGTTCGGCCAAGTTCAACACTTGCCTACTCCATGTTGTGGCGTCCCAACGGACGAGGGTTGCAATCAACCCCTCTCAAGTGATCCAAAGATCCACTTGAATACCACGGTGTTTCTCTTCCTTTCACTATATCCCGTTTGCGAGGAATCTCCACAACTTGGAGTCTCTCGCCCTTATAAAAGATGATCACAAATGAACACGGAAGTAAGGATGGGATGAGCAACACACACAAGTCCACAGCAATACGCACACACACAAGGCCAAGACTTGAGCTCAAATGAATATCACAAAGTTCTCACTAGAACGGAGCTCAAATCACTAAGAATGTCAAACGAGTGTGCAAAGACGAAGTGTGAATGATCAAGAATGCTCAAAGTATGCTTGGTGTATTCCTCCATGCGCCTAGGGGTCCCTTTTATAGCCCCAAGGCAGCTAGGAGCCGTTGAGAGCATTGCAGGAAGGCAATTCTTGCCTTCTGTCGACTGGCACACCAGACAGTCCGGTGCACCACCAGACACTGTCCGGTGCGGATTTCTTTCCTGTTCTGGCGCAGTCAACCGTTGAAGGTTTGGAGCCGTTGGCGCACCGGACACTGTCCGGTGCCCCCTTCAGACCGTTGGCCCGGCCACGCGTCACGCGCGGATTGCGCGGCCGACCGTTGGCTCACCGGACAGTCCGGTGCACACCGGACAGTCTGGTGAATTTTAGCCGTATGCCGCCGACGAATTCCCGAGAGCGGCCTTTTCACCAGAGCCAGCCTGGCGCACCGGACACTGTCCGGTGCACCACCGGACAGTCCGGTGCACCCAGACTGAGCAGAGTCTTGGCTGCTCGAGCCAAGTCTTTTCCAATTGTCTTTTCTCTGATTCTAGCACTTAGACAAATATGTTAGTACACAAAAACCAATGTACTAAGTCTAGAATCATACCTTTGTATTGATTTGCACTTTGTCCACCCTTTGGCATATACTCATTCCCTTAATGTGTGTTGGGCACTTAATCACCAAAATCTTATAGAAATGGCCCGAGGGCAGATTTCCCTTTCAACAACTAGCTGAGAATCACCAAATTCCCTCACATGCTTTACTCCCATATAACTTAGAAGTTCCAAACCGAATAAGAGAGCCTCATATTTGGCTTGATTGTTAGTATAATAAGTTTTTAATCGGCTAGAGAAGTCAAAGGAGGCGTTACTTGGTGAACAAGCACTATGCCAATTTCTTATCCTTCGTTACAAACTGATCCATCAAAATTCAAAGTCCATGGAGTAATAGTGAGATATGACATATCTAATTTATGAGTATCATCATACGATGTTCTATAATAAAATCTACTACGACCTGGCCTTTTATAGATTTTAGTGATTCATAGGCCAAGTCATATTTTATAAGTGCATAAGCCCATTTACCAACTCTACCACTCATGATTAGGTTTTGCAACATGTATTTAGTCACATCGGTTTGACCAGAAACGATACACTGACTAGACAATAAATAACACCTACACTTGGTGCATGCATAAAACAGGCATAAGCATAATTTCTTAATGAAGGTGTACCCTGTTTCAGCATCCAGCAACCTTCGGCTTAAGTAGGTTACCGCGTGTTCCTTTCTTTCGGTCTCATGTGTCAGAATAGCTCCAATAACTTCATCTTCAGCCGCAATGTATAATCTAAATGGTACTCCTAGTTGTGGTACTTTCAATACTTGAGTCGAAGACAAATATTTTCTAATAAGATCAAATGCTTACTGTTGTTCTGCCCCCAATTGAAATCGTCATCATTTTTAAGCTGAAAGATGGAAGTGAAGGCATCAATCTTCTCAGCCAAGTTATAAATAAATCTTCGTAAATAATTTACTTCGCTGAAGAACTTCTGCATCTCAACCTTACAGGTTAGATCTCCCACATTCCGAATGGACTTAATTCGGTCGAGATCTATCTCTATACCATGCTCATGAATGATAAATCCTAGGAACTTACCAACCGATACTCCAAAAGCACACTTGTGTGGGTTCATTTTTAGACCATACTGACACATTTTATCAAAGGCTTTGCGCAAATCGGCTATATGAGAACTAAACTCAGTCGATTTTACTACAATATCATCAATATAAACTTCCATAGTGTTTCTCCACAACTCGTGAAAGATCAATTTCATATCCCTTTGATAAGTGGCACTGGCATTTTTTAGACTGAACTTCATGACAACCCACTCAAATAAAACAATAAAGCCTGGACATATAAAGGCCGTTTTAGACCCATCTTCTTTGGCCATGAAGACCTGATGATATTCGGCATTACCATCAAGAAAGCTAATAATTCTATTTCCTGATGCATTATTAATCAACACATCGGCTATAGGCATAGGATATTCATGAGTTGCTCTATTTAAATTACGGAAATCAATGCACACTCTAAGCTTACTTGATTCCTTCTTCTCTATCGGCACAATATTAGAGACTCACTCTGCGTATCTGCAAGGTCTAATAAAATTATCTTCTAAGAGCCAGAGAATTTCGTCCTTAATTCATGGGAGTAAGTCTAGACGAAATGATCTTGGTCTCTTCTTGAAAGGCATGAAACCGGATTTAATAAGCAGCCAATGCTCCACTATCTCTTGTCTTAATCCGATCATCTCGATGTAATTCCAAGCAAAGCAATCAGAATATTCTTTTAATAGACTGATCATTTCATCTCTATGATCGACTTTCAGGGTCTTGTTCACAAAAGTCGACCTTGGAGTTTTACCATCTCCTATGTCAATCTCCTCCAAAGGATCGGTCGAAGTAAATCTCTGTCCTAACTTATCGAGATCTCTAAATTCCCCTATTATGCTTCTCTCTGTGTGGCTGCGGACTATCCAGCCTCAAAGGTCAAACCGTCCGCGACATTGGACTCATGTTGCGGCACTTCCTGGCAGCAACCAGGCCGGAGAGTCCGGCCCCTGAGTCCGCGATAGTGGCTGAGCCCCGTGAATCTTTCTATTTTACCTCGGACCGTTCAACCTCAGGGGCCGGACTGTCCACGACCTAGGGTATGTTACTTTCGGGTATACTCATTATTTAAACTTTATTTGGGATTTAGCCGATTTTCCATCGGCTCTAACATTATAGGAATGAAGCCTGTCCTATCTATGCTTATGAACTGATTGTTAAAAAATTAACTCCTGTGAGACATGTAGCAGCCTCATAGGTCGAAAGCACACGAGCATCGGCCATGGCGATGCAGGTCGATGGATCAGCATGTATTTGTTCTATGTCATCGCCTACCCATTGTAACAACATTTGATGTAAAGTAGAAGATGTGCATTGATTTGCATGGATCTAATCTCTTCCTAAGATTAGACTATAGTTTCCTTCTACATCGTCGACGAAGAATACAACAACAAAGGTCTTGGTCCTGATGGTTAACTCAACGGACGTGACTCCCTTGGCTTTAATTGAATTGTTGGTCCCAACACCGTTGAGTGTCATGTTAGTCTTGACTAGTTCGTCATCCCGCTTCCCTAATTTTCTGGACAATGAGTAATGCATTAAATTCACGGTCGTCCCTCCATCTACCAGCATTTTAGAAATCGGTATTCCATCGATATGACTGCGCACAAAGAGCGGCTTTAAATGGTTGACCGATTCTTTTGGTTTAGTGAAGACGACCTATTTAGGACCAAAATTAAATTGAGCAACGACAGGTTCATCGTCACCGACAATAGTACAATCGGTTGATAACATAATAACATTTACATTCATACCTGGTGTTTTGGCGTGGCTCCATAGTCGACCAAGTCCTCTCTTAGTAGGTCATCCTCCTCGTTTGTATTATCTTGGTCCATAGGTGTTGGCGCGCCATCAGAGGTACTCTGTCGTGGCACGGACGGTCTAGACTCGGGCGTCAGACGGTCCGCGATAGATGCGTACGGTCTGCGATAGATGCGTACAGTCCGGCTTCTAAAGCTGAACTGTCCATCGTACCTGCAGAGAGTTGTGCAGCTGTTGTCTTGTTCTCTCTTTTTGTGGTCGTTTGATTTGCTTCGACGGTCTTTGGCTTCCACCTCTTTTGCGGTGGTGGATATTGCGGATGTGTATCATTAAATTTTCTTCTGCTTCTTTTTCCTTGCTCTCCTTTGCTCTCAGGCGTTGCAATTTATGCTTTTTAGATCGTGTAAGTCCCGATGGGCACCATCGAGTCATGGAGTATTTTCGACCAACTATTTTGATGGCTGCTCATGTGCCTTCTTCCTTGCATGTATTGGCCGATTTACCAAAAATCATCGACCCTTCATTATTTTCGTGTATGACGACATTTGTTGTGCCTATTTTGATAATGAATATAAAGGAGTTTAAACATGATAATTCATCTCAGATATATCAATAGCACATTTCTCCTCTTTCGTATAATGAATTTAAAGTCGTACCTTTGGCTCTACATAGTGAGTTAGAACGAAGATGCTCTAGCGAAAAGGTTACACACAACAATTATATATCCAGCCCTCCAAAACGTACTTTATGTAGGGCATTGTTCACCTATTTATAGGGAATCGTGTAGCTTCGTATGAAATTTCATTTATACAGACAATAATTACACACATGATTTAAAAATAATACAAGGGCAACATTGTCTTTTGCTTTTAGCATTTAGAATGACACCTCCTTCTTACATCGTCTTCCTGTGTTGTTTTGATGAAGCTAGTTTCGTCGTCCCTCCAATGTCTTGTATCGAAGATGTTCTGGTGTCGAAGCTCCTGCAATACTTGATAACATGTTGATAACCAATGATTAATCATGTTTTTGAGGGCCTTCAACAGACGAAGGCCCCCAACAAGTGTGGCTGTGTGGGCATTTATTAGTTGTGTTGTAAATGTGTTCTGTATAGTACCGAACTAAACTCTGTGAATAGTGAACTTAATATTAAACATTTCTAAGATGGTGTACACTTTTTTCCTTATGACCAAATATTTTTAATGAGGCACCCACAAAACAACTTAGTTTTATTTTGGTCATATATGTTTTGTACTTTTGTTTGTGCTTCATTTTATATGATTTGTTTTAGCGATTAATTGAATTGCTTTGTATTGCTTGACACAGTTACATATTTGTGGGTCGTGTCATCCGTTAATAGTTTTGACCTACGGACTAGCATGATACAATCCACTAAATCATGGTTCACTAAAGCATGTGATGTGTCTGGGTCATGCTCGACCGGGTTGGTCCAAATGTAAATCACTCGACTAACTTTTGCCCAAAAGTTGTGTCCGGGGCCATGTTGGACTGGGCCAACCAAAATGTACAGGCCACTAGGCCAACCAAATTGTACGGGCCATGCTTAAACAATATACTAGGTGAGTGGTCGTGTGTTGCAACGGCACACAAACTTATTTAATATCCATAAAAAATAATATTAGAGTGAACATATGGTTCACATATCAGATATTAAACTAATAAGGACAAATATTACACCTTAGCTAAAAGGTCGAGAAATATTGCTCTCAAAATCTTTTCAATATGATGTTGTGTTAATACAACATCCTCAGTGTTACAGCAGCACTACATTACTCGACAGTAGCAAATAGGGTAGCCTAAATAGCTGGCTCAAAGATTTCCTTGTAGAGCCTCTGAGATCGTACATATTGAAAAGCTCTTTTGCAGTCAGTACAGAGGAAGGTACCAACAATAATCTGAGAAAGATAACTTATTATCAAGACATGTAGTATAAGTGACACATACACTAATCTGAACTAATTAGGTAGACAACAGAAATTCCTTACTTGCATCAAATTTCCTCCAAGCATGTCAGTGTTGTCAAAGTCAATGACTAGACCAAAGCAACACATAAGTGGTTAGCAAGTGAGTTGATTTTTTTCAACAAAAGGTTAACAGTTTAACACACATACCTACAACTATGATAGGAATTGATGTCAGCCTATCAATTGAAGGAAGATTAGGAAACTTTAAATGTAATTCACATGGGATTGTCCAAATGCTTACTTGAGAGGAAGTGATTACAGCTATGCCCATTCTAGTTGCAAGCCTGTACAAATGCTCTTCAAGATCAACGTTTGTAGCACTTCAATCAAGTAAGAATTTAGGACCCACAATAATCGATAAGGAAAGAGAAGGAAATGCAAGGAATCAAAAGGAGCACTATGACAGAACACATACTTGGTGCACTTGTCGAGGATACCAAACTTAGGATGATGGAAAAACAAACAAGTCTAGCAACAGGAAGAGAGTGACTTTCACTTAACTCAATAGCGTATAGAATTTCTGAGGCTGCATTGATGGCATTAGGAGACACCACAGTAGCTCGGGGGACAATTACTTTTAAAGCAAGCTCAATAATAACATTTTTCTCAAACAGGCAGGGGAGTTACTGTTTTGAACACTAACAACAATAGATTCAACGGTTACAACATCGAAATTGACTTCATCGATGGTTAAATGAATGGCAAGATCCTGTAGAAACTATTTAGAAACTATTGGCAAAAAATAGATGCAGAAGGTTTCTATAAAGCTTAGGATCAATAGCCATCATCCCATCTTATGATCTTTTCAATAGAAAAAGTTTTTAAGTAGTAGTTTAATTTGCTTGCATCTTGGAAACCAAACCAAACCAAAGCAACAATCTATAGTAACTTTAGTTGCATAAGGTTTCTATAAAGCTTAGGACCAAGAGTTGCTATCTAAGTCATCCATACAAAAATATTTCCTACCCATTTAAATGTCTGTTTAGATATACAAACTCTGCAGTAACTCTTAGATAGCAATATTAATGGCCGAGAAAGCATATGTTTCAAGAATTCCTACCCATTCTAGCAAGTCGATTAACCCATTTTGGAATAAGATTTCTGGTCAACCTTTTGCATATATCCTCACAACATAGAAAGCCCTGTGGCATCACGCATAATCTTTTGGACAATAAAAGTGGCCACCTGCAAGTATAACTTGACTTGGTTAAAGAAGCTGAAGCGACAGATCCAAATGATCACGTTAAATTCAGGACAACATAAATGTTAGGCCAGATTACATTTCAATTTTCAAGAGACGGCTATGACAAGTATTGAATAATGAAATGAAGTCTTGCAAAGCAAACAAGAAACGAAGCTACTTTGTCAGCTATAAAAGTAAAATACGTTGCAACATGGTCCTAACCACTGAAATAGCTTGCCATCTCTCAAATAATGAACAAGATATATGGAGAGTAGTACAAGAAAAGAGTGTGCCAATTGAGTAGTCTGCATAAAAGCAAACATAAAAGACAATTATGTTTTGAGTAATGGTTGAGTAGGTTGGTAAATACCATTTTCAAAATTCACTGCCCATATCGTTGGCACACAGATACAAATGAATTATTTTAGAACACAACCGAATCACAATGACTTCATGATGATCTAACTACATATGCAAAAAGCTTTATTTTTTAAAATATATGGTATAAAAGAAAATGAATGAATTTCAAGCCTTCAACAAATTACAGCACCGTTCAGCTCTTCAAACGATCATTATTGTTTATATAGAATCCATAGGACTTGAAATCCCTATCAGATTATTTAATCAGTAAGACTGGAATATTATAGTCAAAATGCAAAATGATAACCTGCACACCCCCACCACTCCAAATAGAAATACATAGCCCTTCTTAGTTGTCTTAAATTTCTTACCATCACAAAAACACTGGTCACACCCATGCTAGTAAGCCTCAAGAACTCATATTCTCTTATTTTGTAGTCGGCGTTCAAGAAAGAGTAATGGTACAGTGGAACCAGTGCTGCAAGAGGAGATCAGGAGACAATTACTAAAAAGTGTATGTTATAAAGCAGAAGACTAAAAAGTAAAATCAGTACAAGTGAAATTTTCTATAGGAAACTGTATCTAAATGTGATGAATACCTTCTACTTCTTATAATCCAGTGAATGCTTAAAACAAGAAGAAATTTGGGACCATAGGGACATATTATTAAAGTACACCAACATAAGGACATCACACTTTTGTAATAAGCACGGTAGCAGTCATTACCATTTATAAATGTCATCCAAAAATCAGGGTGCGACATCACACACTACAGAACAGGCGATACAAAAAGGAAGTTAAGGAAATAGATTGGCAGACAAAATTTAATATCAAAATGAAATGATAGATGACTCTTTAAACCACATATACTTCACCCAAACACACAATCACCAATTCTCAACTAAACCATATGCATAATACATCATCAAAAACTCGACCATCCACAAAATTCAGTTAGTCAAATTCTAAATAGTAAAATCTTCCTTCGGTTAACTGAATCAAAGACAGTCTCTGAGACAAATTTCTGATGGAAGGACAGAGCATGATCCTGATCCTGCCAGCAGTAGAGCCTACACATGGTACACATCCCACGATAGAAAAATGCAGTAGAAGTAGCCCCTACTACCTAAAGCTCAGTAGTATTCCACTGGTCTTCCACGGCCGGCACTAAATCCTAAGCGAGAAACCCCTGTCCAGACACAGAATCCTTGGACCCCAGGCTGAACAGGCCATAGGGAGGCCACATATCAGGGAGTAGAGAAGGAGGAGTTGTTGAGACGGCGCACTCACCATAGCCGACCACACTAGGAAGCCCTTCATCTTGGTAAGCATGAGGTCGCTCACCTTCCACTTGGCCACGGTCTCGACCACGGTGGCACCTGCTGTGCGCTTTCTCTTCGCCGGTGCCTTCACTTGATCCACAACCAATGCTTATAAGTCTCCAAGATTTTCTGTTCTCTGTGGTCCAACCTGCATTCTTATTTCTCTAAGAACTGTTAGTCCACAAATAGTTGTCATTAATTACCAAAACATCACTAAGGGGCCTAGATGATTCACAATCTCCCCCTTTTTGGTAATTGATGACAACACTACACATTTTATCCAAGAGAGGTTTTGATTTTCAAATCTTCCTCATACCCTAGGTATAAGAAGGATTTTAGAGTTGAGTTTCAAAAGACTTATCTTGATTTGAAGTTCCATCCGAGAGATATATAAGTCTCAACAAAACTCAGAGTGTAGGAATAGCTCCCCCTATTTGTGTGCATGATATTTCTAGTTGAAGATATGACACACATAATCAATCAGAGTTTTGATGGAGATCTTCCTACAATCATGGTTATCGAGGCATACAAGAAGTATTATGTGAAATAAGCGCAACAAATTTAATCACTCCTCGATCAACTATTCACAGGATAATTCGAACTAATAGAAACATAAGATTTAACAGACATAGTTTGATCCACAAAATATCACTAGACATTTGTCCACAAACACAAGACATAGTTCAACAAATGCATAAGACAAAAAGTTCAAATAGTAAACATGCATATTCAAAGTCTCAATGTCCACATGAGCTCCCCCTGATTATGACATCCCCAACTTCAGCTTCATATCTCCCCCTTTGGCATCAATTGCCACAAAGGAGGGGTCTCACTGATCACTAGGTGGAGGGTACATGTTGTAGTAATGGGTGTTGAAAGTGTCGAAGACAGAGGAGAACTGCCCGAAGTCATGCTGGAGCTGTTGTTGCCTCTGACGAATATCCTAGATGCTTTCATTTGTGGACATGTTGTCAAACTGACTGGACAAGGCCCCCATATTATCCTGAAAGCTCTACTGCATGTTGTTCATTCTAGTCATAAATGGATCATGAATAGTGTCTTGGATGTGAGTGCGAAACTCAGTAAGCTCAGAGTGCAGCCCATCAAAGTTATCATCAAAGTGAGTCTGCATGGCATTCATGCGCTGGTCCATATGGGTCAACATGCCTTGAAATCAGCCATCCATATGTGTCTGGAGCCCTTGCTGCATGTGCTAGAAGTAAGGATCAAAATAGCCTGGACCAGGCTGCCATAACTGCTCAGGCTGAGGAGGAGGTGGAGGAGGAGGCATCTGCTCAGCTGCATCAGCCTTAGGAGCAACTTCTTCATCATCTCCAGCTTCTTCCTCATCATCTGGGAAAGGAGTAAGAGGCCTGGTGAGGAATCCAATCTCATTCTTGAAAGGTCTAAATGGAGTGTGAGCTATCTCACAGCGCCCCTCAAATCTGGTCTTAGCCTTGATGAGAGCCATGATGTATGGAGCATATGCCAAGTTCTGGTTCTTGTCCATCTTGAGGTAATTCAATTGCCTCATCATAAATAGCACCACATTCATCACCTCACCATTCATGATATGGTGGATGATGTTCCAGAACTTATCTCTGATCTTGCTCTTATCTCCACTCTTTGGAAGATTTGTTACTCTGACAATCTTTTTAATGACAGCAAGATGATGCCTCAGTCCTAGAGTCTCACCAAACCTCCTAGGAATGCACAGCCTCACTGGCTCATAGAACTGCTCATATTCTTCAAAGTAGTCTTCAGTATACAAATCAATCCCAGCTGAGATTGTATCATAGTCCAAACTATTTACAATAGCAAACTCAGCAAAGGTTGCATAATGCCTCTTAAAGCCAGTCATCCAAGTGATTGATTGCTCATCAATGTCAATCTCAGCAGTTGCTAGGAACTGTTTCATAGCCATCTCACTGAAGTCCGTCTTCTGGCCCATAAAGTCAAAGAGACCACATGCCTCAAACTTTGGAATCAATCCCTCCATGACTGACTGGCCCAACATAAATTGCCAATCAATAACTTGATGCTTGTGAAAGTTTGTGTCCATTAGGGTTCCTAGAAGACATCAAACTGAAGCTGAGTATGAAAAAACTGAATGTTTGTGTCAGAGGGCAGATCATACTGATTAACTGTCCTCCTGGAGCAGTACTCAGCCATAGAGAATCTTCTCTTGGGATAGGTCCATCCTGTGACATCAAATGAATAATCTGGATGAGCGTGTGTAGCATCCTCTGTGTCCATAGAAATGCTGCCCCAGCCGATGATTGGGCCTCAGAGTCTGTAGCTGGATTATAATCTGCATCATCTGCACAACGGCGCTTTGACTTAAAACGACCTACAAGCTTCTTCTTAAGACCATGTAATACCCGAATTATATATGAATATGAACAATTAATAATTCTATTATATATAGTTCATTTTTTATAGTGCTCATTTTTTTATGAATAGACTAATTAATAAATAAATGTTTCATAGGCATTCCTTTATAAGTAAATATTAAACATTTAATTTTGAATATGGTTAAAGATCTATTCTCTTGAAAAAAAATAATCTTTGAATGGTGCGATTTAATTTGTAGTGAGCTATATGTTTTGGCGCATTTACTTAAAAGAATGGAATGGTAATAGAAGTAAAATAAAATATACTTTGCATCATGCGTGATTTTCTTGTATTATTGCACTCATATTTGAATTTATAATCCGGATTTGGATTTGAAGTAAGGTTTAAAACAGAAATAAGACAACAGGAAAATAAAACAAAAAAATGAAGCCTAAAATCTACGTGAAAACCCATGGCCGTTTGGCCACTAGTCAAGACGTGGACATAATCTTTTTCGATTTTATTAATCCCCTAGCCGATGATGACTCCATCCCATCATTCACGTCGCCTGGTCTATTTGGGGCACCGTCGTGTGGGTCCCGCGGGCAGAGTAATCAACGGATGCCTGCATGTCTTGCACCTCTGACGGGTGGGGTTGAGGGTGCCAGGTTCTTCTTTCCAGGATGCTCGGCCTTGTCCGTTGCTGCAGCCGCAATTTCTTCGTGCCCTCGGGATTTTCGGAATATGGTTGAGATCCTGCCTAAGCAGTACATATAACCTGGTGCCGGCCTACTCCTCTGATTAACGAAGCCGCCGAACCACCTCCTATCGCTACCAAACTAGAAGCGCCAATGGGGTCAGGGTGAGACCGCCGACGCCGTTCCTCAACTTCGCCATCGGTCGGAGTCTGCCAGGCGGCCGGGTTTAGGAACGCCAATGCCGGGAGAGAAATTAAGATCGACCTGTGTGGATCTTCCTCAAGCGCGAGATGTAGGGATGGATGGCCTCGGCCATGGTGTTCCCTTGCCGGTGCGGGTCTCGCCGCGGTGCCGCAACCCCGACGTGGACAGATCTCGTCTCAACCTTGTCGCTGGTGAGTCGCCCTTCAGCAGTCTCAGTAGGAGCGTAGCAACCCGTAGCGCCAACTCAATCGGTGTTTCGGTCGCCGGGGAATCGGGCCGCCAGTCACGGGCATGCGTACTGTCGTGGACGGCCGGCAGCGCCGCCGTGGCCGGGTACCGGAGGTAGGCGATGAGTCGTGGGCCGTCCGATCCAAGTAGTGTGGTTGAGGTTAGATCTCACAGGGTCGGCTGGTGCTTTTGTAAAAGAGACCTCGGCAAATAATGAAAACAACCCGCGGTCCAGTCTCGTGATCGCCTGTATCTTAGTAATATTTACGCCAGAGCCCCTGTACTTCTCTGTATTTTAGGCCCGATCCAGATACTTGGGAAAATAGAAAATAATCACAGAAATTGATTCTTAATGCATAAATAAATGTTAAAACTTGTTTAATTTGTAGAAAATTCATATGAACTCCAAATTGGTCCATTCCAGTTCCTAAATTTTTGTAATATTATTTTCTAACCATTTGTGCCACTGTTTTGGCATGAAAGACACATTCACATTTATCTAGCAATTAATCTTGTAGTAAATACATAAAACCTTCAGAAATTCATATCTTAAAATCTGTAACTCCAAATTTAATGATTCCAGTTCCTATGATCTCATTTTAGTGTCTAGATTATTACTGTCTATTTTATTTATATGTTTGGTGTAATGTTAATTTTTGCTATACTATGTATGTATTGTGTTGATGCGAGTAGACGAGCAAGCTACAGAGGATTCTGAGGTTCAGCTGGTAGAGACTGCTGAGCAGGAGCTCGTTGAAGGCAAGTTGTGCCCTTGATCACTTCTTTTACCCATTCATGTTCTTATTAATCATAATGATCTGCATAGGTTAATTTTTATGGGACCCAATAGGTTACCCTAGATTTTGACTATCTTTATACCTTGTTTCACCACTGGTTTTACTACAAACTTTTTGGGTAGTATATGCTATTGCTTTATGTGGCTTTGGGTATAAAGATATTCATCACTCATTGTTATACTTTTTATTATCTGTTTATTATTATTATTCATGATAAGATCATTATGTTAATGGGAACATGAAGAACCACCCGGGAAAACAGTGCTACCACAAGGGTTTATGGGACGCCCTTGGCTGATTAACTAAGAAACCTAGTGGATGACTACCTTACCCGAAAGGGGCAAGGGCAGTAGGGGAGTGGTCAGTGTAGGGAGGTCCTTGGGTTGATTTTGCTGTGATGGCGGTCAGGCGAGGGATTTCTGCACTGGAGCTTCCTATAAACTGTAGCGGGTTTTCTGAAGCTAGTGGAACTTTGTAAAGGCCTCGTAGTGGTACCCTGCCTCGCTTCCTTGGAAGAGGTGTATGGAGTCTGATCAACTCTGTGGCAAATGGGTAACACGACTTGTGGGTAAAGATGCGCAACCTCTGCAGAGTGTAAAACTGGTATACTAGCCGTGCTCACGGTCATGAGCGGCTCGGACACTCACATGATTAATTTATGGAACTTAAACTTAATATGTCATTTCATTGCATTTGGGATTATTTTATTATTACTTTTACTTATTATTATAATGGTTTGGTGTTTACTTGCACTTAGTAATTGCTAATAAAATTTTGACCAACTTAAAAGCAATGCTCAGCTTCAGCCTTATATCATTGATCAGCCTTACACTTCATGAACTCCCACCTTTGGTGAGTTTATGCCACATTATTCCCCACAACTTGTTGAGCAATGAACATGTGTGAGCTCACTCTTGCTGTCTCACACCCCCCCACAGGAGAAGAATAGGTGGTTCAAGTGGAGCCAAGTATCGAGGAGTTCGATTCGATCTAGGTGGCGTCTCCCAGTCAGCTTTCTGGCGCCAAGGATAGATTTTAGATCCTGCAATATTTATCTCATATTTTGTAAGACTTCCGCTATGTAATAAAATACTCTGATTATATTGTGACATTTATCTCTATACACTCTGTTATTATATATGTTGTCTTCTTTGGCGCATGTATGAGATGTACCCGGCTTTGTTCCTTAAAACCGGGTGTGACAAAAGTGGTATCAAAGGAAATGTTGACTGTAGGACGAAACCTAGATAGAAATGGACAAAACCCTTACCTACTTATCTAACTCTGATTCATTCTATACTTACCTTACTCTGATTCTCTCTATACTTATCTTGATCCTGTTTCACCTTCTACTGTTCTACTCTGATCATTCTTATCTTTTGTACTCTGAGACAAGATGGATTTCACACCTTGAAATCCCTACCCTTATGACATTTTTAAGAGATACGAGGCCTAAGACAAAATAAAAAACTATTTTCTCTATTTAAAAATGTTGTTTGATTGTTCTGATGATAAATGTCTGATTTGCTTCTTTGATTGATTGAAATATTATATATGCACATCTTAGCATGTGCCACCATAAGGTAATAGATTAGCTATGGTAGGTAAAACATTAATCTGCTTAGCTAATAAATTCTTCAAAGTAACATGCCTCGTAATTACATGCCTTGTCTACAATCCTTTCTTTCATACCCTGTATTTCTAACCCAGATGGCTACCCCTATAGTGTTAGAAGAGAGCACTATAGACGTGATCCTTGGTATGTCATGGTTAAGAAAGGCAAAGGCAGTGTATACACTGTGCTAAGGGAACCGTAGAACTCACCAGTCTCAAAGGAGAAAAATTTCAAGTTGAAATTGCAGTAACTACCTGTACCGGACGTGCGACATTCTTCATAGATGTGGAATTTGTTGGTAACAACATCCGTGTAGTTAGAGGTTTTCCGGATGTCTTTCCAGAGGAATTACCAGGGATGCCACCGGAGAGGGAAGTTGAGTTTGTCATTGATCTCTTACCTATGACAGCCCCTACTTTCAAACGGCCATATAGGATGTATGTAGAAGAATTAAAGGAACTGAAGAAGCAGTTAACGGAGTTACAAGAGGCTGGGTACATTTGTCCGAGTTCCTCACCTTGGGGAGCACCGGTACTGTTTGTACAGAAGAAGGATGGATCACAGTGGATGTGTGTGGATTATAGATCACTTAATGATGTTACTGTGAAGAACAAGTATCCATTACCCCATATTGAGGATTTATTTGATCAGATGAGAGGTGCTAGGGTATTCTTGAAGATTGATCTCCGATCGGGATACCATCAAATGAAGATTATACCATCGGATATTCCTAAGACGGCTTTCTCAACCCGATATGGATTATATGAGTTCATTGTTATGTCGTTTGGATTAACTAATGCACCAACTTATTTTATGGATTTGATGAATAAGGTGTTTATGGAGTATTTGGACAGATTTGTCGTAGTATTCATCGACAATATTCTTATTTATTCCAAGAGTGATAGTGATCATGAGGAACATCTGAGATTGGTGCTACAGAAGCTACGAGATAATCAACTCTACGCCAAGTTTAGCAAATGCGAGTTTTGGATTGACAAGGTGCCATTCCTTGGACATATCATTTCTAATGGAGGAATATCAGTGGATCCTGCTAAAGTCAAGGAGATTATGGAGTGGAGAGTGCCCACTACAGTTACTGAGATTCAGAGTTTCTTGGGATTTTTAGGATATTATCGGAGATTTATTGAAGGATTCTCTAAGATTGCCAAGCCTATGACCTTGCTTCTGGAGAAAGGAAGAGAATTTAAGTGGGATGAGAAATGCCAATAAAGCTTTGATCAATTAAAGAAGATATCACCACCAGTGTTGGTTATGCCAGATCTACAGAAGGGATTTGACATTTATTGTGATGCATGTGGCCAAGGATTGGGATGTGTGCTCATGCAAGAAGGACATGTGATCGCCTATGCGTCTCATCAGTTGCGGAAACATGAATTGAACTACCCTACTCATGACTTAGAACTGGCAGTCGTTGTGCATGCACTTAAGATATGGAGACATTACATTATGGGGACTTAGTGCCAAGTATACACGGATCATAAGAGTTTGAAGTATATATTCACTCAGAAGGATCTCGACCTTAGGCAACGTTGTTGGTTGGAGCTTATTAAAGATTATGATATGGAGATTCACTATCACTCGGGCAAGGCAAATTTGGTTGCAGATGCCTTGAGTCGAAAGGAGCACGTTCATTCAGTTGTTGTTGCCTAGCTACCCGATGAGATTGTTGAGGATTTCAGGAGACTTAACTTGGGGATAGTTGCTCACACTGAAGAAGTCACCATCGAATTGGAATCTACCTTGGAGCAAGAAATCCGCAAAGGACAGATTGGTGATGCTAAGAGATTAAGGATCTGATTACTGAAGGTAGAGGTCCAGAATTCACGGAGGATGAGCAAGGTACTATATGGTTCAAGGATCGGATATGTGTTCTGGAGATTGATAGACTTTGTGAGACTATACTGAAAAAGCCCATGACTCAGATTATTCTATTCATCCTGGGAGTACCAAGATGTATCAGGATTTGAAGCAGAAATACTAGTGGTATGGATTGAAGAGAGATGTGGCTGCACATGAGGCTATGTGCGATGTGTGTCAAAGGGTTAAGGCTTAACGTTGGAGGCCAGCTGGACTACTGCATCCACTAAAGATACCCGAGTGGAAGTGGGAAGAGATTGGTATGGACTTCATTACTGGATTGCCTCGCATCTCGAAAGGATATGATTCTATATGGGTTATTGTGGATAGACTGACCAAAGTGGTTCATTTCATTTCGGTCAAGACTACTTATAAGGTATCTCAATTGGCAGAGTTATATATGGCTCGGATTGTGTCTCTACACGGTGTACCTAAGAAGATCGTGTCTGACTGACGATCACAGTTTACCTCTCGGTTTTGAAAGAAGTTGCATGAGAGCTTGGATACACAATTGAATTTTAGTTCAGCCTACCATCCTCAGACTGATGGACAGACAGAGAGGACTAACCAAGTGTTGGAGGATATGTTAAGAGCTTGTGCTCTTAAACATGGTAGTAGTTGGGACAAGAGTCTACCTTATGCTGAGTTCTCATATAATAATAGCTACCAGGTCAGTTTGAAGATGTCACTGTTTGAGGCTCTATATGGCAGAAAATGCAGGACACCACTGTATTGGGACCAGACTGGAGAAAGACAGTTCTTTGGACCTGAACTTATACAAGAGGTAGAAGAACAAGTGCGAATCATAAGGGAGAATTTGAGAATTGCACAATCAAGGCAGAAGAGCTATGATGATACCCGGAGAAGACTACTGGAGTTTAAGGAGGGTGATCACGTGTATCTGAAAGTATCACCGATCCGGGGTATGAGAAGATTCAAAGTTAAAGGAAAGTTGTCCCCTCGCTTCATTGGACCTTTCTTAATCTTAAAGCGAGTGGGAGAAGTTGCATATCAACTAGAACTACCCGATCATCTGGCAGATGTACATGATGTATTCCATGTATCTCAGTTGAAGAAGTGCCTCAGGGTACCTGAGGAGCAGCTACTAATGGAGAACCTTAGTGTTCAAGATGATCTGACATATACGGAATACCCGATCAAGATTCTTGACACTTTGACTCGAGTTACAAGAAATAAGGTGATAAGGATATGCAAAGTACAATAGAGTCACCATGGAGAAGATGAAGCTACTTGGGAGAGAGAAGAAGAGCTTCACATAGATTTTCCCCATCTTTCCCTAGTCCTTCCTAAATCTCGAGGACGAGATTCCTTTTAAGAGGGGTAGGATTTGTAATACCCGAATTATATATGAATATGAACAATTAATAATTCTATTATATATAGTTCATTTTTTTATAGTGCTCATTTTTTTATGAATAGACTAATTAATAAATAAATGTTTCATAGGCATTCCTTTATAAGTAAATATTAAACATTTAAATTTGAATATGGTTAAAGATCTATTCTCTTGAAAAAAATAATCTTTGAATGGTGCGATTTAATTTGTAGTGAGTTATATGTTTTGGCGCATTTACTTAAAATAATGGAATGGTAATAGAAGTAAAATAAAATATACTTTGCATCATGCGTGATTTTCTTGTATTGTTGCACTCATATTTGAATTTATAATCCGGATTTGGATTTGAAGTAAGGTTTAAAACAGAAATAAGACAACAGGAAAATAAAACAAAAAAATGAAGCCTAAAATCTACGTGAAAACCCATGGCCGTT
Organism: Zea mays; assembly: GCF_902167145.1. NCBI lineage: Eukaryota > Viridiplantae > Streptophyta > Magnoliopsida > Poales > Poaceae > Zea > Zea mays. The sequence continues at coordinate 24,509,262 of NC_050102.1, read as the reverse complement.
TGGCCACTAGTCAAGACGTGGACATAATCTTTTTCGATTTTATTAATCCCCTAGCCGATGATGACTCCATCCCATCATTCACGTCGCCTGGTCTATTTGGGGCACCGCCGTGTGGGTCCCGCGGGCAGAGTAATCAACAGATGCCTGCATGTCTTGCACCTCTGACGGGTGGGGTTGAGGGTGTCAGGTTCTTCTTTCCAGGATGCTCGGCCTTGTCTGTTGCTGCAGCCGCAATTTCTTCGTGCCCTCGGGATTTTCGGAATATGGTTGAGATCCTGCCTAAGCAGTACATATAACCTGGTGCCGGCCTACTCCTCTGATTAATGAAGTCGCCGAACCACCTCCTATCGGTACCAAACTAGCAGCGCCAATGGGGTCAGGGTGAGACCGCCGACGCTGTTCCTCAACTTCGCCATCGGTCGGAGTCTGCCAGGCGGCCGGGTTTGGGAACGCCAATGCCGGGAGAGAAATTAAGATCGACCTGTGTGGATCTTCCTCAAGCGCGAGATGTAGGGATGGATGGCCTCGGCCATGGTGTTCCCTTGCCGGTGCGGGTCTCGCCGCGGTGCCGCAACCCCGACGTGGACCGATCTCGTCTCAACCTTGTCGCTGGTGAGTCGCCCTTCAACAGTCTCAGTAGGAGCGTAGCAACCCGTAGCGCCAACTCAATCGGTGTGTCGGTCGCTGGGGAATCGGGCCGCCAGTCACGGGCATGCGTATTGTCGTGGACGGCCGGCAGCGCCGCCGTGGCCGGGTACCGGAGGTAGGCGATGAGTCGTGGGCCGTCCGATCCAAGTAGTGCGGTTGAGGTTAGATCTCACAGGGTCGGCTGGTGCTTTTGTAAAAGAGACCTCGGCAAATAATGAAAACAACCTGCGGTCCAGTCTTGTGATCGCCTGTATCTTAGTAATATTTACGCTAGAGCCCCTGTACTTCTCTGTATTTTAGGCCCGATCCAGATACTTGGGAAAATAGAAAATAATCACAGAAATTGATTCTTAATGCATAAATAAATGTTAAAACTTGTTTAATTTGTAGAAAATTCATATGAACTCCCAATTGGTCCATTCCAGTTCCTAAATTTTTGTAATATTATTTTCTAACCATTTGTGCCACTGTTTTGGCATGAAAGACACATTAACATTTATCTAGCAATTAATCTTGTAGTAAATACATAAAACCTTCAGAAATTCATATCTTAAAATCTGTAACTCCAAATTTAATGATTCCAGTTCCTATGATCTCATTTTAGTGTCTAGATTATTACTGTCTATTTTATTTATATGTTTGGTGTAATGTTAATTTTTGCTATACTATGTATGTATTGTGTTGATGCGAGTAGACGAGCAAGCTACAGAGGATTCTGAGGTTCAGCTGGTAGAGACTGCTGAGCAGGAGCTCGTTGAAGGTAAGTTGTGCCCTTGATCACTTCTTTTACCCATTCATGTTCTTATTAATCATAATGATCTGCATAGGTTAATTTTGATGGGACCCAATAGGTTACCCTAGATTTTGACTATCTTTATACCTTGTTTCACCACTGGTTTTACTACAAACTTTTTGGGTAGTATATGCTATTGCTTTATGTGGCTTTGGGTATAAAGATATTCATCACTCATTGTTATACTTTTTATTATCTGTTTATTATTATTATTCATTATAAGATCATTATATTAATGGGAACATGGAGAACCACCCGGGAAAACAGTGCTACCACAAGGGTTTATGGGACGCCCTTGGCTGATTAACTAAGAAACCTAGTGGATGACTACCTTACCCGAAAGGGGCAAGGGCAGTAGGGGAGTGGTCAGTGTAGGGAGGTCCTTGGGTTGATTTTGCTGCGATGGCGGTCAGGCGAGGGATTCCTGCACTGGAGCTTCCTATAAACTGTAGCGGGTTTTCTGAAGCTAGTGGAACTTTGTAAAGACCTCGTAGTGGTACCCTGCCTCGCTTCCTTGGAAGAGGTGTATGGAGTCTGATCAACTCTGTGGCAAATGGGTAACACGACTTGTGGGTAAAGATGTGCAACCTCTGCAGAGTGTAAAACTGGTATACTAGCCGTGCTCACGGTCATGAGCGGCTCGGACACTCACATGATTAATTTATGGAACTTAAACTTAATCTGTCATTTCATTGCATTTGGGATTATTTTATTATTAATTTTACTTATTATTATAATGGTTTGGTATTTACTTGCACTTAGTAATTGTTAATAAAATTTTGACCAACTTAAAAGCAATGCTCAGCTTCAGCCTTATATCATTGATCAGCCTTACACTTCATGAACTCCCACCTTTGGTGAGTTTATGCCACATTATTCCCCACAACTTGTTGAGCGATGAACATGTGTGAGCTCACTCTTGCTGTCTCACACCCCCCCCCCACAGGAGAAGAATAGGTGGTTCAAGTGGAGCCAAGTATCGAGGAGTTCGATTCGATCTAGGTGGCGTCTCCCAGTCAGCTTTCTGGCGCCAAGGATAGATTTTAGATCCTGCGATATTTATCTCTTATTTTGTAAGACTTCCGCTATGTAATAAAATACTCTGATTATATTGTGACATTTATCTCTATACACTCTGTTATTATATATGTTGTCTTCTTTGGCGCATGTATGAGATGTACCCGGCTTTGTTCCTTAAAACCGGGTGTGACAGACCACCCAAACCACTGCAATATATATGAGGAATATCCACTGGTTAATAGTTGATGATGTCACAACATAGAGAAAGGAAGGGTAAGTTTCTGTCAGGGACCGGACTGTCCGTGCTAGGGGGCCGGACTGTCCGCGCCATCCTGGTGGACGGTCCGTCCGTCTAATCATCGATTCGACAGAAAATAACATCCAAATCCATTCAAATTTTTGCACCATATTCATACTGAGTAACATGAGCAATTCCACCAATCAAAATTGTAATTCCACTGCCCAATTCTAGATCAGAGAGAAAACCCTATGAATCCCCAAATTTGAATAAATCAGACAAATTCCATGAGATTTTGAAATACCGAGATGAAGACATGGTTGATGAACTCCAAACAATCTCCCGGACAGTCCGTGCGCAATTTCAGTTCACCGTCTACTCACAAACGACAAGAATCACCTTTGGCGTGTGGAGTGTGAGAGAGAAAGAGACAAATGTTGAAAGTGACAATCTGACTGCCTCTGCCCGATTTATCTGCCTGTCACGGACGGTCCGCGTGGGGTCTGCGGAAGGTCCGCTCCCTATCAATTCAGACAGTCTGCTCTGCTAACTCGAACTGTCCAGAACCTGATACGTCGGACGGTCCGCGGTCATTACCCGGACAGTCCGCGGCCTGATACTCAAATATCCAAACTTTGTCCACTTTCTGATTTTGAATTTCAAATTTGGTTTATCGCTCAAATATGGACATTTTGACCAATCCAAGGGTTAGTATGCATGCATATACACATTATGTACTTGAGTAACACAAATTTTCATATAAAACTATTTAGATCAAACAAGAATAAAAAAATCATAAAAAATATCCAATAAATAGCCTAGAAAGCACATTTGGAATCTAAATGCAATACTACACATGTGTATTCAACCTCAAGCCACGTTTGAGAGATCTATCACATTCATTTCACTTCTTAATTTGCAAAACCTCGTTTCATCTAATGGCTTTGTAAATATATCGGCCAATTGATCATCCGTGCCAATCGAATATATAGAGATATCTCCCTTTCCAACATGATCTCTCAAGAAGTGATGTCGTATATCAATATGCTTCGTTCTTGAGTGTTGGACCGGATTTGTAGCCAATTTTACCGCACTCTCATTATCACACATGAGAGGCACATTCTTGAAAATGATCCCATAATCCAATAGAGTTTGTTTCATCCATAATAATTGAGCACAACAATTACCGGCCGATATATATTCCGCCTTGGTGGTAGAGAGAGCAACAGAATTTTGCTTCTTAGAAGACCATGAAACAAGAGACCTCCCAAGAAATTGATAACAACCGGAGGTGCTCTTCCTATCAACTTTGCAACCCGCATAGTCCGAATCTGAATATCCAATCAATTCAAATTGAGCACCTTTGGGATACCATAGACCAATATTGGGGGTATACTTCAAATATCTTAGAATTCTTTTTGCGGCTTTCAAGTGAATCTCTCTAGGTGAAGCTTGAAATCGAGCACACATGCAAACACTAAACATAACATCGGGCCTAGATGCGGTAATGTAAAACAAACTACCAATTATTGAGCGAAAAAGTTTTTTATCAACCATTGTACCTCCCTCATCTAAGTCTAGATGACCATTTGTTGCCATAGGAGTCTTGATAGGCTTTGCATTTTCTAAGCCAAACTTCTTGAGCATATCCTTCAAATATTTTGATTGACTTACAAAGATTCCATCCTTCAATTGTTTGATCTGAAGACCGGGAAAGAAGCTCAATTATCCTATCATAGACATTTCAAATTCCTTTGACATCATTTTTCCAAACTCCTCACAAAACAACTCATTAGTGGATCCAAAAATAATATCATCAACATAAATTTGACAAACAAACAAATCTTTGCCAACTCTTTTAGTGAATAGGGTAGTGTCAACCTTTCCAATTTTAAAGTCTTTAGAAAGCAATAAATCCCTAAGCCTTTCATACCAAGCGCGTGGGGCTTGCTTAAGCCCATAGAGAGCTTTAGAAAGCTTGTACACGTGGTTAGGTCTTTTGGGGTCCTCAAAACCGGGAGGTTGTTCAACATACACTAGTTCACTAATCTTACCATTTAGAAAGGCACTCTTTACATCCATTTGGTAGAGCTTGATATTATCAGCACAAGCATAAGCAAGAAGGATCTGGATTGCTTCCAATCTTGCCACGGGAGCAAATGTCTCACCGAAATCCAATCCCTCTATTTGAGTATACCCTTGTGCCACTAACCTTGCCTTGTTTCTTACTACTAATCCATCTTCATTGTGCTTGTTGCAAAACATCCATTTGGTACCAATAACATTGTGGTTCTTTGGTCTCTCAACAAGCTCGCAAACTTTATTTCGGGTGAAGTTATTTAATTCCTCATGCATTGCATTCACCCAATCAACATCAAGTAGAGCTTCATCTACACGGTTAGGTTCCATACAAGATACAAAAGAGAAATGTTCACAAAAAGAAGCTATACGAGAGCGAGTTTGAACACCCTTACTAATGTCACCCACAATTTGATCAACTAGGTGATCCTTCACAATAGAATGATGAAATCTTGATACCATTTGAGAATTACTAGTTGAAGCATGAGGAGGGACCGAATGACTTGAAGTATCTTGATCATGAGCATCCACAACTTCATCATTTTGTTGGCTTTGGTGATTTTCTTTATTTAGGGTTGAAGAGGATGGAATGAGAACCACACTATTATCATCATCTTCTTCTTTTGGCTTTATTTCACCAATAGCCATTGTTTTCATAGCATTTCTCAATTGAGCTCCACCAACATCATCAAGATTATCGTTTTCATCTTGAGACCCATTTGTTTCATCAAACTCAACATCATATGCTTCTTCAATAATACCATGAGTCTTGTTGAAAACTCTATAAGCCTTGCTATTTGATGAATATCCAGGTAGAAAACCCTCATCACATTTCTTCTCAAATTTAGAGAGTCGGCTTCCCTTTCTCAAAATATAGCATTTGCAACCGAATACTCTAAAATATGAGATATTTGGCTTTCTACCAATGATCAATTCATAGGGTGTTTTCTTCAAGAGCTTATGACAATATAGCCTATTTGATGCGTGATAAGCGGTGTTTATGGCTTCGACCCAATAAGAATCCGACACATTATATTTCGCTAGCATAGACCTAGCCATATCAATGAGAGTCCTATTCTTCCTTTCAACAATACCATTTTGTTCCGGAGTATATTTGGAAGAAAATTCATGTTTAATACCCTTGTCATCACAATATTCATCAATTCTAGCATTTTTGAATTCCGACCCATTACCACTTCTAACTTTCTTGATATAAAAATCAAATTGGTTTTGAGCCATTATAGCAAATGACTTGAATGTTTCAAACACATTAGATTTATCCCGAAGAAAATAAACCCAAGTGAATCTAGAATAATCATCCACAATCACAAGGCAATAGGAATTACCGCCAATACTCACAAAAGATGTTGGTCCAAATAAATCCATGTGAAGTAATTCCAAAGGCCGATGAGTAGACATTTGACTCTTATTTGGATGAATATTTGCCACATGCTTCCCGGCTTGACAAGAGCTACACAATTTGTTCTTCTCAAATTTCACATCTTTCAAGCCACAGACTAAGTCATGTTTGGTTAAATGATTGAGTTGCTTCATTCCAACATGATCAAGTCTTCTATGCCATAACCAACCTAGTGAAGCCTTTGAGAATAAGCAAGTTGTGAGCTTTGCCTCACTGGATGAGAAATCAACAAGATAAAGATTTTCACATCTAAAGCCTTTAAACTTAAGATTGGTACCATCAACACTAGAGATAATAACATCATCAAGGTAAAACTGCAACTAAATCCTAAATCACATAATTGAGCTACGAAAAGTAAATTAAAATATAAAGACTCAACCAAGAGCACATTTGATATGGAATGATCATTCGAAATAGCAATTTTACCCAAACCTTTAACCTTTCCTTTGCGATTATCTCCAAATGTGATACTATCATAACTTGAGCAATCTTCCACACTCATTTGGGTGAACATTTTCATATCTCCAGTCATGTGTTGAGTGCATCCACTATCCAACACCCAATGATTCCCTCCCGCCTTGTAGTTCACCTACAAAAGGAAATCAATCTCTTTTAGGTACCCAAACTTGCTTGGATCCTTGGATGTTAGTGTCCAAGGTCTTTGGCACCCAAATGGCTTTCTTCTTATTGCCAACAATTGAAGTACCAACAAATTTAGCATGAACACCTTTTGCATTATGAGAAAGAACATAACAGTGCTCAAAATAAGTGGAGGATACATTCTTGAGCTTAGGACAATTCTTCTTGATATGTCCCTTCTTGTGACACTTGTGACACACTTTGTCACATTCTTTCACAAACAATGTCTTTTGCTTTACAAAAGCATTCTTTCCTTTCTTGGGAACATATCCAAGACCCTCACGATTAAGTGAGTACCATTGACTTCCCAATATGAAATCCAATTTAGCCTTTCCACCATATGCCTTCTCTAGATCATGGGTTAGAGCATTTACTCTCTCTACCAATACTTCATTCTCAACAATGATTTGTGATTCATCACGAGCAATATTATCATTCACAAGAGAAATTTTGTATTTATCACAAATAGAGTTAGTAGGTTGTGGTTCACTTGTAGGACTATGAAGTAAGTCACAAGTGACTCCAACATCCTCGGTGACCACCACAACTTCATGCACAATAGATGAGTTTTGAGCTTCCACAAGCTTCTTTCAGATTGTTGTGAGAGGTCTTGAGCTCCTCAAAAGACACTCGGAGGTTTTTATACAATTCCTTCAATGTCTTAAACTTTTCTTTTTCTTTGTGCATGTAGTCATTGGCCTCACCTAACATTCTAACAAGATCATCATATGAATAGCCATCATCATCAACAACATCATCATCATCTACATCATTTAAATCGGTTATGATTTTTACCTTAGCACCTCCCTTTGTCATGAGACAATGAGGGTGTTGGGGACTTGTTCTCAAATGCTATGAGTTAAGAACAAGGCAACACAAAGAATGTTAAACGTTAATGCCCTTCGTTCTTTGAGGCATTATTTCCCTTAGAATATAATGATCTTCGGACGAAGGTTATGAATGACATACCTTCATCAGTACAGCGTATGGTAACGAAAAAAGAATCATATGAAATGTAAAATATAACATGAATAATTATGTATTATTACAGACTCATTTCTATTTTATTATCATAGAAAAATAGAAATGATATCAAGTTACAAATGTACCTTCGGCTTAAAAGAAGGTAAGGGTACAAGCGTGACGCAAAAGCAAATGCCCAGTCAGCGTGAACAGTACGGGAGCACTGTTCATCTATTTATAGGCACGAGACACGGCTCATATAAAATTACACCCATGCCCTTTACATTTGCTAATGACTCTATAGTGATCCATCGAGGTCTAAATAGTCTTTTCCCTTTTAAGTCGGTTCCCTTTTCTGCTATCATGCCGAAGCTCCCCTGCGCATAGCTTCGGCTCTGCGCCATCTTTCGTATTCTTTGTGCTTCTTCGCGCTGTGGTTCTGATCCGAGTCCGAAGGTGCCTGTTCATGTATTATACTCCAGAAACATTGTTAAATCATGTTTTTGAGGACCTTCGAAAGACGAAGGCCCCCAACAGTAGCCCCTCGCAAGGTTAATTTGTTAGAATAACGAATTCAAATTGTGATATGGACGAAGGCCCTAAGCCGAAGGTCCAAAAAAACACCTTCCCTTTGCTAGAATAGCAACAATCAATGACAGGCGGGGCCCTCCAACTTGGAGCGCGCTGGGCGTATAAATAAGAACTCACCCCGAGCACATTTGGTACACCTGCTTTGTTTTGCTTGATTTCTTAGCTCTTGCTTTCCAACAGTTGCTTAGTTTCTTAAATTTTCTGAGCTTCGGATTTAAGGACATATTTTCATCAGTTCCGAAGATAAGATGTCTCAAGACAAGAAGACAGTTGTTGAAACAAAGCTAACTGAAGAGAAGAAGCTTCTTGAGGAAAAGACTGCTGGATTCATTGAGTCAATTGTAAAGACAAATACAGAAAAGATTACAAAAGAAATTCTAGAAGGCTTATATGAAGATACCGATGACAGCGATAGTTATGACGTAGAAAGTGGGGGCGAAGACTCCGAAGATCGGCCTTGGCGGCCAAGTCACTCAGTCTTCGAGAAATCGACTATCAGACAGGGTCATCTTGATAACATGAGAGGAAGGTATTTTCGAGACATATCTATTGTGAGGGCTGACAACGGAGACAGGACTGTTCCTGTTCCTGAAGAAAATGAAGTCGTAATCTACCGAAGCTTCTTCAAGGCTGGGCTTCGGTTCCCCTTAAGCAGATTTGTGGTTGAAGTTCTAAAGATATATGAGATTTTCCTTCACCAGATTACCCCCGAAGCAATTATCAGAATGGGGATCTTCGTATGGGCCGTGAGGAGTCAAGGTTTGGAACCAAGTGCAAAATGTTTCTGTAGTATGCACAAACTTTTATATGAGACGAAGCCCTGGGGTAAGAAACAGTATCATACCAATTTTGGTTGCTACAGCTTCGTTGCTCGTTCAGGCTCAAGCTGCCCAGTGCCAACCTTTCGGAAGAGATGGCCTAGAGACTGAATGAAAGAATGGTTCTATGTAAAAATGATTTAAAGGCGAGGAAAGACATTACAGAGATCATCATGCGCCCCATTTGGTCTCGCTTCGGCCTTCGGAAACTGAAGGTAGAAATTGATGAAGCAGCCGAAGGATGCCGAAGGGCCTTCGGAATAGTTTGCTCTTTCATCGGGACAAGGGACTTAGTCTAAGAACATGTGGCCTACAGGATATGGCCATTGGTAGACAACTGGGAGATGCCAAAAGAGACCATCAGCAACCCTAACGAAGGTGGTTTGGTTCGTTTGAAATATACCTTCAGGTTTAGAGACCAATTTATCGAACCAGACGACGACTGGCTGAAATGTGTTGAAAATACTAGTGATGAACTACTTGGGGCCTACTCCAAGGCTGAAGATAACGCACTATCTGCGGCCTTCGGGAGCCAAAAAAAAGAAGAGGCTAAATAGAGTTTTTGATGCTATTGGATTTATGTATCCTGACTACCGCTACCCGCCACGGGGGCAGAAGAGAAAGAGTGGAACTTCTGGGAGGGATGTTGCTTCAGCCGCCTCGAGCGAGCCCGCGCTGAAGAAGAAAAAGGTGAAGGTTCTTACTCACCGACCGCGCTACATTGAACCGGCCACAGTGTCTGACTTTGGCGGTGAGACCTCTTCGGCTACTGAAGTCGAAGGACCTACCCTTACGTAGAGGATTGAAGAGCCGGCTGCAATGCCGAAGGCTGACAAAATTGAAGAACCGAGACCCGAAGAAACAAAAGCATCAGAAATTCTAAGCCCTTCGGTAGGAGTGGAGGCGTCGAAGATACAAAAAGATCTAGCGTTAACCCCAAAGAGAAAAAGGATGGCTAGTGTGTTAGATGTGCTGGTGACGATTAAAACTTCAAGTTCTACTCCAGGAAAAATTGCCAAGACTTCGAAGGCACAGGTTGAAACAGAAACAAAGCTGACCGAAGTCGAAGCTACAATGAGCCGGGTCGATGCTGAAATTGGGCCTTCAGAGCCCATCAAAGAGAAATCCTCGGAAATTGGAGAAAAGGCAGCAGAGGAAGAAGCTATAAAACAAATTTTGCCTGAAAAATCGGCCACTCCTACTCCCGAAGCTTTGAAAGAGAATACTGAGTATATTATCCGTCATGCTTCGGGAAAAATCTCTCTAACGAAGAAAAGCAAGAAGCTCAATACTATGCCCAGAAACTGAAATATCCAAAGGGGGCATTGGTATTCAACGGCAGCGGAGAAGAAGATTTCTTGTATTGTCTCCCAGACAGCAAGGAGATTTCTGTCTGCCGGGAGATGAGCAGAAGCTTCGGATTCCCGACACTAGAAGACGGGCTTTCGGTGCTATCGAAAGATGAGTTGGCCGACAGTTTAGCATATAATAGTTTAAAGGTGTGAGAATGATTTTTTTGTACTTAAAAACGATTTTTTTATTTGCTTATACTTAATACCGCACTTCTTTTGCAGGGCTTGATTCTTAGCAATGCCCTCAGGGCGCAGAAAAATGTCGAAGACGAAGGATGCACTATAGCTCTGAACAACCTTCATTCCGAAGTAATTGAACTAAGGAACGAAGGTCTTGAAAAAGATAAAATATTAAATTCATTGGTGAACAAAATAAAAGAAGACGAAGCTACTTCCAAAGCCCAAGCTGAAGCCCAGAAATGTGAAATTGAAGACCTTCGGAAACAGCTGGCTGAAGCAAAATTGAAATGTGCTGTTGGTGAAGCTGAACGAGATGCCAGTGATTACTGGAAAAATTACTGGGAAAAAACAGTTGTAAAACTTCGCGCATCAAAAGAAAAATGTTTTGAAAAATCTATAGAATGTGTGAAAAAGATAAAAACTAGCTTCGCCAATGTTGGCGCATATTCAAGTGAAGACAACTTCGTACGGGGCGATCCCGAAGGCCCAATTGAATGGATCAGCAGCGAGGCCGAAGCCTTTGAGGAGATTTTAAATGACCGTGGAGACGTCTGTGCCTTCTCTGGCGTGAGGGGAATTGCGGCTATTTTGGAGAAGGCAGGTTGCGAACATGTGAAAACTTTGGCGCAAGCCGAAGCTGCTTTTATCTATTGATGATACGAAGGACCCCTTGGCCGAAGCAAGCCTAGTTGTTGGAAAATTCTTCACTGACATCTGGGAAAATGGCGGCCGAGGGATGGTCCACAAAATAATAAAGAAGAGCGAAAAAGATACTCATGATGCGAGGGAAACAACGAAGGCAGCTGAAAAAGCTGCGGAACTTGAAAGGCGGATAGGTATTGCTTAATAGCTTTTAACTTTATTGTTTATTTTTGTGACTTCGAACTTATTTACGTTTTCTACCACAGCCGAACTATCTCCTCCGCCAGAGCTCTTCGAGTCATTGGTCGACCCAGAGACAAAGGAATCAGCAGAAATCATTAACATGGCCGAAAGAATTATGGACGAAGTCGTTACTCCACTGCTGACTGAAGCTGCAGACAAAGTTTTGAAAGAAGAAGAATAGATATTGCAAAAATATTGCTTGGAATATTAATGTAACATTTGCTGGACTATGCTTGTAATATTTGGTGCTCATGGGTTCTTAATGTAATGTATAAATGGCTTTGTAATTCATTTCTTTGCGATGCATGAAACTTTTATATACATACCGTTTTTGAGCCTTCGGCGAAAAAACACCTTCCCTTCTTTTCATGCTTCGTAAAGAAGAGCTTTTATGCTTCGTGAAAAATCCTCCAATCGTCGCAAAAACATTAATGCTTCGTCAGTAATAGACTTTCTTCCTCCATATCAGAGTTCTTCATAAAAAATGCTCCAAGCGTCGCCAAAACACTGATGCTTCGACAACAATAGACTTTTTCCTCCACATCAAAGTTGATAAAACTGTATTTCTTCAAAACTTATTTTTTGCCTTAGCACGATTTCACTTTTTCGAAGCATTATCTGAAGGTCAACATTGTATCCCCTTCTTGTGCCATTGGTGCAATATGATGTATGATGTTATGTTATGCGAAATGATGTGATGATGTTATGCTATGCAAAATGATACTTTGTGCCGAAGACACACACTCACATCCCCATATTGGAATACACAATCTCTTTGACGTTTATTTTTCGGCTTCACCGCTTATTTTTCGGAGTATCAGCGCTGACTTTTCGCTGTAAGTTCTGCATTCCCTTAGGAACATCTTTTGAACTTCTTCGCCTTCTATTTTGGCGGTATTCTCGTTGACTTTTTGCGCTTCGCCTTATATTTCGGCGGTATTTGGCTCTGCATTTCTTTTGGAACGACTTTTGAGCAGAAAACTTACACTGCGCTCCCTTAGGAACGACTTTCTGTAGCTTCGGCAAACTTACGCTGCGTTCCGTAGAACGACTTTTTGTAACTTCGGAGATACTTGTGATGTACTTTTTAGCCGCGCGTTCTCTTAGGAACAACTTTTTGTGCTTCGGTGACTTTTTTGGACTCCGTAAGTCTGTGGAGAAGATATATTTTCACTATGGCAAAAACGAAGCTATTACAAGGAATTGAAAACGACAAGAAAACTAGGTTTTCAATAATTGTTCCTTAGTAAGAAAGAAAATGACAATGAATGTAAAAACTGTTTCAGGGGTAGGATATCTCTTAATAGATATGCTTCGATTCTGGCACAGTACTGTTGACTGTGCGAGCTTCGGACTCCTCCCTGAAATCTCGCTGTTGGTGGGCCTATTGGCTCCCTTCTGGCTGTTGGCCCCGTGGATATGTAGATTGTAATGGTGGCGGAGGTGGAGGCTGTTGCCATGATGCCTGTGGCTGGCTAGCCGAAGCAACAGAAGCTGCAGGATGGTTACCCACATACTCTGGTATGTAGGGTGAGTGATACGAAGCAGTGTGCATGACCTGCTTTGGCTGGTTCTGTTGGGCTGCAGCTTCTGCTATTTCCTTCTGTTTCTGGATGGTGACATGGCACATCCTTGTAGTATGGCCCTTGTCCTCACCACAGAATAGGCAGTAAATTTTTCTAGGTTGATCCCCAAACCTTCCTCCGAAGCCCCTGGCGCCTCTGCCTCTTGGAGCTGGCGGTCGAAGATAGATTTGTTGCTGCCCCGAAGCTTGCGAGGAATATTGTGGCCTCTGTTGCTGACTTCCTCTATCGTCATTCTGGGTGGAGTGGATTGATCTGACGTGCCTTGGGTGTATTCTCCCTCTGAAGCCCCTGGTCATCTCAGAGAACCTGTAGGCTTCCTCCCTTCTTTGACGAAAGTCATTGTCGGCGCGGATGTATTCATCCATTTTTTGAAGCAGCTTCTCCAAAGTCTATGGAGGCTTTCTAGCAAAATACTGGGCAGTAGGTCCTGAACGAAGCCCCTTGATCATGGCCTCAATGACAATTTCATTGGGCACTGTAGGCGCTTGTGCTCTCAGACGCAAGAACCTTCGGACGTATGCCTGAAGATACTCCTCGTGATCTTGCGTGCATTGAAACAGAGCCTGAGCTGTGACTGGCTTCGTCTGGAAGCCCTGGAAGCTTGTCACCAGCATGTCTTTGAGCCTCTGCCATGAAGTGATAGTTCCTGGCCGAAGAGAAGAATACCATGTCTAGGCCACATTCTTAACTGCCATGACGAAGGATTTGGCCATGATAGCTGCATTGCCTCCATATGAAGATATGGTTGCTTCATAACTCATCAAAAACTGCTTCGGGTCTGAATGCCCATCATACATTGGAAGCTGAGGTGGCTTGTATGATGGGGGCCACAGGATAGCCTGCAGTTCTGCTGCCAAGGGAGAAGCATCATCAAAAGTAAAGGTATCATGATTAAAATCATCATACCATCCATCGTCGTTGAACAAGCCCTCTTGATGAAGCTCCCTATACTGGGGCCTTCGGTCTTGCTCGTCTTGAGCAAGGTGACGTACTTCTTTAGTAGCTTCGTCAATCTGCCTTTGAAGGTCAGCTAGTCGAGCCATCTTCTCCTTCTTCTTTTGCACTTGCTGATGAAGCATCTCCATATTTCTGATTTCTTGGTCCAACTCGTCCTCCTGAGGTGTTGGACTGGTGGTCTTCCTCTTCTGGCTTCGGGCCTCTCGAAGAGAAAGGGTCTCCTGGTTCGGGTCCAGCGGCTGCAGAGCGGCAGCCCCTGTTGCTGAAGCTTTCTTCGGTGGCATGACGAAGGTCAGTGCTTGCCGAAGGTGGTCGAAAAGGATTCACCGGAGGTGGGCGCCAATGTTGGGGACTGAAAGGGAAATGTGCCTTTGGGCCATTTCTAAGTATTTTAGTGATTGAATGCCAACACAAGTGTTTAAATGTGAATCTATGCCCATGGGTGAACAAAGTGCAAATCAAGAGCAAAGGTATGTTTCTAAGTCTTAGTACATTGGTTTTGTGTACTAATATGCTTGTCTTAGTATCAGAAACAGAAAGAAGAAGAAAAGAGAAGAGTTGGCTGTGTACAGCCAAGAGGCTGTTTCGGTCTGGGGCACCGGACTGTCCGGTGGTGCACCGGACAGTGTCCGGTGCGCCAGGCTGCCTCGAGCGAAGTAGCCGCTCTCGGGAATTCACCGGCGACGTACGGCTATAATTCACCGGACTGTCCGGTGTGCACCGGACTGTCCGGTGAGCCAACGGTCGGCCGGGCCAACGGTCGGCCGCGCGATCTGCGCGGGACACGTGGCCGAGCCAACGGTCGGAAGGGGGCACCGGACTGTCCGGTGTGCACCGGACATGTCCGGTGCGCCAACGGCTCCCGCATCTGCAACGGTCGACTGCGCTGTTTAAGGAAGGAAATCGGGCACCGGACAGTGTCCGGTGTGCACCGGACTGTCCGGTGCGCCCGACGACAGAAGGCAAAGATGGCCTTCCAGATTTGTTCTCAACGGCTCCTAGCTGCCTTGGGGCTATAAAAGGGACCCCTAGGCGCATGGAGGGAGACACCAAGCAACCTTAGAGCATTCTTGATCATCCACACTCAGTCTTTGCGCATTTGTTTGTCATTCTAAGTGATTCGAGCTCCGTTCTAGTGAGAACTTTGAGATAGTCTTTGAGCTCGATTCTTGGCCGTGTGTGTGCGCATTTTTGCTGTGGATTTGTGTGTGTTGCTTCTCTTCCTTACTCCGTGATTCTTTGTGAACATCAAAAGTGTAAGGGTGAGAGGCTCCAAGTTGTGGAGATTCCTCGCGAACGGGATAAGAAAAGAAAAGCATAACACTGTGGTATTCAAGTTGATCATTGGATCACTTGAGAGGAGTTGAGTGCAACTCTCGTCCGTTGGGACGCCACAACGTGGAGTAGGCAAGTGTTGTACTTGGCCGAACCACGGGAAAAATCACTGTATCTTCTCTGTGTTGAAATTCTTTGTGCAAGACCTCCTCACTAGCCACTTGGCAATTATTGTGCTAACACTTAACAAGTTTTTGTGGCTATAAGTTTAAGTTTTACAGGATCACCTATTCACCCCCCCTCTAGGTGCTCTCAATTGGTATCAGAGCCGTTCTCTTCAAGAAGGGACTAATCGCCCGAAGAGATGGATCCTAAGGGGAAGGGAATCGTGATCAACGACAAGGAGAAGGAGTCCTTCGTCAACGAGCCAAGGGATGACAAGTCCAATGACTCGGGCTCGGGCCACAAGCGCAAAGACGGAAAGAAGAAGAAGACAAGGCGCATCAAGGAGATCGTCTACTACGACGATAGCGATGAGTCTACCTCTTCCCAAAAGGACGACGACAACGACTACAGGAAGACGGTCAATTCGAACTTTTCATTTGATTATTCTCGTATTCCACATAGTTCGAATTCGCATTTGCTTTCCATTCCTCTTGGCAAACCTCCACACTTCGATGGGGAAGACTACGGATTTTGGAGTCACAAAATGCGTAGTCACTTATTCTCTCTCCATCCAAGCATATGGGAGATTGTAGAGAATGGAATGAAATTTGATAGCTCGGATAGCCCTATGCTTATAAATGAACAAATCCATAGAAATGCACAAGCTACTACTGTTCTATTAGCATCTTTGTGCAGGGAAGAGTACAATAAGGTGAGCGGCTTGGACAACGCCAAGCAGATATGGGACACCCTCAAAATCTCTCACGAGGGGAACGACATCACCATGCTCACTAAAATGGAGTTGGTGGAGGGCGAGCTTGGACGATTCGCAATGATAAGGGGAGAAGAGCCAACCCAAACTTACAACAGGCTGAAGACCCTTATCAACAAAATAAGGAGCTACGGAAGCACGCGATGGACGGACCACGACGTCGTCCGCCTAATGCTAAGGTCCTTTACCGTTCTTGATCCTCATTTGGTGAACAATATTCGTGAAAATCCTAGGTACACCAAGATGTCGCCCGAAGAAGTTCTTGGAAAATTTGTAAGCGGGCGAATGATGATCAAGGAGGCAAGGTATGTGGACGACGCATTGAATGGTCCAATCCATGAGCCTCAACCCATTGCTCTCAAGGCAACAAGGAGCAAGGAGGCGCTACCAAGCAAGGTGGCGCAAGTTGAGGCGGCCGGGCTAAATAATGAGGAGATGGCCCTCATCATTAAGCGCTTCAAGACAGCGCTTAAAGGTCGCAAGGGACAGCCAAGCAAGACCAAGACAAAGGAGAAGCGCTCATGCTTCAAATGCGGTAAGCTTGGTCATTTTATTGCTAACTGTCCCGATAATGAAAGTGACCAGGAACAAGGGAGCAAGAGGGAGAAGAAGAAGACATACAAGAAGGCAAAGGGCGAAGCACATCTAGGCAAGGAGTGGGATTCGGATTGCTCCTCCTCCGACTCCGACAATGAAGGACTCGCCGCCACTGCCTTCAACAAGTCATCCTTATGGCAAGGGAGAAGAAGGTGAGTACTCAAGACTCCACTTATGCTTCTTCTAGTGATAATGAGTCTAGTGATGATGATGACATAGATTATTCATGCTTGTTCAAGGGCTTAGATAGATCTAAGATAGGTAAAATTAATGAGTTGATTGATGCTTTGAATGATAAGAATAGATTACTAGAAAAACAAGAGGATCTTTTATATGAGGAGCATGATAAATTTGTTAGTGCACAAAATTCTCTTGCTCTAGAAATTAAAAGAAATGAAGTGCTTTCTAGTGAATTATCTTCTTGTCATGAAACCATTGCTACTTTAAAAGGTGTTAATAATGATTTAAATGCTAAACTAGAAGTGGCTAGTAAATCTAACTCTTGTGTAGAACATGTTATGGTTTGCACTAGGTGTAAAGATTTTAATGTTGATGCTTGTAGTGAACACCTAATTTCAATTTCTAAATTGAATGATGAAGTGGCTAGTCTTAATGCCCAACTTAAGACTAGCAAAAGCGAATTTGATAAATTAAAATTTGCAAGGGATGCCTATACGATTGGTAGACATCCCTCAATTAAGGATGGACTTGGCTACAAAAGGGAAGCCAAGAACTTGACAAGCCATAAGGCTCCCATCTCCGCCAAGGAGAAAGGGAAGGCTCCTATGGCTAGTAGTGTGCAAAAGAACCATGCCTTTATGTACTATGATAGAAGACAACCTAGAAATGCTTATAGGAGTTGTAATGCATATAATGCCTTTGATTCTCATGCCATGTTTGCTTCTAGCTCTTCTTATGTGCATGATAGAAATGTTGGTAGGAGAAATGCTGTTCATAATATGCCTAGAAGAAATGTTGTTAATGTTCCTAGGAAATTAAATGAACCTTCTACAATATATCATGCTTTGAATGCTTCCTTTGCAATTTGTAGAAAGGATAGAAAGGTGATTGCTAGGAAATTAGGGGCAAAATGCAAGGGTGATAAAACTTGCATTTGGGTCCCTAAGACAATTGTGACTAACCTTGTAGGACCCAACAAGAGTTGGGTACCTAAGTCCCAAGCCTAAATTTGCCTTGCAGGTTTATGCATCCGGGGGTTCAAGCTGGATTATCGACAGCGGATGCACAAACCATATGACGGGGGAGAAGAAGATGTTCACCTCCTACGTCAAGAATAAGGATTCCCAAGATTCAATTATATTCGGTGATGGGAATCAAGGCAAGGTAAAAGGGTTAGGTAAAATTGCAATTTCTAATGAGCATTCTATCTCTAATGTATTTTTAGTGAAGAATCTTGGATATAATTTGCTATCTGTTAGTCAATTATGTCATATGGGATATAACTGTCTATTTACAAATGTAGATGTGTCTGTCTTTAGAAGAAGTGATGGTTCACTAGCTTTTAAGGGTGTATTAGACGACAAACTTTATTTAGTTGATTTTGCAAAAGAAGAGGCCGGTCTAGATGCATGCTTAATAGCTAAGACTAGCATGGGCTGGCTGTGGCATTGCCGCTTAGCACATGTGGGGATGAAGAACCTTCACAAGCTTCTAAAGGGAGAACATGTGATAGGTTTAACTAACGTGCAATTCGAAAAAGATAGACCTTGTGCAGCTTGTCAAGCAGGTAAACAAGTGGGAGGAGCGCATCACAGTAAGAATGTGATGACCACTTCAAGACCCCTAGAGCTGCTGCATATGGACCTCTTCGGACCTGTCGCCTATCTGAGCATAGGAGGGAGTAAGTATGGTCTAGTTATTGTTGATGACTTTTCCCGCTTCACTTGGGTGTTCTTTTTGCAGGATAAGTCTGAAACCCAAGGAACCCTCAAGCGCTTCCTCAGGAGAGCTCAAAATGAGTTTGAGCTCAAAGTGAAGAAGATAAGGAGCGACAACGGGTCCGAGTTCAAGAACCTTCAAGTGGAGGAGTTCCTTGAGGAGGAAGGGATCAAGCACGAGTTCTCCGCTCCCTACACACCCCAGCAAAATGGTGTGGTAGAGAGGAAGAACAGGACGCTAATCGATATGGCAAGGACGATGCTTGGAGAATTCAAGACCCCCGAGTGTTTCTGGTCGGAAGCCGTGAACACGGCTTGCCACGCCATCAACAGGGTCTACCTTCATCGCCTCCTCAAGAAGACTTCGTATGAGCTACTAACCGGTAACAAACCCAATGTATCTTACTTTCGTGTATTTGGGAGCAAGTGCTACATTCTAGTGAAGAAGGGTAGAAATTCTAAGTTTGCTCCCAAAGCTATAGAAGGGTTTTTGTTAGGTTATGACTCAAATACAAAGGCGTATAGAGTCTTCAACAAATCATCGAGTTTGGTTGAAGTCTCTAGCGACGTTGTATTTGATGAGACTAATGGCTCTCCAAGAGAGCAAGTTGTTGATTGTGATGATGTAGATGAAGAAGATGTTCCGACGGCCGCTATACGAACCATGGCGATTGGAGAAGTGCGGCCACAGGAACAAGATGAACGAGATCAACCTTCTTCCTCAACTATGGTGCATCCCCCAACCGAAGATGACGAATAGGTACCTCAAGTGGAGGCGCTTGATCAAGGGGGAGCACAAGATGATCAAGTGATGGAGGAAGAAGCGCAACTGGCACCTCCAACCCAAGTTCGAGCGATGATTCAAAGGGATCATCCCGTCGACCAAATTCTGGGTGATATTAGCAAGGGAGTAACTACTCGATCTCGATTAGTTAATTTTTGTGAGCATTACTCCTTTGTCTCTTCTATTGAGCCTTTCAGGGTAGAGGAGGCCTTGCTAGATCCGGATTGGGTATTGGCCATGCAGGAGGAACTCAACAACTTCAAGCGCAATGAAGTTTGGACACTGGTGCCTCGTCCCAAGCAAAATGTTGTGGGAACCAAGTGGGTGTTCCGCAACAAACAAGACGAGCACGGGGTGGTGACGAGGAACAAGGCTCGACTTGTGGCAAAAGGTTATGCCCAAGTCGCAGGTTTGGACTTTGAGGAGACGTTTGCTCCTGTGGCTAGGCTAGAATCAATTCGAATCTTGCTAGCATATGCCGCTCACCATTCTTTCAGGTTGTTCCAAATGGATGTGAAGAGCGCTTTCCTCAACGGGCCAATCAAGGAGGAGGTGTACGTGGAGCAACCCCCTGGCTTCGAGGATGAACGGTACCCCGACCACGTGTGTAAGCTCTCTAAGGCGCTCTATGGACTTAAGCAAGCCCCAAGAGCATGGTATGAATGCCTTAGAGACTTTCTAATTGTTAATGCTTTCAAGGTTGGGAAAGCCGATCCAACTCTTTTTACAAAGAAATGTGATGGTGATTTGTTTGTGTGCCAAATTTATGTCGATGACATAATATTTGGTTCTACTAACCAAAAGTCTTGTGAAGAGTTTAGCAGGGTGATGACACAGAAATTCGAGATGTCGATGATGGGCGAGTTGAACTACTTTCTTGGGTTTCAAGTGAAGCAACTCAAGGACGGCACCTTCATCTCTCAAACAAAGTACACGCAAGACTTGCTGAAGCGGTTTGGGATGAAGGACGCCAAGCCCGCAAAGACTCCGATGGGGACCGACGGACACACCGACCTCAACAAAGGAGGTAAGTCCGTTGATCAAAAAGCATACCGGTCAATGATAGGTTCTCTGCTTTACTTATGTGCTAGTAGACCGGATATTATGCTTAGCGTATGCATGTGTGCTAGATTTCAATCCAATCCTAAGGAGTGTCACTTAGTGGCGGTGAAGCGAATTCTTAGATATTTGGTTGCTACGCCTTGCTTCGGGCTCTGGTATCCAAAGGGGTCTACCTTTGACTTAGTTGGATACTCAGATTCCGACTATGCTGGATGTAAGGTCGATAGGAAGAGTACATCAGGGACGTGCCAATTCTTAGGAAGGTTCCTGGTGTCGTGGAACTCTAAGAAACAAACCTCTGTTGCCCTATCCACCGCTGAGGCCGAGTATGTTGCCGCAGGACAGTGTTGCGCGCAACTACTTTGGATGAGGCAAACCCTCCGGGACTTTGGCTACAATCTGAGCAAAGTCCCACTCCTATGTGATAATGAGAGTGCTATCCGCATGGCGGAAAATCCTGTTGAACACAGCCGCACAAAGCACATAGACATCCGGCATCACTTTTTGAGAGACCACCAGCAAAAGGGAGATATCGAAGTGTTTTATGTTAGCACCGAGAACCAGCTAGCCGATATCTTTACCAAGCCTCTTGATGAGAAGACCTTTTACAGGTTGCGTAGTGAGCTAAATGTCTTAGATTCGCGGAACTTGGATTGAATTGTAGCATACATGTGTTTATGCCTTTGATCATGTTCATTCTGCATTTTGTTGCTTATTGTGGTGCTCAAGTTGTACAACCACTCCCTGGACCTCACAAGTCCGTTGCAAAGTGATGCACATGTTTAGGGGGAGATGTGTTACAACTTGACCCTTTGAGACTAACCATGTGCTTGAGTTTGATGATTTAGTCTCGAAGGAGGATTGAAAGGGAAAAGGTGGACTTGGACCATGAAAGACTTCCACTGCACTCCGTTGAGAGGGTAATTTATTCCAAGTTCATCTTTAGACTCTTATTGCCTGTTTGCTCTTAATTGAAGATTTTGGTGAGGCAATGGGGTTAATGGGGCCAAGATTGATCCCGTTTTGGTGCTTGATGCCAAAGGGGGAGAAAATAAAGGCCAAAGCAATAAATGGATCAGCTACCACTTGAGAAACTTTGAAAACAGTAGGATAGAGTTTTTGAAATCTTTGATCAATCTCTTTTGGAATGACTCTCTTTATGCTTCAACATTGGTGTTTGACTTAGAGATAGAGATTTGAGTTTGATTTGCAAAAACAAACCAAGTGGTGGCAAAGGATGATCCATATATGCCAAATTGAATCAAAATAAACTTAAGTTTTTATTTTTGAAGTAATATTGCACTTGTTCTAGTTGCTTTATGTTGTGTTGGCATAAATCACCAAAAAGGGGGAGATTGAAAGGGAAATGTGCCTTTGGGCCATTTCTAAGTATTTTAGTGATTGAATGCCAACACAAGTGTTTAAATGTGAATCTATGCCCATGGGTGAACAAAGTGCAAATCAAGAGCAAAGGTATGTTTCTAAGTCTTAGTACATTGGTTTTGTGTACTAATATGCTTGTCTTAGTATCAGAAACAGAAAGAAGAAGAAAAGAGAAGAGTTGGCTGTGTACAGCCAAGAGGCTGTTTCGGTCTGGGGCACCGGACTGTCCGGTGGTGCACCGGACAGTGTCCGGTGCGCCAGGCTGCCTCGAGCGAAGTAGCCGCTCTCGGGAATTCACCGGCAACGTACGGCTATAATTCACCGGACTGTCCGGTGTGCACCGGACTGTCCGGTGAGCCAACGGTCGGCCGGGCCAACGGTCGGCCGCGCGATCTGCGCGGGACACGTGGCCGAGCCAACGGTCGGAAGGGGGCACCGGACTGTCCGGTGTGCACCGGACATGTCCGGTGCGCCAACGGCTCCCGCATCTGCAACGGTCGACTGCGCTGTTTAAGGAAGGAAATCGGGCACCGGACAGTGTCCGGTGTGCACCGGACTGTCCGGTGCGCCCGACGACAGAAGGCAAAGATGGCCTTCCAGATTTGTTCTCAACGGCTCCTAGCTGCCTTGGGGCTATAAAAGGGACCCCTAGGCGCATGGAGGGAGACACCAAGCAACCTTAGAGCATTCTTGATCATCCACACTCAGTCTTTGCGCATTTGTTTGTCATTCTAAGTGATTCGAGCTCCGTTCTAGTGAGAACTTTGAGATAGTCTTTGAGCTCGATTCTTGGCCGTGTGTGTGCGCATTTTTGCTGTGGATTTGTGTGTGTTGCTTCCCTTCCTTACTCCGTGATTCTTTGTGAACATCAAAAGTGTAAGGGCGAGAGGCTCCAAGTTGTGGAGATTCCTCGCGAACGGGATAAGAAAAGAAAAGCATAACACTGTGGTATTCAAGTTGATCATTGGATCACTTGAGAGGAGTTGAGTGCAACTCTCGTCCGTTGGGACGCCACAACGTGGAGTAGGCAAGTGTTGTACTTGGCCGAACCACGGGAAAAATCACTGTATCTTCTCTGTGTTGAAATTCTTTGTGCAAGACCTCCTCACTAGCCACTTGGCAATTATTGTGCTAACACTTAACAAGTTTTTGTGGCTATAAGTTTAAGTTTTACAGGATCACCTATTCACCCCCCCCCCCTCTAGGTGCTCTCAGGGACTTGTTCTCAAATGCTATGAGTTAAGAACAAGGCAACACAAAGAATGTTAAACGTTAACGCCCTTCGTCCTTTGAGGCATTATTTCCCTTAGGATATAATGATCTTCGGACGAAGGTTATGAAGGACATACCTTCATCAGTACATCGTATGGTAACGAAAAAAGAATCATATGAAATGTAAAAGATAACATGAATAATTATGTATTATTATCAACTCATTTCTATTTTATTATCATAGAAAAATAGAAATGATATCAAGTTACAAATGTACCTTCGGCTTAAAAGAAGGTAAGGGTACAAGCGTGACGCAAAAGCAAATGCCCAGTCAGCGTGAATAGTACGGGAGCACTGTTCATCTATTTATAGGCACGGGACGCGACTCATATAAAATTACACCCATGCCCTTTACATTTGCTAATGACTCTATAGTGATCCATTGAGGTCTAAATAGTCTTTTCCCTTTTAAGTCGGTTCCCTTTTCTGCTATCATGTCGAAGCTCCCATGCGCATAGCTTCGGCTCTGCGCCATCTTTCGTATTCTTTGTGCTTCTTCGCGCTGTGGTTCTGATCTGAGTCCGAAGGTGCCTGTTCATGTATTATACTCCAGAAACATTATTAAATCATGTTTTTGAGGACCTTCGGAAGACGAAGGCCCCTAACAGAGGGGATGAGAAAAGTGAAGGGGCTTCCTTGATGGCAATTACGACATTAAGCTTGGATGAGATGTCATCATCATCATCATCCGATCTAGCATCGAATCCCATTCAACTAGGTAGGCTTTGCCATCTTTCTTCTTATTGTAGAATTTCTTCTTCTTCTTATCATCTCCATCTTTGCCCTTCTTCTTGTTAGGTCAATTCATGGCTATGTGACCGGGTTCCCCACACTCAAAACACTTTCTATCATTGAAAGCATTTCTTCTTGATGTTTGGCCTCTTCTAGGCTGACCCCTCTTCCTCTTCATGAATTTGTTTAATTTTTCTACAAATAGAGTCATATCTCCATCACTCTCACTTTCATCTTCTTCATCATCACTATCTTCTTTTTCAATTGCCTTAGAAGCTTTAGCTTTAAGAGCGATTGATTCATTCTTCACTTTCTTTGCCAAACTTATAACATTGGCTTGAGATTCCTTGAATATATCTTGAGCAAGAATTTCTCCCAATACTTCGGTTGGAGAAGTTGTAGATAAATCACTTCTTACTAGCATGGTCACAATAGTCTCATACTTCTCCGGAAGGGATCTAAGGAACTTATGAGTGAAATCCACATCTGGTACATCAAAACCAAGTCCCTTGAGCTCATTCACTATCTCATTTAACCGGTTGAACATATCGAATACACTTTCATCTTCTTTCATAATGAATTGCTCAAATTTTCCTTTGCACACATATAGCTTTGCGCTCTTCACAATTGTAGTTCCTTCATGAATTTCCATTAGCTTAATTCAAATCTCATGAGCAGTTGTGAGATTCTTGATACAGTTGAATTCATTTATGTCAAGAGCATCATAGAATACATTCATGGTTTGATCATTTGTAAGAATGTTTCATTGTCACTAGCCGATGGCTCATCTTGTTTCAACACAACAAACCCATCCTTGACAATTGGCCAAAATTTTCCACCCATCGCTCTAAGATGCATTGACATTCTTATTTTCCAATTGTCATAGTTATTCCCATCAAAATGCGGTGGCTTCCCAATGTGCACATTGTTGTTACTAGCCATTTTGTCCAACTCCGGGATGATTAGATCCACAAACAATGGAGTCCTCGTCTCCGATACCAATTGTAGGATCTAGGACACCGACTAGAGGGGGGTGAATAGACGGTTTTGACTAAAATCAAAAACATTAGAGGAATTTAATCAATATGAAAAGAGGTATAAATTCTCTAGTGACAACAAGTAAGCAATCTATGAGAAACAACTATGGTAATTGTATACAAGAAAGACAATTCATGAAATACTAATTACTTGCACGGTAATAAGTAATGCGAGAAGAGAAAGACATCGGATTTTATCCCGTGGTATCGGTGATTTGCCGATCACCCCTAATCCACGTTGAGGTGGACTTCAAGCTCTCACTTGCTCCTCTATCAAGACATGGCTTGATCTTTGAGCCAAGTGGACAAGAAATCTCTCAATACCTCGTTTCCACTAGCGTTGCCTTTGCCGCTCCGGTGAGGTAGGCGCGAACCCCTCACAATCGACACCGCGACTCCTCCACAATCTTCTTGGAGAGATCGACGGAGACAACACCCGAGCCGTCTAGGAGGCGACAACCTCCAAGAGTAACAAGCCGATGACGCTTGCCCGGTGTACCACCTAGTGCCTCAAGAATCACCAATGGATGCAAATGCACTAGGAGCTCTCAATCTCTCACTAGAATGCAATCTCAAGCAAGGAGTGTGAGATAATGAGTGGGAGGATCACAAATGAGCTCAATGTGTGCAAGGAATGGCCAAGAGAGCCCTCACACATGAGCCCCCCTTCTATTTATAGCCCACTTCACATTTCTAACAGTTATGTGCAACTAGCACATCTTCTGCGCACACATGGACGGTCCGCGCCCTTAGGCCGGACGGTCCGTCGTACAAGTAACAACTAGATTTCCCGTTTGAAATATGTCAGAGCTGTCAGAAAAAGCGAAGTCCGGACAGTCCGCCAACCTTGGCCAGACCGTCCGAGACCTGGCAACATGGAGCACCAGAGCTCTGACCACGATGAGCTAACACACGCGGACTGTCCGACATACAAGGCCGGACGGTCCGCGACCTGGGAGTTAGTACTGTCCGGGAAGCGCCCAAAAACACACAGTCCCTGCCCAAACTCATTTAGCACTTGCGGACGGTCCGTCGACCCCGGCCGGATAGTCCGCACAATTATACAGGGACTGTGCTGAGGGTGACCCTCTCTGGTCAGGACTGCGGACGGTCCGGCCCCAAGGCCCGGACGGTCCGCACATACAGGACCAGTCCGAAGTGAACATACTTCGGACCCCTCTGGATAGATCGCGGACGGTCCGGCCACTTGGCCCGGACGGTCCGCCAACCCCATGACTTAGCAACTTTACAAACACGCTTTCGAAAAGATTTTTTAACTCTCGAAACCGGAAGCGCTGTTAGACCTCATGCAAATACAACCACTTGATGCTCTATGAGGCACTAAGTTTTACACAGACCAAAGTCATTGACCCCTCTTAATAGTACGGCCATCTAGCCTACTAATCGGTCAAATGTCTTCTCTAAACTCCTGGAGACCGGCAAAAAACAAAAACCTATGTTATACCTTTGCCTTCACTTGATCCACAACCAATGCTTATAAGTTTCCAAGATTTTCTGTTCTTTGTGGTCCAACCTGTATTCTTATTTCTCTAAGAACTGTTATTCCACAAATAGTTGTCATTAATTACCAAAACATCACTAAGGGGCCTTGATGATTCACACACGGTCCTCCCCGCACTCGCGCTGGGCAGCGTCTTCTCCACCGCCATGGCAGCCTAGCACACGCAGCTTCCCTCCCGCAACCGCAAGCTGCTACCTACCTCCCTGTCTGTCGACACCGGCCTCTGCCTCCTCGACTAGAGCGCGAGCCAAGGGAGGAGGAGGAGAGGAGGTCCTCTTCCCCGCGGGCGCGCAGATCTGGCCGGGGCCTGGAGGAAGCAGGCGGGGAACGTGGGGAGTGGAAACGAAGACGATGGAATGGAGGGAGGGTGGCGACGCGTGCGAGGGCGACCGAGTTTATGCGTGGCTGGAGTTGCGTGCAGCTGGGGCGGCGCCGAGGCAAGGGGCTGCGGTGGGCCCCGCGCAGCAGCGTGTCCGACCAGAGGACAGGTTGTCGGTGGTGCCGTGCGGCCTGGTGGTCGGGCACCACTCGCGGGTCGTGCTCAGCGTTGCTGGAAATGGAATGCTCGCTTCGCGCTCGCACCAGATCTTTTGCTTCGGGGCGGAGCTCTGAACCACATTCTACCATGTGCAACTACAGTGACATGGGCGCCAAGCTGGAGGACAAACACAACGTATGGAATTTATTTCTTTTGCTCCAATTTGGCAACTTCAAATTCATGCTTACGATAGCTCTGATGTTCCACTTTATTATCTCCTTTTGTGTAGCTTGTTTTGGTTGTCCTTTGATCTCTTGATATGGTGACTTGTGAAGACATTGGATGATCAAAATGTGTGAGGATTAGGCTTTGGTCAATTTGATTGTGCCTTCCTGAGACAATGGGTGCGGCCGGATCCCTTTACCTCCCCTTTATTATTCTGCTCCCTTTACCTCCGCCTCCCCATTCAACATGGTTTCCAACTCATGCTTCTTCCATGACATCTTCCCCCACTTATAAATATGAGGAAAGATTGCACATTTGATGATTGGTTTGAAGGAGTTATCAGCTTTCCCCCACCATATTAATGAGTTTGACCTGGTGCAGTTCAACTACGTGTGCCGCCGCGCGAACGGCTACTTCGTGCACAGGTGCGTGGTGGAGTTCCCAGACGCCATAGCATTGCTGTTCGGCGCGTGCACTGAAGACGCGTGCTGCACAGCTCCAGACTTTGAGTCGGATCGAGTCCAGGTAATTCGGTGGTCTCAGTCTAGCTCATAGTGGTTTCCCTCTCTGCCGCAACTCAGCATGGTGGACCAGTTCAGCGGCGAGAGCAGGCCGGTGACGCTCGCGCTTGGCGGTGAAGAGGTCACAAGCTTCACTCCTGAATTTGTCTATCCACCCCCACATTCTTCAGGCGTATAGATACCCTCTAGGTGCAGTTGTTTCTAGCTCTGTGAATTTGTTTGTGTTCAGATGATCCGAGGCCTGAGAGACGTCCTGGATGGGATGAAGTCCGGAGGTAATTTTGGACACCGGCTTAGCTCTAGTTCCAGTTCCAACTTACAACCCAAACCCATGTTATTAAGATCTATTGATGATCGTCACACTTACTCCTAGGATGCACAGACTTAATGGATCCTGGACTGACATATTTATCATGGGTTTTGGGTTGTCTTCCTTCCCAGTTTTGTTTTACCAGTGGAGACACGAAGATTGGAGGACAGAAGGGCGCATCACAGGACTACAGTGAGGGGGAAGGCCAGATCAAGCAGGAGACAACACGAGGGCAGCACTGCTTGGTGAGGATTGCCAATGAGGAAGACTAGAACAGGCAAGAGCATCGTTAATCAGTGACAGATCATGATGTCATCTAGATGAGACAAGATAAGTAAGCAGCCTTATATAGTTTGCCCACTCGACTTTTGTATATCTTGACATAAATGAATTATGCAAATGTTGCTAGAGTTCTTTTAGGTTGAAGCTTTTGCTTAGTTCAGTGTTGCTATCGGAAAGCTAAAACTATTTTCTTGCCACCTCCTCTGCATTGTTTTACTGCTTCAGCTCCTGGTGCTTCTCATCGAGTACTATAGAAAGCATCTCCCTTGATAAATCGTTGTGTGCAAATATAGGGTGCTTATATAATCCATCATTAGAGTATGAGGCATGCTTTATTCTGTGTGCTTCCCACAAAAAAGAGTAGCCTATTATAAACTATGTATTAGAGCACACGACTTTCTAAGTTTTGACCACATTTCTCTACTATTATAATGCAGCCATAAAGGTTCAATTTTTATGTTGGGCAC
Source organism: Zea mays (assembly GCF_902167145.1). Classification (NCBI taxonomy): domain Eukaryota; kingdom Viridiplantae; phylum Streptophyta; class Magnoliopsida; order Poales; family Poaceae; genus Zea; species Zea mays. The sequence continues at coordinate 24,480,311 of NC_050102.1, read as the reverse complement.
CATAAAGATGTTTGGCACCATTCTTCCCAAACATTTCTCTACTAATATAATGCGTGCTTTATTCAATTTTTAGGATTGTTAGGGGTGAAGTCTTAGTCTCCAGATAGCATATTACTATTTGCCTATATTATTTAGTGTAGATTATAATTAGTATTGTTGTTTAGTGCTTGGTTCATACTACATCTAGGCAGTGTTCTAAAAGTTTGGGAGGAATGGAACAGGATAACGGTCGGCTAATATACATCTTCTTCAGCAGCTGTGGTAATGAATTTGAATACTGTAGTTACTATAATGAATGTTTTTTAAACTTCTCTACTCTTCTTTAGTAATCTTTTAGAACAGTGTCCTTTTCTATTATTTCTATTACTGCACTGTGTTGATTGTCTTGGTGTTTATACTCTTCTTAAGTTGTTCTCTGTGCCAACTGTGGTCTTTTCTGTACGAGCCTTCTCTTTGGTAGCCTAATAGGATTTTGTGTTCTACTTTTTGTGGAGAATTTAGTAAGACTCGACTGCTCTCCTTTTTACAACCACATATATTACTGTTGGTTATCATATCAGTAAGTAAAGCTAAGATCTATAGTTACATGAGGTTTCTTTTGTAGGTATTTAGGCCGGGGAGTTTTTTAGATCCTCCAACTACGTATATTCAAAGTGAGGTCTACAATATTTCTTTGCCCTAATCAATGTAGCATGATACTCAGGCATATGATGATACATGTCGGTTTTTTTGTGTTTGACACATCAGATTTAATTCCTTATGGGTGTTTATTTAAATTATTCTTTGATCCAAAATGCAGGCTTTTCTTCACATGATGAACTCTTCTACAAGAGAAGGTGGATGACTAAAGATAAGGGTAATAGTTAATAATTATTGTTCTGCCACCAAAGCCAAATACTGAAACATGTAGAGGAAGGAAGAAGAAATTAGCCCTGTGCCTCAGGGCAGAAGAAGCCAGAAAGAATGCCATGACCTTTTATGAATCTAATCATAAGACAGTCAATTTGGCTCAGTTTCTTGTTGGATATGCTAATTGTGATAGCTTCTTTGTTTCTATGTAGGTCGCTTTCTCTGTATTTGCTGGCGTTGGAGAACGTACCCGTGAAGGTAATGATCTGTACAGGGAAATTATTGAAAGTGTTGTCATTAAGCTAGGTGACAAGCAAGTAATTCTTGTGATGTCGTAATTTCATTGTGAACTTAGCATATCAGGGCTGACCCCTTTCTCATATTTTGGCTTTTGTGGCAGAGTGAAGAAAGTGTGCTCTTGTTTATGGGCAGATGAATGTGCCCCCGGGTGCTCGTGTTGGATTGACTGGTTTGACTGTTGCTAAACATTTTCGTGATGCTGAAGGACAAGATGTGCTTCTGTTTATTGACAACATTTTTTGTTTGACTCAGGTAATTTCTGCAGGGCATTACTTTTGCATGAAAATGATATGCATCTTTTGGAGCGATAATCTTTGCCGGATGTGATGAACCCTCCTATCGTGTAGATTTGTGGCTTCTTTGTTGATGCTTGCCATTTAGCTTACATTTGCTCTTCTTTTCACAATTCACTGTTCCTCTGGCAGCCAATCTGTTTGTTGTAACTGACGTGCTTATAGTGTCAAAAGTGTATAGTTTGATTAACTATAGCTCATGGAAGCTAGAGGGGACTCATTCAAATGATCCGAAATTTACTGTAGTTTCTATATTCATAGCAAGTAACCGTGAGATCATTTGTATGTGGTTTAGGTCAAGTCTGTTATTTTTAGAACTAGGAGCTTTAGGTACAATTCCATGACAGTCTTGTCTTGTGCATGTGTAAGGTTTTGGATGATTATGCACGTTCGGAAAAGGTTTTCTAAGACTACCATATAGTTTCCATGCTGTATGGCGGAGGAGTTTTATTATCAGAATTACAAGCGCCGAGTGTTATAATGTTTGTTGGTGTGATAAAAACTCTACAAAATTGATGAAATTGAGCATTAACGAAGTTGTCTGTTTTGCAATAACTATGTGGAGCGGTTTGATCATCACTGTCCATGGGTCGGCCGGTGCATAGGACGGGTAAGGTTCTCAAGATTACTAGCTGTTTTATTGGCGTCCTCAACTTTTGGTGTAAAACAATCATTGCAGTCTGAAATAAAATCTCGTTCGATAACTCCACTCATTGCTCAAGGTGATAACTCCAGTGCACAAGAATCCGTTGAACAGGGTGGCGTTGAGCTGTATGCAGAGGTGAACAACCATGGACTCTGTGCTATTGCGCAGGCTGAGTCGTCTGCTATAAGGTTCTCGGTGGACTCGCCATGAGAAGGTTATGCTCTTGCGTAGTTACCCTGCATCTTACTGTTGTAGTCACTCTCACAGCAGGCTCGACTTTTTGATGTGCCAGGCCTGTGTTCGAAGGTGACAAAATTATTCAACCCCTTCATTGCATTTTATAATTAGTGGGAGGGACTTATTACTCTTCCATTGTTCGAAGTGTTGGAGGAGTATGCACTTATGAACTACGTCAATTTTGGTGATTTGTTGTTTTAGTCATGTTGTGTCCTGTCATCTATACAACAAATAGGTTACCATGCACCAACTTTGTGCCAGAAGATGACCATATCACATGTGCCAACTGGTATTGTACCTCTAAGAAGTTTTGGCGATAGGCTTATGAGATATTTATGGTTGGCCACATTACTTGTTTGTTTGTTTGTTTTTTTGTATAGGTGAAGCCTCGATTGCTAAAATATTCTTGTTAGTATGCTCTCTTTGGTGTCTTTTGTTTATCTCTGGTATTTAATCTTATATTAATTGGCTCGTTTGATTTTCAGGACATGTTATGGTGTTCTCTGGTTTGTCATCGAGAATAGCTCTTTCTTTCCGTCAACGGTTTCACCAATGTCTTGTAACAACTGGATGTAGAACGATTTTTGTTTTTTAATTGATGCAGTGTGTTTTTGCATTACAATCCGTTGCGGCTATGGGGGCGGCACATGTAGTGTGTAGTCATCATGAATTTAATAGTAACTAGCTCTGCAGTTGTGATTGATTTATGAATGTGTTTGGTTGGACCTATCAATTGGATGTTTGTTGGCTACATCATATATTCTTTTAAGTTTACTTTGTGTGGTTGTTGATGTTGTCTTTATAAAGTGCAGATTCACTATTTTAACTCTCGTGGCAACGAAATGACACGTTAGTTCATAAAACCAAATACGCTAACTTTTTCTGATCGGCATCCAACGACGCAATTGACATCCCCTCGCCTACCCCAGCTCTACCCGCGACGAAGCATCACCAGGTACCCCCAGAACCCTAATCCAAGCGACTTTTGTTCGGATCTCACCCGATTACGAGTATATACATCCCGCTTCGCTCCTTCCCGTGGCGATTCGCCGTGTTCTTGACCTGTCGCGGTGCCTTTGCGTTGGTGCAGGAAGGATGACGTGCTCAATGGATCTCCCGGCCAAGGGCGGGTTCAGCTTCGACCTGTGCCGCCGCAACAGTATGCTGGAGAAGAACGGGCTCAAACTCCCGGGATTCAGGAAGACCGGAACAACCATCGTCGGCCTCGTCTTTCAGGTGCGACCGCCTACACTTGTTGCGTCGCCTTTTCGTTATCCGGTAATTACAATGTATGTCTTCTGCTGGTCCAGTGGTACCCGTTTCTGCGAATTTGGGCGGCTTGAACTTTGTGCTGCCGTTTGTTCATGTTTTTTAGGTTTACAAACTGCTTTTTAGGGTGCCAACTGCCAAGCAGATCGATGGAACCTAGAAAAGAAGTCTGTCCGATGTCAACCTCATGCGTACCAACGTGGCAACCTGTTGCATGTGCTTACATTGTGCTATATGATGCAAATCAGTGAAATGTTCTGTGGAAAGTGGAAACCACCCTCGTAGGGGTCCAAACCCACATTCTTTCGTCCAATCCAATGGATGATAGTATGATACTAATTGCACCTTAACAATTATTTAACAATTTTTACTATGTGTGCCATTTGTAATAGATGAAATATCTCTAGATCTTCGACAATTTTACTGTGTTTGTGAATTTTGTAGGCATCAGCCTAGTGCTGTTGTTTCTTAATGTTAGTTAGGTTTGGAAATCTCTTTAGGGTGGCAAGCATCTCAACTAAACATTGGAAAACTTTCTGATATCAATTGCTTGTTTAACTTCCTCTCGCGCAATGACGCATTGTTGTTTGTGCTAATGGTACAAACTGGGAAAATGTTCAGCGCAAACTACCATCCTAGTGGTGAAAACCCCATCTTTTTGTTATGTTGGTTTCCATTAGTGTTTTCCTGAACGTTAAACGGTAAACAGTTGGTCACCTACCGTTTAGCCATAATTTGGGCTAAACAGACCATTAAATGGGCTACATGGACAATTAAACGGGCTAAACGGGCAATTAGACGAAACAACATACTACCGTGTAGCGTTTACATAGTGTTTAAACGGGCTAAACGACTGTTTAGGTGAAAAATGGTTTCTGTTGTATTATCCAAGGGGAAAATGTGTACATAATATTCCTTAATCCCAGTGAAAAATACTATGAAAATGATTATCTGACAATTATTTCTGATCCTGATTTGCATCAACTTGTGATTGAATAAATCCAATGGATGATAGCAATTTTGTCATAACTTTATATAAAAAAATTAGTATATACACTGGTGCTCTTATTCAATGCTAATACATGAAAGACCTTGCATCACGATTGAACGGAGATTGTTTCATATGCCATATCCATTGAGGTTACCATTTGACTAAACCATGCTTTTATATAGGATGGGGTTGTTCTTGGGGCAGACACAAGAGCAACTGAGGGGCCTATAGTTGCTGATAAGAATTGTGAGAAGATCCACTTTATGGCGCCAAACATTTATTGTTGTGGAGCAGGAACTGCTGCTGACACTGAGGCTGTTACAGGTAGATGACCACACCAATGAAATCTTACTGTTGTTTCAGTCTTCTGTTTTTCCCGTTGAATTCCTTACTGACATTTCCTTCCTTCACTTCAGACATGGTCAGCTCGCAGCTACAGCTGCACCGTTACGCAACGGGTCGCGAATCTAGAGTCGTAACTGCTCTTACACTGCTGAAGTCACATCTCTTTAGGTGAGTTCCCTTCATAGGCACGTTTACAACTCTTTGTCATCGTGTCAACGTCTGACCTGCTTATGCCATTATGTTTAGGTATCAAGGCCATGTCAGTGCTGCCCTTGTTCTTGGTGGAGTGGATTGTACTGGACCGCATCTTCACACTGTTAGTAACTGAGTATACCTATTTGTTACTTGATGTAACTGTAATTTAGGGTAGCTGCATTAACTTTGGATGTGCAGGTTTATCCACACGGCTCCACTGATACTCTTCCTTTTGCCACGATGGGTTCTGGATCCCTTGCTGCAATGTCAGTGTTTGAATCGAAGTATAAAGAGGGCCTCACTGTAAGTGGACCAGAGCAGTAGTTCCTGCATTTACCTATGTTAGCAATACAGTATTGTCTTCTGTGGTGACTGAACTTACATTTGATGGTGTTTGTTTTGATTTATAAAAGTTTGATATTAAATTTCTTTATATATTCTAGAGGGAAGAGGGAATACAACTGGTGTCAGAAGCAATATGTGCAGGTATCTTCAATGACTTGGGTAGTGGAAGCAATGTGGATGTCTGCGTGATAACCAAGGTACGTGTTTTATGTTTTTATTTTGTAGTTCCAGGGCCAAACTCTGTCCCAGATCCATTACAATGGAACCAAAGTAACAAGCGTATACAAAAATTTAGAGGGGACATAGGTTAACCTCACAACACAAACAGAGAGACCCAAGCAAACTTTTCAAGCAAATGTAGAACAAGAACTGATGCTACCAGATGTATTGTTTGCTTATTAGAGAATGAACTTTCAAATTATCTACACATCATTATATTTATCGAACTTGATTTGGTATATGTCACACTTGCACATGGTTTGATTTACACTACTGAATTCTGATCACTAATTTCCACTAATGCTCATTTGAGTAAACTGTACTCTGCATCCTACTATTTTCCATGGATGCCTTTGAGAAAATTGAAAAAACATGAAATACAACCTTTTAAAGTGCTCTGCTGACATATTCCTACATTACCAGGGGAAGACAGAATACTTGAGAAACCACCAGTTGCCGAATCCCAGAACTTATGTTAGTTCAAAGGGATATAGCTTCACCAAGGGGCAGACTGGTGAGTTCCATGCTAACGAATGTTATACATGATATGGCATATTGAATAATATATAAAGTAAATGCATGATCCTGTTCTTTTCAGAGGTGTTGTCCGCAAAGATCACACATCTCAAGCAGAAGGTTGAGGTCACTGAGGGCGGTGATGCTATGGAGGAGTGATCCTGTATGCTTGCATCCAGGTAAAACAGTCATACTCTTTTTTATATTATTTTACTTAGTGGAGGAGCTAGGAAAAGACAGAATGGAGATCTTTGTTGTACTTTCTCGACTGAATCCGGACTTTCATGTCAAAGGTGTTTCCAATTAAATGCTTGTTTCTGAATGTTTAAACTGCAATGGTATGTTACAACTTTCTTTGAGATGTTATTGCTACTGCTGCATCTGTTGCTTGGTGCATGAAGGAAGGGGTAGCCTTGAACGTCAGGTTATGAAATGGCGCTACAAAAATCATGCCTGATGCAGATGCACTAGTTGTCTAGTTGCATTTATTTGGATTACAATACAGGGCTCTGTCAAATCTGCCTGAATGGTAAATTATGTTAAGTTCGTCAATATACTTGTGGTACAGATAAATCTCAAATCCGAAAGTCATTGAGTTATCTTCTGACGACAGTTGTGGGCCAGTGGCCCAAAGCATGCTGAGGGCAGCCATGGCTCTCAGGGCATCGTGTGTATGCTTGTTGAGGTTCCTATGCTCTAGGCTCACTCAAATCTGGAATCACTGAGGCTCACTGAGGTTCCTATGCTCTGGTTCCAATAATTCTATGACAACATTGTAAGAGCATGTTTGGATCGGTGCCTAACTTGCCACACTTTGCCTAACTTTTCTGCCTAAGGTTAGTTCTTCAATTCGAGCGACTAACCTTAGGCAAAGTGTGGCACAATTAGCCACGAACCAAACATGTCTTAAAACTATGTCAACATTGGCCCTGCTCACTGCAGCAGTTATCTAATACAGTTTTCTTTAGTCACATAACGCGTGATTGGTTGCTGGTCTCCCCTCCGCCTAGCTTACACCAGCCTGCGTCTTTATCTGTAGAAACACGATGGACTCACGTCTCCGCGGCTGAACGCCAATGCAGGCATTCGGCTTAAAAAAACACTTGAACTGTGCCCTCCTGTGCAGGCCGAGTTTATGTCATACAAGTAACCAATCACAGACCCAAAGCTGAGCTTATGTCATACAAGTAATCAAAATGCAACCAAAATGACTGCATTCCCAAATCAAATTAAAGTGCAGTTTATTTTTGCCATTCGGTCCCCAAAATGCCAACATATGAGGTCGGGCACCAGAATGCCAATATATGAAGCCTCGCTTCAATGATTCTTGCCATTCTACAAAACGATAGAGTGAGCTTCGCTAGTATGAACATGAAGCCATGTGATTCTATGGAATAGAACCGAGAGGCTCTTGCATGGGTGTCGCCTTCCACCACGAGCCGGTGAGAGGGCTTAACACAAGCACTCCCTTTTGTGTCTTCACCTTGCTGGCGTCTGAGCCACCGAACCGGCCACCGATGACGTAGAGATCTTCCCTGACGCCGGTGGTGGAGAACAAGAACCTCCCTGTTCTGCTTGGTCACCCTGACATTGTGCCACCAGTGCATTGCTGAGGCAGGCGTCCCACTTGATGTCACCGTCCACCATGAATAGGAATAGCCATGACATTCGACGCCGGCTTGAGCCCGTCTTCGCGGCGCATCCACAGGAATTGCGGAGTGACTGTGAGGTCTCTCCATCGCTTGCACACGCACCGCGTCGCCAGGAGCGAGGCAAACAACAGCCGACACAACACCATCTCCATTACATTGTCTAGGAGCACCGCCAGGACGCCACGGTCCTCTTCGTCACCATCGCCGCACCCGCACCGCCAGCTCCTGACGGTCGGTGCACCATGGCAGCGTCACCCTTCTAGGTTCTCCACTGCGGACCCATCCTCATCTTCGCCGCTCCTTAGTGTGTGTCGGCGCGGGTCCGCGAGGGCGGTTGGAAGGGGTATTGGAAGGTGGAGGACAGAGAAATCATGACGTCCACGATGGTGTGTTAATATGAGCTCAAGCGCACTATGGTGGGAGTGTTTCTAAACGAGCAATTTTTCGCATGTCTTAGGTTTTATTCTATAGAATCCCACAACTTCATGTCCATACTAGCGAAGCTCACTCTCTCGTTTTCTATAATGGCAAAAATCTGCATCAATTTTGAGTTCTCCTATTGGTGCCTACCATCCTTGCTCTACTGAAGGATTTGTCATTCTAGGACTACAATGAAGATAAGAGCAAGGTAAAATGGAATAAAAGAATTCTTCTCAAGGAAGAACTCAACCTATATCTCAAATTTAACCTAAAGCACCTCTCTGCTAATCATCAACATCATATATGCCAACAATTGATATATTGATCCTAGGAATGATTAGGACAAACACAAAACCTTGCGAAAACAACATACACAAGAGCGAAACTGAGAAACAAGGTAGAGGACAACAGTTGGAAGCCCGAAAAAAACACTAGGCATAGCACTCACCGGACAAACAACTACACTGATATCATTAGTTAGTTGTTCGTGCATTGCTACTGTTTCTATATATGACATACTGTTTCTTTGTACAACACAAACCAACTTGAGTTGCCGTGGTTAGAGGCGAGTGCTCTCTTTCTAAAGACCACGTTCGAATCTCGGTAGTTACACTTTTTTGATATTCCGCTGGCGCGCGGGGAACACTTGCGACACTACGTGGAGGGGGGACAACACATGATGAAACTACTGCTTATATTAATAAGATTTTAGTCTGCACTGAAGTCAAACGAAACTCACTACCAGACGGTCATGTGAGAGTCACATCTACACCAAACTGCCTTGTGGAGTTAAAGGGTGAGCAAAGCGAGAAATCTAAGGTCAAAGAGCAGGAATGGCAAATGGGACCTAAATCTTCGTGGGGAATCTCTATTGGGAACCATGATGGAGATAATTTAGTTTTCTTAGGGGTCAAAATGAGAAAAATTTAGTGTCTAATTGGTTTCTTGCAAAGTCGAGTCTTACATCTAGTGAGCCTGACTTTTGCTTGTCTAGCTGAGAGCAAGCAAAGTTCTATGTTTGGTTGCTTGCATGTGTTCAACCTAGTCCATTAGAGATGTCATTTGGTTGTTTGCATGAATACTTGGTACATGAGTTCAAAAGTTATAAAGTTTATTATATTTTATATGATGGTGTTTCAATACTCTATAATTTATCATACCAAGCTTTAATCCACTTTTAAATAAATTAAAATAATTTAATAGACATTAATTACATGCTAATCAATCCTAAAGACTAATGATCGTACCATCAGAGCCTGGCTATGGAGAAATGACCATTTCTTGCATATCCCGGGAGCCGGACCTAAAGATAATCTTTGTATCTGTAGAGCCACGATGTAGAGGCTGGTTAGACAACCAAGTACGTGAAGGGTGCATCCTATGAGTCCATGGAGGCATCCAATTAGACCTTAGTCTCTGTCGGGCCTTAGTCTCTGTCGGGTTTGCAGGGATGGAGAACAATCTCCCGTGCCTGTTTTCCATGTACCCGTCCCGCAAACTTTTATTGATCTAAATTATTTCCATGTCACGTTAAAATTATACTAAAATAACAACACATAGCCTAGTATAAATAGCAAACTAAACTTTAAAGTAGATAAATTCCTTGGCGAGGACAGGGATGGTAGAAAAATCTATGTCTAGAGCATTCACGTGGACATGGATATTTTTCCATAGGGACATGAAGCCATCCTCCAGCAGGAAATTTTCCATTGACATCTCTATCGAAATGCACTAGATAGTCCACTTTGTGAGAAAATGCAAATGCAATCCGTGAGTTCACGAAGAAACCGAGCCAGAAAATAGTCACGTGTACCTTTGTAAATTTGTCCAAACTTATTCAAACTCAAATTTTGTGAGGAGGCTTCACAAGTTTATGTAGCATCCATCTCAAACAAAGCCCACATCTAGAGATTGAAATTTTAGCTCTAGTTTCATATCCAACTAAGAAACTATGAAGAAATGGGATTTTAGAAGACAACCAAAATTCATGGTGCAAGTGAGGGATTTGTTATGGAATCGTCTTAGAACGTGTCTAGCAGACCGTGCATATGGTCGTTCAAAACATTGTTTGCATTGTAGAGTATACTGTTTACAGAGTAGAGTTTGAAATAGGAGATGTAATAGGAGGTGAGATAGAAAAGCTGTTGGAGATAGCCTTAGCCTTCTTCACTTGTATTAGCATCAAAGATCCTTAAAAGATCTGTACCAAATCACAAGAATGAAAAATCCTCCAAAAAAATAGCTTCCAAAAACACAGGAAAATGGAATTCTCAAGTTTGGATAACAAGTGGAGCACAAAATTTATCATTGAATTATTTCATGATATAATATTGTAAGCCATTCCTAGCAAATCAAATTTTGGATGGTAAATGTCACACCCGGGTTTTAGGGACCCAGGCGCGAACATAATCACCAGGTGTGCTGGGACCAAGTCTCACACATATGATGAATCATGGTACAGAAACGAATGTTACAACTTTACTATAATAAGAGTTCTGTACAAAATAAATAAATAATTACATCGTAAGGAGACAACGATCCAACAACCCAAAGTTGACTGGGAGACGGCAGCCTAGACCTCTCACGAACATATCACAACATCCTCCATGCGCCTCATCCTGTGGTACCTGTTCTTGACCTGTAGGGGGTGTGAGACATCAAGGGTGAGCTCACATATGTTCATCGCTCAACAAGTTGTGGGGAATAATGTGCATGAACTCACCAAAGGTGGGAGTTCATGTGATGTGTAAGGCTAATCAATAATAGAGGTTAAAACTGAGCATTGTTTTTAATAAGTTGGTCAAATTTTTATTAGCAGTTACTAAATGTGAGTAAATACCAAACCATAATAATAATAGAACAAAATTTATAATAAATCCCATGCAATGCAAATGACAAATTGTTTTTAATTCCATAATTTAATCATGCGAGAGTCCTGAGCTGCTCATGACTGTGAGGACGACTAGTATACCAGTTTTACACTCTGCAAAGGTTGTACCATGTACCCACAAGTCATATATCCATGTCGCCAGGGTTAGCTAGACCCTTAGCACTACTGAGGTGAATGGCTAGGGATCTACTACGAGGCCGTTACAAAGTTCCACTAGTTTCAGAAAACCCGCTACAGTTTCTAGGAAGAGCAATGCAGGAATCCCCCGTCTGACCACCATCGCAGCAAAATCAACCCGGGAACTTCCCTACACGCCTACTCCCCTACTGCCCTTGCCCCTATCGGGTAAGATAGTCCTCCACTAGCTTTCCTAGTTAGTCAGCTAAGGGCGTCCCATTCCACCCTTGTGGTAGCACGTGATTCTCAAGTTAAGCTCCATATTCCAATTAAAAATAATGATCTTGACATGAATAATAAATAAAATAAAAGTATAATTGGAATATGAACACATTGTAATATTAAACCCAAAACCATATAGAGCAATAGCAAAAACTACCTAAATAGTTTAGGGTAAACAAGGTGTAAAGATAACCAAACTAGGGTAACCTATTGGGTCCCAGCAAAATTACGCCTATGCATGATAAAATGATTATAAAGAACATTATTGGGTAAATAAAAGTGATCAAGGGCACAACTTGCCTGGGACTTGAGATTCCAGGTACCAGGATGATCTTCCGATTCTCGTAACCTCACTGCTAGACGTAGCAATACAAACAAACATGGTATAGGCAAAATTAACATCACACCAAACATAAGCACAAACTGCATAATAATATTCTATGTGTCGTTACAAAATTGTGGTAACAAGAATTACAAAATTCGGAGTCACGGTTATTGAGTTATGATTTTCTAAAGTTTCCGGTGCTTAGTATAGACTAAATTCAAGTGAATAATTTTAATCCAAGTTTCATGGCTAAACAGAGTTACTAGGTGATGAACAACATTAAAACAAAATTAATGCCACTGGAATGAATCGATTTGGAGTTAGAATGAATTAAATATGAATTATACAAGTTTCTAGAATTTTTTGTATTAAAAATCAAATTATGTAATCCTTTTTCCTATTTTCTTTATTCCCTGGACTGCGCGCACAATAAACAGAGAGCTCGGGGCTAACTCGCAATTGTTTCCAAGACTCAGGATACCCCGAGTGGACGGCAGGTTAATTACGAAAAAGAGCAGGGGCTTTTTATGAAGATCACCTGCCGAAGGGGTATCGGCTAATCCTAGCCGTCCAATCGTCATCAGACCGCACAGATCTTATCAGCCACGCGCTCGAACCGGTACGTGACGCGGACCGTCTGATCCCAATCCGAGGGTCCAAAACTACTTAACCGAAAGGGAGCTGCCATTTAATCACAACCGTCTATTTCGAATCGGACAGCCATCAATACCCAGCCGCACAAGCGCTGACGACGGAACAGTAGCCCCCCACGGCAGCGCACCATTGCCGGGATTCCAAACCCCCACTCCCCGCGCCCGAACCTCGCCCAGACAACGTTTATGCAAGGAGGGGATGTAACTGAACTAGTAAGGACGCTACTCACTGACGACGATGCAACGGTGTAGCCGTTACACGGTGTGGGGCGGCCCGAGGTCGAACGCTGGCGCCAGTGACGAATTACCGACGGTCTGGGCCCCACGACCACCCGTTGGTGACACGAATGTTTCCGCCATGCTCCGATGATGCTTAATCGTCACGCGCTCTGGGCCGAACAATGGCGTGTCGACGAATTGCCCGCGGCGCCGAGGTCGGGTGCTTCTTGTTCTCTCTCTCTCTCCATCACGAGCTCTCTGGTGGCGCTAAAAACCTTTGTCCCTAGCGGCTAGGATGGGGAGGGGATAAGGCGGTCAAGTTGTCCGCAATTTATACCCTCGCGCGCGGGCGTGAGATGCAGATAAGTGGTTCGGCCAACGCGGCCGAGGTGGCTTCGGAGATGAAACCGCGCCCGAGTTTTTTGGAGAAGAAGCTCCTGAGAAGTGGGGCCACATGCAGCGACACACGCGAGAGGGAGATAAGTCTGACCATCGGGCCTACGCGGCAGAGACACAACGAGGCGGCTAAGGACGCAGGCCCACATTCAGTGAGAGTGAGGACGCGGGGCACACGCTACTGCGGATGACGTGTGGGACCGACACGGGTGGGCTGCTTGCGCGCGCTTGGGAAGAGAAGAATGGGCCGAGGTGGTTGAGCAGGTTGAATGGGCCGAGAAGGTGATTCTGGCCCAAAACGTAGGTGGTTTTCTTCTTTTTTTCTTTTCCTATTTTCATTTCTACTTTTAATTTGAAATATCCAAACCAAATTCAAATTCATGTTTTGCACTTTCAATTTTCTTTCAAGTGTCAAAATTAATACTAATGTGAATATAACCTCTATGGTTTCCAATATTATTATTTATTATTTTTCCTTGTTATATATTTAAAAGGGAAATGGACCTAATCGTTTCCTATAAAAGATTTTGGTGGTTGACGTCCAACACAAACCACGTCGACTAACTAGTTTGTCTAGACATCATTTATCTCAGGTGCATAAGGTTCAACACGAACCAAGAAAGAAATTCAGTTGGGGACACAATAAAAAATGGAGCAAGACATGAGAGTGTGCTGCCAAGTGGTGCACCGGACACTGTCCGGTGCACCAGGCCCTCGACCAAATGAACAAGCCACTCTCGGGAATTCGCGAGGCGCACTCCGCTATAATTCACCGGACTGTCCGGTGTGCACCGGACATGTTCGGTGTGCCAGCGGAGCAACGACTACCTGGGCGCCAACTGTCGACTGCAAAAGGAACAATGATGAACAGTGTCGCGCATAAGTCAGAGGTCACCGGATATGTCCGGTGTGGCACCGGACTGTCCGGTGCAGCAAAATGACAAAGGGTTCCAACGGTCAATAGCTCCAAACCCTAATGAGCGCGCTGACATTGTGGCGGAATCGCCCGAATTATTCCAACTTAAATGCCTAAGTCCCACCTTAAAGGCTAGACCACACTTAAATAGGAATAAAACGTCAGTCCCTCGGATCTAGTCCGACGCGGCCACAAACAGGATCAAGTACCACGTACTCACTCGAAGGTGAGGCACAAAGCAAATACAATAAAGTATAAAACCATACATTAAGGAGTATTTAATTTATTACAACATCATCAGAGTTTATCAAAAGTAGAGATCATTGTTCGACATGTAGTGGAATATAACTAACGGTAAATAAACGGAGGGATGGGGAAGCCTGGCCCATCACTCCTCATGCTCCTCCTCTGCCGAGGTAGGGTCCCACTCGACTGTCCAACCTGGTGGCAAGATGGACGGTCAAGTCACTCCAGCAACCATGTCCTCCAGAGAACCTGTAAAATTATGCCACAAGCAAGGCTGAGTATACTAATACTCAGCTAGACTTACCTGGTGTGAGGAGTCTACTCCTCTACCTCTAGACATGCAGCTGATTGGCTGAGGGGTTTGGTTTGGCAAAAGCACTAGCTGAGTCTAAAATCAAGTTTAGCTTTTCAAGTTTTAGTGTGACTCTCTTAAGACTAAAGGTGTATCTATCTAATCATACATGGTATCAAGCATTTAGCAATCAACACCTTTTTGCCAAGTCAACACATTTCCACTTGTTACTCAATGTAGCAGCATGGATCAAGCAGTCTCATTAGCTGTGAGAAGCAGACGATTCGAATCAAGTTTTTAAACCTTGCAAGGTAAACCTAAACACACGACGTGGTGAGGCACTCCATCCCCACACACATCAACCGTCCCCATCAATTCCCTGGCAACAGAAAGGGGCTCACCGCCTTGGCGTACAATGCCTCACTGACCCCGACTGCCGTCGTGCAGTGACCACACTTGTACCCACCATAACCGGAATGGGAGACCACGTCTCAGGTCGCCTGAGGAGGGCAATCTGCGTGCAGGTTCACTCAGGTACTAGGCTTACCGATTTACCATATTTCTCGGCATGTGCTTAGCACCCCACTATTCTTTCCAAATTTCTTATTTTAATTTCAATTATGCCTCTTAGTGAGTGCTTTTACACTATCATGGCAAGTTAACACTTTCCAAAAATGTTATAACAATTACAGTTGGTAAACATTTATCTCTGTGGGTTATTCTAAAAAATTGAGGTTGAAATTAATTCAGATGCTCCTTGTGCTAAATTAACAAAAGTAAGGGTAAAAAAGCACTTTACACTATAGCTCTAATCTCTGTGAGGTTTCTGGGTTAACATTTATTTTTGCCAAGATTCCTAGGGAATAATAGGTCTTTGTGTTAAAAATCACAGAAAAAGGCCTACTGAATATTTAGTCGTGATTTTCTAAAGTTTAATGCCAAAAAGGTACTTATAACTAACTTGTCATTTGAAAAAGGCCAAACAACAGAAATTATATTTTTCCTAGATTCATAATAACATATTATTAGTTATCCTAAAGCTTGGGGTGGTTTCTCCTCAGGATTATTTTTCTAAGGTTTTTCCAAGTTTTCCATGGTTTTCATAAAATAAAAGGTAGTGCATTTCTTCTGTACTAACAGAGGGCTTAACAAAATTTTCTAGTGAACTATGTTAAGAAAGTAAGCTAGCAAAAATGTGGTTGGCCTCTGATACTTATTTTTAACTCCCTTTTTCATTTTCTTTAAGTTTAAGCCAAAACAAGTTCTAATGGTAAATCTCTCCCTAATCTAGTGTACTGAGGGGTTTATTATTTTTAAACAAGATAGTTAGTGGTTAAGTATCTCTCTAATTTTTCTTGACCTCAGTTTAACAGTGTAGCTATTTTCCCTTCTTTATTTAGCTTTTGGTCAGTTCACTAATTAAATCTAACTGTAAAATCTTCTGCGATACTTAGGGTGTTTTGTATTTTTCCTAAGTAGTTCATAATATTTAGAACCTAGCAAAATTGGTTTGACCAAATTTGGTTGAATAAAACTGAAGTTATGAATTTTACAAGCTCTGTCTGTTTTTTAAATGAATAATGTTTAAAAGGGTTTAATGAAAACCAGTTTACACCGAGGACCCTGGGTTTTTTCCTAAACCAACTCTTTAACTTATGCCCCTAAGGAACTATTCACTTGAGTCTCTGACTGTTCAAACCCCCCCGACTTCTTCTCCTTTCTCCTCGAGATCCCTCCCCCCTTTGAAACAGTAACCGCGGAAGTAAATAGGGCGGCGCGGCTTACCGGCGGCGAGGGAGGTCCGACGAAGGGCAGGGTTAGCTCCGGGAGTCCTTAAGGTCAAGTCGAGGTACGGCTCGTCGATGGTGATGACCGGACTCGGTCGAGCCACATGCGCAGGTGGGCGGGCTCGTCGGCGGCGTGTGCTCCGGCCTGCTCACGGTGGTAGGGTTCAATCCAAGGGAACAAGTAGTTTCACGGGGCGCTAAGGAATCTACCCGTGCAAGGAATCGAAGAAAGACTCACCGTGGAGCTCGGTCTACGTACGCCGGCGATCTGGTGAAGTCCGTCGATGTTGATCCGGTGTCTCCGGCGAGGTAGAGCTCGATTCCTGGCTCTGGAAGCTTCACCGGGACACGCAGAGGCTTTCTCGAGGGTCGGACGGGGCGGGGAATGGCTAGGGTGGCCGGTCTACGGTGGTCGGGTCTCGGGCGGCCGCTGGCACGCCGTGTGCAGAGCAATCACCGGTGAACTTGCGCTCCGACGAGGTTGAGAGCGAGCGGGGGCGTACGGTCGAGGCCTCGGTCGGCTTTATAGGCGCGGGCGTTGGCACGGGTTTGGCTTGGCGCGGCGTGGTGCGCGCGGGGCCGAGCGCCGGGGCGTGCTCTGGCGCACCAGAACGCGTCGAACACGTGGGCGTTTGTTTCTGCCTCTGTTCAAACACTTGCAGAGATCGCAAACGTGCTAATCTCGCCAAGGGTCTTGTGCAAATCTCTTCCTGGCACCTAGGGCTAGCTATTATGTGTGAATTCCAATGGGAGATATGCCCTAGTTCACAAGATATGCAGATGCCAAATCGGGTCTGTCGCACTGTTCACCCCGAGACAAAATGGATGTCAAATCATGTCAAAAGGTCTTGGCTTCGGTTCAAATTTTTCCAGGGTGCTCCTAAGGTAATTTGGCTCCTTTTTTCTATTTAGACTTTATGGTTTTGGCGCCATTAAAAAGGTGAACACTTCTGATCATTGGATTAGGGTAGTTTTGGGGACTTAGAGAGAAAATGGAGGGCTCTAGTGTGCTTTCTACTTAGTGAATTGATTTGGGGTCTTTGTGGGGCCTTTTTGTAATATTTCTCTTACTAAGTTTTGTAGATATATTAGGGTACTTAAACTTTGGTAAAGAGTTTAAGTCATGAAATGTGCATTTGCTTATCCTTTCCCTTAATCCAATGTTTGGGAGCTAAAGGCTCAAGAAGGCGGGTCTAGGGTTTGAGCCTCTTCTGCCCAAGGTGAGAATTGCATAAAATGCTTGGGTAATTCTTTTGTCATAACATTCCTTAGTTAATCCATGGTTTATAAAATTTTGGTGCTCCTTCTCCTCCACTTAAACACATGTGATAACAGGTCATGAGTGCATGTATTGGGCCAGGGTCTTGGGTAACACCTGGGGTGTTACAGCCCTCCCCCCTTAAAGGAATCTCGTCCCGAGATTGGGTAGGGATCCTTTAGTGGGGTACCAAGAAGGTGTAAGTTGGTGTGTTGCAGTTTCCTTTAACCAAGTTTCTCTAATTAACCGCTCTTCGAATGTCATTCTCTTTGCAACTTTAGAAGGAAGTCCTTTTAGAGTTATTTCAAAACTTACTCTACTCTTAATAACTAGTTTTTTCTTATATTTAGATTCAAAGGGCAGGTGGGGGTGGGTGTGTTGGGTTACGTACCGACTCCCTTAGGCAGAAAGTCGGGGAAGCGAGAACGCAGAAAATCCTCAGTCTCCCACGTAGCCTCCTCTTCTGTGTGGTTGCTCCACTGAATCTTATACATTTGGATTGACCTTGCTCGAGTTGATCTTTCCTTTTGGTCCAATACCCTGACGGGGTGCTCTTGATAAGACAAGTCTGGCTCTATCTCCAATTCTGGTTCAGGTAGCACTTCCGTGGGTAAGCGAACACACTTTCGTAGCTGAGATACGCGGAATACATCATGGATTGCTGACATATGAGGTGGCAACTTCAACTGATAAGCTACAGGTCCACAAGTCGCTTTGATCTCGTAGGGCCCAATGTAGCAAGGGGCTAACTTGCCCTTGATTCCAAATCTCTGAACACCTTTGGTGGGTGACACCTTAAGGTATACATGATCCCCCACTTCGAATTGTAGAGGCTTCCTCCTTTTATCATGATAGCTCCTCTGTCTGCCACGATAGTCCTTGGTATTCCGTGCAAACACACTATCTGGTCAATATAGATCTCAACATACTTCTCTTCCCTTTGGGTGGTATGTACTGGCAAGAAATGAGCTATCTTGGTCAACCTATCCACAATGACCCAAATAGAATCGTGGTGTCGGGATGTGTTGGGTAAACCCACAATAAAATCCATGTAAATATCCCCCCATTTCCAAGCTGGTACGGGAAGAGGCTGTAAGGTACCGACTACCTTCAAATGACTAGCTTTGACTCTCCGACAAGTGTCGCATTCAGATACATACGTAGCAATTTCCCTCTTCATTCTGGTCCACCAGTACAAGGATCTGAGATCATGATACATTTTGTTACTACCGGGGTGCATGGAAAATCTGAAAAGATGAGCTTCATCCAATATTTTCTTCCTGAGTTCTGGATTTTTAGGAACCACCAATCGATCTTCAAACCATAGAACTCCCTTGATGTCCTGACGGAACTATTTGTACTTATCCACCTTCTGTTCGATCATTTCCTTAATGACTTGAACACCCTTGTCACCGATCTGTGCCATGACTATTTGCTCATGCAAAGTGGGCTCCACGAAGATATAACTCAAGGTACCTGAGGAAACAACTTCTATGTTCAGCTTGCATAACTCGTCACACAGAGTGGCAATCTTGGAGTCCATAATCACACAATTGCACTGGGCCTTCCGACTTAAGGCATCTGCCACAACATTGGCCTTGCCAGGATGGTAATGTACTTCCAAATCATAGTCCTTGATTAATTCCAACCATCTTCTCTGCCTCATATTAAGGTCAGCCTGAGTGAAGATATATTTGAGACTCTTTTGATCAGTATAGATATTACAATGAGCTCCCATCAAATAATGTCTCCATATCTTCAGAGCATGAACTACGGCTGATAACTCCAGATCATGTGTGGGGTAGTTCTGCTCATGAGGTCTGAGTGCTCGGGATGCATAGGCAATAACTCTGTTGTCTTGCATCAAGACACATCCCAAACCAGTGCCTGAAGCATCACAATAAACCTCAAATGGTTTGGTGTTGTCAGGTTGAGCTAGCACGAGTGCTATTGTCAGATACTGCCTCAATGTATGAAAGGCATCCTTGCATTTCTGACTCCACTCAAACTTTACTCCTTTCTTCAACAGTTCAGTTATTTGCTTAGCAATCCTAGAGAAATCCGGAATGAATCGTCGATAATATCCTGCCAGTCCCAGAAAACTCCGAATCTGCCGTACAGTGGTAGGGGCTTCCAATCCATCACTTCTTGCACTTTCTCAGGATCAACCGATACCCCATCCTGAGAAATGGTATGACCCAAAAATTTTATTTCCTTCAGCCAGAAATCACATTTGGACAACTTAGCATATAAACGATGATCGCACAGCCTCTGAAGTACTGTATGCAAGTGCTTGATATGATCGTCTTCATTCCTTGAGTATACCAAGATATCGTTAATGAAGACCAATACAAACTTATCCAGCTCTGGCATAAACACTGAGTTCATCAAATACATGAAATATGCCGGGGCATTGGTCAGCCCAAATGACATCACCAAGTACTCATAAAGCCCATATATGGTAGAGAAAGCCGTCTTCGAAATATCACTGGCCCTGATTTTGATTTGATGATAGCCAGAGCGAAGGTCTATCTTAGAAAATACCTTGGCTCCCACCAACTGATCAAACGATACATCAATACGGGGCAACAAATACTTATTTTTGATTGTTACCACATTGAGAGGGCGGTAATCAACACACAATCTCAGACTCTCGTCTTTCTTCTTTACGAACAAGGCTGGACATCCCCATGGAGAAGTACTTGGACGAATGAACCCCTTGTCCAGCAACTCTTGTAACTGCTTTTTCAATTCTGCCAACTCCGCTGGAGGCATCCTATAGGGTCTCTTGGATATAGGGGCAGTTCCTGGTTGCAACTCAATTGCAAACTCTATGTCTCTGTCGGGTGGCATCCCTGGCAATTCATCTGGGAACACATCGGGGTAGTCATAGACCACTGGAATTCTTTCAATGGGTGACTCTATCAGGGTGAAGGCATAGGAACGGGTACAACCCTGGTTAGGCAAATACAATGTAATTTCACCACAAGTAGGTGAGTGTATCTCAATAGCCCTTGCTGCAATATCAATTATTGCCTGATGCCTTGATAACCAGTCAGTTCCTAATATGATATCCACACTATCCAATCCCAAGATAAGAAGGGTGGTTCTAAGTACAAGACTACCAAATTTTATAGGCACCTGCCTGTTGATTTGATAGGTGGCAACCCTGCCTCCTGGTGTTGAGATGGTGAAAGGGAAATGTGCCCTTGGGCCATTTCTAAGTATTTTGGTGATTTAGTGTCCAACACAAGTGCCTAAGTGTAAAATGGTGGACAAAGTACAAATCAAGAATGAAGGTATGTTTCTCAGACTTAGTACATTGTTTTGGAGACTAATGTATTGTGTCTAAGTGCTGGAAACAGGAAAAATCGAATTGGAATTGTCTTGGCTCGAGCAGCCAAGACTCTGCTCAGTCTGGGAGCACCGGACTGTCCGGTGGTGCACCGGACAGTGTCCGGTGCGCCAGGCTGGCTCGAGCGAACTGGCCGCTCTCGGGAATTCACCGGCGACGTACGGCTATAATTCACCGGACTGTCCGGTGTGCACCGGACTGTCCGGTGAGCCAACGGTCGGCCGGGCCAACGGTCGGCCGCGCGATCTACGCGGGACACGTGGCCGAGCCAACGGCTAGAAGGGGGCACCGGACTGTCCGGTGTGCATCGGACATGTCCGGTGCGCCAACGGCTCTCTGTCTGCCAACGGTCGGATGCGCCAGTTAAGGAAAGAAATCGGGCACCGGACAGTGTCCGGTGTGCACCGGACTGTCCGGTGCGCCAGACGACAGAAGGCAAGAATTGCCTTCCTAGATTGCTCTCAACGGCTCCTAGCTGCCTGGGGCTATAAAAGGGACCCCTAGGCGCATGGAGGAGGAAACCAAGCATCCTTTGAGCACTATTGATCACTCACACATCATTCTTGCGCACTTGTTCGACATTCTAGTGATTTAAGCTCTGTTCAAGTGTGCTAGTCATTCGAGCTTAAGTCTGGGTTCTTGTGTGTGCGTATTTGCTGTGATCTTTGTGTCTTGTGTGAGTTGCTAATCCCTCCCTTGCTCCGTGCTTCTTTGTGAACTTCAAGTGTAAGGGCGAGAGGCTCCAAGTTGTGGAGATTCCTCGCGAACGGGAATAAGAAAAGCAAAGCAAAACACCGTGGTATTCAAGTGGGTCTTTGGACCGCTTGAGAGGGGTTGATTGCAACCCTCGTCTGTTGGGACGCCACAACGTGGAATAGACAAGTGTTGGTCTTGGCCGAACCACGGGATAACCACCGTGCCATCTCTGTGATTGATATCTTTGTGGTTATTGTGTTTTGTTGAGACTCCTCTCTAGCCACTTGGCGATTATTGTGATAACACTTAACCAAGTTTTGTGGCTTAAGCTTTATGTTTTCCAGGATCACCTATTCACCCCCCTCTAGGTGCTCTCAATTGGTATCAGAGCCGTTCTCTTCAAGAAGGGACTAATCGCCCGAAGAAATGGATCCTAAGGGAAAGGGGATGGTGGTCAACAACAACGAGAAGGAGTCTATCTTCAACGAGCCGAAGGATGACAAGCCTACCGACTCAGGCTCGAGCCACAAGCGCAAAAATGGGAAGAAGAAGAAGACAAGACGCATCAAGGAGATCATTTACTACGACGACAACGATGAGTCCACTTCTTCCCAAAAGGACAACAACGATGACGACTACGAGAAAAAGAAAACGGTCAATTCAAACTTTTCTTTTGATTACTCTCGTATTCCTCAAAGTACAAATGCTCATTTATTATCTATTCCACTTGGCAAACCTCCTCATTTTGATGGAGAGGACTACGGATTTTGGAGTCACAAAATGCGTAGTCACTTGTTCTCTCTCCATCCTAGTATATGGGAGATTGTAGAGAGTGGAATGCACTTTGATAGTACGGATAGTCCCATGTTCATTAATGAGCAAATTCATAAGAATGCACAAGCTACTACTGTTCTTCTAGCTTCATTGTGCAGGGATGAATACCACAAAGTGAGCGGCTTGGATAACGCCAAGCAGATTTGGGACACCCTCAAGATCTCTCATGAGGGGAATGACGTCACAATGCTCACCAAGATGGAGTTGGTGGAGGGCGAACTCGGGAGATTCGCTATGATAAGGGGAGAAGAGCCAACCCAAACGTACAACCGGCTCAAGACCCTTGTCAACAAGATAAGAAGCTATGGAAGCACGCGATGGACGGACCATGACGTCGTCCGCCTAATGCTAAGGTCTTTTACTGTCCTTGATCCTCATCTTGTAAACAATATTCGTGAGAATCCTAGGTACACCAAGATGACGCCCGAGGAGATACTTGGAAAGTTCGTGAGCGGGCGAATGATGATCAAGGAAGCAAGATACGTGGATGATGCATTGAATGATCCAATCAATGAGCCTCAACCTCTTGCTCTCAAGGCAACAAGAAGCAAGGAGACGCTACCTAGCAAGGTTGCACAAATTGAGGCGGCCGGACTTAATGATGAAGAGATGGCTCTCATCATCAAGAGATTCAAGACGGCGCTAAAAGGTCGCAAGGGGCAGCCAAGCAAGACCAAGACAAAGGGGAAACGCTCATGCTTCAAATGTGGTAAGCTTGGTCATTTTATTGCTAACTGTCCCGACAATGATAGTGATCAGGATCAAGGGAACAAGAGGGAGAAGAAGAAGAACTATAAGAAGGCAAAGGGTGAGGCGCATCTAGGCAAGGAGTGGGATTCGGATTGCTCCTCTTCCGACTCCGACAATGAAGGACTCGCCGCCACCGCCTTCAACAAGTCATCCCTCTTCCCCAACGAGCGTCACACGTGCCTTATGGCAAGGGAGAAGAAGGTATGTACTCGAAACTCTACTTATGCTTCTTCAAGTGAGGACGGATCTAGCGATGAGGATGAAATAGATTATTCATGTTTATTTAAGGGCCTAGATAGAACCAAGGTAGATAAAATTAATGAATTGATTGATGCCTTGAATGATAAGAATAGGCTTTTAGAAAAGCAAGAGGATTTGTTGTATGAAGAACATGACAAATTTGTAGAAGCACAAAAATCTCATGCTCTAGAAGTTAAAAGAAATGAAATGCTTTCTTGTGAATTATCTTCTTGCCATGAGACAATTTCTAACTTAAGGAGCATAAACGATGATTTGAATGCTAAGTTAGAAAAAGCTAGTAAATCAACATCTTGTGTAGAAATTGTTGCAACTTGTAATAGGTGTAAAGATTTTGACATTGATGCTTGTAGTGAACACCTAGTTTCAATTTCCAAACTTAATGATGAATTGGCTAGTCTTAATACTCAACTTAAGACTAGCAAGAGCGAATTTGATAAGCTAAAATTTGCGAGGGATGCCTACACGATTGGTAGACACCCCTCAATTAAGGATGGACTTGGCTTCAAGAGGGAAGCCAAGAACTTAACAAGCCATAAGGTTCCCATTCCCGCCAATGAGAAAGGGAAGGCTCCTATGGCAAGTAGTACTAAAAAGAACCATGCTTTTTTGTATCATAGGAGACATGCTAGAAATGACTATAGAAGTTATGATTCACATGCTTATGATTCACATGCTATGTTTGCTTCTAGTTCTTCATATATGCATAATAGGGATATGTCTAGGAGATATGTTCATCCTGTGCCTAGAAAGAATGTTGTTCATGTTTCTAGGAAAGTTATGGATGGTCCTTCTACAATATATCACGCTTTAAATGCTTCCTTTGCTATTTGTAGAAAGGATAGGAAGATAGTTGCTAGGAAATTAGGGGCAAAATGCAAAGGTGATAAAACTTGCATTTGGGTCCCTAAGACAATTGTGACTAACCTTGTAGGACCCAACAAGAGTTGGGTACCTAAGTCCCAAGCCTAAATTTGCCTTGCAAGTTTATGCATCCGGGGGTTCAAGCTGGATTATCGACAGCGGATGCACAAACCATATGACGAGAGAGAAGAAGATGTTCACCTCCTACGTCAAGAACAAGGATTCCCAAGATTCAATAATATTCGGTGATGGGAACCAAGGCAAGGTAAAAGGGTTAGGTAAAATTGCAATCTCAAATGAACACTCAATTTCTAATGTGTTCTTAGTTGAGTCTCTGGGATATAATTTACTATCTGTTAGTCAATTGTGTAATATGGGATATAACTGTTTATTCACAAACATAGATGTGTCTGTCTTTAGAAGAAGTGATGGTTCATTAGCTTTTAAAGGTGTATTAGACTGCAAGCTTTACTTAGTTGATTTTGCAAAAGAAGAGGCCGGTCTAGATGCATGCTTAATTGCTAAGACTAGCATGGGCTGGCTGTGGCATCGTCGCTTAGCACATGTGGGGATGAAGAACCTTCACAAGCTTCTAAAGGGAGAACACGTGATAGGATTAACTAATGTGCAATTCAAAAAAGATAGACCTTGTGCAGCGTGTTAGGCAGGTAAACAAGTGGGAGGAGCACATCACAGCAAGAATGTGATGACCACATCAAGACCCCTGGAGCTGCTACATATGGACCTCTTCGGACCCGTCGCCTATCTAAGCATAGGGGGAAGTAAGTATGGTTTAGTTATTGTGGATGACTTTTCCCGCTTCACTTGGGTATTCTTTTTGCAGGATAAGTCTGAAACCCAAGGGACCCTCAAGCGCTTCCTAAGGAGAGCTCAAAACGAGTTTGAGCTCAAGGTGAAAAAGATAAGGAGCGACAATGGGTCCGAGTTCAAGAACCTTAAAGTGGAGGAGTACCTTGAGGAGGAAGGGATCAAGCACGAGTTCTCCGCTCCCTACACACCACAGCAAAATGGTGTGGTAGAGAGGAAGAACAGGACGCTAATCGATATGGCGAGGACGATGCTTGGAGAGTTCAAGACCCCCGAGTGCTTTTGGTCGGAAGCCGTGAACACGGCTTGCCACGCCATCAATAGGGTCTACCTTCATCGCCTCCTCAAGAAGAGTCGTATGAGCTTCTAACCGGTAACAAACCCAATGTATCTTACTTTCGTGTATTTGGGAGCAAATGCTACATTCTAGTGAAGAAGGGTAGAAATTCTAAGTTTGCTCCCAAAGCTGTAGAAGGGTTTTTGTTAGGTTATGACTCAAATACAAAGGCGTATAGAGTCTTCAACAAATCATCGGGTTTGGTTGAAGTCTCTAGCAACGTTGTATTTGATGAGACTAATGGCTCTCCAAGAGAGCAAGTTGTTGATTGTGATGATGCAGATGAAGAAGATGTTCCGACGGCCGCTATACGAACCATGGCGATTGGTGATGTGCGAACACAGGAACAAAAGGAGCAAGATCAACCTTCTTCCTCAACTATGGTGCATCCCCCAACTCAAGACGATGAACAGGTTCATCAACAAGAGGCGTGTGATCAAGGGGGAGCACAAGATGATCATGTGATGGAGGAAGAAGCTCAACCGGCACCTCCAACCCAAGTTCGAGCGATGACTCAAAGGGATCATCCCGTCGACCAAATTCTGGGTGATATTAGCAAGGGAGTAACTACTCGATCCCGATTAGTTAATTTTTGTGAGCATTACTCCTTTGTCTCTTCTATTGAGCCTTTCAGGGTAGAAGAGGCCTTGCTAGATCCGGACTGGGTGTTGGCCATGCAAGAGGAGCTCAATAACTTCAAGAGGAATGAAGCTTGGACGCTGGTGCCTCGTCCTAAGCAAAATGTTGTGGGAACCAAGTGGGTGTTTTGCAACAAACAAGACGAGCACGGGGTGGTGACAAGGAACAAGGCTCGACTTGTGGCAAAAGGTTATGCCCAAGTCACAGGTTTGGACTTTGAGGAGACTTTTGCTCCTGTGGCTAGGCTAGAGTCCATTCGTATTTTGCTAGCATATGCCGCTCACCATTCTTTCAGGTTGTTCCAAATGGATGTAAAGAGCGCTTTCCTCAACGGGCCAATCAAGGAGGAGGTGTACGTAGAGCAACCCCCTGGCTTCGAGGATGAACGGTACCCCGACCACGTGTGTAAGCTCTCTAAGGCGCTCTATGGACTTAAGCAAGCCCCAAGAGCATGGTATGAATGCCTTAGAGATTTCTTAATTGCTAATGCTTTCAAGGTTGGGAAAGCCGATCCAACTCTTTTCACTAAGACTTGTGACAGTGATCTTTTTGTGTGCCAAATTTATGTCGATGACATAATATTTGGTTCTACTAATAAAAAGTCTTGTGAAGAGTTTAGCAGGGTGATGACGCAGAAATTCGAGATGTCGATGATGGGCGAGTTGAACTACTTCCTTGGGTTCCAAGTGAAGCAACTCAAGGACGGCACATTCATCTCTCAAACGAAGTACACGCAAGACTTGCTAAAGCGGTTTGGGATGAAGGACGCCAAGCCCGCAAAGACTCCGATGGGGACCGACTGACACACCGACCTTAACAAAGGAGGGGGAGCTGTGCTACAACTTGACCCTTTGAGACTAACCATGTGCTTGAGTTTGCTTGTTTTAGTCTCAAAGGAGGTTTGAAAGGGAAAAGATGGACTTGGACCATGAAAGACTTCCACTACACTCCGATGAGAGGGTAACTTATTCCAAGTTCATCTCATGTACTCTTATTGCCTGTGTATTCTTATTGAAGATTTTGGTGAGGCAATGGGGTTCTAGGGCCAAGATTAATCCTGTTTTGGTGCTTGATGCCAAAGGGGGAGAAAATAAAGGCCAAAGCGATAAATGGATCAGCTACCACTTGAGAGATTTTGAAAATAGTAGAATAGAGCTTTTGGTTTATCAAAACTCTCTTATTGTCTCTCTTGTCAAAAGTTGGCTTCTTGTGGGAGAAATGTTGATTATGGGAAAAGGGGAGTTTTTGAAATCTTGAATCAATTTCTCTTGGAATGACTCTCTTTATGTCTTAACATGTGTGTTTGACTTAGAGATAGAAATTTGAGTTTTATTTGCAAAAACAAACCAAGTGGTGGCAAAGAGTGATCCATATATGTCAAATTTGAATCAAAACAATTTGAGTTCTTATTTGAATTGATTTTGTATTTGTTTTACTTGCTTTATATTGTGTTGGCATAAATCACCAAAAATGGGGAGATTGAAAGGGAAATGTGCCCTTGGGCCATTTCTAAGTATTTTGGTGATTTAGTGTCCAACACAAGTGCCTAAGTGTAAAATGGTGGACAAAGTACAAATCAAGAATGAAGGTATGTTTCTCAGACTTAGTACATTGTTTTGGAGACTAATGTATTGTGTCTAAGTGCTGGAAACAGGAAAAATCGAATTGGAATTGTCTTGGCTCGAGCAGCCAAGACTCTGCTCAGTCTGGGAGCACCGGACTGTCCGGTGGTGCACCGGACAGTGTCCGGTGCGCCAGGCTGGCTCGAGCGAACTGGCCGCTCTCGGGAATTCACCGGCGACGTACAGCTATAATTCACCGGACTGTCCGGTGTGCACCGGACTGTCCGGTGAGCCAACGATCGGCCGGGCCAACGGTCGGCCACGCGATCTACGCGGGACACGTGGCCGAGCCAACGGCTAGAAGGGGGCACCGGACTGTCCGGTGTGCACCGGACATGTCCGGTGCGCCAACGGCTCTCTGTCTGCCAACGGTCGGATGTGCAAGTTAAGGAAAGAAATCGGGCACCGGACAGTGTCCGGTGTGCACCAGACTGTCCGGTGCGCCAGACGACAGAAGGCAAGAATTGCCTTCCCAGATTGCTCTCAACGGCTCCTAGCTGCCTTGGGGCTATAAAAGGGACCCCTAGGCGCATGGAGGAGGAAACCAAGAATCCTTTGAGCACTATTGATCACTCACACATCATTCTTGCGCACTTGTTCGACATTCTAGTGATTTAAGCTCTGTTCAAGTGTGCTAGTCATTCGAGCTTAAGTCTGGGTTCTTGTGTGTGCGTATTTGCTGTGATCTTTGTGTCTTGTGTGAGTTGCTAATCCCTCCCTTGCTCCATGCTTCTTTGTGAACTTCAAGTGTAAGGGCGAGAGGCTCCAAGTTGTGGAGATTCCTCACGAACGGGATTAAGAAAAGCAAAGCAAAACACCGTGGTATTCAAGTGGGTCTTTGGACCGCTTGAGAGGGGTTGATTGCAACCCTCGTCCGTTGGGACGCCACAACGTGGAATTGGCAAGCGTTGGTCTTGGCCGAACCACGGGATAACCATCGTGCCATCTCTGTGATTGATATCTTTGTGGTTATTGTGTTTTGTTGAGACTCCTCTCTAGCCGCTTGGCGATTATTGTGATAACACTTAACCAAGTTTTGTGGCTTAAGCTTTAAGTTTTCCAGGATCACCTATTCACCCCCCCTCTAGGTGCTCTCAGATGGTAATGCCCCCATTTGTGTGGTGGAAAGGTAACTGACATTTGGCACTAAATTTTGCACTGATAAAACTGTGTGATGCACCAGAATCAAAAAGAATGACTGTAGGATAATTCAAAACGGAAAAGATACCAGTCATGACGGGTGCTCCCTCTGGAATGTCAGCCATGGTGGTGAAGTTTAGCTTGCCTTGCCTCACTTGCACCTTCTGCCTCTTGCCTTGGTTCTGATTGGAATTCTGCCCCTGCCTCTGCTGGTTCTTGGGAC
This sequence comes from Zea mays, assembly GCF_902167145.1. NCBI lineage: Eukaryota > Viridiplantae > Streptophyta > Magnoliopsida > Poales > Poaceae > Zea > Zea mays. The sequence continues at coordinate 24,451,107 of NC_050102.1, read as the reverse complement.
AATTCTTTACGTAGTGTCCAGTGTTGCCACAAGTGAAACATATGTTGTCATTGGCCTGACGGTACTGCTGCTGTGGCTGATTGGTGTTCCTATGAACTGGGGGCTGAGAATGGTTGGGTGCCTGCTACTGCTGCTGTGGTCAGATCACCCACCGTCCTTGCTGCTGCTGAGGTCCCCTGTTCTGAGTGTCAGACACAATCCTGAAGCGCTGAGGCTGAGCTGAAGGTCCTGCCATAGGGGTCTTCCTCTTCTTCTCTGCCTGGCGAGCTGTGATGCAATCTTCCTAAGAAATGGCCAGATTGACTAACTCATTGTAGCTGTTGGCCCTGACTATGTTGAGACGGTCACAGAGCTTAGTATCGAGACCCCTCCTGAACCTGTCCCTTTTCTTTTCATCTGTGTCAACATGATAGCCTGCGTACTGACACAGGTCATTGAAGGCCTGAGCGTACTGCAACACAGTACGATTCCCCTGAGTGAGTGCCAGAAATTCATTAAGCTTGCGGTCCATGATGCCCGCCGGTATGTGATGTCCTCTGAATGCTTCCTTGAATTCTCCCCATTCCACCGCGTGGTCAACTGGCTTCATAGCAAGGAAGTGATCCCACCATGTCCGCGCGGGTCCGCGAAGTTGCTGGGTGGCAAAACGAACCTTGGCCACATCTGAACAAACTCCATTAAGCAGTGGGAATTTGGATTCCACCACTCTGAGCCATACATCAGCATCAAGGGGATCCTCTGCCCGAGTGAACAATGGCGGCTGAGTGTTGAGTAACTCCTGATAAGTGGTCGCTACTGGGGGACGCTGATGGTGATCACCACCACCATAGTGCTGAGGTGGTGGCTGACGCTGAGCCAACTGTTGCAGAATCTCATTCTGCTGAGCCATCAATTCTTGCATGGTAGGAGGCGGCGGCGGTGGTGGAGGAATGCGCTCATTCTGTCCACGACACGCTCTTCCTGCCATCTGAAAATTTAGGATGCTCTTAATATCATACTTTTGACATCAGGGTTCACACATGGTAAAAGATTTGAAAGGACAAAGTTTGCAGAATGTCAAACATTTCCTTGCATTTTTTTCACAAAAGATACCACATGACATAACACTTCCTTCATAACTTAAAGTTGCATCATCCATCATTCATAAGTCCAAAAGAGTTTTCTAATGATTACAGTAGTGCTCAAAAGACTCAACTCTTTCTAGCCTAGTACCCCAAAGGTGCAAAAGCTAAGCTAGTTCTGAGGAGTTATACTGCCACACACTTCTAACCCTATCTCTGAAACCTAATGAGCAAACGAGGCAACGCTAGACTCGGGGGAAGGTGGTCTCCTTGAGCCAACAGTGTCCAGGCTGGATGCAGGCTCTGGCTCCTCTCCTCCCTTGATGTCTACATCCTCGTCGGCCCCATCGGCCTCCATGTCCTGAATCTCCTAATGGTGCATATCCAAGTGCTGGTTAGCTTCCTCAAGTTGCTGCTGAGTGTTCATAAGCTGATCCTCGAGAACCTCGATGGTGTTCTCCCTAGCTCCCACTAGCTCCTCAAGCTCTTGGATCTGGGTGGTCATCTGCTCCACCTGGAGGTCCTTTTCCACCAGCTCAGTGGACAGGTCTACCACAAGGTCCTCCCTGTTATCCAGGGTGATCTTGGTAGCCTCCACCAAGCCCATTAGCTGAGACATTGCTTCTCCTCGCATCGCTTGCAGACGGTACAGGGCATTCATGCATCGCCCTGTGTAAAGAGCCCACACATCCTTGGCATGCTCCACTCGATCCTTCCACATTGGGTCGTCCTCCTTTTCAGCGGGGAACAAACCAATAGGATGAGTGGACAGCTCCAAGGGGTGAAAGCCACAAAAGGTCATCAACCCGTGGAGAGCAATGATCTCGATAGTGTCTTCAGCCCGGTATCCGAAAGACTCGAAGTCCAACGAACGCCAGCCTGGCTGCAAGGGATGAGGCTCCAAGGTCATCCTCACCCTACAGCGGGGCACCCTGTGCTCCTCGAACAGTTGCACCGCGTACTGGGGAGGCGTCATATAACCGGCTCCCTGCAGCACCTCCCACAAGATGCGGGGAAAACCCTCTCGTGCAAGCCCGTCCGTGTGGGAATGTGCGTTCCCTACTTCCGAGGATACGTGAGAAGCCATCTGTGTAAGGGTAAGCGTAAGCGAAAAAGTAAAAGAATTATAAAAAGGGGATTAGTGCTTGGCTTTTTGAAGGTTACGTTAAGGTCTCGAAGTGTACTTTACCTTTTATTATCATGCCTCATAGCATTTAAGGTTCTTGACCAATTACCAAGTAGTTTGAATAAAATGATGCATGCAAGCTCGTCCTAAACGACCTCACATCAACCTATAGGGAATAGGGAAATCCCCATCCCTTATGGTAGCCTGTAGGGCTCACTCAAATAGCCACCTAGTTACCCCTCTATTATCCTAAGGCTTCACGCTCTATGTCCATCCCTATTGCCCTACCGATCTATTCAACAGGGGTTTCTAACAAGTTTTACTTTTTGAAAATGTTGGTAATTACGGTTTATTGATTCCTCTGTGGTGGTACAAGCTCTAATACCAGCTGGGGCGGAACCGCCCGAATTATTCCAACTTAAGTGCCTAAGTCCCACCTTAAAGGCTAGACCACACTTAAATAGGAATAAAACGTCAGTCCCTCGGATCTAGTCCGACGCGGCCACAAACAGGATCAAGTACCACGTACTCACTCAAAGGTGAGGCACAGATCAAATACAATAAAGCATAAAACCATACATTAAGGAGTATTTAATTTATTACAACATCATCGGAGTTTATGAAAAGTAGAGATCATTGTTCGACATGCAACGGAATATAACTAACGGTAAATAAACGGAGGGATAGGGAAGCCTGGCCCATCACTCCTCATGCTCCTCCTCTGCCGAGGTAGGGTCCCACTCAACTGTCCAACCCGGTGGCAAGATGGACGACCAAGTCACTCCAGCAACCATGTCCTCCAGAGAACCTGTAAAATTATGCCACAAGCAAGGCTGATTATACTAATACTCAGCTAGACTTACCCGGTGTGAGGAGTCTACTCCTCTACCTCTAGACATGCAGCTGTTTGGCTGAGGGGTTTGGTTTGCCAAAAGCACTAGCTGAGTCTAAAATCAAGTTTAGCTTTTCAAGTTTTAGTGTGACTCTCTTAAGACTAAAGGTGTATCTATCCAATCATACATGGTATCAAGCATTTAGCAATCAACATCTTTTGCCAAGTCAACACATTTCCACTTGTTACTCAATGTAGCAGCATGGATCAAGCAGTCTCATTAGCTGCGAGAAGCAGACGATTCGAATCGAGTTTTTAAACCTTGCAAGGTAAACCTAAACACTCGACGTGGCGAGGCACTCCGTCCACACACACATCAACCGTCCCCATCGATTCCCTGGCAACAGAAAGTGGCTCACCGCCTTGGCGTACAATGCCTCACTGACTCCGATTGCCGTCGTGCAGTGACCACACTTGTACCCACCATAACCGGAATGGGAAACCACGTCTCAGGTCGCGTGAGGAGGGCAATCTGCGGGCAGGTTCACTCAGGTACTAGGCTTACCGATTTACCATATTTCTCGGCATGTGCTTAGTACATTCAAACGCTTGACACACGGTACCACACCTTAATCCTTATTCCCATTTCCGTCTCATAGACAACGCATCCCCATGGATCGTTGTCCACAGACCATCGTCATTACGATATAAAAATGGATACGAGCAATTCCTTACCTCGCGCGAGTGCTAGGAAAATCAATCGACTTCTACCGAGAGCCCTAATTAGTAAAGCAGCTACTCGACCTAGCATACTAGTATCCATCTCAAAAGGGATCCTGAGTTCATGCAACTAAGGTTCCAAACAATTCCTACACTTAAGTGCACATTACAAACCTACAAACATAAAGTGTAGTAAAATAGCATATATAATAGGTTATGCATAAAACCGGGGCTTGCCTTCCAAAGGTGGGACAGGCAGATCCTCGATGGCAGGCTCTGGTGCTGTCTTCTGGACTACCTCCTGAGCAACTCCTTGCTCCGGAACGAGGATGTATTTCCCGTCAGCGAGAATACAGTCTATCGAAAGCAATGAATAAGATATATGCATATTAATGATATGAAAATTTGTAAAGGCTATGCATAGTAAAACAGTACTAAATTTAGTGGTACTTTAGGGTTTCCTTTGGTTATCTTTGAGGGTTTTATACCTTCATTTTTGGGGTTTTGAAATAAACTTAAAATTTCAGTCCTCCCTTAGAGGTTTGTTTTGGCTCTTGGAAGAGTCAAGGTTGCACCCCACTATTCTTTCCAAATTTCTTATTTTAATTTCAATTATGCCTCTTAGTGAGTGCTTTTACACTATCATGGCAAGTTAACACTATCCAAAAATGTTATAAAAATTACAGTGGGTAAACATTTATCTCTATGGGTTGATCTAAAAAATTGAGGTTGAAATTAATTCAGATGCTCCTTGTGCTAAATTAACAAAAGTAAGGGTAAAAGGGCACTTTACACTATAGCTCTAATCTCTGTGAGGTTTCTCGGTCAACATTTATTTTTGCCAAGATTCCTAGGGAATAATAGGTCTTTGTGTTAAAAATCACAGAAAAAGGCCTACTGGATATTTAGTTGTGATTTTCTAAAGTTTAATGCCAAAAAGGTACTTATAACTAACTTGTCATTTGAAAAATGTCAAACAACAGAAATTATAATTTTCCTAGATTCATAATAACATATTATTAGTTATCCTAAAGTTTGGGGTGGTTTCTCCTCAGGATTATTTTTCTAAGGTTTTTCCAAGTTTTCCATGGTTTTCATAAAATAAAAGGTAGTGCATTTCTTCTGTACTAACAGAGGGCTTAACAAAATTTTCTAGTGAACTATGTTAAGAAAGTAAGCTAGCAAAAATGTGGTTGGCCTCTGATACTTATTTTTAACTCCCTTTTTCATTTTCTTTAAGTTTAAGCCAAAACAAGTTCTAATGGTAAATCTCTCCCTAATCTAGTGTACTGAGGGGTTTATTATTTTTAAACAAGATATTTAGTTGTTAAGTATCTCTCTAATTTTTCTTGACCTCAGTCTAACAGTGTAGCTATTTTCCCTTCTTTATTTAACTTTTGGTAAGTTCATTAATTAATTCTAACTGTAAAATCTTCTGTGATACTTAGGGTGTTTTGTATTTTTCCTAAGTAGTTCATAATATTTAGAACCTAGAAAAAATTGGTTTGACCAAATTTGGTTGAATAAAACTGAAGTTATGAATTTTACAAGCTCTGTCTGTTTTTAAATGAATAATGTTTAAAAGGGTTTAATGAAAACCAGTTTACACCGAGGACCCTGGGTTTTTCCTAAACCAACTCTTTAACTTATGCCCCTGAGGAACTATTCACTTGAGTCTCTGACTGTTCAAAACCCCCCCGACTTCTTCTCCTTTCTCCCCGAGATCCCTCCCCCCTTTGAAACAGTAACCGCAGAAGTAAACAGGGCGGCGCGGCTTACCGGCGGCGAGGGAGGTCCGTCGAAGGGCGGGGTTAGCTCCAGGAAGTCCTTGCGGTCACGTCGAGGTACGACTCATCGATGGTGATGGCCGAACTCGGTCGGGCCACGTGTGCAGGCTGGCGGGCTCATCGGCGGCGTGTGCTCCGGCTTGCTCGTTGGCGGCGTGTGCTCCGGCCTGCTCACGGCGACAGGGTTCAATCCAAGGTCACAAGGAGCTTCACGGGGCGCTAAGGAATCTACCCGTGCAAGGAATCGAAGAAAGACTCACCGTGGAGCTCGGTCTACGTACACCGGCGATATGGTGAAGTCCGGCGATGTTGATCCGGTGTCTCCGGCGAGGTAGAGCTCGGTTCCTGGCTCTAGAAGCTTCATCGAGACACGCAGAGGCTCTCTGGAGGGTTGGATGGGGCGGGGAATGGCTAGGGTGGCTGGTCTATGGTGGTCGGGTCTCGGGCGGCCGCTGGCACGCCGTGTGTAGAGCAATCGCTGGTGAACTTGCGCTCCGGCGAGGTTGAGAGCGAGCGGGGGCGTACAGTCGAGGCCTCGGTCGGCTTTATAGGCGCGGGCGCGGGCGCGGGCGTTGGCACGGGTTTGGCTTGGCGCTGCGCGGTGCGCGCGGGGCCGAGCGCCGGGGCGTGCTCTAGCGCGCCAGAACGCGTCGAACATGTGGGCGTTTGTTTCTGCCTCTGTTCAAACGCTTGCAGAGATCGCAAACGTGCGAATCTCGCCAAGGGTCTTGTGCAAATCTCTTCCTGGCACCTAGGGCTAGCTATTATGTGTGAGTTCCAATGGGAGATATGCCCTAGTTCACAAGATATGCGGACGCCAAATTGGGTCTATCGCACTGTTCACCCCGAGACAAAATGAATGTCAAATCATGTCAAAAGGTCTTGGCTTCGGTTCAAATTTTTCCAGGGTGCTCCTAAGGTAATTTGGCTCCTTTTTGCTATTTAGACTTTATGGTTTCGGCGCCATTAAAAAGGTGAACACTTCTGATCATTGGATTAGGGTAGTTTTGGGGAGTTAGAGAGAAAATGGAGGGCTCTAGTGTGCTTTCTACTTAGTGAATTGATTTGGGGTCTTTGTGGGGCTTTTTTGTAATATTTCTCTTACTAAGTTTTGTAGATATATTAGGGTACTTAAACTTTGGTAAAGAGTTTAAGTCATGAAAAGTGCATTTGCTTATCCTTTCCCTTAATCCAGTGTTTGGGAGCTAAAGGCTCAAGATGGGGGTTCTAGGGTTTGAGCCTCTTCTGCACAAGGTGAGAATTGCATAAAATGCTTGGGTAATGATTTTGTCATAGCATTTCTTAGTTAATCCATGGTTTCCAAAATTTTGGTGCTCCTTCTCCTCCACTTAAACACATGTGATAACAGGTCATGAGTGCATGTATTGGGCCAGGGCCTTGGGTAACACCTGGGGTGTTACAGATGTGGCGCGCACCGGGCAGTGAACAATGGTTGTCTGGTGCACCACTGGACTGTCCGATGCGCCCATCGACAACAAAGTCAGCCAACGACTAGGAAGTGGTTGGAGGCTATAAATACCCCCCAACCACCTCCATTCAAAAGCATCCAAGTATTCTGAACTTCCCATTCAATACAAGAGCAAAGCCAACCACTCAAAGACACATTCAAAGCATTCAATCCACTCCAAGTTTCCAAAATCAACTCTAGTGCTTAGAGACTTGAGAGAGGATCATTTGTGTTCATTTGCGCTCTTGTTTCTTGGATTGCCTTCCTTCCCATTCTTATTCTTAAGTGCCTTGTAAAGCTAGCAAGAGACACCTAAGTGTGTGGTGGTCCTTGCGGGGTTTTCGTGACCCGATTGATTAAGGAGAAGACTCATCCGATCTAAGTGACCGTTTGAGAGAGGGAAAGGGTTGGAATAGACCTGACCTTTGTGGCCTCCTCAACGGGGACTAGGTTCTTTGGAACCGAACTTCGGTAAAACAAATCACCGTGTTCACTTGTGTTGATTTCCATTTGATTTGTTTTCCTTCTTTCCTCTCTCTAAAGTTTCCTTGCTAATATTGATTTGAGTGTGCTCCCAAACATCATCCGCATCATTTGAGCAACTCATAGCAAGAGAAACAATCTTTCACACTCGAATTTAATTCTAACGCTAACCCTTGCCTTAGTGTGTATTTTAGTTTATAAATTTCAGGTTTTGCCTATTCACCCCCTCTAGGCGACTTTCAATTGGTATCAGAGCTAGTGCTTCATTAAGAGTCTAACAAACTCGAAGTGATTTCTGAAGATCAAGCCAAGAGGGAGATCGTGACCGGCGACAAGCCCACGGGCTCGGGGAAGACTCTCTCAAGGGAGTCATGCAACAAGTACAAGGAGGAATCCTCTTCCTCCATCAAGTCACATAGGAGGGGTGACAAGAATAAAAAGAAGATGAAGAAGGTGGTCTTCTACGAGACCGACTCTTCAACACCCTCCACATTCGGCACCGAGTCGTCCACTACTTCTAAGCGCCATGAGCGCAAGAAGTATTGTAAGATGCCCCTATGCTATCCCCGTATTTCCAAGCATGCTCCTTTACTTTCCTTTCCCTTAGGCAAACCACCATATTTTGATAGTGAAGATTATTGTATGTGGAGTGAAAAAATGAGGCATCATCTAACCTCACTCCACGAAAGCATATGGGACATTGTTGAATTTGGAGCGCATGCACCACAGGTGGGGGACGAGGACTATGACTCGGACGAGGCCGCCCAAATTAGGCACTTTAACTCCCAAGCAACTTCTATACTCCTCGCCTCTTTATGTCGAGAGGAGTATAATAAGGTGCAAGGGTTAAAGAATGCCAAAGAAATTTGGGACGTCCTCAAAACAGTGCACGAAGGGGACGGGGTGACCAAGATTACCAAGCGGGAGACGATCAAGGGAGAACTCGGTCGATTCGTCCTCAATAAAGGAGAGGAGCCACAAGCGATGTACAACTGGCTCAAGACGATGGTCAATCAAGTGCGCAACCTCGGGAGCACAAAATGGGATGACCATGAAATGGTCAAGGTTATTCTAAGATCCCTCGTTTTTTGTAATCCCACTCAAGTGCAACTAATCCGTTGAGACCCTACATATAAATAGATGTCTCCCGAGGAGGTGATTGGCAAGTTTGTGAGCTTTGAACTTATGATCAAAGACTACAAACACATTGTCAACTTGGAGCAAGACACCACCTCTACACCTGAGGTGCAACCCGTTGCATTCAAAGCAACGGAAGAAAAGAAGGAGGAGTCTACACCAAGTAGGCTTCCAATCGACGCCTCCAAGTTCGACAACGAGGAGATGGCTCTCATCATTAAGAGCTTTCGCCAAATCTTTAAGCAAAGGAGGGGGAAGGACTACAAACCCCGCTCCAAAAGGGTGTGCTACCGGTGTGGTAAGTCTGGTCACTTTATAGCTAAATGTCCATATTCTAGTAAAAGTGACAGGTACGAAGACAAGAAGGGGAAGAAAAAGGTAGAGAAGAATAAGTACTGCAAGAAGGGCGGTGAGGCGCACATGGGGCAGGAATGGGACTCCGACGAGAGCTCCACCGACTCCTCCTCCGACGAGGACGTCGACAACATCACCGTTAACAAGGGACTTCCCTTCCCCAACGTCGGCCACAAGTGTCTCATGGCTAAGGACGACAAGAAGAAGAAGGTATACTCTAGAGCCACCCCTAAATATACTACATCTGATGATGAGGGTAGCTCTAGCGATAATGAAGATGATTTAATTTCTCTCTTTGCCAACCTTAACATGGACCAAAATAAAAAATTGAATGAATTAATAGAAACCATTAACGAGAAGGATGATCTCTTGGAATGCCAAGAGGACTTGCTCGTTAAGGAAAACAAAAAATTTGTTAAATTAAAAAATGCTTATGCTCTAGAAGTTAAAAAATGCGAAAATTTATCTAAGTAGCTTAGCATGTGCAATTATTCAAAATGAGAATGCTAGTTTAAATGCTAAGATTGAAGAATTAAATGATTACAAAGCATCTACATCTACTGTTGAACATATTACTATTTGCACTAGATGTAGAGATGTTAATGTTGAAGCTTTTGATGATCACCTTGCCATGATTAAACAACAAAATGATCACATAGCTACATTAAATGCTAAAATTGCCGAGCATGAGCTTGAAAATGAAAAATTTTAAATTTTCTAGAAGCATGCTCTATAATGGGAGGCGCCCTGACATTAAGGATGGTATTGGTTTTCAACAAGGGAGCCAAAACAACACCAAACTTAATGCCCCCAAGAAATTGTCTAATTTTGTAAAAGGCAAGGCTCCCATGGTTCAGGATAGAGAGAGCTATATTTTATATCCTGCAAACTATCCTGAACACAAGATTAGGAAAATTCATGCTAGAAAACCTCATACTGTTTCTCTTCATACTTTTATGTATAAAAATGAGGCTTCTAGTTCTAGGAATACCACTCATGTCAAAATGCCTAAGAAGAAATTTCTAATGCATCAAATGAGTATAATATTTCATTTAAGACTTTTGATGCTTCCTATGTGCTTACTAACAAATCAGGCAAAATAGTTGCCAAATATGTTGGGGGCAAACACAAGTCCCAAGACTTGTATTTGGGTACCCAAGGTGCTTGTTTCTAATGTGAAAGGACCCAAGACCGTTTGGGTACCTAAGAATAAGGCCTAAATTTGTTTTGCAAGTTTATGCATCCGGTGGAACAAGTTGGATAATCGATAGCAGGTGCACAAACCACATGACAGGGGAGAAAAGAATGTTCTCTTCATATGAGAAAAATGAAGATCCACAAAGAGCTATCACAATCAAGGATGGAAATCAAGGTTTGGTCAAAGGTTTGGGTAAAATTGCTATATCTCCTGATCATTCCATTTCTAATGTTTTTCTTGTAGATTCTTTAGATTACAATTTGCTTTCTGTTTCTCAATTATGCAAAATGGGCTACAACTGTCTTTTTACTGATATAAGTGTTATTGTCTTTAGAAGAAATGATGATTCAATAGCATTTAAGAGAGCGTTAGATGGTCAGCTATATTTAGTCGATTTTAATGATAACAAAGCTGAACTAGACACTTGCTTAATTGCTAAGACTAACATGGGCTGGCTCTGGTATCGTCGACTTGCCCATGTTGGGATGAAGAATCTTCACAAGCTTCTAAAGGGGGATCACATTTTAGGACTAACCAATGTTTATTTTGAGAAAGACATGATTTGTAGAGCATGTCAAGCAGGGAAGCAAGTTGGAGTCTATCATTCACACAAGAACATCATGACAACAGACATGCCGCTTGAACTACTCCACATGGACTTATTCGGTCCGATCGCTTATATAAGCATCGGCGGGAGTAAGTACTGTCTAATTATTGTGGATGATTATTCTCGCTTCACTTGGGTATTCTTTTTGCAGGAAAAATCTCAAACCCAAGAGACCTTAAAGAGATTCTTAAGACGGACTCAAAATGAGTTCGGATTGAGAATAAAAAAGATTAGAAGCGATAATGAAACGGAGTTCAAGAATTCTCAAATTGAAGGATGTCTTGAGGAGGAGGGCATCAAGCATGAGTTCTCTTCTCCCTACACACCTCAACAAAATGGTGTAGTAGAGAGGAAGAATAGAACTCTACAGGATATGACTAGGACCATGCTTGATGAATACAAGACACCGAACCGGTTTTGGGCGGAGGCGATTAACACCGCCTGCTACTCCATCAATTGGTTATATCTTCACCGAATCCTTAAGAAGACATCATATGAACTCCCCACTGGTAAAAAGCCCAACGTTTCTTATTTTAGAGTCTTTAGGAGCAAATGCTTTATTCTTATTAAGAGAGGTAGAAGTTCTAAATTTGCTCCTAAAGCAGTAGAAGGCTTTTTATTAGGTTATGACTCAAACACAAGGGCATATAGAGTCTTCAACAAGTCCACTAGATTAGTTGAAGTTTCTTGCGACATTGTGTTTAATGAGACTAATGGCTCCCAAGTGGAGCAAGTTGATCTTGATGAATTAGATGATGAAGAGACTCCATGCGTCGCGCTAAGGAACATGTCCATTGGTGGCGTATGTCCAAAAGAATCCGAGGAGCCCACACAAACACAAGATCAACCATAATCTTCCATGCAAGGATCTCCACCAACTCAAGATGAGGACAAGGCTCAAGAAGAAGAGTATGAAGATCAAGACGATGAGCCACCTCAAGAGGAGGACATTGATCAAGGGGGAGATGACAATAAAGACAAGGAAGATGAACAAGAGATTCAGGATCAAAGACTGCCACACCCAAGAGTCCACCAAGCAATTCAAAGAGATCACCCCGTTAGCTCCATTCTTGGTGACATTCATAAGGGGGTAACCACTAGATCTCGAGTTGCTCATTTCTGTGAACATTACTCTTTTGTGTCTTCTATTGAGCCATACAGGATAGAGTATGCATTAAGAGATCCAGATTGGGTGGTGGCAATGCAAGAGGAGCTCAACAACTTCACGAGAAATGAGGTATGACATTTAGTTCCACGACCTAACCAAAATGTTGTAGGTACCAAGTGGGTATTCCGCAACAAGCAAATGAGCATGGTGTGGTGACGAGGAACAAAGCTTGACTTGTTGCAAAAGGTTACTCACAAGTCGAAGGTTTGGATTTTGATGAAACCTATGCACCCGTAGCTAGGCTTGAGTCAATTCGTATATTACTTGCCTATGCTACTTACCATGGCTTTAAGCTTTATCAAATGGACGTGAAAAGTGCCTTCCTCAATGGCCCTATCAAGGAGGAGGTCTATGTTGAGCAACATCCCGGCTTTAAAGATAGTGAATACCCTAATCATGTGTATAAGCTCTAAAATGCGCTTTATGGGCTCAAGCAAGCCCCAAGAGCATGGTATGAATGCCTAAGAGATTTCCTTATCACTAATGGCTTCAAAGTCGAAAAGGCCGATCCTACTCTCTTCACTAAAACTGTTGCAAAATACTTGTTTATATGCCAAATTTATGTTGATGAAATTATATTTGGGTCTACTAACAAGTCCTCTTGTGAAGAGTTTAGTAGGATCATGATACAGAAATTCGAGATGTCTATGCTGTGGGAGTTGAAGTATTTTCTTGGATTTCAAATCAAGCAACTCCAAGAGGGCACATTCATTAGCCAAACTAAGTACACTCAAGACATACTTAAGAAGTTTGGAATGAAGAATGGCAAACCCATCAAGACACCCATGGGAACCAATGGACATCTCGACCTTCATACGGGAGGTAAGTCCGTAGATCAAAAGGTATACCGGTCGATGATAGGTTCTTTACTCTACTTATGTGCATCTCGACTGGATATTATGCTTTCAGTATGCATGTGTGCAAGGTTTCAGGCAAATCCTAATGAAGTTCACCTTAGGGATGTGAAAAGAATCATGAGATATTTAGTTTACACTCTTAAGTTTGGGCTTTGGTACCCCAAGGGATCTACCTTTGATGTAATTGGGTATTTCGATGCCGACTATGCCGGATGTAAAATTGATAGAAAGAGCATATCAGGGACTTGTCAGTTTCTGGTAAGATCCCTGGTGTTTTGGGCTTCAAAGAAACAAAATTCAGTAGCTCTTTCCACCTCCGAAGCCGAGTACATTGCCGCAGGTCATTGTTGTGCGCAACTACTATGGATGAGGCAAACAGATAGGGACTATGGTTACAAATTGAGCGAAGTCCTTCTCCTATGTGATAATGAGAGTGCAATCCGCATGGCGGATAATCCCGTTGAACATAGCCGCACTAAGCACATAGACATCCGGTATCACTTTCTGAGAGATCACCAACAAAAGGGGGATATCGAAATTGCTTATATGAGCACCCACAACCAATTAGCCGATATCTTTACCAAGCCACTATATGAGAAAACTTTTAGCAAACTTAGGAATGAGCTAAATATACTTGATTCTTAGAACTTTGATCGAAACATTGCACACATAGATCATAAATATACCCTTGATCATGTCTCTTTCATTACATGCATATTTTGTATTATTCTTGTACCAAGGCTAAGACTAATGTGCTTTCAAGTATATTTCTATAGTTAGTCTTAGATTGAAAGGGAAATAGAGTACTCGGCAAAGACAAGGCTTCCACTCCAACTCTGATGGTATCATCTACCCTTTGTCGATACTCATGTAACTCTCAATTGGTATAACCCTTCACTCATATTTCTTTTACCAATGGGGAGAAAGTATTAGGAGAATTATAAAGGGCTCTCAAGTTCTCCGTTTTTGGCGATTCATGCCATAGGGGGAGAAAGTATTAAGCCCAAAGTAAAAGGACCGCACCACCATTTCAAAAATTTCACTAATATTTATTTCAATTGGTATTTGAGTTAATTTTCAATTGGTATCTTATTTGGTTTTCAAAATATCAAGTTAGTACAAAAAATGTCAGTTGGTATAATATCATTTGGTATCCATTTCAAAAAGGGAAAATCATTTCAAAAACCCTCTTGAAAGCTAAGGGGAGAATTTCTCTAGGGGGAGCTTTTATTTAGTTAAAGGAAAAGCATTTGAAACAGGGGGTGGAATTTCAAATCTCAAGAATGCTTATTGCAATCATATACATATACCTTTGACTATTTGAAAAAGATTTTGAAAAGATTTTTCCAAAAGAATTGCAAAAATAAACAAGTGGTGCAAATGTGGTCCAAAATGTTAATAAGAGAAAAGCAATCCATTCATTCCTATACATATGTATAAAGTCTTTCATTGGTTTAATTCCAAGTAACCTATGCACATCTATCTAAACTGCAAACTAGTTACATTTCTACACTTCATATTTGCTTTGGTTAGTGTTGGCACCAATCACCAAAAAGGGGGAGATTGAAAGGGAAATGGACCTAATCATTTCCTATAAAAGATTTTGGTGGTTGACGTCCAACACAAACCACATGGACTAACTAGTTTGTCTAGATATCATTTATCTCAGGTGCATAAGGTTCAATAGTCAACACAAACCAAGAAAGAAATTCAGTTGGGGACACAATAAAAAATGGAGCAAGACACGAGAGTGTGCTGCCAAGTGGCGCACCGGACACTATCTGGTGCACACGGCTCTCAACCAAATGAACAAGCCACTCTCGGAAATTCGCCAAGCGCACTTCGCTATAATTCATCGGACTGTCCGGTGTGCCAGCGGAGCAACGACTACCTACGCGCCAACGGTCGACTGCAAAAGGAACAATGATGAACAGTGCCGCGCAGAAGTCAGAGCGCATAAGTCAGAGGTCACCGGACATGTCCGGTGTGTCACCGGACTGTCCGGTGCAGCAAAAGGACAAAGGGTTCCAACGGTCAACAGCTCCAAACCCGAACGGGCACGCTGATGTGGCACGCATCGAACAGTGAATAGTGGCTGTCCAGTGCACCACCGGACTGTCCGGTGCGCCCATCAATAGCAAAGTCAGCCAACAGCTAGGAAGTGGTTGGAGGCTATAAATACCGCCAACCACCTCCATTAAAAGCATTCAAGTATTCTGAACTTCCCATTCAACACAAGAGCAAAGCCAACCACTCAAAGACACATTCAAAGCATTCAATCCACTCCAAGTTTCCAAAATCAACTCTAGTGCTTAGAGACTTGAGAGAGGATCATTTGTGTTCTTTTGCGCTGTTGTTGCTTGGATATCCTTCTTCCTTCCCATTTTTATTCTTAAGTGCCTTGTAAAGCTAGCAAGAGACACTTAAGTGTGTGGTGGTCTTTGCGGGGTCTTAGTGACCCGATTGATTAAGGAGAAGGCTTGATAGTCGCCTAGAGGGGGGGTGAATAGGGCGAAACACAACTACAAGCCGGGTTAGCGTTAGAAATATAAACGAGTCCGCGAGAGAGGGTGCAAAACAAATCCCAAGCGAATAAGCAAGTGAGACACGGAGATTTGTTTTACCGAGGTTCGGTTCTTGCAAACCTACTCCCCGTTGAGGAGGCCACAAAGGCCGGGTCTCTTTCAACCCTTCCCTCTCTCAAACGGTCCCTCGGACCGAGTGAGCTTTCTCTTCTTAAATCAAAAGCCGGGAACAAAACTTCCCCGCAAGGGCCACCACACAATTGGTGCCTCTTGCCTTGATTACAATTGAGTGTTGGTCACAAGAGCAAGTGCGAAAGAAAGAAAGCGATCCAAGCGCAAGAGCTCAAATGAACACGGCAAATCACTCTCACGAGTCACTTAGGGTTTGTGTGGAATTGGAGAGGATTTGATCTCTTTGGGTGTGTCTAGAATTGAATGCCTAGCTCTTGTAAGTGGTTGAGAAGTGGAAGACTTGGATGCAATGAATGGTGGGGTGGTTGGGGTATTTATAGCCCCAACCACCAAACTTGACCGTTGGCTGGAGGCGTCTGCTCGATGGCGCACCGGACAGTCCGGTGCACACCGGACAGTCCGGTGCCCCTGCCACGTCATCACTGCCGTTGGATTCTGACCGTTGGAGCTTCTGACTTGTGGGCCCGCCTGGGTGTCCGGTGCACACCAGACATGTACTGTTTGATGTCCGGTGCACCGGTATGGGCATGTCTGACGTCTGCGCGCGCTGCGCGCGCATTAAATGCACCGCAGGGAGCCGTTGGCGCTGAAAAGAGCCGTTGCTCCGCTGGTACACCGGACAGTCCGGTGCACACCGGACAGTCCGGTGAATTTTAGCGGAGCGGCTGCCACGCGAACCCGAGGCTGGCGAGTTCCGGAGACAGCGCTTCCTTGGAGCACCGGACATGTCCGGTGCACACCGGACAGTCCGGTGAATTATAGCGCGCCGGCTTCCGAGAAATCCGAGAGTGAAGAGTTTAAGTCTGAGTCCCCTGGTGCACCGGACAGGTACTGTTCACTGTCCGGTGGCACACCGGACAGTCCGGTGCCCCAGACCAGGGTTGCCTTCGGTTGCCCTTTTGCTCCTTTGTTGAATCCAAAACTTGGTCTTTTTATTGGCTGAGTGTGAACCTTTTACACCTGTATAATCTATACACTTGGGTAAACTAGTTAGTCCAATCATTTGTGTTGGGCAATTCAACCACCAAAATTATTTAGGAACTAGGTGTAAGCCTAATTCCCTTTCAATCTCCCCCTTTTTGGTGATTGATGCCAACACAAACCAAAGCAAACAGAGATGTGCATAATTGAACTAGTTTGAATAATGTAAGTGTAAAGGTTGCTTGAAAATTGAGCCACTATAACTACTTACAAGATATGCATGGAATGTTTCTTTCTTATTTAGTATTTTGGACCACGTTTGCACCACATGTTTTGTTTTTGCAAATCCTTTTGTAAATCCATTTCAAAGATCTTTTGCAAATAGTCAAGGGTAAATGAATAGGAGTTTGCAAAGCATTTTCAAGATTTGAAATTTTCTTCCCCTGTTTCAAATGCTTTTCCTTTGACTAAACAAAACTCCCCCTAAAAGAGATCCACCTCTTAGTGTTCAAGAGGGTTTTGATATACCATTTTTGAAATACTACTTTCTCCCCCTTTTGAACACAATAGGATACCAAATGATAAATACTTTTGGAAAGCACTAAGTTTTTGAATTTGGTGGTGGTGGTGCGGTACGTTTGCTTTGGGCTCATTTCTCCCCCTTTTTGGCATGAATCGCCAAAAACGGAATCATTAGAGCCCTCAGGTACTATCTTCCCCTTTGGTCATAAGTAAATGAGTTAAGATTATACCAAAGACGAAGTCCTTTTGCTTTGAATTCTCATTTCTCCCCAAAGAATAGAGAGATGCTTGGAGTGATGGCGAAGTATGAGTTACGGAGTGGAAGCCTTTGTCTTCGCCGAAGACTCCAATTTCCTTTTAATATACCTATGACTTGGTTTGAAATAGACTTGAAGACACATTAGTCATAGCATAAAAAAGAGATATGATCAAAGGTATTCATATGAGCTATGTGTGCAAGCTAGCAAAAGAAATTTCTAGAATCAAGAATATTGAGCTCATGCCTAAGTCTGGTAAAAGATTGTTCATCAAGAGGCTTGGTAAAGATATAGGCTAATTGATCTTTAGTGTTAATGTAAGAAATCTCGATATCTCCCTTTTGTTGGTGATCCCTAAGAAAATGATACCGAATGGCTATGTGCTTAGTGCGGCTATGCTCGACGGGGTTGTCGGCCATTTTGATTGCACTCTCATTATCACATAGTAAAGGAACTTTGGTTAATTTGTAACCGTAGTCCCGCAGGGTTTGCCTCATCCAAAGCAATTGCGCGCAACAATGGCCTGCGGCAATGCACTCGGCTTCGGCGGTGGAAAGAGCGACCGAATTTTGCTTCTTTGAAGCCCAAGACACCAAGGATCTTCCCAAGAACTGGCAAGTCCCCGATGTGCTCTTCCTATTAATCTTACACCCTGCCCAATCGGCATCCGAATAACCAATCAAATCAAAAGTGGATCCCTGAGGGTACCAAAGCCCAAACTTAGGTGTGTAAGCCAAATATCTCAAGATTCGTTTTACGGCCGTAAGGTGTGATTCCTTAGGGTCGGATTGGAATCTTGCACACATGCAAACGGAAAGCATAATGTCCGGTCGAGATGCACATAAATAAAGCAATGAACCAATCATCGACCGGTATACCTTTTGATCCACGGACTTACCTCCCGTGTCGAGGTCGAGATGCCCATTAGTTCCCATGGGTGTCTTGATGGGTTTGGCATCCTTCATCCCAAACTTAGCAAGAATGTCTTGAGTGTACTTCGTTTGGCTAATGAAGGTGCCTTCTTGGAGTTGCTTCACTTGAAATCCTAAGAAATAGTTCAACTCCCCCATCATAGACATCTCGAATTTCTGTGTCATGATCCTACTAAACTCTTCACATGTAGACTCGTTAGTAGACCCAAATATAATATCATCAACATAAATTTGGCATACAAACAAGTCATTTTCAAGAGTTTTAGTAAAGAGTGTAGGATCGGCCTTGCCGACTTTGAAGCCATTAGAAATAAGGAAATCTCTTAGGCATTCATACCATGCTCTTGGGGCTTGCTTGAGCCCATAAAGCGCCTTAGAAAGCCTATAGACATGATTAGGATACTCACTGTCTTCAAAGCCGGGAGGTTGCTCAACATAGACCTCTTCCTTGATTGGTCCGTTGAGGAAGGCACTTTTCACGTCCATTTGATAGAGCTTAAAGCCATGGTAAGTAGCATAGGCCAATAATATGCGAATTGATTCAAGCCTAGCTACGGGTGCATAGGTTTCACCGAAATCCAAACCTTCGACTTGTGAATACCCTTTGGCCACGAATCGAGCTTTGTTCCTTGTCACCACACCATGCTCATCTTGCTTGTTGCGGAAGACCCATTTGGTTCCTACAACATTTTGGTTAGGACGTGGAACCAAATGCCATACCTCATTTCTCGTGAAGTTGTTGAGCTCCTCTTGCATTGCCACCACCCAATCCGAATCTTGAAGTGCTTCCTCTATCCTGTGTGGCTCAATAGAGGAAACAAAAGAGTAATGTTCACAAAAATGTGCAACACGAGATCGAGTGGTTACCCCCTTATGAATGTCACCGAGGATGGTGTCGACGGGGTGATCTCGTTGGATTGCTTGGTGGACTCTTGGGTGTGGCGGTCTTGGTTCTTCCTCATCCTCCTTTTCTTGATCAATTGCATCTCCCCCTTGATCATTGCCATTATCTTGAGGTGGCTCATCTTCTTGATTTTGCCCTTCATCAACTTGAGCTTCATCCTCATTTTGAGTTGGTGGAGATGCTTGCATGGAGGAGGATGGTTGATCTTGTGCACTTGGAGGCTCTTCGGATTCCTTAGGACACACATCCCCAACGGTCATGTTCCTTAGCGCTATGCATGGAGCCTCTTCATTACCTATCTCATCAAGATCAATTTGCTCTACTTGAGAGCCGTTAGTCTCATCAAACACAACGTCACAAGAAACTTCAACAAGTCCTGAGAACTTGTTAAAGACTCTATATGCCCTTGTGTTTGAGTCATATCCTAGTAAAAAGCCTTCTACAGTTTTAGGAGCAAATTTAGATTTTCTACCTCTTTTAACAAGAATAAAGCATTTGCTACCAAAAACTCTAAAGTATGAAATGTTGGGCTTTTTACCGATTAGGAGTTCATAGGATGTCTTTTTGAGGATTCGGTGAAGATATAACCGGTTGATGGCGTAGCAGGCGGTGTTGACTGCTTCGGCCCAAAACCGGTCCGGTGTCTTGTACTCATCAAGCATGGTTCTTGCCATGTCCAAGAGAGTTCGATTCTTCCTCTCCACTACACCATTTTGTTGAGGGGTGTAGGGAGAAGAGAACTCATGCTTGATGCCCTCCTCCTCAAGGAAGCCTTCAATTTGTGAGTTCTTGAACTCCGTCCCGTTGTCGCTTCTTATTTTCTTGATCCTTAAGGCGAACTCATTTTGAGCCCGTCTCAAGAATCCCTTTAAGGTCTCTTGGGTTTGAGATTTTTCTTGTAAAAAGAATACCCAAGTGAAGCGAGAATAATCATCCACAATTACAAGACAATACTTACTCCCGCCGATGCTTATGTAAGCAATCGGGCCGAATAGATCCATGTGGAGTAGCTCAAGCGGCCTGTCGGTCGTCATGATGTTCTTGTGTGGATGATGGGCTCCAACTTGCTTCCCTGCCTGGCATGCGCTACAAATCCTGTCTTTCTCAAAATGAACATTTGTTAATCCTAAAATGTGCTCTCCCTTTAGAAGCTTATGAAGATTCTTCATTCCAACATGGGCTAGTCGGCGGTGCCAGAGCCAACCCATGTTAGTCTTAGCAATTAAGCATGTGTCAAGTTCAGCTCTATCAAAATCTACTAAGTATAGCTGACCCTCTAACACACCCTTAAACGCTATTGAATCATCACTTCTTCTAAAGACAGTGACACCTATATCAGTAAAAAGACAGTTGTAGCCCATTTGACATAATTGGGAAACAGAAAGCAAGTTGTAATCTAAAGAATCAACAAGAAAAACACTGGAAATAGAATGGTCAGGAGATATAGCAATTTTACCAAGTCCTTTGACCAAACCTTGATTTCCATCCCCGAATGTGATAGCTCGTTGGGGATCTTGGTTTTTCTCATATGAGGAGAACATCCTTTTCTCCCCGGTCATGTGGTTTGTGCATCCGCTGTCGAGTATCCAACTTGAGCCCCCGGATGCATAAACCTACAAAACAAATTTAGTTCTTGACTTTAGGTACCCAAACTGTTTTGGGTCCTTTGGCATTAGAAACAAGAACTTTGGGTACCCAAACACAAGTCTTTGACCCCTTGTGTTTGCCCCCAACAAACTTGGCAACGACCTTGCCGGATTTGTTAGTCAAAACATAGGATGCATCAAAAGTTTTAAATGAAAGACTATGTTCATTTGATGCATTAGGAATTTTCTTCTTAGGCAACTTGGCACGGGTTGGTTGCCTAGAACTAGATGTCTCACCCTTATACATAAAAGCATGATTAGGGCCAGAGTGAGACTTCCTAGAATGAATTTTCCTAATTTTGTTCTCGGGATAACCGGTAGGGTACAAAATGTAGCCCTCGTTATCCTGAGGCATGGGAGCCTTGCCCTTAACAAAGTTAGACAAGTTCTTAGGAGGGGCACTAATTTTGACATTGTCTCCCCTTTGGAAGCCAATGCCATCCTTAATGCCAGGGCGTCTCCCATTATAAAGCATGCTACGAGCAAATTTAAATTTCTCATTTTCTAAGTTGTGCTCGGCAATTTTAGCATCTAGTTTTGCTATATGATCATTTTGTTGTTTAATTAAAGCCATATGATCATGAATAGCATGAATATCAACATCTCTACATCTAGTACAAATAGATACATGCTCAACAATAGATGTAGAGGGTTTGCAAGAATTAAGCTCAACAATCTTAGCATGAAGAATATCATTTTTATCGCTAAGATCGGAAATTGTAATTTTGCAAATATCAAAATCTTTAGCCTTAGCAATTAAATCTTCATTCTCTAATCTAAGGCTAGCAAGAGATACATTCAATTCATCAATCTTAGCAAGCAAGTCAACATTATCATCTCTAAGATTGGGAATTGAAATATTACAAACATGTGAATCAACCTTAGCATTTAAAATAGCATTTTCATTTCTAAGGTTGTCAATTATCTCACGACAAGTGCTTAGCTCACTAGATAGTTTTTGACATTTTTCTACTTCTAGAGCATAAGCATTTTTAACCTTAACATGTTTCTTGTTTTCTTTAATTAGACAATCCTCTTGGGCATCCAAAAGGTCATCCTTTTCATGAATAGCACTAACTAATTCATTTAATTTTTCTTTTTGAGCTATGTTAAGGTTGGCAAAAAGGGAACGCAAATTATCCTCCTCATCACTAGCATTATCATCACTAGAAGATTCATATTTAGTGGAGGAGTTGGATTTAACCTTCTTCTTTTTGCCGTCCTTTGCCATGAGGCACTTGTGGCCGACGTTGGGGAAGAGGAGTCCCTTGGTGACGGCGATGTTGGCGGCGTCCTCGTCGTCGGAGGAGTCGCTTGAGCTTTCGTCGGAATCCCATTCCCGACAAACATGGGCATCGCCGCCCTTCTTCTTGTAGTACCTTTTCTTCTCCTTTCTTCTCCCCTTCTTGTCGTCGCCTCGGTCACTGTCACTAGATATAGGACATTTAGCAATAAAATGACCGGGCTTACCACACTTGTAGCAAACCTTCTTGGAGCGGGACTTGTAGTCCTTCCCCCTCCTTTGCTTGAGGATTTGGCGGAAGCTCTTGATGACGAGCGCCATTTCCTCATTGTCGAGCTTGGAGGCGTCTATTGGTTGTCTACTTGGTGTAGACTCCTCCTTCTTCTCCTCCGTTGCCTTGAATGCAACGGGTTGGGCTTCGGATGGGTCGCCAAGCTCGTTGATTTTCCTCGAGCCTTCTATCATGCACTCAAAACTTACAAAATGCCCGATAACTTCCTCGGGGGTCATTTTAGTATATCTAGGATTACCACGAATCAATTGAACTTGAGTGGGATTAAGAAAAATGAGAGATCTTAAAATAACATTTACCACTTCGTGGTCATCCCACTTCTTGCTCCCGAGGTTGCGCACTTGGTTCACCAACGTCTTGAGCCGGTTATACATGTGTTGTGGCTCCTCCCCTTTGCGAAGCCGGAACCGACCGAGCTCCCCCTCGATCGTTTCCCGCTTGGTGATCTTGGTGAGCTCATCTCCTTCGTGCGCGGTTTTG
This sequence comes from Zea mays, assembly GCF_902167145.1. Lineage (NCBI taxonomy): Eukaryota > Viridiplantae > Streptophyta > Magnoliopsida > Poales > Poaceae > Zea > Zea mays. The sequence continues at coordinate 24,428,395 of NC_050102.1, read as the reverse complement.
AGCACATCCCAAATCTCCTTAGCGCTCTTCAACCCTTGTACTTTGTTATACTCCTCTCTACTTAGAGAGGCGAGGAGTATTGTCGTTGCTTGAGAGTTGAAGTGCTCGATTTGGGCCACCTCATCCTCATCATAGTTTTCATCCCCTACCGACGGTACCTGTGCACCAAACTCAACAACATCCCATATACTTTTGTGGAGCGAGGTTAGATGAAATCGCATTAAATCGCTCCACCTAGCGTAATCTTCACCATCAAAAGTTGGTGGTTTGCCTAATGGGACGGAAAGTAAAGGTGTATGTTTGGAAATGCGAGGGTAGCGTAGGGGAATCTTACTATACTTCTTACGCTCTTGGCGCTTAGAAGTGACGGAGGGCGCATCGGAGTTGGAGGTCGATGTTGATGAAGTGTCGGTCTCGTAGTAGACCACCTTCCTCATCCTTTTGTGCTTGTCCCCTCTCCGATGCGGCTTGTGAGAAGAAGATTTTTCCTTCTTCTCTTTGTGGTGAGAAGAGGAAGACTTTTTCTCCTTCCGTTTGGAGGAGTCCTTCTTCTTCTCCTTCCTCTTGGTGCGGGACTCTTCCGATGAAGTGCTCCCGTAACTTGTAGTGGGCTTTTCGCCGGTCTCCATCTCCTTCTTGGCGTGATCTCCCGACATCACTTCGAGCGGTTAGGCTCTAATGAAGCACCGGGCTCCGATACCAATTGATAGTCGCCTAGAGGGGGGGTGAATAGGGCGAAACACAACTACAAGCCGGGTTAGCGTTAGAAATATAAACGAGTCCGCGAGAGAGGGTGCAAAACAAATCCCAAGCGAATAAGCAAGTGAGACACGGAGATTTGTTTTACCGAGGTTCGGTTCTTGCAAACCTACTCCCCGTTGAGGAGGCCACAAAGGCCGGGTCTCTTTCAACCCTTCCCTCTCTCAAACGGTCCCTCGGACCGAGTGAGCTTTCTCTTCTTAAATCAAAAGCCGGGAACAAAACTTCCCCGCAAGGGCCACCACACAATTGGTGCCTCTTGCCTTGATTACAATTGAGTGTTGGTCACAAGAGCAAGTGCGAAAGAAAGAAAGCGATCCAAGCGCAAGAGCTCAAATGAACACGGCAAATCACTCTCACGAGTCACTTAGGGTTTGTGTGGAATTGGAGAGGATTTGATCTCTTTGGGTGTGTCTAGAATTGAATGCCTAGCTCTTGTAAGTGGTTGAGAAGTGGAAGACTTGGATGCAATGAATGGTGGGGTGGTTGGGGTATTTATAGCCCCAACCACCAAACTTGACCGTTGGCTGGAGGCGTCTGCTCGATGGCGCACCGGACAGTCCGGTGCACACCGGACAGTCCGGTGCCCCTGCCACGTCATCACTGCCGTTGGATTCTGACCGTTGGAGCTTCTGACTTGTGGGCCCGCCTGGGTGTCCGGTGCACACCGGACATGTACTGTTTGATGTCCGGTGCACCGGTATGGGCATGTCTGACGTCTGCGCGCGCTGCGCGCGCATTAAATGCACCGCAGGGAGCCATTGGCGCCGAAAAGAGCCGTTGCTCCGCTGGTACACTGGACAGTCCGGTGCACACCGGACAGTCCGGTGAATTTTAGCGGAGCGGCTGCCACGCGAACCCGAGGCTGGCGAGTTCCGGAGACAGCGCTTCCTTGGAGCACCGGACATGTCCGGTGCACACCGGACAGTCCGGTGAATTATAGCGCGCCGGCTTCCGAGAAATCCGAGAGTGAAGAGTTTAAGTCTGAGTCCCCTGGTGCACCGGACAGGTACTGTTCACTGTCCGGTGGCACACCGGACAGTCCGGTGCCCCAGACCAGGGTTGCCTTCGGTTGCCCTTTTGCTCCTTTGTTGAATCCAAAACTTGGTCTTTTTATTGGCTGAGTGTGAACCTTTTACACCTGTATAATCTATACACTTGGGTAAACTAGTTAGTCCAATCATTTGTGTTGGGCAATTCAACCACCAAAATTATTTAGGAACTAGGTGTAAGCCTAATTCCCTTTCAAGGCTCATCCGGTCTAAGTGACCATTTGAGAGAGGGAAAGGGTTGGAATAGACCCAACCTTTGTGGCCTCCTCAACGGGGACTAGGTTCTTTGGAACCGAATCTCGGTAAAACAAATCACCGTGTTCACTTGTGCTGATTTTCATTTGATTTGTTTTCTCTCTTTACTCTCTCTAAAGTTTCCTTGCTAATATTGATTTGAGTTTGCTCCCAAACGTCATCCGCATCATTTGAGCAACTCATAGCAAGAGAAACAATCTTTCGCACTCAAATTTAATTCTAACGCTAACCCCGACCTTAGTGTGTATCTTAGTTTATAAATTCCAGGTTTCGCCTATTCACCCCCCTCTAGGCGACTTTTAGTATTTATGGGAGGAATAAATGGTTTCCTTAAAATTCCCATCCTTTTCTTTTCTATTCCCCTTTTTATTTCCAAATTCTAATTTTTAAACTCAAACTTGTTTCACAAATTTGAATACAAATACAAGAATTTCATTATAGGGTGCACATTTCTTTATTTATTTATTTTGTTATTCGACTAATATAATCCTATTACTTGAACTTGCTAAAGGGAAAAGAGGATCAATTAATCTCATTAGGTTTCACAATCCCAAAACATTATCATATAAATGTATTTATTTATTTGTTTCCTCATTTTTCTCTTATACTAATTTTGGGCTTTACAAATCCTACCCCCCTTAACAGAAATCTCGTCCTCAAGATTAGTAAGCAACACAAAAAGGATTGGTTTGTAATTCAACTTTTAGTCTATAATGGGTTTAAAGATTCAGATCCTCATTTTTTTGTCAATGGTGGGTGATTAGGAGAGCATAGGTATCCAGCTACATATTATGTATGATATAAGTTGGACAGGTTGAGGTAAGAAAGATTATGGCAAGGAAAAGACTTCATCCGAAATGTTGAAGTCTTGATTCATCTCGAGATTCGCTTTGACTTGTTATATCCTTTCTTGTCGATGTTGATCTTTTCTTCTCCAGTCTTGGTCTTATTGATTCGAGGTTAGTGTATATCATCAGAGTTAGGGGATTATGGTTAAGACAGATATGGGTGAGATAGACTACATGATGTAGGTCAAAAGTTTGTTTAATGTTAGGTGGGGATAAATAGATTATGCAATCCATCATGACTCTATTGGTTTGGTTAGCTCTTCTGCTCATGGTTGAGTTGGTCTAATGTGCTAAGTTAAGTTAACACCTAGCTAGTAGGGTCCAATCTCTTCCACCAGTATCACTAATCTGTTTAAGTAGACCACATTAAATTAGATCACATTAGATTAGATCGCATTAGATTCTATAATCCTATTCAAGAATACCATTTAGTTGAGCATATCAAGCTGACTTTATCTTTATGAAATTCTAGTATCCTTTTTTTCTAAGTGGAACTTCCAATTAGTATATATTTTTTATACACCTAAAATTCTTCATGCCATTAGCAGGTATGGCATAGAAAACAAGGGTACATCAGGTTTTAGCTATTAGGTGAGTGTAGATAAGATTTGGGGGTAAGAGAAAGTTAGATAAGTGAGACTTTTATTCCGGGTGATGGATCTTGATTCATCTGAAGATCTATTTCTACTCATATCCTTCATTGTCGAGGTTAACCTTCTTCTTGGATCTGATTTAGGGACCATCGATCGTGGTGTTAGATGTCTTTATCTGAGTTGGGATAACAATTGTGGGTACATGGGGTAGGTAGGTTAAACAGAGTTTACTTTGCTTTTGGGATAAATGGGTTGGACAACTTATAACATAGGCTAGGTTGTGGTTTCACAAACGAGTTGGTCTAAGACACCAATTTAGGTTTAAAACCCATTTATAGGAATATGGTCTAATCTATGTTACCAGTATTAACTAACTTGTTTTAAGTAACTCCCTTTAGATTGGATTATATTAGATTAGGTAGGGTCTAGATTAGATTGGATATAACTAGATTAGACTAGTTTAAGTTAGATAGATATACCAGGGTAGGATATATATTATTAGGATATGTTAGAATCTTTTTAGATAGGATGGATTAGATGGTGTGGGTGATTCAGAATCTCTGTTAGGTTAAAACAGAGGGGTTATGCAACCATCGAATGGTTAAGGTAGTTGCATAAGGCCGAGTTGGTCAGTCATTCTTAACTTAGTGCAGAGTGAATTAAGTTAAAACATATTTTTATAGGAGTAGAATCTCATTTATTTCATCAGTATTATGCTTCTTGTTAAGCAACTTACATTAGATTAGCTCAACTTGAGGTTAGCCTTCGTTAGGTTGGATTAATCTATCACATTAGATCAGATCTAAGTTATATTTGTGTGACTAGATTAAACTAGATAAGATCTCATTATTTTGGATTAGATCCTGGCTGTTACTTTAGGATGAGATAAGTAAAGTGGTTAGGATAAGATGATTCCTTCAAGATAAGATGAATCTATTAACATAAGAGAGAGTCTTTTAAGATAAGATGGATCTATTAGGCTTGATATATTCTAGTGGGGGTAATCTTAGTTGGTCTAGTTTATCTTATAAACAATTTATGAAGATAAGATATTTTTTTATTTTTCTTAACATAAGATGAACCCATAGGATAAGATAGAATCCTTTAAGTTAAGAGGGATCTATTTAAAATAGATACACCTCAATGGAGGATAATCTAGGTTGTTTAGTTATCTTATAAATTTTATTTATTTATATTTATGCCTATATGTATATGTAGATGTAATTGCGGACATTACTCCACAACTCATCACACTCAATCAAAGATCCAAATCAGACATGTATCACAAGAACAAACATTCAAGCATACAAATATTTACAAAAATAGTTTTGATTTTGTTCCTAAGAGTAGGTATCCTAGTCCTAAAGGTCACTTTAGGCACAGGATTTCAAAGTGTGAAATCCGCATTTGTATTTAGAAGGAAAAGGTAAGAATAATCATAGTAAAGCACAAATAGATGAGAAAAGATTAAGAAAAGTTTAGAAAGGATCAGAGTAGCAAATGTAAGTAAGTATTGGTTATCCAGTTCTATCTAGGTTTCGTCCTACAATCAACATTCATCAGATACCACTTCTGTCACACCCGGGTTTTAGGGACCCAGGCGCGAACATAATCACCAGGTGTGTTGGGACCAAGTCTCATACATATGATGAATCATGGTACAAAAACAAATGTTACAACTTTACTATAATAGGAGTTCTGTACAAAATAAATAAATAATTACATCGTAAGGAGACAACGATCCAGCAACCCAAAGTTGACTGTGAGACGATGACCTAGACCTCTCACGAACACATCACATCATCCTCCATGCGCCTCATCCTGTGGTACCTGTTCTTGACCTGTGGGGGGTGTGAGACAGCAAGGGTGAGCTCACATATGTTCATCGCTCAACAAGTTCACCGAAGGTGGTCGGCGCCAATGTTGGGGACTTGTTCTTAAATGCTATGAATTAAGAACAAGGCAACACAAAATGTTAAAGGTTAATGCCCTTCGTCCTTCGAAGCATTATTTCCCTTAGGATATAACGATCTTCAGACGAAGGTCATGAAGGATGAACCTTCATCATCGCAGTATACGTTAATGAAAGAAGAAGCATGTGAAATATAAGAGACAACATGAATAATCATATACCATTATTAATTCAACTTTATTATATTATCATGGATAAACAGAAATAATATAGGATTACATTTGTACCTTCGGCTTGACAGAAGGAAAAGATACAAGCGTGACACACGAGCGAGTACAAGTCAGCGTGAACAGTACGGGGGTACTGTTCATCTATTTATAGGCACAGGGCGCAGCCTGTGTAAAATTACATTCACGCCCTTCATGTTTACTATTGTCATAAGGATAATCTATCGGGGACTAGATAGCCTTTTCCTCTTTAAGTCGGTTCCTTTTCTGCTACTGAGCCGAAGCTTTCTTGCGCTTAGCTTCGGAGCTGGTTCGACCTTCATCCCGATCATGCTTTTCATATTGTGAACAACATCAACCTGAGTCCGAAGGTTCCTGTACATATATTATACTTGGGAAACATTGTTAATCATGTTTTTGAGGACCTTCGGAAGACAAAGACCCCCAACAGTAGCCCCTCACAGTATTAATTTGTTAAGATAACGAATTCAGACTGCGATATGGACGAAGGCCTTAAGCCGAAGGTCCGAAAAACACCTTCCCTCTGTTAGAATAGCAATAAACAATGACAGATGGGGCCCTCCACTTGCAGCGCGCTGGGAGTATAAATAAGAACTCACACCTGCTGCATTTGATACACTGCTTGTGCCATTTGCATTATTTTCTCAATTTTATAGCTCTTGTTCACTAGCGCTTGCTAGTTTTTCAAGCTCTCTGAGCTTCGGTTTAAAAGACGCGTTTTCACCGTTTCTGATGAAAAAAATGTCTCAAGACAAGAAGGTTGTTGTTGATACGAAGCTGACTAAAGAGGAGAAGCTGTTTCAGGAGAAGAAGACTGTTGATCCTTATATTGCTGGATTTGTCGAGTCGATGGCCAAAACAAATACAGAGAAGATTACTAATGAGATACTGGAAGGCTTATCTGAAGATACTGGTGACATCGATAGCTATGATGTGGAAAGTGGGGACGAAGATTCTGAGGATCGGCCCTGGAGGCCAAGTCATTCAATCTTCGGAAAATCGACCATCAAACAGAGTCATCTTGAAAACATGAGAGGAATGTACTTTTGGGATATGTCTATCGTGAGGGCTGGCGGAGACAACAACGTCCCTGCCCCTGAGGAGAATGAAGTTGTGATTTTCTGAAGCTTCTTCAAGGCTGGGCTTCGGTTCCCTTTGAGTAAGTTTGTAGTTGAAGTCCTGAAGACCTACCAAATCTTCCTTCATCAGATCACCCCCGAGGCTATAATAAGGATGGGGATTTTTGTCTGGGCAGTAAGGAGCCAAGGGCTAGAGCCAAGCGCGAAGTGCTTCTGCAGTATGCATGAACTTCTATATGAGACGAAGGCCATGGGTAAAGAACAATACCATAACAACTTCGGTTGTTATGGATTTATCGCTCGCCCCAGTGCAAGCCACCCGGTGCCGACATTTCGGAAAAGGTGGCCCGGGGCTTGGATGGAAGAATGGTTTTTTGTAAAGAATTATTTGACAGCGAGGGAAGACATTAAGGAAGTCATTATGCGTCCCATTTGGTCCCGCTTCGGCCTTCGAAGGCCGAAGATAGAAATTGATGAGACAGTTGAAGCGTGTCAGAGGGCCTTCAACACTGTTTGCTCCTTTATTGGAACAAGAGATTTAATTCAAGAACATATAGCCTTCAGAGTATGACCGCTTATAGACAGCTGGGAAATGCCGAAGGAGACTACCACCGACTCTAGCGAAGGTGGTCTGGTCCGGCTGAAGTATACCTTCAGATTCAGGGAGAAGTTTGATGAGCCAAACGACGACTGGCTAAAGTGTATCGAAGCTACAAGTGATGAACTGCTTGGAGCATATTCCAAGGTGGAAGATAATGCGCTGTCTGCAGCCTTCAGCGGTCGGGGAAAAAAGAGACTGAACAGAGTTTTTGACGCCATTGGCTTCGTCTACCCCGATTACCGCTACCCACTGCGGGGACAGGGGAAAAGAAGAAAATTGCTGCTTCGGCCGCCCCAGTTGAGTGTAACACCCAAACTATTATTTTGAGAGTTTAGTAAAATTCTCCAAAGATTTTGAATTAAAATTTATTTTTATTAAATGTTTTTAATAAAACGCGGAATAGAGAGATCCACTTATAAATTAAGTTATTTTTTTGTTGAACTATATAAGTACCCGATAAATAAAGGATGTAAGTCAAATCATTTCGTATAAAAAACTACATAGTAGAAATTATTTTCTTTCTATTAAATAAATAATTAAGACTAAATTAAATTTGCATCATGCTAAGGTTCATTCTTGGCTTCAGTTAACTTTTGTGTAAATTTCAAAACAGATTTAAATTTGTAATTTGGATTGAATTAGAAAAGAAATAAAAAAATAGAAACCACATGCGCTCAGATCCATCTTCCCATTGGCCCAATCACCTTTAACCCTTCATGTAGCCCACGTCTCCTTGTTTTTTTCTCATTCTTTATTCCACCAGCCAAACGTTGCCTTGTCTCAGTGATACGTGGGACCATGGAGTTAGCTCCATCCCCTTCGCTGATACTGCTTGACGAAGGTAGCTTCTCAGCCGTTGCATGCGCGCCGTGCTTGGACGAAACCTGTAGCCTTGGACCCACCCACGCGCACGTGTAACTGCATGGTCGCCAACCGGCGGGACCCTGTGGACAGGCTAGCTCTGCTCCCACCTCGCGCACATGGAGTTTCAGTGACTAGTGAACTCTATTGTCAGGTATCTCATCTACCTCCAGTTCGCCCATGGAGTAGAACACTGGATCGACGGGATCTAGCGCTAGACTTGAATACGCCGTGGCCCTACACTACTAAACTGTGGATCCGCCTCATCAGCCGTAACCCAGATTCAAATCGCACGAAATCTCTAGGACCACCAAATCCGCCCCTATCGTAGGTTTGTTACGATTTGTGCGCATATTGTTACGACTCTGTTGTGCCGGTTGTGCATGCCTCCTCCCGCCTCTTCCTATATAACCTATCCGTGACCTTCCCCTCAAAGTACCAAATCAATCGAGGCCCGGTCGATGCGAACTCAAGATGCCGCCGCGGATCAAACCTGCAGCCGCAGGATGTCGACTCTGATGTTGGCTGTAGGACTTCTTTGCGGCGTGGTCTGCAATGTCTACGTCGTGTTCACCAGTAAGAACCTTCCCACCAGTTTCTCCTTTATCTCTTCATCGACTAGCACAACTCCACATTAGGATCTGTGTGTCGTGGCTCTAGCACTGCTCTGCTCCGGCGTGTCGCCGCCACGTGTGGGAACTGCGCCGCCGTGGATTTGGGATGGAACGAGTCTTATAGCATACCGGTTCGGGATCTAATCCCAACCGCAGATCGAGCGATGTGGGGTCTGGGTTGTGCGCGTTATAATAGCCACGCTTGATTTACAAAAGAGCCCCTGCCCTTTCACAAATCAACCCGCCGTCTCCGCGGGAGTAGTCTGAGTCTGGGCGAGTTTTATAAATTAGCCCCCTCGAGCTTCTCTGTATTGTGTGCACAGTCCACGAAACAGGAAAAATAAGTAAATAAATACAGAAAATGGATATTTAGTATAAAAAATTCCAAAACCTAGTTTAATTCATATAAAATCAATTTTAACTCCTTTTTAGCCCATTCCAGTTTCTATAATTTTATAATAATATTGTTCATCACATAGTGTCTCTGGGTTGACATGAAAACTATATTAAGATTAATCTCTTAATTAATCTTGTATCGAATACATAAAACCTTTGAAAATTCATAACTATCTCATTTTAATACCGATTTAACTCGTTCCAGTTGCGTTAGCTTCATAATAAAATTACCCACACTCTGGTAACCTTATGAGACATGTTGCAAATAATTAATTTGTTTACCCTATATTAACTCGAGTAATATATGTTTATTGGATTAGCTTTTCTAATGTTAATATAGCATTCTGATCTTATGGTTATAATTTGACTAGATGATCTTTAATCAAATAATGACCTAGATTAAAGTTGAGATAATTATTTATAGAATAACCCCTCATATGATTTATACTAACCACATGATAATATAGTTTAATATCTTAATCACATAGATCTTCTATAAAATCATAATTTCTTAATCGTAACTCCGATCTTAGAAGTTCTCGAACCCACGATCTCGTAGCGACGCGTAGATTATTATTACGCAGTTTATTCTTATGTTTAGTGTGATGTTAATTTTGCCTATACCATGTTTTTTTGTATTGCTACGACTAGCGCGAGGTCACGAGTCATCTGAAAAGCAAGTGGTACCTGGAATCTCAAGTCCCAGGCAAGTTGTGCCCTTGATCACTTCTTTTACCCACTCATGTTCTAATTAATCATAATGATATGCATAGGTTAATTTTGATGGGACCCAATAGGTTACCCTAGTTAGACTATCTTTATACCTTGTTTACCACTGAATTCTTGGGTAGTACTTGCTATTGCTATATGTGGTTTTGGGTATAGAGATACACACTATTTATTATCATACTTTTATTATCAGTTGTTATTTACTGTTTATGATAAGATCATTATGTTAATTGGAACATGGAGCGGCCACCCGGGACAACAGTGCTACCACAAGGGTTTAATGGGGCGCCCTTGGCTGATTAATTAGGAAAGCTAGTGGAGGACTACCTTACCCGAAAGGGGCAAGGGAAGTAGGGGAGTGGTCAGTGTAGGGAGGTCCTTGGTTGATTTTGCTGCGATGGCGATCAGGCAAGGGATCCCTGCATTGGAGCTTCCTATAAACTGTAGCGGGTTTTCTGAAGCTAGTGGAACTTTGTAAAGGCCTCGTAGTGTTACCCTGCCTCGCTTCCTTGGTAGAGGTGTATGGGGCCCGTACAACCCCGTGGAAAATGGGTAACATGGCTTGTGGGTAAAGATGTGCAACCTCTGCAGAGTGTAAAACTGGTATACTAGTCGTGCTCACGGTCATGAGCAGCTCGGACCCTCACATGATTAATTTATGGAACTAAATTCAATTTGCCATATGCATTGCATCGCAGGTGATGTTGTTACTTTTGTTCTACTGCTTAATTGGGTTGGTATTTACTTATACTTAGTAACTGCTAATAAAATTTTGACCAACTTTAAAAGCAATGCTCAGCTCTAACCATCCTCTTTGGTAAGCCTTACACTTCACATGAGCTCCCACCTTTGGCGAGTTTATGCACATTATTCCCCACAACTTGTTGAGCGATGAACGTATGTGAGCTCACTCTTGCTGTCTCACACCCTCCCACAGGTCAAGAACAGGTACCACAGGATGAGGCGCATGAAGGATGTTGTGACGAGTTCGTGAGAGGTCTAGGTCGTCGTCTCCCAGTCAACTTTGGGTTGCTGGACCGTTGTCTCCTTATAATGTAATTATTTATTTATTTTGTATAGAACTCCGATTATATAGTAAAGATGTGACATTCGATCCTGTGCCATGATTCATCATATGTGTGAGACTTGATCCCAGCACACTTGGTGATTATTCCACGCCCGGTTTTGTACCCCTAAAACTCGGGTGTGACATTGAGCCTCTACCGAAGGGCAAAAAGATGAAGGTTCTTACCCACCGGCCGCGTTACATTGAACCGGCCGTGGTACCTGAGTTTGGCGAGGGGGCCTCTTCAGCTGCTGAAACAAGAATAACTGCTCTGTCTGCGTAGAGCACAGAAGAGCCGGTTGTAATGCCGAAGGTGCTTACAGTTAAGCTAGTTGAAACGAAGGCTGAAGGACCAAAAATTAAAGAAATGACAAAAATGCCAAAGATTTTAAGCCCATCAATAGAGGCAACAGTGCCGAAGGCACAAAAAGGTTCTGTCGCAACTCCTAAGAGGAGAAGGATGGCAAATATGCTAGATGTTGTGCTAGAAACAGCAAAAACCTTAAGTCCTGCTCCTACAAGAAAAATTGCCAAAGCTTCCAAGGCACAACCCGAAGCTGAAACGGAACAAGCAGGAGTCGAAGCTGCAACAATTCAAGCTGAAACCGAAGCTGGGCCTTCAGTGCCCACCGAAATGGAGCGTGCTGATCCTAAAGAAAAATCAACAGAACAGATTGCAACTGGAAAAACCGAAGCTCCTGGTCCCGAAGCGCCGGACAAAAGTATTGATTACATTATTCGTCATGCTTCGGGAAAGGTATTATCTCCAGAAGAAATATTAGAAGCGCAACATTATACCAAAAGATTGAAATATCCGAAGGGAGCACTAGTGTTTAATGGCAGTGGGGAAGACGATTTTTTGTACTGTCTCCCGGATAATAAAGAAATATCCGTTTGCCGGGAGATAGGTAGAAGCATCGGATTTCTGAAGCTGGAAGATGGCCTTTCAATCTTATCGAAGGATGAGCTTGCTGACAGTTTAGCGTATAATAGCATAAAGGTATAAGAGTTACATTTGAATTTAATTTGTATTTAAAAATGGGGTATTTTATTTGTCATACTTATTCTTTCCTCCACTTGCAGGGCCTGATTCTTAGTAATGCCCTCAGGGCACAGAAAAATATTGAAGATGAAGGATATACGATGGCTCTGAACAATCTTCGTTCAGAGGTAATAGAATTAAGGAACGAAGGTCTTGAAAAAGACAAAATCTTGATATTATTGGTAAACAAAGTGAAAGAAGATGAAGCTAGTTTCAAGGCTCAAGCCGAAATCCAAAAGAATAAAATCGAAGACCTTCGGAAACAGTTGGCAGAAGCCAAAGAAAAATGCGCTCTCGCAGAAGCTAACCGAGAGATCAGCGAATATTGAAAAAACCATTTAGAAAAAATAGTTGAAGAACTTCGCGCTTCCAAGGAAAGATGATTTGAAAAATCCTTGGGCTGCGTGGAGAAATTAAAGGCTAGCTTCGCCAACGTGGGCGCCTATTCTAACGAAGATAACTTCATACGAGGCGACCCTGAAGGTGTTATCGAATGGATAAGTGGAGAGGCCGAAGCTTTCGAAGAAATTTTAAGTGATCGCGGGGATGTCTGCGCGTTCTCTGGTGCAAGGGGAATTTCAGCTATCCTGGAGAAGGCGGGATGCGACCACGTCAAGACTCTGGCCCAGGCCGAAGCTGCCTTCTCCGTGGATCATACAAAGGATCCCTCAGCTGAAGCAAGTTTAATGGGCGGGAAATTTTATAATGACATCTGGGTGAATGGTGGACGAGAGATGGCTCACGAAATTATGAAGAAAAGTGAAAAAGACATCCATGACGTCCGAGTACAAGCAAAACAAGCTGAAGAAGCTGCAGAGCGCGATAAACGCATAGGTATTGTTTCGCGGCTTTTAGCTTCGGCATTTGTTTTTGTGGCTTCAGACTGATTAATTTTTTCCACTGTAGCTAAATTATCTCCACCACCGAAACCATTCGATCCCCTGGCCGATCCAGAAACGAAGGAAGCACTTGAGATCATTAATATGGCCGAATCTATTGTTGACGAAGTCGTCAATAAATTGCTGAATGAAGTTGAGGAGAAGATCTTGAAAGAAGACTAGCACTTTTTGTATAAATTTTTTTAAATGGTCAATGTGTCTTTGTTGTAACAAGACAGTAATATTCGATGTACATGTCTTTGAATCTATTATGTAAATTATTTGTAATTCACTTCTTTGCGATGCATGAAACTTTTTATACATACCGTTTTTGAGCCTTCGGCGAAAAACACCTTCCCTTTTTTTCATGCTTCGTAAAGAAAAAGATCCGTGCTTCGTGAAAATATCCATACTTCGTAAAGACATCCATGCTTCGTAAAAATATCCATACTCCGTAAAAACATCCATGCTTCGTAAACAAGGGATCCCTTCTTTTGCAATAGAGCTGATGAAACTGTATTTCTCAGCTTAATTTGTGCCTTAGCACATTTTCATTTTTATAAAGCATTCTCCGAAGATCGACTTCGTATTCAATTCGTGTTATTGGTGCGATATGATGTATGATGTGATGCTATGCGGGATGATGTGATGATATGATGCAAAAAATGATGCTAATGCCGAAGACACACACCCACACACCCATACTGAAACACACAATCTCTGTGTCCCCTTAGGAACGATCGGAATCTCTTTGCCGTTTATTTTTCGGCTTCACCGCTTATTTTTCGGTGTAAGTTCTGCATCCCCTTAGGAACGTCTTTTGAACTTCTTCGCCTTCTATTTCGGCAGTATAAGTTCTGCATCCCCGTAGGAACGACTTTTGAACTTCTTCGCCTTATATTTCGGCGGTATTTGGCTCTGCATTCCCTTTGGAACGACTTTTGAGCAGAAAACTTACACTGTGCTCCCTTAGGAACGACTTTTTGTAGCTTTGGCAAAACTTACGCTGCGCTCCCTTAGGAATGACTTTTGGTAGTTTCGGCAATTTTTAGCTCTGCATTCCCTTAGTAACGACTTTTGAGCTTCGACATTTTTTGAGCTTCGTAAGTCTGTGAAGAAGATATATTTCATTCTGATAGAAGCGCAACCATTACAAGGATACATTGCTTGTTCCTTATTGAAAAAATGACATAGAACATAAAAGTATTTCAGGGGTAGGATATCGCTCAATAAATGTGCTTTGATTCTGGCACAGTACTGTTGACTGTGCGAGCTTCAGATTCCTCCCTGAATTCACGTTGCTGTTGGGAGTGCTGGCGCACTTCTGGCTGCTGGCTTCGGGAATAGATTGGTTGTAGTGGTGGTGGGGGTGGGAGTTGTGGCCAGGAAGCCTGTGAATGGCTAGCCGAAGCAATAGAAGCTACATGATGATTGCCCACATACTCTGGTATGTAGGGAGAGTGGCACGAAGTAGTGTGCAAGACCTGCTTCGGCTGATTTTGCCGAGCTTCTGCTTCTGCTATCTCCTTTTGCTTCTGAATGGTGATTTGGCACATTCTTGTAGTATGGCCCTTGTCCTCACCACAGAATAAGCAGTAGATCTTTCTGGGCTGATCCCCAAATCTTCCTCCGAAGCCCCTGACACCTCTGCCCCTTGGAGCTGGTGGCCTGGAAGAGCTTTGCTGTTGCCCCGAAGATTGTGAGGTGTATTGTGACCTCTGAGGCTAGCTTCCTTTGTCGTCGTTCTGACTTGAGTTGTGTATCGACCTGACATGCCTCGGGTGGATTCGTCCTCCGAAGCCCTTGGTCATCTCAAAGAATCTGTAAGCTTCCTCCCTTCTTTGGCGGAAGTCGTTATCAGCCCGGATGTACTCATCCATCTTCTGAAGCAGCTTCTCCAGAGTCTGTGGGGGCTTTCTAGCGAAATATTGAGCAGTAGGTCCTGGCCGAAGACCCTTGATCGTGGCCTCAATGACAATTTCATTGGGCAATGTAGGCGCTTGTGCCCTCAGTCGCAAGAACCTTCGGACATATGCCTGAAGGTATTCCTCACGGTCTTGCGTGCACTGGAACAGGGCCTGAGCTGTGACTGGCTTCGTTTGAAAGCCTTGGAAACTGGTAACCAGCATGTCCTTGAGCTTCTGCCACGACGTGATAGTCCCTGGCCGAAAGAAGAATACCATGTCTAGGCTACGTTCCGGACTGCCATGACGAAGGACTTCGCCATGACTGCGGTATTGCCCCCGTACGAAGATATAGTTTCTTCGTAACTCATCAAAAACTGCTTTGGATCTGAGTGCCCATCATACATGGGGAGCTAAGGTGGCTTGTATGATGGGGACCATGGGGTAGCCTGCAGTTCTGCTGCCAAGGGAGAAGCATCATCAAAAGTAAATGTATCATGATTAAAATAACCATACCATCCATCCTCATTGAATAAGCCTTCCTGACGAAGCTCCCTGTGTTGGGGCCTTCGGTCTTATTCATGTTGAGCAAGATGACACACTTCTTTAGTAGCTTTGTCGATCTTCCTTTGAAGATCGGCCAGCCGCGCCATCTTCTCCTTCTTCCTTTGCACTTGTTGATGGATGATTTCCATGTCCCTGATCTCTTGGTCTAACTCCTCCTCCTGGAGTGTTGGACTGGTGGCCTTTCTCTTCTGGCTTCGAGCCTCTCGGAGAGAGAGAGTCTCCTGGTTTGTGTCCAGTGGCTGTAATGCAGTAGCCCCTGGCGCTGAAGCTTTCTTCGGCAGCATGACAAAGGTCAGGGCTTGCCGAAGGTGGTCGAATGAGTTCACCGAAGGTGGTCGGCGCCAATGTTGGGGACTTGTTCTCAAATGCTATGAATTAAGAACAAGGCAACACAAAATGTTAAAGGTTAATGCCCTTCGTCCTTCGAAGCATTATTTCCCTTAGGATATAACGATCTTCAGACAAAGGTCATGAAGGATGAACCTTCATCATCGCAGTATACGTTAATGAAAGAAGAAGCATGTGAAATATAAGAGACAACATGAATAATCATATACCATTATTAATTCAACTTTATTATATTATCATGGATAAACAGAAATAATATAGGATTACATTTGTACCTTCAGCTTGACAGAAGGAAAAGATACAAGCGTGACACACGAGCGAGTATAAGTCAGCGTGAACAGTACGAGGGTACTGTTCATCTATTTATAGGCACAGGGCGCAGCCTGTGTAAAATTACATTCATGCCCTTCATGTTTACTATTGTCATAAGGATAATCTATCAAGGACTAGATAGCCTTTTCGTCTTTAAGTCGGTTCCATTTCTGCTACTGAGCCGAAGCTTTCTTGCGCTGAGCTTCGGAGCTGGTTCGACCTTCGTCCCAAACATGCTTTTCATATTGTGAACAACTTCAACCTGAGTCCAAAGGTTCCTGTACATATATTATACTTGGGAAACATTGTTAATCATGTTTTTGAGGACCTTCGGAAGACAAAGGCCTCCAACATGAATTATATAAGTTTCTGGAATTATTTTTGTATGAAAAATCAATTTTTGTAATCCTTTTTCCTACTTTCTTTATTCCCTAGACTGCGTGCACAATAAACAGAGAGCTCGGGGCTAACACCCAATTGTTTCCAAGACTCAGGATACCCCCGAGTGGATGGCGAGTTAATTACAAAAAAGAGCAGGGGCTCTTTATGAAGATCACCCGCCGAAGGGGTATCGGCCAATCCTAGCCGTCCAATCATCATCAGACCACACAGATCTTATTAGCCACGCACCCGAACCGGTATGTGACGCCGACCGTCTGATCCCAATCCGAGGGTCCAAAACTACTTAAACGAAAGGGTAGCTGCCAATTAATCATAGCCGTCTATGTCGAATCGGACAACCATCAATACACAGCCGCACAAGCATCTCATCTTTTTATCAGGCCCGCTAAATTACCATCCGATGGCCAGGGTAATACCCATCCACCCCCACCAGCGCTGACGACGGAACAGTAGCCCCCCGCGGAGGCGCACCATTGCCGGTATTCCAAACCCCACTCCCCGCGCCCGAACCTCGCCCCAGACAGCGTTTACGCAAGTAGGGGATGTAACTGAACTAGTAAGGAAGCTACTCACCGACGGCGATGCAACAATGTAGTCGTTACACGGTGTGGGGCGGCCCGAGGTCGAACGCCGGCGCCAGTGATGAATTTTTGACGGTCCGGGCCCCACGATCGCCCGTTGGTGACACGAACGTTTCCGCCACGGTCCAGTGATGCTTAATCGTCACGCGCCCAGGGCTGAGCAATGGCGTGACGACGAATTGCCCGCGGCGCCGAGGTTGGGTGCTTCCTGTTCTCTCTCTCCATCACAAGCTCTCTGGTGGCGCTAAAAACCTTTGTCCCTGGCGACTAGGATGGGGAGGGGATAATGCGGTCAAGGTGTCCACAATTTATACCCTCGCGCGCGGGCATGAGATGCGGATAAGCGGTTCGACCAACGCGGTGGAGGTGGCTTTAGAGATGAAACAGCGCCCGAGTTATTCGGAGAAGAAGCTCCTGAGAAGTGGGGCAACATGCAGCGACACACGCGAGAGGGGAGATAAGTCTAACCATTGGGCCTATGCGGTAGAGACACAACGAGGCGGCTAAGGACGCAGGCCCACATTCAGTGAGAGCGAGGACGCGAGGCGCACGCCGCTGCGGATGACGCGTGAGCCCGACACGGGTGGGTTGCTTGCGCGCACTTGGGAAGAGAATAAAAGTGATCAAGGGCACAACCTGCCTGGTACCAGGATGATCTTCCGATTCTCATAACCTCACTGCTAGATGTAGCAATACAAACAAACATGGTATAGGAAAAATTAACATCACACCAAACATAAGTACAAACTGCATAATAATATTCTACGTGTCATAACGAGATCGTGGTAACATGAATTACTAAATTCGGAGTCACGGTTATTGAGTTATGATTTTATGAAGTTTTCAATGCTTAGTATAGACTAAATTCAAGTAAATAATTTTAATCCAAGTTTCATGGCTAAATAGAGTTACTAGGTGATGAACAATATTAAAACAAAATTAATGTCACTGGAATGAATCGATTTGGAGTTAGAATGAATTAAATATGAATTATACAAGTTTCTGGAATTATTTTTGTAATAAAAATCAATTTATGTAATCCTTTTTCCTATTTTCTTTATTCCCTGGACTACACGCACAATAAACAAAGAGCTCGGGGCTAACACCCAATTGTTTCCAAGACTCAGGATACCCCCGAGTGGACGGCGGGTTAATTACGAAAAAGAGGACGAGCTCTTTATGAAGATCACCCGTCGAAGAGGTATCGGCCAATCCTAGCCATCCAATCGTCATCAGACCGCAAAGATCTTATTAGCCACACGCCCGAACCGGTACGTGGCGTAGACCGTCTGGTCCCAATCCGAGGGTCCAAATCTACTTAACCGAAAGGGTAGCTACCATTTAATCACAACCGTCTATCTCGAATCGGACAACCATCAATACCCAGCCGCACAAGCATCTCATCTTTTAATCAAGGCTGCTAAATTACCATCCGATGGCCAGGGTAATACCCATCCACCCCCAGCGCTGACGACAGAACAGTAGCCCTCCGCGGTGGCATACCATTGCCGGGATTCCAAACCCCCACTACCCGCGCCCGAACCTCGCCCCAGACAGCGTTTACGCAAGGAGGGGATGTAACTAAACTACTAAGGAAGCTACTCACCGACGACGATGCAACAGTGTAGCCATTACACGGTGTGGGGCAGCCCGAGGTCGAACGTCGACGCCAGTGACGAATTACCGACGGTCTAGGCCCCACGATCGCCTGTTGGTGACACGAATGTTTCCGCCACGCTCCGGTGATGCTTAATCGTCATGCTCCTAGGGCCAAGCAATTGCGTGTCGACGAATTGCCCGCGGCGCCGAGGTCGGGTGCTTCCTGTTCTCTCTCTCTCTCCATCGCGAGCTCTCTGGTGGAGCTAAAAGCCTTTGTCCCTGGCGGCTAGGATGGGGAGGGGATAAGTCGGTCAAGGTGTCCGCAATTTATACCCTCGCGCGCGGGCGTGAGATGCGGATAAGCAGTTCGACCAACGAGGCGGAGGTGGCTTCGGAGATGAAACCGCGCCCGAGTTATTCGGAGAAGAAGCTTCTGAGAAGTGGGGCCACATGCAGCGACACACGCGAGAGGGGAGATAAGTCTGACCATCGGGCTTACGCGGCAGAGACACAGCGAGGCGGCTAAGGACGCAGGCCCACATTCAGTGAGCGCGAGGACGCGGGGCACACGCCGTTGCGGATGACGCGTGGGCCCGACACGGGTGGGCTGCTTGCGCGCGCACTTGGGTAGAGAAGAATGGGCGAGGTGGCTGAGCAGGTTGAATGGGCCAAGAAGATGATTCTGGCCCAAAGCGTAGGTGGGTTTCTTCTTTTTTTTCTTTTCCTATTTTCATTTATACTTTTAATTTGAAATATCCAAACTAAATTCAAATTCTTGTTTTGCACTTTCAATTTTTTTTTCAAGTGTCAAAATTAATACTAATGTGAATATAACATCTATTGTTTACAATATTATTATTTATTATTTTTCCTTGTTATGTATTTATGGGAGGAATAAATGGTTTCCTTAAAATTCTTATCCTTTTGTTTTCTATTCCCCTTATTCCCCTTTTATTTTCAAATTCTAATTTTTAAACTCAAACTTGTTTCACAAATTTGTATACAAATACAAGAATTTCATTATAGGGTGCACATTTCTTATTTATTTATTTTGTTATTCGACTAATATAATCCTATTAATTGAACTTGCTAAAGGAAAAAGAGGATCAATTAATCTCCTTTGGTTTCATAATCCCAAAACATTATCATATAAATGTATTTATTTATTTGTTTCCTCATTTTTCTCTTATACTAATTTTAGGCTTTACAGTAAAAATGTCAAATAGAAAAATCTCACCTCTCTAAATGAATGAGAGCCTAAACCACTATGGACAAGCAGATTTGTGTTGTCTCATGAACGAGCTTATAAAGTGTCGTATGGTCATGCGATGATTGTACATTGATTGTCTTCTAAGTTGTCTCATTCTCATAGTAGTTCAGTTATCCTTAATTTATACAATCAACAAAGAAAAGTTTGTGAGGAGAATGTCAACAATAAATTATAAAATAATTGTCCGATAGCCCTATTTTTTTACTAATGAGGTGGTTGATACTTGAAACATCCACTTTTTTAACTCTCTCTCCCTTTAACTTGATAAAGAAACCCTAATAGCATTACAAGAGACAATCTAGTATGCGAAATGTTAGTATTTTTGTAGGCTTGTCCCATATAAATATTCAATAAATACCAAAAGTTCATATTAAATAAGCTATGTGTTATGGTTAGTATCATACAGAAAGTTAATAGGATGTTAACATAGCTTACATAGTTGGACTCTTTCCATCTACCTTAAGTTGTTGAGAAAAGGATGAATACATGCCACATGCGCGTGTGCCGCCATCAATGTTATGATCTTTAGTTCTCCTGACTCATCTATTTAAGCTTCATATTATCATCATTTCTTGGTTCACTTTTCTGCTCCTTCAGCTATTAGCCAAGCACTACATTCTAGTTATTGTGCGTCTGAGCGCTAGGAGAACATGTCTTTGAAATGAGTATCATCCAAGAGTTTACCTGCTCGGGTGAAGGCCAACAATCATGTTTTTAGAGTGTTCGTGAGCGGCATGACTGCTCGCTTCGCCCTCTCCTTCGTGGTGACATGACAGTGAGCGACACGTTCATCTAACTACACTCAATCAAGCGGGATGGCTACACCGATTGGTACCATGTCGGATGTTGGGTATGTTTCTCCTTAGTGGATCAAATTCATGTTAGTCACTAGTTTATCATGTTCATCATGCTAAGATCACACATGCACCTTTTTGATGTCCTCAACTTGTTGTTATCCTTTTTATGGATTAAACTAATGTTTAAAATGCATAAATATTTAACAATAAAAAACATGATAGAATTTTTTGGTAGCTGGTTTTGCAAGCATGTTGAAATAAAATGTCTCGAGGGAACATAATACAAACGTTGGTGTTAGAGATGCATTGTATTTTATTATCGAGCCTAGATCACATAGACCGCATACTGCTTAAGAAGAGTGTACATTTTAGGATGCTTATACTGTGGACAATAATTGAAGGTTTAGGAAATTATATAGTTAATGCATATGTGACGATGTCCATTGGTAAACAAATGTGGAATTTATTAGAGGCCAAATATGGAGTTTTTGATGCTAGTAATGAATTGCATGTCATGGAGTAGTTCCATGAATACAAATTGACTAAATCATTCTTTAGTAGAACAAACTCTTGAAATATATATAATGGTGAAAGAGCTCAATAATTTTGGTTGTGTGCTATTAGAGAAGTTTGTGGTGGGCTGCATTATTGCTAAGCAACGAAGTTTGCTACTTGTCTAAGAAATAAGAGAGAATAATTTGGCATTGCCGACCTCATTGGCTCTTTAGATGTTAAAGAGAAGGCGGCAACTAAATATGTCCACGACAAGGAAGTTGTTGAGGGGAGTTATAGTGCCCATGTGATACAGAAAAATCCTCAAAAATTCTATAAGAAATTCAAGCAAGTGATCAAACAAAAGAACACCACTCCTTTCAAGAATAAGAAAAAAGATAATTGTTTCACTTGTCGAAAGCCTAGGCATTATACTAGGGAGTGTGAGGAAGCTAAGTAGAAGCCAAACAAGAAATTTGCAAACATGATTGAGCTTGATGGAGGAATTTAGGGGTATGGTAATTTATTATCTATTAGTCTTTTAGTTTATCATTCACCGGATTGGTGGTATGACACAAGGGCCAATATTCATATGTATGTTGATATTTATTTATTTTCTTCTTATCAGGTTAGGAGAAGTTCCTCCTTGTTGATGTTGAATGGAGCACATGCAACGATTCGTGGTATTTGTATGGTCGATCTAAATCTTACTTTGGCAAAGACCATGCAAATAAAAAACATGTACCATATCCCCTCAATAAGGAAAAACTTAGTTAGTTATTTGTTCATGTATCAAGATGGCTATAAAGTTATGTTTAATCCTAATAAATTTATGTTAAGGATGAAACTTTTATTGGTAAAGAATATGAGAGCAAAGGCTTGTTCTGCTTGTCTTCATCTTATTCTTGTTTTAAATGTGTGAACCATGTGAGCCATGAGAGTGAGACAAATATTTGGCATTCTCGTTTATGTCATATAATTTTTGGTTGTATGATACACTTAGTTGGTATGAATTTAGGGTGTGTTTAACATGGCTTCACTCAATTCCAGAGCATTTTTTCTCTAAAACCCTAGGTGGAGCAGCTCAGCTCTAAAGTCTAGATTGATTTCTCATAACCAGTGGCGGTGGTGGGTAAATACATTTAAACTCCATGTTTAGGTTGCTTTTAAGGATTTTAGAGTAGCAAAAGAGGTACTCCAAAAATTTGTACAACTCTCAAACCTCCATAGAATTTGCAAGTCTAGAGTTAAGGTTTTTGGCTGACTCTGGCTAGCTTCCCATTAGAGTTTTGCTCTAAAGCTATGCCAAACACCCCTTAATCCTGAAATTTGATTTAGTTAAAGGTATTAAGTGCCATGTATGTGTGTAATTGAAGCAACCTCGCAAGCCTCACAAGGTTGCTACTGAAGGGACTTGGTACGTACCATTAGAATTAATCTATTCTCATCTGTGTGAAATTAATAACAATTTGACCAATGGTGGCAAAAGATACTCCATAACGTTCATAGATGAATGCACTAGATTCTACCATGTACCTGTTAAAATAGAAAGATGAAGCATTACATTATTTTAAGATCTATAGATCTGAAGTAGAAAATCAACTTAAGGATAAAAGTAAATGGTTGTGGTCTGATCGGATGGGAGAATATTTCTCAAATGAGTTTTGAGTGGAGCATGGTATTGATAAGAGGAACCATCATACTCATCATGATCCTATGAGATTGCCGAGAGAAAGAACCAAACTCTAACTGAGTTGGCCAATGCTATGTTAGCTACAACTAGATTATCTAAGAAATGGTGTGGTGATGCAATTATGATAACATGTCATGTCCTAAATAAACTACCCATAAATAACAAATAAACTACACCACTGATTAAATAGGAGAAGAAGAAATTAAGTCTATCTTACCTATGTATATAGGCATGCTTGTTTGGCCAAGGTGAGTGTGCCAATCAACAATAAGTGATATTGGACCAAAAACTATTTATTATGTCTTTTGTGGGTATGCTTTTACTAGTGTGGGATATAGATTTTTAATAATAAATTATAGGGTACCTGGCATTAATGTTGGCACAATTATGGAGTCAAGAGATACTATATTTTTTGAAAGTGGATTTTTTTATAAAAAAATACACCTAACAATTCTTGTCATAAATCTATTTTACTTAAAATGCATGGACTAGTAATACACACTGATATTAAAATCATGTGGAAATTTGAGAGGAAGATAATACTATAGTCACTCAAAAGAGTAAGAGACAGATGACTATAAAGACTGTATTATATACCTTGTGGATGACACTCCTAAAAACATAGAATAGACATGTTCATCTCTTGATGCTTATTAATGGAAGGAAGGTGTTCAAATTGACTTGGACTCAATTATGGCTAATGAAACTTGGAAGATAGTTGATCGCCCTTACGAGTGCAAACCTATAGGATGTAAATAGGCATTTAAGAAAAGCTTAGGCCTGATGGTACTTTTGAGAAGTACAAGATGAAGCTTGTGGCTAAGAGTTATACCTAAAAAGAAGGAAAAATATTTTAATACTTATTCACCACTTGCCCGTCTGTGACCATACATGTGCTACTTTCCTTGCTGCCTCACCTAGTCTTCTCGTTTATCAGATGGATGTTAAGACTGCTTTCTTGAATGAAGAGCTTGAGGAAGAGATCTATATTAATCTACCTGATGGTTTTATAGAAAATGGTCAAGAGGAAAATGTGCGTAAATTATTGACATCTTTGTATGGCCTAAAACAAGCATCTAAGCAGTGTCACGGGAAGTTTGATAAAATTTGAACATCATCAGAATTTGTTGTAAATGAAGCTAATAAATTTGTCTATATATCACCAGTGTGGTGGGACGGGAAGTGTGATCTTATGCTTATATGCGGATGATACACTATTTTTTTTGAAATATTATTAATGTGATTAAGTAAGTGAGACTTTTTGTCTAGTAACTTTGAAATAAAAAGTTGGGAGAGGCTAATGTTATTTTTAATATAAAGTTGTTGAGAGAAAGAAAAAATGGTGGGGTTACTCTTATGCAATCTCATTATGTGGAAAAGGTGCTAAGTCACTTTAGATATGGTGATTGCACATCTGCCTAAACTCCTTATGACCCAAGTGTGTTGTTAAGAAAAAAATCATAGAATATCACCGAAACAATTGGGATATTCTCAAATTATTGGCTTTCTTATGTATTTGGCTAGTGCAATGAGGCCTTACATCTTGTTTGCTGTGAGCAAACTTAGCCAGTTTTACCAATCTAGAGGATGATCATGGCATTCCCTTGAGAGGGTATTGCACTATCTAAAAGGATCTATGTGAGTTACGATATTCACTATATTGGATACCCGAGGATACTAGAGGATTATTGTGATGCAAACTAGATATTTGATGATGTTAAGATTTACACCACAAGTGGATATGTGTTTTTACTTAGAGGTGTTGTTGTTTCATAAACATATTGCAAGCAAACCATGCTAACAAGCTCAATAAAAACAGCATAACTCACAACATTAGATATCGTCATAGTTGAGGCTGAATGGCTTCATGAACTCCTTATGAATTTACTAGTAGTTGAAAAACCATACTGACTATCTCCATGAACTATGATAATCAGACAATGATAAATCAACTAAATGGTTTTGAGGATAACATGAAGTCTACATGGCATGTGAAAAGGCAGTTGAAATTCTTTAGAAAACCGAGAAACTCTAGAGTAATAGTGTTGGACTATCTCCATACTTCTAAGAATATATCAAATCAGTTTATAAATGGTTTATCATGTAATGTTATAGTTGGTGCATTAAGGGAAATAGGCCTGAGACCCACATGAAGTCATTCCACAGTTGTAACCTATTCTATATGGTTAGAGATCCTATGAAGTTTAATGGTGAAATAAACTAGTGGTTGATTGATAGAGAGACTCGTTAATATAAGATCTAAATCATTTGCGATGCACATTTCTCCTTTGTTGTATGTGAAAGGGAAATGTGCCTTTGGGCTATTTCTAAGTGTTTTGGTGATTAACTGCCCAATACACCACTATGAACTTACCATCTTGCTATGAGCGTGAGCACATGTTCTAATTAAGCAAATTGAAGATGCAAAGTCCAAATGAGTTGGATTAAAAGACCAAAAAGTGCAACCTTGGGCAAAACCACAAAAACAGGAGGTTTAAGTGTTTAGATAAGTTGCACTTACTTTATACTATGTTTCTTGCAAGTAAAGTGGCATTTGGACTTGAGTTTGCACATATTGCAAACCCCTGTGAAAAGATGAGAAAAAGGTATTATTCTACCACTTAGTCAATTTTGCTAACTATATTTGTCTAAGTGCTAGGGATCACCTTAAGTCAGACTAAAAGAAGCCAAACAAGTTTGGCACAAAAGAGGAGAAGATGGGCTGGTCTGGGCAGCATCGGATGGTCTGGTGTAACCCATCGGACAGTCCGGTGTGCACCGGACAGTCCGGTGATTGTACGACCGAAGACGTCGCTCTCGGGTTCGACCGACCCCCTTGGTTATAAATCACCGGACAGTCCTGGCAGAACGCTCGGACAGTCTGGTGTGATGAATAGCCAACGAATATCAGCCATGTAAGCAGGTTCCAATGACTAGGTGGGTCACCAGACAGTCTGGTGCACCCCATCGGACAGTCCAGTGCTCACCTGAGAAGGAAAGCACCTAATCAGCAATTCAATAGCTGTTGCACAGTAGATATCTAGTGTGCCACTAGACAGTCCAATGCACATGTAGACATGGAAAAAAAGAGCTTCCAAATGAAGCTCCAACGGCTCCTAGGCCCCTTGAGGCTATAAAAGGACCCATAGCCGCCATGGAGCAGTACATCAAGCATTCTAAGAAAAATAATTATTAAGTGTAAGAAGACTTATGACAAAGGGTGAGAAATTATGCATTAAACCTTACATTTAGTCTTATGTAACTAAGTGTTAGAAGACTTTTGAAAAAGGAGAGAAATAATTGACAAAAGGGGGAATCATAAGTAAAACCGTGATATCCTAACCCCAGGGAATGGTGATATCCTAGCCCAAGTCTTAATAGAATTAATAGAGTACTCATCAACAAGGTGCATCTTCTTTTTCGGAAGCCTATCTCGAAAGAACCTCTAGGTTAAGCGTGCTTGGCTTGGAGCAATTTGGAATAGGTGACCGATCGGGAAGTTTTCTTGGGTGCGCATGAGTGAGGACAAAGTGCGCACAAAAGACTCGTGTTGGTCTGTGGGGACAATATATGATCCTAGAGAGCTGCCAGGAGTAAGTACCGCCGGTCCAGGAGCGGACAGGGTGTTACAAGTGGTATCAGAGCCGACCCTCGCGGTTTCACAGGTGTGTGTGGGTTAGGGGTTTGGGTATATGGCGCATGGCGCATGTGGGCCCGGAGTGGTCATATGGCATGGCATATGACGACACTAAACACACAGACGTGGCAAAGAGGGGAGGTTCCTGGCTTGGGGTTGACCGACGAGGACGTCGGTCTTCTAGGGGGGTGGATTGTGATATCCTAGCCCCAGGGGAGGATTAATATAATTAATAGAGTACTCATATCAACAAGGTGCATCTTCCTTTTTGGAAGCCTATCTCGAAAGAACTTTCAGGTTAAGCGTGCTTGGCTTGGAGTAATTTGGGATGGGTGACCGACCGGGAAGTTTTCTCGGGTGCGTATGAGTGAGGACAAAGTGCGCACAAAAGACTTGTGTTGGTCAGTGGGGACAATATATGATCCTAGAGAGCTGCCAGGAGTAAGTACCACCTGTCCGGGAGTGGACGGGGTGTTACAAGTGGTATTAGAGCCGACCCTCGCTGTTTCACGGGCGTGTGTGGGTTAGGGGTTTGGGTATATGGCACATGTAGGCCCGAAGTGGTCACATGACATGGCATATGACGACACTAGACACATAGACATGGACAAGAGGGGAGGTTCCTGGCTTAGTGTTGACCGACGAGGACGTCGGTCTTCTAAGGGGGGTGGATTGTGATATCCTAGCCCCAGGGGATGGTGATATCCTGGCCCAAGGCTTAAAATAATTAATAAAGTAGTCATATCAACAAGGTGTATCTTTTTTCGGAAGCCTATATCGAAAGAACCTCTAGATTAAGCGTGCTTGACTTGGAGCGATTTGGGATGGGTGATCGACCGGGAAGTTTTCTCGGGTGGGCATGAGTGAGGACAAAGTACACACAAAAGACTTGTGTTGGTCTATGGGGACAATATATGATCTTAGAGAGCTGCCAAAAGTAAGTACCGCTGGTCCGGGAGTCGGCGGGGTGTTACAAAAACATAAAATGTGGAAAATTGATAAGTGCATATAATATGTCATGAGCATCACATTTATTTTATGACACAGTGCACCCCATGAATAGTATGATATAAGTTGTCTCGATACTTTGACCCAAATATGTGCTTCTGACATTTGAGGCCAAAATTGGTATTTTCAGAAATGCACATATTCAAGGGGAGGAAACTATATCATAGGATTCAAAACCTTATTTATCAAATATTATGTAAGCTTTAAATGTGTTGTCATCAATCACCAAAAAGGGGGAGACGGAAAGTGCATTCATCCCTTTTGTGAGTTGTAACACCCTGAATTTGGGGGTATAAAATTTCTTCTCTAAATACCTAGCAAATTCAGGTGTTACTCCTTTTCTCACTTCTATAGTGTTTCTTTTCTATTTTCTTTAATAGGATTTTGGGTTAATTGTGTGGGATATGTATTATTTTCTTGAGAATATGAAAACCTAGGGTATATGTGAATGTTTGCATCATGCTGAGCCTAGATTATTCTTTTTGTTTGATGCACATGTTTGAATTATTTGAATTTAAATTGTAGTTGAATTTGAATTGAATTCCATAGAGAAAATAAAAAGAAAAGACATTTCAAAATTCAGGAAAATAGAAAAGCTAATTCGGCCCAAGCAACCCAATCCAGCCCAGCTAGGCCGCGCGTGCGCACGTCTGCTCCACCTGACAGGTGGGTCCCACCTGTCAGCACCAGCCCACGCTCGCACGCTCTCCCTCCCTTTCTCCCTCTGCCTAGTGGGGCCAACCTGTCGGTGCCAATCTCCCTCGCGCGCGCGCTCCACTCTCTCTGTTTCGCGGGCCCTGTCCATCAACGTCGCGAACTGTTCTCCCACGCCCTCGCTCGCTCTCTCTCTCTCTCTATGCCATGGGGCCCCTGTCAGTTATGTCTTCCCTGCAACCGCCGCTGACCCACGTCCGTGCGCACACCGAGAAGACATCCCACATCGCCCGCCCACACGGCCAGCTCCTTTTTGAGCCCCGCCCGCACCTGCTCTCTCTCCCCTGCCTCATTTCGCCCACGCTTGCCCTCTTTCGCGCTCTGCCTCCGACGCCCGTGCTTGCCAGAGATCCGCGCCCGCCGTGCCGGTCGTCCAGCCCACCAAAAGCCGTGGCGAGCCATCCCGAGGTGAGAAACTTGCTCTCATGCTCGGTTTCTCTTAATTCTGCACTGCCTTAGCTAATTCGGCCTCGCCGGAGTTCGGCCGCGCCGCTTCACCGCGCCTGCGCGATGATCGATCGATTCAGCCCCGTCCCGAGCTCTTGCTTTGGTCCATAGCGTTCCCTTTACCTCACCGGAGCCAGTCCGAGCCTTAGCACACCCGATTTTGCCTCCTCGTGGCCGTGATTCGTCATCGGAGTTACCCGACTCGCTCGGAGCACTTCCTCCACCGTTCTCCTGCCTCCGATCTCGTTCTCGCGGCTGGAGTCCTGCCAATGAGTTTGCCGGACCTTCTTCACCAATTCCATCCAACACCGGCAACCCTAGACCCCCTCGGAGGCCATCTGCTCCGTCTTCGGTGACTTTGCCACCGCAGATGGAGCAGCACCGGCCACTGAGCCGTAAACCCCTGCGCGCCTCATCTCAACCATCTATCCCTGATCCAGCGGTCCGAATCTCCGGATACGGCTTCGCGTAAGCGTGCTCTGCCCCTAGGCCCCACCCATCAGTTGCCTGCGCCCCTTGGCATTGGGCCCGACCGGTCAGCCTACCTTTGTCCCTAGTCGCTGACCGCCCTGGCCCGCTTGTCAGCGCTCATCCGTGTGTCCGGGCGCGCTCGTGCTTAGATCTAATCTTAGCCGTCGATTTGTGATCGAGCGATCGAGATCATCCGATACCCGTTCGCCTAGAAAATTTATTAAAAACCCCTCGGCTTTCTAGATATCAACCCGCCGTCCCTGTGTTTTGCGCAGACCCCTGGAATTTTGCAGAGAAGCCCCTGACCTTTTATTTTATCATGGAAATAGACCTAATTTTGTATTTTGAATTCCAAAAATGTTTACTTCATATCTTTTGCATATGAACTCCGAATTGAGTGGTTTAAATTGCAAAATGTTCATAAGATTATTCTCTATCTGTTTAGATTATGATCTTTCACTGTCTGCATGTATTAATTTTATGTCTAGGCTATAGGTGCATGTAGAGTAATGTTTTATTCATTAAAAAGGGAAAAATACTAATAATAATTAAGTGATTAACTTTGTGAAGTTAATATCATGTAATGTATGATCTCATCTCTGGAATAACTTTAACTTGGTAATTAGTTCATTAAGATAAATGAAGTTAAGTCATGTGATCCCCGAGATATGCAGTACTTAGAGAACCACAAACCTCTAGGTGTATTAGTCCACCCTACAACCCAGACCTCACTTTTGAGTTTGTTACTTCTATTTTGAATTTGTGTTCACTTGATTGTATATGTTTGGTGTACTATTTATTTGTCATTTCCCAATGTGTTGAATGCATGATTGCTTTGCGTAGACAACAAGCAGTCTGTGGTTCCTGAGTGTGTTGCCGGAGACTTCCCTAAGCAGCAACCTGGTGAAGGAAAGTGTCCTCTGACCCATTATGTCCTACTTACTTTATAATTCACTATCCTGCATTGCTTAATTGAAACCTAAGGATTGACTAGTGTGTATTTACCTTGTCCTTGATTACCTTGTTGGGTTATTATGGTTAGCTTCATGCTATTGATCTACTTTAATCAACGAACATGATGAGATTATTTATGATACGTTGATGTTATCTTAATTATGATGATGAACTGTGATACTTTAGGGGACTTAGGTTGTTTCCTGAGTACCTCTCCGTAAGGACCTGTTCGTTGAGAGACCACCTGGGATAACAATACAACCATGAGGGTAGAATGGGACGCCCTTAGCTGATTAATTAGATGAACTTGGGGGTGTAGTTGGCTTTGCCGGAGGGCCGTCAATGGGGACCGGGGCATAGCGCTCGCTCTGCTAAGGTTGGGTGCCGAGGTTCATTTGATTTGGTTTTGTTAGTCACCCACATTAAGGAGGAGTACTGTGTTTGTACGACTGGTGAAACCTAACGAGCAATTGCACACCAGGATAATCTTTGTAAAGGCTATGTAGTGTATCCCTCGCCACTCACCTCGGTAGTGAAGATCAGGTCTTGCAAACATAGGCTGGAAAGGGATCACGACTCATGGGTAAAGTGTGCAACCTCTGCTGAGTGTTAGAAACTGGTAAATCAGCTGTGCTCACGGTTAAGAATAGCCTTGGGATCCTCTTTGATTAGAGTAACTTTGGATACTTTTATGATGATGGTAAATGGTGATGATTATAACTATAGTTTCTCGTATTTCCTCTTGGAGGGAGTACTTTTGGGTAATAACTGGGTTTATTACTAAAACTTGGCTTTCTACTAGTAATAAATACCTGACCAACTAAAAGCAACTGCTTTAACCTTAACTCCACATACAACTAGTCCACTTTAGCCAAATGAGACATTTGTTGATTACGTTGATGTGTACTCACCCTTGCTTTAAATCCCCCACCCCAGGTTTTCCCCATTGCAATTAGTGCTCAGGAGGAGATGAAGGCAACATGGAGGACTTTGAAGAGTTTTAGGACTACGATGAGTTCTAGTCATGTTAGTGGCAAACCCCATTTAGCTGCCTGTGAAGGCCTTATTCTCTATGTTTCGTATTCCACACTTTTATTATGTTGATGACTATGTTAAGTTAATGACTCTATGGATGTCTTAGACATCTTGATATAATAAAGTACCTTTTCTGCTATTATTTTGAGCAATGTGTGATGATGTCCAACTATGTAATCGTTGTGTACGTGAGTTTTTGATCTTGACACGTACATGGTTCGCATTCGTTTTGCCTTCCAAAACTGGGTGTGACATGAGTTTTGGTGATTTGGATAACAACACATTTAAAGGTTTAACATGTTTGCTAAGTGTTGAACAAGAAATTCAATATGATGAACATACTTGAATAGTGTATAATGATCAGTGAACAAAGGTTCAACACAAGGTTAAATAACCAATGATACAATGCAAATGGATATAATATGGTCTCTATACTGGTTTGAACATATGGACAAGACCCGAGAAATCACTATGCATACATATGATTAGAATAGAGGTTAAGTGATTAAGAGGATTGGTCAAGCCAAAGTGAATAAAATATGAGGAATCGTGAATTGGCTTGACCATATTACTATTAGTCCATATATGCTTCTATGAGAATCAAACTAGAGCTTGATTGATCTTAGCATTTATATATATATGACATTCAAGTAAGGCTCACAATATTGAAGAAATGATTCTTTCAATGGATGCTCAATATGATGTGACTCAAGAATGGCTTGATAGGGTGAAGATAGCAAGAAAAGGGCTTCGAGGGACTAAGTGAAGGTGTAGGCCAAGCGATGACTTGTGGACCAAGGAACCATGTCTAAGGTTAAGAAGAGAGTACTTGCACTAAGTCGATGAACTAATCAGCTATGAAGAGTTATATTGTGTTGATGCATCAGTAAGGTGACTTGAAGCTATGATTTGAACTCATTTATGGTGAAATGGTTCAAGTCACATGTTTGATTTGTGTTTGCTTCAAAAGGTGAGACAAAGATGTTTGTGATCCTTATGAAGCAACACCATGGAGAAATCACACATGAGACACCAACTACTCAAGTAGTTTACTTAATTATATTTTATTTAACTTGAGTATATGAGTCATTGTACTATCAAGGGGGATCCAAAAAGAAGGTTGGTGTTTGCCAAAGCTCAAGCTTCTAAGATTCAAAAGCTATTTCAAAAACAAAATCTTTTGGACACTCTGTGAGTTCAACTGGAGTGAGGTTTGACAGACGGAGATCCTTCCTTTTGAAAAGTAGTTGAACTTTCCTTTAGAAAAGTTCAACTTGACTTCAGTTGAGTTGAACTTGTCTTCAGGACAATTGAACTTAACTTGAGCTGAGTTGAGCTTTTCTCCAGAACAACTCAAATTCGCTTCAGCTGTGAAACTATCTGGTCAAAACCAGTTGAACTTGCCTTAGGGCTAGTTCAACTTGGGGTTTCTCCCCGAACCTCATTGGTCAAAACCAGTTGAACTGTTCAACTGGTGTCAGGGTCAGAAGATCGTTCTGACTTTAGTCTACCAGTTTGTCAGGCAGACAGGCCAGGCGGTTGAACCGGCCCTAGGGGCGGTTCAACTGGTTTTGGACTTTTGACTCCAATCAAACTAGATTTTTGAACTTAGTTTGGCTCAGGTCAAAACCAGTTCAACTGGTCTTGGGGTCAGTTTAACCAGGGTCTGAGACCAGTTCAATCGGGGTCTTAGAAAAGTTCAACTTCAACCAGGGTCTCAGGCAAGTTCAACTGGTCTCATGCGTAAAATCCCAAATGGCTAGTTTTGGTGCTCCACCAATATATATCACTCCTACCTCTTTCCCCCACATAAGAGCACACATCAAACTCCATTTCTAACCTGAGAAACACCTCCCACTCTCTCTCACAAACCACTTGCCTCTTCCATTTCAAACATTGGAGAGAAATATGAGTGAGATTGAGCTAAGGGTTTTTGTGCTTCATCTCCAAATCCTTCTTGTTCTTGTTGGTTTGAGCTTTGGTACTACATCGAGTTGTTTTTGGATTCATTACTCTTAGAGCTTCTAGCTCCTAGACGACTAGTTGTCGCTTGTGAGTCTCCAAATCTTCTGGAAGACCGTAAGAAAGTTTGTATTACCTGCATGTTTGAGAAAAGGTTAGTGTGTGGGCATGACCTTTGTGGTCAGCGAAGGGAGGATTAGGGTTGAAAGAGACCAGGCGCTTTGTGGGTGCCTCAACGAGGAAGTAGGGCACCATTGTGGTGTGAACGAACCTCGAGATAAATCTTGTGTCTCTTGTGTTCTTGCTCATTGTATTTGTTCGTGTGTTTTGTTCTCTCACTATTCCGTGGAAGAATTGTTTATATCTTTTTGGTGTGTGGATTTGAGAAGTGCCCTTCTCAGATCTGCTACTGTGAACCCTATGGATCATCTAGAACATCTCATTTCCAAAGTTAACTAGGTGATTTTCGAGAACAATTGAGTTTTATATCTCATTCTTTAGTTGAACTCGTGTAGTAAGATCAAACCTGGTTTACATAGTTCGTTTCTAGTTTTTGTTGGAAAACTTCCGCTTGCCTATTCACCCCTCTCTAGGCAACTTTCAGTAGGCTTTGGCCGAACCATGGGAAAAATCGTTGTGTCTCTTATCCATTTACTTTACTACGATTTCTATCTTCCTTGAGCATAAACTTCACTAAATATTGCTCCTAGTTTAATACACATCTCAAGTGAGCAATCAAGTGAAGAGTCTTTATTTCTGTCCTCTTCTCATTCAAATTTGGTTTTTAGTCTCTCTAACCCATAAATTGGACCAAGTTTGTGCTGTTTCAATCAAGTTTTGCAGGATCACCTATTCATCCACCCTCTAGGTGCTCTCAGTATGGTAGATTTATTAAATTCTTAATATGATCCAAGTGGCTTATTTAAGCAGAGATGTTGTCCTACAAAACATCCTAGAAGGAACACACGTATATGAGTTTGATTGCTACTCATAGTTGGCGAGTAACCGTTGCCGACCGTTGGACGATTGTCTGGTCCATCAACTACCCGAGAGCTTGATTTGCAGTGCTCTCTACGTAGGCTGTCTGGTGCACACCGAACATGTCCGGTGAGCCACTGGCGCGCCAATTTATTGCCCTTTTCTTGATTTCGTCGATCTTCTTTCTTAGGTTCTTTTGATATTGTGTCTTGGACTTTTGCAGAGTATGTGTTGATCTTCTTGGAGTCTTTTAAGGTCTTATTTTGAGGTGTTGCATCCTTAGAGCCTCAGTCCAATCCACTTTGCATCCTGTGAACTTCAAAGCACAAACACTTGGAGAACATTAGTCCACAAGGTTATGTTGATTATCAAACACCAAAGTCCTTAATCAAATGGGTTGAGGTCCATTTTCCTTGTAGTCCAAGAGTTCAACTGCTTAGGTGAAGACTAACAATCATGTTTTTGGGGAGTGTTTGCATGTGGCATGACTACTTGCTTCGTCCTCTCCTTCTCGATGACACGGTAGCAATTAGCAGGGCCATCTAATTGCAAAACATCAGGCGGGTCCACTACATCGACTAGCACCATGTTTGCTCCTTGGTATGCTTCTCATTCTTTGTGGATCAAAGTCATGTTACTCACTATTTTATACATGTTCATCGTGATAAGATCACATGTGCACCTTTCTCATGTCACAAACCAATTGTTATCCCTTTTTGGATTGAACTGCTATGGGAAATACCTAAATATCTAACACTAAATGCGGAAATCATATTTCCACCCTAGTTTGGTGTCTATGTGTTGTTATATCTAGCACAAATCAGATGTTCACCCAACGTTCCAATCCTATTAACTATCTTAGCAAGATATCTTGGAAGGCGAAGCACACACCAAGGAAAATAATAGATAAATGCGGAAATATAGTTGTGTTGGAGAATTCCTGCATGACAATGCTTTCTCGAGGTATAAGAAGCTCATTGATACGACCACGCCATTAAGCAACACGTTACAACCCCCAAGTCATACTACATCAACTCAAGTACAACCAACATCATCACCAATCCAAGTCTTTGATGGACCAATTACACGTAGCCGAGCTAAGAAGCTACAGTAAGAGGTGCACGCGCTACTTTATGAATTTCAATTAAACACTAATGAGAACTTTATGCTACCTAAGTCTTGTATGTTGATATTACTTAGGTTCACCAAAGAGGAAGGACAAAATATATCAAGGGCAAATCAGCAAGAAGAGCTATGTCCGAGTCAGTCCAGCGCAACAGAACCGTCTAGAAGAAATAGTCATATCTTTTGATTCCCAAAAGCTATTGTTGGGACCATGCTTCGTCGCCGAAGGTCCTGCAGAAAGAAACAGCTTCGGCTGAAGCTGCCCGTACGTGATGCCGAAGGTGCCATTTCGTGAAGCTTCGGAATTACAAACCGACTTAAAGATAGAATGACCTTTTAGTCCGTAAGAGTCCGAGTCATTGTTGTAAACTTTTATGAGGGGTACGATTGTAATTCCTCACGGGCTGTGTCCTGTGCCTATAAATAGTGAACAATATTCCTTTACTGTTCACGCATTTTCCTGCAACTGCAATCGCATCACTTGGAAATTATCCTTTGTCAAGGCAGAGGTATAAATGTGTCTAGATATTATGTTTGAACATCTTAAATTTATATAGTATATAAATGATGTATTTATTTCCAATTTACTTGTCTTTAATGCTTTATGTCTTACGTTATTTTATATTATCTTTGTGAGTTCAATTATGAAAGTATAACCTTCGTAGTTCCGCCATCATAACCTTCGTCCGAAGTATATCCTTGGGGAAATAATGCTTCAGCGGACGAAGGGCATTGATATTTAACATTTTATGTTGCCTTATTCTTAATTCATAGCATTTGAGAACAAGTCCCCAACATTGGCGCCCACCTTCGGTGAACTCACTTCCACTTTTTTGAGCTGATGGCTTCGTTCAACGATCAAGCTGGAGCTGCTTCGGCTCCGAAGCTGGTACTCCCGATAACAGGCGGTTCATGCTCAGAGCTAGCCAACAAGAAGCAGAAGAAGGAAGCACAGAGAAGGGTATAGCACGTTGGGGTTCAAGGACCCTTCGTCAAGTCAAGATGGTCTCACATTCCAATTACCTTCTCTCAAGAGGATCTCCAACTCAAGGATTACCCACACAATGATGCTATGGTTATCTCTTGTGTGATCAAAGGATTCCTGGTCCATAATGTTTTGGTTGATACAGGCAGCGCAGCTGATATCATATTTGCTAAGGCCTTCAGACAGATGCAAGAGCCCGAGGATAAAATTCATGATGCCACACATCCCCTTTGTGGCTTCGGAGGAAGGCAGATAGTAGCACTTGGAAAAATCACAATGCTAATAACCTTCGGATTCATTAACAACACAAGGACTGAACAAGTTGTATTTGATATTGTTGATATGGAATACCCTTACAATGCAATCATAGGTCGTGGTACTCTCAATGCCTTCGAAGCAATCATTCATCCAGCCTATCTTTGCATGAAGATACCTTCGGACCAAGGGCCCATTGCTATTCATGGAAGTCAGGAAGCTGCCAAAAGGGCCGAAGGAAATTGGACAGACTCAAAAGCAATCCATAACATAGATGGAGCTGAAGCTTGTGAGCAATACAACTTCAGAAGGGAAAAAGCTGCTTCGGCTGATCAGCCGAAGCCCATGCTCTTGTGTGAGGACATAGCAGAGCAGAAGGTGCTATTGGGATCTCAACTGTCCGAAGAGCAGGAGAAAACCTTGATAAGGTTTTTGTTCAACAACAAAGATGTTTTTGCTTGGTCAGCTAATGATCTTTGCGGAGTAAACAGGGATGTTATTGAGCACTCGCTCAATGTTGATCCATCCTTCAGACCAAGAAAGCAAAGGCTTCGGAAGATGTCTGATGACAAAGCCGAAGGTGCTCGCAACGAAGTGAAAAGACTCCTCAGTGCTGGAGTTATCAGAGAGGTAAAATATCCAGAATGGTTGGCTAACATTGTTATGGTAAAGAAGGCCAATGGTAAATGGAGAATGTGCATCGATTTTACTGATCTCAATAAGGCCTGTCCGAAGGACGAGTTTCCATTGCCAAGGATAGATTCCTTAGTCGATGCAGCAGCTTCATCAGAGCTTATGAGTCTGCTGGATTGTTATTCAGGCTATCACCAAATCTGGATCAAGAAGGAGGATGAACCGAAAACCAGCTTCATAACCCCCAGTGGAACATATTGTTACCTTCGGATGCCTGAGGGGCTCAAGAATGCCGGAGGAAGTTTCAGCAGAATGACAGCGAAGGTCCTCCATTCTTAGATAGGCAGGAATGTGCTAACTTATGTTGATGATATCATTGTAAAAAGCACGAAGCAAGATAACCACATTGCTAATCTCCAGGAGACTTTCGCTAATTTTAGACAGGCTGGCTTAAAGCTAAATCCAGAAAAATGTGTCTTTGGAGTAAAGAAGGGGAAATTTCTTGGTTGCGTAGTTTCAACAAAGGGAATTGAGGCTAATCCAAGCAAAATCGAAGCTATACTTCGAATGGAACCACCAAGTACAAAGAAGGGGGCTCAAAGATTGACAGGAAGGCTGGCATCTCTCAACAGATTCATATCTAGATCAGCAGAGAGAAATTTACCATTTTTCGAAGTGCTGAAGTCAGCCGAAGTTTTTCAATGGGGACCAGTTCAGCAGAGAGCCTTCGAAGAATTGAAGCAATATTTGATAGATCTAACAACATTAACTCCACCAACGCCAGGGGCTCCTTTGTTATTATATGTGGCAGCTTCGCACTAAGCGGTAAGTGCAGCACTTGTCCAGGAGAAGCTTGAAGGCCAAGTTAAGAGGCAGGCCCCAATATATTTCGTATCCGAAGTTCTTAGTCTATCAAAGAAAAATTATACAGAATTGGAGAAAGTACTGTATGCTGTTTTGATGGCCTCCAGGAAGCTTCGGCATTATTTTCAAGCTTACAACATAATTGTTCCTTCTTCACAACCTCTGAAGGATATTATGAGAAATCGAGAAGCTACTGGAAGGATTGGAAAATGGGCTGCAGAGCTCAATGAATTTTGTATTGATTATGTCCATAGATCTTCGATTCAGTCCCAAGCGTTGGCAGACTTCATTGCTGACTGGACGCCAGGGGCTCAGGAGGAAGAAACGAATAAAGATGCCGAAGCATGGACAGTGTTTTGCGATGGGTCTTGAGGAACCTTCGGAGCAGGAGCGGCTGCTGTGTTGGTTTCACCTTCCAAAGTTAAAACTTGTTATGTGGCAAGACTTGATTTTAGTTGCACAAACAATATCGCTGAGTACGAAGCTCTGCTCTTGGGTCTTCGGAAGTTAAAGGCAATGGGAATCAGAAGGGCCATTCTTAAAATTGACTCTCAAGTTATTTTTGGTCATATTGACAAGAGCTATAAAGCAAGAGACCCGAAGCTTGAAAAATATTTAGATACAATCCGAAGGATTGAGGCTTCCTTCGAAGGATTCTCTGTCAAAAATATTCCTCGTGGAGAAAATGAATACGCTGATCTATTGGTGAAGCGTCCCCAATCCTCTGGGACTCAAATGTGATACAATTACTAGTCCCAGGAGGCTAGTAAACACATTTATACATCAGATGATTCCAGATCTGCTTAAACGAGACAAACCTATAAAGGTGGTGAACAACTTTAAGAGTTGGTCCACAACTCAGGACATATCATCAGAGTGGGGCTGAAGCAGCCCGATATACGCAGTGAAGCAATTCAGCGGTCCAACAGCCATAGGCAAGGTTGGGAACAGTCGTAACTCTTACCCGATCTCCTTTTTCTGAAAAACAACAAATAAGCAAGGGTGAGTACAAACGTACTCAGCAGCCCACCTTCACCCGCGGAATGGGGAAATCAGATATAATGCATGGAATATGTGGAGCTCAGGATA
This sequence comes from Zea mays, assembly GCF_902167145.1. Lineage (NCBI taxonomy): Eukaryota > Viridiplantae > Streptophyta > Magnoliopsida > Poales > Poaceae > Zea > Zea mays. The sequence continues at coordinate 24,389,340 of NC_050102.1, read as the reverse complement.
TTTGCAGAAACAACAATATTTTATGCAGGGTTGTTTTTGAAAAACATTTTGTATTTTGCAAAGCGCACCCTCTCCAAAAGGAGCAGGAAGTTTTTCAGTATTATAAATAAATCCCCTGGACTAAACCATCCAGGTATCTCAGCAGTTCCCACTGGTTTTCATTTTCAAAAACAGCTACTGGACTTCCCGTCCACCATAGCTCACGGCTCAACCGCCGAACCTTTTAAAAACCACTTTTCTCAAACGCACATTTTTTTGGAAAACAAAACATTTATTGCCATACCATACCAGACTCGTCCATTCCTGTGGACACAGACTATTCGAATAGGTTTTCAAACTCTATGCAGAGGTGTACACTTTACCCACTAGTCCGGCTCTGCGATCTCATAGCTAGTGGGACCCGAATCCGACTCTCTTTCTTTCCCCGCACGTCCTAACCTTAACGGTTATCTGGAAGGAGTCAGGCCACCACCATGTCCAAACCGGACAAAACTTTTCCCCTCCTTATCCTCCCGGTGCTCCCCAGCCTTCATAACCCTGGGGTTGGACCGTACGAGTTCAGATTGAGTGACTGCCCACACAGTCTCAAGTGGTTGTACTATTAAAGAGTACAGGTAGTGAAGATGACAAACCGGTCCTTATATGAGGGGACAATCCTTCTGCTCACGCCTAAACCAGCTGAGCCAACACCTTAGGCCCTCCAGTAAACCATGGAGTCCCTGATTATCCCACTCACAAGGTGATAAGGGTGAAAACCCTTCATTATACACATTTTGAAAAGCATTTTCTTTTGAAAACTCACACCTTTTCTCAAATCATTTGTAACAAATATATCAAATATTGATTGCGGTAAGCGGCTTGGGTGGCCATAATAACTTGTCTCAAAATCATATCATGCATAAAATAACAGGCTGAGGGTTGTGGTTGAAAAATCATAGGTAATTTATGCATCAAAGGGATCCAGTGAGCTTGCCGTGCTTATTCGGTGAAGGGGGAAGGGGAGCTCGCGGAACTGGCTTCTGGCTCCACCGCCTGGCGTAGACTTGCAGATCTGGCCTCCACGAGACGGCTCGAACGCTCCGATAACTATGCAATATGAACAAGCAAACATACAAACCAACAAGTATAGCAACAAATATTTAGTATAGTGGTCAGAATAGTGATATATGGATGGGTAGAGTCTTGAGTAGAATATGTGTCATGTGGTGTTGAGATACTACTAGTGGTGGAGCGGAGGTGCTTACCAGGAGGGTGGACTGGAGGCGAAGCGACACTATGCGTGTAGCCGGCAGAGCAGAGTAACTGAGTGGGTGGGGTGTTTGCCTTGGCTGAGGGTGTTGAGTGTGTGTGGAGAGGGAGAGGGTAGCTAGGTGTATTTATAGCTGGGTGTATATGGTGTAGCACAGTGAAGTTCATTGTTGGTGAGAATAGTGACGAATGAATCGTCTGACTTAGTATGAACAGGAGAGTTATAGGCAGAATATGGGACAAGAGTATTTTGGGAGTTTTTCTGAAATATGGACCAGGCTTAAGGGATGACATGGTTGGATAGGGAATAGTTTGGTAAGAATTTAGAAACGAGAATTATTGGAATCTGAGTTTGGGAGCCTGGTTCGAAGGAATCTCAAAGTTAAGCGTGCTCAACTTGGAGAAACCTAGGATGGGTGACTAGATGGGAAGTTCCCTACTGGAAGGAAAATCACAGTCAACGGAGTTCGTATGACTGGAATATGGGTCTGGCTGGTCTTAGGTGGACTGGACAACATGATGTATGAGTAGTTGAAATTTGGGGTGATCGGCTAATCGATGAATAGTAACGATGAATAGTGACGACGAAAAAGTTACTAGATATCATCGATGAGTAGTAACGATGATGAATAGTAACAATGATGAATAGTAACACTGAATAGTAACGATGGTGAATAGTGTCAGTGAATAGTAATGATGAATAGTAACGGTGAATAGTGATGGTGAATAGTCGTATGAACGAACGATGAACGATGAATAGGAACTATGAACGAACGGACGAACGATCGAATGATCGGACGAACGAACGATCGGAATTTCGGCAGCATAACGGCAGGACAAAGATTATCTGGAAGAACGATGAATAGGGACCATGAACAAACGATGAAAGATGAATAGGAACTATGAACGAACGATGAACGATCGAATGATCGAACGAACGAACGATCAGAATTTCGGCAGCATAACGGTAGGAAAAAGATTATTTGGACGAACGAACGGACGAACGATCGAACGATCGGACGAACGGACGAACGAACCATGAACGATCGAACGAACGATCGAACGATCGGACGAACGAACGAACAAACTAAGAACAGGGGACGAACGACCGAAGAACGATCGAACGATCCTTGTGCTAGTGTGTGCTTGTGTGGAACATGGAGTGGGTGTGTGTGTGGGGGGGGGAAGAGTTGCCATGAAATGGCTTGGGGTGGGATGAGAGGAGGCCCTTGCCCCTCTATTTATAGCCATGGTGGGGGGATTAGGGGGAGGGATGAGAGGATTAGTGGGAGGATGAGAGGATTAGTGGGAGATTAGCATGTATTTGTCTTGTATAAGTGAGATTAGCTCGTAGAGCTCACCGTATGACACTGGAGGCATACGTATATGTATGAGCATGAGGAAAGTTATGAAGAAAATATTTGTGGGGACTTGAAAATTGATTCTGAAGGTATTTCTCAAGAGGAAAATACTTGGAGATATATCGGTGGAATATTTGGGCAGTATTTCTGGAAAGAACTTGAAGAGGATCACTAGGGAAATATCTGGGCAGTATTTCTGTAAACAATTTGAAGGGGATCACTGGGGAAATATTTGTAGGATATTTTGAGAAGGATTTTAGAGAGAATATAGACCACTATACTTTATTTGTTGATATCAACTCGCAAACAAACATTTTGAAATGAAATTTGAAATTCATTTTGTATTTAGAGCGAGTTTGACAAAATTTCAGGATTTGAATTTTTGGGATGCTACAAATCTACCCCACTTAAAATGAATCTCGTCCTCGAGATTCGGCTTAGAAGGGTTATGGGTATAGCTTTACTTCAGCTACATATCTTCACTTTGCAGACTCTTCGAGGAGATAGAACTTCAACAAAATCTGGCCTTTGCGGAGCATCTGGTTGCCGATTGCAAACGCTGATTCTGGCTACTCAAAAATCATCTTCAGGCTTCAGCTTTCGCTTGGCAGCTAGCTTATTGAAGAAGCATCGATGCCAACACGCAAACCTTCTTCTTGCGAACTTATCCATGGGTCCCTTCCTTGATTGCTCTTCTAGTGCTTCATCAACGGAACTTGGGTGACCACTTCTCATCCAGAAACTTATAAGCTTCGATGATCTGGTCCTCCACAAGCTTGCTATAGGCCTTCTTCTTTTTCTCCATAGCAGGAACCTTACTGGAACACTACCCCACTTAAAAAGAATGAGGGTAGAACTTCTTGAATCTTGGGGATTTGAACTCCTTGAAGTACCTCATAACAAGGGTGTTACGGGGCCTTCTTCTGCTGTTGCTGCTTGAGCAGGCTGCGGAGAAATGACTGACACAGGGTTGATTCTGGGAGAACCTTCTTCTCATCTTCTCTTCACTATCTTCTTTTCACTTCTCACTTTTCACTTTTCACTGCCTCTTTCTTTCTCTTTGTTCTTCCCACTGGAGGATTCTATCAAAGAGTATTACCATCATACAGAGGAGGAAACCGAAGACTATGAACCATGTACAACAGTCTTCAACCCAAGAATCACCAAGCATTGTGATCTTAAGGGCGAGGGAGTGGAAAATGGAGTTGCTTGCTATTTGGCAGGGGGGTCTATCTAGAGTGTGCTTTGCTTTGAGCGAGATGGGAGTTGAGGGAGCTGGGGGGTTTATAGGCGAGCAGGGGTGCTCGGGGGGAGGGTGTGGAGTGGTAGTGATGGAGCAGGTGACACAAGGCAGCAGGTGCGACAAGGGGAAGGGGGGGCTGTTGCCGGTGACGATGGCGGAAGTGGGTGCGCTGCAAAGGGGGGTGGGCGGCGGTAGTGCGCTGCAAAGGGGGCGTGGGCGGCGGTAGTGCGCTGCAAAGGGGGCGTGGGTGGCGGTGCTAGTGCGCATGGAGGCGGGCACGCGTGCGGGGGCACGGGTGAGTGGTGGGGTCGATGACCCTGATGTTTGTGGTCTCTGGTTCCAAGAATCTTTGCCTCTCTGTATGGTAATAACTCCTTCTGTCCTCTTTTCCTGTTTACTTTGACTCAGGGGCAGTGCTTTGATTCCCACGGTCGGTCCTTTTGACTGAGCGGCTGGACTGGTTTCTTCTGTAGCTTGTTCCAGGCTTCAAGGGTAAGCTTCCCGGTATCTTCTTGGGTAAGGCACTTTTCTCTTGAGATGGGTTAAGATGAGAATGGAAGCATAAGGTGAGGATTAGATCTATATTGTGATTTATGTTTTTAGAGAAAACCTTTCTTAAAAAGAAAGAAAACACATAAGTTCAGCAATGATAAGCACAAACAAATCAAATATTTTGAATAGGGGAAGAATAGAGTTTTTCCAAAGCACGAACTACTCAGATTCGGGGGCTAAGCATAACTACTATTGCTTGGCTCCTGAATTGAGAACTATGCTAAATTCAACTTATGAGCACTAACGTTAAAGCATCACATATGCACTCAAAAGGGAGGAAAACATCAAGCGAAATTCATTTTGAAATGCCCTAGGGGGCAACACAATTAGAGTTTTTCAAAACACGAGTCTACACGATTACCTCTCATACATGCAGGGCTCTGGCCAAAGTGAAGAAAAACTTCACTACCCAATGCATGCAGAGGACTGGGCATAACTAACTTCAGACCAGGCAGCTTCTCTTCTGGCAAGGCTGGCGCACAACTTCAATCTGAGACATCTCCTGGATGGGTCAAGAAGGAGCTGATGTTGATGACTTCTTCTGGCGGCGACTGAAATGGCAACACGAGGTTGAACTGGCTCTTGTAGCTCCTCAGAGGGCAGCGGTGCTGGCGGGGTGCTTGCAGCTTCTTCCTTGACCTCAAGGGACAGTGCTGGAATCTTCTTTATGGTGAGGGGCTCAAACAACTCTGGCGGGGGATCTTGGGAGGACTCGGGGTGCTCTTGCTTATCCATGGCCTGAGGGAAGACTGGAATTCCTTCCAAGACTATGGCTCCTTCCAGGAGTTTCCAAGCCTTCTTCTCTCCTTTGATAGAGACCGGGTGACCTTCAAGAATCTGGGGGTCTTCTACTCTCCTGGGTTGAACTGGGTTGGATGAAGCGGGCTCTTGGGTCCGCAGGGCTCTACGTTGGTTATGGATTACCAAGTAGGCCTCCATCAACTTCTGGACGTGCTCATCCTTGGCTTGCTTCAGGGCTTCCACAACAATGACTTCACGACTTTCCAAGGCAGCTACACGGGCTTGAGCTGTGGTGAGATCCACATGCAGCTGACGGTTGCGCTTCTCTGCATCTTCTGCTCGGGCAATCATTTGACGGTGGTGCCGAGCCAAGAAATCATACTGTGTATCAAGGGTGAGCAGGTATGCAGTGAGGTACACGACTGTGGGGTCGTCCTCAAGCAGCTGCTGCTCCTCCAATGCACGCATCCTGGCCATCCAAACGGGACGGTCTCTCTGAAAGGGCGGAAAGAATCTGAGCGGTGTGTCGGCCACTTCTTCTTCATAGATCTGACACAGGGTCCTCAATGCCTTGCGGGCGACAACTTGGTAGGTGTCTCTGAATCTGTACCCAGCAGTAGTGACACTCCATTCCACATGGTGCGGACTGGATCCAATGTATACAGTCACGACACACTTCTCTGTGCCATGCTCGACGAATTCACGACCATCATACTCTGGCTGGCTCCTGATTCCGAGGCGAACTGTGCATGTTCTCAGCAACTTGGGGAAACCATCTTCATTCTGGCAGAAGCTGGTTTGGCACTGAACCTCCATCTGACTTTTGTGAGAAGGAAAGGGGGAAAACATTTTTGAAATGAAGGGACGAGAGCAAGAATTTTTTTAAGAAAATAGTTTTGACTCAAAAACTTTTGATCAGGCTAAGGGTTACGTCCTGCGGCCAACCTAACAGCTCTGATACCACCTGAAGCATCCCCAATCCTCTAGGACTCAAATGTGATACAATTACTAGTCCCAGAAGGCTAGTAAACACATTTATACATCAGATGATTCCAGATCTGCTTAAACGAGACAAACCTATAAAGGTGGCGAACAACTTTAAGAGTTGGTCCACAACTCGGGACATATCATCAGAGTGGGGCTGAAGCAGCCCGATATACGCAGTGAAGCAATTCAGCAGTCCAACAGCCACAGGCAAGGTTGGGAACAGTCGTAACTCTTACTCGATCTCCTTTTTCTGAAAAACAACAAATAAGCAAGGGTGAGTACAAACGTACTCAGCAGCCCACCTTCACCCGCGGAATGGGGAAATCAGATATAATGCATGGCATATGTGGAGCTCAGGATATTTGCAGAAACAACAATATTTTATGCAGGGTTGTTTTTGAAAAACATTTTGTATTTTGCAAAGCGCATCCTCTCCAAAAGGAGCAGGAAGTTTTTCAGTATTATAACAAAATCCCCTGGACTAAACCATCCAGGTATCTCAGCAGTTCCCACTGGTTTTCATTTTCAAAAACAGCTACTGGACTTCCCGTCCACCATAGCTCACGGCTCAACCGCCGAACCTTTTAAAAACCACTTTTCTCAAACGCACATTTTTTTTGGAAAACAAAACATTAATTGCCATACCATACCAGACTCGTCCATTCCTGTGGACACAGACTATTCGAATAGGTTTTCAAACTCTGCGCAGAGGTGTACACTTTACCCACTAGTCCGGCTCTGCGATCTCATAGCTAGTGAGACCCGAATCCGACTCTCTTTCTTTCCCCGCACGTCCTAACCTTAACGGTTATCCGGAAGGAGTCAGGCCACCACCATGTCCAAACCGAACAAAACTTTCCCCCTCCTTATCCTCCCGGTGCTCCCCAGCCTTCATAACCCTGGGGTTGGACCGTACGAGTTCAGATTGAGTGACTGCCCACACAGTCTCAAGTGGTTGTACTATTAAAGAGTACATGTAGTGAAGATGACAAACCGGTCCTTATATGAGGGGACAATCCTTCTGCTCACGCCTAAACCAGCTGAGCCAACACCTTAGGCCCTCCCCTAAACCAGGGAGTCCCTAATTATCCCACTCACAAGGTGATAAGGGTGAAAACCCTTCATCATACACATTTTGAAAAGCATTTTCTTTTGAAAACTCACACCTTTTCTCAAATCATTTGTAACAAATATATCAAAGATTGATTGCGGCAAGCGGCTTGGGTGGCCATAATAACTTGTCTCAAAATCATATCATGCATAAAATAACAGGCTGAGGGTTGTGGTTGAAAAATCATAGGTAATTTATGCATCAAAGGGATCCAGTGAGCTTGCCATGCTTATTCGGTGAAGGGGGAAGGGGAGCTCGCGAAACTGGCTTCTGGCTCCACCGCCTGGCGTAGACTTGCAGATCTGGCCTCCACGAGACGGCTCGAACGCTTCGATAACTATGCAATATGAACAAGCAAACATACAAACTAACAAGTATAGCAACAAATATTTAGTATAGTGGTCAGAATAGTGATATATGGATGGGTAGAGACTTGAGTAGAATATGTGTCATGTGGTGTTGAGATACTACTAGTGGTGGAGCGGAGGTGCTTACCAGGAGGGTGGACTGGAGGCGAAGCGACACTATGCGTGTAGCCGACAGAGCAGAGTAACTGAGTGGGTGGGGTGTTTGCCTTGGCTGAGGGTGTTGAGTGTGTGTGGAGAGGGAGAGGGTAGCTGGGTGTATTTATAGCTGGGTGTATGTGGTGTAGCAATGTGAAGTTCATTGTTGGTGAGAATAGTGACGAATGAATCGTCTGACTTAGTATGAACGGGAGAGTTATAGGCAGAATATGGGACAAGAGTATTTTGGGAGTTTTTCTGAAATATGGACCAGGCTTAAGGGATGACATGGTTGGATAGGGAATAGTTTGGTAAGAATTTAGAAATGAGAATTATTGGAATCTGAGTTTGGGAGCCTGGTTCGAAGGAATCTCAAAGTTAAGCGTGCTCAACTTGGAGAAACCTAGGATGGGTGACCAGATGGGAAGTTCCCTACTGGAAGGAAAATCACAGTCACTGGAGTTCGTATGACTGGAATATGGGTCTGGCTGGTCTTAGGTGGACTGGACAGCATGATGTATAAGTAGTTGAAATTTGGGGTGATCGGCTAATCAATGAATAGTAACGATGAATAGTAACGATGAATAGTGACGACGAAAAAGTTACTAGATAGCATCGATGAGTAGTAACGATGATGAATAGTAACAATGATGAATAGTAACACTGAATAGTAACGATGGTGAATAGTGTCAGTGAATAGTAATGATGAATAGTAACGGTGAATAGTGATGGTGAATAGTCGTATGACCGAACGATGAACGATGAACGATGAATAGGAACTATGAACGAACGGACGAATGATCGAATGATCGGACGAACGAACGATCGGAATTTCGGCAGCATAACGGCAGGACAAAGATTATCTGGAAGAACGATGAATAGGGACCATGAACAAACGATGAAAGATGAATAGGAACTATGAACGAACGATGAACGATCGAATGATCGAACGAACGAACGATCAGAATTTCGGCAGCATAACGGTAGGAAAAAGATTATTTGGACGAACGAACGGACGAACGATCGAACGATCGGACGAACGGACGAACGAACCATGAACGATCGGACGAACGATCAAACGATCGGACGAACGAACGAACAAACTAAGAAAAGGGGACGAACGATCGAAGAACGATCGAACGATCCTTGTGCTAGTGTGTGCTTGTGTGGAACATGGAGTGGGTGTGTGGGGGGGGGGGGAAGAGTTGCCATAAAATGGCTTGGGGTGGGATGAGAAGAGGCCCTTGCCCCTCTATTTATAGCCATGGTGGGGGGATTAGGGGGAGGGATGAGAGGATTAGTGGGAGGATGAGAGGATTAGTGGGAGATTAGCATGTATTTGTCTTGTATAAGTGAGAAGGATTTTAGAGAGAATATAGACCACTATACTTTATTTGTTGATATCAACTCGCAAACAAACATTTTGAAATGAAATTTGAAATTCATTTTGAATTTAGAGCGAGTTTGAGAAAATTTCAGGATTTGAATTTTTGGGATGCTACAATTGGCCAAGTCAGCAGCCCAGGGGCTGCCTTTACCTTCAGAAGTATTTTTCGAAACAATAAAAGCACCTTCGGTCGAGCTTCTTGAAAGAGCGGTTCTTAAAATATCCCCTGTCTATAGTGAAGATTGGAGAACTGAAATCATCTCTTTCCTTCAGGGTAATTTCCTTTCAGATGACGAAGCTTATAACAGGAGGATAGAAGCAAGAGCTCGACCATATGTCATAATAGAAGGGGAACTATACAAGCGAGGGGTCTGTTCCCCGTTGCTCAAGTGTTTATCCAGATCCGAAGGCATAGAATTGATGAAGGAAATACACGCAGGCCTGTGTGGATCTCACATTGGATCTAGGCCTTTGCTTGGGAAAGTTTTTCGTCAAGGATTTTATTGGCCAAAGGCAGCTTCGAATGCAGCGGATTTAGTCCAAAAGTAGGAAGGTTGTCAGAAATGTGCAAGAGATCAAAAACAACCTTCGTCTTTAACTCAATTAATACAACCCACTTGGCCATTGCAAAGGTGGGGCCTTGATTTGCTAGGCCCATTACCACCAGCACAGGGGAACTTAAGATATGTGGTAGTGGCAGTGGAATATTTTTCCAAGTGGATTGAGGCAAAGCCCTTAGCTACAATAACTTCATTTACTATTCAAAAGTTTTTCTGGCAAAACATTGTTTGTCGCTTTGGAGTGCCGAAGGCCATCACTGTGGACAATGGGACACAGTTTGATTCTGAAGCCTTCAGAGAATTTTGTGATCAAATTGGCACGAAAATCCATTTTGCATCAGTCCGACATCCAGAGTCAAATGGACTTGTCAAAAGAGCTAATGGGATCATAATGACAGGAATAATGAAGTCAATCTTCAATCAGCCCAAGGGAAAGTGGCCAGACGAGTTAATCAAAGTGGTGTGGAGCCATAACACAACCATGTCAAGATCAACAGGTTTTACGCCCTTCAAACTATTGTTTGGTGACGAAGCAATAACCCCGGAGGAGGCCAAAGCAGGATCAATAAGAACAGTAGCTTCAGCGGAAGGCGAAGACGAAGCTGATTGCTCTGTAGAAAAAGATGCTATAGAAGGGATCAGACTTCAAGCTGTGGAAAACATCAATAAATATCAAGCTGAAACAATAAAATGGCGTGACAGAAAGGTCAAGCTGAAGAACATTGAACCAGGACACTTGGTACTTCGAAGAGTAGCCAACCCTGAGACAGTAGGCAAATTACAGCTGAAGTGGGAAGGCCCCTTTTTGGTAGTATCTTCGTCAAGACCCGGTTCTTACAGATTGAAGGATATGGACGGCAACGACATTCCTAGATCATGGAATGCGGATGAGCTTCGGCGATATTATGTTTAGCTTGATGTAATTTTTTCTATTATTTTTTGTGGCACCCTTTTCCTTTCCAAAGGGGGAGAAAGGTTTTTAATGGGGCCACAGCATGTAATTTTCCTTATTTCAATTCTATGAGAGTGATATCCCCCAAAAAATGTAAATGTAAATGCAAAGGAAAAAAGAAAAGGAAACAGGGAGAAGCTCAAAAGTCGTTTCTAAGGGAATGCAGAGCTTATAGCGAAAAATAAACGCTGATTCCGCCGAAAGTAAAAGGTGAAGAAGCTCCTAAGGGAGGCTTACAGTGAAAAATAAACGCTGATTCCGCTGAAAGTAAAAGGCGAAGAAGCTCCTAAGGGAGGCTTACAGCGAAAAGTCAACGCTGATACACCGAAAAGTAAACGGTGAAGCCGAAAAGTAAACGGCAAAAAGATTTGAATCATTCCTAAGGGGCTGAAGGGCTGTGATTATGGTTTTTGAACATGTGTCCCAATATTCATTTGCACAATACATTTCATCATGTCATTTGCATTCATAAACATTCATTTAGACATATATAGAATCATCAGCATACCACACAAAAGAGACAGGTGCTTCAGCAATGAGGAAAAACTTCGAAGGAAATTTTTTTTGCTTCGTTGTGTACGAAAAGAAGGGAAGGTGTTTTTCGCCTTCGGCTCAAAAGAGAAGTTTCGTCCACAGCAAAGCAGATTGTACACAGATAGCAGAAACAAAATATATTACAAGGTATGTACAAATTTACATGAGTTGTTCCATAACTATATTACAAAAGTTTCTCTAGAATTTTTGCAGGAAAGTATATTGTAAGCAACTATCAAGCTTCAGGCTAGGCTTCGTCAAACTTTAGCTTCGTCATTCTTCAGCTTCGTCATCCTGCGTATATCAAACAGCAGAATAAGAAAGGTGCAAATTTCAAGGAGAAGGTAAAAGTAACAAATATAAGTTTCTTACCGGCTTAAGATGACTTCGAGCTTCGTCACCCGCCATTTTTCGCCCGCCATTTACCCAGATCTAGGTCATGAATCTATTTCCAATGCTTCGGGCCAGGCTTGGGATATCTATCAGATCTGATGCTGATAAACTAAAGTTTGGTCTATTCACAATATTTCCATGCGTACAGCCAGCCTTCAGAAAAGCGGTAGCTGTGCCCCGAGAAGCTACCTGGGCGCAGAAGTCGGCATGCCCACCAATAACTTCGTCAAGAGCATCAACCTCGCCTTCAATATATTCTAATGTGCTGGGCAGATTTTTAGCTGAAGGTGTAAATTTTTCAGAGCTGGCCCCGATAGAATGAAATACATCCTTCAGCCGCTGCACGCATCGGCTGCCGAAGCTTAGGCATTTCCCCTGAAGTTCCTTCAAGGATTTTTGCAAATTTGAATTTTTATCCATCTCAATTTTAAGGCTTGCTTCAAGGTGTTTCTTTTCTTGCTCAAATTTTTCTGATTGTTACAGCAATTCATTCTTTAAGCTGTCGTTCTCTGCTTGGACTTCAGCCAAGGAGCCTTCTATAGACTGGATAACAAAGTCTTTCTTTTCTAATGCACCTTCGTGCTCTTTAACCATGATTTCAAGGTCTTGGATGGTGAAGTCCTTCTTTTTCAGATCAGCTTCGTTATTTTCAACTTTTTCAGCCAAATCTTGGACGATGGCTTTGTTCTTCTCGTCTTCGAGATCTTGTTGCATCTTTAGAACCTTACTTAATAATATGCTATGTCAAAACAATCTTCGTTAAAAAATAACCTAAATAATAATAATAATAATAATAATAATAATAATAAAATAGCAATAATATTTGTTACCTTAAAATTAGCATAAAGTAAGCTTTCGGCGATATGGTGTCGTTGGTAGCGGCAGAGGTCCGCTTCTAGCTTCAGCAGGCCAATGTTTTTGGATAGGGTTCTAACAATTTTAGCTTCGCTGTGGTTTCGAAGGCATCTCAGCTTTCCTTCGTTAACCCCACCAAATAGTGTAGCCCCTGGCTTATATCCGCAGGATATCGCATATTTTTTTAAGCTCTTCTTTTTCAGCATCTGTCAATTCTTGCCCAAGTAAATCTTGAAAGTTAAAATCTCTTTCTTCCAAAATGTCTTCAACTTGCTTTTCCCCCTTTTCAGTAGCTGTGCTCGCTGCAGCCACAGCAGCTTCTTCCTCAGCCATTTTCAGGAGTATATTGTCAATGACTTCAAGCGTGTCTTCCAGGTTCGGATCTTCTGTGGCCCCGGTTTCGGCCCCGGTAGCTTTGGCTGCGCCGGTTTCAGCTTCGGGGGCTTCCACTCTGGTGGCTTCAGCTGCGGCGCCTTTTGCTTCGGCGGTCTCGACAAAAGCAACTTTTGACACTGTCGCCGGTGGCGGCGTCTGATGAATCACATCTGCTATCTGAATAATTCTTCGTTTTTTCGGCAGTGCAGGACCTTCTTCTGCCGAAGCTGCTTTGTCCTTCTGAAAAAACTTCGTCAGTTCCGGCGCCAGCGGACATAGCTTGACAGGCAAGGGTTCAGTCATTACCTTCATAATCTCTTCTACATCGGCAGCAGAAGGCGTTGCACGAGTATCTTCTTCTCGAACCAACGTTTTTGGTTCTGGAGTTGCAGCTTTTCTCTTTCTTGCAGCAACCACCTTCGGCTCAGGGCTCAACTTTTCAGGACTCAATTTTCAGAAATCTCCTTTTTCTTTTTGGCCACTTTGGTACTCTCTTCGTCAACAGCGCTGGCAATTCTTTTTCTCTTCGGGCCGCCAGCATCTCCACCCAATCGCCCATAGTCAGGATATTCGAAGCCTATAGCATCAAGTACTCTGTTTAGCCTTCGTTTCGGCCGGGTACCGAAGGCTGCTGTCATCAATTGGTCCTCTTTTTTAGAGTAATTTCCAAGAATTTCGGTACTCATTATTTCGATTGTATCGAGCCATTCTTGGCAGGGTGCCTTAAAATATTTCTTAAACTTATAATGGTAGGGTAGTCGGACAAGCTCCCCCTCTTTCTTCTCTCCTGTAAGCTTCGGCATAGTCCACTCCTTCATAGTTGGAAATAATCTGAAGGCCAGAAATTCCTGCACTAAATCTCTAGTGCCAATGTGCTCTAAATAGTCTTGAATTCAGCCAGCGCGATCCGGGTTGGACCTTCTGCTGTCATATTGCATCGGGGTCTGGTTTCTCTGAAGATCAGTTCAAGTGGACTCTGTACCAGCTTTTCCTTGTCATCGTTAACTTTGACGTAGAACCATTCTGATTTCCAGCCTACCGACCACTTGCTTCGGTAGCTGATCACAGGAAATTTTGTGGTTTTCCGATAGGCAAAATTATAACAACCAAAATTTTTGTGTAACCCATCCTCTCTGGCCTTGGTTTGGTAATGTAGCTCGTGTACCCGGCAGAAACCTTCGGCAAATGCCTCCACCGCCTGGCTTTGAAGAGCCCAGATATAAACACTAAGCCTAACAATGGCGTTAGGAGTCAGTTGGTGAAAATAGATCCCAAACTTTTGTAGCACATCAGCAATCATCCTATTCAAAGGAAATCTCAAGCCAGCTTTAAGAAAACTCTTGAAAATCACTATTTCATCCTTTTCTGGCTTCGGGGTAGTTTCCTCTCCACCGAAGCGAATCAGCTTTTTCTCATCTTCGATGAAGTAGCCAGACTTCACCATCTTGGGAAAATCAGCCTTGGAGATAGTCGACTTTCCGAAGTCCAGATGGCTAGGCTTGCTCGGCACTGTGATATTGTAATCACCGTCAGAATCAGCCTCCTCAATATTTCTTTGTTCTGCTTCGGCAGCGGCTTGTTCTGCTTCGGCAGCGGGAACTTCTTCCGATGTCACCAATCCAGATCGCTGCATTGCTTCCGAGATAGGAACAGTCTCCACACCTTCGACTTCGTCTCCCTCACGCTCAACTCTAGCAGTAGAGTGCACTCTGGCCATTTAATTTTGAATTTTTTGAAAGATTTCTTGGAAATTAATAACCTTTTCTTCCGAAGCTCTCCTTCTGACGAAGCAAACGCCAAACAGGATCTTCGTTTGAATGTGAAAGTCAAGCTTCGGCTATGGTTAAAATTTTTGGCATCAAAACAGTGCAATAGCAATGAATGTTGTGGTAACTTCACACCTACCTGTCTGTTTATATAGTGCTGCAGGTAAGAAGGTGAATCGTCAGGATTTTTACACCAAGCAAACAGTTGCTCGCACCCGCTGCGCGGTGGGCCGCAAAAACCAAATAGTGAACCTGCACTGTGGGACCGCTCTGCGCTCAGAAACTGTATCGTTTCTCGACAACGAGCTCAGGGAAGGTGTTTTTCGGACCTTCGGCTTCCTGAAGCCTAAGAGACTTTTTTTCACGGATCAAGCTCGTTACGAAAAACGATCTAGCACCGCGAAGGGGCTACTGTTGGGACCATGCTTCGTCGCCGAAGGTCCTGCAGAAAGAAACAGCTTCGGCTGAAGCTGCCCGTACGTGATGCCGAAGGTGCCATTTCGTGAAGCTTCGGAATTACAAACCGACTTAAAGATAGAATGACATTTTAGACCGTAAGAGTCCGAGTCATTGTTGTAAACTTTTATGAGGGGTACGATTGTAATTCCTCACGGGCTGTGTCCTGTGCCTATAAATAGTGAACAGTATTCCTTTACTGTTCACGCATTTTCCTGCAACTGCAATCGCATCACTTGGAAATTATCCTTTGTCAAGGCAGAGGTATAAATGTGTCTAGATATTATGTTTGAACATCTTAAATTTATATAGTATATAAATGATGTATTTATTTCCAATTTACTTGTCTTTAATGCTTTATGTCTTACGTTATTTTATATTATCTTTGTGAGTTCAATTACGAAAGTATAACCTTCGTAGTTCCGCCATCATAACCTTCGTCCGAAGTATATCCTTGGGGAAATAATGCTTTAGCGGACGAAGGGCATTGATATTTAACATTTTATGTTGCCTTATTCTTAATTCATAGCATTTGAGAACAAGTCCCCAACAGCTATGAAGGCCCATAAGTACTTTTTGGAAAGCTCTTGAAGTCTAGTTTCCAATGATTCTAAAGCCGACTTAATCAAATCTACCAGAAGGGCAGCCGACCTACTTTAGTGCTGACTGGTCAGAAGGTCAACAGTCTGTTTGATGACCAAGTTTTTGTATTAAACTGCATCATTCTACGAAGTTTCATTAATCATGCTATACATGGTGAGAAGATTATCAAGTTAGCTTTCCAACGCATCCAGCCCCACGTCATTTGAAGATTCCTAGAAGAAGTTATTGTCAAAATACTGAAGGCTGCGCAGAAGTCAAACAGCCACACGGAAATCAGCTCTGCAGATCTCCCGAAGAGGCTCCGTCACATTAGCACGAGAAAATACTTTTGTTTCGTGTTTATACCTTGCTAAGGCTGGTTGTTACTAGTATAAATACCCCCTATGTCTATGATGTAAGGAAACTTTTAATAATCTAAAACAGAACCCCCTTTGTTAAGTTGTGTGCTAACAAATATTGAGAGTGATCTCTACCCATTTGCTCTTGTGAATTCCTTCACGGGATTGCAGAAGCGGCGGCTTCATCCGTTCCGAAGTGGTGCTCCTACTCACTTCGAGGTCTCCTCGATTGACTGTAGGCTGTGTTGGTTGGTTCTTTGAGAGTGTGGTTGGGCGAATCCTCGATTCAGGCTACCGGTTAAAGACGGTGGTTGGCTTCGAGTTTTATTTGTCAGGTTGCACTAGTTATCGCTGCTTGCAGCAAGTTATCTTGGCTTCTTTGAAGCTAGTTATCTGAAGATTGATCCTACGTCATGAAGATCGGGCATCGTGACACATCATCTAGTATCAGAGCCTCAGTTGCCATGGTAGGATTCTTTACCCTTAGCTACATATATTTTGTGTTCGTCCTATCCATCAAAAAGCCATAAAATATTTTTGCCATAGCCCTTTGTTTCAATCTATTGTTCCAGTGAGTTTTGTTAAGTTTCAGTCCTTAGAGTCTTTGTTTAGTTGCTGGTCACTCTATCCTTTGTGTTTCCTTTGAGCCTCTTATATATATCTGAAAATATCCACAAAAAGAAAAATCTGAAAACCCTCATCATTTCCTTCGCGTTAACTTTGATCCTATTTAAGTTATAGCTGCTGGTTGAGTTTTTTGTTAAGTATTATAAAGTGTGCAATATCCTATCAGATCTCTATGTTTAGTTCTATAAAAAAAGAAGAGTATCAAAAAAAGTGCAAAAAAAGTGTTGAACAAGATTGTGAAAGAAAAGTAAAACAATCAGTTTGTTTATGTGCACAAGTGCTGAAAGTTTTATCAAGTTGTTCAACCAGTTTGCTATTGTCATTTGGTGCAAAATTTTGGTTGGGTCTGATTGCAACACTTGCATTCCAATCATACTCCTTGTCTGCATCAAATCTGAAATTTCTTGCACGTGTGTTTGATCTATTTACATCACTCGTATCTTGTGGTCAGCACTAAGCAGGGAACTTCTAGTTGGATGGTTATTTAACTTTACAACAACTAGGATTCAGATTGCATACCTTGTTTATTATTTCCCACCAAGCTCCACATATAAGCCATCGTAATCGGTACTCTGGTCTTGTATTCGCTTAACCACCACTTTCTTGTTACCACCACACATTTTCTTGCAACCCGTAGGGAACTCATAAGAGCTTTGGTTGGTAAGAGTGGTGAGGTTGTGAGATTCTATATAGCTTCATATTCCACCTATAGTTGTTGCCTTGTCGCCACTAATTTCGCAGGAAGATGGATCCCAACATTGAGATTGAAGAATGTGTCACCATGATACAATTCAATGAGCTCAAACAAAGCATAGAAGCCAAGCAAGATCTGTTGGCACAAGATCTTCAGACACTTATGGCTGAAATCAGAGGTCGTCGTCGACTCCCTGACGGTGTAAGAAACCATGATGAAGATGGGGAAGAAGGTGAAGGAAATTATTCTAGAAGGGCAAGTGAACATGGGAGGAGAAATCAAGGTGCTGCACGTGGTAGAGGAAGAGGACGGAATCGAAGAAATGATGACAATGAGGAATCTGAATTTGGGAATGATGATGATCAGTCCCAACATCGCTATGGTCATCGTCATAGAGGCGTCAACCAAGAAGAGAGATTTGGGAAACTTAAGTTTACCATGCCAAAATTTGATGGTAGATCTGACCCTGAAGATTATTTCACATGGGAATTGAAGGTGGAGAAAATCTTCCGCCTACATAATTATTCAGAGGACAAGAAACTTACAATGGCATCTCTTGAGTTTGAAGGATATGCTCTGATTTGGTGGGAGCAACTTCTTCGTGATCGTGAAGAAGATGGAGAGGACCCTATTATTACTTGGCAAGAGATGAAGCAAGAAATGAGAATTCGTTTTTGTGGCGGAACTGCCCGAATTATTCCAACTTAAGTGTCTAAGCCCTGCCTTAGAGGCTCGACCACACTTAAATGGGAATAACCCGTCAATCCCTCGGATCTAGTCCGACACGGCCACTGACAGGATCAAGTACCACAGTCTCACTCGATGGTGAGTCACAGAGCAAATACAATAAAGCATAAAACCATACATGGAAGAGTATTAAGTTATTACATCATCATCAGAGTTTTGCGGAAGTAGTCATCATTGTTTGAAGTGCAGCGGAATAAAGCTAACGGTAATTTAAACAGAGAGATGGAGAAGCCTGTCCCATCACTCCTCATGCTCCTCCTCAGCCGAGGCAGGGTCCCACTCGACAGTCCAACCCGGTGGCAAGGCGGACGGCCAAGTTATCCCAGCAACCATTTCCTCCAGAGAACCTGTAAAAATTATGCCACAAGCAAGGCTGAGTATACTAATACTCAGCTAGACTTACCCGGTGTGAGGAGTCTACTCCTCTACCTCTAGACATGCAGCTGTTTGGCTGTGGGGTTTGGTTGCCAAAAGCACTAGCTGGGTTTCTAAATCAAGATTTTAACTTGGTCAAAATTAAGTGTGACTCTCTTAAGGCTAAAAGTGAACTATCTATTCATACATGGTAACAAACATTATTAGCAATCACATCTTATGTCAACTCATCATATTTCCACTTGTTACTCAATGTAGCAGCATGGATCAAGCAGTCTCATTAGCTGCGAGAAGCAGACGATTCGAATCGAGTTTTTATCCTTGCAAGGTAAACCTAAACACACGACGTGGCGAGGCACTCCGTCCCCACACACATCAACCGTCCCCATCGATTCCCCGTCAGCAGATCAGGGCTCACCGCCTTGGCGTACAATGCCTCACTGACCCCGACTGGCCGTCGTGCAGTGACCGCACTTGTACCCACCATAACCGGAATGGGAGACCTCGTCTCAGGTCGCGTGAGGGGATATGTCCACTGCCAGGTTCACTCAGGTACTAGGCTTACCGATTTACCATATTTCTCGGCATGTGCTTAGTACGTTCAAACGCTTGACTCACGGTACCACACCTTAATCCTTATTCTAGTTCCCACCTCGTAGACAACCAATCCCCATGGATTGTTGTCCACAGACCAACACCATTATGATATAAAAATGGATACAACCAATTTCCTGATCTCGCGCGAGTGCTAGAAAAATCACTCGACTTCTACCGAGATCCTATTTAATAAAGCAGCTACTCGACTTAGCATGCTAGTATTCATCACAATGGGGTTCCTGAGATCATGCAACTATGGTTTCAAACAACTCCTACACTTAAGTGCACAAACAATCCTACAATCATTAAGTGTAGTAAAATAGTATAAATAACAGGTTATGCATAAAACCGGGGCTTGCCTTCCAAAGCAGTGGCTGGCAGGTCCTCTGGTGCAGGTTCGGGTGCTAGGATCTGGGGCTACCTCCTGAGCAGCTCCTTGCTCCGGCACGAGGATGTACTCTCCGTCAGCAAGATTACAGTCTATCGAAATGCAATGAATATGTATGTCATGATTATGCAGGATTTAATAATATGATGCTAAAGAGAACTGAGTTAAGAAGTAACTTAGGGTTTCTTAGTCATGCGGGGCTTCCAGTGGTATATATATATACATAGACTTATTACCTTTTAGGCTTAAGTTCTCTTCTAGGATAACATAGTGGATTTGCATTGTCTTTATAGATTTTAGTGGACAAATTTACAAAGGTTTTAGGATGACATTAATTCACATTATTCATCTTCCTTTCTTCAATTTCCAATTAGGGTTTCTAGTGTAGGTTGAACTACGACAGTGGGTTACTAATTTCCAAAAATTCTGTAAAAATTACAGTGGGTTGTCATTGGCTATTCTAACTTGTTTTAAGAATTTGAGGCTTAAAGTACAAAGGCTAGGCTTTAAACAAAAATAACAATAGTTAGGCAAAAAGGGCCACTTTACACTACACCTCTTAGTTAGGGGTAGGTTCTGTCCTAAAGGTTATTTTTGCTGGCATCCCATAGTAATAATAGGCCTCTGTGCTAAAAATCACAGAAAACTAAGGGGTGGTTATTTAGTTATGATTTTCTTAAGTTTAATGCCAAAAAGGCACTTTCTACTATATTACTATTTGAAAAATGTCAACAGCAGATTTTATATTTTTCCTAAGTTCTCATTAATAAAACATTAGTTATCCCAAGGGTGGGGGTGTTTTTACCTTGGGGTTATTTTTGTAGATTTTTTCTAAGTTTCACTTGTTTTATTAAAACAAAAGGGATCCTACTTATTTTATACTTAAAACAGGGTATGATATATTTTTCCAGTGAACTATATTGAATAAGTATCCTAATAAAAATAGGGGTGCTCTCTGGTTCATGGTTTAATTTACATTTTCTATTTCTCTTATCTTTAAGCATATTATGGAATAAGGGGTAAAAACTAACTTAATAGAGTGGACAGAGAGGTTTAACATTTTTAAACAGGCCAGTAGGTAGATATAAGCTTCTCCAATTTTTCCTAACCCTAGTCAAATAGCATAACTATTTTTCTTTCTATTATTGAGCTTTTGGCCAAAACTAACATTAAATCAGAGCTTTAAAATCTCCCTTAATACCAAGGGGTTTTATATTTTTCTTAAATAGGTTACATTAATTAGAGCCTGGCAAAATTGGTTTGACCAAATTTGGATGAACTAAACATAAGTTATGAATTTTTAAAGTCTCTGTTCAATTTTAAAATAGATTTTAAAAAGAGTTTCCTGGAAAAAACGGTTTACACCGGGGTCCCTGGGTTTAAACCAAATCAACTCTCGCAGATCTACCCTCGCGCCACTGTTCCCCTGGGTCTCTGACATTTCACAAAACCCCCCGACCTTCTCTCCCTCTCACCCGCAGTCCTTCCCCCAACTGAAACAGTAACCGCGGGAAAGAAAAGGGTGGCGCGGCTTACCGGCAGCGAGGGAGGTCCGGTGAAGGGTGGGGTTGGCTCGGGGAGACTCTGGCGGTCACGTCGAGGTACGGCTTGACGTCGGGGATGGCCGAAATCGCCCGGTCCACGCGTGCAGGCGGGTGTTCTCGTCGGCGGCGAGTGTACCGGCCAAACCACGGCGAACTGGTTCAATCCGAGGGCATGGTGAGCTTCACGGGGTAACGTAGCGACTGTGTGCACAAGGAATCGAAGGATGGTGGAGTGGTTTACCCGGTCCACGTACTCCGGCGGGGTTGAGAGCTCCGGCGAGCGTGGACTGGCCTCTCCGGCGAAGCAAACTCCGATTCCTTGCTCGGGGAGCTTCACGGAGGTGTGCACAGTCTTCTCCGAGGGCTGGACGGGGTTGGGAATGGCTCTACTGGCCGGTCTACGGTGACAGAGGGATTGGGCGGCCGCGGACTCGCTGTGCACGGGCAAACGGCGACGAGCTGGACTCCGGTGAGGTTTGAGGGTGCGCGGAAGGGTACAATCTAAGTCTGGGAGGATTTTATAAGCACGGGCGCGGGCCATGGCGCTGGCTTGGCTCGGGCGCGGTGCTGGGCATGCGGGGGCGCGCGCGAGCGTGCTCTGGCGCGGGCAAAAGGCGTCGAACACGTGGAGGTGTGTTTCTTCCATTGTTCAAACGTCTCCAGAGATCGAAACGTGCAAATCTTGCCATGAATCCGGCGCAGGCCTCTTCCTGGCACCTAGGGCTATCTCACATGTGTGAGTTCCAATGGAGGATACGCCCTAGATCAGGAGATAGACGGGCGCCAAATCTGGCTTGTCTCACTGCCCATATTGTGACAAAACTGATGTCAAGAGCTGTCAAACGTCCGAGTCTCGGCTTGCACTTTTTCCAGGGGGTGCCTTAGGTGGTATACCACATTTTTGGTATAGAACCCAAGTGGTTTTGGTGCCATCTTCAAGGTGAACATGGTTGAACTTTAACTTAGGGTTAGAATTTGACTTAGAGGGAAATAGAGAGCTCTAGCTCTCTCTCCACTTGGAGATTTGAATTGGGGTTTCTCCAGGGGTCTTTTTGCAATATTTCCCTCCCCTAATTGATGGTTATAAAGTTGCTTAGGGTTTGGGTAAAAGTTACACATGCTTTGCACACTTGCTCACTCTCTTTCCCCTCTTGCCTAGGGTTTTGGGAGATAAGGTTTAAGAGAGGTCTAGGGTTCTTCTCCCCTCTTATCCATGGTAGTAAGTGAGCAAGGATTAGAGTAATGCTTCTTAGGTCATTGGCAACTTGATTAGCACATGATCTCCAAAGTTCTTATGTGTTGCCCTAAGCCTTTACCCCATATAATTCACAGTCCTTAGTGCCAAGATGTGCTCTAGCCATGGTAAGACCTGGGGTGTTACAGCCCTCCCCCCTTAAAGGAATCTCGTCCCGAGATTTTAGGTAGAGTCCCTTGGAGGGTGCTTGAAGGTGTGTTAGTGCTACTCTTCCTTTATGCTCAAGTTTCACTTATTAACTGCTCTTCGAATGTCATCCTCTTTGCAACTTCAGAAGGAAGCCCTTCTTAAGTTAAATCCACAACTTAGACTATCCTTGTTATCTAAGTTTTTCTTATAAATGAATTCAAAGGGCAGGTGGGGGATGGGGTTTTGGGGTTACGTACCGACTCCTTTGGGCAGAAAGTCGGGGAAGCGAGAGCGTAGAAAATCCTCAGTCTCCCATGTAGCTTCTTCTGCTGAATGGTGACTCCACTGAACTTTATACATTCTGATCGACCTTGCCCGAGTTGATCTCTCTTTTTGATCTAGCACCTTGACGGGGTACTCTTGATAGGACAAGTCTGGTTCTATCTCAATTTCTGGTTCCGGTAGCACTTCAGTGGGTAGACGAACACATTTCCGCAGCTGAGATACATGGAACACATTGTGAACTGCTGACATGTGAGGTGGCAATTCCAATTGGTATGCTACGGGTCCACAAGCTTCCTTGATCTCGTAGGGTCCAATGTAACGAGGAGCTAACTTGCCCTTGATCCCAAATCTCTGGACACCCTTGGTTGGTGATATTTTAAGATAGACATGATCTCCCACCTCAAACTGTATAGGCTTCCGCCTCTTGTCATGATAACTCTTTTGCCTGGCCTGAGCAGCTTCTTGGTTCTTCTTGATAATTCTGACCTTTGCTTCTGCTTCAAGTACCAAATCGGGCCCAAAAATTTCCCTTTCTCCTGCTTGAGACCAATTTAGTGGGGTCCTACACCTTCTCCCATATAATGCCTCAAAAGGTGCCATCTTCAGACTGGACTGATAGCTATTATTGTAAGAAAACTCTGCCAAGGAAAGACACTTGTCCCAATCCTTTCCATAGTGTAGTGCACATGCTCGCAACATGTCTTCCAAAATCTGATTCACCCTTTCGGTCTGGCCATCTGTTTGGGGGTGGTATGCTGAGCTTCGGATGACATGGGTCCCAAGTGACTCTTGCAATTGCTCCCAAAATCGTGCCACAAAAGGTGCTCCTCGGTCGGAGACTATAGTCCTTGGTATCCCATGCAGACGAACTATCTGGTCAATGTAGATCTCTGCATACTTCTCCGCCCGGTGGGTGGTGTGCACTGGCAAGAAATGAGCAGTCTTGGTCAATCTGTCCACGATAACCCATATAGAATCATGGTGCCTGGAGGTATTGGGCAATCCCACTATGAAGTCCATGCAAATGTCCTCCCATTTCCAAGATGGTATGGGAAGGGGTTGCAAAGGGCCTGCTGCCTTCAACTGACTAGCCTTTATCCTCTGGCAAGTGTCACACTCGGATATGTACTTGGCAATTTCTCTTTTCATTCTAGTCCACCAATATAAAGATTTGAGATCATGGTACATCTTGTTGCTACCAGGGTGCATAGAGAATTTGGAAAGGTGAGCTTCATCTAGTATCTTCTTTCTAAGCTCAGGGTCCTTGGGCACAACCAATAGATCTCCAAACCATAGAATTCCCTTGCTGTCCTGTCGGAAACACTTGTATTTTTTTGCCTTTTGCTTGATCATATCCTTGATAACCTGAACACCCTTATCCTCAACATGTGCCCTGACTATCTGTTCTTGCAATGTGGGCTCTACCGAGATATAGCTTAGGTTACCCGAAGAAACAACTTCCAGGTTCAGCTTGCACAACTCATCACACAGGGTGGTGACTCTTGCATCCATGCTCATACAATTGCACTGGGCCTTTCTGCTCAAAGCATCTGCCACAACATTGGCTTTACCAGGATGGTAATGCACCTCTAAATCATAGTCCTTAATTAACTCCAACCATCTTCTCTGCCTCATGTTCAGATCTGCCTGAGTGAAGATGTATTTGAGACTCTTGTGATCAGTGTAGATGTTACAGTGAGCTCCCATCAAGTAGTGTCTCCATATCTTCAGAGCATGCACCACAGCTGCCAATTCCAGATCATGAGTGGGGTAGTTCTGCTCATGGGGCCTGAGTGCTCGGGAAGCATAAGCAATGACCTTGTTCTCTTGCATCAAGACACATCCCAATCCGGTACCAGAAGCATCACAATAAACTTCAAATGGCTTGGTGCTGTCAGGTTGAGCCAGCACTGGGGCTGTTGTCAAATGCTGCCTCAAGGTATGAAAGGCATCTTCACACTTTTGACTCCACTCAAATTTGACTCCCTTCTTTAACAGTTCAGTCATTGGCTTGGCAATTCTGGAGAAATCCGGAATAAATCGTCGGTAGTACCCTGCCAATCCCAGAAAACTCCTAATCTGTCTCACTGTAGTTGGAGGTTTCCAGTCCATCACTTCTTGCACTTTCTCAGGGTCAACTGATACCCCATCCTGAGAAATTGTGTGACCCAAGAATTTAATCTCCTTCAGCCAGAACTCACATTTAGATAACTTAGCATAAAGATGATGATTGCACAGTCGTTGAAGCACGATGTGCAGGTGCTCAGTATGTTCATCTTCATTCTTGGAATAGACCAGAATATCGTCGATGAAAACGACCACGAACTTATCCAATTCTGGCATAAATACTGAGTTCATCAGGTACATAAAATAAGCCGGGGCATTGGTCAGCCCGAAAGACATCACCAAAAACTCATACAACCCATATCTGGTAGAGAAAGCCGTCTTGGGAATATCGCTGGCACGGATCTTGATCTGATGGTATCCTGAGCGAAGGTCTATCTTGGAGAATACCTTGGCTCCTACCAACTGATCGAACAGAACATCAATGCGGGGCAGTGGGTATTTGTTCTTGATAGTCACCGCATTGAGAGGGCGGTAGTCAACACACATCCTCAAACTCTCATCCTTTTTCTTCACAAATAATGCTGGACATCCCCATGGTGAAGTGCTGGGACGAATAAACCCCTTGTCCAACAATTCTTGCAATTGCTTCTTCAATTCTACCAATTCCGCGGGAGGCATCCTATAGGGCCTCTTGGAGATAGGAGCAGTCCCGGGTTGCAATTCGATGGCGAACTCAATATCTCGGTCAGGTGGCATCCCTGGCAATTCATCCGGAAAAACATCCGGATAGTCACGGACCACTGGGATCTTTTCCACTGGGGATTCTAACATAACAAAAGCAAAAGATCGGGTACAACCCTGGTCAGGCAAAAATAGTGTGGTCTCACCACAAGTTGGTGAGTGCACCTCAATGGCTCTAGCTGCAATATCCATCACAGCCTGATTTCTGGTCAACCAGTCGGTTCCCAATATAATATCCACACTCTCCAAACCCAAAATGAGGAGGTTGGTTTTAATTATCAGACTACCAAACTTTATAGGCACATTCTTGTTAATTTGATAAGTGGCAACTCTGCCTCCTGGTGTTGAAATGGTGATACCCCCGTGGGTGTGATGAAAAGGCAATTGACACTTGGCACTAAATTTGGCACTAATAAAGCTATGTGATGCACCAGAATCAAAAAGAGTGATAGCAGGATAATTTAAAACTGTAAAGATACCAGTCATGACGGGTGCTCCCTCTGGAATATCAGCCATGGTGGTGAAGTTCAGCCTGCCCTGCCTCACTTGCACCTTCTGTCTCTTGCCTTGGTTCTGATTGACATTCTGCCCCTGCCTCTGCTGGTTCCTGGGGCAATTCTTGGCATAATGCCCAGTGTTGCCACATGTGAAGCATCTGTTGTCATTTGCCTGGCGGTACTGCTGCTGCTGCTGATTGCTCCTCTGAGCTGGAAATTGGGTGCGGTTGGGTGCCTGCTGCTGCTGCTGTTGCGGTCGGATCACCCATCGCCCTTGCTGCTGCTGGGGTCCCCTGCCCTGGGTGTCGGACACAATCCTGAAGCGCTGTGGCTGAGCTGAGGGTCCTGCCACAGGGGTCTTCCTTTTCTTCTCTGCCTGTCTAGCTGTAATGCAGTCCTCTTGGGAGATAGCCATGTTGACCAACTCATTGTAGCTGTTGGCCCTGACGATGTTGAGACAATCACGGAGCTTAGTGCTAAGCCCCCTCCTGAACCTATCTCTCTTCTTCTCATCTGTATCTGCATGATACCCAGCATACTGGCACAAGTCATTAAAGGCCTGGGCATACTGCAACACTGTCCTGTTGCCCTGAGTGAGTGCCAAAAACTCATTGAGCTTCCTGTCCATAATCCCGGCTGGTATATGGTGTCCTCTGAAAGCTGCCTTGAACTCCCTCCACTCCACCTCTCGGTCCTCTGGCTACATAGCAAGAAAATGATCCCACCAAGTCCTTGCAGGCCCGCGAAGCTGCTGAGTGGTGAACCTGACTTTGGTGACCTCTGAGCAAGCTCCATGGAGTAGTGGGAATTTGGATTCCACCACTCGCAACCATACATCTGCATCAAGTGGGTCCTCCGCCCTTGTGAACAATGGAGGCTGGGTGCTAAGGAATTCCTGGTATGTGGCTGCCGCGGGGTGACGCTGATGGTCTCCACCACCATAATGCTGAGGTGGTGGCTGACGTTGAGCCAGCTGCCTCAGGATCTCATTCTGCTGAGCCATGAGCTCCTGTAGAGTGGGAGGTGGTGGCGGCGGTGGAGGAACGCGCTCGTTCTGGCCACGACGCTGCCTCCCGGCCATCTGAAAAACCATATACATGCTTAACACCACATCTCCAAGTTCAAGATTTCATCGTGGAGAAAAAGTTAAAAACAACATGATAGACTCCGATTTCAACAAAAGGATTTAAAAAGGCACAAATTCTTTCTTCCAAATTTAAACTGATGACAGCATCCATCAAACAAGCTTCCAAGAGAGTTTAGCATGATTACATCAAATTGTTCCAAAATGACTCAACTCTATCTAGCCTAGTACCCCAAGGGTGCAAAAGCTAAGCTAGCTGCGAGGAGTTCGACTATCCAACGTCTAAGCCTATCCTGAACACCTAGTGAGCGAACGAAGCAACACTCGACTCGGGGGAAGGTGGTCTTCCCGAGCCAGCAGTGTCCACACTGGAGGCAGGCTCATCTCCTCCCTCGATGTCGACGTCCACGTTGGCCTCCTGGTCCTGGATCTCCTGGTGGTGCATGTCCAGGTGCTCGTTAGCCTCAGCAAGCTGCTGCTGAGTGTTAAGGAGCTGATCCTCTAGAACCTCGATGGTGTTCTCCCTGGTGCCCACCAGCTCCTCCAACTCCTGAATATCAGTGGATAGCTGCTCAACCTGCAAGTCCTTCTCCACCATTTCTTGAGACAAGTCAACCACGAGCTCCTCTCTGTTGTCCAACGTAATCTTTGTTGCCTCCAGCAGTGCCATCAGATGGGACATTGCCTCACCGCACATTACTTGCAGACGGTACAGCGCATTCATGCACCGTACGGTCAAGTGCGCAGTCTGTCCTGGGTAGATGGCCCAGATATCCTTGGCATGCTCCACCCGGTCCTTCCACATTGGGTCGTCCTCCCTCTCAGCGGGGAACAAGCCAATGGGGTGGGTAGCCAGCTCCAAAGGATGGAACCCGCAGAAAGTAGTCAATCCATGCAGAGCGATCGCCTCGATCGTGTCCTCTGCTCTGTATCTGAAAGACTCGGAGTCCAAAGAGCGCCAGCCTGGCTGCAGGGGATGAGGCTCCAAAGTCATCCTCACCCTAAAGCGGGGCACTCGGTGCTTCTCGAACTGCTGCACCACGTACTGAGGGGGTGTCGCGTATCCGGCCCCCTGAAGTACCTCCCACAAAATGCGGGGAAAACCCTCTCGTGCAAGTCCGTCAGTGTGGGTCAGTGCATTTCCGTCATCGGAGGATCCGTGGGAAGTCATCTGTGTACGGTTAAGCGTAAGTAAAAGAAAAAGAATTATAAAAGAACAAGAAAAAATAGAACTCAGCCCTCCTCTAGTTAAATGAAAATGCACTGGGGACCTAATTGGTTGTTATCTTATTTTTAAGTCCTTTACTCAGTTATCCATTTGCTTAATTATGAATGCATGCATGCTCGTCCTGAACGACCTCACAAAGATAAAAGGAATAGGGAAGAACTCCCATCCTGTAAAAGTGGCCTGTAGGGCCTAGTTACTTAGCCACCTAGCTACCCTTCTATTACCCTAAGGCTTCACGTCCTAGGTCTATCCTGCTCGCCCTACTATCTATCCAACATTGTTTCTATCAAATTTTACTTGGAAAATTGATGGCATTTACATTTTATTGATTCCTCTGTGGTGGTACAAGCTCTGATACCAGCTGTGGCGGAACTGCCCGAATTATTCCAACTTAAGTGCTTAAGCCCTGCCTTAGAGGCTAGACCACACTTAAATGGGAATAACCCGTCAATCCCTCGGATCTAGTCCGACATGGCCACTGACAGGATCAAGTACCACAGTCTCACTCGATGGTGAGTCATAGAGCAAATACAATAAAGCATAAAACCATACATGGAAGAGTATTAAGTTATTACATCATCATCGGAGTTTTGCGGAAGTAGTCATCATTGTTTGAAGTGCAGCGGAATAAAGCTAACGGTAATTTAAACAGAGAGATGGAGAAGCCTGTCCCATCACTCCTCATGCTCCTCCTCAGCCGAGGCAGGGTCCCACTCGACAGTCCAACCCGGTGGCAAGGCGGACGACCAAGTTATCCCAGCAACCATTTCCTCCAGAGAACCTGTAAAAATTATGCCACAAGCAAGGCTGAGTATACTAATACTCAGCTAGACTTACCCGGTGTGAGGAGTCTACTCCTCTACCTCTAGACATGCAGCTGTTTGGCTGTGGGGTTTGGTTGCCAAAAGCACTAGCTGGGTTTCTAAATCAAGATTTTAACTTGGTCAAAATTAAGTGTGACTCTCTTAAGTCTAAAAGTGAACTATCTATTCATACATGGTAACAAACATTATTAGCAATCACATCTTATGTCAACTCATCATATTTCCACTTGTTACTCAATGTAGCAGCATGGATCAAGCAGTCTCATTAGCTGCGAGAAGCAGACGATTCGAATCGAGTTTTTATCCTTGCAAGGTAAACCTAAACACACGACGTGGCGAGGCACTCCGTCCCCACACACATCAACCGTCCCCATCGATTCCCCGTCAGCAGATCAGGGCTCACCGCCTTGGCGTACAATGCCTCACTGACCCCGACTGGCCGTCGTGCAGTGACCGCACTTGTACCCACCATAACCGGAATGGGAGACCTCGTCTCAGGTCGCGTGAGGGGATATGTCCACTGCCAGGTTCACTCAGGTACTAGGCTTACCGATTTACCATATTTCTCGGCATGTGCTTAGTACGTTCAAACGCTTGACTCACGGTACCACACCTTAATCCTTATTCCAGTTCCCACCTCGTAGACAACCAATCCCCATGGATTGTTGTCCACAGACCAACACCATTATGATATAAAAATGGATACAACCAATTTCCTGATCTCGCGCGAGTGCTAGAAAAATCACTCGACTTCTACCGAGATCCTATTTAATAAAGCAGCTACTCGACTTAGCATGCTAGTATTCATCACAATGGGGTTCCTGAGATCATGCAACTATGGTTTCAAACAACTCCTACACTTAAGTGCACAAACAATCCTACAATCATTAAGTGTAGTAAAATAGTATAAATAACAGGTTATGCATAAAACCGGGGCTTGCCTTCCAAAGCAGTGGCTGGCAGGTCCTCTGGTGCAGGTTCGGGTGCTAGGATCTGGGGCTACCTCCTGAGCAGCTCCTTGCTCCGGCACGAGGATGTACTCTCCGTCAGCAAGATTACAGTCTATCGAAATGCAATGAACATGTATGTCATGATTATGCAGGATTTAATAATATGATGCTAAAGAGAACTGAGTTAAGAAGTAACTTAGGGTTTCTTAGTCATGCGGGGCTTCCAGTGGTATATATATACATAGACTTATTACCTTTTAGGCTTAAGTTCTCTTCTAGGATAACATAGTGGATTTGCATTGTCTTTATAGATTTTAGTGGACAAATTTACAAAGGTTTTAGGATGACATTAATTCACATTATTCATCTTCCTTTCTTTAATTTCCAATTAGGGTTTCTAGTGTAGGTTGAACTACGACAGTGGGTTACTAATTTCCAAAAATTCTATAAAAATTACAGTGGGTTGTCATTGGCTATTCTAACTTGTTTTAAGAATTTGAGGCTTAAAGTACAAAGGCTAGGCTTTAAACAAAAATAACAATAGTTAGGCAAAAAGGGCCACTTTACACTACACCTCTTAGTTAGGGGTAGGTTCTGTCCTAAAGGTTATTTTTGCTGGCATCCCATAGTAATAATAGGCCTCTGTGCTAAAAATCACACAAAACTAAGGGGTGGTTATTTAGTTATGATTTTCTTAAGTTTAATGCCAAAAAGGCACTTTCTACTATATTACTATTTGAAAAATGTCAACAGCAGATTTTATATTTTTCCTAAGTTCTCATTAATAAAACATTAGTTATCCCAAGGGTGGGGGTGTTTTTACCTTGGGGTTATTTTTGTAGATTTTTTCTAAGTTTCACTTGTTTTATTAAAACAAAAGGGATCCTACTTATTTTATACTTAAAACAGGGTATGATATATTTTTCCAGTGAACTATATTGAATAAGTATCCTAATAAAAATAGGGGTGCTCTCTGGTTCATGGTTTAATTTACATTTTCTATTTCTCTTATCTTTAAGCATATTATGGAATAAGGGGTAAAAACTAACTTAATAGAGTGGACAGAGAGGTTTAACATTTTTAAACAGGCCAGTAGGTAGATATAAGCTTCTCCAATTTTTCCTAACCCTAGTCAAATAGCATAACTATTTTTCTTTCTATTATTGAGCTTTTGGCCAAAACTAACATTAAATCAGAGCTTTAAAATCTCCCTTAATACCAAGGGGTTTTATATTTTTCTTAAATAGGTTACATTAATTAGAGCCTGGCAAAATTGGTTTGACCAAATTTGGATGAACTAAACATAAGTTATGAATTTTTAAAGTCTCTGTTCAATTTTAAAATAGATTTTAAAAAGAGTTTCCTGGAAAAACGGTTTACACCGGGGTCCCTGGGTTTAAACCAAATCAACTCTCGCAGATCTACCCTCGCGCCACTGTTCCCCTGGGTCTCTGACATTTCACAAAACCCCCCGACCTTCTCTCCCTCTCACCCGCAGTCCTTCCCCCAACTGAAACAGTAACCGCGGGAAAGAAAAGGGTGGCGCGGCTTACCGGCGGCGAGGGAGGTCCGGCGAAGGGTGGGGTTGGCTCGGGGAGACTCTGGCGGTCACGTCGAGGTACGGCTTGACGTCGGGGATGGCCGAAATCGCCCGGTCCACGCGTGCAGGCGGGTGTTCTCGTCGGCGACGAGTGTACCGGCCAAACCACGGCGAACTGGTTCAATCCGAGGGCATGGTGAGCTTCACCGGGTAACGTAGCGACTGTGTGCACAAGGAATCGAAGGATGGTGGAGTGGTTTACCCGGTCCACGTACTCCGGCGGGGTTGAGAGCTCCGGCGAGCGTGGACTGGCCTCTCCGGCGAAGCAAACTCCGATTCCTTGCTCGGGGAGCTTCACGGAGGTGTGCACAGTCTTCTCCGAGGGCTGGACGGGGTTGGGAATGGCTCTACTGGCCGGTCTACGGTGACAGAGGGATTGGGCAGCCGCGGACTCGCTGCGCACGGGCAAACGGCGACGAGCTGGACTCCGGTGAGGTTTGAGGGTGCGCGGAAGGGTACAATCTAAGTCTGGGAGGGTTTTATAAGCGCGGGCGCGGGCCATGGCGCTGGCTTGGCTCGGGCGCGGTGCTGGTCATGCGGGGGCGCGCGCGAGCGTGCTCTGGCGCGGGCAGAAGGCGTCGAACACGTGGAGGTGTGTTTCTTCCATTGTTCAAACGTCTCCAGAGATCGCAAACGTGCGAATCTTGCCATGAATCCGGCGCAGGCCTCTTCCTGGCACCTAGGGCTATCTCACATGTGTGAGTTCCAATGGAGGATACGCCCTAGATCAGGAGATAGACGGGCGCCAAATCTGGCTTGTCTCACTGCCCATATTGCGACAAAACTGATGTCAAGAGCTGTCAAACGTCCGAGTCTCGGCTTCCACTTTTTCCAGGGGGTGCCTTAGGTGGTATACCACATTTTTGGTATAGAACCCAAGTGGTTTTGGTGCCATCTTCAAGGTGAACACGGTTGAACTTTAACTTAGGGTTAGAATTTGACTTAGAGGGAAATAGAGAGCTCTAGCTCTCTCTCCACTTGGAGATTTGAATTGGGGTTTCTCCAGGGGTCTTTTTGCAATATTTCCCTCCCCTAATTGATGGTTATAAAGTTGCTTAGGGTTTGGGTAAAAGTTACACATGCTTTGCACACTTGCTCACTCTCTTTCCCCTCTTGCCTAGGGTTTTGGGAGATAAGGTTTAAGAGAGGTCTAGGGTTCTTCTCCCCTCTTATCCATGGTAGTAAGTGAGCAAGGATTAGAGTAATGCTTCTTAGGTCATTGGCAACTTGATTAGCACATGATCTCCAAAGTTCTTATGTGTTGCCCTAAGCCTTTACCCCATATAATTCACAGTCCTTAGTGCCAAGATGTGCTCTAGCCATGGTAACACCTGGGGTGTTACAGTTTTGTGCCGAAGCATTATTGGCGTGATCTTTTTGATAAATTGCAGAATTTGAGGCAAGGAAGTTTCTCTGTTGAGGAGTATTATAAGGAGATGGAGAAGGCCATGATTAGAGCCAATGTGTATGAAGACGAAGAGCAAACCATTACACGTTTCATGGCTGGGTTACACCGCAACATTCAGCGTATTGTTGAGTTTCAGTCGTACCAAAGTCTTATTGATTTGGTACATCAAGCCACCAAAGCTGAATGCCAGCCGCAACAAGATGCTAAGAGCAGGAAGCCCTTGTCATATGGTGCACGAACCATGACTAGAGGAAGCAAATCGATCTCAAGGTTTACTGCTGCATCCTCAGCAACAAAAGGTTCAACTGGAGGCTTGTGATCCAATATTCAAGGCAATTCTAGTGGAAAGAACGGTGCTGCTCCAAACACGAGTTATAAACCAGCAGCATCCACTTCAACATTAATGGGTTCAACAACCAAGAGTAGTGGTATTCAGTGCTTCAAGTGTGGAGGTCGTGGTCATGTCATAAAGGAGTGTCCAAATAATCGTGTGATCCTTGTGACTGATGATGGAGAATATACATCAGCTAGTGAAGAGGAAGCTGAAGCAGCAAATGAAGATGACATTGATAAATCTGAAGAACATACGGGATGTGAATTTGAGCATGGTACTACTCTTGTGGTTACACAAATCTTGAGTGTTCAAATGAAAGAAGCTGAAATTGGACAGCGACATAATCTTTTTCAAACGCGAGCAAAAGTGCAAGACAAAGTAGTAAAGGTGATCATTGATGGAGGGAGCTGCCATAATCTTGCAAGTCGTGAGATGGTTGAAAAGCTTGGTTTGAAGTTGCAGCGACACCCTCATCCATATCATGTCAAATGGTTGAATGAATCGGGAGATATCAAGATTGGTTATAAGGTGAAAGTTCCGTTCAAGATTGGAGAGTATGTTGACATAGTGGAGTGCGATGTTGCACCCATGTCTGTGTGTCACATGCTACTAGGAAGACCTTGGCAATATGACCGATATTCTCAGCATTGTGGAAGAACAAATCAATACACGCTAGATCTGAAAGGGAGAAAGTTTGTACTCAAGCCTATGACCCCTCAACAAATCATGGCTGAACATTTACAAAAGAAAACTGAAATTAGTGCAGCAAGTAGAGGAGGAGAAGAGCAAAAGAAATTGAGTGTCATCCACAATTCGGTGAGCGAGTGCTACAAGCCAAATTCAAGAGATAAAAGGAAGGAAGAGGGAGAACATCTAGTTATGCTAGCCACAAAATCTGAGCTGAGAGAAGTGAGGAAAAACCCATATCAAGTACTCTTTTGCAGGACTTTGAAGACGTGTTTCCACAAGAAACACCGGCTGGACTACCTCCAATGCGAGGGATTGAGCATCAAATCGATCTTATTCCAGGGGCTGCACTTCCTAACCGTCCACCATATCGAACCAATCCTGAAGAAACTAAGGAAATACAAAGGCAAGTGCAAGAACTTCTTGATAAAGGTTTTGTTCGTGAAAGCTTAAGCCCTTGTGTTGTTCCTGTGATTTTAGTACCTAAAAAAGATGGATCTTGGAGGATGTGTGTTGATTGTAGAGCTATAAATAATATTACCGTTCGCTATCGCCATCCTATTCCACGGCTAGATGATATGCTTGATGAATTAAGTGGTTCCACAATTTTTACTAAAAATGATTTGAGAAGTGGATACCATCAAATAAGAATGAAAACCGGAGATGAATGGAAGACTGCATTTAAAACAAAATTTGGGTTGTATGAATGGTTAGTGATGCCCTTTGGGTTGACTAATGCTCCTAGTACTTTTATGAGATTAATGAACCATGTCTTAAGAACTTTCATTGGAAAATTTGTTGTTGTCTACTTCGATGATATTCTAATTTACAGCAAGTCTTTTGATGAACATGTGAAACACATTCGACAAGTTTTAGATGAGCTTAGAAAGGAGAAATTATTTGCTAATCTTGAGAAGTGCAGTTTTTGCACAGACCATGTTGTGTTTCTTGGCTTTGTTGTTTCAGCAAAAGGAATAGAGATGGATGAATCCAAGGTGAAAGCCATCAAGGATTGGCTAGCTCCAACGAATGTAAGTCAAGTAAGAAGCTTTCATGGTCTTGCTAGTTTTTATAGAAGATTTGTGCGAGATTTCAGTACCATCACTTCCCCTTTAAATGAATTGACAAAGAAAGGTGTTGAATTTAAATGGGGAAACTCACAAGAAGATGCTTTTCAAGAATTGAAGAAACGTTTGACTGAAGCACCTGTACTTATTCTTCCTGATTTCACTCAAACTTTTGAAGTAGAATGTGATGCTAGTGGGATTGGGATAGGAGGAGTTTTAATGCAACAAGGAAAACCTATAGCATATTTTAGTGAAAAATTGGGAGGTGCTCAATTAAATTATTCTGTGTATGACAAAGAATTGTATGCTTTGGTCCGAGCGCTTGAAACATGGCAGCACTACTTATGGCCAAAAGAGTTTGTTATTCATTCTGTTCATGAAGCTTTGAAGTATTTGAAAGGGCAAGCCAAACTGAACCGTCGCCATGCCAAATGGGTTGAGTTTATCGAAACATTTCCATGCACTGTGAAATATAAGAAAGGTAAGGACAATGTGGTCACTGATGCCTTGTCTCGAAGGAATGTGTTGTTGAATCAACTAGAGGTAAAAGTTTTGGGTCTTGAAAATTTGAAAGAAATGTATAATGATGATCCTAAATTTTCAGAACCATACAATCATTGTAAAGATGGAAAAGGTTGGGAAAAATATCATATACATGATGGATTTTTGTTTAGAGCTAACAAACTTTGTGTACCAAATTCTTCGGTTAGATTGCTTTTATTGCAGCAGTCACATGGAGGCGGTCTAACAGGTCATTTTGGACAAAAGAAGACTTATGAAATGCTAAGTGATCATTTCTATTGGCCCACGATGAGGAGAGACGTCATCAGATTTGTGGAGCGTTGTGTCACCTGTCACAAAGCTAAGTCAAAATTGAACTCTCATGGTTTATATACTCCTTTACCCGCTCCTAAAATTCCTTGGGAAGACATAAGCATGGATTTTATTTTAGGACTGCCGATGACTCGAAAAAAGAGAGATTCTATTTTTGTTGTGGTTGATAGATTTTCAAAAATGGCTCATTTTATCCCATGCAACAAGAGCGATGATGCTTCACATGTTGCAAATTTGTTTTTCAGAGAAATCTTAAGGCTACATGGAGTACCCAAGACCATCGTATCTGACCGTGATATGAAGTTTGTGAGTTATTTTTGGAAAACATTGTGGGCAAAGCTTGGGACTAAACTTTTGTTCTCCACCACATGCCACCCCCAAACTGATGGCCAAACTAAAGTGGTGAATCGTACATTGTCAATGCTGCTGCGAACAATGGTAAAGAAGAACTTGAAGGATTGGGAGGAATGTTTGCCACACGTAGAGTTTGCTTATAACAGGGCAGTACATTCTACAACTAATTTATGCCCCTTCGAAATTGTATATGGGTTCAAACCTATTGCTCCGATAGATTTGTTGCCCCTTCCATTGCAAAAAAGAACTAATATGGTAGCTTCCAAGCATGCTGCATACATAAAAAAGATACATGAGAAGACCAAGGAAGCAATTGAGCTCAAAGAAGTGCGCAAGGCAGCAAGCATGAATAAGCATAGGAAGAAAGTGTTATTTGAACTCGGTGACTTGGTTTGGATTCACTTGCGCAAGGAGCGTTTTCCTGATCAGCGCAAATCCAAATTGATGCCACGAGGGGATGGTCCATTTCGTGTTCTTACCAAGATCAATGATAATGCATACAAGATAGATCTTCCACCAAGCTATGGCGTGAGCAACACGTTCAATGTTGCTGACCTCTTACCATATACAAGTGAAGACACTTCAGAGTCGAGGGCGACTCCTTTTCAAGGGGAGGAGGATGATACGACCACGCCATTAAGCAACACGTTACAACCCCCAAGTCATACTACATCAACTCAAGTACAACCAACATCATCACCAATCCAAGTCTTTGATGGACCAATTACACGTAGCTGAGCTAAGAAGCTACAGCAAGAGGTGCACGCGCTACTTTATGAATTTCGATTAAATACTAATGAGAACTTTATGCTACCTAAGTCTTGTATGTTGATATTACTTAGGTTCACCAAAGAGGAAGGACAAAATATATCAAGGGCGAATCAGCAAGAAGAGCTATGTCCGAGTCAGTCCAGCGCAACAGAACCGTCCAGAAGAAATAGTCATATCTTTTGATTCCCAAAAGCTATGAAGGCCCATAAGTACTTTTTGGAAAGCTCTTAAAGTCTAGTTTCCAATGATTCTAAAGCCGACTTAATCAAATCTACCAGAAGAGCAGCCGACCTACTTTAGTGCTGACTGGTCAGAAGGTCAACAGTCTGTTTGATGACCAAGTTTTCGTATTAAACTGCATCATTCTACGAAGTTTCATTAATCATTCTATACATGGTGAGAAAGCTTATCAAGTCAGCTTTCCAACGCATCCAGCCCCACATAATTTGAAGATTCTTAGAAGAAGTTATTGTCAAAATACTGAAGGTTGCGCAGAAGTCAAACAGCCACACGGAAATCAGCTCTGCAGATCTCCCGAAGAGGCTCCTTCACATTAGCACGAGAAAATACTTTTGTTTCGTGTTTATACCTTGCTAAGTCTGGTTGTTACTAGTATAAATACCCCCCCTATGTCTATGATGTAAGGCAGCTTTTGATAATCTGAAACAGAACCCCCTTTGTTCAGATGTGTGCTAACAAATATTGAGAGTGATCTCTACCCCTTTGCTCTTGTGAATTCCTTCGCGGGATTGCAGAAGCGGCGGCTTCATCCGCTCCCAAGTGGTGCTCCTACTCCCTTCGAGGTCTCCTCGATTGATTGTAGGCTGTGTTGGTTGGTTCTTTGAGAGTGTGGTTGGGCGAATCCTCGATTCAGGCTGCCGGTTAAAGACGGTGGTTGGCTTCGAGTTTTATTTGTCAGGTTGGACTAGTTATCGCTGCTTGCAGCAAGTTATCTTGGCTTCTTTGAAGTTAGTTATCTGAAGATTGATCCTACATCGTGAAGATCGGGCATCGTGACGTATCACTCATACTTTTCACTAGTCCCTGTTTGATCCCCTCACAAGGATGTCCTCTCAAGGTCCAAGCTACATGGCTAGGTAACTCCATCAATAGACCACATGCCTTTTCCACGCACAAGTGGACCTCTCATATGGCCTTCCACTACCGGAATCCGAGGCTTTGCCGAGTGTTGTATTCTTTGCCGAGTGCCTTTTGTCGGGCACTCGGCAAAGAAGGCTTTGTCGAGTGCTGCACTCGGTAAAGTTAGGCTCTCGGCAAAGAGCCCCTTTACCGAGTGCTGAACACTCGGCACAGGATGGCACTCGGCAAAGACAAGTTTGCCGAGTGTCAAACGCTCGACAAAGGGGGCTCTCGGCAAAGGGCCGTCAACGGCCGTCCCAAAGCTGACGGTCGTCAGTCTTTGCCGAGAGCCAACGTCTGGCACTCGGCAAAGAGGCTTCTTTGCCGAGTGCCACATAGTAGGCACTCGGCAAAGGCGGCTTTGCCTAGTGTCATCTCTAGACACTCGGCAAAGTATATTTTTATTTTTTTTAATTTTGTCTCTCAAACTTTTTGTGGTATGTTCGTACACTATGTAGACCTACATGTATCATTTGTGGACAATTATAACATAGTTTCAATCGTTAGTAGATTTAGTTCGTTTATTTGAATTTCTTCGGAAAATTCAAATTTGAACTGCAGGTCACTCGAAACTTGGAAAACCGTGCATGAAAAAATGATATTCATGTTACTTAGCATAAGTTACGACCGATTGCAGAAGCGTACCAGAAACTTCGAGCAACATGCTCACTAAACATGGCCGTGAACTTGGCATCCACATGTTTAAAAATTGTATAAAACACAAACAAAGTCAGAAAATCATGAAACTTGTCCACGTGTCATGATATCATATGTACAGGCTGTGATAAAAATTTTAGAATGTTTGGAGAAAGTTGTGAGACACTATGTGTAGAAACCTAAGAGATCCACATTGAAACTCTTTGATTTCATGTGTAGTCCTCTAGGTTTCTACACATAGTGTCTCACAACTTTCTCCAAACATTCTAAAATTTTTATCACAGCCTGTACATATGATATCATGACACGTGGACAAGTTTCATGATTTTCTGACTTTGTTTGTGTTTTATACAATTTTTAAACATGTGGATGCCAAGTTCACGGCCATGTTTAGTGAGCATGTTGCTCGAAGTTTCCGGTCCGCTCCTGTAATCGGTCGTAACTTATGCTAAGTAACATGAATATCATTTTTGCATGTACGGTTTTCCAAGTTTCGAGTGACCTGCAGTTCAAATTTGAATTTTCCGAAGAAATTCAAAGAAACGAACTAAATCTACTAACGATTGAAACTATGTTATAATTGTCCACAAATGATACATGTAGGTCTACATAGTGTAGGAACATACCACAAAAAGTTTGGGAGACAAAATCAAAAAAATAAAAAAAATACTTTGCCGAGTGTCTAGAGAAGACACTCGGCAAAGAGGTAGTAAAGAATCTATGCCGAGTGCCGCAACGGGGGACACTCGGCAAAGAACACTTTGTCGAGTGCCGCCGATCTGGCACTCGGCAAAGAATATTTTACAATTTTAAAAAAATCTTTGCCGAGTGCCAGATCGCTGGCACTCGGCAAAGAAGGAAAATAGCTATCCGGCCGTTCTCCTTTCTCCTTTCTCTTCTCTCACGCTCTCTTTCCTTCCTTCTCTGCCCGCGCCGCCGCGACTCTCTGCCCGCCGCCGCGCCTTTGTGCCCGCCGCCGCGTCGTCTGCCCGCCGTCGCGGCCTCCCCACGCCGGCCCCTTGCCGCGGCCGTGCGCCCGGAGCACGCCGCGCCCCCCACACTCAGGCGCCCGCCCGCCTGCTCGCCGCGGCGGCTGCTCGTTGCGCCGGGCTCCTCGGCCTTGCCCGCCGCGCCGTCTGCCCGCCCCCTCCCCGCGGCCGTGCGCTCGTTCGTTGCGCCGCCGTGTGCAGGTTGTCCAGAGGCCTCGTGCCGTTGGAGGCCTCATGTTGTCGTGTCGTTGGAGGCCTCATGGTGAACGGCGGACGGTCCGCACGCGGGGGCCGGATGGTCCGCGCCTCGTGCAGGTTGTCCAGAGGCTTCCTGGTGAACGGCGGACGGTCCGTGCGCGGAAGCCGGACGGTCCGCGCCTGGTGCAGGTTGACTTTCTATTTCTGTGGCCGTTTGTTTTTTCTCAACGGCCTTCGGTCTCCATTTCTTTTGCGGTGGCGGGTATAGTGGATGTGTGTCATTAAATGTCTTTTCCGCCTCCTTCTCCTGGCTCTCCTTTGCTCTTAGGCGCTGTAATTTTCTCTTTTGGGATCGTGTCAATCCCGCTGGGCACCATCGAGGCATGGAGTATTTTGGATCGGCTGTTTTGATGGTAGCCGTATCCTTTTCGGTTGTGTTGGCCGATTCGCCGAAAATCATCGGCCCTTTATTGTCTTCCTGTATGACAACATCTGCGGTGCCTATTTTGATGTTGTCCTTTTTTGTTGTTCTTTGAGTTGCTATAGTCATATGCCCCCCTGCCGGATTGGTCGGCCTAGGAGGCTGAGTAGTCCGGCAATCTTGTTGGGCCTGTGCCTGGTGACCGGATTGAGTAGTGCTCAATCGGTCTTGTACTGGTGGCGTCAACCTGTCAAAAACAGATGTTTGGGGTGCCCCCCAGGCGGGATACTGTGGCATCCCAAATGGATATGGTGGCATGCCCCACATTTGATTTGGGACATACGGCGGAGGTAAATATGTGTATGGATATGGCATAGGTGGATATGGAAGTGGAGGTGTCCATGCAGGTATGTTAGGTCTCACTTGTACAGTATGACCTTTCATTTCTTCCGATTGGTGGGGTGGTCCAATCGGCCTGACCTGACGCTGCTCATGAATGGGTGAGCGGGGTCGCTTTGCTGGCCGGTCACTGGGGCCGGCCTTCTTTTTTACGTATTTAGACAATAATTGATCAAAAGTTGGGTCGGCTTTAACCAACCGACCAGCTGCCTTGAATGTATTTGTTTTCCACGTACCTATATCTAGTCGTCGTGGTTTGAAAGTACGTGGACGTTGTGAGTCCTGAGTACAGCCGGACCGTTCGACGGAGCTCTCCGGACCGTCCGCGCCTACGTGCCGGACCGTCCGGGATACGCAGCACGGGTTCCTGTATCCGTCTCCCTGTCTGCGCTTGCCCCCCAGTACTGGAGGCCGTGATGGTTACTTTTAGGGTCTCCCCTCCATCAGGAGTCTTCTCAGCTATCACTTTCCTGCAAGAAACTTTATGATCCTCATCGGCCCTTTTAGAATTGCCGATGACTATCTCTTTGCCTTTATCGGCCGTGTTTGGCCGAACCAGGACTTTCTTGCCCTCGAAGTCGATCACGTTCATCGGAAAGGGCTCTGTATCCACCTGCATTTCCTGAAATTTCAATCGTCCCTCATTAATGGTCGATTGAATCTGTCGACGGAATACATTACAATCATTAGTGGCATGAGAAAATGAGTTATGCCACTTGCAGTATGCACGACGTTTTAGCTCGTCGGCGAATGGAACAGTGTGATTTATTTTAATATTGCCATTTTTAAGTAATTCATCAAATATTCTATCACACTTACCAACATTAAATGTAAACTTAACATCCTCTTGCCGTTTCTTTTGAACCGGCTGTAAGGAGGCACAAGCCGAAGATTTGGCCTGCTTTGGCCAAACCATTTCAGCAGCATACAACTCTGCTGATTCGTCTTCTGAGCTACTTTGGTCGCATTCTACTACATGTACGTTGTGACGAATTGTTTTAGCAGTTTCTTTGCTTCGGCTTTCACAAGCCAAAGCTCTCTGGTGTAATTGTGCTAGTGTAAAGAATTGGATGCCTTCTAATCTTTCTTTTAAATAATATCGCAGGCCATTAAAGGCTAATCCTACTAGCTGTTTTTCTGCTAAATGAATTTGAAAGCATCGGTTTCTTGTATCTCGGAATCTCCAGATGTAATCATTAACCGATTCATCTTTTGTCTGTCGCAATGACACTAAATCTACCAAATCCAACTCATAGTCACCGGAGAAAAAATGATCATGAAATTTTTGTTCTATATCCCCCCATGATGAAATGGAATTAGGAGGTAAAGTGGCATACCATGCAAACGCGGTTCCTGATAAAGATAATGAAAATAAGCGCACACGAAATGCCTCTGTGTCGGCCAATTCTCCCAATTGTGCTAAGAACTGGCCTATATGTTCACGCGTGTTTTTCCTTTGATCACCCGAAAATTTTGCGAATTCGGGTATTCTAGTTCCCTGTGGGTACGGGTGGTGATCAAATCGGCTGTCATAAGGTTTCCGATATGATTGCCCCCCAGGGATCATGCTTACTCCGAGCTTATCTCGGAACGCCCCGGCTATTTCTTCCCTTACTATATCAATGGCAGCCGGTGCAAGACCACCGGCTCTCTGGTCAAACATAGGTGGGGTTGGTTGCATGTTAGTATGTTGTCGTTCCCCCCATTGGTTTGAGCTACGTGGTGCATTTCCATTTGTCCTATATGGCTCATAGGTTTGATCGTTTCTTTCCGGCCTTCTAGGTGGGGCCGGAAAGCTTTCCTGGGCTCTAGATCCTGAATTAATGGGCTGGTGCATTGCATAGTGTGATGGGAAGTGTTGCTGGGACGGGCGAGGATTCAGGTAATAATCCTCCTCAAAAGACTCATGCGCGGACTGTCCGGCTATGTACCCGGACCGTCCGTGATTATATGCGGACCGTCCGTCGTTGTATGCGGACCGTCCGACTGGGTAGTTTGGGTTCTGTGTCATATGTGGAGGCTCGGGTGCGTGTCTGGGTACTTCATTAAAAATGGGCCCGGCCATGACTGGCCCGGACGGTCCGCGATCACGCGCGGACGGTCCGGACATGTGCTGATCGGCTGTTTTGCTGCCGATTTGTGGTTGCTCAGGGTATGTGTCCATCGGCATCCCATAAAGGGGTTGTGACTGGTCGTGACAACCTGTAGCCGATGTGTTACGCGTGTTACCTCCTAACTCAACCTCGTGTGAAGGAAAATTTGCGATGTTAGATTTATCGAATGCACGTACTAGTCTCTTAACATCGCTTTGCATACCCCCTATGATGTTCTGCATTTGTTCACGCTGTTCTTCTACATAATTTCTAAGAGATTGTAGCTCGTTGGTATTACTTACATTGGGGATATCTGGCGTGGGTTGAAGCGAAGCCGGATCCGTCGCCCGATGTCGGACGACCTTATTGTTCCTGTCCACTTTGAAGTTGGCCAAGAATTTTGCTTTCGCCTCCTGGATCATCCGCTCCTTGTGCTCCTCAAACTGGAGCTGCTCGTCAGCCGGCAAGGTTTCCCAAGTCGGCTCTATGATGTTGCTTGGAGAAATATCAGAGCTCTCCCTTGAACCGGCCATTGAGGGCCGATTTGATGAGCCTAGATGTGCTTTCCCCAGCGGAGTCGCCAAAAAGTATGTTGACGCCTTTTTGGAGGCGCCAATTACTCAAGAGAACCAGCGGCGGTGCTCTCTGCACAGGGGCGGACGGTCCGCGCGCGGGAGCCGGACGGTCCGCGGCCTGGTGCGAGGCGGCGGTGCTTTTTGGTCAGGCGCGGACGGTCCGCGGCACAGGGCCGGACGGTCCGCGACCTGGTGCAGGAGCCCGAGTTCCCTGCCTGACGGCCGGACGGTCCGCGCCCTAGGGCCGGACGGTCCGCGCGTGCGCAGGGGCGGCGGAAGACCGCCGACGGCGCCTGGATCTCGCTCCCGGGAGGGACCCCGTCGGGGAGGAGAGATCCTAGGTGGTGTCTAGGCTCGGGCCGGCCGACCTAGACT
Source organism: Zea mays (assembly GCF_902167145.1). Taxonomy (NCBI): domain Eukaryota; kingdom Viridiplantae; phylum Streptophyta; class Magnoliopsida; order Poales; family Poaceae; genus Zea; species Zea mays. Next base: position 24,345,441 of record NC_050102.1, on the reverse strand, counting down.
CCTCTAATCGACGTAGAGTCGAAGAGAGACGAAGAATTGGGGATTGGAAGGCTAAACCTAAACTAGACTAGAACTACTCCTAAGATAAAATACGAAATAGAAGTTGTATTGATTCGATTGCTGATTACAAATCGGCCGTAGGCCTCTCTTTTTATAGAGGAGGGGGGTTGGACCCTTTACACGACCGGATTCCGAGCTAATTCCGCGGATATAGCTAACAAACATAGCACAAAACTCGGAACCCTAATCTACTCTGCGCGTGCGCGGACCGTCCGGCCCACAGGCGCGGACCGTCCGGACCGCGGACCGTCCGGCCTCAGGGCCGGACCGTCCGCACCTCATTTTGGTGCTCAACACTCTTATTTTCTCCATTGCACCTGTGCAAGGACAAGGTCTCGCTACTTAATTTTCAGTGCTAAACTCTACTGCCTATATGGAAAGTACGCGGGGCACTATTGCTTAGTTTGCCTCAGACTCATCACACTAGAAAAGCTCTGGTGCTACTGTTCTAGCTAGCACTACAGTGTACACTGGAAAGCTCCCGAGTGTTGTTTCTTCGTGTCCTGTTGTTGTCAAGGTTTTGCTTGCTTAAAGACTTGAGCTTATTTATTTAATTTGTCTTCGAGGGTCTTCAATACTTGCCTTTTTGAGGTGTTGATTGCTTGAACTTCATCATATCGTAGGTCAAGAGCCAATCTTTTCATCCTTAGGGTTACTGTATCTTGTATATACTGGCAAACAGTTTTAATTATAATAGAAACCACAAAAATTACTAGACCTTTCATAAGTTCTATACTCGCTCCTTCTATCTATTCTCAGACACGGCCGGCCTAGCATGACACGGCCTCTCAATCTACACTTTGGCCATGTATTTATTTTTATTATTTATAAAACGAGAGAATGGAGGTAGTTTTTCTGATAGTGCGGATCATCTTATCGCATTGTCACTGTCCGGAGCAGCACTCATCACGCACCCCCGTAGTGGGGCTCTCGCTTTATCCTCCACTACTGCCCTCTTACGACGACGTGCTTTGCATCGTTGCTCACATTCTATCAGGGTATCATCAAAGGCCACTTTGTGTTTCTCTCCTGCACCATTCCCTCCGCCTAATTCCGCAAAAATCGTGCAGTATCTACGAAAGCAACGAGGGCCGGCCGGTCGCTAGATCGTCAGTGGAAATTCTTTTAGGCTGGCAGTGGCAGCAGCCAGCAGGCCCTTTTCCCTTTCATCTCTGTCTCCATGCCACTGCTCTACATACCTTTGAGATCGAGAGGTGCTCCCATGGTGTGGTGATGATGGAACGTGTGAACTAACTGCTTCTTTTGGTTCCAAACTATAAGACGGTTTGGTTTTTCCGGATAAATTGGTATGTATATGTATGTAGAAATGCCAAAACGCTGAATAATTAGAGAAGAAGAGAGTATTATGCAAATGTTTTAAAAAAAGAAGTAAGCAAGCATGGGCCAACCATGATCCTTTCCTTTCCATGCAGCAGAAAGCAGGTGATGACAGCCTGACACTCTGCTCATCACACAGAAAATTCTCAGCTCACCTCCCAAGCTTGGAACATATATGTTGAGAGGAAGTGGGATTGGCATATGTTGCAGGTTGGCTAGGGATTGCCGCCCCAGCTGGCTGGTTATATATTAGGCTGTCGCCGCCAAAGAAAGAAAGGCCTGCTTCTTCACCTCGCGCTCCAGGTTCATGTTTTGAGCGTGTACAGTGCATGTGGTTTCAGAAATGGGGACGCTGGCGTGCCCATGGAGATCTGGCCACCTCTTTGCTTTCATCACCTTCGCCGTGCTGTTCTTCTCGACTTCATTTGCCGGTTTGTGCCTGTAGTTCTTTCTTACTGGAGTTTCTTGAGATTGTTTTCCATGCATGATTCAAGCCTTTGATATTGAGTACTAAATGTTCTTTTTTTACCCTCGCTCTAAAACAAACTCCTTCCAGCCAGCTGGTCCTTCCTAGTTTACGTTTAAGCTGTTTGATTTGAGGAATGATCTAGTCCATCGTCTTCTCGCTCCTCACTTTTTTGTTTGGTTTGTGGAATGGATTGAGTTGATCCATCATCACCTCATTCCTTATAGTTATTTAGTTAGTACTAATATGAGGAATGGGGTCATCCCACCAAATTTGAGGAATGGACCCATGATGCACCACCATATTTTGGATGAAGTGATTCCTCAAACCAAACACCCCCGTTAAGTTTGTACAAGATACAAGATAAGTAGATCTTGGAAAGCATATCTGGTGAAGGAACTAAATAATATAATAGGTTCCCCCCAGCAATGTCTAGCAGGCGTGGATGTGTGATTATCTTTTTTTTTTGTGGAGAAAGTAGCTTTTGACTCTCTTCATGGTTTTCACTGCTGCGATGGTTTCTTCTTCCAGGGAGACAGTACAGTTTCTTGATGGATCAAGATGCCCTACGTCAACAAGAAGGAGAGGTATATAGAACTGACAGGCTTTCTTCCAAAACGCTCCTTTCATCTCCCTGAGTTCATCTCTAGCTAGCTACATGGGCTTCATGTATATATCTCTAGTTTTTTTGCAGGCGAAAATTCTGTACCCGTTTTTCTTACTTTTATGTGAAAACCAATATATGCAGGGAGCACGAACTGAGCAGAAGGAAGCGCTAGTGCCACTGGTGCAAGCTCGGCGGCTCAGCGTCAAGACGAACGATTACAGCAGCTATGACCCTTCCCCGTCCATGGACAAGCCACACTCCAAGCTCATACCGAACTGATCAATCATGTACCCGTCCAGGTTGCAGCAGTCGAGTTGCCGATGAGAAATTTAACAGCTTAAATGTGTGCCTGATTTATATATACAGAAGCATTATATTACTAGGCTTGCTTAAACTGTTCTCATGACATCTAATATCATATTATTATAGATGTGACATATAGATGTTTACTTCTTCTTTGTATTCATACGCAGTCACAGGCTTCTTCTCAAGATTAGATCAAGTAGTTAGTATAATAAGAGTAGCAACTACTTTGTCAAACTCTGAATGCAAGTCTCCTAAACAATTTTAACAACAAGCTGGTTCTACTGCCAGAGCATTCAACCACACAAGAGGAGCAACTACACTAGTAAGCTAAACTAGAATAGAAACTAAGGCCCTGTTTGGAAGCAATCTAGTTTTTAACAAGGGGTTTTTAAGCTAGTGCCCTCAGTTTTACCCTTAGTCGTGTTTTTTGCTCAGTTTTGCATTTCTGCTCCCGTTTCTAGAAACTAGTTTTTATTGTTTGGAACCTGGTTTTTAAGAAACCAATTTCTAGTTTTTTGATACATAGTGACTTGCTACCCTTTCTCTATTTTAAAAAGTAGTGGTAGTAGATGTAAATTCTATGAAAACAACATGGACATGACATAATTAAACGAACAAAACTAGTTTTTAGCTAGGGGAGGCTAGCTTCTTCATTTTTAAGAAAACTAGGAATCTAGTTTCTATAAACTAGAGCATAAACTGGTATGTTTGGAACCATCTCAGTTTTTATAAATTAGTTTCTTCAAAACTCATTGCTTTCAAACATGCCCTAAGACTAACTACTCTACTACTAAAACTACCACTACACTAGAAAGCAACACAAACAAGCTACAACTACACAAGTTAGATATGAATGTAAAGAACCAGTGTGGTGGTAAATCAAAATGGGAAAGAGGGATGACACGATCAATTTTCCATCTGAGATTTGGTTGCATTTCGGTAACTTGATCCCCACGAGTCTCTAGGTAAGTGTTCACACGCTAACAAGAATCTTAAGCTTGACCCACAACATGGATCTCATAGGAGTTAATCGATAAAAGAGCACTCCAACTTGCCACAAGCATTACGCTAGAGTTGTCCTTCACAATCGCTCATCAGGTAAGCAAAAGATCTCTCACAAATCAACCGAACTAAGCCACCAAAAAACCACCAACATGATGCTTGAATTCCTCGCTGCTCCAAACCAAGGTGGCAACAACCATGAAGGATATAAAGAAATCCATAGCCCAAATGATGAACTAGTGCAACTAGATGATAATTAGCTAAGAAAATACACTAGGTCTCTCCCAAACTCACTTTGGATCAAACAATTAGCAATGAAATGAGTGGGAGGTGTTCTTGAGAGCTCACAAGAGTTTTGGGTTAGTTAGAGCAAGTTTAATAATATAGCCAACCACTGTCTATAAAGATCTTTGTAGCCTACCATTTAACTCATCCATATAATAGCGATAGTTGCTTAGAGAGGGGTGAATAGGCAACTCCTGAAATTTCAATAATTAAAACAAACTAGATCCCAAAGTTAGAGGTTAGAGCTAGATAGAATCGAATTGGAGTAGTAGGGAGAAAGAGAAGTTCTCTTGCACTTGTTGTTCAAATGGGTGCGGAATAAACTTAGAGAGCAACTCAAGTGATTTGAATCAAAATCACAAGAGAACTTAAAGAGAGTGAGAGAGAAGAACCAATCGCAAGCAAATCAAAACACACAGAAAGACACGAGAGATTTGATTTAATGGAGTTTAGTACCAAATAACATGTGTCTCCGTTCAGGTGTCCCTAAGGACAGGGTCGCTTTCAACCCACTCAACCGATTCCAATGATCAAACTTGAGCCCACGGATCTCTTGATTTGAGGGACAATGTCTTCGCAAGGCACTCCACAACTCAGGGCCTTTTGCTAGCCTTAACAACGGAAGAATCACCAACACAAGAACGCACAAACATAAATGTAGGTCACAAGCACACTAGCCTTCTCTTCACTCTAGAAAGAATCTCTCTAAGAACTTCCACTCAAATATGGTGCTTGGATCTTTTGGAATGGCTTGGAGGTGTTGCACAAGTGTTTGGGAAAGAAAGCACAACTCTAGTTGTTTGTCTTGGCCGGCTAACATGGTATTTATAGCCCAAAAGCCCCCAATTAACCGTTTGATGAGATTCCAAAAATATGCACCATTTTCGGGTGCATCGGACCTCCACTGTTCAAGTCCGGTGTGCCACCAGACCTCCGTTCTGCTGGCATAATCAGTGGAAAGTTACCAAGTCTGGTGTCACCAAACTAGTTTGGTGCACCACCGGATGCCACGGTGTGAGCTGCCATGTCATGTAGCCATTGAAGTATCCGTTGGAGCAGGAACTAGCCGTTGAACTAACAGGTCCGGTACACACCTGACTTGTCTGGAGTGTTGGGCGTTTTAGCTCTTTAAGAACATACCTTTAAGAATAGACCTCTCTACGCAAGTGGTCCTTCGCACCATCGGACTGGTTCGATGCACCAGGCCACCGAAGCCCCATTGAAGTCTTATCTTTGTAAGTGGTCTGGTGCACTAGGCTACCGAAGCCTTGATGTGCCCTCTTTCCTCACTTTGTTCGGTGCATCGTAGACCTGCTGAGTTGAAGTTCAAATTGGCAAATCTTCTTCCATTTGAATTGACTATTCTTGAGAGCATTCGTATGACTTAGACAAACATTTCTAGAGTTTGTTCAACTAGTCTAAGTCATAGTTTGTTCACTTGATTGATCCATCCAACTCATTTTCCTGTTTTGGCTCAAAATAGGCTCCAAGTGCACATTTTCCAAAATCTGAACTTCTAAATTGTCTAAGGTGCTAAAAACAATCCTAAGGGCATTCAAAACCTATTCAAACTCATGAACTAGTCATAGCTCACCTTATCCAAGTTTTTGCCCTTCCAAGCCTAGATTTTAGCCAATTCTCGAATCCATCAATTTGTCTCTTATGAGCCTGCACTCATACACTTAGCAAACTAGTTAGATCACAATGTGTCGGTCATCAAGCACCAAAGCAAACATAGAAATGGTATATAACACATTTCCCTTTCAATCTCTCCATTTTTTGTGATTGATGCCAACACAACCAAAGCAAATATGTAATATCAAACTCACTAACTTGTTTGCTATTCAACATGAGTTCATAAGATGCCAATTGAATATTGAACTAAGTTGGATATAAATGTTTAGCAATTTTAACATATTTGGACTATATAAGCCACCACTTGCTTTTGATTTTTCAAGTCAAATCCTTTTAAAAGTTTTGAAAATTTCTTCCCCTAGGTAAATTTAAAAATTTTCTCCCTTTTGGAAAATTTTAAAACAGTTTTGTAAATTCTCTCCCTTTTTGGCATAAGCTCCCCTTTTGACAAAGGTTTCATAAGAGAGTCTCCTCTTAGCTTTGAAGAGAGTTTTATACCAATTGATAAGTTTAAAACACAAAAACTTTTAAAAACTCAAGTGGTGGTGCGGTCCATTTGCTTTGGCCTATAATTTCTCTCCCTTTGGCATCAATTGGCAAAAATGAAAAAATTCAAATGGTCTTTAACATTACTCCTCATAAGATAGAACTACTAAAGCATGAATTAGAGTAATGAGAAACATGAATTGGGGCAAAGAGTATTTGATACCGACGAATATGTAGTGGAAGCACTTGTCTTTTCCCAAATTCACCATTTCCCTTTCAATTTGAGACTACACACATAATAAGCTTGAAAACATTGTTAGTCTCAAAAGTTCAAGTTGTAGACCATGTTACCCCTAAATATGTGCATACAAGTGATGAATACTTGTCTAATCAATGCACTTGGACTTTGAGGCCTGAGGATGATTTTCTACAATTTGAACCCTGGTACAAGCAAAATTTGATCAAATATGAAATTCTAGCAATTGAAAGAGCATGATCAAAGTTATATCAAAATAAGCAACGTGTGCAATATTTCCATCCATGTTGTGGTAATCGAGAATATTTAGCTCACTCCTAAGCTCACAAAATCTTTTCTCATCTAGGGACTTGGTGAAGATATCGGCTAACTGTTTATAGGTGCTCACATGGTCTATTACGATATCTCCCCTTTGTGAGTGATCTCTCAAAAAGTGATACCGGATGTCTATGTGCTTAGTGTGGTCGTGATCTACAGGATTATCCACCATTCGGATTGCACTCTCATTATCACATAGGAGCGGGGCTTTGCTTAGATTGTAGCCAAAGTCCTTGAGGGTTTGCCTCATCCAGCGTAATTGTGCACAACAATGTCTTGCGACAATATACTCGGCCTCGGCGATAGATAGAGAAATGGATTTTTGTTTCTTTGAAGCCCAAGACACCAAGTATCTTCCCAAGAATTGACAAGTCCTTGATGTACTCTTTGTTTCAACCTTACATCTGGCATAATTGACATCGAAATAACCAATGAGATCAAAGTTTGAACCCTTTGGACACCAAAACCCAAAGTTAGGAGTATGAACTAAATATCTTAAGATTTTTTAACAACCCTAAGGTTACATTCCTTAGGATTGACTTGGAATCTTGTACACATGCATACAGAAAGCAAAATATTTGCTCTAGACGCACATAATAGAGTAAAGAGCCAATCATAGACCGATACCTTTTGATCAACCGATTTACCTCCTATGTCAAGGTCGAGATGTCCATTTGGTTCTGATGGGTGTCTTGATGGGTTTGGCGTCCTTCATCCCAAATTGCTTCAAAATGTCTTAAGTGTACTTCATTTGGCGATGAAGGTATGATCCTTGAATTGCTTGATTTGGAATTCTAAAAAGAACTTCAACTCCACCATCATCAACATATCAAACTTCTTAACCATAATAATCCTACTAAACTCTCCACGAGACGAGTGGTTACTAGAACCAAATATAATGTCATCAACATAAATTTAGCATATGAACAAAACATCATCAATCGTCTTAGTGAACAAAGTAGGATCGACTTTCCCAACCTTAAATGCTTTGCAATTAAGAAGACTCTAAGGCATCCATACCATTCTCTTGGTGCTTGCTTAAACCCATAGAGCGCCTTATTGAGCTTAAAGACATGCTTAGGATACTTATCGTCCTTGAAGCTAGGAGGTTGCTCAACATAGACCTCTTCCTTGATGGGTCCATTGAGGAATGCACTTTTCACGTTCATTTGAAATAGCTTGAAATCATGGTAAGTAGCATAGGTCAATAAAATACGAATTGACTCAAGCCTAGCTATGTGTGCAAAAGTTTCATTAAAATCCAAACCTTTTACTTGTGAGTACCCGTTGGCCACAAGTCGATCTTTATTTCTTGTCACCACACCATGTTCATCTTGCTTATTACGGAAGACCCACTTGGTTCCTACAACATTTTGGATAGGACATAGTACAAAATTCCAAACCTCATTCCTCTTGAACTTGAGCTCTTCTTGTACTACCACCACCCAATCGAGATCCCTCAACGCATCTTCTACCTTCAAAGGCTCAAGAGAAGATACAAAAGAGTAGTTTTCACAAAAATTTGCAATACGAGAACTAGTGGTTACTCCCTTGTGTATGTCTCCAAGGAACATGTTCCACATGATGATCTCTTTGAATGGTTTGGTGGACTTTTGGGTGTGGCACTTGACTTCATAGAGGTTGGATCTCTTCTTCATCCTCCTTGTCTTGATTTTCCTTATCTCCCCTTTGATTATTTCCATCATCTTGAGCTTCTTGCTCCTCATCTTGAGCTGGGTTGAGCTTAGACAGAGGTTGGTTGATCTTGTTCTTGTTGAGGCTCTTGAGGACACACATCTCCAATGAACATGTTCTTCAACACCGAGCATAGATCCTCCTCCTCATCTAGTTCATCAAGATCTACTTGCTCTTCTTGAGTTCCATTAGTCTCATGAAACAAAACATCACAAGAAACTTCAACACAACTCGTAGATTTGTTGAAGATTATATATGCCCTTGTGCTTGAATCATAACCAAGTAAAAACCTTTATGGCTTTAGGAGCAAATTTAGAATTTCTACCTCTCTTTACCAAAATGTAGCATTTACTCCCAAAGACTCTAAAATATGAAATGTTGGGTTTGTTACTAGTTAGGAGTTCATATGAGGTCTTCTTGAGGAGTCAATGAAGATACAACTGGTTGATGGCATGGCAAGTCGTGTTGACCGCTTCCGTCCAAATTCGATCTGATGTCTTGTACTGTTCAAGTATGGTTCTTGCCAATCAAACTCTGGTTCTTCCTTTCCACCACCGCATTTTGTTGTGGTGAATAGGGAGAAGAAAAATGATGCTTGATCCCTGCCTCCTTAAGAAATCCTTCAACTTGTGTGTTCTTGATCTCTGTGCCATTATTTCTTCTTACCTTCTTGATTCTCAAGTCGAACTCATTTTGAGATCTTCTCAAGAATCTCTTCAAAGTGCCTTGGGTTTCGCTTTTGTCCTACAAAAAGAAAACCCAAGTGAAGCGTGTATAGTCATCAATAATAACAATACCATACTTCCACCGATGCTTATATAAGCAACTGGGCCAAGTAGATTCATATGAAGGAGCTCTAATGGTCTTGATGTCGCAATTATGTTCTTGAGTGATGACTTGCTCCAACTTGCTTCCCGGCTTGACATGCTCCATATGGCCTATCTTTCTTAAAGCAAACATTGGTTGGTCCTAAATTGTGTTCATACTTTAGATGCTTGTGAATATTCTTTGTCCCGACATGGGCTAGTCGTGGTGCCATAACTTACCCATATATTGGTTTTAGCTATTAAGCATGCACCAAGTTCAACAACATCATTTGAAAAATCTACTAGATAACGTTTTCCCTTTAATACACCCTTAAAAGCAATGGAATCATCACTTAAAGACCGTAACACCAACATCAGTAAATAAGCAATTGTAACCAATTTGGAATAATTGTGAAAGGAAAAGCTAGTCAGAGTCTAGAGATTCCATCAAGAATACATTGGAAATAGAGTGCTCATTGGTGATAGCAATTTTACCTAGACCTTTTACCTTTCCTTGACTCCCATCCCTAAATGTGATTACATCTTATGAGTCCTTGTTCTTTTCATAGGATAAGAACATATTCTTCTCACTCGACATGTGGTTTGTGCATCCGCTATCAATAACCCAACTTGCGCCCCCAGATGCATAAACCTACAAAACAAATTTAGGCCTTGTTCTTAGGTACCTAAATTTAATTGGTTCTCTCATGTTAGTAACAAGCACTTTTGGCACCAAACACAAGATTTTGTGTTCTTGTGCCTTGGTCCAACATACTTGGCAATAACCTTGCTAGGTTTGCGTGTGAGCACATAAGAAGCATCAAAAGTGTGATAAGACATAAATGGATCATTTGATGCATTCTTAACCTTAGCATTAGGCATATGAGAAAATCTAGCTTGAGAAGAAATATGCCTAGCATGTGATTCTGTATTAAATGAAGCATGCATAATATGAGCATGTGAATTACTAGCATTCTTAGCTTGAATATGAGCATTCTTGACATGAGAATGAAATAATAAAACATGAGCATTAACACGAATATAATGGACATTATGAACAATAGGTGCTTTCCCTTTTTCTTTCACAAATTTGGGGAACTCAAGGCCATTTACCTTGATCCTGGTGTTCTCTTCGCCTCCCCTTTGAAAGCCAACATCATCCTTAATCCTAGTGCGTCTACATTCAAATAGACTCCTCTAGCATATTTTATCTTTTCATTATCAATCACAACTTTGCAAATTTTTGCTTGATCCTTTAATTTAGTAAGATGACCATTTAATCTAGCAATCATAGAAACATTTGCAATGCAAGCATCAACATCAACATATTTGCATCTAGTACAAATTGAAACATGCTCAATGGAAGACGAAGATGCATGGCGATCATTCAATTTCACAATCTTAGCATTAAGATCGTCATTTGCACATTGAAGACTAGAAATTGAATCATTGCAAGATATTAGCCCATGGGTCAAAAAATTAATTTTCTCTTTCTCATGAGCAAGGGCCTTTTCAAGTTTCTCATTTTTCTTGGTCTCATCAATGATTTGATCCTCTTGCTTCTTCAAGAGTTCATCCTTCTCATTGATAGCCTTAATCAATTCATTAACTAGATCTCTACTAAGGCCCTTAAACAAACAAGTTCATATCTTCCTCATCACTAGAATCATCATCATCACTCGAGGAAGTATATTTAGGAGAATTTCTTGTGTATACCTTCCTTTTGCTCTTCTTTGCCATGAAACACGTGTGTTCAACCTTAAGGAAGAGGGTGGACTTGTTAAAGGCGAGGGTGATCACGCCTTCATCGTTGGAGTCAGACGAGCTCTCATATGAATCTCACTCCTTGCCGATGTGGGTTTCACCTCGCTTCTTCTTAAAGAATTTCTTATCCACTTTATTATTTCCTTTCTTGTCTTCTTCCCGATCATCATCATCGGCATATGTATAATTTGCAATGAAATGACCGGTCTTGCCACATTTGAAGCAAGCCCTCTTGCCATAGGGCTTGTAGTCCTTGTCCTTCTGGTTCCTTAGGATTTGTCGGAAGCTCTTGATGATAAGAATCATTTATTCATCATCAAGGCTGAAAACATCAATGGTTTCCTCCATGTTTGGGCACTCCTCCTTATTTGTTGCCTTGATGTCAATGACTTGTGGCTCGATGGAGGAGACATTTCCTTGTGCCAAGTCGTTGATATGCTTAGAGTCCTTGACCATCATCTCATGGCTAAGGAACTTCCCAAGCACCTCTTCGAGAGACATCTTCTTATACCTAGGATTCTCATGAATTAAGGTAACAAGAGTAGCACTGTGAGAAGTAAATGACCTTAGCATGAGCCTAAGGACTTCATGGTTTGTCCACTTCTTGCTCCCAAGGTTGCGGACTTGGTTCACCAAGGACTTGAGCCAGTTGTACATCTCTTATGGCCCTTCGCCCTTGTTCATGGAGAACTACCTGAGCTCCCCTTCTAGGGGCTCCAACTTAGTGATCTTGTCACCTTCATGTGTCGTCTTGAGGGTGTTCCAAATCTCCTTGGTCCTCTCTAACCCATTCACTTTGTTGTACTCCTCCCTACACAAAGAAGCAAGAAGTATCGTGGAGGCTTGGGAGTTGTAGAGAATGATTTGTTCTGCCTTCACCAGGTTGTACTCCTTGTCATCGCTAATAGGGATCTCCATTCCTAGTTCAACAACATCTCAAATAATTGGGTGGAGTAAGTATAAATGACCATTTATTTTGTGACTCCACCAAGAATAATCCCCACCATCATAGTGTGGTGGTTTACAAAGAGGAACAAAAAGTAAAGGGGTAGTTGTGTTGAGAGTAATGTGAGAATAATTGAAAGACGTGCGAGAATTGTTTGGTTTAACCATCTTTCATTGATGGCGATGCTTGGAGGAGGATTCACCACTACTTGAGGATGATAGCGATGTTGAGACGTCAGTCTCATAGTAGACCACCTTCTTGATCTTATTCTTGCCATCTCGCCTCTTCTAGGACTTGGAGGACTTGGAACTTGAGTCGATGGATTCTGCGCACTTATCCTTGTGCTTCTCTCCCAAGAGAACCTTCTCGCTCTTGTGGGATCCCTTGTCCAACATTTCTTTGGGTTGTTAGACCCAAATGAAGAGTCAGACTCTGATACCAATTGATAGTTGCCTAAAATGGGGGGTGAATAGGCAACTCCTGAAATTTCAACACTTAAAACAAACTAGGTCTCAAAGTTAGAGGTTATAACGTGATAGAATCAAATAGAAGTAGCAGGGAGAAAGAGAAGTTCTCCTGCACCTGTTTCACAAATGGATGCAGGATTAACATAGAGAGCAATACAAGTTATTTGAATCGAAATCACAAGAGAACTTAGAGAGGGTGAGAGGGAAGAACCAATCACAAGCGAAATCAAAACACACACAAAGACACGAGCAATTTGATTTACTGGAGTTCGGTTCCAAAAAAACTATGTCTCCATTGAGGTGTACCTAAGGACGAGGTCTCTTTCAACCCTCTCAAGCAATTCCATGGATCAAGCTTGATCCCATAGATCTCCTAATTTGAGAGACAACATCTCCACAACTCAGAGCCTCTTGCTAGCCTTTATGATGGAAGAGTCACCAACTTAAGAGCAGATCACAAGCACACTAGCTTTCACTTCGCTTTAGAAATACTCTCTCTAAGCACTTATGCTCAAATATGGTGCTTGGATCTCTTGGAATGGCTTGGAGGTGCTGCACAAGTGTTTAGGAAAGAAAGCACATCTCTTTTTGTTTGTCATGGCCAGCTAATGTGGTATTTATAGCCCAAAATCCCTCAATTAGCCCAAAAAAATCTGTACCTGCCACGAGTGCATTGGACCTCCACTGTTCAAGTCCGGTGCACCATCGGACCTCCTGTCTACTAGCGTAATCAGCGGAAAGTTACCAAGTCTGGTGGCACTGGACTAGTCTAGTGCACCACCAAACCCCACGACATCAGCTGCCATGCCATGTAGATGTTGAAGAATCTGTTGGAGTATGAACTAGCCGTCGAGTCCAATGGATCCGATGCATACCAGACAAGTCAGGTGTGTCGGTCATTTCATCTCTTGAAGAACAGATGTCTTTATGCAAGTGGTCCAATAGACCAGGCCACCAAAGTCCCGTTGATGTCTTCTCTGCACAAGTGGCCTGGTGCTCCACCGTACTAGTCTGATGCACCTGGCCACTGAAGCCTTGATCTACCCTCTCTATGCACTTGGTCCGGTGTGCCAGCAGACTGGTCCAGTGCGCTGCAGACCTGTTGAATTGAAGTCCAAATTGGTAATTCTTCAATTTGAATCGATTGTTCTTGAGAGCATTTGTAACATCCCAAAATCTCAACCCAAGGTTTGGAACCCTAATCTCCTAACCCCCCTTTTTCTGTTTTCTCCCTAAACTCCACCCTTTAGGTCACCTCATCATATGCATACACTTGGATTGTTAGGAGCACCTCACATAGATTATTTTTCAACACTTAAGATTATTTAGCAAATTGTTGATTCAAAAGAAAAGGAAATAAAAAGAAACAAAAATAGAAAATGGAAAAGTGAAATAGAAAACAGAAAAAAGAAAAAGGAAAAACCCTCCCCCCCACTCGGATGGGCTGCTTCTGGCCCAAACCGCGCCCACGCCCGCTTTCTCCCCCCCTCTCCTCCCCGGCCCAAGCGGCCTAGCTGCGCGTGCCCGCACCGCGCCTGACAGCCCAGCCCCACCGGTCAGCGGCTCCACCCCTCCCCCTCGCGCCGCTCTCCCACTGGCAGCCTGGGCCCGCCTGTCAGGACCATCGTCCCGCCCATGCCTTCACCGGCGCGTTCGCCGCCGACCACCGTCGTCCCGTCTCCTCGCCATTAACGCGCGCATCGGCCTCAGCTACCTCCCCGCCACTATACCCGAGCCGTCCCCTCACCCCTCGCCTGCCCGAGCCATCCCATCGTCGTTTGCTCCATCCCCGCCATCATGGCAAGCTCGTCAGCGCTTGCCGTCCCCTCCCTTCCTTCCCCCTCCCGGCCGCCTATAAAATGGTTCGCCTGAGCCCTTATTCCACTACACCAGAACTCAGTCACCCCACCTCCCCTCCCTCGAGCTCAATCGGACTCGGCGCCGTCGTCGCTCCCCTCGCCGGTGAGCTTCGTTCTCTCCTCTCTAGTAGCTTTCGGTCGAATTACTTTAGTGCTTGAGCTCTGCCACTCCCTCACGATCGCAATGCACCCATCCCCACCTCCTATTGCGCTCGGCTGCCTCGCCGGCGACCTCACCGCCGCGAGCGCCCACCACCGCACCGTGGACCGGCCACCCTAGGCCTCCGCCGATCAAATTGACTCCACCCCCGTGATCCCCTACCCCCGCCCGTACCTCGCCACCGCTCCCCCGCCATAGAACCGGACCCACGGCGGAGAACCGTCGCGGGATATCACCGGCGGCCGAGCCCCGGTCAACTTCCCCCCCTCCGTCGCCTGCTCCGCGCCGTTAACCCCTCCTCTCGCTGACGTGTGGGCCCACGCCACGGCGTCGTTCCCCGCCGTCTCCCTGCTGATGGGCCGAGTGGGCCGCCTGCCGCGCGCGCTCGCGTCCGGATGGGCCAAAATCACCCCCGGCCCAGCGAGCAGGAATTCCCTTTTCTTTTTCTTTTCCCATTTATTTTTCCCATTTTCATATATATATATATATTTGTATGCTGATATTTTATGCACCAAAAATAGTTTAAATAAATTATAGGGCACAAAAATAATAAGGTATAAGAATTGGCACACCCCACTAAAGTCACCATGATTGATGTATTGTTCTTATCTGTGTTTGTTAGCAGAAGAGGGACCTGATCCTCCGGAATTTGTAGCCCCGGAAGAAGGGCAGGAACCCGACCCCTCCGAGATAAATCTTTTGTGCCAGGAAAACTTCGACGAAGGCAAGTCCATCCTTCCCTTGATGCATAATTTACCTATTCTCTCTACCAATACCTAAGCCGGGACTAAGGGATGGAATCTATTTGCATGGTGAGCAAGAGAGAGCCCGCATTAACTAATACCTTTTGATCACAAAATATGGGATGGGAAAAGGGTGGTAACCAACGATGTTTTCAAAAGTGTGCGATGAAGGGTATTCACCCTCATCATCTGGTGAGTAGGATGATCAGGGACTCCCTGGTTTAGAGGAGGGCCTAAGGTGATGGCTCAGCTGGTTTAGGCATGAGCAGAAGGATTGTCCTCTCATATAAGGACCGGTTTGTCATCCTTCACTACTTGTACTCATGAAAAGTACAACCACTCGAGGCTGTGTGGGTAGTCACTCGATCTGAACTCGTACGGTCCAACCCCAGGTTATGAAGGCTGGTGAGCAGCGAGAGGATAAGGAGGGGGAATGTTTTGTCCGGTTTGGACATGGCGGTGGCCTAACTCCTTCCGGTATAACTGTTAAAGTTAGGACGTGCGAGGAAGGAAAGAGATTCAGATTCGGATCTCATTGGCCATGAGATCGCAGAGCCAGACTAGTGGGTAAAGTGTACCCCTCTGCGCAGAGTTTAAACCTATTCGAATAGTCCGTGTCCAATGGTATGGATGAGTCTGGTGTGGTATGACAATTAGTATTTCTAAAACAACCGGGAATAGGGAAATACGTGTGTGTGAGTGTGTCTTTAGACAAGAAAATGGTGGCACGAGAACGGGAAGCTCAGTGGTGGTTAAGCAAGTTTAAGCAAGTGTTACTCTATTTCTTCGGGAAAACCCTAAAAACAAGTACTGCCTTTCTCTAAGAAAAAGAAGAGTGACTTCAACTCCACCATATGAAGCATGTATGATATAGGTCTCTTTCTCTTTACGGGAGCCGGGTGGGCTTGCGGAATACCTAGTGTATTCACCCAGATTTATTTATGTTTTTCAGCAGCTGAAGACTTCTTTTCTGCTATGCTTGATTGAGGGGGCTGTGTCTTCACCCAGTTCTGCCTGTGGTCTGGGCTAGTTTATCTTCCACTGCGTTTTATAATTCCGACTCACTCTCGAGCTTGTACCCAGGTATTGTAATAACATTTACTCAAACTCTGTACTATTTGAAGTAAGGAATGTGGTTACTAGCCTCTTGGGACTAGTAATTGTATCACATTTGAGTCCCAAAGGATCGGGAAGCTTTAGGTGGTATCAGAGCCTATAGGACTGGCCGTAGACCGCAGCCCTGACCTTAAAAGTTGCCTTAACAAGAAAACACCTCTTACCCCTAAGAAACACCTTCTCTCCTTTCCCCGATATTAACAGACCCTTCTTTTCTCCTACTAGATGGAAGGCTCTTGGGTCATTAGGACATCCTACTGCTCAGAGGAGGAAGGATTTCCTCACCTCCTACGGAGTTGCGCACTACGCATGGGGATCCGCAAGAAGCCCGAATATGTCTGGAAGGAATACCGCGAAAATGGAATAGAGAAGTGCTCTATGGCGGTCTACCTGGGAGAAAGTCGAAGCTACCCAAACCACCCTCCCTTCCAAGTCACCTTCATCGAGCACCGCTTCCCAGACACTTGCCAAAGTGTTGCCCGAAAAGCCCTTAAACAGCTATGCCAAAACTACAGCAGAGAGATCTTTGAAACCCCCCTTCGTTACTTCCCACCTAGCAACAAAAATACCCCCACCTGGAGGAAAAGACTTCGGGCCCTGTCAGGGAGAGACCCCACCGAGGATGACCCCACCATTGTCTACATGGCCGGATACCTCCACACTCTCGATAACCACTATGATGATCTCTCCTCCCACTGCACCCATCTAAACTCCCAGGTGGAAAGCTTAGAGCAGCAGGTCAAGGAACTTAAGAAGGAGAAGGCATCCCTCCAAGAGTGTCTCGATACAGCAGAAGGCGAGGAGGCCAACACCCGTGAAGCCTACCAAACCCTGAAGTTGGATTACGATCAGAAGCTGAAGAAGCTCGCCCCCACGAAGAAAATCCAAAAGAAGACCAGGAACCAAGGAGGCCAAATTGAGCGAAGGAAGAAGGCCCCTCCGGCACCAGCTCCCGCCAGGATAGAGAATTTGTCCAACATCGAGGATATGTCCCTAGCTAGCCTTGATGACCTCAAGGAATTTGGGGACACTTTAGAAAAAGAGTTCGGTAGTACCTCAGAGAACGCTCGCGTGTACTACGACTTGTAGTAGCTGTATGCTTGTAATGTATTGGTGTAATGAATAAAATAACTTGGTTGAAAACAATTGGCATGTGCATAATAGTGACTCTCTCCCCCTAGCAGATTGCTTTGGATAAAACCACGCCTACCACCTCTGGGATTGGAGCAGGGTTTCCCCTGAGAGCTGAAAGAGAAGCCGGTAGAGAGGAAAGTGAGACCCACCTTCCCGCACCTCCAGAACTACCCTTAGATTTAGCCCAAGTTCTAGCCAACCAAACCCGACTCATCGAGGTCCTCACTTGAAGTCTGGAAAATCAACGTCTGAATGGTGGAAGACCGCAAGACAGGATGGGGGATTTCCTGAGGCTCAAGCCTCCCACGTTTGCCGGATCTAGCAATCCCCTCGATGCTGACGATTGGCTGCGCATGATTAAAAGAAAGCTGGAAGCAATCGGATGCCTGGAAAATCAACGTGTTCAACTGGTTGCTCATCAACTTTCCGGGATGGCCTTAGCCTAGTGGGATACCTTCAATGTCACCATCAGAGATGCTACCTGGGCGGAGTTTGAAACGGCTTTCCAGGAGCACCATGTGCCCCAAGGGATCGTTCAGCTCAAGGAAGATGAATTCCGGGAACTGACTCAAGACGGAAGATCTGTCAGTGAGTACGTGCACAAGTTCACGGAGTTGGCCCGCTACGCGCCGGATGACGTCAGCACCGAAGTCAAGAAGATGGCCCGCTTCCTGAAGGGACTCAGACCAGAACTCAAGACCATCCTAGCTAGCCAAGACTTCCTCAATTTCTCGCATCTCTCCAACAAAGCCATGCAAGTGGAAAGGGCAAAGGAAGAAGAAAAAGGCCATCTCAAGAGGAAATTCCAAGTCCTCCGAGCTCAGCAGCAAGACCGGCACCAGAAAACTCGATCCTTTGGATTTCCACCCAAGGGACCAAGCTTCAGTAGACCAACTGGACCCACTCCGTCACGGTTCAGTCAGCAGAGTCAGAGCTCCTTTCATGCCCCCTCAGTTGCAAGCAACCAACCATCGGCGAATGCGTGTTGGCACTGCGGAGATCCCAGTCACTTCAAGAACAACTGTCCACAGCTGAAGCCATCAGGACCTGCTTACTCCAACTCAGTGAATGGCCCCAAGAATACCTCAGCATCCGCCCCCAAGGCGCCCTCCTCCATCAGCCAGCAGAACAAGACCCAGTATCAAGGAAGGGCACGAGTAAATCACGTCGATGCTCAGGAGGCTCAGCAAGCTCTGGGAGTAGTGCTCGGTGAGTTCCTTGTTGAATTTACTCCCGCTACTATACTTTTCGATTCAGAAGCATCCCATTCTTTTATAGCCACTAGTTTTGTGGAAAAGCATGGCATCCCCTCTACCCCTCTAGAGATTCCCTTGGTCACCCGAACCCTAGGGTCAGACCTTCTATGTTAGCTCAAATGCTCCCAAGTCAGAATCCTTTTAAGTGGGGTAGTATTCTTGGCAGACTTAACCGTCTTGCTGTCCCAAGGGATTGATGTGATCTTAGGAATGGATTGGTTGACCAAGCACAAAGGTATCATCAGTTGCGCAAACAAGACAGTCCTTCTCACAGACCACCAAGGAAAGTCAGTCTCTTGTCAAGCTCAGCCACCCGCCAATGATCCAATGATGTTTAATTTAGCAACAGAAAGCATATTAGTGGTAGAAGAATTCATGGATGTGTTCCCAGAAGAGTTGCCAGAAATGCCACCAGAAAGAGAAGTGGAATTCTACATAGATTTGATTCCTGGAACGGCGCCCATCGCAAAGAGACCATACCGCATGGCTCCTACCGAGTTAGCAGAATTGAAGCTCCAAATCGCAGATCTTCAACAAAAAGGGTACATTCGTCCCAGCTCATCCCTTTGGGGAGCACCAGTCTTTTTCGTCTCTAAGAAAGATGGAAGTATGAGGATGTGTATTGATTACCGATCATTAAATGAAGTCACCATCAAAAACAAGTATCCACTCCCTCGGATCGACGACCTCTTCGATCAGCTTCAAGGGGCCAAATACTTCTCCAAGATAGACCTAAGGTCTGATTATCACCAGTTGAGAATCAAAGAAGCAGATATTCAGAAGACTGCATTTGTCACCCGGTACGGACAGTATGAATTCACAGTGATGCCTTTCGGACTGACAAACGCACCCGCCTTTTTCATGAACCTCATGAACAAAGTGTTTATGGAAGAGCTGGATAAGTTTGTCGTAGTCTTCATTGACGACATCCTTATCTACTCCAAGAACCACGAAGACCATAAGCGTCACCTCCGGACCGTCCTCGAAAAACTCAGGGCACACCAACTTTATGCTAAACTCAGTAAATGTGAATTCTGGTTGGAAAAGATAGCCTTCCTTGGGCATATCTTGACTGCAGAAGGAATAGAAGTAGACCCTTCCAAGGTAGAAGCAGTATCAAAATGGAGGCAGCCATCCAACGTCAGTGAAGTTTGAAGCTTTCTGGGAATGGCAGGATATTACCGCCGCTTTATCAAGGGATTCTCTAGCATAGCAAGACCTATGACCGAACTCCTCAAGAAAGACCATAAGTTTGTGTGGACCCCGAAATGTGAAAGAAGTTTCTAGATCATAAAGGAGAAGCTCACAATCGCACCCGTTTTAGCACTACCGGATATACATCAGGATTTCGTCGTCTTCTGTGATGCCTCGAGGCAAGGCTTAGGGTGTGTGCTTATGCAAAACGAGAAAGTCATTGCTTATGCATCGCGCCTACTTAAGCCGCATGAGTAAAATTATCCCACCCATGATTTGGAATTGGCAGCCATAGTGCATGCCCTGAAGATATGGAGGCACTACCTAATTGGGAACAAATGTCACATCTTCACCGATCACAAGAGTCTGAGGTATATTTTCACTCAGCCAGATCTCAACCTCCGTCAACGAAGATGGCTGGAACTGATCAAAGATTATGACCTTGAGATTCATTATCACCCCGGAAAGGCCAACGTGGTAGCAGACGCCCTCAGCCAAAAACCTTTCGAAATAAAGGGAACCAACTTTTTAGAAGATTGGAAGAAGGAATCAGCTCAACTGAATGCATGTTTGGGAAACAACGGCAGTCTTGAAGTCAAACCAATGCTAGAAGACCTCATATGCAAAGCTCAATGCCTTGACTCAGAGACAACAAGACTTGTGGAAAAAGCTCGCAAAGAACAACTTCCGGACCTCAGGACAGATGAGCAAGGAGCCCTTTGGTTCAAGAATCGTCTGTGTGTACCAAAAGGGGAGGCACGAGAAGTCCTGCTCGAGGAAGCTCACAACTCAGCCTACTCCATCCACCCAGGGACTACCAAGATGTACCTAGACCTCAAAACCAGATACTGGTGGAGAGGGATGAAGAAAGAGATAGCACAGTATGTGGCCCGGTGTGAAACCTGCCAACGAACGAAGGCCGAGCACCAAAAGCCTGCATGCATATTGCAACCCCTCCCAATGCCTGAATGGATGTGGGAAGAAAGAGGCATGGATTTTGTAACCGGACTACCCCGGACGCAAAAAGGGAATGACTCTATCTGGGTGATAATAGACCGTCTTACCAAGGTGGCCCATTTTATCCTAGTAAAAACTACCTTTGGAGGAGCCACCCTTGCCCGAATTTATCTCAAGGAGATAGTCAGACTCCATGGCATTCCAAGAAAGATAGTGTCAGACAGAGGAACGCAGTTCACCTCCAAATTCTGGACAAGCCTTCAGAAAGCTTTGGGCACCAAGCTAGACTTCAGCACCGCCTATCACCCTCAGACAGATGGACAGGCAGAAAGGGTCAACAAGGTCCTCGAAGATCTATTAAGAGTCTGTGTGTTAACATTCGATAGAAGTTGGGAATCCAGTTTGCCTTATGCGGAGTTCTCATATAATAACAGCCATCAGGCAAGCATCAAGATGTCACCGTTCGAAGCATTGTATGGACGAAAATGCCAGACCCCTCTCATGTGGTCCAACGTAGGGGAAAAGGCACTAGAAGGACTTGCCTTTGTCAAAGAGGCTAAGGAGAAAGTTGCCCTGATCCGCAGAAGATTACTTGAAGCTCAAAGTCGGCAGAAGAGTTATGTGGACAACATACGGAGAGAACTCAAATTTGAGGAAGGAGACTTCGTCTACCTCAAGGTCTCCCTGATGCGTGGTGTCAGAAGGTTCCAAGTGAAAGGAAAGCTAGCACCACGATTCGTCGGCCCCTATCCCATCATTCACAAAGTGGGACCCGTAGCATACCGTCTTGAACTACCAGAATCATGTCTGATATCCACAATGTGTTTCACATGTCCCAGCTCCGCAAATTCCTGCAAGCACCAGAAAATCACATCGAAGAAGAGGCAATACAGATTCAGAAAGATCTTCAGTACCGTGAGAAGCCAGTAAAGATTCTTGACTCAGCAGTCCGGAAGACCCGCAACTCAGAAGTGAAACTCTGTAAAGTTCAGTGGAGCAGAGAAGGAGAAGAGGAAGCTACATGGGAGAGTGAGGACTCTTTGAGGAAGAAATACCATTATCTTTTCTCAAATCCAGCCTAAATCTCGAGGGCGAGATTCCTTTAAGTGGGGTAGGTTTGTAACATCCGAAAATCTCAACCCAAGGTTTGGAACCCTAATCTCCTAACCCCCCCTTTTTTCTATTTTCTCCCTAAACTCCACCCTTTAGGTCACCTCATCATATGCATACACTTGGATTGTTAGGAGCACCTCACATAGATTATTTTTCAACACTTAAGATTATTTAGCAAATTGTTGATTCAAAAGAAAAGGAAATAAAAAGAAACAAAAATAGAAAATGAAAAAGTGAAATAGAAAACAGAAAAAGAAAAAGGAAACCCCCCTCGGCTGGGCCGCTTCTGGCCCAAACCACGCCCACACCCGCTTTCTCCCCCCCTCTCCTCCCCGGCCCAAGTGGCCCAGCTGCGCGCGCCCGCGCCGCGCCTGACAGCCCGGCCCCACCGGTCAGCGGCTCCACCCCTCCCACTCGCGCCGCTCTCCCACTGGCAGCCTGGGCCCGCCTGTCAGGACCATCGTCCCGCCCATGCCTTCACCGGCGCGTTCGCCGCCGACCACCGCCGTCCCGTCTCCTCGCCATTAACGCGCGCATCGGCCTCAGCTACCTCCCCGCCACTGTACCCAAGCTGTTCCCTCACCCCTCGCCTGCCCGAGCCATCCCGTCGCCGTTTGCTCCATCCCCGCCATCATGGCGAGCTGCTCAGCGCTCGCCGTCCTCTCCCTTCCTTGCCCTTCCCGGCCGCCTATAAAAGGGTCCGCCCAAGCCCTTGTTCCACTACACCAGAACTCAGTCACCCCACCTCCCCTCCCTCGAGCTCAATTGGACTCAGCGCCATCGTCGCTCCACTCGATGGTGAGCTTTGTTCTCTCCTCTCTAGTAGCTTTCGGTCAAATTACTTTAGTGCTTGAGCTCCGCCACTCCTTCACGCTCGCAATGCACCCATCCCCACCTCCTATTGCGCTCGGCTGCCTCGCCGGCGACCTCACCGTCGCGAGCGCCCGCCACCGCTCCGTGGATCGACCACCCTAGGCCTCCGCCGGTCAAATTGACCCCACCCCCGTGATCCCCTACCCCCGCCCGTACCTCGCCACCGCTCCCCCGCCACAGAACCGGACCCACGGCGGAGAACCACCGCGGGATTTCACTGGCGGCCGAGCCCCGGTCGACTTCCCCCCCTCCGTCGCCCGCTCCACGCCGTTAACCCCTCCTCCTCTCGCTGACGTGTGGGCCCGCGCCACGGCGTCGTTCCCCGCCGTCTCCCCCGCTGATGGGCCGAGTGGGCTGCCTGCCGCGCGCGCGCGCTCGCGCCTGGATGGGCCAAAATCACCCCCCGGCCCAGCGAGCAGGAATTCCCTTTTCTTTTTCTTTTCCCATTTCTTTTTCCCATTTTCATATATATATTTGTATGCTGATATTTTATGCACCAAAAATAGTTTAAATAAATTATACGGCACAAAAAAAAGGTATAAGAATTGGCACACCCCACTAAAGTCACCATGATTGATGTATTGTTCTTATCTGTGTTTGTTAGCGGAAGAGGGACCCGATCCTCCAGAATTTGTAGCCTCGGAAGAAGGGCAGGAACCCGACCCCTCCGAGATAAATCTTTTGTGCCAGGAAAACTTCGACGAAGGCAAGTCCATCCTTCCCTTGATGCATAATTTACCTATTCTCTCTAGCAATACCTAAGCCGGGACTAAGGGATGGAATCTATTTGCATGGTGAGCATGAGAGAGCCCGCATTAACTAATACCTTTTGATCACAAGATATGGGATGGGAAAAGGGTGGTAACCAACGATGTTTTCAAAAGTGTGCGATGAAGGGTATTCACCCTCATCACCTGGTGAGTAGGATGATCAGGGACTCCCTGGTTTAGGGGAGGGCCTAAGGTGATGGCTCAGCTGGTTTAGGCGTGAGCAGAAGGATTGTCCTCTCATATAAGGACCGGTTTGTCATCCTTCACTACCTGTACTCATGCAAAGTACAACCACTCGAGGCTGTGTGGGCAGTCACTCGATCTGAACTCGTACGGTCCAACCCTAGGGTTATGAAGGCTGGGGAGCACCGGGAGGATAAGGAGGGGGAATGTTTTGTCCAATTTGGACATGGCGGTGGCCTGACTCCTTCCGGTATAACCGTTAAGGTTAGGACATGTGAGGAAGGAAAGAGATTCAGATTCTGATCTCATTGGCCATGAGATCGTAGAGCCGGACTAGTGGGTAAAGTGTACCCCTCTGTGTAGAGTTTAAACCTATTCGAATAGTCCGTGTCCACTAGTATGGACGAGTCTGGTGTGGTATGACAATTAGTATTTCTACAACAATCGGGAACAGGGAAATACGTGTGTGTGAGTGTGTCTCTGGAAAAGAAAATGGTGCCACGGGAGCGGGAAGCTCAGTGGTGGTTAAGCAAGTGTTACTCTATTTCTTCGGGAAAACCCTAAAAACAAGTACTGCCTTTCTCTAAGAAAAAGAAGAGTGACTTCAACTCCACCATATGAAGCATGTATGATATAGGTCTCTTTCTCTATACGGGAGTCGGGTGGGCTTGCGGAATACCTAGTGTATTCACCCAGATTTATTTATGTTTTTCAGTAGCTGAAGACTTCTTTTCTTCTATGCTTGATTGAGGGGGCTGTGTCTTCACCCAGTTCTGCCTGTGGCCTGGGCTAGTTTATCTTCCACTGCGTTTTATAATTCCGGCTCACTCTCGAGCTTGTACCCTGGTATTGTAATAACATTTACTCAAACTCTGTACTATTTGAAGTAAGGAATGTGGTTACTAGCCTCCTGGGACTAGTAATTGTATCACATTTGAGTCCCAAAGGATCGGGGCGCTTCAGCATTCCTATGACTTAGACAAATATTTCCAGAGTCTTTCCAACTAGTCTAAGTCATAGTTTCTTCACTTGGTTGATTCATCCAACTCATTTTCTTGTTTTGGCTAAAACTATCCTCCAAGTGCACCTTTTCCAAAACCTGAACTTCTGAACTCCCTAAGGTGCTCAAACACATTCCTAAAGGAATTTAGAATATCCAAACTTTTGAACTAGTCATAACTCATCTTATCCAAGTTTTGCCCTTGCAAGCCTAGGTTTAAGCCAATTCTTGCATTAAATCCATCAATTTGTCCCTTATGATCCTGCACTCATATACTTAGCAAACTAGTTAGATCACAATGTTGTATTGCTCATCAAGCACCAAAACAAGCGTAGAAATGGCATATAACACATTTCCCTTTCAAATAGTTTGCTCTTCAGTATTAATGCAGGACCCACTTCTCTCTCTCATTAAGCTTCTTGGTTTTTGTGTTTAAGCCAGCTGTAAGTTTACCGCCTACTTCTCCTCTCTCCTCTTCACTCTCCTCCACCTCAACATTTAACCAACTTATAGCCTCTTATTATACTTGCTCTTAGAATGCTAAGAGAACACCAAAGAACCAACCAACAGATATTTATAGAGCTCCCAAAAACCCACCAAGCCCAAGTGTGAATGAGCCCTGCCCATCCACAAATCTCGGCTAGATTAAAAAAACTAGCAACAAAAATTTCTACGCTGATAGTGAGAGTCAATACGCTCACTCTCATGAGTGTTGAGTCACACACCTAACTGGCTTGTCGTTTTTATCCTCTCATGAACTGTCATGAGTAACCTAATATGATGCTTTCCTCCTACGACACGAATGTCACCACCACCAGCAACAAGAGAGGTGGAGACTCCTCCTTATGGTGTGGTTCACTGATTATGGGGAGATGCTACAGGTGGAGCATGGGCAAACTGAGTTCATATGCTTAGACTACTCTACAAAGTAGGAACTCCCATAAGAGTTTGTGTTGTTGTCGTTGTTGAAGCACCATTAGGCGCTACCCATCATGTCCACCCTAGCGTGACAACTCATTATGGTGCCCCATGTCAGGCTTCCATGAGGGACACAATTGTGCATGCTACCAAGGCATGCACCTTGCTCATGCAAGTATCTCATAAAAGTGTTGGTTCAGTTAGAATTACGAGATAACCACAAAGGATTTATAGAACTTCATCAAAATATGCTACCAAGTACATATAACTTTCATTGAATGATATCCTTCTTAGGAAGAAGCTTCTTCATCATCAAAATCTTCATATCTATGTCTTTGATGGTTGACTTCTAAAACTCGTGAGGGAGGCGGCTATAGTTGTGCACTCACGGTTGAGACAGGAGGATTTGAGCTAGATTTTGAAGAATTGAGCATGAGAGCACGACAGAAGCAGAAGAGGCACTCAGATTTTGCGACGGTGGTGGAGGAGAGGAATGCTCGAGAGTTAGGGTTTGCATAACCCTAGAAGCTAGTGAATATGGTATTTACGATCTAACGGAGGAATGTGAAGCATCACTGTTGGGGACTTGTTCTCAAATGCTATGAATCAAGAACAAGGCAACACAGTGTTAAAGGTTAATATCCTTCGTCCTTCGAAGCATTATTTCCCTTAGGATATAACGATCTTCGGACGAAGGTGATGAAGGACGTACCTTCATCATCATGATAAGTGGTAATGAAAGACAAAGCATATGAAATATGAAAGATAACATGAACAATCATATAACATTATTCACATATCTTCATTATATAAATTCAAGTATTAAATACTATATTTAATCACATTTATACCTTCGGCTTGATAGAAGGCAAAAAATCCAAGCGTTGCGCACGAGCGAGTACAAGATAGCGTGAACACTACAGGGGTACTGTTCATCTATTTATAGGCACAGGACGCAGCCTGTGAGAAATTACATTCATGTCCTTTACAAAGGTTCACAATCATAATACAAGTTATCATGGGCCGATTGGTCATTTCATCTTTAAGTCGCTGCATTTGGAAATGTACTCCGAAGCCCTTTGATTGATAGCTTTGGCTTTGTGCCAGTCTTCCGAAGGTGTTTCTTCTTATGGAATCTTCGGCGACGAAGCAGACCTCCAACAGTAGCCCCTTCATGGTGCCAGATCGTTTTTCGTAACGAGCTCGACCCGTGAAATACTCTCTCAGGCTTCAGAATGCCGAATGTCCAAAAACACCTTCCCTAAGCTCGTTGCCGGGAAACGATTTAAATATTCTGAGTGAAGGATGGTCCCACCATGCAACGGGTACGCGCGATCTGGTGATTCAGCTTCTTGGGCACTATGGTCCACCGTTCAGCGAGTGCGGGTGACTGTTCAGCGGGTGCGAGCGACTTGACGATTCACCTTCCCACCTGCAGCACTATATAAACAGACGAGTAGTTGTGAAGTTACCACAACATTTACTGCTATTGTACTGTTGTGCTGCCAAAAAATTTGACCACCGCCGAAGCTTATTCACTGTATTCTCAGTCAAAGGATCACTTTGCTCTAGCTTCGTGAAAAGAGGGAGCTTCGTCAAAAATACTCAACTTCGTTAAAACGCAAGAAATTCAACATCAAATGGCCAGAGTGCGCTCAACAGCTAGGGTTACACATGACAGAGAGGAAACCGAAGCTGCTAAAACTGCTCCGATCTCCGAAGTTATGAAGCGGTCGGGACTAGTTGTAAGGGAGGGCGCTCCTGACAAAGGCGCCCCTGCTACTGAAGCAGAGCAGGCAGACATTGAAGAAGGTGATATTGGTGAAGAAGAGATTGATTATAACACCGCTATGCCATCGAAATCCAGCCATTTGGATTTTGGAAAGTCAACTGTGTCTGAAGCTGATATGGCTATGATGACGAAGCTAGGCTACTTCAGAGAAGCCGACAAGGGGTTGATTCGCTTTGGTGGGGAAGAAACTATCCCGAAACCAGAAAATGATGAAGTGGTGGTCTTTAAGAGCTTCTTCAAAGCAGGGCTGAGATTTCCTCTACACGGGATGATTGGAGATGTCTTGGAAAATTTTGAGATTTACCTTCACCAGCTGACCCCTAAAGCCATTGTTAGGCTCAGCATTTACATCTGGGCCCTCCGAAGTCAAGGGGTGGAGCCACTCGCCGAAGCCTTCTGCCGAGTACATGAACTTCACTATCAGACGAAGGCTAGGGAAGACGGACTGCATGAGAAGTTAGGATGCTACAACTTTGCTTATCGCAAAGACATGAAGACACCGGTCGTCAGCTATCGCACTAAATGGCCAACCGGTTGGAAATCTGAATGGTTTTATGTTAAAATTGATGAGAAAAAAGAGAAGCTAGTACAGAGCCCGCTGGAGTTAACCTTCGGGCTGACTAGGCCTCAGTGCAACATGACGCCGGGGGCACCATGCCTAGATGATGTGTATGAGTTTAGAGTTATATATGAACACATTGGAACTAGGGATTTAGGTCAAGAATACTTGGCCAATCGAGTATTCCCAACGCTAAGGGAATGGGGTGCGCCGAAGCTTGAAGGAGAGAAGAAGAAAAATGAGCTCGTTCGGCTGCCCTATCATTTCAAGTTCAAACAACACTTCAAAGAGCCTTGCCAAGAATGGCTGGATACAATTGAAGTTATGTGCAACGAGATTTTGGGCAATTATACGAGAAAAGAAGATCAGTTGATGACTGCAGCCTTCGGCACCCGACCGAAGCAAAGATTGAATCGGGTAATGGATGCCCTGAATTTTGAATATCCAGACTATGAGCGATTGAACAAGGGTGCCGAAGGGCAGAAAAGAAAAAGAATTGTTAGTGTTGTGGGCAGACAGGCTGCTAGAATGGTGAAAGAGGATGAAGAAATCATGAAGAAGAGAAAATTGAGCCCTGAGCCAAAGGTAGTCGCTTCGAAGAAAAGAAAAGCTACGGCCCCGAAACAGAAGGCAACTTATAAGGAAGAAGAGGCTCCTTCAACACCTTATGCTGCCAACGTGGAAGAAATTCTAAAGGAAATGACTGAATCCTTGCCTAACAAGCTAAGTCCACTGGGGCCACATCTGACGAAGCTTTTATAGAAGAAAAAGGAGCCCTCGACAACGAAGAAGTCTGCTGGGCCGAAAAAACGAAGAATTATTACTGTGACAGAGGCCATTGAAGAAACACTACCACCAGCTTCGGCATTAAAAGCACCAGCTGTTGAGAGCGCTGCATCTACCGAAGCTGCACCTGCTGAAGCCGCAATTGCCGAAGCTGCAACGGCCAAGGATGCAAATTTAGAAAGCACACTTTCTGATATAGATCAAATACTTCTGGATATGGCCGCAGAAGAAGCTGCTATAGCCTCCAAAGAAACCATGGCTACAGTGCCTGGGAAAGAAAAGGAAATAGTCGAAGATACTTCAGAAGATTTCAACTTTCAAAACTTAATTGGACAAGAATTGTCGAAAGCTGAAAAAGAAGAATTGAGAGACTATGCCATATCCTGCGGGTATCAACCAGGGGCGCTACTCTTCGACGGTATTGATGATGAGAGCTTAGGTTGTGTCCGAGACCAAACCGGGGCGAAGGTTATCGGTACTCTATCGAAGAGTATTGGTTTTCCGAAGCTTGAGACCGATATCAGCCTCTACCGACGACAGCATATCATCGGTAGTTTATTCTATTCCAATTTCAAGGTAAAAACTTTTCTTCGACTCTTCATTATTTTTAATAACGAAGGTATTTTCTAACAAAGGTTGCTTCTTTATAGAGTATGTTATTGAGCAAAGCTTTGAGGATGCAACAGGACCTTGAAGATAAAAAGCACGAAGTTATAATTGAAGGGTTAGAAAGCAAAATAAAAGATCAAATAGCTGCTCTTGAAAAGAAAGATGTCGAACTTCGAACAATAGAAAGTTTACTGGCAGAAGCTGAAGCCAAAATTGCAAAGTTGGATAAGGAGCTTCTCTCAAAATCAGAGAGTTTCGAACAAGAAAAACAGGAATTTGATACAAAGTTTGCGGCTGAGGCTGAAAAAAGTTCAAATTTGCAAAAATCATTGAAAGAGCTTCAAGATAAATGTCTAGAGTTCAGCAACCAATGCGTGTAGCGGCTCAGGCAGATCTTCAACTCGGTTGGAGCCAGCTCTGAGAAATTTAGTCCTTCGGTTGAAGACCTGCCAGGGACCTTCGAACACATTGAGGGTGAAGTTGATGCTCTTGATGAAGTTATAGCTGGACACGGTGATTTCTGTGCCCTGCTAGCTTCTCGGGGCACAGCTGTTGCCTTCATGAAGTCTGGTTGCACGCATAGAAAAATTGTTAATAGACCAAACTTCAGCTTATCACCAGCAGATCTGATTGATATCCCCAGCCTAGCTCGAAGCATAGGAAACAGATTCATAAAGCAAATATGGACGAAGGGTTGGCGAAGCCTAGCTGGTGACGAAGCTCGAAGTCATCTTAAGCTGGTAATAAAATCATGCCTTGTGCTTACCTTTTCCTTGAAACTTGGATTTTCCTTATAATGCTTCGATATGTACAAGATGACGAAGCTGAAGAACACAGAGCCGAAGCTTAGCAGGCAACCCGAAGCTCAACAGATGGTGATGAAGCTGAAATATCTAGCTATGGAAAAATTCTAAGAAAACTTTTGTATTAACCCTTGTAAAGAATATTGTAATTTAAGAATCAGATTCTACTCTGTAAATTTGTCCATACATTGTAATATATTTTTACCTTTCCATCGATGTATGAAATGCTTTGATGTGGTCGAAACCTGTATTTTTGAGCCGAAGCGAAAAACACCTTCCCTTCTTTTCGTACACAACGAAGCATGAATCTTCTTCTTGAAGCTGTATGCTTAGAGCTGAAGCAACTGTCTGTATCTGTATGATGTGATGATGATCCTATGTATGTCTAAATGAATATTTATGAATGCAATATATGATGTAATGTATCGTGCAAATGAATGCCCAAACACATACATTCGAAGCTTCATCCACAAACTTCATTCCCTTAGAAATGACTGAAATCTCTTTGCCGTTTATTTTTCGGCTACACCGCTTATTTTTCGGTGTAAGTTCTGCATCCCCTTAGGAACGACTTTTGAACTTCTTCGCCTTCTATTTCGACGGTATTCGCGTTGACTTTTCGCGCTTCGCCTTATATTTCGGCGGTATTTGGCTCTGCATTCCCTTAGGAACGACTTTTGAGCAGAAAATTTACGTTGCGCTCCCTTAGGAACGGCTTTTTGTAGCTTCGTTATGCTCGTGCTCAAATTTTACATTTACATATTTGGGGGATATTGATCTCATGGAGCTGAATAAGAAAAGAAAAAATTACAAACTATGGCCCCATTAAAAACCTTTCTCCCCCTTTGGAAAGGAAAAGGGTGCCATAGAAAAATGAAAAAGATTACATCAATCTATACATAATACCGTCGAATCTCATCCGCGTTCCAAGATCTAGGAATGTCATTGCCATCCATATCCTTTAATCTGTAAGAACCAGGCCTTGACGAAGATACTACCAAAAAAGGTCCTTCCCACTTCAGCTGTAGTTTGCCTACTGTGTCCGGATTAGCCACTCTCCGAAGCACCAAATGTCCTGGCTTGATATTTTTCAGTCGAACTTTTCTGTCACGCCATTTTATTGTTTCGGCTTGATATTTATTAATATTTTCCATAGCCTGAAGTCTGACCCCTTCTATAGTGTCTTTTGCCACATGATAATCAGCTTCGTCTTCTGCCGAAGCTGTTATTGACCCTGTTTTAGCTTCTTCTGGAGTTATAGCTTCGTCGCCAAATAGTAACTTGAATGGCGTGAAACCTGTTGATCTTGATACAGTCGTATTGTGGCTCCACACCACTTTAATCAACTCTTCTGGCCACTTTCCTCTGGGCTGATTAAAAAATAACTTCATTATTCCTGTCATTATAATACCATTTGCTCTTTCGACAAGTCCATTTGACTCTGTATGTCTGACTGACGCAAAATGAATCTTCGTGCCAATCTGATCACAGAATTCCTTGAAAGCTTCGACATCAAATTGTGTTCCATTGTCTATAGTGATAACCTTCGGCATGCCGAAGCGACAAACAATGTTTTGCCAGAAGAATTTCTGGACTGTGACCGAAGTTATTGTGGCCAAAGGCTTCGCCTCAATCCACTTGGAAAAATATTTTATCGCCACCACAACATATTTTAAATTGCCTTGTGCTGGTGGAAGTGGACCTAACAAATCCAGGCCCTATCTTTGCAATGGCCAAGTTGGTTGTATTAGTTGGGTTAGCGACAAAGGTTGTTTCTGGTCTCTTGCACATTTTTGACAATTTTCACACTTTTGAACCAGATCCGTTGCATCCGAAGCTGCCTTCGGCCAATAAAATCCTTGTCTGAAGACCTTCCCCAGCAAAGGTCTAGATCCAATATGAGATCCACACAAGCCTGCGTGTATTTCCTTCATCAGCTCTATACCTTCGGTTCTGGATAGACACATGAGAAGTGGAGAGCAAACTCCATGTTTGTATAACTCCCCTTTTATTATTACATATGGTCTTGTTCTTGCCTCCATTCTCTTATTATAAGCTTAGTCATCTGAAAGGCAGTTACCTTGGAGAAAAGATATAATCTTAGTCCTCCAATACTCACTATGAACAGGAGATATATTGAGCACTGCTCTTTCAAGAAGTTCCACTGAAGGTACTCTTATTGTCTCAAAGAATACTTCCGAAGGTAGAGGCAGCCCCTGTGCCGCTGACTTGGCTAGTAGATCAGCGTGCTCGTTTTCTCCTCGTGGAATATTCTTGACAGAAAACCCTTCGAAAGAAGCTTCAAGCCTTCGAACTGTGTCGAGGTATTTCTCAAGCTTTGGGTCTCTTGCCCTGCAACTCTTGTCAACATGACCAGAAATAACTTGGGAATCGGTTTTAAGGACCGCCCTTCTTATCCCCATTGCTTTTAACTTCCGAAGCCCCAAAAGCAAAGCTTCGTATTCAGCAATATTATTTGTGCAGTTGAAGTCAAGCTTTATTGCATAGCATGTTCTGACTTTGGAAGGTGCAACTAAGACGGCAGCCGCACCTGCCCCGAAGGTTCCCCAGAAACCGTCGCAGAACACTGTCCAAGCTTCGACATCTTTATTTGCTTCTTCTTCCTGAGCCCCTGGAGTCCAATCAGCGATGAAGTCTGCTAACGCCTGGGACTGAATTGAGGATCTATGCACATAATCAATGCTGAATTCGTTGAGTTCCGCAGCCCACTTTCCAATTCTTCTAGTAGCTTCTCCGTTCCTCATGATATCCTTCAGAGGCTGTGATGAAGGAACAATTATATGGAATGCTTGAAAATAATGTCGAAGCTTCCTGGAGGCCATTAAGACAGCATACAACACCTTCTCCAACTCTGTATATTTTTTTATAAGCTTAGAACTTCGGAGACAAAGTATACTGGGGCTTGCTTTTTTATTTGTCCTTCCAATTTCTCCTGCACAAGCGCTGCATTCACTGCAGAGTGCGAAGCTGCCACATACAACAGTAACGGAGCCCCTGGCGCAGGTGGAGTTAATGTTGTTATATCAATTAAGTATTGCTTCAGCTCTTAGAAGGCTTTCTGTTGAGCTGGGCCCCATTGAAAGACTTCGGCTGACTTTAGTATTTCAAAGAATGGCAAGTTTCTTTCTGTTGATCTAGATATAAATGTATTCAATGAAGCCAGCCTTCCTGCTAGTCGTTGGGCCCCCTTCTTTGTGCTCGGCGGTTCTATTCGAAGGATGGCTTCGATCTTGCTTGGATTAGCTTCAATCCCCTTCATTGAAACCAGACAGCCAAGGAACTTACCCTTCTTCACTCTAAAGACACACTTTTCAGGATTTAATTTCAGGCCAGCTTGTCTGAAATTAGCAAATGTTTCTTACAGATCAGTGATGTGATTTTATTGCTTCGTGCTTTTTACTATGATATCATCAACATATGTTAGCACATTTCTGCCTATCTGGGAATGAAGGACCTTGGTCGTCATCCTGCTGAAACTGCATCCAGCATTTTTGAGCCCCTCAGGCATCCGAAGATAGCAATAGGTTCCACTGGGAGTTATGAAGCTAGTCTTCGGCTCATTCCTTCTTCATCCATATGTGATGATATCCTGAGTAGCAATCCAGAAGACTCATAAGTTCTGAAAAAGCTGCTGCATCCACAAGAGAGTCTATCCTTGGTAATGGAAATTCGTCCTTCGGGCAGGCCTTGTTGAGATCTGTGAAATCAATACACATTCTCCATTTGCCATTAGCATTCTTCACCATAACAGTATTGGCTAGCCACTCTGGATATTTTACTTCTCTGATGACACCAACACTGAGAAGTCTTTTTACTTCATTCCGAGCACCTTCGGCTTTATCATCAGACATTTTCTGAAGCCTTTGCTTTCTGGGCCTCAAGGATGGATCGACATTGAGTGAATGTTCGATGACATCCCTGTTGACACCACAGAGATCATTGGCCGACCATGCAAAAACATCTTTTTTGTTGAATAAAAATCTTATCAAAGTTTTTTCCTGCTCTTCAGATAATTGAGACCCCAGCAGTACTTTCTGCTCTGCTATGTCTTCACACAGAAGCATGGGCTTCGGCTGATCAGTAGAAGCAGCCTTCTCTCTTCTGTACTTGTACTGCTCACAGGCTTCGGCTCCATCTATATTGTGGATGGCTTTTGAGTCTGTCCAATTTCCCTCAGCCTTCCTAGCAGCTTCCTGACTTCCATGAATTGCAATAGGCCCTTGTTCCGAAGGTATCTTCATGCATAGGTATGCTGGATAAAGAATTGCTTCGAAAGCATTAAGTGTCCCACGTCCAATAATTGCATTGTAGGGGTATTCCATGTCAACAATATTAAACACAACCTGTTCAGTCCTTGTGTTGTAGACAAATCTGAAGGTCACTGGCATTGTGATCTTGCCAAGTGCTACGATCTGCCTTCCTCTGAAGCCACAAAGAGGGTGTGTAGCATCATGAATCTTGTCCTCTGGCTCTTGCATCTGTCTGAAGGCCTTAGCAAATATGATATCCGTTGCACTGCCTGTATCAACCATAACATTGTGGACTAGAAATCCCTTGATGACACAAGATATAACCATAGCATCATTGTGAGGGTAATCCTTGAGCTGAAGGTCCTCCTGGGAGAAGGTGATTGGGATGTGGGACCATTTTGACTTGATGAAGGGTCCTTGCACCCCAACATGCTACACCCTTCTTTGAGCCTCCTTCTTCTGCTTCTTGTTGGCCGGTTCTAAACATGAACCGCCTGTTATCAAGAGCACCATCTTCGTAGCCGAAGCTACTTCAGCTTCATTGTCGAACGAAGCCATCAGATCAATCAGTGGAAGTGAGTTCACCGGAGGTGGGCGCCAATGTTGGGGACTTGTTCTCAAATGCTATGAATTAAGAACAAAGCAACACAGTGTTAAAGGTTAATATCCTACGTCCTTTGAAGCATTATTTCCCTTAGGATATAACGATCTTCGGACGAAGGTCATGAAGGACGTACCTTCATCATCATGATAAGTGGTAATGAAAGACAAAGCATATGAAATATGAAAGATAAAATGAACAATCATATAACATTATTCACATATCTTCATTATATAAATTCAAGTATTAAATACTATATTTAATCACATTTATACCTTCGGCTTGACAGAAGGCAAAAAATCCAAGCGTTGCGCACGAGCGAGTACAAGATAGTGTGAACAGTACAGGGGTATTGTTCATCTATTTATTGGCACAGGATGCAGCCTGTGAGAAATTACATTCATGTCCTTTACAAAGGTTCACAATCATAATACAAGTTATCATGGGTCGATTGGTCATTTCATCTTTAAGTCGGTGCATTTGGAAATGTACTCCAAAGTCCTTTGATTGATAGCTTCGGCTTTTTGCCAGTCTTCTGATGGTGTTTCTTCTTATGGAACCTTCGGCGATGAAGCAGGCCCCCAACAATCACATAATGTTGAAGCTAGAAGCACCGGGGGAAGCTAAAGCGGTACATGGAAGATGAAGCAGTATGCAGATTCTAAGCACCAGTTTAGTGGTTTTTGGCCGAGTAATGAACAATAAAAGGTTGAGTCCTAAGATTCGAGGGTTGCACTTTGGCATAGATAACTCGACAACTAGAAGGAACAACCCAAAAACAACATTAGCAGTATCTGTAGGCAACTTCTAATCGACATAGTCCAACTTACTCGAGTTGACAACTCTACTAAGTCAGGCATGGGGCTGCTATTAAGGATATATATCAGGGGTACCCAAAACACATCAACAACGATGACATTGACTAGTGGGACTTAGTAACTTAGACTTGGTCAAGGGACTTGGACTCAAATTTGGACTTAGTAACTTAGACTCAAACGCTAGGGAACTCACCCCACATGTCAGAATAGGATCAACATGTATAAACAAATCAGGAAGATGATGATTCATGATAAGAGCTATATCTTTATATCAACTACATATCCAAATTCATAAGGGAATCCACATGTAAATATATAGATTGATCTCTGAGAGCACCTAGAGGGGGGGGGGTAAATAGGTGATCCTGTAAAATCAAACACTAAATAGCCACAAAACTTAGTTATAGAAGTGTTAGTGCGACTAAGTAGCTTTGAAGCGAGTTCTTGTGAACACAATAATCACAGAGAAAGCAACACAAGAGACACACGATTTTTATCTCGTGGTTTGGCCAAGTAACACTTGCCTACTTCCACGTTGTGGCGTCCCAATGGACGAGGGTTGCACTCAACCCCTTTCAAGTGATCCAATGATCAACTTGAATACCACAGCTTTCTTTCTTATAGTCTTTCTCCCATTTGCGAGGAATCTCCACAAGTTGGAGCCTCTCGCCCTTACTATAGAGATCACAAAGAAGGCACAAGAGTAAGGCTAGGAGAGCAACACACATAGCACACAAATCCGCAGCACACACACGCACACAAGCCAAGACTTGAGCTCGAAACGTAGCACAGAGAGTTCACAACTCGAACGGAGCTCAAATCACTAACACAATCGATCAAATGCGTGGAGGGTGAGTGTGGGAGGCTTAGAATGCTTAGTGAATGCTTAGGTGTCTCCTCCATGCGCATAGGGGTCCCTTTTATAGCCCCAAGGCAGCTAGGAGCCGTTGGAGACAAACTTGGAAGGCCATCATTGCCTTCTGTCGAGTGGCGCACCGGACAGTCCGGTGCGCCACCGGATAGCTATTGTAGCCTATCCGGTGCGTGATTGCCTTCCAAATCGGGCACAGACGACCGTTGCAGCTCCGGGCCCGTTGGCGCACCGGACAGTCTGGTGCCCCCTGCCGACCGTTGGAGCTGCCACGCGTCGCCCGCAGATTTCGCGGCCGACCGTTGACGCTGGCGACCGTTGGCTCACCGGACAGTCCGGTGAATTTTAGCCACGTCGCCTTTCTTCATTCCCGAGAGCAACGAGTTCGCCGCGGATGACCCACCGAACAGTCCGGTGCCCCACCGGACAGTCCGGTGCCCCATCGGACAGTCCGGTGAATTTTAGCCGTACGCCACCGTCGAAGCCCGAGAGCGGCAAGTTCACGTGGACCAGCCTGGCGCACCGGACACTGTCCGGTGCACCACCGGACAGTCCGGTGTACCAGGCCGAATAGGAATTTGGCTGCACACAGCCAAGTCTTTTGCAATTCGATTCTCTTCTTCTTAGCACTGTTTCTAGCACTTAGATAACCTCATTAGTATTCAAAAACAATTGTACTAAGTCTAGAAACATACCTCATGCCTTGATTTGCACTTTTCAACCTTTGGCACATTAGGACTTAAAGAATATGTGTCGGGCATCTAATCACCAAAATACTTATAGAAATTGCCCAAGGGCATATTTCCCTTTCAATCTCCCCCTTTTTGGTGATTTATGCCAACACATCAAAAAGCAACAAAAAACGTGCAACATCAATTCAATTTGAAGATCCAATTGTTTTGACTCTAGTTTGGCATATTTGGATCTCTCTTTGCCACCACTTGGTTTGTTTTTGCAAATCAAATTCATTTTCCTATCTCTAAGTAAAACACACTTGTTTGGGCACAAAGAGAGATATTCCAAGAGTGAAATTGATCAAGTGTTAAAAACTCCCCCTTTTCCCACAATCAAAATTCTCCCCCATAAGAGACCAAATTTTGCAATAAGAGCATTTTGAATAAATCAAAAATTCTAACTCTATTATTTTTGAAATTCACAAGTGGTAGCTGATCCATTTGCTTGCTTTGGCCTTAATTTCTCCCCCTTTGGCATTAAACACCAAAACAGGATCATTTTTTGCCCTGTAACCCCATTGCCTCACCAAAAATGTCAATTAAGTGCAAAAAGGCAATGAAATTGCAAATATGAACTTGGAAGTAAGTACACTTATACCGGAGTGCAGTGGAAGTCTTTTCATCGTCCAAGTCCACATTTCTCTTTCAATGCATCTTTGAGACTACATCAAGTATGCTCAATAGACATGTTAGTCTCAAAGGGTCAAGTTGTAGCACATCTCTCCCTAAATACGTGCACCATTTGCACATGGACTTGTGAGGTCCGGGGAGATCTTGTACAACTTGAGCACCATAAATAGATAACAAATGTAGTAAACGCAAAAAGTAACATGATCAAACGCATAGAACACATGTATGTTATAGATCAATCCAAGTTACACGAATCTAAGACATTTAGCTCACTACGCAACCTGCAAAAAGTTTTCTCATCCAACGGCTTGGTAAAGATATCGGCTAGCTGGTTCTCGGTGCTAATATGGTACACCTCAATATCTCCCTTTTGCTGGTGGTCTCTTAGGAAGTGATGTTGGATGTCTATGTGCTTAGTGCGGCTGTGTTCAACAGGATTATCCGCCATGCGGATAGCACTCTCATTGTCACATAGGAGTGGGACTTTGCTCAGATTGTAGCCAAAGTTCTGGAGGGTTTGCCTCATCCAAAGTAGTTGCGCACAATACTATCCTGCGTCAACATACTTGGCCTCAGCGGTGGATAGGGCAACGGATGTTTGTTTCTTTGAACTCTAGGACACCAGGGACCTTCCTAGAAATTGGCACGTCCCTTATGTGTTCTTCCTATCAACTTTGCACCCGGCATAATCGGAGTCTGAGTATCCAATCAAGTCAATGGTAGACCCCTTTGGATACCAGATCCCGAAGCAAGGCGTAGAAACTAAATATCTAAGAATTCGCTTAACAGCCACAAGGTGACATTCCTTGGGGTCGGATTGATATCTAGCACACATGCATACACTTAGCATAATGTCCAGTCTACTAGCACATAAATAAAGCAATGAACCTATCATAAACCGGTATGCCTTTTGATCAATGGACTTACCTCCTTTGTTGAGGTCAACATGCCCGTCGGTTCCCATCGGTGTCTTCGCGGGCTTTGCGTCCTTCATCCCAAACCGCTTGAGAAGATCTTGTGTGTACTTCGTTTGGGAGATGAAGGTGTCGTCCTTGAGTTGCTTTACTTGGAACCCAAGGAAGTAGGTCAACTCGCCCATCATCGACATCTCGAACTTTTGTGTCATCACCCTGCTAAACTCCTCACAAGGCTTTTGATTAGTAGAACCAAATATTATGTCATCGGCATAAATTTGGCACACAAAAAGATCACCATCACAAGTCTTTGTAAAAAGAGTGGGATTGGCTTTCCCAACCTTGAAGGCATTAGCAATTAAGAAATCTCTAAGGCATTCATACCATGCTCTTGGGGCTTGCTTAAGGCCATATAACGCCTTAGAGAGCTTGAACACATGGTCGGGGTACCTGTCATCCTCAAAGCTAGGGGGTTGTTCCACGTATACCTCCTCCTTTATTGGCCCATTGAGGAAAGCGCTCTTCACATCCATTTGGAATAGCCTGAAAGAGTGGTGAGCGGCATAGGCTAATAAAATTCGAATAGACTCTAGCCTAGCCACAGGAGCAAAAGTCTCCTCGAAATCCAAACTTGTGACTTGGGCATAACCTTTTGCCACAAGTCGAGCCTTGTTTCTTGTCATCACCCCGTGCTCATCTTGCTTGTTGCGGAACACCCACTTGGTTCCTACAACATTTTGCTTTGGACGTGGCACCAGGCTCAAAACTTCATTTCTCTTGAAGTTGTTGAGCTCTTCCTGCATGGCCAACACCCAATCCGGATCCTGCAAGGCCTCTTCTACCCTGAAAGGCTCAATAGAAGAGACAAACGAGTAATGCTCACAAAAGTTAGCTAATCTTGAGCGAGTAGTTACTCCCTTGCTTATGTCACCCAGAATCTGGTCAACGGGGTGATGTCGATGGATCGTTGCTCAGACTTGAGTTGGAGGGGCATGTGGTGCTTCTTCCTCCATCACTTATTCTTCCTGTGCTCCCCCTTGATCCTGTCCCTCTTCTTGAGGTACCTGTTCACCGTCTTGAGTTGGAGGATGCACCATTGTGGAGGAAGATGGTTGATCTTGCTCCTGTTGTTCCTGTGGTCGCACATCACCAATCGCCATCGTGCGCATTGCGGCCGTTGGAACATCATCTTCATCTATGTCATCAAGATCAACTTCCTCTCTTGGAGAGCCATTAGTCTCATCAAATACAACGTCGCTAGAGACTTCAACCAAACCCGATGATTTGTTGAAAACTCTATATGCCTTTGTATTTGAGTCATACCCTAGTAAAAACCCTTCTACTGCCTTGGGAGCAAATTTAGAGTGTCTACCTTTCTTCACCAGAATGTAACATTTGCTCCCAAATACACGAAAGTAGGAGACGTTGGGTTTGTTACCGGTAAGGAGTTCGTAGGAGGTCTTCTTGAGAAGGCGATGCAGATAGAGCCAGTTTATGGCGTGGCAAGCTATGTTCACATCTTCCGACCAAAACCGTTCGGGCGTCTTGAACTCTCCAAGCATCGTTCTCGCCATGTCGATAAGCGTCATGTTCTTCCTTTCTACCACATCGTTTTGCTATGGTGTGTAGGGAGCAGAGAACTCGTGCTTGATGCCTTCCTCCTCAAGATACTCCTCAACATGCAGATTCTTGAACTTAGACCCGTTGTCGCTCCTTATCCTTTTCACTTTTAGCTCAAATTCGTTTTGAGCTCTCCTTAGAAAGCGCTTTAGGGTCCCTTGGGTTTCTGATTTATCCTGCAAAAAAACACCCAAGTGAAGCGGAAAAAATCATCAACAATTACAAGACCATACTTACTTCCCCCGATGCTAAGGTAGGCAACGGGTCCGAAGAGGTCCATGTGAAGAAGCTCCAGTGGTCTTGATGTTGTCATCACATTCTTGCTATGATGAGTGCTTCCCACCTGTTTCCCTGCCTGATATGCTGCACAAGGCCTATCGTTCTCGAAACAAACATTGGTTAGTCCCAACACATGTTCTCCCTTTAGAAGTTTATGAAGGTTCTTCATCCCAACATGTGCTAGACGGTGATGCCACAACCAGCCCATACTAGTCTTAGCTATTAAGCATGCATCTAGATTGGCGTCCTCTTTCGAAAAATCAACTAAGTAGAGTTTGTCGTCTAATACACCCTTAAAAGCTAATGAACCATCACTCCTTCTAAAGACAGATACATCAACGTTTGTAAAAAGACAATTGTAACCCATGTGACACAATTGACTTACAGACATAAGGTTGTAACCAAGCGACTCTACTAGAAATACATTCGATATGGAGTGCTCGTTGGTGATGGCTATCTTGCCCAAGCCTTTGACCTTGCCTTGGTTCCCATCTCCAAAGATGATCGTATCCTGGGAATCCTTGTTCTTGACGTAGGAGGTGAACATCTTCTTCTCCCCCATCATGTGGTTTGTGCATCCGCTATCGATAATCCAGCTTGAGCCCCCGGATGCATAAGCCTGCAAGGAATTTAAGCTTGGGTTTTAGGTACCCAACTATTGTTGGGTCCTGCAAGGTTAGTCATAATAACTTTTGGAACCCAAATACAAGTCTTGTCTCCCTTGCATTTGGATCCCAATTTTCTAGCTACTACTTTTGTATTTTTGCATGTAAGTACAAAAGAAGTATTGAAGGCATGATAAATGGTAGAGGGTTTATTGCACATTTTTCTAGGAGCATGAGACATAGCATGATTTTTGCTAGGCCTACTTCTACCATAATCATGAGTGGAGCTAGAGGTAAACATAGCATTTGAATCATAATAAGCAGCATGAACATAACTGAGAGCACCTAGAGGGGGGGGGGTGAATAGGTGATCCTGTAAAAACTTAAACTTATAGCCACAAAACTTTGGTTAAGTGTTAGCACAGTTTATGCCAAGTGGCTAGGGAGGAGTCAAAACACAATAACCACAAGAATTCAATCACAGAGATGACACGGTGGTTATCCCGTGGTTCGGCCAAGTACAAAACTTGCCTACTCCACGTTGTGGCGTCCCAACGGACGAGAGTTGCACTCAACTCCTCTCAAGTGATCCAATGATCAACTTGAATACCACGTTGTTCCTGCTTTTCTTTTCTCAATCCCGTTTGCGAGGAATCTCCACAGCTTGGAGCCTCTCGCCCTTACAAAAGATGTTCACAGAGAATCACGGAGCAAGGGAGGGATTAGCAACTCACACACGACACAAAGATCACAGCGAATACGCACACACAAGACCCAGACTTGAGCTCAAGAGACTAGCACACTAGAACGGAGCTCAAATCACTAGAATGTCGAACAAGTGCGCGAGATTGATGTGTGAGTGATCAGGAGTGCTCAAGGAATGCTTGGTGTTCTCCTCCATGCGCCTAGGGGTCCCTTTTATAGCCCCAAGGCAGCTAGGAGCCGTTAAGAACAAATCTGGCAGGCCATCCTTGCCTTCTGTCGTCGGGCGCACCGGACAGTCCGGTGCACACCGGACACTGTCCGGTGCCCGATTTGTTTCCATAAACAGCTCAGCCGACCGTTGCCGACCGTTGCAGATCTGGCGCACCGGACAGTCCGGTGCACACCGGACAGTCCGGTGCCTCCTTCCGACCGTTGGCCAGACCACGTGTCACGCGCAGAATCCGTGGCCGACCGTTGGCCCTGGCCGACCGTTGGCTCACCGGACAGTCCGGTGCACACCGGACAGTCCGGTGAATTTTAGCCGTACGCCGTCGGCGAATTCCCGAGAGCGGCCTCTTCGGCCGAGGCAGCCTGGCGCACCGGACACTGTCCGGTGCACCACCGGACAGTCCGGTGCCCCAGACCGAACCAGCCTGTTGGCTGTACACAGCTAACCTTCTCCTTTTCTTCTTCTCTCTGTTTCTAACACTTAGACAAATATATTAGTACACAAAACCAATGTACTAAGACTTAGAAACATACCTTTGTTCTAGATTTGCACTTTGTTCATCCATGGGCATGAATCACATTTAAGCACTTGTGTTGACACTCAATCACCAAAATACTTAGAAATGGCCCAAGGGCACATTTCCCTTTCAATCTCCCCCTTTATGGTGATTTATGCCAACACAACATAAAGCAACTAGAACAAGTGCAAAATCACTTCAAATAAAAACTAACTTTGAGTTTTATTCAATTTTGGCATATATGGATCATTCTTTGCCACCACTTGGTTTGTTTTTGCAAATCAAACTCAAATCTCTATCTCTAAGTCAAACACACATGTTGAAGCATAAAGAGAGTCATTCCAAAGAAATTTGACCACGGATTTTAAAAACTCCCCCTTTTTCCTATAATCAACATTTCTCCCCACAAGAGACAATACAAGAGTTTTGACAAACCAAAAGCTCTATTATACTTTTTCAAAATTTCTCAAGTGGTAGCTGATCCATTTATTGCTTTGGCCTTTATTTTCTCCCCCTTTGGCATCAAGCACCAAAATGGGATCAATCTTGGCCCTGGAACCCCATTGCCTCACCAAAATTTTCAATTAAGAGCAAATGGCAATAAGAGTTCATGAGATGAACTTGGAAGTAATTACTCTCTTATCGGAGTGCAGTGGAAGTCTTGCATGGTCCAAGTTCACCTTTCCCTTTCAATCCACCTTCGAGACTAAATCAAGCAAACTCAAGCATATGGTTAGTCTCAAAGGGTCAAGTTGTAACACATCTCCCCCTAAACATGTGCATCACTTTGCAATGGACTTGTGAGGTCCAGGGAGTGTTTGTACAACTTGAGCACCACAATAAGCAACAAAATGCAGAATGAACATGATCAAGGGCATAAACACATGTATGCTACAATTCAATCCAAGTTCC
The DNA here is from genome assembly GCF_902167145.1 of Zea mays. Lineage (NCBI taxonomy): Eukaryota > Viridiplantae > Streptophyta > Magnoliopsida > Poales > Poaceae > Zea > Zea mays. Next base: position 24,301,473 of record NC_050102.1, on the reverse strand, counting down.
GCGAATCTAAGACATTTAGCTCACTACGCAGCCTGCAAAAGGTCTTCTCATCTAGAGGCTTGGTAAAGATATCGGCTAGCTGGTTCTCGGTGCTAACATGAAACACTTCGATATCTCCCTTTTGTTGGTGGTCTCTCAAAAAGTGATGCCGGATGTCTATGTGCTTTGTGCGGCTGTGTTCAACAGGATTTTCCGCCATGCGGATAGCACTCTCATTATCACATAGGAGTGGGACTTTGCTCAGATTGTAGCCAAAGTCCCTGAGGGTTTGCCTCATCCAAAGTAGTTGCGCGCAACACTGTCCTGCGGCAACATACTCGGCCTCAGCGGTGGATAGGGCAACGGAGGTTTGTTTCTTAGAGTTCCATGACACTAGGGACCTTCCTAAGAATTGGCACGTCCCCGATGTGCTCTTCCTATTGACCTTACATCCAGCATAGTCGGAATCTGAGTATCCAACTAAGTCAAAGGTAGACCCCTTTGGATACCAGAGCCCGAAGCAAGGCGTAGCAACCAAATATCTAAGAATTCGCTTCACCGCCACTAAGTGACACTCCTTAGGATCGGATTGAAATCTAGCACACATGCATACGCTAAGCATAATGTCCGGTCTACTAGCACATAAATAAAGCAAAGAACCTATCATTGACCGGTATGCTTTTTGATCAACGGACTTACCTCCTTTGTTGAGGTCGGTGTGTCCGTCGGTTCCCATCGGCGTCTTTGCGGGCTTGGCGTCCTTCATCCCAAACCGCTTTAGTAGATCTTGCGTGTACTTCGTTTGGGAGATGAAGGTGCCGTCCTTGAGTTGCTTCACTTGGAACCCAAGGAAGTAGTTCAACTCGCCCATCATCGACATCTCGAATTTCTGCGTCATCACCCTGCTAAACTCTTCACAAGACTTTTGGTTAGTTGAACCAAATATTATGTCGTCGACATAAATTTGGCACACAAACAAATCACCATCACATGTCTTTGTAAAAAGAGTTGGATCGGCTTTCCCAACCTTGAAAGCATTAACAATTAAGAAATCTCGAAGGCATTCATACCATGCTCTTGGGGCTTGCTTAAGTCCATAGAGCGCCTTAGAGAGCTTACACACATGGTCGGGGTACCGTTCATCCTCAAAGCCAGGGGGTTGCTCCACGTACACCTCCTCCTTGATTGGTCCGTTGAGGAACGCGCTCTTCACATCCATTTGGAACAACCTGAAAGAATGGTGAGCGGCATATGCTAGCAAGATACGAATTGATTCTAGCCTAGCCACAGGAGCAAAAGTCTCCTCGAAATCCAAACCTGCGACTTGGGCATAACCTTTTGCCACAAGTCGAGCCTTGTTTCTCGTCACCACCCCGTGCTCGTCCTGTTTGTTGCGGAACACCCACTTGGTTCCCACAACATTTTGCTTAGGACGAGGCACCAGTGTCCAAACTTCATTGCGCTTGAAGTTGTTGAGCTCCTCCTGCATGGCCAACACCCAGTCCGGATCTAGCAGGGCCTCCTCTACCCTGAAAGGCTCAATAGAAGAGACAAAAGAGTAATGCTCACAAAAATTTACTAATCGAGATCGAGTAGTTACTCCCTTGCTAATGTCACCCAGAATTTGATCGACGGGATGATCCCTTTGAATCATCGCTCGAACTTGGGTTGGAGGTGCCGGTTGCGCTTCTTCCTCCATCACTTGATCATCTTGTGCTCCCCCTTGATCACACATCTCCTTTTGATGAACTTGTTCATCGTCTTGAGTTGGGGGATGCATCGTTGTTGAGGAAGAAGGTTGATCTCGTTCATCTTGTTCCTGTGGCCGCACTTCTCCAATCGCCATGGTACGTATAGCGGCCGTCGGAACCTCTTCTTCATCTACATCATCACAATCAACAACTTGCTCTCTTGGAGAGCCATTAGTCTCATCAAATACAACGTCGCTAGAGACTTCAACCAAACCCGATGATTTGTTGAAGACTCTATACGCCTTTGTATTTGAGTCATAACCTAACAAAAACCCTTCTACAGCTTTGGGAGCAAATTTAGAATTTCTACCCTTCTTCACTAGAATGTAGCACTTGCTCCCAAATACACGAAAGTAAGATACATTGGGTTTGTTACCGGTTAGTAGCTCATACGACGACTTCTTGAGGAGGCGATGAAGGTAGACCCTGTTGATGGCGTGGCAAGCGGTGTTAACGGCTTCCGTCCAAAAGCACTCGGGGGTCTTGAACTCTCCTAGCATCGTCCTCGCCATATCGATGAGCGTCCTGTTCTTCCTCTCTACCACACCATTTTGCTGTGGTGTGTAGGGAGCGGAGAACTCGTGCTTGATCCCTTCCTCTTCAAGGAACTCCTCCACTTGAAGGTTCTTGAACTCGGATCCGTTGTCGCTCCTTATCTTCTTTACTTTGAGCTCAAACTCATTTTGAGCTCTCCTGAGGAAGCGTTTGAGGGTCCCTTGGGTTTCGGACTTTTCCTGCAAAAAGAACACCCAAGTGAAGCGGGAAAAGTCATCAACAATAACTAACCCATACTTACTTCCTCCTATGCTCAGATAGGCGACGGGTCCAAAAAGGTCCATATGCAGCATCTCCAAGGGTCTTGATGTTGTCATCACATTTTTGGTGTGATGAGAGCCTCCCACCTGTTTCCCTGCTTGACAAGCTGCACAAGGTCTATCTTTTTCGAATTGAACATTAGTTAGACCTATCACGTGTTCTCCCTTTAGAAGCTTGTGAAGGTTCTTCATCCCCACATGTGCTAAGCGGCGATGCCACAGCCAGCCCATGCTAGTCTTAGCTATTAAGCATGCATCTAGACCGGCCTCTTCTTTTGCAAAATCAACTAAATAAAGTTTGCCGTCTAATACACCCTTAAAAGCTAGTGAACCATCACTTCTTCTAAAGACAGACACATCTACATTTGTAAATAGACAGTTATATCCCATATTGCATAATTGACTAACAGATAGCAGATTATATCCAAGACTCTCTACTAAAAATACATTAGAGATAGAATGCTCTTTAGAAATTGCAATTTTACCTAACCCTTTTACCTTGCCTTGATTCCCATCACCGAATATAATTGTATCTTGGGAATCCTTATTCTTGACGTAGGAAGTGAACATCTTCTTCTCCCCCGTCATATGGTTTGTGCATCCGCTGTCGATAATCTAGCTTGAACCCCCGGATGCATAAACCTGCAAGGCAAATTTAGGCTTGGGTCTTAGGTACCCAACTCATGTTGGGTCCTACAAGGTTAGTCACAATTTCCTTAGGGACCCAAATGCAAGTTTTATCACCTTTGCATTTTGCCCCTAACTTCCTAGCAATTACTTTTCTATCCTTTCTACAAATTGCAAAGGAAGCATTCAAAGCACAATAAATTGTAGAGGGTTCATTCACTACTTTTCTATGAACATTTGCAACATTTCGTTTAGGAACAATATTTCTCCTAGTAACATTTCTATCATACACATAAGAAGAACTAGGAGCAAACATGGCATGAGAATCATAAACATATGAATCAAAAGCATCATAACTTCTATTTACATTCCTAGTTTGTCTTCTATCATGATACAAAAAGGCATGGTTCCTTTTAGCACTAGTAGCCATAGGGGCCTTCCCTTTCTCCTTGGCGGGAATGAGAGCCTTATGGCTTGTTAAGTTCTTGGCTTCCCTCTTGAAGCCAAGTCCATCCTTAATTGAGGGGTGTCTACCAACCGTGTAGGCATCCCTAGCAAATTTTAGTTTTTCAAAATCACTTTTGCTAGTCTTAAGTTGGGCATTAAGACTAGCTAATTCATCATTCAGTTTTGAAATGGAAACTAAGTGTTCACTACAAGCATTAATATCAACATCCTTACACCTAGTGCAAATTTCAACATGTTCAACACAAGAGTTGGATTTTTGTGCTTCTACTAGTTTAGCATTTAAGTCATCATTAATGCTCTTTAATTTAGAAATTGAATCATGACATGTAGACAATTCACAAGCAAGCATTTCATTTCTCTTAATTTCTAATGCAAGAGATTTTTGAGCCTCTACAAACTTATCATGTTCTTCGTACAAGAGATCCTCTTGCTTTTCTAGTAGCCTATTCTTATCATTTAAAGCATCAATCAATTCATTAATTTTGTCAATCTTAGATCTATCTAATCCTTTAAATAAGCATGAATAGTCTATTTCATCATCACTAGACTCATCCTCACTAGAAGAAGCATAAGTAGAGTTTCGAGTACTTACTTTCTTCTCCTTAGCCATGAGGCACGTGTGATGCTCGTTGGGGAAGAGGGATGACTTGTTGAAGGCGGTGGCGGCGAGTCCTTCGTTGTCGGAGTCGGACGAGGAGCAATCCGAATCCCACTCCTTTCCAATATGAGCCTCGCCCTTTGCCTTCTTGTAATTCTTCTTCTTTTCCCATTTCCCACTCTTCTTTTCCTGGTCACTATCATTATCGGGACAATTAGCGATAAAGTGACCAATCTTACCACACTTGAAGCATGAGCGCTTCCCCTTCGTCTTGGTCTTGTTGGGATGCTCCTTGCGGCCCCTTAACGCCGTCTTGAAGCGCTTAATGATGAGAGCCATTTCTTCATCATTAAGCCCGGCCGCCTCAATTTGCGCCACCTTGCTTGGTAGTGCCTCCTTGCTTCTCGATGCCTTGAGAGCAATGGGTTGAGGCTCGTGGATTGGACCGTTCAACGCGTCATCGACGTACCTCGCCTCCTTGATCATCATCCGCCCGCTTACAAATTTTCCAAGAATTTCTTCGGGCGACATTTTGGTGTACCTGGGATTCTCACGAATATTATTCACCAAATGAGGATCAAGAACTGTAAAGGACCTTAGCATTAGGCGGACGACGTCGTGGTCCGTCCATCGCGTGCTTCCATAGCTCCTTATCTTGTTGACAAGGGTTTTGAGCCGGTTGTATGTTTGGGTTGGCTCCTCCCCCCTTATCATAGCAAATCTTCCAAGTTCGCCCTCTACCAACTCCATCTTGGTGAGCATGGTGACGTCGTTGCCCTCGTGAGAGATCTTGAGGGTGTCCCATATCTGCTTGGCATTGTCCAAGCCGCTCACCTTATTGTATTCTTCCCTGCACAAAGATGCTAAAAGAACAGTAGTGGCTTGTGCATTTCTATGGATTTGTTCATTTATAAGCATAGGACTATCCGAGCTATCAAATTTCATTCCATTCTCTACAATCTCCCATATGCTTGGATGAAGAGAGAATAAGTGACTACGCATTTTGTGACTCCAAAATCCGTAGTCCTCCCCATCAAAGTGTGGAGGTTTGCCGAGAGGAATGGAAAGTAAATGCGAATTCGAACTATGTGGAATACGAGAATAATCAAATGAAAAGTTCGAATTGACCGTCTTCCTGTAGTCGTTGTCGTCGTCCTTTTGGGAAGAAGAGGATTCGTCGCTGTCGTAGTAGACGATCTCCTTGATGCGCCTTGTCTTCTTCTTCTTCCCATCTTTACGTCTGTGGCCCGAGCCAGAGTCGTTGGATTTATCATCTTTTGGCTCGTTGACGAAGGACTCCTTTTCCTTGTCGTTGATCACGATTCCCTTCCCCTTAGGATCCATCTCTTCGGGCGGTTAGTCCCTCTCTTGAAGAGAACGGTTCTGATACCAATTGAGAGCACCTAGAGGGGGGGGGGTGAATAGGTGATCCTGTAAAAACTTAAACTTATAGCCACAAAACTTTGGTTAAGTGTTAGCACAGTTTATGCCAAGTGGCTAGGGAGGAGTCAAAACACAATAACCACAAGAATTCAATCACAGAGATGACACGGTGGTTATCCCGTGGTTTGGCCAAGTACAAAACTTGCCTACTCCACGTTGTGGCGTCCCAACGGACGAGAGTTGCACTCAACTCCTCTCAAGTGATCCAATGATCAACTTGAATACCACGTTGTTCCTGCTTTTCTTTTCTCAATCCCGTTTGCGAGGAATCTCCACAGCTTGGAGCCTCTCGCCCTTACAAAAGATGTTCACAGAGAATCACGGAGCAAGGGAGGGATTAGCAACTCACACACGACACAAAGATCACAGCGAATACGCACACACAAGACCCAGACTTGAGCTCAAGAGACTAGCACACTAGAACGGAGCTCAAATCACTAGAATGTCGAACAAGTGCGCGAGATTGATGTGTGAGTGATCAGGAGTGCTCAAGGAATGCTTGGTGTTCTCCTCCATGCGCCTAGGGGTCCCTTTTATAGCCCCAAGGCAGCTAGGAGCCGTTAAGAACAAATCTGGCAGGCCATCCTTGCCTTCTGTCGTCGGGCGCACCGGACAGTCCGGTGCACACCGGACACTGTCCGGTGCCCGATTTGTTTCCATAAACAGCTCAGCCGACCGTTGCCGACCGTTGCAGATCTGGCGCACCGGACAGTCCGGTGCCTCCTTCCGACCGTTGGCCAGACCACGTGTCACGCGCAGAATCCGTGGCCGACCGTTGGCCCTGGCCGACCGTTGGCTCACCGGACAGTCCGGTGCACACCGGACAGTCCGGTGAATTTTAGCCGTACGCCGTCGGCGAATTCCCGAGAGCGGCCTCTTCGGCCGAGGCAGCCTGGCGCACCGGACACTGTCCGGTGCACCACCGGACACTGTCCGGTGCACCACCGGACAGTCCGGTGCCCCAGACCGAACCAGCCTGTTGGCTGTACACAGCTAACCTTCTCCTTTTCTTCTTCTCTCTGTTTCTAACACTTAGACAAATATATTAGTACACAAAACCAATGTACTAAGACTTAGAAACATACCTTTGTTCTAGATTTGCACTTTGTTCATCCATGGGCATGAATCACATTTAAGCACTTGTGTTGACACTCAATCACCAAAATACTTAGAAATGGCCCAAGGGCACATTTCCCTTTCAATAACTCTTATTATAATTGAAACGACTAGAAATTTTTCTATCATAAATAAAAGCATGGTTCCTTTGAGGACTACTAGCCATAGGGGCCTTCCCTTTCTCCTTGTTGAGAACGGGAGCCTTTTGGCTTATTAAGTTCTTGGTTTCCTTTCGAAAACCAAGTCCATCCTTAATTGAGGGGTGTCTACCAATAGTGTAGGCATCCCTAGCAAACTTTAATTTATCAAAATCACTTTTCCAAGTCTTAAGTTGAGCATTAAGACTTTCCACCTCATCATTCAATTTAGTAATAGCAATAATATGTTCATCATTGATATCAACATCAAAATCCTTGCATCTATTACAAATAACAACATGCTCTACACATGAACTAGTTTCATTTGCTTTCTCTAGCTTAGCATTTAATTCATCATTTAAACTCTTTAAACTAGAGATAGATTCATGGCAAACAGATAACTCAGAAGATAGCATTTCATTTCTCTTAGTTTCTAAAGCAAGGGATTTTTGCACACTAACAAATTTGTCATGTTCCTCATACAATATGTCCTCTTGTTTTTCTAGCAGTCTATCTTTTTCATTTAGAGCATCAATTAATTCATTAATTTTCTCTACTTTGGCTCTATCTAAACCTTTAAATAAACTAGAGTAATCTACTTCATCATCGGATGATTCTTCATCACTAGATGAAGTGTACTTGGGTGTGTCCCAAACACGTACCTTTTTCTCCTTGGCCATAAGACATGTATGGCGTTCGTTGGGGAAGAGTGAGGATTTGTTGAAGGCTGAGGCAGCAAGTCCTTCGTCGTCAGAGTCGGAAGAGGAGCAATTCGAGTCCCATTCCTTTCCAAGGTGCGCCTCGCCCTTTGCCTTCATGTAGTTCTTCTTTTTCTCCTTCTTCCCGCTCTTTTCTTGTCCCTGGTCACTATCATTACCGAGAAAATTTGCAATAAAGTGACCAGTCTTACCGCATTTAAAGCAAGAGCGCTTTCCCCTTGTTTTGTTCTTGTTGGGGTACTCCTTGCATCCTTTAAGTGTGGTCTTGAAGCGCTTGATGATAAGCGCCATCTCATCCTCATTGAGGCCAGTAGCCTCCACTTGTGCCACCTTGCTTGGGAGCGCCTCCCTGCTACTGGTTGCCTTAAGAGCAACAGGTTGAGGCTCGTAGACGGATAGTGGACCGTTTAGAGCATCATCCACGTATCGAGCCTCCTTCACCATCATGCGCCCACTCATAAAATTTTCAAGAATCTCCTTGGGCGTCATCTTGGTGTACCTGGGATTCTCACGAATAAGATTGACAAGATGGGGATCAATTACAGTAAATGACCTTAGCATGAGTTGAACGACATCATGATCCGTCCATCTTGTGCTTCCATAGCTTCGGATCTTGTTGACCATGGTCTTGAGCCTGTTGTAAGTCTGAGTTGGCTCTTCTCCCCTGATCATGGCGAATCTTCCCAACTCGCCTTCCACCAGTTCCATTTTGGTGATCATTGTAGCATCATTTCCCTCATGTGAGATCTTGAGGGTGTCCCAGATTTGCTTGGCGTTGTCCAAGCTGCTAACCTTATTGTATTCATCCCTGCACAAAGATGCTAGCAAAACAGTGGTAGCTTGTGCATTTTTATGAATTTGTTCATTTATCATCACAGGGTTATCCGTACTATCGAAATGCATTTCATTTTCCACAATTTCCCAAATGCTAGGATGGAGAGAAAATAGATGACTACGCATTTTATGACTCCAAAATGAGTAATCCTCTCCATCAAAGTGTGGGGGTTTTCCAAGAGGAATAGAAAGTAAATGGGCATTTGAGTTGTACGGAGTACGAGAATAATCAAAGGAATAGTTTTGATTAACCGTCTTTTTCTTTGACGAAGAATCATCATCGTCGTCGTCTCTTGGTGAAGAAGAAGATGCATCGCTGTCGTAGTAGATGATCTTCTTGATGCGCCTCTTCTTCTTCCCGTCCTTCTTCTTGTGACTTCAGCCTGAGTCAATGAGCTTGTCATCTCTTGGCTCGTTAAAGATGGACTCCTTCTCCTTGTTGTTAACCACCATCCCCTTTCCCTTAGGATCTATCTCTTTGGGCAATTAGTCCCTTAGATGAAGAGTACGGCTCTGATACCAATTGAGAGCACCTAGAGGGGGGTGAATAGGTGATCCTGTAAAATCAAACACTAAATAGCCACAAAACTTAGTTATAGAAGTGTTAGTGCGACTAAGTAGCTTTGAAGCGAGTTCTTGTGAACACAATAATCACAGAGAAAGCAACACAAGAGACACATGATTTTTATCTCGTGGTTCAGCCAAGTAACACTTGCCTACTTCCACGTTGTGGCATCCCAATGGACGAGGGTTGCACTCAACCCCTTTCAAGTGATCCAATGATCAACGTGAATACCATGGCTTTCTTTCTTATAGTCTTTCTCCCTTTTGCGAGGAATCTCCATAAATTGGAGCCTCTCGCCCTTAAAATAGAGATCACAAAGAAGGCACAAGAGTAAGGCTAGGAGAGCAACACACACAGCACACAAATCCGCAGCACACACACGCACACAAGCCAAGACTTGAGCTCGAAACGTAGCACAGAGAGTTTACAACTCGAATGGAGCTCAAATCACTAACACAATCGATCAAATGCGCAGAGGCGGAGTGTGGGAGTCTTAGAATGCTTAGTGAATGCTTAGGTGTCTCCTCCATGCGCCTAGGGGTCCCTTTTGTAGCCCCAAGGCAGCTAGAAGCCGTTGGAGACAAACTTGGAAGGCCATCCTTGCCTACTGTCGAGTGGCGCACCGGACAGTCCGGTGCGCCACCGGACAGCTACTGTAGCCTGTCCGGTGCACGATTGCCTTCCAAATCGAGCACATACGACCGTTGTAGCTCTGGGCCCGTTGGCGCACCGGACAGTCCGGTGCACCCTGCCGACCGTTGGAGCTGCCACGCGTCTCCCGCAGATTTCGCGGCCGATCGTTGATGCTGGCGACCGTTGGCTCACCGGATAGTCCGGTGCACCACCGAACAGTCCGGTGAATTTTAGCCACGTCGCCTTTCTTCATTCCCGAGAGCAACGAGTTCGCCGCGGATGACCCACCGGATAGTCCGGTGCACCACCGGACAGTCCAGTGAATTTTAGTCGTACGCCACTGTCGAAGCCCGAGAGCGGCAAGTTCACGCGGACCAGCCTGGCGCACCGGACACTGTCCGGTGCACCACCGAACAGTCCGGTGTGCCAGGCCGAACTGGAATTTGGCTGCACATAGCTAAGTCTTTTGCAATTTGATTCTCTTCTTCTCAACACTGTTTCTAGCACTTAGATAACCTCATTAGTATTCAAAAACAATTGTACTAAGTCTAGAAACATACCTCATGCCTTGATTTGCACTTTTCAACCTTTGGCACATTAGGACTTAAAGAATATGTGTTGCGTATCTAATCACCAAAATACTTATAGAAATTGCCCAAGAGCATATTTCCCTTTCAATCTCCTTGATTGTAGGGAGGGTTGTTTTAGGCCATTCTCCATCCTTATCAAATTGACGACTTGTTAGGCTTCCTATAATATACTGCACTCCCTTGGACTATAAAAGGGGGCGTCAACTCCCATTCTGTGCGGATCATCAGATCATAAGCAATAGCCAACAACATATATGACATATGGTATTTTCTCACATTGAGGGTCCGAACCTACTAAATCCTCATGTCCTTTGTGTGTTTACCTTTAGTTCTTGATCTCGTGATCCACCCCGTATAAAGCTCACAGGCTAGAACAATACTATATCACAACCATCTTTGAGGTTTTATTTGCAAGGAGGGAAAGTATCCATGGAGAACTACACTTTTGATCCTGAAGTGGCTACAAAGGAGCTAGCTGCTATGATTGCATTGCATGAATATCCCTTGTGCATCATTGAGCATATTGGCTTTCATCGGTTGTGAGTATGTGACATCCATTATTCAAGCTGATTAGCAGGAATACTATTAGGTAAGGACTTCAATATTCTTTGAACCCTATGTGATTTAAAGTGTTGTGCAATTTATAATTTTGTGTTGTAATGGCAAAAGGCACATTATGAATGTTGTAAAGGATATATATCAAGGGTACCCTATTCACATTAATCCTAAAGGTGTAGACTTGTTGGCCTAACTCTGACTCGGTCTAAGGGAACCTTGCCCACATGTTGGAATGGAGTCCGCATGTTCAAACAAATAGGGAATATTGTGGGATTTATAGCAGATCTAGATTGTATCTTCATTGTAACAGTAAGGCCCGATTATAAGGGAAGCCCTAATAGAGCTAAGGATAGGAATATTTGTAACATAGATAGCTTAGAACTCTTAGACCCGAGTACTTGTCTAGTATGGCATGAGCTTTCCTTGTACCGCACCCTCCTAAAATTATAAAGGAGGAACAATGCGCCTCAAGAGGGCAGAGAATAATATATCATAAGCAATAGCCACAACATACTAGACATAGGGTATTATCTCAAATCAAGAGCCTGGACTAGTCTAAATTCTTGCATCCTTATGCCTGGGGGACACTGTTGTGCATGCTACCGAGGCCTGCACCTTGCTCATGCAAGGATCTCTTAAAAGTGTTGGTTCAGTTAGAACTGGAAGAGAACCACCAAAGGATAGACCAATAGTTATTTATAGAACTTCATCGAAATATGCTACCAAATACATAGAACTTTCATTGGATGATATCCTTTAGGAAGAAGCTTCTTCTTCATTAATATCTTTAGATCTCTAGATTTCATGGTAGACTTCTAAAACTCGTGAGGGTGAGACGCGACTATAGTTGTGCACTCATGGCTGAGGCAGGAGGATTTGAGCTAGAGTTTGAAGAATCGAGCATGAGAGTGCGGCGGAAGCAGAAGAGGCACTCATAGAGGTTGCGACGGTGGTGGAGGAGAGGAATGCTCGAGAGTTAGGGTTTGCATAACCCTAGAAGCTAGCGAATTGGGTATTTATGACCTTACGGAGGAATGTGAAGCACCACATAATGTTGAAGCTGGAAGACCCATGGGAAGCTAAAGCGGTACATGGAAGATGAAGTGGTATGCAGAGTCTAAGTGCCGGTCTGGTGGTTTCTGGCCAAATTGTGAACAGTAAAAGGTTGAGTCCTAGAATTTAGGGGTTGCACTTTGGCATAAATAACTCGGCAACTAGAAGGAACAAACGAAAAACAACATCAACAATATTTGTAGGTAACTTCCAATCTACAGAGTCCAACTTACTCAAGTTAACAACTCTACTAAGTCAGATATGGGGCTGCTATTAAGGATATATATACCAGTGGTACCAAAACACGTCAACAACGATGACATTGGCTGATGGGACCTAGTAACTCAGACTTTGTCAAGGGACTTGGACTCAAACTCCGACTTAGCCGAGCGACTCAGACTCAAATGCCAGGGAACTCACCCCACATGTGAGAATAGGATCAACAAGTTTGAAGAAATCAAGAAGATGATGATTCAAGATAAGAGCTATATCTTTGTAACAACTGCATATCCAAATTTATAAGGGAATCAACATGTAAATATATCGATAGATCTCCTTGATTGTAGGGAGGGCTATTTTAGGCCGTTCTCCATCCTTATCAAGCTAACAACTAGATAGGCTTCCTATAATCTATCACACTCCCTTAGACTATAAAAGGGGGCATCAACTCCCATTTAGGGCAGATCATCTGATCATAAGCAATAGCCACCAACATATAGGACATATGGTATTATCTCACATTGAGAGTCCGAACCTACTAAATCCTCATGCCCTTTGTGTGTTTACCTCTAGTTCTTGGTCTCGTGATCCACCCCATACAAAGTCACCGCCAAAATTTTCTCTATATATTGGATTGTAACTGTGTTTGTATAACTGGCAATTTTTTGTGTTGTTATATAATCACCAAAATGGTATGCAATATATATTTTTGTGTTGTTATGTAGTTATGCAGTGCATTTTTAACTGATAATTTTAATGCTTTTGTGAGTTTTAATGCTTATGTTGTTATGCTGTATATTTTTTGTGATAATTAACATGTATGCTTTTACCGTTGGATTTGAATTGATAATTGAAATATTATTTTGTTGTTTGCTGATACTTGATAGTTTTGTTAAGAGGGCTAAGACTGGGAATGAAACTGAGAACAACATGCAACTCGATTTTGTGAATGATTCAGAGCCAATCCAAATTGATGATGAAGTTGATGAAATTGAAGAAGTGATTATCGGACCAAAGAGGAATCTTACCTTTGTTGTTTGGAATGAATTCATGAGAGTGAAGTTAAGTTTGGGTCAAATCAAGGCATAATGTTCTTATTGTCATAAGAAGCTTAATGGGGAAAGTACTCATGGAACAAGGCATCTTTATGGTCATTTGAAGATATGTGTTTTGCGCAAAATAAAGCTCACAGGCTAGAACGATACTATATCACAACTATCTTTGAGGTTTTATTTGCAAGGAGGGAAAGTATCCATGGAGCGCTACACTTTTGATCCTGAAGTTGCTACAAAGGAGCTTGCTGCTATGATTGCATTGCATGAATATCCCTTGTGCATCGTTGATTGACTTTCATCGGTTTGTGAGTATGTGACAACCATTATTCAAGCTGATTAGCAGGAATACTATTAGATAAAGACTTCATTATTCTTTGAATCTTGTGTGATTTAAAGTGCTGTGCAATTTATAATTGTGTGATGTAATGGCAAAAGGTACATTATGAAAGTTGTTGTAATGGATATATATCAAGGGTACCCTGGACACGTTAATTCTAAAGGTGCTGACTTGTTGGCCTAACTCTGACTCGGTCTCAGGGGAACCTGGCCTACATGTCGGAATAGAGTCCACATGTTCAAACAAATAGGGAAGATTGTGGGATATATAGCAGATCTAGATTGTATCTTCATTGTAATAGTAAAGCTTGATTATAAGGGAAGCCCTTGTAGAATTAAGGATAGGAATATTTGTAACCTAGATAACTTAGAACTCTTAGATCCGAGTACTTGTTTAGTATGGCGTGAGTTTTCCTTGTACCACGCCCTCCTAAAACTATAAAAGGAGTGACGAGGCGCCTCAAGAGGGCAGAGAATAATATATCATAAGCAATAGTCACAACATACTAGATATAGGGTATTATCTCAAATCAGGAGCCTGGACTAGTCTAAAGTTTTGGATCCTTGTGGTTTTACTTTCAGTTCTCGAGCTCGTGATTACCCCATATAAATTCATTGCCGAAAAATCCTCGATAGTTGGGGCGCTAGGTCGGGGAACATGCTGATCATAACAGATCCGACGACACCTACTGATCACACAAAAAGAGATCAAGTTGACGATCAAGATATGGAGGTACCAGTTTGCGCTGCGACAGTGGTGGAGCCTGGCCAAAAATTGAAGCCTGGGCACCGTCGATTGGAGGGGAGGGAAACGGAGGAGCATGAAGCAGCCAAGGGCATAGAAGGATCGTGCGAGCTGCACAACGTAGCCTGCCTACATGTCCTCGAAATCACGACGTAGGTCGCCTGCACGTCCTCTTCCCTATCTGGGCTATCTTCTTCAATCATTGATCTAGACTAGCGAGTTAGGCTAAGGAAGGAAGGACGGTGCCAAGTTTCTTCGAGGAAGAGCCGGTTAAAAAGTGATCATTTATAGGAAAAAACATCTACAAATTCCCTTTCAAATTCATACATCTGAATCAAAACAACCAAGATTTACCTTGTCTTACACACAAAACATTGAACACCTTGACTGCACTATGAGTGGGTACACACGACCGACTACCACGTGCATCACGATGAACATGCTACAGGTGATCAGGTACTACTCTAAACAAGCATTGGCATCTCATCAATAATTTGTTCACTGAACAAGCACTCTGCACCGAAGGAAGAAGGGGCGAAGACGAACGACAACAGGGCATGCACGAACCTTAAGGGTTGATTTGGTGACAAGTGGATTACAGGAGGATTGGAGGGGATTGAGTGAGAAATGAACTAATTTCTTCCTCAATCCCCTTCACTCCCTCCATGATCCTGGTCACCAAATCAGCCCTGATGAAGACGACATCGGATCCCACTAACCTGACCTCGGCAACTCGTCCGCGGTCCTAGAGATCTTCCATGCAGTCTCATCACCGCTCCAACCATGCTAAGGGCTAATTTGGGAGTCCAAAAATCGGAGAGGATTGGAGGAATTAAAATCCACTCCTTATTTAATTTTAAATAAAAAAGAGATTTTAGCCCCTCCAATCCCATTCGATTTTATGGCTCCCAAACTAGCCCTAACGGTCTAGCCACACCGCGCCGAAAAATTTGCTATTTTGTGCCTGCACACAGGAGCAAACCGACACAAGCGAAAGACAGTTGGGGTCGAAGGGCATGGATGTGAGGCCACCTACACAACTGATGTAGAGATCCATGCGGCTACCAGCAGAGCCGAGCCCGAGTACGTGCCCAAGTAGGCTAGGGCGCTAGGCCCTAGCTTCGTCGTTGTGCCATGGTGACATCAACTCAAGACCCACAAGATTGAACCAAGATGTACCCAGAGAGTAAACCAAATTCCAATGACTTTGACCTAGAACAAAACTTCTCCTCTCGACTCCGACTCGATCAAGCTCGACGACGAAGTGGACACGAACATGGGATTCGACATCAGCTTCGATGTGAGTTTGGACCCCGATTCCGTTTCAGGTGACGTCTTAGCAGAACTGCCCAATCCTAAAGAAGAACCAAGCATAGGGTTATGTGTCGACATGGTGATTCAACATCTAGAAGGAATACTTGACCCTAGACAAACCATCAGTAGGCAGCGACTAGTTACTCGCCCCAATAAAGACGTTTAGTCCCAAAAAAGCACCTTCTAGTAGCTACGACATGATGAAGACATCATCAAGCCAACAACATTAAGATTGGGCTTACCACGAATAGAATAGAACCAGAGGCAAGAGGCTCGTAAGCCCTAGGCCAGATCAGTGGGATTATGCTGCCAGCTTAGATCACAGACAATTCGGCTCAGACATCTCTACACCAACCTAGTCAAGTGGTTGGTCTATCACATTAGTAGGAGGATGACCCTTCGTCATGGTAAACTACTTCATTAAATGTCTTGGTCCCATTCGAAGATGGTCATTAGGTTTACCGATAAATTACATAAATTCTTGGGAAGACTCGTATACAGGTCCATGAGCCGTTTCAGATCCTAGGATAGTCAGGCAATAACTCAACACCGCCTAGAGCAAATAGGCTAGGGAGAGGCAAAGTTCCAACGTAGCTACATTAGAAAATGACGCGACGAGATGGCCAATACTCCCGATGTTCCAGAAAAAAATTGCTATAAGGATTTTTAAGAAAAACCTTTTGGATCATAGTCTATCTCTTGAGCTAACAAGGAAGTTTCCAACATCTATGGCCGCCATGTTCCAATAAGCTAAAAACATGATGTAATAAGTGATGAAACTTACCTAAGGCAATGGTAGCCCAAGCTTCAAAAATTCCTTGAAAACCCCTACGTTTATCACATGGAAGGACATGATAAAACCAAAGATCGTCGCACATTGAAGAAATTCACCGAAAGGATCTTAGATCATATAGAAGAAACATCATTCCGAAGAAATTGATGAACAACTCGGCCATACCAAGTGTAATCTAAAGAACTCGTCGAATAGTGGGGCTTTCTTCAACTACGAGCAAAGAAATCCGTATTTTTCATAGGATATGTATTTCCCAAAAAAATTTAATAAAGGTATATTAAATGGAATTATTGAAACTGCATATCCTAGCTAAATTCATATGTAGTTCTTCATTTCTGTATGTTTTATCCTCACCCTCTAAGTAAATGGAGAATCTATGAGGTTTAATGGCCAGGCATCGTCAAGAATAATTCCGTCAGTCTTATGAGTAACTGGCCCTATTTTTTTTTTCACTAAACTTACCTCAAACATCTCGACTGTCGTACCATGTCTGAGAAAGACGCTTCCGAGGACAAACAGAGACACTTATGAGGGCGAATAGAAATAGCCCTTTGGGGGTGAGCCAAAAATCCCTTCCGATGGCACCAGATCGTTGAGTTCTAGGACTCGATTCTCAAACATAAAAGCCCTTCCGAGGCCACAGAATCAGTAACTCCCAGGATTTAGCCTCCACAACAAGACCCTTTTGAGGGCATATAATAAGTCCCCTTCAAGGACACACGATAAGACCCTCTGTCCCTCTCGATGGCAACTGATAGCCGAGTCCCTGGAGTCGGTCCATTAATAGAAAAATACCTTCTTGCAGGCGCTCTTTGCAGTATGTCTCCACTTAGCAGGATGAGCTGAATCAAAAGAACTCGGCCTTCAATAGCTTTGGCATGAGAAATTCCTTATGGAAAACTTTAAATATTGGCTTGGCTAGCGACTTTGCAGATTCGTGCATAGGTATGTGAGTGTCTACGTTATGAAAAATAACCACACTACATTATTTGAGTCACTTTATAGGTTCTGAATGCCAAACACTTCAACTGTTCAGTGCGCCAATGTATTTTGGTTACAAGAATACTGAGTTGTTGATAACCCTGAATACATTTTGTTGTAAATTTATTGAAATAAATGACATGCTTTCAACATATTTAAATAGATTAAATATTATAATTCTGAATAAAACAGGCATATAACTTAGATAAATGCCATATGTAATTGTAACAGCAATGAACAGTAGCAATGAACAGTATACGAAAATATGAAACATAGCTACTCAAGTCCATTAGATGAGTAAACATGACTTGTAGATAAAGAAGGCAGATTAAACACATAAACATAATTGTTTATCTTTTTATATCGCTCTCAAAATAGCGGGTTGCTGTAATAAACAGCCCTCCAACGCTAAATGGTGATCAGAGATCCTCGACTAACGTGACAGCCCTATCTTACCAAATCAGGGTTTTAGATCAGATGTAATAAGCCTAATAATCAAATATAAATACTAATAGTAAGGAGTTGTGTACTAAATAAAATAATAGAATTTAACACAGGTAAACAGCCTCAACAAAGTGAGATTTAATTAGGCACAAATAATATCAATGCTGAAAATGATAATACACTAAAACCCAGACTGTCACGTTGTCTCACTACACCGCTATCATCATCGAGCACACAAATCCGCCCACAATAGTGCAATCACACCCAAGTATTTAATACTAGCAGATTGCACAAAATTAAACAGTAAATAAAGTGAGGCAACGGACTACTCACAGCACGTAGATTGTCTACGTGGGAAGATCAGCTCAGCGAACACAAGGTTCTGTCCCAGAAAACCAATTTCGCCGCCCACGTCGGGGCCTGCACGGCGGGAGGTTGACGGAGATACTAGAGCCGCTGCCGGAGCCGAAGGAGACGTCCACGGCACCAGCCCGAGAAGAAGAACACCGCGCAGCAGGGAGCCCAAGCACCAGGCCACGGTGGACAGAGACCAGAGAATCAACGAGCAGCACCAAGGCACGGCGTCAACAGCACCACACCACCACCACCGAGAACAACAGACAGCCGACGATACGGAGGAGACCAAACACCCGGAATCGAGCAGATCGAAGGATTTCTCGCTGGAACAGTGGATTGGATGGAACCGTAGAGTACAGGGGAAAGGGATCCACTTCCCTTATGAAGGGAGCTGACCAGGGCAGCCGCTAAGGACGGATCTATGTGGGATGCGCAAGCTTCGGCGTCAGTTCCGTGGGAACCAGGAAGGAGTTGAGCTCCGCCGCCAACGCCGCACGCGAGTTTTCCTGGGCAACCGCTTGCTTCGTCCAACCTGCGTGCTTGCCTGCCCGTAGGTTTTGGCTGCCGCTGGCTGGGTTGCTCGGTCAGCTGGCCTAGTAGCTGCCCAGCTGGCCGACCTTTTTTCTTTTTTTTATTTCCAACAAGAAAATAACAGGGAAAATTCCCAAAATAAACAGCAATCCCCACCATTTTCACTCTTATTTTCTGATCAATGTCATTGAGCTCCCGTACTGTTTATATACTACTTTTCAGCAGAGGTACTTGTTAGGTTTGAACCAAAGCCTATCCCAGTGTACTCCAACCCTGCACGAGTAAGCGGAGGACTACGCCTTGATCCACAAACCCTAGTGTGAGAATCTTCGCACAAAAGACACATAGTACTAGGCAGATTATCTGCTTCTCTTACAGGGCAGGGCGTTACGGTCATGCCCTTTAATATCTATTCATGAACTCACTAGAGAGAAAACCCCATTCTCTCCCGGACTGCGACCCCACAGTCAGCTCATATAGGTGAAATCATTAAGGAAATTCTGTAGGACAATTTCCCTGCTTATAGCATTGACTTCATTAAGAGCATATCGCTCAACCTGCCATACAGACAGAGCACAGCAGCTAATGAGACTCTTTGTCTTTTGTGCTCTTGGTTCCACAGTGCTTCGTTTCCTGGAGCCTGGATCTCGGGATCTTCGGTCACACAGGACAGTTATCCGCAGTTGAAACCGCTAACAGGGTATGAGTCCCATTCCCATGCACGCTGCTTGGATTGGCTTTTGAGCCAGTCCTTTAGTGAAAGGATCAGCAAGGTTCTTTTCAGACTTGATGTAATCTACGGTTATTACACCTGTCTCTCTAGCATGCCGACATGAATCAAGTCGTCTTCTGATATGCCTTGAGGATTTTTGGTTGTCCTTTCTACTGTTCACTTTTAGCAACACAGAAGTGTTGTCACAGTATACTAGGACAGCCGGTATCGGCTTTGCTAGCATTGGAAGGTCTGACAACAGGTCTCTCAACCATTCAGCCTCCAATGCTACTGAATCAAGTGCAACTAATTCAGCCTCCTTGGTGGAATGTGTCGACACTTGTCGGGGACCATAATTAGGGGTACCCCCAAGACTCCTAATCTCAGCTGGTAACCCCGATCAGCACAAAGCTGCAAAGGCCTGATGGGTGCGATTAAGTCAAGGCTCGGTCCA
Source organism: Zea mays (assembly GCF_902167145.1). Classification (NCBI taxonomy): domain Eukaryota; kingdom Viridiplantae; phylum Streptophyta; class Magnoliopsida; order Poales; family Poaceae; genus Zea; species Zea mays. Next base: position 24,281,646 of record NC_050102.1, on the reverse strand, counting down.
CTCAAGGGACACGATCTCGCCTCGCCCGAGCCCAGCCTCGGGCAAGGGCGGCCGACCCCGGAGGATTCACGTCTCGCCCGAGGGCCCCCTCAAGCAACGGACACACCTTCGGCTTGCCCGAGGCACAGTCTTCGCCAAGAAGCAACCTTGGCCCGATCGCCGCGACGACCGACCGAATCGCAGGAGCATTTAATGCAAAGGTGGCCTGACACCTTTATCCTGACGCGCGCCCTTCAGTCAACAGAGCCAAAGTGACCGCAGTCACTTCGCCGCTCCTCTGACCGGCCTGACAAAAGGACAGCGCCGCCTGCGCCGCTCCGACTACTGCGCCACTCGGCAGAGTGCGGCTGACAGCAGCCAAGTCCGGCCTCGAGCGCCATAGGAAGCTCCGCCTCGCCCGACCCAGGGCTCGGACTCGGGCTCAGCCCCGGAAGACGACGAACTCTGCTTCGCCCGACCCCAGGGCTCGGACTCGGGCTCAGCCCCGGAAGACGACGAACTCCGCATCGCCCGACCCCAGGGCTCGGACTCGGGCTCAGCCCCGGAAGACGACGAACTCCGCATCGCCCGACCCCAGGGCTCGGACTCGGGCTCAGCCCCGGAAGACGAAGAACTCCGCTTCGCCCGACCCCAGGGCTCGGACTCAGGCTCAGCCCCGGAAGACGACGAACTCCGCTTCGCCCGACCCCAGGGCTCGGACTCGGGCTCAGCCTCGGAAGACGACGAACTCCGCTTCGCCTGACCCCAGGGCTCGGACTCAGCCCTGGCCTCAGCCGACGGTCTCCGCCTCGCCCGACCCAGGGGCTCGGACTCGACCTCGGCCTTGGAAGACAGACTCGACCTCGACCTCGGAGGAGCCTCCACCTCGCCTAACCCAGGGCTCGGACCGACCACGTCACAGGAGGCACCATCATTACCCTACCCCAAGCTAACTCAGGCTACGGGGAACAAGACCGGCGTCCCCATCTGGCTCGCCCCGGTAAACAAGTAATGATGGCGCTTCGCATGCTCTAGGACGACGGCGGCTCTCAGCCCCCTTACGGAAGCAAGGGGACGTCAGCAAGGACTCGACAGCCCCGACAGCTGTCCTTCCGCCAGGCTCCAGCGCTCCTCCGACGGCCACGACACCACACGAACTGGGTGCCAAAACCTCTCTGGCTGCCACGATGGCATGTACTTAGGGCACTAGCTCTCCTCCGCTAGACACGTTAGCACACTGCTACACCCCCCATTGTACACCTGGATCCTCTCCTTACGCCTATAAAAGGAAGGTCCAGGGCCCTCTTACAAACACGAAGGCCGTGGGTTTCCCCTTTTAAGCCGGTCTCCCTCCGGCTTCTTCCCCCTTTCGCGCTCCGTCTCGCGCCGACCCATCTGGGCTGGGGCACGTGACGACAATTTACTCGTCGGTCCAGGGACCCCCCGGGTTCGAAACACCGACAGTTGGCGCGCCAGGTAGGGGCCTGCTGCGTGTTGATGAACAGCTTCCCGTCAAGCTCCAGATGGGCAGTCTCCAGCAACCTTTCCAGCCCGGGACGGTGCTCCGTTTCGGGAGTCTTGAGTTCATGTCCCTCGACGGCAGCTACGACATGATACTCCTTCCCCCGCCGCGCGACAGCGACAATGGCGGCCGACAACCTGCCCGCCGGCGGCGGAATCGACGACGTCTTCCCCACGTGGTGGAAGAACAACATTCGGGCTTGTCTCGTCCCCTCCCCCACCGACGGAGGAGGAGGCGGGGCAACCAAGGCCAAGCAGGAGGCGGCACCTCGTCGGCTGTCGAGCGAGTCGACGGCGCCTGCGCCCCAACGGGGGGCACGTCGGGCATCGACCTCGCGCCTGAGACGAAGACGAGCGTCGTCTCCCCGCAACACGCCAACCCCACGCAAACGGACGACGCCAGCACGCTCGCAAAGGACTTGCTGGGTGTCACCCTCGTACCTAAGACGACGGTGCAGTCTGCCCCTGACGTGACTTCATCGCCGCCCGTCGACCAAGAGGTACCGACCGATTCCCATCTCGTGCCTTTTGGATTCAGCCTCGACTCACCAAGCGACTTCGCTTTGGTGGACGCTCTCATAGAGGCGAGTCCAAACCCTCTGGGGTATCGTATGCGGTCACCCTGGGACCGGCTGACGACCGTCTCGACCTACGGGCCCTCGGGTTCCGAGGAAGATGATGAGCCCGACTTTAGTTGGGATTTCTCCGGACTTGGTTACCCCAGTGCCATGCGGGACTTTATGACCGCATGCGACTACTGCCTTTCCGACTGTTCCGACGGTAGCTGCAGCCTCGGCGACGAGGACTGCGACCCAAGTCGTGAATGTTTCCACGTCGATCTAGGGGGTCCCGACGAAGGCAACCATCTTGGTATGCCGGAGAACGGTGATCCCCCTAGGCCTGTGCCTCGCGTTGACATCCTTTGGGAGCTAGCTGTGGTCCCCGTCCCGGCGGGGGGTCATGACCCACAGCTCGAGCAAATCCGCGAGATGCAGGCCAGGCTCGACGAGGGAGCAGGAACACTTGAGCCGTTCCGCCGGGACATTGGGCAGGAATGGGCGGGCCAACCTCCGGCCGGAGAAGTGCGTCATCTACCCCAGGGCATCCAGCACCGCATCACCGACGATGTCAGGGTAAGGCCGCCACCGGTTTCCAGTGGGGTCGGCCAGAACCTGGCTGCAACGGCAATACTTCTCCGCGCGATGCCGGAGCCATCAACCACCGAGGGGCGGCATATCCAGGGAGAGCTCAAGAATCTCCTGGAGGATGCCGCGGTCCGACGGGCCAAAAGCTCTGCCTCCCGAAGGCAGGGGTACCCCTCGGAACATCGCGCCGCGACTTCCCGATTCATGCGGGAAGCCTCGGTCCACACCGGGCGCACGCGCAACACAGCGCCTACGGCCCCGGGTCGCCCCGGCAACGAACACCCTCACCGCAACCGTCGAACCCACCTCGACGAGAGGGTGCGCCGAGGCTACCACCCCAGGCGTGGTGGACGCTACGACAGCGGGGAGGATCGGAGTCCCTCGCCCGAACCACCCGGTCCGCAGGCTTTCAGCCGTGCCATACGACGGGCGCCGTTCCCGACCCGGTTCCGAACCCCGACTACTATCACAAAGTACTCGGGGGAGACGAGACCGGAACTGTGGCTCGCGGACTACCGGCTGGCCTGCCACCTGGGTGGAACGGACGATGACAACCTCATCATCCGCAACCTCCCCTTGTTCCTCTCCGACACCGCTCGAGCCTGGCTGGAGCACCTGCCTCCGGGGCAGATCTCCAACTGGGACGACCTAGTCCAAACCTTCGCCGGCAATTTCCAGGGCACGTACGTGCGCCCAGGGAACTCCTGGGATCTCCGAAGCTGCCGCCAGCAGCCAGGGGAGTCTCTTCGGGACTACATCCGGTGATTCTCGAAGCAGCGCACCGAGCTGCCCAACGTCACCGATTCGGATGTCATCGGCGTGTTCCTCGCCGGCACCACCTGCCGCGACCTGGTGAGCAAGCTGGGTCGCAAGACCCCCACCAGGGCGAGCGAGCTGATGGACATCGCCACCAAGTTCGCCTCTGGCTACGAGGCAGTTGAGGCCATCTTCCGGAAGGACAAGCAGCCCCAGGGCCGCCTACCGGAAGATGTCCCCAAGGCGTCAACTCAGCGCGGCACCAAGAAGAAAGGCAAGAAGAAGTCGCAAGCAAAACGCGACGCCGCCGACGCGGACCTTGTCGCCGCTGCCGAGTACAAGAACCCTCGGAAACCTCCCGGAGGTGCCAATCTCTTCGACAAGATGCTCAAGGAGCCGTGCCCCTATCATCAGGGGCCCATCAAGCACACCCTTGAGGAGTGCGCCATGCTTCGGCGCCACTTTCACAAGGCCGGGCCACCCGCGGAGGGTGGCAGGGCTCGCGACGACGATAAGAAGGAAGATCACAAGGCAGGAGAGTTCCCCGAGGTCCATGACTGCTACATGATCTAAGGTGGGCGAGTGGCGAACGCCTCGGCTCGGCACCACAAGCAAGAGCGTCGGGAGGTCTGCTCGGTAAAGGTGGCGGCGCCAGTCTACCTAGACTGGTCCGACAAGCCCATCACCTTCGACCAAGACGACCACCCCGACCGCGTGCCGAGCCCGGGGAAATACCCGCTCGTTGTCGACCCCGTCATCGGCAACATCAGGCTCACCAAGGTCCTCATGGACGGAGGCAGCAGCCTCAACATCATCTACGCCGAGACCTTCGGGCTCCTGCGGATCGATCTGTCCTCGGTCCGGGCAGGCGCTGCGCCTTTTCACGGGATCATCCCCGGGAAGCGCGTCCAACCCCTCGGACAACTCGATCTACCCGTCTGCTTTGGGACACCCTCCAACTTCCGAAGGGAGACCCTCACGTTCGAAGTGGTCGGGTTTCGAGGAACCTACCACGCAGTGCTGGGGAGGCCATGCTACGCCAAGTTCATGGCCGTCCCCAACTACACCTACCTCAAGCTCAAGATGTCGGGCCCCAACGGGGTCATCACCGTCGGCCCCACGTACCGACACGCGTACGAATGCGACGTGGAGTGCGTGGAGTACGCCGAGGCCCTCGCCGAATCCGAGGCCCTCATCGCCGACCTGGAGAGCCTCCCTAAGGAGGCGCCAGACGTGAAGCGCCACGCCTGCAACTTCGAGCCAGTCGAGACGGTTAAATCTGTCCCTCTCGACCCCCGCAACGACGCCTCCAAGCAGATCTGGATTGGCTCTGAGCTCGATCCCAAATAGGAAGCAGTGCTCGTCGACTTTCTCCGCGCAAACGCCGACGTCTTCGCATGGAGTCCCTCGGACATGCCCGGCATACCGAGGGATGTCGCCGAGCACTCGCTGGATATCTGAGCTGGAGCCCGACCCGTGAAGCAGCCTCTGCGCCGATTCGACGAAGAAAAGCGCAGAGCCATAGGCGAGGAGATCCACAAGCTAATGGCGGCAGGGTTCATCAAAGAGGTATTCCATCCCGAATGGCTTGCCAACCCTATGCTTGTGAGAAAGAAAGGAGGGAAATGGCGGATGTGTGTAGACTACACTGGTCTAAACAAAGCATGTCCGAAAGTTCCCTACCCTCTACCTCGCATCGATCAAATCGTGGATTCCACTGCTGGGTGCGAAACCCTGTCCTTCCTCGATGCCTACTCAGGGTATCACCAAATCAGGATGAAAGAGTCTGACCAGTTCGTGACTTCTTTCATTACACCTTTCGGCATGTACTGCTATGTTACCATGTCGTTTGGTTTGAGGAATGCGAGTGCGACATACCAAAGGTGCATGAACCACGTGTTCGGCAAACACATTGGCCGAACGGTCGAGGCCTACATCGATGACATCATAGTCAAGACGAGGAAAGCCTCTGACCTCCTTTCCGACCTTGGAGCGACATTCCGATGTCTCAAGGCGAAAGGCGTAAAACTCAATCCCGAGAAGTGTGTCTTCGGGGTCCCCCGAGGCATGCTCTTGGGGTTCATCATCTCCGTGCGGGGCATCGAGGCCAACCCGGAGAAGATCGCGGCCATCACCAGCATGGGGCCCATCAAGGACTTGAAAGGCGTACAGAGGGTCACGGGATGCCTTGCGGCTCTGAGCCGTTTCATCTCGCGCCTCGGCGAAAGAGGCCTGCCTCTGTACCGCCTCTTAAGGAAGGCCGAGTGCTTCACTTGGACCCCTGAGGCCGAGGAAGCCCTCGGGAACCTGAAGGCGCTCCTCACGAACGCGCCCATCTTGGTGCCCCCCGCTGCCAGAGAAGCCCTCTTGATCTACGTTGCCGCTACCACTTAGGTGGTTAGCACCGCGATTGTGGTTGAGAGACGAGAAGAGGGGCATGCATTGCCCGTCCAGAGGCTAGTCTACTTCATCAGTGAGGTACTGTCCGAGACCAAGATCCGCTACCCACAAAGTCAGAAGCTGCTGTACGCGGTGATCCTGACGCGGCGGAAGTTGCGACACTACTTCGAGTCTCATCCAGTAACTGCAGTGTCATCCTTCCCCCTGGGGGAGATCATCCAGTGCCGAGAGGCCTCGGGTAGAATTGCAAAGTGGGCGGTGGAAATCATGGGCGAAACGATCTCGTTCGCCCCTCGGAAGGCCATCAAGTCCCAGGTCTTGGCGGACTTTGTGGCTGAATGGGTCGACACCCAGCTCCCAACAGCTCCGATCCAACCAGAACTCTGGACCATGTTTTTCGACGGGTCGCTGATGAAGACAGGAGCAGGCGCAGGCCTGTTCTTCATCTCGCCCCTCGGGAAGCACCTACGCTACGTGCTACGCCTCCATTTCCCGGCGTCCAACAATGTGGCCGAGTACGAGGCTCTGGTCAACGGGTTGCGCATCGCCATCGAGCTAGGGGTCCGACGCCTCGACGCTCGCGGCGACTCACAGCTCGTCATCGACCAAGTCATGAAGAACTCCCACTGCCGCGACCCGAAGATGGAAGCCTACTGCGATGAGGTTCGGCGCCTGGAAGACAAGTTCTACGGGCTCGAGCTCAACCACATCGCCCGACGCTACAACGAGACTGCGGACGAGCTGGCTAAAATAGCCTCGGGGCGAACAACGGTTCCCTCGGACGTCTTCTCCCGAGACCTGCATCAACCCTCCGTCAAGACCGACGACACACCCGAGCCCGAGAAGGCCTCGGCCTAGCCTGAGGCACCCTCGGCTCAGTCCGAGGCACCCTCGGCTCAACCCGAGGCACCCTCGGCTCAGCCCGAGGCACCCTCGGCTCGGCCCAAGGTACCCTCGGCCCCCGAGGGTGAGGCACTGCGCGTCGAGGAGGAGCGGAGCGGGGCCACGCCTAATCGAAACTGGCAGACCCCGTACCTGCAATATCTCCACCGAGGAGAGCTACCCCTCGGCCGAGCCAAAGCTCGGCGGTTGGCGCGGCGCGCCAAGTCGTTCGTCTTGCTGGGAGACGGGAAGGAGCTCTACCACCGCAGCCCCTCAGGCATCCTCCAGCGATGCATTTCCATCGCCGAAGGCCAGGAGCTCTTACAAGAGATACACTCGGGGGCTTGCGGCCATCACGCAGCACCTCGAGCCCTTGTTGGAAACGCCTTCCGACAAGGCTTCTACTGGCCGACCGCGGTGGCCGACGCCACTAGAATTGTCCGCACCTGCCAAGGGTGTCAATTCTATGCAAGGCAGACCCACCTGCCCGCTCAGGCTCTACAGACCATACCCATCACCTGGTCGTTTGCTGTGTGGGGTCTGGACCTCGTCGGCCCCTTGCAGAAGGCACCCGGGGGCTACACGCACCTGCTGGTCGCCATCGACAAATTCTCCAAGCGGATCGAGGTCCGACCCCTAAACAGCATCAGGTCCGAACAGGCGGTGGCGTTCTTCACCAACATCATCCATCGCTTTGGAGTCCCGAACTCCATCATCACCGACAACGGCACCCAGTTCACCGGCAGAAAGTTCCTGGACTTCTGCGAGGATCACCACATCCGGGTGGACTGGGCCACCGTGGCTCACCCCATGACGAATGGGCAAGTAGAGCGTGCCAACGGCATGATCCTGCAAGGGCTCAAGCCGCGGATCTACGACGACCTCAACAAGTTCGGCAAGCGATGGATGAAGGAGCTCCCCTCGGTGGTCTGGAGTCTGAGGACAACGCCGAGCCGAGCCACAGGCTTCACACCGTTCTTTCTAGTCTATGGGGCCGAGGCCATCTTGCCCACAGACTTAGAATACGGTTCCCCGAGGACGAGGGCCTACGCCGACCAAAGCAATCGATCTAATCGAGAAGACTCACTGGACCAGCTGGAAGAGGCTCGGGACATGGCCTTACTACACTCGGCGCGGTACCAGCAGTCCTTGCGACGCTACCACGCCCGAGGGGTTCGGTCCCGAGACCTCCAGGTGGGCGACCTAGTGCTTCGTCTGTGACAAGACGCCCGAGGGCGGCACAATGTCACACCCGGTTTTGGAAGGTAAACCGAATGCGAACCATGTACGTGCCAGGATCAGAAATTCACGTACACAGCGATTACATAAATGACTCATCATAGCACAATGCTTCGAATAACAATAAAGAATAAATAATCATATTAAAGACTAGAGTCATTTACATAATATGAATCAAAGTACACAGAATCGAAACGTAGCCAATGTAAATAAACCCACCACAGGCAGCTGACTGGGGGAGGTCGCTAGCCTAATCCTCGAACTCGTCGATGTCCTGGAACTCCTGGAGAACCGCCTCGACGCCTTCTTCTTTACCTGTGCATAGATTGCACCAAAGGCAACCTGGTGTTTTGTGAAAGCAAGGGTGAGTACACATCAACGTACTCAGCAAATGTCCCGTTTGGCTGAAGTGGACTAGCTTTATGTGGGGTTAAGATCAAGTAGTTGCTTTTAGTTGGTCAAGTATTTATTATTAGTGGAAGCCAACTTTTATCATATAACCAACCCATGAACCATTTCCTCATCGAGGAACATCATTATCATCATCGAACCAAAATCATAAATAGAACCATTGTATATCGAACCATCTGTATCTCTAATCAAAGAGGATCCCAAGGCTGCTCTTAACCGTGAGCACGGCTGATATATCAGTTTCATTACCCTCTGCAGAGGTCGCACACTTTACCCATGAGCCGTGATTCCCGTTTTGCCCGGGGATCATGACTCCCCATTGACCACTTCCTAGGTGGTCCGACAGGGTATCACTACGTAGCCTTTACAAAGATTCCCTAGAGGTCATAGCCGCCCGTTAGGTTTCCCCAGTTTGATAAACACAGTACCTCTCCCCGCAGGAGGGTGACTAACAAAAGCAAAACGAAAGAACCTCGGCACTCAGCCTCGGCAGAGCAAGCACTGTGCCTGGACCCCATTGACGGCACGACGGCAAAGCAACTACACCTCTAGTTCCTCTAATTAATTAGCTAAGGGCATCCCATTTCACCCTCATGGTTGCACTGTTATCCCGGGTGGTCTCTCAACAAACAGGTCCTTATGGAGAGATACTCGGGAAACAGCCCGAGTCCCCTAAATGCCACAAGTATATCATCATATCCAGAATAAAATCATAGTATCATCATTGTATCTCATCATGTTCATTGATTAAAGTAAAGCGCTAGCATGTAGCTAACCATAGTAACCCAAAAGGTAAATCAAGGACAAGGTAAATAGAAAGCTAGTAAATCCTTAGGTTGTTCATAGTATGCGGGACAATGAATTATAAAGTAAATGGGACATAATGGGTCAGAGGACACTAGCCTTCACTAAACAGATGCTCAGGGTCTTCAACCTCGTAGAACTCGAAGAGCCAGATCACTTGGTCGCCAACGCTTGATCTTCGATTCCTTGAGGCTTGGAGATGGATCGCATTCTTATCGCAACGCGAAGCGAAGACAAACAGACACAAGCAAACAAACACATATATGCATAAGAACATTACACCATACAAATACAAACATAATAAAACATGCAAAACGGAATAGAGCGTGTTACTACAGTCACGCGAGGAAAAAGAAATGCGGCGGTCGAGACTACGGTCGAGAAGTTAACATGTTAACGTTAAACAAATATTAACTATAACATTTAGTTTGATCTGATTATATTAATCAATATTTATTTAAAATGAAACTAGAGCTATCGCATAGTTTTAATTAGCTGACCACACTAACAATTCTCAGTTAACTAAGAAATTTAAATAACAACAACGACTCTAAGCGGGACGAATTAGCGGAGCAAGACGAAATACGTAACACATGAAACAGCACGACCGCACGCGACCTAGCACGCGCACCACGCGCGACACGCGCAGACAACGTGACGATAGCGAACCCAACACGGCAGCGTGAAAACGACCCGCTGACACACGCGAAATAGCATGCTGACGACACACGAAAACAGCGCGCGCGACGAGCGTGAACGGCGCGCGAACCAGCACGCCACCACGCGCGGAGCAGCACGCACAACAGACGAGGAAAACTAAATAGGTGACACGATTATACTAAACGAATGTTAAATAAATATAAAGTAGTTAAATTAATATTTACCATGTTAATATTTATTATCAAAGCGCAGGTTGAAAACTATACATAATCTAATTGGAATATTAATCTAATCAACATTAGTCGAGTAAACATTAGGTAAATTATTTAACATTATTAACACGAGAGATTATGAGCGAAAATAATTTATTATCACGAGCAGAAGCCGCGCGACCCACATGATCGACACGCGAGATACGCGCTAAAGACGCGTGGCAAGGCAAGCGACACATGTACATGGCACACGCGACGCACACGAATGATGTGTGACAACGCATGCGAACAGCACGGGCGGCACGCGAGAAATATTAAATACATGTTGTGTTTATACTGAATAAGTATTGATTCAAAAACGTTTGAGCTAACATTAATCACATTAATAAAGCGTAAATTAAAATTATAGATTTGTTTATCGCTATTTTAACAACCAACCAGGTAAATAATTAATCACTTAAATACACAAAGCATGTATCATAACAACATAATATTTTTACAGTGAGCACGACACTCCTACGAAGGTAACGCAATAGGAACAGAATAAATCGGACCGCTACGCAAAAGTTAACTATTTGATAAACGGTGTATTAACGTGATGTGACACAACACGATTGCGCAGAGCTAAACCCTTAGACGACATGGAGGAAATATTTTTATTGGATGGTCGGAATCCTGGAGGATATACTGCATGTGCTTGTGGCCAACCGCATGCAGTATCTTTTTTTCTCTCCTAGACGCACTCAAGTTCTCGATTTTTGCTGCATGCAGCCAGGAACGTAGGGGAGCATGGGCGATTACCTTCCTAGACGCATGTATGAACAAATCTGGCACGCGCGAAGCCGTGTGGAGCAGGGCTCATCGGCGGCCGGTCTGGGCTAGCAGGGGCATGGCGAGCAGCGGACATGGTAGAGGGGCAAGGTGGCGATGCACGGCTAGATGGGACGGGGACACGTGCACACGGGGGAGACTCGGCCACGGGCTCACCGGCATCGCGGTGGAGCAGGCACGTAGGGACGTTGATTGCGAGAGGGAGGGCCGGAGGGGGCATATGAAGGGGAACTGCTCACCTCGGACGGCGGGGTCAGGGATGGTGGGCGTGGACGGCTGCTGGTCGGCGAAGCTCGATGGCAAATTTAAGTCCGGGCGCGGCAATTCCTCGGACGGGGGGGGGGGGGGGGGGGGGGGGGGGGGGTTGTGGCCGACGTCTGTTCTCCGGCGATTGGTGGAGCTTGGCGAGTGGCTATAGGGAAACTGTGCGAGCGCTAGAGTGGGAGAAAGGATAGCTATTGGAGGGGGAGGAAGAGATCTACACAGCGACGTGCGTGAGATCATGGCGAGGGGGGAAGCATGCGGTTGTCGAGTTCGCTGTTGCGGATCTGTTTGTGCGCGCGCGGGGAAGCAGTTACATGATAGGGGCAAAGATGACAGGCGACCCCTCGTCGCAGCAAAATAGCCATGGAGCAAATGCACGGCCACGGCGCAGCTGTGCGCTGCCGCTTGTGCGTGTGCTGCTCGCGCTAAAGGGGCACGCGCGGCGTCAAGTGGCCGGTTGGGCCGGGCAGGGTGCCTGGGCCACGACGCGCTGGGATATGCTGGGGCAGAGGTACGGGCGGCATGGTAGCAGACTGGGTGAAGGGGCGCGAGTGGGCTGCTGGCAGGCCGAGGCAAGGCAGGTCGAGGGCAGAAGCTGGGCCGCAGGGGAAAGGTCGGCTACGAGGGGCTGACCGACGGGCCCGACGCATGGCGGCGGTGCTGGGCAACTGCCCACGCGCGCGACAGGCACGGCAGGGCGGTTGGAGCTGGGCCGCGGGACGTGTGCAAGGTGGTCGAGCTGGGCAGGTCGAGCAGGCCGGACAGGGTGGGCTTTTCCTTTTCCTATTTCTTTCTCTTTTCTTTATTTATTTTATCTATCGTTTAAATTTAACGTCGAGCACAAAAACAACTAAGCGAGTGCGCATCAATAAATTCATCAATAAAAATATATTTTCCAGCATGATACATCAACAACAATCCATATAGAGTTTTATTAGCAACTATGTTTGAAGTAACATTCCCTATTACTTGGGAAGAAATGAATAAAGGAGCGAAAAAAGAGGAAAACGAAGGTAACACCTGAATTTGGTTGATATAAGAAAAGAAATTTTATACCCCAAATTCAGGGTGTTACACACAAGCTCACGCCTCCCTGGGAAGGGCCATTCATCGTTGCCAAGGTTCTGAAGCCCGGAACATACAAGCTGGTCAACAGTCAAGGCGAGGTCTACAACAACGCTTGGAACATCCGACAGCTACGTCGCTTCTACCCTTAAGATGCTTTCAAGTCGTTCATACACCTCGGTCACATACAAAGTCTAGTCATCAAGGAAGGGTCAGCCTTGCCTCGGCAAAGCCCGACCCTCCCTCGGGGGCTAAAAGGGGGGAACCCCCTCTTCGTCAAAATTTTCCTTGGAAAAAGATCTTTTCTGCCAGAATGTCTTTCGTGCTTTTCGACTACTTCGAAAGTGGATCCTAAAAACGACGGAGTACACGTAAGCAGCCAAGGCTGACCGAGTCGAGGGACTCCTACACCTCCGGGATATGGATACCTCACTCATCACCTTCTGCAATAAGTAACTCACGTCGGATAAGTGATTCCGCGGACCTAACAAGTCTTCACGCTCGAAAACTCCTGTACCAAAACGATTTTTTGGGCCTTCTCGACTACGTCGGTGACAGAACCCTATGGACGAGTAAGAGTGCACGTAAGCGGCAAGGCCGACCGAGCCGAGGGATTCCTATGCCTCCGAGATATGGATACCTCACTCGTCACCTTCCGTGAAAAGTAACTCTCGCTCGGACAAGCAATTATGTTACTGACAAATAAGTCTAGATACTCGAGGCAACAGGAAAAGAAACGCAGCTTTACAGCACGACGACAGTATGTTTGGGCCTCGGCGGCCGCAGAAAACATACGCACACTACAAGATAACCCGATCCTGCAGGCTCGGATCTTGACAGTTGAAGGGAGCAGCAGCACCCTCGGCGTCAACTACACCTTCGGCGAGGTTCGGCCTAGCCTCGGACGGCGACACGGTCGGAGGATCTCCACTCCGAAGGACGACATCAGCACCATGCCCGGGCCATCGCCGCCAGGGTCTTCTTCAGGAATCCGGCTCGAGCAAACGGCTTGACCGGCCACCCCGAAGCCTCAGCCAGCTGTCCCCCGAGGACATTAGCCCGGCTCGTGGCATCAGCGACTCAACTCCGGCGTCGGTCCCGCCAGTGGATGACCCGGCCAGGCTCCGGCCGACCAAATCTTATTTTCGAGCCAACTCTGCCTCTGTCCGTGCTGACACCGCTACCTCCGGCTTCGGCTCATCGAAGAGCGGCCGAGGGTTCCTTTAACTAAGCAAGAGAAGCCTCGGACAGCAAGGCCAACCGAGCCGAGGGACTCCTACGCCTCCGGGATACGGATGCCTCACTCGTCACCTTCGCACGAGGCGACTCACGCTTGGTGAAGCGGTTCAGATAGCCGACAGGCGAGTTAGTGCTCGAAATGAGGAAAAATCACATCTCCGTGCCGAAAATACATACATGTTCAGGCCCCGACAGCCGCAACGAACAAGACACCGGCACTCAAGGTGCCATTACAAACGGAACTCTAGTTCCGTCCCCGCGGGTACGAACAACCCCCCCACATTGGAGGGCCCGCGGGGCGATAAGGCTCCAGGTCGCCCACCGTCGCCCGCTCCAGCAGCAGCGACGACGACCTCCACTCCGGGTGGCCGAACTGCAGCAGCGATGGCCTCAGGGCGGACGCCGCTGCGACAATGCCCTCGCCCACATCTACGCTCGAGGGGCGAGGATAAGTACAAAGAGCCGGAGGCTCGGAGCGCGGATGGTGGCGGTGATCCCGCCGACGACGAGGACTTCTCCAGCCGCCGCCACCTCAGCACCGACGACAGGAGTCGTCCGCCCACCGGCAGATCCCCACTCGGATCCTCCCGGACGAGCAGAGCACCGACCTCCGCGCAGAGGCGCCGTACCGGGGCAAAGGCAGGACAGCCCTAGAACACGAACGCCGCCCTAGCAGCGCGCGATCTCTTGGGCGGTCCTCCGGTGCACGTGGCGCAACAACCGCCCTTGCGGCGAGAGGAGGCACTGGGAGCCAAGCCAGAGCCAGCTGAGCTGGCGAGCCCGACGCGCTGAAGCTGACGACACTCGCCGCCGATCGGCCCCGCGTTGTCGAAGTCTGCCCCTCCCGCTAGGCCGGTGAGCGCCCTCTCCCTTGAATGCTGAAGGAGAGGCTGACCCACGAACCTGTGCGGGAGGTAGAGCTCCGGCTCAGCCCGGCCTCTGCCCCAGCAAGGATGATGAACATCCTTGAAGCTGAGGGAGGGGCAGAGACCACAGCCCGGCTTGCTTCTCCCCACCCAGGAGCTGGTGGTCACCGTCTTGGGTGACCACCGGCGAGGGGGTGCGGCCGGGCTGCCTGATGAAAATCCTTGAAGCCGAACGATGGCTGAAAGGTACCAACTTCCACGAAGTTGCGTTCCTCCAACGACAAGGCGGAAGGATTGCGGGTGTTCCCCATCCGGGGGCTCAGAAGGTGGAAAGACGCGATGCATAAGGGAGCGCGAAGACATGGTCGCCTTTCAAGGGGATCACCCTCCTTTTAAAGGCGACTCTCCCCACTTGCGTCCTCAGCCATCTCGGGCTGAGTCTTCTCCAACACGCTCCAAGGTCCTCCCCCTACGACACGGGGGCTGGGTCCCACGCGTCATGCAAGCTGGCCCAGGGCAGAAGAAGCCAAACCGCCGTGCGCGGTGCATCCAACTGCCCAGCGGTTACAAGCATTCCTCCACATTCGCCCAGACCAGCGGGTGAAAGGGCGGATAGCCATGCAGTCGGCATGCAACCATGCCAAGTGGGCGCACCCCTTCGACTCCAACGCGCCCAGCATGGAGGCCCAGGCCCACACATCATGCAACCGGCGCGCCGGTTGCTACGTGCGAGCAACTGCACCGCCCCTCGCGCCACCACCGCGCCTCCTCGACTGCGGAACCAGTACCACGACTCGAGGCAACCCAGCGTATGACCCAATAGTGCCAGCCAGGCGCATCGGTCACGGGCCAGTCAGCCGTGGGAGAAGGCGCGACGGTCGATGTGGCCAAAAATGGGCCGGCAGTAATGGCGGTGGCAGGCGGGCGGAAGCAGCGGTCACGTGGTCAGCCAAGCTCACGTCCCCTCATGGGACAGCGAGAGAACCCTCTCCCACGGTGTGAAGACGGCGCGCCCGTGTTCCGTTCCTCGAACGGCTCGCGCACGTGCAACGGCTGCCCCGCGAACCACTCGCCCCGTCGTATTAACTCCACGGCGGGACAGGCTGCACCTTTGGCAGGAGAAGCGGGTGACGCTTCGCCTTCGCCATAACGACCGCGTCAAAAAGGGTGCGCCACGTCATTCGATTCCGTATCCTTTTCCTCTTCCTCTTTCTCTCTCTTACAACAGGGACTAGGAAAGGGGATACCCCGAAAGGGATCCTTCTCCGCGAAGGAAACAGGCCCCGAGCCCCCCTACTGATCAGAGGTTCCAAGGCTGGCCCCTCAGAGGGGTTCAACAGCCGCCTCAGAGCGCTCGGGCTCCGCGCCCACTACTGGTCAGAGGTTCGAGGGCCGGCCCCTCGGAAGGGTTCAACGGCCGCCTCAGGCCACTCGGGCTCCACGCCCACTACTGCTCAGGGGTTCGTAGGCTGGCCCTCGAAGGGTTCACAGCCGCCTCAGACGCAGAGCGAGGGATGACCCTGGGTACGTTCGATACATAACCAAGGCTCGGGCTACGCTCCCGAGGTACCCTAGGACATTTCCGAGACCAGCGGGAACGATCTTGTAACGGAATCCCATCAGAGGGAGGCATCGAGCCCTCGGACCCCGTCAAAAGGGGACCGCGTCCGGCAGATCACCCGCAGGTACTTTTGGAGCGCGCCTCCGGGCCTCTAGCCGACCCCTAACAAATGGGGCACGAGCGTCCACTCGGATTACCCGTCAGCAGCTCACTGGAGACACCATGTTCGGCGCCCTCCAAGGGCAACATGGCGCTTTCCCCCCCCCCCCTCCTCCTTGCGGAAAGGCGACGCAGGGGCGTATGTAAAAAAGTCGAGTCTGTCCTTGACCGTCCTCTCGCCCTGTGCGGAGGCTCGGGGCTGCTCTCGCAAACCCGGCTCCGGCCAAACCGTTGACAGCGTCAACATACCAGCCCGAGAACTTGGGACCCGACCGTGCACCCGGGCTATGGCCAGCTCGCATGAGGGAACAACCAGACCGGCCGAAGCATCGCGAAACGCATTAAGACCTCGAAGGAGTCAAACTACTCCTCCGAGGCCTCAGGGGCTACACCCGGCGGGTGCGCTCGCGCGCACCCACCGGAACAAAATGCTACCGAGAAAGGCCGGTCCCCGTGCAAAAAAGTGTGACAAAAGCCTCTAAGCGAGTATTAACACTCCCTTCGAGGCTCGGGGGCTACTGTCGGGGACCATAATTAGGGGTACCCCCAAGACTCCTAATCTCAGCTGGTAACCCCCATCAGCACAAAGCTGCAAAGGCCTGATGGGTGCGATTAAGTCAAGGCTCGGTCCACTCAAGGGACACGATCTCGCCTCGCCCGAGCCCAGCCTCGGGCAAGGGCGGCCGACCCCGGAGGATTCACGTCTCGCCCGAGGGCCCCCTCAAGCAACGGACACACATTCGGCTCGCCCGAGGCCCAGTCTTCGCCAAGAAGTAACCTTGGCCCGATCGTCGTGACGACCGACCGAATCGCAGGAGCATTTAATGCAAAGGTGGCCTGACACCTTTATCCTGACACGCACCCTTCAGTCAATAGAGCCGAAGTGACCGCAGTCACTTCGCCGCTCCTCTGACCGGCCTCACAAAAGGACAGCGCCGCCTGCGCCGCTCCGACTGCTACGCCACTCGGCAGAGTGCGGCTGACAGCAGCCAAGTCCGGCCTCGAGCGCCATAGGAAGCTCCGCCTCGCCCGACCTAGGGCTCGGACTCGGGCTCAGCCCCGGAAGACGACGAACTCCGCTTCGCCCGACCCCAAGGCTCGGACTCGGGCTCAGCCCCGGAAGACGACGAACTCCGCATCGCCCGACCCCAGGGCTCGGACTCGGGCTCAGCCCCGGAAGACGACGAACTCCGCTTCGCTCAACCCCAGGGCTCGAACTCGGGCTTAGCCCTGGAAGACGACGAACTCCGCTTCGCCCGACCCTAGGGCTCGGACTCGGGCTCAGCCCCGGAAGACGACGAACTCCGCTTCGCCCGACCCCAGGGCTCGGAATCAGCCCTGGCCTCAGCCGACGGTCTCCGCCTCGCCCGACCCAGGGGCTCGGACTCGACCTCGGCCTTGGAAGACAGACTCGACCTCGGAGGAGCCTCCACCTCGCCCAACCCAGGGCTCGGACCGACCACGTCACAGGAGGCGCCATCATTACCCTACCCCAAGCTAACTCAGGCTACGGGGAACAAGACCGGCGTCCCATCTGGCTCAGCCCCGGAAGACGACGAACTCCGCTTCGCCCGACCCCAGGGCTCGGACTCAGCCCTGGCCTCAGCCGACGGTCTCCGCCTCGCCCGACCCAGGGGCTCGGACTCGACCTCGGCCTTGGAACACAGACTCGACCTCGGAGGAGCCTCCACCTCGCCCAACCCAGGGCTCGGACCGACCACGTCACAGGAGGCGCCATCATTACCCTACCCCAAGCTAACTCAGGCTACGGGGAACAAGACCGGCGTCCCATCTGGCTCGCCCCGGTAAACAAGTAATGATGGCGCTCCGCATGCTCTATGACGACGGCGGCTCTCAGCCCCCTTACGGAAGCAAGGGGTCGTCAGCAAGGACTCGACAGCCCCGACAGCTGTCCTTCCGCCAGGCTCCAGCGCTCCTCCGACGGCCACGACACCACACGAACCGGGTGCCAAAACCTCTCCGGCTGCCACGATGGCATGTACTTAGGGCACTAGCTCTCCTCCGCTAGACACGTTAGCACACTGCTACACCCCCAATTGTACACCTGGATCCTCTCCTTACGCCTATAAAAGGAAGGTCCAGGGCCGCGCGGGGAAGGACAGGACGGCGCTCGCGTAAGGCCGCTTGCTCCCTCCCGCGTGGACGCTTGTAACCCCCTACTGCAAGCACACCCGACCTGGGCGCGGGACAAACACGAAGGCCGCGGGTTTCCCCTTTTACGTCAGTCTCCCTCCGTCTTCTTCCCCCCCCCCTTCGCGCTCCGTCTCGCGCCGACCCATCTGGGCTGGGGCACACGGCGACAATTTACTCGTCGGTCCAGGGACCCCCCGGGTTCGAAACGCCGACAACACTGATTGTTTAGACGATCTCCATGACACGACCCCACCAGCTAAAGTGAACACATAGCCACTTGTAGACTTCATTTGATCCGAGTCAGAGATCCAGTTTGCATCACTGAATCCTTCAAGTACTGACGGAAATCCGGTATATTTAATACCAAGATTCATCGCTCCCTTCAAATACCGAAGCACTCTGTACAAGGCTACCCAATGTCTATCTCCGGGACTGGCCGAATAACGAGCCAGTCTGCATACTGCATATGAGATATCAGGTCTAGTTGCACTGCTCAGGTACATGAGAGATCCGATGATCTGCGAATATAGTAGCTGGTTCACAGGCTCGCCTTCATGTTTACTGAGCGTGTAGGATGGATCATAGGGCGTGGTGACTGGTTTACAGTCCATATGTCCAAAGCGAGTCAGGACTTTTTCCACATAATGGGATTGTGACAAAGTAATCCCATCCTCACCCTTTATCAGCTTGATGTTCAGTATAACATCAGCTTCACCCAAGTCCTTCATATCAAAGTTCTTGGAGAGGAATACTTTTGTCTCCATGATAGCCTCCAAATCGGTCCCAAATATCAATATGTCATCAACATATAAACACATGATGACACCTTTGCCCCCAGAGAAGCGATAATACACACACTTGTCGGCTTCGTTTACACAAAACCCGGCAGTGGTCAGAGTATTATTAAACTTCTTATGCCATTGTCTGGGAGCTTGTTTAAGACTGTATAAGGATTTAATCAAATGACATACTTTGCTCTCTTGTCCTTTAACCACAAATCCTTCTGGTTGCTGCATATAAATTTCCTCTTCCAGCTCTCCATTTCGGAATGCTGTCTTTACGTCCATTTGATGAACAAGAAGTTTATAAGCAGCTGCCAGAGCTAAAAGCACATGGATTGTGGGCAATCGAGCCACCGGAGAATAAGTATCAAAATAATCCTCCTCTTTCTTTTGAGTAAAACCCTTAGCCACAAGATGGGCCTTGTACTTTTCAATGGTACCATCGGGTCTCCTCTTCCTCCTAAAGATCCATTTGCAGCCCACAGGCTTGCAACCAGTTAGGAGATCAGTTATCTCCCAAGTTCCGTTCGAGATGATTGAATCCATCTCGCTACGGACAGCCTCCCTCCAGTACTTTGCATCCGGAGATGTATATGCCTCTATGAGGGAGCGTGGTTCTTCATCCACTAGATAAATAATATAATCATCACCCAGAGACTTTTCAGTCCTTCATCTCTTACTCCTCCTTAACTCCAAATCTGGAGTCTAGTCATGGACACTCGAGGGCAGAGAATATGTCCGAGATGGACCATCTTGGGCTACTACTTCCTTATCCCGCATAGGGAAGATGCTCTCAAAGAATGTCACATCCCGAGATTCCATTATGACATTTACAGCGACTTCGCTCGTCTCGGAATGGACCATTAGAAATCTATAAGCTGCACCGTTATGTGCATAACCTAGGAAGACACAATCTACGGTCTTAGGGCCTAGCTTTCTCTTCTTCGGCAACGGGACATTCACCTTTGCAAGGCAGCCCCAAGTCCGGAGATGCGAAAGATCTGGCTTCCTGCCTTTAAATCCTTCATAGGGCGTGGCCTCACGGTTGAGAGGCGGCACCCTATTCAGGACATAGCACACTGTGAGTACTGCCTCGCCCCACCAGATGTCAGGCATCCCCGAACTTTGCAACAAAGCATTAGCTAAGTCACACACCGTTCGGTTCTTCCTTTCAGCTACCCCATTTGACTGAGGTGAATATGGAGCAGTGGTTTCATGAATGATTCCACACTCTTTGCAGTACTCATCAAAAAGGTTTGAAAGGTATTCACCTCCTCTATCAGACCGTAACCTTTTAATTTTCTTGTCTAGCTGGTTTTCAACTTCAGTCTTATAGATCTTAAAGTGTTCTAGTGCCTCATCTTTAGTTCTGAGTAGGTAAATATAACAGAACCTGGTAGCATCATCTATCAAGGTAAGAAAGTATCTTTTACCGCCTTTTGTGATTATACCATTCATCTCACAGATATCTGAGTGAATTAGTTCTAAAGGAGTGGTACTTCTGCCTTCAACCGTATGAAACGGTTTTCTAGGCTGCTTAGCTTGCACACAAATACCACATTTTACACCTTTAACATGTTTATATTCAGGAATTAAAGACATGTCACTTAATCTCTTAATGGCCTCAAAATTCACATGACACAAACGGGAATGCCATATATCATTAATGAATTGTTATTACAGACCACATTAACATGGTAAGAAGAATGATTATTCAAAACAGAAAGATGGAACAAACCGCCTGACTCATATGACTTTCCAACAAAAGTACCAAACTTAGACAGGACCACTTTATTAGACTCAAACACTAATTTGAGACCCTGTCGACATAGCAGCGACACTGAAATGAGGTTCCGGCTCATCGAGGGCACATAGAGTATGTCCTTCAGCACGAGCGTCTTTCCTGAAGTTAACTTCAGGTAGACCTGTCCAGTACCTCGAACTATTGCCGGAACACCATTTCCCATAAAGACTGGTGTGCTGTTGTATCCCTGGAATGAAGAGAACATGGATCGATCAACACAAATATGAACGGTAGCACCGGAATCCATCCACCAGTCATCTGATGGACTTGCCATAAAAGCCTGAGGTGCATACCCTGGGGTGGAGTTAACCACCAAGTTCCCTTCTTTGCGCTGAGGTGGAGGACCTTTTCCCTTCCTAAGGTTGCACCTCCGAGCTGTATGCCCGGAGACACCACAAACGTAGCAGATAAAGTCCTCCTTTTTCTTCTTCATCTTTTTGGACTTAGGTGGTTTTAGATTCTTCTGTGGAGAGTTCTTCTTCTTTTTCTGGAATTTTCTATCTCCACCCTTCTCAACAACATGAGCCTGGAGTTGCTGGGATGGCTTGTTACTGGACCTTGCACGATCTTCCACATTAATCGCAGCTGACAACTCAGTGAGAGTCATTTGCTTCTTCATGTGGTGGCGTGAAGTCACAAAGTCTCGCCAAGAAGGCGGGAGCTTTGCCAGTATTGCATTCACCTGAAAACTGTCTGGTAGGAGTTGAATCTCCTGTAGCTGCTCCATAACAGACCTTCCCTCAACCATTTTATAGTTGAGGTAGTTTTCCGTTGTGAATGACTCATTGCCATTGTCAACTTCAGAGAACTCGTTCTCAAGTTCATCCATAGACCCTTGGCGGAGGTAAAACCAGAGTACACGTCAAATAAGCGGTTCGACAAGACGTTCAGCAGACGAGACAAGCATACCTCATTGGCTTCGTCCCACTTGGCCTTCTCCGCTAGTGCGGCGGCCTTCGCTGCATCATCAGAATCATCTGATGCAGCCTGGGGAACAGCCGACATCACTACCCAAAATAATTTTAGGTCAGTGAGCCACATGCGAGTCTTAATCTGACAGCGTTTAAAGTTTGCACCGTCGAACGCTTCAGGCTTAATGACATCATAACTGGAGGCCATTATACAAATTGGTTTTCTGGATTGTTGTAAATTTATGAAATAAGTGACATGCTTTCAATATATTTAAATAGATTAAATATTATAATTCTGAATAAAACAGGCATATAACTCAGATAAATGCCATATGTAATTGTAACAGCAATGAACAGTAGCAATTCCAGTATATGAAAACATGAAACATAGCTACTCAAGTCCATTAGATGAGTAAACATGGCTTGTAGATGAAGAAGGTAGATTAAACACATAAACATAATTGTTTATCTTTTTATATCGCTCTCAAAATAGCGGGTTGCTGTAATAAACAACCCTCCAACCTAAATGGTGATCAGAGATCCTCGACTAATGTGATAGCCCTATCTTACCAAATCAGGGTTTTAGATCAGATGTAATAAGCCTAATAATCAAATATAAATACTAATAGTAAGGAGCTGTGTACTAAATAAAATAACAGAATTTAACACAGGTAAATAGCCTCAACAAAGAGAGATTTAATTAGGCACAAATAATATCAATGCTGAAAATGATAATACACTAAAACCCAGACTGTCACGTTGTCTCACTACACCGCTATCATCATCGAGCACACAAATCCGCCCACAATAGTGCAATCACACCCAAGTATTTAATACTAGTAGATTGCACAAAATTAAACAGTAAATAAAGTGAGGCAACAGACTACTCACAGCATGTAGATTGTCTACGTGGGAAGATCAGCTCAGCAAACACAAGGTTCTGTCCCAGAAAACCAATTCCGCCGCCCACGTCCGGGCCTGCACGGCGGGAGGTTGACAGAGATACTAGAGCCGCTGCCGGAGCCGAGGGAGACGTCCACGACACCAGCCCGAGAAGAAGAACACCGCGCAGCAGGGAGCCCAAGCACCAGGCCACGGTGGACAGAGACCAGAGAATCAACGAGCAGCACCAAGGCACGTCGTCAACAGCACCACACCACCACCACCGAGAACAACAGACAACCGACGATATGGACGAGACCAAACACCCGGAATCGAGCAGATCGAAGGATTTCTCGCTGGAACAGTGGGTTGGATGGAACCGTAGAGTACAGGGGAAAGGGATCCACTTCCCTTATGAAGGGAGCTGACCAGGGCAGCCGCTAAGGACGGATCCATGCGGGATGCACAAGCTTCGGCGTCAGTTCCGTGGGAACCAGGGAGGAGTTGAGCTCCACCGCCCCAACGCCGCACGCGAGTTTGCCTGGGCAACCGCTTGCTTCGTTCAACCTGCGTGCTTGCCTGCCTGTAGGTTTTGGCTGCCGCTGGCTGGGCTGCTCGGTCAGCTGGCCTAGTAGCGGCCCAGCTGGCCGGCCTTTTTTCCTTTTTTTATTTCCAACAAGAAAATAACAGGGAAAATTCCCAAAATGAACAACACATTTTACTCAAGTAATTCTCAGTATAGATTGCTCTACTATTTCCATGGACTTTTGGAAGGTCGAGTAATTAGGACTTGACCCATCTAAGAAAGGCATCTCATCAATGAAATCGCTAAAATGGGTTAAGTCCTGATGATGAAATATTACTAAGCATAATGTTATTAGGTCAAGGACTCATCTTTCGAGAAGGTCATATATATGGATAACTAACAAATAAAGGAATATAAAAATGATGCAAGTAGGAAAATGTCAAATAAGCATCATTCAGCAGAGTTATATATTACACGTCTTATCCAAAAGTTTTCATCAAATCCTATAATGAGATGGAAAGTTTGATGTACTCCACGATTTTGGCTGCGGGCGCCTTACTCTCATTGAAAAGTTCCTCCATTCGTAAATTGGCAACAACCCCTTAGACTTGAGTGATGTTCGTGGCTAGGTAGTGTGACCTTGTAAGAGCCAAGGTCAATGAACTGGTCCTCTCCATATTGACTTGAGCAAACCTCTTGATCTGCTCTAGGAGCCTGACCATCAGAATAGACCAATTCTTGGCCCTAGAATCTAACTTGTATAGTTGGTCCAACATGGCGGATTGGCGAACCTTTCCTAAGGTCATAATTTCCTTAGTCATTGCAAAAAATATAGGGTTATAATTCATACTGAGAATCGCCAAAGCAAGGATTAAGGATGTACTTATTGGACAACTCTTCTCTGGCTATATCATTATCTTTGGTGGCCATCTTTAGCTTCTTAGCCATCACTAATTTGCCAGCCTCTCTTGGTCAACATCTTTCTTTAATTCTACCAAGTTTTTCTTTAGATGCGCATTACATTTTATCAACTTGTTGTTCTTGGCTAAGGCCAAATACCTGGCCAAGATGGCCGAGTCTCGAGCCTCAATAGTTGAGCTTAACCTCTCAGTCAAATCCTTGGCCACTTCGAGAGTGTCAAGAGTATGTACTAGGGGTAGATGTATTACTTTGGATATATATCTCCTAGATAGTAGACTGAGTTGTTTTATTCAGTCCATATCTGATATCATTCTTGTAACGACCCCTCTCCTTAAATTATAAAAGGAGGGACCGAGCTACGGAAGTGGGAAGTGACATTTTCTAAGCATAGCCACCAGCAAACTGGACATATGGTATTATCTTTCAAGAGAGCCCGAACCAGTATAAATCATTGTCCTTGTGTCTTTACTTTCTATTCTAGATCACGTGAATCCTCCACATAAGAATTCACTATCGAGAAATCCTCGACGGGGAAAAAGGCCAAGGGATTTGTAAGCTTTAGAGAAGTTACCAAAGTCAATAAGCAGGGATATCAAAATGAAAAGTAGTCGAGAGAGGAGTCATACCTTCGAGATCATGGCTACTCGAGTCAAGGTTGGTCGTAAGCTTCTGTACCAACTCGGATAGCTCGATGGTTGTTTATTTCTCCCTGGCCATGTATTACTCCCGGGATCATGTTGCTTCACATTTTTTATGATTCAGCATGAGAAGAAGAGACTTCTCTACCGACTCATTTATGATGGCCTAATAATTAAAAGAGTCAATGTGGGTCCAATAACTTAGTTAAGCAAGGTGGAAGAAACGTACCATGTAGTGCTTATCAAACTCTTCCACCTAGGCACTGGCTTTGTCGAGATTGTGGTGATCCTTCCCAATATAGATACTAGCAATCAAATATTACTCATAGGAGGTAGCAATGACTCAGTAATCTTGATCTAGCACTACGGTTCGCTAATTGCAAGAAACCTTCTCAATGATATAGTCTCAATAGTCAAGATTATGGAAGACTTAGAATCAGAAAGACTTTGAATTAATTGAGACCAGACTCCAAATATTCACCCATGGTGTCTAGGGACCAGGGCAGTACTCAGACCCCTAGGAGTTTTGATTGTCATTTCTGATGTCACTCTGGGATGAGTTAGCTCCATTACCCTTGGCTCCTTGACCCTTATAACATATGGGGAAGTTATGCGAGCTAGGATTGGCGTTGATGTTCTGATGGTGGTGCTCTTTGGGCACCCGAGGATTTGGTTCTCATAGGCTCTTTGGTTGGGGGCTTGACAAATTCACACCTTGGTGGGACATTTGCTAATGACTCTACCTCAGCAGCCAAAGGAGCCATTTCCATAGGAGTCTATTCAGATGGCTGAGCCACTGGTGGCGGTGGAGCCATAGGATCATTGGGCAAAGTTGTTGATGTCCTACCATAGTAACATTTGCATTATTTTCACATACATTTTTATTTATAACAACATTTGTGAAAGAATTGTACCTAGAATATCTCTTGGTCTTCTTCTTTAGGGGAGAGGACTCTCCCCGAGGATTGGCCTAGCCGGATGAGTCATCTTTCTTGGATGGTGATGTTGCATGTGTGGTAGGAGGATCGGCAGCGGGTTCCTCTTCGGATCCAAAACTCTCCTCTAGATAATGTGAAGGAATTTGTGTCCTTGTTCTCTTTGATCAATGAGGACTAGGGAAGGAGAGTCCTTTGCATAAACAACTTCTGAGGTGTTCTTGAGGACCACCTTGGTGGCCTTCTCTTTCTTTTTATTTTTGGAGGGGTTATGGGCTTTCATCTGAGTCGACGGAGGGGGCCAATAGAGGCCATTTTTCCCAACTGCTCTTGAAAATTACTCGGTCACGATTTCTCACAATTCTTTGGAGCCCATTCTGGTTCCTATGGAGGCTAATATAGCAACATATATATCAGAGTCCAGTTGATTACAAAATTGGCTATTTCGGACAATATTGTCCAATGATAAACAAATTATATGTACCAATGGGTGAGGCACTGTAAAAAAATAGGATGATATGAAGCAATTCTCTAGATAATCACCAATGTTGATGAAGGTTTGTTTCGCGCTTCACATCAGCTTTTTGACAACTCTGCGTCAAAAGATCGAGAAGGATCCGTTGGTCTGCCATATTCTCAGGCATAATTTGCCTTCTCCTTTAGAGGGGGACTCAGTGTCGAATCTAATCGACCGCCACATGGATGCCCAAGAGCCCCAAATCTTTCAACTCAACAATTCCTTTTGAGGCGGCGACCATAACATCAATAAACTTAGGCGCTAGTAGGGGTGGTAATGGATCATGATCTAAATATTTCTTCACAACAAGTTAGGGCCCCTAATTAATTTTAGTTTAAAAATGAAAAGGAATAGAGCCCGATCATATTCCGATTTGATCCTTAAATTTTATAGTGTACAATCTAGAGCCCATTACCACCCCTAGTCGCTAGGTCAGTACTCCACCCAATATAGTGAGCTAGGAGCTGACCAAGGAACTCATAATTTTGGTGGTATGGTTGCCAATGAAAAACCATTTTTGTGTCATGTTTTTTAGAAAGTTTTGAAGGGGCAATCTAGGTACACCCTGCTCGCCCTCAATTGCACACCAACACCACTCACTATGGATGATTTTTCCTTATTACGATGGAGACAAAGAAAAACAAATATTGGAATAAAGAAAACAATGGTGGAGTTCCCAAGAATGCCTCGCACAGATGAGCGAATATGGCGATGTGGAGTATTGAATTGGGGCTTAGATGAATAAACTCTGTCTTGTAATATTTGAAGAGCTCCCTTAAGAAATCAGATGCTAAGATCCCCAACCCATGAAAGAATTATTGATAAAAACTACTATTTGATCAGCATCAGACATAATAAAGGGTTTTGTCTTGTCTGGAAGCTTCCATTGGATGATGCTAAATCCTTTGCCTCGATGATAGATTTCTCGAACCTGTGAGCTTGTGAGGCTACCATGGCCTCCCACACTTGGGCGGAGGAATTTAGGTTGGAGCACAAAGAAATTAGGTTGTGGAAGTCGAGGCAAAGTTTTCGCGTCAGTAGAAAATAGACTAGAGATAAAGGTGAATGACCCTAAACCCTAGAAGGTGGCAGCTCTTGTATTTATAACCCTAGGAGTGGGTATGAAGCCTTGCAGAGTTAAAGGAGATATGCAGAAGCTAAAGTGGTACATGGCCATCGAGCGCCAGTTCAATGCCTTCTGACGAGCTATGACCAGTGAATTCCTGAGTCCCAGGATTTGGGGGCTGAAATTTAACCTCGATAACTTGGCTACCAGAAGCAATGATTTAAGAACAATAAACTACATAATTGTTGAGTGTTCTCTGTTGGAAGAATCTAACTTACCCAAGCTAGTAACTCCACTAAGTTATCCATGGGGGCTACATCCATAGGATGCAACAGAGGTGCATATTCCTAATTTTTTAGATTTCAAAGATTTTATGTTGGCTACATCACATAGCATGAATCAAATCAAGAGAGTCCAACCTACTCGAGTTGACAACCCTGCTACATCAAACAATTGGGCTACTGTAAAGGATATATATCATGGGTACCCAGGACAGGTTAATCCTAAAGATGCTGACTCATGAGCCTCACTCGGACTCAGTCTAGGACTCAGACTTGATCTCAGGGGAACCTGAAAGGGAAATGTGCCCTTGGGCCATTTCTAAGTATTTTGGTGATTGAGTGCCAACACAAGTGGACTTATGTTAATCTATGCAAAGTGATGGACAAAGTGCAAATCAAGTAAAAAGGTATGTTTCTAAGACTTAGTACATTGTTTTGGAGACTAATGTATTGTGTAGTGCTGGAAATAAGAGAAATCAAGCTGAAAAAGAAGATGGCTTTGCTCAGCCAAAGACAGCTCGGTCTGGGTGCACCGAACTGTCCGGTGGTGCACCGGGCAGTGTCCGATGCGCCAGGCCGGCGTCTGTCAACTGGCTGCTCTCGGGAAGCAATTAACGGCGTACGGCTATAAATCACCGGACTGTCCGGTGGTGCACCGGACTGTCCGGTGAGCCATCAGTCGGCCCGGCCAACGGTCGGCCTCATAATCCGTGCGCGACGTGTGGCAAGAGCCAACGGTCAGAAGGGGCACCGGACTGTCCGGTGTGCACCGGACAGTGTCCGGTGCGCCAACGGCTCCAAAGCGCCAACGGTCGGCTTCACCAAAGAAGGAAAGAAATCCGCACCGGACAGTGTCCGGTGGTGCACCGGACTGTCCGGTGCGTCAGGCGACAGAAGGCACGAATTCCCTTCCTGGAATGATCTCAACGGCTCCTAGCTGCCATGGGGCTATAAAAGGGACCCCTAGGCGCATGGAGGAGAAAACCAAGCAACCTTTGAGCATTGTTGATCATTCACACTTCGTTCTTGCACACTTGTTCGACATTCTTAGTGATTTGAGCTCCGTTCTAGTGAGAATCTTGTGATACTCTTTCAAGCTCAAGTCTTGATCTTGTGTGTGCGTATTTGCTGTGGATTTGAGTGTGTTGCTTCCCTTCCTTACTCTAGTGCTTCATTGTGATTCTTGTTGTAAGGGCGAGAGACTCCAAGTTGTGGAGATTCCTCGCAAACGGGAAAGAGTAAAGTAAAGAAAAACACCGTGGTATTCAAGTTGATCATTGGATCACTTGTGAGGAGTTGAGTGCAACTCTCGTTCGTTGGGACGCCACAACGTGGAGTAGGCAAGTTTTGTACTTGGCCGAACCACGAGATAAATCCTCGTGTCTCTTGTGCTTGTCCTTATTGTGTCTATTGTTCTTCACAAGAGCTCTCCCCTCTACTCACTTGATTTCATTGTTCTAACTCTTAATCAAGTTTGTGGTGTTAAGTTTTAAGTTTTACAGGATCACCTATTCACCCCCCCTCTAGGTGCTCTCAATTGGTATCAGAGTCGTTCTCTTCAAGAAAGGGACTAATCGCCTGAAGAGATGGATCCTAAGGGCAAGGGGATGGTGGTCAACGATAAGGAGAAGGAGTCCTTCGTCAATGATACAAAGGATGACAAGCCTACTGACTCAGGCTCGGGCTACAAAAGAAAAGACGGGAGGAAGAAGAAAACAAGGCGCATCAAGGAGATAGTCTACTACGACAGCGACGAATCTTCCTCTTCCCAAAAAGATGACGACAACGACTACGAGAGAAAGAAAACGGTCAATTCAAACTTCTCCTTTGATTATTCTTGTATTACGCAAAGTACAAATGCTCATTTACTCTCCATTCCACTTGGTAAACCTCCTCACTTTGATGGAGAGGACTACGGATTTTGGAGTCACAAAATGCGTAGTCACTTGTTCTCTCTCCATCCAAGCATATGGGAGATAGTAGAGAGTGGAATGCAATTTGATAGTACTGATAGTCCCATGTTTATCAATGAGCAAATTCACAAAAATGCACAAGCTACTACTGTTCTTCTAGCTTCATTGTGCAGGGATGAATACCATAAGGTGAGCGGCTTGGATAACGCCAAGAAGATTTGGGATACCCTCAAAATCTCACATGAGGGGAACGACGTCACCATACTCACCAAGATGGAGTTGGTGGAGGGCGAACTTGGGAGATTCACAATGATCAGGGGCGAGGAGCCAACCCAAACGTACAACCGGCTCAAGACCCTCGTCAACAAAATAAGGAGCTATGGAAGCACGCGATGGACGGACCACGACGTCGTCCGCCTAATGCTAAGGTCTTTTACTATCCTTGATCCACATCTTGTGAACAATATTCGTGAGAATCCTAGGTACACCAAGATGACGCCCGAGGAGATACTTGGAAAGTTTGTAAGCGGGCGGATGATGATCAAGGAGGCTAGATACGTTGACGATGCGTTGAATGGCCCAATCCAAGAGCCTCAAACCATTGCTCTCAAAGCAACGAGGAGCAAGGAGGCGCTACCTACCAAGGTGGCACAAATTGAGGCGATCGGGCTTAATGATGAAGAGATGGCACTCATCATTAAGCGTTTTAAGACGGTGCTAAGGGGTCGCAAGGAGCATCCAAACAAGACCAAGACAAAGGGGAAGCGCTCATGCTTCAAATGTGGTAAGATTGGTCATTTTATCGCTAACTGTCCCGATAATGATAGTGACCAGGAACAAGGGAACAAGAGGGAAAAGAAGAAGGCTTACAAGAAGGCTAAGGGCGAGGCACACCTTGGAAAGGAGTGGGACTCGGATTGTTCGTCGTCCGACTCTGACAATGAAGGACTCACCGCCACCGCCTTTGTCGGGGACCATAATTAGGGGTACCCTCAAGACGCCTAATTCTCAGCTGGTAACCCCCATCAGCATAAAGCTGCAGAGGCCTGATGGGTGCGATTAAGTCAGGGATCAGTCCATACGAGTGACTCGATCACGCTTCACCCGAGCCTAGCCTCGGACTCGGGCAGCCGACCTCGAGGGACTTCCGTCTCGCCCGAGGCCCCCCTTTTAACGGCGGACACATCTCCGGCTCGCCCGAGGCCTTGGCTTCGCTAAGAAGCAACCCTGACTAAATCGCCGCACCGACTGACCGAGTTGCAGGGGCATTTAACGCAAAGGTGGCCTGACACCTATATCCTGACGTGCGCCCCCCGGCAGAGCCGAAGTGACCGCCGTCACTCCGCTGCTCCACTGACCGGTCTGACAGAAGGACAGCGCCGCCTGCGCCACTCCGACTGCGGTGCCACTCGACAGAGTGAGTCTGACAGGCAGTCAGGCCTCGCCAGGGGCGCCATAGGGAACTCCGCTCCGCTCGACCCCAGGGCTCGGACTCGGGCTAAGACCCGGAAGACAGCGAACTCCGCTCCGCCCGACCCAGGGCTCGGACTCGGGCTAAGACCCGGAAGACGGCGAACTCCGCTCCGCCCGACCCAGGGCTCGGACTCGGGCTAAGACCCGGAAGACGGCGAACTCCGCTCTGCCCGACCCCAGGGCTCGGAATCGGGCTAAGACCCGGAAGACGGCGAACTCCGCTCCGCCCGACCCCAGGGCTCGGACTCGGGCTAAGAACCGGAAGACGGCGAACTCCGCTCCGCCCGACCCCAGGGCTCGGACTCGGGCTCGGCCCCGGAAGACGACGAACTCCGCCTCGCCCGACCCCAGGGCTCGGACTCCGCCCTGGCCTCTGCCGAACGACTTCCGCTCCGCCCGACCCCAGGGCTCGGACTCGGGCTCGGCCCCGGAAGACGACGAACTCCGCCTCGCCCGACCCCAGGGCTCGGACTCCGCCCTGGCCTCTGCCGAACGACTTCCGCCTCGCCCGACCCAGGGGCTCGGACTCGGCCTTGGCAACGGAAGACAGATTCGACCCCAGCTTCGGAGGAGCCCCCACGTCGCCCGGCCTCGGGCGCGGGCCCGCCACGTCAACAGGGAGCGCCATCACCACTCTACCCCGAGCCGACTCGGGCCGCAGAGAACAAGACCGGTGTCCCATCTGACCAGCTCCGCCAGATAGGCAATGATGGCGCCTCCCAAGCTCTATGACGGCGGCGGCTCTCAGCTCTCTTACGGAAGCAGGTGGACGTCAACAAGGACTCGACCGCTCCGACAGCTGTCCTTCCGCCAAGCTCCGTTGCTCCTCCGACAGCCACGACAACACGCCAGCAGGGTGCCAAGATCTCTCCGGCTGCCACATTGGCATGTACTTAGGGCGCTAGCTCTCCCTCCGCTAGACACGTAGCACTCTGCTACACCCCCCATTGTACACCTGGATCCTCTCCTTACGACTATAAAAGGAAGGACCAGGGCCTTCTTAGAGAAGGTTGGCCGCGCGGGACCGAGGACGGGACAGGCGCTCTCTTGGGGCCGCTCGCTTCCCTCACCCGCGTGGACGCTTGTAACCCCCCTACTGCAAGCGCACCCGACCTGGGCGCGGGACGAACACGAAGGCCGCGGGACTTCCACCTCTCTCACGCCCGTCTCCGGCCATCTCGCCTCTCCCCCCTTCGCGCTCGCCCACGCGCTCGACCCATCTGGGCTGGGGCACGCAGCACACTCACTCGTCGGCTTAGGGACCCCCCGGTCTCGAAACGCCGACAGTTGGCGCGCCAGGTAGGGGCCTCCTGCGTGCTGACGAACAGCTTCCCGTCAAGCTCCAGATGGGCAGTCTCCAGCAACCTCTCCGGCCCGGGACGGTGCTCCGTTTCGGGAGTCTTGAGTTCATGTCCTTCGACGGCAGCTACGACATGATACTCCTTCCACCGCCGCGCGACAACGACAATGGCGGCCGACAACCCGCCCGCCGGTGGCGGAATCGACGACATCTTCCCCGCGTGGTGGAAGAACGACATTCGAGCTCGCTCCGTCCTCTCCCCCGCCAACGGAGGAGGAGGCGGGGCAACCAAGGCCAAGCGGGAGGCCGCGCTTCGTCGGCCGTCGAGCGAATCGACGCCCCCGACGCCCCGACGGAAGGCACGCCGGGCGTCGACCTCGCGTTCGAGGCGAAGGCAAGCGCCGTCCCCCCGCGACACGCCGATCCCGAGCGAGAAGACGACGCCAGCGCGCTCGCGGAGAGCTTGCAGGACATCGCCCTTGTACCTGAGATGACGGCGCAACCAGTCCCCGATGTGACTACGTCGCTCCGCGTCGACCAAAAGGTACTGACTAATCCCCATCTTACGTCATTTTGACTCGGCCTCAACCCGCCTAGCAACCTTGCTTTGGCGGGCGCTCTCATTGAGGCGAGTGCAACCCCACTGGGGTTTCATATGCGGTCGCCTTGGGACCGGTTGACGGACATCTCGACCTACGGGCCCTCTGGGTCCGAGGAAGATGACGATCCCAGCATCTGTTGGGATTTCTCTGGACTTGGCAACCCCAGTGCCATGCGGGACTTCATGACCGCATGTGACTACTGCCTCTCCGACTGTTCCGACGGTAGCCGCAGCCTTGACGATGAGGGCTGCGGCCCAAGCCGCGAATGTTTCCACATCGAGCTAGGGGATCCCTCCGAAGGCAACCATCTCGGCATGCCGGTGGACGGTGATCTTCCTAGGCCGGTGCCTCGCGCCGACATCCCGCGGGAGCTAGCTATGGTCCCCGTTCCGGCGGGGGGTCACGACCCACAGCTCGAGCAAGTCTGCGGGGCGCAGGCCAGGCTCGACGAGGGAACAGGAGCGCTTGAGCCGATCCGACGGGACGTCGGGCAGGTATGGGCGGGCCAACCCCCGGCCGGAGAAATACGTCACCTGCCCCAAGGTCTCCAGCACCGCGTCGCCAACGATGTCAGGGTCAGGCCGCCGCCCGCATCCAGCGGGGTTGGTCAGAACCTGGCAGCCGCAGCGATGCTCCTCCGCGCGATGCCGGAACCATCAACTACCGAGGGTCGGCGGATCCAGGGAGAGCTCAAGAATCTCCTGGAAGGCGCTGCGGCCCGACGGGCCGAGAGCACTGCCTCCCGAAGGCAGGGATACCCCTCGGAACCTCATGTCGCGACTTCCCGATTCATGCAGGAAGCCTCGGTCTGCACCGGACGCACGCGCAACACCGCGCCTGCGGCCCCGGGCCACCTCGGCAACGAGCACCATCGACGTGACCGTCGGGCCCACCTCGACGAAAGGGTTCGCCGAGGCTACCACCCCAGGCGTGGGGGGCGCTACGACAGCGGGGAGGATCGGAGTCCCTCGCCCGAACCACCCGGTCCGCAGGCCTTCAGTCGGGCCATCCGACGGGCGCCGTTCCCGACCCGGTTCCGACCCCCGACTACTATCACGAAGTACTCGGGGGAAACGAGACCGGAACTGTGGCTCGTGGACTACCGCCTGGCCTGCCAACTGGGTGGAACGGACGACGACAACCTCATCATCCGTAACCTCCCCCTATTCCTCTCCGACACTGCTCGCGCCTGGTTGGAGCATCTGCCTCCGGGGCAGATCTCCAACTGGGACGACTTGGTCCAAGCCTTCGCCGGCAATTTCCAGGGCACATACGTGCGCCCCGGGAATTCCTGGGACCTTCGGAGCTGCCGGCAACAGCCGGGAGAGCCGCTCCGGGACTACATCCGGCGATTCTCGAAGCAGCGCACCGAGCTGCCCAACATCACCGACTCGGATGTCATCGGCGCGTTCCTTGCCGGCACCACCTGCCGCGACCTGGTGAGTAAGTTGGGTCGCAAGACCCCCACCAGGGCGAGCGAGCTGATGGACATCACCACCAAGTTCGCCTCTGGCCAGGAGGCGGTTGAGGCTATCTTCCGAAAGGACAAGCAGCCCAGGGCCGCCCATCGGAAGAGGCTCCCGAGGCGTCTACTCCGCGCGGCGCCAAGAAGAAGGGCAAGAAGAAGTCGCAATCGAAACGCGACGCCGCTAACGCGGACCTTGTCGCCGCCGCCGAGTACAAGAACCCTCGGAAGCCCCCCGGAGGTGCAAACCTCTTCGACAAGATGCTCAAGGAGCCGTGCCCCTACCATCAGGGGCCCGTCAAGCACACTCTCGAGAAGTGCGTCATGCTTCGGCGCCACTTCCACAGGGTCGGGCCACCCGCGGAGGGTGGCAGGGCCCACGACGACGACAAAAAAGAAGATCACCAAGCAGGAGAGTACCCCGAGGTCCGCGACTGCTTCATGATCTACGGTGGGCATGCGGCGAATGCCTCGGCTCGGCATCGCAAGCAAGAGCGCCGGGAGGTCTGCTCGGTGAAGGTGGCGGCGCCAGTCTACCTAGACTGGTCCGACAAGCCCATCACCTTCGACCAGGCTGACCACCCCGACCACGTGCCGAGCCCAGGGAAATACCCGCTCGTCGTCGACCCCGTCATCGGCAACGTCAGGCTCACCAAGGTCCTGATGGATGGGGGCAGCTGCCTCAACATCATCTACGCCGAGACCCTCAAGCTCCTGCGCGTCGATCTGTCCTCCGTCCGAGCAGGCGCTGCGCCCTTCCACGGGATCATCCCTGGAAAGCGCGTCCAGCCACTCGGACGACTCGACCTCCCCGTCTGCTTCGGAACGCCCTCCAACTTCTGAAGGGAGACCTTGACGTTCGAGGTGGTCGGGTTTCGAGGAACCTACCACGCGGTACTGGGAAGGCCATGCTACGCGAAGTTCATGGCTGTCCCCAACTACACCTACCTGAAGCTCAAGATGCCGGGCCCCAACGGGGTCATCACCGTCGGTCCCACGTACAAACACGCATTCGAATGCGACGTGGAGTGCGTGGAGTACGCCGAGGCCCTCGCCGAGTCCGAGGCCCTCATCGCCGACCCGGAGAACCTCTCCAAAGAGGTGCCAGATGTGAAGCGTCATGCCGGCAACTTCGAGCCAGCGGAGACGGTTAAGGCCGTCCCTCTCGACCCCCGTGGCGACACCTCCAAGCAGATCCGGATCGGTTCCGGGCTCGACCCCAAATAGGAAGCAGTGCTCGTCGACTTTCTCCGCGCAAACGCCGACGTCTTTGCGTGGAGTCCCTCGGACATGCCCGGCATACCGAGGGATGTCGCCGAGCACTCGCTGGATATTCGGGCCGGAGCCCGACCCGTCAGGCAGCCTCTGCGCCGATTCGACGAGGAGAAGCGCAGAGCGATAGGCGAGGAGATCCACAAGCTAATGGCAGCAGGGTTCATCAAAGAGGTATTCCATCCCGAAGGGCTTGCCAACCCTGTGCTTGTGAGGAAGAAAGGGGGGAAATGGCGGATGTGTGTAGACTACACTGGTCTCAACAAAGCATGTCCGAAGGTTCCCTACCCTCTACCTCGCATCGATCAAATCGTGGATTCCACTGCTGGGTGCGAAACCCTGTCCTTCCTTGATGCCTACTCAGGGTATCACCAAATCCGGATGAGAGAGTCCGACCAGCTCGCGACTTCTTTCATCACGCCGTTCGGCATGTACTGCTATGTCACCATGCCGTTCGGTTTGAGGAATGCGGGCACGACGTACCAGCGGTGCATGAACCATGTGTTCGGCGAACACATCGGTCGCACAGTCGAAGCCTACGTCGATGACATCGTAGTCAAGACAAGGAAGGCTTCCGACCTCCTCTCCGACCTTGAAGTGACATTCCGATGTCTCAAGGCGAAAGGAGTCAAGCTCAATCCCGAGAAGTGTGTCTTCGGGGTGCCCCGAGGCATGCTCCTGGGGTTCATCGTCTCCGAGCGAGGCATCGAAGCTAACCCGGAGAAGATCGCAGCCATCACCAGCATGGGACCCATCAAGGACTTAAAAGGCGTACAGAGGGTCATGGGATGTCTTGCGGCCCTGAGCCGCTTCATCTCACGCCTCGGCGAAAGAGGTCTGCCTCTGTACCGCCTCTTAAGGAAGGCCGAGTGTTTCGCTTGGACCCCTGAGGCCGAGGAAGCCCTCGGGAACCTGAAGGCGCTCCTTACAAAGGCGCCTGTCTTGGTGCCCCCAGCTGATGGAGAAGCCCTCTTGGTCTACGTCACCGCTACCACTCAGGTGGTTAGCGCCGCGATTGTAGTCGAGAGGCAAGAAGAAGGGCATGTGTTGCCCGTTCAGAGGCCAGTCTACTTCGTCAGCGAAGTACTGTCCGAGACCAAGATCCGCTACCCGCAAGTTCAGAAGCTGTTGTATGTTGTGATCCTGACAAGGCGGAAGTTACGACACTACTTCGAGTCTCATCCGGTAACTGTGGTGTCATCCTTCCCCTTGGGGGAGATCATCCAGTGCTGAGAGGCTTCGGGCAGGATCACGAAGTGGGCGGTGGAAATCATGGGCGAAACAATCTCGTTCGCCCCTCGGAAGGTCATCAAGTCCCAGGTGTTGGCGGACTTCGTGGCCGAATGGGTCGACACCCAGCTGCCGACGGTTCCGATCCAACCGGAGCTCTGGACCATGTTTTTCGACGGGTCGCTGATGAAGACGGGAGCCGGCGCGGGCCTGCTCTTCATCTCGCCCCTTGGGAAGCACCTACGCTACGTGCTCTGCCTCCATTTCCCGGCGTCCAACAATGTGGCCGAGTACGAGGCTCTGGTCAACGGGTTGCGGATCGCCATCGAGCTAGGGGTCAGACGCCTCGATGCCCGCGGTGACTCACAGCTCGTCATCGACCAAGTCATGAAGAACTCCCACTGTCGCGACCCGAAGATGGAGGCCTACTGCGATGAGGTTCGGCGCTTGGAAGACAAGTTCTTCGGGCTCGAGCTCAACCACATCGCTCGACGCTACAACGAAACTGCGGACGAGCTGGCTAAAATAGCCTCGGGGCGAACGACGGTTCCCCCGGACGTCTTCTCCCGGGATCTGCATCAACCCTCTGTCAAGATCGACGATGCTCCCGAGCCCGAGGCACCCTCGGCACAGCCCGAGGTACCCTCGGCACAGCCCGAGGCACCCTCGGCACAGCCCGAG
Organism: Zea mays; assembly: GCF_902167145.1. Lineage (NCBI taxonomy): Eukaryota > Viridiplantae > Streptophyta > Magnoliopsida > Poales > Poaceae > Zea > Zea mays. The sequence goes on along the minus strand of NC_050102.1, from coordinate 24,244,299 downwards.
GTACCCTCGGCCCCCGAGGGCGAGGCACTGGACGTCGAGGAAGGGCAGAGCGGGGCCACGCCTGATCGAGATTGGCAGGCCCCGTACCTGCAATATCTCCACCGAGGAGAGCTACCCCTCGACCGAGCCGAGGCTCGGCGGGTAGCGCGATGCGCCAAGTCGTTCGTTTTGCTGGGCGACGAGGAGGAACTCTACCACCGCAGCCCCTCGGGCGTCCTCCAGCGATGCATCTCCATCGCCGAAGGTCAGGAACTCCTGCAAGAAATACACTCGGGGGCTTGCGGCCATCATGCAGCACCCCGAGCCCTTGTCTGGAATGCTTTCCGGCAAGGCTTCTACTGGCCAACGGCGGTGGCTGACGCCACTAGAATTGTCCGCACCTGCGAAGGGTGCCAATTCTATGCGAGGCAGACCCGCCTGCCCGCTCAGGCTCTGCAGACGATACCCATCACCTGGCCCTTTGCTGTATGGGGTCTGGACCTCGTCGGTCCCTTGCAGAAGGCGCCCGGGGGCTACACGCACCTGCTGGTCGCCATCGACAAATTCTCCAAGTGGATCGAGGTCCGACCCCTGAACAGCATCGGGTCTGAGTAGGCGGTGGCGTTCTTCACCAACATCATCCATCGCTTCGGGGTCCCAAACTCCATCATCACCGACAACGGTACCCAGTTCACCGGCAAAAAATTCTTGGATTTTTGCGAAGATCACCACATCCGGGTGGACTGGGCCGCCGTGGCTCATCCCATGTCGAATGGGCATGTGGAGCGTGCCAACAGCATGATTCTACAAGGGCTCAAGCCTCGGATTTACAACGACCTCAACAAGTTCGGCAAGCGATGGATGAAGGAACTGCCCTCGGTGATCTGGAGCCTGAGGACAACGCCAAGCCGGGCCACGGGTTTCACGCCGTTCTTCCTGGTCTACGGGGCCGAGGCCATCTTGCCCACTGACCTGGAATACGGCTCCCCGAGGACGAGGGCCTACAACGATCAAAGCAACCAAGCTAGCCGAGAAGAATCGCTGGACCAGCTGGAGGAGGCTCGGGACAAGGCCTTACTACACTCGGCGCGGTACCAGCAGTCCCTGCGACGCTACCACGCCCGAGGGGTCCGGTCCCGAGACCTCCAGGTGGGCGATCTGGTGCTTCGGCTGCGGTAGGACGCCCGAGGGAGGCACAAGCTCACGCCCCCCTGGGAGGGGCCATTCGTCATCGCCAAAGTCCTGAAGCCCGAAACATACAAGCTGGCCAACAATCAAGGCGAGATCTACGGCAACGCTTGGAACATCAAACAGCTACGTCGCTTCTACCCTTAAGATGTTTTCAAGTTGTTCATATACCTCGCACCCACGCAAAAGTTTAGTCATCAAGGAAGGGTCGGCCTCACCTCGGCAAAGCCCGACCCTCCCTCGGGGGCTAAAAGGAGGGAGACCACCTCTGCGTCGAATTTTTCCCTCGAAAAAAGATCTCTTTTTAGCAGAATTTCTTTCGTGCTTTTTGACTACTTCGAAAAGCGGATCCTGGAAACGACGGAGTACACGTAAGCAGCCAAGGCTGACCGAGCCGAGGGACTCCTACGCCTCCGGGATACGGATACCTCACTCATCACCTTCTGCGATAAGTAACTCGCGTTCAGATAAAGCGACTCCGTGGACCGGACAAGTCTTCACGTTCGGAAGCTCTTCTGCCAAAGTGGTCCTTCAAGCTTTCTCGACTAAGTCGGAGACAGGGCCTCATGGACGGGTGAAGGTACGCGTAAGCGGCAAGGCCGACCGAGCCGAGGGACTCCTACGCCTCCGGGATACGGATACCTCACTCATCACCTTCCGTGAGAAGCAACTCTCGCCCGCACAAACATCCCTGTTACCGACGGAAAGTCCAGATGCTCGGAATAAGGGGAAAAGAGACGCAGCTTTACAAGCGCAGCGAGGGTGTGTTTTCTGGCCTCAGCGGCCGCAGAAGGCACACGCTACAAGACGATCTGATCCTACAGGCTCGGGTTTTCACGCTGAAGGGGGCCGTAGCACCTTCGGCATCGACGACGTCTTCAGCAAGGCCCGACCCAGCCTCGGACGGCGGCGCGGTCCAGGGACTTCTCCGAGAATCCGGCCCGAGCAGGCGGCTCGGCCGGCTACCCCCGGGGCCTCGGCCAACCATCTTCCAAGGGCGCTAGCCCGACCCGAGGCCTCGGCTGATCGACTCCGGCGTCGGATCCGCTGACGGACAACCCGGCTAGGCTCCGGCCAACCAGGTTCCCATTTTCGAGCCAACTCCGCCTCTGTTCGTACTGATATCGCTACCCCTGGCCTCGGCTCGTCGAAGAGCGGCCGAGGGGTCTCTTTAACTAAGCTAGAGGAGCCTCAGACAACAAGGCCGATCGAGCCGAGGGATTCCTACGCCTCCGGGATACGGATACCTCACTCGTCACCTTGACACGGGGCGACTCATGCTTGGTGAAGCGGTACAGATAATCAACAGGCGAGACTTAGTGCTCGAAAATGAGGAAAAAACACGGCTCCGTGCCGAAATTACATACATGTTCAGGCCTCGACAGCCACAATGAACAAAAACCCTGGCAATCGAAATGCCATTACAAACGGAACTCCGGTTCCCCCTCCGCAGGTACGAACAACCCCACTCCATGGGGGAAGGCCTGCGGAGCAACAGAAGACTGACGAGCGGCTCGCCGTCGCCCGTTCTGACTACGACAACAACCACCCCCGCCCCGGGCGGCGAAGCGGCTTAGGCAGCAGCTTCGGGGCAGGTGTTACGACAGGAGGGCTCTCACCCGCAGAGGACGAGAACCAGCCATTCAGGCCGGGAGACGGAGACCCAGGGCTACTGGCGCCCTACCTATCCCGGCATGGCTGGAGGAAGTCCCCGTGGGACGGAAGGATGCCATTCTCCCCCAGGCGCGAGGGAAGAAAAAGGCAGCCGACCCATGCGGGGGCAGCCCCCCGACTCGCCTCATCCTTCATCTTGGCCTAGATGACGAAAATCCTTGAGGCCGAGGGAGGGATAGAGGCCGCAGCCTGGCTCGCTCTCCCCACCGTCGAACTGGAGGTCACCATCTTGGGTGACCGCCGGTCGAGGGGTGCGGCCGGGCTGCGTGATGAAAATCCTTGAAGCCGAACGATGGCTGAATGGTACCAACTCCCACGGAGTTGCGTTCCTCCAACGAGGAGGCGGAAAGACGATGGGTACCCCCCATCCGGGGGCTTGGAAGATGGAAAGACACGACGCATGAGGGAGGAAGAAGACATGGTTGCCTTCCGAAAGGGGTCGCCCTTCTTTTAAAGGCAACTCTCCCTACGTGCGCCCCCAAACGCCGCGGGCTGAGTCTTCTCCAACACGCTCCAAGGCCCACCCCTGCGACTCGGGGGCTGGGTCCCGCATGTCATGCAGACCGGCTCCGAGCAGAAGAAGCCAAACCGCTGCGCGTGGTGCGCACAACCGCCCAGCGGTTACAAGCGACCCCCCCACTTTTGCCCAGACCAACGGGCGGGAGGGGCGGGCAGCCATGCAGGCGGCATGCAACCGCGCCAGGTGGACGCGCTTCTCCGACTTCTGACACGCCAGCTTGGAGGCCCAGGCCCACGCGTCACGCAACCAGCGCGCCAGTTGCTGCATGCAAGCAACCGCGCCACCACTTGTGCCACCGTCGCACCTCTTCGGTTGCGGAGCCTATGCCGCGACTCGAGGCGACCCAGCGCACGACCCAGCGGCGCCAGCCTGGCGCGACGGTCAATGCGACCGAAAGTGGGCCGGCAGTAATGACGGTGGCAGGCGGACAGGAGCAGCAGTCACGTCGTCAGCCAGGCTCACGTCCCATCCAGGGACAGCAAGAGAGCCTCCTCCCACGGCGTGAAGACGGTGCGCCCGTGATCCGTTCCTCGAATGGCTCACGCACGCGCGACGGCCGCCCCGCCAACCACTCGCCCCGTCGCATTAACTCCGCGGCGGGACAGGCGGCGCTTCTGGCAGGAGAAGCGGACGACGCTTCGCCTTCGCTGTAATAACCGCGCCAAAAAAGGTACGCCACGTCGTTCGATTTCGTATCCTTTTCCCTTTTTCCTCTTTCTCTATCTCTTGCAACAGGGACCGGGAAAGGGGGATACCCCGAAAAGGATCCTTCCTTGTGAAGGAACTAGGCTCCGAGCCCCCCCCCCTACTGATCAGAGGTTCGAAGGCTGGCCCTCCGAAGGGTTCAACAGTTGGCTCAGATCGCGTGGGCCCGACACCCACTACTGGTCAGGGGTTCGAAGGCCGGCCCCCCGAAGGGCTCCATGGCCGCCTCAGGCTACTCGGGCTCCGCGCCCATTACTGATCAGAGGTTCGAAGGCTGGCCCCCGAAGGGTTCACAGTCGCCTCAGACGCCGAGCGAGGGATGACCAGGGATACGTTCGATACATAACCAAGGCTCGGGCTGCGCTCCCGAGGTACCCTAGGACATTTCCGAGACCAGCGGGAGCGATCTTGTAACGGAATCCCATCGGAGGGAGGCATCGAGCCCTCGGACCCCGTCGCCAGGGGACCGGGTCCGGCAGATCACCCGCAGGTACTTTTGGGCGTGCCTCTGGGCCCCTAGCCGACCCCCAACGAACGGGGCACGGACGTCCACTCGGATTACCCGCTTGCAGCTCACCGGAGACACCATGTTCGGTGCCCATCGAGGGTAACATGGCGCACTCCCCCCCTCCTCCTTGCGGAAAGGCGACGTAGGGGCGTATGCAAAAAGTCGAGTCTGTCCCTGATCGTCCTCTCGCCCTGTGCGGAGGCTCGGGGGCTGCTCTCGCAAACCCGCCTCCGGCCGAACCGTTGACAGCGTCAACATACCAGCCCGAGAACTTGGGCCCCGACCGTGCACCCGGGCTACGGCCAGTTCGCATGAGGGAACGACCAGACCAGCCGAAGCGTTACGCAAGGCATTAAGACCTCGAAGGAGTGAAACCACTCCTCCGAGGCCTCGGGGGCTACACCCGGCGGGTGCGCTCGCGCGCACCCACCGGAATAAAATGCAACCGAGGAAGGCTGGTCCCCTTGCAAAAAAGTGCGACGAAAGCCTCCAAGCGAGTGCTAACACTCCCTTCGAGGCTCGGGGGCTACTGTCGGGGACCATAATTAGGGGTACCCTCAAGACGCCTAATTCTCAGCTGGTAACCCCCATCAGCATAAAGCTGCAGAGGCCTGATGGGTGCGATTAAGTCAGGGATCAGTCCATACGAGTGACTCGATCACGCTTCACCCGAGCCTAGCCTCGGACTCGGGCAGCCGACCTCGAGGGACTTCCGTCTCGCCCGAGGCCCCCCTTTTAACGGCGGACACATCTCCGGCTCGCCCGAGGCCTTGGCTTCGCTAAGAAGCAACCCTGACTAAATCGCCGCACCGACTGACCGAGTTGCAGGGGCATTTAACGCAAAGGTGGCCTGACACCTATATCCTGACGTGCGCCCCCCGGCAGAGCCGAAGTGACCGCCGTCACTCCGCTGCTCCACTGACCTGTCTGACAGAAGGACAGCGCCGCCTGCGCCACTCCGACTGCGGTGCCACTCGATAGAGTGAGTCTGACAGGCAGTCAGGCCTCGCCAGGGGCGCCATAGGGAACTCCGCTCCGCTCGACCCCAGGGCTCGGACTCGGGCTAAGACCCGGAAGACGGCGAACTCCGCTCCGCCCGACCTAGGGCTCGGACTCGGGCTAAGACCCGGAAGACGGCGAACTCCGCTCCGCCCGACCCAGGGCTCGGACTCGGGCTAAGACCCGGAAGACGGCGAACTCCGCTCCGCCCGACCCCAGGGCTCGGACTCGGGCTAAGACCCGGAAGGCGGCGAACTCCGCTCCGCCCGACCCCAGGGCTCGGACTCGGGCTAAGACCCGGAAGACGGCGAACTCCGCTCCGCCCGACCCCAGGGCTCGGACTTGGGCTAAGACCCGGAAGACGGCGAACTCCGCTCCGCCCGACCCCAGGGCTCGGACTCGGGCTCGGCCCCGGAAGACGACGAACTCCGCCTCGCCCGACCCCAGGGCTCGGACTCCGCCCTGGCCTCTGCCGAACGACTTCCGCTCCGCCCGACCCCAGGGCTCGGACTTGGGCTCGGCCCCGGAAGACGACGAACTCTGCCTCGCCCGACCCCAGGGCTCGGACTCCGCCCTGGCCTCTGTCGAACGACTTCCGCCTCGCCCGACCCAGGGGCTCGGACTCGGCCTTGGCAACGGAAGACAGATTCGACCCCAGCTTCGGAGGAGCCCCCACGTCGCCCGGCCTCGGGCGCGGGCCCGCCATGTCAACAGGGAGCGCCATCACCACTCTACCCTGAGCCGACTCGGGCCGCAGAGAACAAGACCGGTGTCCCATCTGACCAGCTCCGCCAGATAGGCAATGATGGCGCCTCCCAAGCTCTATGACGGCGGCGGCTCTCAGCTCTCTTACGGAAGCAGGTGGACGTCAGCAAGGACTCGACCGCTCCGACAGCTGTCCTTCCGCCAAGCTCCGTTGCTCCTCCGACAGCCACGACATCACGCCAGCAGGGTGCCAAGATCTCTCCGGCTGCCACATTGGCATGTACTTAGGGCGCTAGCTCTCCCTCCGCTAGACACGTAGCACTCTGCTACACCCCCCATTGTACACCTGGATCCTCTCCTTACGACTATAAAAGGAAGGACCAGGGCCTTCTTAGAGAAGGTTGGCCGCGCGGGACCGAGGACGGGACAGGCGCTCTCTTGGGGCCGCTCGCTTCCCTCACCCGCGTGGACGCTTGTAACCCCCCTACTGCAAGCGCACCCGACCTGGGCGCGGGACGAACACGAAGGCCGCGGGACTTCCACCTCTCTCACGCCCGTCTCCGGCCACCTCGCCTCTCCCCCCTTCGCGCTCGCCCACGCGCTCGACCCATCTGGGCTGGGGCACGCAGCACACTCACTCGTCGGCTTAGGGACCCCCCGGTCTCGAAACGCCGACAGCCTTCAACAAGTCGGCCCTCTTCCCCAGCGAGCATCACACCTGCCTCATGGCAAGGGAAAAGAAGGTAAGCACTCGTGATACTAGTACTTACGCTTCCTCAAGTGATGAAGAATCTAGCGATGATGAAATAGACTATTCATGTTTATTCAAGAGCCTAGATAGAACTAAGGTAGATAAGATTAATGAATTAATTGATGCCTTGAATGATAAAAATAGGTTGTTAGAAAAGCAAGAGGATCTGTTGTATGAAGAACATGATAAGTTTGTAGAGGCACAAAAATCCCTTGCTTTAGAAATTAAAAGGAATGAAATGCTTTCATGTGAATTGTCTACATGTCATGACTCTATTTCTAGCTTAAAGAGCATAAATGATGATTTGAGTGCTAAGTTAGAAATAGCTAATAAATCAACATCTTGTGTAGAATATGTTGTAGTTTGCACTAGGTGTAAAGATTTTAATGTTGATGCCTGTAGTAAACACCTAGTTTCAATTTCTAAATTGAATGATGAAGTGGCTAGTCTTAATGCCCAACTTAAGACTAGCAAGAGTGAATTTGATAAACTAAAATTTGGTAGGGATGCCTACATGACTGGTAGACACCCCTCAATTAAGGATGGTCTTGGCTTCAAGAGGGAAGTCAAGAACTTAACAAGCCATAAGGCTTCCATCTCCGCCAAGGAGAAAGGGAAGGCCCCTATGGCTAGTAGTGCTCAAAAGAACCATGCTTTCATGTATCATGATAGGAGACATTCTAGGAATGTTTATAGAAGTTATGATGCTTTTGATTCTCATGCCATGATTGCTTCTAGTTCTTCTATTATGCATGATAGAAATGTGGCTAGGAAAAATGTTGTTCATCATATGCCTAGAAGAAATCTTGTTCATGTTCCTAGGAAAGTAATGAATGAACCTTCTACAATTTATTATGCTTGCAATGCTTCCTTTGCTATTTGTAGAAAGGATAAGAAGGTAATTGCTAGGAAATTAGGGGCCAAATGTAAGGGAGACAAGACTTGCATTTGGGTCCCTAAGACTTTTGTAACTAACCTTGTAGGACCCAACATGAGTTGGGTACCTAAGACCCAAGCCTAAATTGCCTTGCAGGTTTATGCATCCAGGGGCTCAAGCTGGATTATCGACAGCGGATGCACAAACCACATGACGGGGGAGAAGAGGATGTTCTCTTCCTACGTCAAGAACAAGGATCCCCAAGATTCAATCATATTCGGTGATGGGAACCAAGGCAAGGTGAAAGGGTTAGGAAAAATTGCTATTTCATCCGAGCACTCTATTTCTAATGTGTTCTTAGTTGAGTCGCTTGGATATAACTTGTTGTCTGTGAGTCAACTTTGTAATATGGGATATAACTGTTTATTCACAAATGTAGATGTGTCTGTCTTTAGAAGAAGTGATGGTTCATTAGCTTTTAAGGGTGCACTAGACGACAAACTTTATTTAGTTGATTTTGCAAAAGAGGAGGCTGGTCTAGATGCATGCTTAATTGCTAAGACTAGCATGGGCTGGTTGTGGCATCGTCGTTTAGCACATGTGGGGATGAAGAACCTTCACAAGCTTCTAAAGGGAGAACACGTGATAGGTCTAACTAATGTAACTTTCGAAAAATATAGACCTTGTGCAGCTTGTCAAGCAGGTAAACAGGTGGGAAGCTCTCATCATGCCAAAAATGTGATGACAACACCAAGACCCCTGGAGTTACTTCATATGGACCTTTTCGGACCCGTCGCCTATCTAAGTATAGGAGGAAGTAAGTATGGTATTGTTATAGTTGATGATGTTTCCCGCTTCACTTGGGTATTCTTTTTGCAGGATAAATTTGAAACCCAAGGGACCCTCAAGCGCTTCCTAAGGAGAGCCCAAAACGAGTTTGAGCTCAAAGTGAAGAAGATAAGGAGCGACAATGGGTCCGAGTTCAAGAACCTTCAAGTGGAGGAGTATCTTGAGGAGGAAGGGATCAAGCACGAGTTCTCCGCTCCCTACACACCACAGCAAAATGGCGTGGTAGAGAGGAAGAACAGGACGCTACTAGACATGGCGAGGACGATGCTTGGTGAATTCAAGACGCCCGAACGATTTTGGACGGAAGCCGTGAGCACGGCTTGCCACGCCATGAACCGGGTCTACCTTCATCGCCTCCTCAAGAAGACTTCATATGAGCTTCTAACCGGTAACAAACCCAATGTGTCTTACTTTCATGTATTTGGGAGCAAATGTTACATTCTAGTGAAGAAAGGTAGAAATTCTAAGTTTGCTCCCAAAGCTGTAGAAGGGTTTTTGTTAGGTTATGACTCAAATACAAAGGCGTATAGGGTCTTCAACAAATCATCGGGTTTGGTTGAAGTCTCTAGCGACGTTGTATTTGATGAGACTAATGGCTCTCCAAGAGAGCAAGTTGTTGATCTTGATGATGTAGATGAAGAAGATGTTCCAACGGCCGCAATGCGTACCATGGCGATTGGAGATGTGAGGCCACTGGAACAAAAGGAGCTAGATCAACCTTCTTCCTCAACAATGGTGCATTCCCCAACTCAAAGTAATGAACAGGTTCATCAAGAAGAGGCGTGTGATCAAGGGGGAGCACAAGATGATCATGTAATGGAGGAAGAAGCGCAACCGGCACCTCCAACCCAAGTTCGAGCGACGATTCAAAGGAATCATCCTGTCGACCAAATATTGGGTGACATAAGCAAGGGAGTAACTACTCGTTCTAGATTAGTTAATTTTTGTGAGCATTACTCTTTTGTCTCTTCTATTGAGCCTTTCAGGGTAGAAGAGGCCTTGCTAGATCTAGACTGGGTGTTGGCCATGCAGGAGGAGCTCAACAACTTTAAGAGAAATGAAGTTTGGACACTGGTGCCTCGTCCCAAGCAAAATGTTGTGGGAACCAAGTGAGTGTTCCACAACAAACAAGACGAGCACGGAGTGGTGACAAGGAACAAGGCACGACTTGTGGCAAAAGGTTATGCCCAAGTCGCAGGTTTGGACTTTGAGGAGACTTTTGCTCCTGTGGCTAGGCTAGAGTCAATTCGTATATTGTTAGCCTATGCTACTCACCATTCTTTCAGGTTGTTCCAAATGGATGTGAAGAGTGCTTTCCTCAACGGGCCAATCAAGGAGGAGGTGTACGTGGAGCAACCCCTTGGCTTCGAGGATGAACGGTACCCCGACCACGTGTGTAAGCTCTCTAAGGCGCTCTATGGACTTAAGCAAGCCCCAAAAGCATGGTATGAATGCCTTAGAGACTTTTTAATTGCTAATGCTTTTAAGGTTGGGAAAGCCGATCCAACTCTATTTACTAAGACTTGTGATGGTGACCTTTTTGTGTGCCAAATTTATGTCAATGACATAATATTTGGTTCTACTAACCAAAAGTCTTGTGAAGAGTTTAGCAGGGTGATGACTCAAAAGTTTGAGATGTCAATGATGGGCGAGTTAAGCTACTTCCTTGGGTTCCTGTGGCAGAACCTCCCAAGTTATTGGGCCCACATGCACCTGTCCTTGTCTCAAAGACCTGAGACAGCTATGCATGTGCACTAAATAACTTAACAGGATCTGTCCGATTGCCCCAAGGACATCGGATAAACCACTTACAACCAGAACCGCGGGATTAAGTAAACACAAATCACACACATCAACATCTTTGCAGCGGAAATCTTATTACCAAATTTTACAAGTTACAAAAATTTTACTTTGTATGATCGAAGTGATTACAAAGGTGATTCAAAGAAATAACTTTAAACTGTTATAAATTATTTATAAGTTTGAAATATATGCTAGCTCAAGTGACCATCCTCAATAAGAAGGTAAAGACGGGGTATACTTATATAAGAAGGCCGAGCCCACCGGCACTTAACACCATCACAGCATCACAAAACTATAACCTGAAAAACAACAGGGAATAAAACCCTGAGTATGGAATTACTCAGCAAGACTTACCCGACTAAAGAAAAGACTCTCAAGGATATGCTGGATTTGGGAATCAAGGAGAGGCTTTAGCAAAAATCAACTTAGATACTTTTGCAGAAATAGCTTACTAAAGTGAGTCCTTACTTTCAATATTTTAACGCCAGATTAAATATTAATAGACTCTGTTTGCATCTGGTCTAATTTCACCATCTCATCAATACAACATCATTTTTATTCATGAGGTTCACATCCTGACTTAGGTTGTAGGTCGGAGATCAAGTCTCCACTCTCCGGGGATATAACGGCGATCCGAATCGATTTACTCAGCTGAGGATCTCTAACCACACGACATATGTTTCTCGTAAACCTTGCATGTCTACCATTCCCACGGATCCTCCACTGCATGAACAGGTCCGCGCCACCCGAGAGCACACCACCCTTTTTAGGCGGTCCTTTGCCAGGAGGGTACGTGCCACTCTCGCCATCTCTCCACTCCCAGTGCGCGATTGTCTTTTCATGTATGGAATAGCCGGGTTCAAGCTTACCCTGTCCCATTTCCAGGGCATGTGGCTAGTTAAGATAGTCCTTGATCAACAGGCCTACATACGCATCCAATCCTTAATTGACCCGGACGGAACATCACCTGTTCCTAGCCCAAGTCCCGATTTAAGTACTTCCACCCTTAGGATTGTTTGTGTTCCTTAGGATGAAAAGAGCATCACAGGGAACTTTGCAGTAAGATCCCACCATGCTCCCAATGAAAATATATTCTTGCAGGTAGAAGCCATCCTTCCTCAGGATAACCCTGAGCTAGGCAGTATTGCAAAAGACAGCCTCTATCCACAAGATTTAAGCAGGGCTAAGCATTTTTGTAAATCATATTTTTGATACTTCACCAGAAGTATCTATAAAGGTATGGATATCAAGGAAGGCAATGCATCAAAGGGTTTCAAGCAACTCCTATAAACCTAATGCACATTTCACTAGACTTAAGTGTGCGAAAAGTATTTAAAAACACAAGGAAGGGGTTGCATGCACCGGGGCTTGCCTGGAATAAACACTAGGTTAGTGTTTGTTAGATGACATCCGCTTGACGAGTATCCCTCGACCGAACATTCGCTTGATTTAACCATCTTCAGGTTGGTCCATTAGCTTCACCATGCGGAGTAGTCCACGCTTGGGGTCGACTTGACTCAAGTTCTCCGCATCTCGTGGTTAATCAACGTACCTGAATGAAATGCATTATGCACATGAATGCATATAAACAGGAATAACACAAATCTAAATAGTGTTATACGATAGCGTATTAAACACCTAGTGACGAGGCGTTGTACAATTTTATACGGAAACACTAGTTACCGACGTACGATTAAGCGCAATAATTATGCTTCTCTAGATTAACCGAACCTAACGCGAACATCACAAAACAACAAATTATACACCTTTAATACAATTAGCCTAATCACAACTTATTAGTTAATTAATTAAATTCTGAACTAATCCCTTGCCTTATAAATTATACTACATCTTTATAAGTGATTAAAATATTTTATCATCACACATGTCTACCAAAATTCTACTCGGTCCACTAATTCAGCTAAGTGACTGGAATAGCGAAATAATTCGCCATAGCTGAATCTGGCTCGATAATCGCAAGAACTGCGAAGTCGACGAGAGTTTCGTGACTCAGCAATTTATCGAGCACCTAATGAGCATCGCATTAACACATTAATTTATTTAACGTTCGAACTATTCTAAACACTTCATCAGCTTACCGTTTCAACCGCTGACATGAATCTGCGAGATCGGTAGCGATTTTCCGATCCAGGCAATTTGTCGAGCGCCTAGGAAATATCGCGCTGCTAGCTTCGTCTTCACCCGATTCTTGGGATTTCTTGCTGACGCACGGATTGACGACGAGATGGAGACTTGCGGGGTCGAGTACGACAAGGAGTTCCGAGGGTCGACATAAGCAGCACGAAATTGGAAATCAAATCATCAAAATCGACGAGCACGTCGTGGGCACGTGGGTCGACGACGAGATCGTGTTTGGAGCGAGCTGGTGAGGTGGGGGTCGAGCAGGGGATGACATGTTTGACGACTCGACGGCAGACGACGTGACGATGAAATAACGATGAACTAGCAAGTTGAGCCACGGCGAACGATGTCGACAACAAGACCAGGACGGCACAGATCTAGGACTGTTGCACGCACGATACGACGACGAATGACGATACCCGTCAAGATCGTCGGCGCGATGGGAATTCAGGCCAAGCGAGTCGAGAGGACACGCTGGCCAGCAGGAAACTCCGGTCAACACAACAGCAGGGAAATGGGTGCACAGAACGTCGAGCAGAGCGACAACGGCGACCAGGCGAGATCCGAACGCGGGGAGGAGACTCCACGTCGCAGAGAAAAACAAGGAGCAGGACTGGGCGCGGCATGCTAGAGCTCCGACCAGCAGAGAGGCACATCGGCTAAGGAAGGTGGAGCTCGCGCGACAACAGAGCTGGGCGCGACGCAGGGAGCAGTGCTAGCAGAAGAACTCGCGCGCGCCAGGGAGCTAGGAACGGCGCGACACGCAGAGAGCTCGGGGCGCAGAGCACCATGGCTGTCCGAGGTAAGCGCGCCCGCAGCCAGGACGGACTGGGAACAACAGAGAGCGGAACGTGTCGGCATGGGAGAGGGAAGCTGGTGCTGCGCGATGGAAGAAAAAAAACTGCTGGGCGTCCATGGTGAGCAGAGAGCTCGGCCAGGCGAGCTCGGCTGGTAGTAGCGCGGCGGCCAACGCCATGGCGAACAGGTGTGCGGCGCTGAGGCTGCGCGGCAGAACGAGCGCGCAAGGGAGCTGGGAGACTGCCGCGCGGGGAAGAAGCAGGATTGCGCGCGCGCGTTAAATAGGAGCAGGGGCGGTGACGGTAAAGAAATATCAAGAGGAGGAGGAACGGAGACGAGATAAGGCTGAGCGCTGAAAAATCTCCACTCGAAGAGCGGCGGGAGAGAACCTGGACATCGACGAGGGAACGACGGCCGACTGAAGGGGGCTGGTCGCTGGAGGCGATGGTGTGAGGAGCAAGGAAAAATGAAGATGTGCACTCCCTGGTGAAGACCGAACAAGGAGAAAAAAAATGGGACATTTACATTTCACCCACTAGTCTGGACGCTCTGCTCAAATCTACCCTCGTTCAAATTCTCTACTCAGTTTTCCCCTCCCACCTCCACACTATGCTCAGAAATCACCTCACGGCGGCATTTTCTCCCGTCAAAGACTCTTCCATGTGGACCTAAGTCCTTACAAGTGGGACCGGTCCTCACTTCACTTGCCTTTCTCCCCCAAATCGATCCCAAATCGCAATCGCACGCTGTAGGCTCCACCGCGCGGCCCCGGCGAGCAGTGGAGCGGCAGCCGTCCACCGAACCTCCTCCGCGCCTCCCTCGAGCGGCGAGCGCTCCTCTCCGGTGAGCGTTCCCCTCGGCCGCCGCAGGTCTCGGACGCCGCGGGCCGCACAGGCAGGCGGATCTCGGCCGCCGACAACGACCACCACGGCCTGATCCTGCGCCCAGACGAGCAGCAGCAGCGGGGGCCCAGACGAGACGCCCAGTCGCTGTCCTCCAAGCGCTCGCTCTCCATCGACAGCGGGGGCTCCTCCTCCACCTTCATCCCGGCCGCACAGGCAGGCGGACGCCGCGGGCCGCACAGGCAGCCCGATCTTGGCCGCCGCGGTGCGCTCCGGCGGGCTTCTTCTACTCGGGCGAGCTCGACGCGTGGGTGGGCGCGGCCGGGAACGGCCAGACGCAAGCGAGCTCGACGCGGAGTGTGTGCGGCCTGTAGCTCGACACCAAAACTCCATCCCAAATCGACAGCAAATCAACACTCCCACTGCCCAGGAAGGAGCGCCGGACCGACAAGGCCGAGCGCGCCGCCAAGGCCATCGCCCGCGCCTCCCTCGACGTCGACAAGCTCGCAACCAAGGTGCGTACAGCACGGTACTTCAATTCATCCGTCACCGGCAGTGGCACGGCAGGCGCCGTTCCTGTCCCATGTTCTGTCTCTGTGACTCTCATCTCACGCCGCTCACCACGCAGTATTTGATTGGGACATTTAAATCCTCGGCGGCGCCCTGCTCGTTGCATCTCCCTTGGCGCACGTAGCAAGCTGTATCTGCGATGGTGCACGCGGCTGCTGCATCTTCCCTGGGCGCACACGACTAGATCTCCTTCCACTAGTAGCAATTTTCACTCGACCACCATCCCAATCTAGAGGTATGTAGCAATTTTCAGACCCCCTGTTACTTGATGTTGGTGCTAGTTTAACGACTACAATAATTTTGTTGTCAACTAGGATGGATAATACATCTTTTGTGTTGAATGTGAGAAGAAAAACAAGCAGAAGGTTGGATGACAGTGGTAAAAAAGCATATGTTGGTTGTTATGAATTTCACGTGGGTGCGGATGTTACCTGGACTTTGGAACAGTTTAGCAAGGCTATATGTGATCGGCATGCTTGGAATGTTGATGATGAGGTACAATTCAGTTACTTTGACAAGTTTGAGAATAAATCTATGAAAATTAAGAGTGATTTGGATTTATCTCTGATGTTTGCTATGCATCTTGGAGAAAGGTCTGTTGTTGTCCAAAATGATGTGGTTATTGGAGGAAGGGCTAATCAGTCAATACGCTCTCAACCTTCTTGTAGCCAAAGCCATCCAGTGTTGACACTGGACTATGATGTACCTGATGAGGTTGTTTATGATAATGAGGATGAGAGGTTGTATCCAGATTTGGTTAAAAGCCATCCAACCTTATTACTAGATAACAGACCTGCACAATTTGTGGACACTGACCAAGAAGAGGAAGAGGAGAACATTGACATGGGGATGTCTAGGCATGAAGATGATGAGGACAGACCAGTGATCGATTATGACAAGGATAATCCTTCCCTAGCAGAAGGCACCATATTTCCATCGATGGTTGATTGTCGAAATGCACTAGCTACTTATTGCATTAAGGGTGAATATGACTTTGAAATTGACAAAAGTGAGCCAAGTAGGTTGAGAGTGCACTGCACATATGAGAGGTGTAGATGGAGGATGCATGCCTCTAAGATGCGAGATAGCACACTCATTCAGGTCAAAGTGAACCCTTTTCCTCACACATGTCCAAGTGTTGAAAGAAAAGAGACTTTGAAGATAGCTAAGAGCAGGTGGTGCGCTGATGTAATGTTGGATTGGGTGAGAGACAACCCATGTATTGGTCCAACTGCATTGATAAAGAAGATACATGAGAAGTATGGAATGAAGGTGCCTTACATGAGAGTGTTTTATGGTAAGGAAATGGCTCTAGACAAGATTTATGGTCCATGGAAGGATAGTTTTAAGTTGATGTACACTTTCAAAGCCGAAGTGGAGAAAGCATGTCCAGGAAGTGTTGTAGAGATTGATAAGCACACTGTGCAGTACAAAGTGAGGAAGATGATTATGGAGAAGGAATGCTTTAGAAGGGTTTTTGTTTCATTTAAGGCTTGTTGGAAGGGCTTTTTAGATGGTTGTAGACCATATTTAGCAGTGGATGCAACTGCTTTGAATGGAAGATTTAGAGGACAATTAGTAGCTGCTTGTGCCATTGATGCACACAATTGGCTCTTTCCAGTTGCATATGGGGTGCTAGAGGCTGAATCAGAAGAGAGCTGGAAATGGTTTCTACAGAATTTGCGAGTGGTTATAGGTATTCCACATGGATTGGTGATACACACAGATGCATGTAAGGGTCTAGAAACTGCAGTTGAGGAGGTGTTCCCTGGAGTGGAGCATAGGGAATGCATGCGTCACCTTGCAGCTAATTTTGGCAAGATCTTTAAAGGAAAGATGTACGATGACAACCTGTGGCCTGCATCACTAACCTACAGCCTCAAGAAGCATAATTATCACTTGAGCCAATTGCACGCAGCGAACCCAAAGGTGAAGGATTGGTTCAAAAAGAGTCATTCGAAGTTATGGATGCGAAGCAAATTCAATGAAGTATGTAAGGTAGAATATGTGAATAACAACCTTGCAGAGTCTTTCAATGCAAAAGTTAGAAAAATCAAAGGGCTTCATTTGGTGGAAATGTTGGACAAGATTAGGCAGATGCTTATGGAAAAGTTTGAGTTACGTCAGAGAATTTCAGCTGCAAAGTTTGTTGGCCACAAAATAATCCCTTCTGTGATGAAGAAATTGCTTACGAAAACAAGGGGTTTGAAGATGAAAATGATAAAGCGTACGCCATTTGAGGCAGAGGTGACAGCATACGACAGAGAAAAGAGGGAATGGAGGTACCCAGTGAACTTAGAGAAGAGGACATGTAGTTGTAGGCAATGGGAGATTACTGGCTTGCCATGTATACATGCCCTCTTCTTCATTACCTCTCTTCGTGGTCCAGCTGCTGAAATCGACCAATATGTGGATGATTACTTCTCTGTCACCAAGTTTAATGCAACATACGCAGATAATGTGCCTTGTATTGAGTCACAACACCAGTGGGACATAGTCGATCCAGGATTTGTGCTCCACGCTCCAGTACAGAGTAGAGCACCAGGGAGGCCAAGGAAGACTAGAATAAGATCAAGTGCAGAGGGCACTGGACTTGGCCCTAGGAGGCGGAAATGTAAAAGATGTGGAGAGTTCGGTCATTTTGCTAGCAAATGCAAAAATGCCGTGGATGCGGCTTTCGGAGAAGATCAACATTGGGGTGCAGAAAATTCAGAAGTGTCGCCATCCAATGTCATTGTAACCAGGTAATGGTGGTATAATGTCGCTTATGTACTAGTCTTGAAATTGTTCTCATCGTTAACCTTTGGTTTGTTGAACAGGGAAAATAGTCCTCCTAGCATGCAAATTGAAGAAGTGCCACAAGCGCCGCCATTCAATGTCATTGTAACTAGGTAATGGTTGTATAATGTCGCTTATGTACTAGTCTTGAAATTGTTCTCATCGTTAACCTTTGGTTTGTTGAACAGGAAAAATAGTCCTGCTCGCATGCAAATTGAAGAAGTGCCACAAGGAGAAGAGAAGGAAGAGGAGGAAATCAGTCCACCTAAGGAGAAGAGAAGGAAGAGGAGGAAAAAGAGTAAAATTGAAGATAATCCAGCAAATAACATAAGGAGCAAGCGACTTAACATAGCAAGGAAGACTAAGAGCATGAAACAACTTCTTATGTAGCATGTATCTTGCTGCTGTAATGGTGCTGTACAATAATGAATAATGAAATATTCTGAACTGAAACAGGCTGTGTTTATGAATTTCTTGCTGTTTATGAATTTATGAACTGGTATATGTTTCTGAACTGGTATCTTGCTGTTTATGAATTTCTGAACTGTTATGAACTGAAAGAGGCTGTGTTTCTGAAACAGGCGTAGTGGTCTGGCGTGTGTTTCTGAACTGGATCGCACTGCTTTGTGGTCAAATAGCAATGTTCTGTCTCTACAACAGAAACAGGCGTGTGGCGCAGTGGTCAGTCCAGACGTGCAGTATACATTAGGTGCTGGGTTCGATTCCCTTCTCTCTCTTTTTTTTTTGCATTTTGTTGCATATATGAGACGTGGCCATTTTGTTGCACACTTTTGTCTATGTGTCTCATTTTTTTATCTCAAGCAACTAGGTCCAAATTATGACTCCCCGCCAAGTTTCACTATTTTTTGACAATATTTGGTATTTATTTATTTATTTTCGGTCCTAAAAGTCATTTAAACCATATAAACCAATAAATAATAAAAAAAAGTGGATTCTTTACATGAAGTAAGTCATCAATGATTAGATGAACTAATGGTTCACCTTTGAAGCAAAAACAAAGGAAAAAGTCAGGAATATAGCTCAAAGAGTGACGTTGTAGTTGAATGTTATGAAACTTAGGGAGAGACGTGTCCATTTGTGAAGCACCTATTATTACACTTTTGCAAAACCTCATGGTCTTTTTATCTTAAGCAACTAGGTCCAAATTATGACTCCCCGCCAAGTTTCACTATTTTTTGACAATATTTGGTATTTATTTATTTATTTTCGGTCCTAAAAGTCATTTAAACCATATAAACCAATAAATAATAAAAAAAGTGGATTCTTTACATGAAGTAAGTCATCAATGATTAGATGAACTAATGGTTCACCTTTGAAGCAAAAACAAAGGAAAAAGTCAGGAATATAGCTCAAAGAGTGACGTTGTAGTTGAATGTTATGAAACTTAGGGAGAGACGTGTCCATTTGTGAAGCACCTATTATTACACTTTTGCAAAACCTCATGGTCTTTTTATCTTAAGCAACTAGGTCCAAATTATGACTCCCCGCCAAGTTTCACTATTTTTTGACAATATTTGGTATTTATTTATTTATTTTCGGTCCTAAAAGTCATTTAAACCATATAAACCAATAAATAATAAAAAAAAGTGGATTCTTTACATGAAGTAAGTCATCAATGATTAGATGAACTAATGGTTCACCTTTGAAGCAAAAACAAAGGAAAAAGTCAGGAATATAGCTCAAAGAGTGACGTTGTAGTTGAATGTTATGAAACTTAGGGAGAGACGTGTCCATTTGTGAAGCACCTATTATTACACTTTTGCAAAACCTCATGGTCTTTTTATCTTAAGCAACTAGGTCCAAATTATGACTCCCCGCCAAGTTTCACTATTTTTTGACAATATTTGGTATTTATTTATTTATTTTCGGTCCTAAAAGTCATTTAAACCATATAAACCAATAAATAATAAAAAAAGTGGATTCTTTACATGAAGTAAGTCATCAATGATTAGATGAACTAATGGTTCACCTTTGAAGCAAAAACAAAGGAAAAAGTCAGGAATATAGCTCAAAGAGTGACGTTGTAGTTGAATGTTATGAAACTTAGGGAGAGACGTGTCCATTTGTGAAGCACCTATTATTACACTTTTGCAAAACCTCATGGTCTTTTTATCTCAAGCAACTAGGTCCAAATTATGACTCCCCGCCAAGTTTCACTATTTTTTGACAATATTTGGTATTTATTTATTTATTTTCGGTCCTAAAAGTCATTTAAACCATATAAACCAATAAATAATAAAAAAAAGTGGATTCTTTACATGAAGTAAGTCATCAATGATTAGATGAACTAATGGTTCACCTTTTGACAATATTTGGTATTTATTTATTTAATTTTAGGCCTAAAAGGAATTTATATGTGTACGGTTATGTAATACAGTTTGCATATGATACTCGAACATCTAACTTGTCTACTTGGTCACTGTGATATGGCTCTGGTTCGCAGTGCAGCGGTGCAGGTTCGAATCCTGCGCCTGCACCTTTTTTTGTTTTTCAACTTTTTGCCCAGCTCGTTCTGCCAGGACGCGAGGAGCACCAGGGGAACGCGCATTTCTCAACTTTTTGCCCAGCTCGGTCTGCCAGGACGCGAGGAGCACCAGGGGAACGCGCATTTCTCAACCTTTTGCCCAGCTCGTTCTGCCAGGACGCGAGGTTTGCCATTTTTGCTTGCTACGCTGAATCTGACATGTTCTCCTGGCCCAATTGCCATCATAAGTTTAACCAAATTTATATAGTAAAACAATAACATTTATGATACCTAAATAAATATTATTAAATTCTTCATTAGTTAGCTATTTGATGTCATAGTTCATCCATAGTGCTTACAACTTATTTCATCCATAGTTCATCCATAGTGCATAGAGCTTACAAATTTCTAGTGCTTACCACCTTGGTTCATAATAAAAAGTAAACCAACAAATATCATAAAAGCACAAATAACTAAAATGTAAATAATTTTGTTGAGGTTGCCATTTATCTTCATCAATTCAATTGCTAGAATGTCCAACTTCACAGACACATCTCCTTTATCTGCACCACATAACTCTGCTCCACAATTATTCACCATCAATTGCGTAGCACCTTGTTCTTGCTCAAAACTGGACCGTGTCTGTTTAGTCATACCACTCAAGCGCAACCATTCGATGTACTCATCCATCCACATAAAAAAGTTGCACTTCTTAAGGATCTAATATAACAACACAAAAACCACATAATTAATCTAAAATCACATGACATAAAGGATGAATGATAGACTACGTAAACAAACAAGGGAAATGATCATGAACCTTGCCGGGTTGTGATTTGCTTTCACACTTTACGAATTCTCTGCCGTAGTTGCCGTTTTCTGATTTTTTCGTCCTGAGCCTAACCAATGGCTCTGACCGGGTGCAATCAGGACACTGGATGAGAGGGACATGGTCGAAGCTGGGAAAACCTTGCAATCTGTTTGATGAGCTCGCACGAGACATTCTCTATGGATGCGCACACTAGGAGCCGGCCGACGTTTGAGCTTACTGGAGGATGATGCCTGCCTGTGCGAGATTTTTTTCAATCAAAACACGATATATTTCAGATCCACCAGGAGTAAATCCGAGATATAAATTCATTTTTTCATGATTAAAAGCTTCAATGGTAAA
Source organism: Zea mays (assembly GCF_902167145.1). Classification (NCBI taxonomy): domain Eukaryota; kingdom Viridiplantae; phylum Streptophyta; class Magnoliopsida; order Poales; family Poaceae; genus Zea; species Zea mays. The sequence goes on along the minus strand of NC_050102.1, from coordinate 24,222,955 downwards.
ACTGCTAGTTGCTTGCGCCTACTCTGCTATAATCCACGGAGCAATGTAAATGTCCCTTTGATTTTTGTTCTTGCTTGCAAGTTAAATGGGGATGCAGCAATTTTCCTTAGAAATTGGTCGGTCAGATTTTCGTGTAGACAAAATGCGGTCTTTGTACTAATTGCTGTTTTGGAGATTTAAATTTGAATTTGAGGACCCGAAGTTATGGTTAAGCTACCTCTAGTGGAGTTCGCCGGAGAAGCGCTCGATCCGCGTCGAGCTCGCTTGCGGCTGGCTGCTCCCGGTCGCGCCCACCTCCTAGTCGAGCTCGCCCGCGCGCGTCGAGCCCAACCCCGCGTCGAGCTCGCCCGCGTAGAAACCGCGGCGACCGAGATCCGTCTGTCGTGCGGCCCGCGGAGGCCGAGATCCGCCTGCCGTGCGGTCTGGGCGGACGGGTCCTGCGGCCGCGGGGGCGCCGTCGAACGGCGGGATGAAGGTGGAGGAGCCCCGCTGTCGATGGAGACCGAGCGCTTGGAGGACAGCGACGACGAGGACAGCCACGACGGGATGAAGGTGGAGGAGCCCCGCTGCTGCTGCTGCTCGTCTCGGCGCAGGGGAGCCGCGCAGTGCAGGGGTGCCGCGCGGTGCAGGGGAGCCGCGCGGTGGAGGAGCCCCCGCTGCTGCTGCTGCTCGTCTCGGCGCAGGGGAGCCTGCGCGGTGGAGGGGAGCCGCGCGGTGGAGGGGAGACCCGCGGCGGCCGAGGGGAAGGCTCGCCGGAGAGGAGCGCTCGCCGCTCGAGGGAGCCGCGGTGGAGGGGAGCCGCGTGGTGGAGCCTGGATGCTGGAACGCTCACAGGAGAGGAGCGCTCGCCGCTCGAGGGAGGCGCGGAGGAGGTTCGGTGGACGGCTGCCGCTCCACTGCTCGCCGGGGCCGCGCGGTGGAGCCTGCAGCGTGCGATTGCGATTTGGGATCGATTTGGGGGAGAAAGGCAAGTGAAGTGAGGACCGGTCCCACTTGTAAGGACTTAGGTCCACATGGAAGAGTCTTTGACGGGAGAAAATGCCGCCGTGAGGTGATTTCTGAGCATAGTGTGGAGGTGGGAGGGGAAAACTGAGTAGAGAATTTGGACGAGGGTAGATTTGAGCAGAGCGTCCAGACTAGTGGGTGAAATGTAAATGTCCCAAAAAAAAATCTCGTGGAGGATATTTTCCAGAAGCCAACCTTTTCTGGAAAAAGTGATTGTGTATGATGGAAATTAAACTAGAAGCTTGGGCGGTGGGGGAATTTGCTTTTTTCCCCTTCTTTTCCATTTTTAGACTAAAACGAAATACAGATATTTTGAGGTTATATAATCATGGTTTAAAAGATGTATAAAAGGGTCAAACAAAACGAGATCGATAACAATATTTGAACACAACTTGATTCGATGACTACTCCGAAATCAGATGAATTCGTACCCATTATTTCTATTTGAAGATTTAGATCGAGACAAGACACACAGACCGAACCCAACGAAATCAGGACTGATATTTTAAATTGTATTCTGCAACTCGACACCCGATACATCTGTTGAGGATAATTTGCTGGAAACCAACCACAATAATAAACCCTCAACGTGATGTTTCGATTCACGAGAAGAGACTAAATTATTTTACACCTAAAAACTTTAGTAGTCAAGTTCTATTTAATTTGTTTGGGACGAACTCAGAGGGCTGAACTAAGTTTTCAAATACGTCTTCGGGCGAGCGATGAATTTTAAATAACCATCGGATGCACCAATTTTCGGAACAACTACGTTCCGAATATCACGAAAATTTTGGAAGAGCCCGAATAAAATAAAAACGATGTCAAACTCACGACAGACGAAATAGATGCGATATTAAAATCGCGAAAGGCGAAGATGTTTAAAATTTACATCCGATTTATCCACTGATTACGTGCTTAAATCCGTACTCACTGTCGAGCGGAATATAAACACCTGGGGTGTTACAGCCCTCCCCCCCTTAAAAGAATCTCGTCCCGAGATTCAGAACGAAAGACTTCTAAGAGTAGAGCAGCATGTAACCCATTTCCTTATCAGCGATAATCGTAAGGCAGTTCTGAGCGAAGGCAAGTGTCTCAGGATGTTGTTTCCCCTAGTGGACATAACATGTATCGACGTAAGCCAATTTAGAAATGTCCATTAGTAGAGACAACATCAGCCAGAGGAACACATAAGGTTTCATGTGTGCAGTTTGCTTTTTCTGATGACACTATACTATCTGAGTCTGTTGGGCGAGCAGTAGATATGCGACTTTACCCAAACAGAATCAGATGCAACCTCTTGGGTAAAACACACAGAAAGAGGTTTACTAACAAGTGGTTACAGGAAATTCATAGCATAGGGGACGGGTGTGGATGTCGAATACTGTCACGGTTAGCATGTGGCTAACCCGAGAATTCAAGTCCACGAAAGATGGTATAGATTCGAGAAAATCACCAGCGGAGGGATCTGTAGATGCGGACTTTGCAACCAGTCCATTTTATCAAGCACTAGGCATGGCTCGACTTGATCACACATGCTGGAAAAGCACACGTGAGACAACTGAGGCATGACTAGAGCGATGACTAGGGGTTATCAGTCGATTTTAACTTGATCTTTGTAAGAACTTTCTTAGGATGGGTTGAACCAAAGTGAGTTTAGACAACTCGATTAAACGATCTTTAAACTCAACCTTTGTTCACAATGCAGTTACAAGTTAGTAAAACCAACTTGTTGAACTACTTTTGACATTGAGTAAGTCCTCTCAGTAGCATCGATAAGCCAATGGTTGAGAGTTTACTCATATTAACAGTTGGTCATGCATTTGGGCAAGAATCCATTTGGTCAGGTTGTTCATCCGTTTCTTCATGTGAGATGAATTATCCACTTGGTTAGGGAATACTTGGATTAAATAAGAGAGCGAATGAATAAACTCCTGCATCTCAACAGCAGGGAAAAATCAATCTTCATTTTGAGAGCTAATCAATTGTCTCTCGACACTAAAAAGCTCCAAGTCTTCACCTTTACACAAAGGATGTAAAGGGAACTTGTATGAGTAGTCACTACCAAGATCAAAAGACATAAGACCACACATGAAAGTGGTATGCCCGTTTGATCCAACAGTGATGATAGATGTTGCTTGGTCACTCGACAAACAACATAGAAATTGTTTCAAGGAAGGTATCCATGGAAGATCACACATCAGTGTAGTTCCATAATGGATCATGACCAGAGACCTTGATACCAGCATCCGACGAGTAGCACAGTCCTGTGTGCGCATTCACAGGAGGCTCTCAGTTTCGTTGCGGCACCATAAGTCATTAACCATGACACCATTACCGAACTGGCACCAATAACAATCTCACGTAGCAAAAAAAATATTGTGCTAAGATAACGCATTGACATAGTCTCATAATGGATCACAACTACTAACCGTGATACCAGCGCGTGCCGAGCAGCACAACCGTGTGTCGATCGTCCACAGGAGGCCCTCGGTTTCGTCACAGCACCACCAATTTTAGTCATAACACCATTACCAGACATAACTAATAAGAAATCTCGCACAACACAAATAGACTGGGCAAGGGTGATAATATACAAAGAGATACTCCACCTGTATGAATGGTTACAAGTAGAGAGCCAAATAGATCATGGCCCGATGAAATGAACAAGGCATGGCCATAACCTAAACTGGGTGGTGAGGGAGTACGATGGGAGACTGTAACTTCAGCCCCAAGCATATTTCTATGCCCATCGCAGAGATCACAAGGTCAAGGATTAAGTTGATATGCCTTCGATAAACATGAGGAAACCAAAGGTATCAAATTCAAGAAAATGGTTGGACTTGCTTTTCCTAGGTTAGATTGATAAAACAACATTGCAATCTTCAAGAACAGGCAAACTGGAATAGAGACATCAACTTGCACCAACTGAATAAGGATATGGTTTAGGATGGAGACATGACTCGAGATTCTTGTTTCAAGTCCGGGTACACTTTAGGTCCAACAAAGAAATTATCTAGGCATTTATTTTTATGTGTTTGGTCATGGAGTGATAACGGAAAAATCAACTTTGGGTCATGGTTCACTAAATAAGAACATGGCCTAATTTTTGGTTTAAACAAACAGGTCACAACCTTCTATCGGCACCTCCAGTACAAGGGAAACACATATGACACCCAAATAGATTATCTAAAGAACGGAGGACATCTATTTTATCGAAGTCCATAATACCGCATTATACTACATTATCTACAATCAATGGTTGCTGGAATAAAGATGAGAGAAGCATTTTGGGTGTATAGGTGACAAACATGATGCAACAATCAGGATGCATGCTCGTCCTATTCGTCCTCACTGATTTTGCCAACACACTGTGGCAATAACGTTCTATGTCGGTGGCATACGTTCTCTCTCGGTATCTTGCTAGCCGTCAACTACACATACGTTTTCGAGGTTAGTGTACCTGCAGAAAATTCCATTGCAGCCCAATTCCCATGATGCAGTTCACACATGGCAGTTTATCACAGTTTATACTCCATATATTGCTATATGGAGGCCAGCTCATCATTAAGCGCCGAGCTACGCATAGGCGCCGTTGCCACACTTTAACCATAGGGCAACTCATTATGGTAACTCACCTTCTTACCTGAGCGTAGGTGCGTCGTTACAAGTACATTACACTTTTCAGTATTCCCATGTCTGTATACCCATACACGTCCATGGGGTACTGAATTCCCAGAAAAGTAAATACTCCACATCGCAGCCTTCATATATACATATGTGTAACATGTATATAATCAAGCGCTACAAATAAGCACTTCCCTAGACCGACGTTTGTTCGGTCATGCTCTCACATCTCACATTACCTTGAGCGTCGATTCCATTCAAAACTGAATGGCCTTAAAAATAACAATACACATGTATGCAATACCCACCCGATTATGGGTTATGGTTTTCAACTAAGCCACCTGATAGTCCTTAGTTTAGGGCTTAACAGAGGATGTCGCTAGCATTATAGTTTTTCAAAATTGTTTTTTTTCAAACCAAACAATGGGTTTAGTTGAAAATAGATTTTCTAAAACCAAAACTTTTGTTTTGAAAATACATATGTGACCGTATATACTTAATCCAGCTCCGATACCAGCTGTGGCAGAACCTCCCAAGTTATTGGGCCCACATGCACCTGTCCTTGTCTCAAAGACCTGAGACAGCTATGCATGTGCACTAAATAACTTAACAGGATCTGTCCGATTGCCCCAAGGACATCGGATAAACCACTTACAACCAGAACCGCGGGATTAAGTAAACACAAATCACACACATCAACATCTTTGCAGCGGAAATCTTATTACCAAATTTTACAAGTTACAAAAATTTTACTTTGTATGATCGAAGTGATTACAAAGGTGATTCAAAGAAATAACTTTAAACTGTTATAAATTATTTATAAGTTTGAAATATATGCTAGCTCAAGTGACCATCCTCAATAAGAAGGTAAAGACGAGGTATACTTATATAAGAAGGCCGAGCCCACCGGCACTTAACACCATCACAGCATCACAAAACTATAACCTGAAAAACAACAGGGAATAAAACCCTGAGTATGGAATTACTCAGCAAGACTTACCCGACTAAAGAAAAGACTCTCAAGGATATGCTGGATTTGGGAATCAAGGAGAGGCTTTAGCAAAAATCAACTTAGATACTTTTGCAGAAATAGCTTACTAAAGTGAGTCCTTACTTTCAATATTTTAACGCCAGATTAAATATTAATAGACTCTGTTTGCATCTGGTCTAATTTCACCATCTCATCAATACAACATCATTTTTATTCATGAGGTTCACATCCTGACTTAGGTTGTAGGTCGGAGATCAAGTCTCCACTCTCCGGGGATATAACGGCGATCCGAATCGATTTACTCAGCTGAGGATCTCTAACCACACGACATATGTTTCTCGTAAACCTTGCATGTCTACCATTCCCACGGATCCTCCACTGCATGAACAGGTCCGCGCCACCCGAGAGCACACCACCCTTTTTAGGCGGTCCTTTGCCAGGAGGGTACGTGCCACTCTCGCCATCTCTCCACTCCCAGTGCGCGATTGTCTTTTCATGTATGGAATAGCCGGGTTCAAGCTTACCCTGTCCCATTTCCAGGACATGTGGCTAGTTAAGATAGTCCTTGATCAACAGGCCTACATACGCATCCAATCCTTAATTGACCCGGACGGAACATCACCTGTTCCTAGCCCAAGTCCCGATTTAAGTACTTCCACCCTTAGGATTGTTTGTGTTCCTTAGGATGAAAAGAGCATCACAGGGAACTTTGCAGTAAGATCCCACCATGCTCCCAATGAAAATATATTCTTGCAGGTAGAAGCCATCCTTCCTCAGGATAACCCTGAGCTAGGCAGTATTGCAAAAGACAACCTCTATCCACAAGATTTAAGCAGGGCTAAGCATTTTTGTAAATCATATTTTTGATACTTCACCAGAAGTATCTATAAAGGTATGGATATCAAGGAAGGCAATGCATCAAAGGGTTTCAAGCAACTCCTATAAACCTAATGCACATTTCACTAGACTTAAGTGTGCGAAAAGTATTTAAAAACACAAGGAAGGGGTTGCATGCACCGGGGCTTGCCTGGAATAAACACTAGGTTAGTGTTTGTTAGATGACGTCCGCTTGACGAGTATCCCTCGACCGAACATTCGCTTGATTTAACCATCTTCAGGTTGGTCCATTAGCTTCACCATGCGGAGTAGTCCACGCTTGGGGTCGACTTGACTCAAGTTCTCCGCATCTCGTGGTTAATCAATGTACCTGAATGAAATGCATTATGCACATGAATGCATATAAACAGGAATAACACAAATCTAAATAGTGTTATACGATAGCGTATTAAACACCTAGTGACGAGGCGTTGTACAATTTTATACGGAAACACTAGTTACCGACGTACGATTAAGCGCAATAATTATGCTTCTCTAGATTAACCAAACCTAACGCGAACATCACAAAACAACAAATTATACACCTTTAATACAATTAGCCTAATCACAACTTATTAGTTAATTAATTAAATTCTGAACTAATCCCTTGCCTTATAAATTATACTACATCTTTATAAGTGATTAAAATATTTTATCATCACACATGTCTACCAAAATTCTACTCGGTCCACTAATTCAGCTAAGTGACTGGAATAGCGAAATAATTCGCCATAGCTGAATCTGGCTCGATAATCGCAAGAACTGCGAAGTCGACGAGAGTTTCGTGACTCAGCAATTTATCGAGCACCTAATGAGCATCGCATTAACACATTAATTTATTTAACGTTCGAACTATTCTAAACACTTCATCAGCTTACCGTTTCAACCGCTGACATGAATCCGCGAGATCGGTAGCGATTTTCCGATCCAGGCAATTTGTCGAACGCCTAGGAAATATCGCGCTGCTAGCTTCGTCTTCACCCGATTCTTGGGATTTCTTGCTGACGCACGGATTGACGACGAGATGGAGACTTGCGGGGTCGAGTACGACAAGGAGTTCCGAGGGTCGACATAAGCAGCACGAAATTGGAAATCAAATCATCGAAATCGACGAGCACGTCGTGGGCACGTGGGTCGACGACGAGATCGTGTTTGGAGCGAGCTGGTGAGGTGGGGGTCGAGCAGGGGATGACGTGTTTGACGACTCGACGGCAAACGACGTGACGATGAAATAACGACGAACTAGCAAGTTGAGCCACGGCGAACGATGTCGACAACAAGACCAGGACGGCACAGATCTAGGACTGTTGCGCACGATACGACGACGAATAACGATACCCGTCAAGATCGTTGACGCGATGGGAATTCAGGCCAAGCGAGCCGAAAGGACACGCTGGCCAGCAGGAAACTCCGGTCAACACAACAGCAGGGAAATGGGTGCACAGAACGTCGAGCAGAGCGACAACGGCGACCAGGCGAGATCCGAACGCGGGGAGGAGACTCCACGTCGCAGAGAAAAACAAGGAGCAGGACTGGGCGCGGCATGCTAGAGCTCCGACCAGCAGAGAGGCACATCGGCTAAGGAAGGTGGAGCTCGCGCGACAACAGAGCTGGGCGCGACGCAGGGAGCAGTGCTAGCAGAAGAACTCGCGCGCGCCAGGGAGCTAGGAACGGCGCGACACGCAGAGAGCTCGGGGCGCAGAGCACCATGGCTGTCCGAGGTAAGCGCGCCCGCAGCCAGGACGGACTGGGAACAACAGAGAGCGGAACGTGTCGGCATGGGAGAGGGAAGCTGGTGCTGCGCGATGGAAGAAAAAAAACTGCTGGGCGTCCATGGTGAGCAGAGAGCTCGGCCAGGCGAGCTCGGCTGGTAGTAGCGCGGCGGCCAACGCCATGGCGAACAGGTGTGCGGCGCTGAGGCTGCGCGGCAGAACGAGCGCGCAAGGGAGCTGGGAGACTGCCGCGCGGGGAAGAAGCAGGATTGCGCGCGCGCGTTAAATAGGAGCAGGGGCGGTGACGGTAAAGAAATATCAAGAGGAGGAGGAACGGAGACGAGATAAGGCTGAGCGCTGAAAAATCTCCACTCGAAGAGCGGCGGGAGAGAACCTGGACATCGACGAGGGAACGACGGCCGACTGAAGGGGGCTGGTCGCTGGAGGCGATGGTGTGAGGAGCAAGGAAAAATGAAGATGTGCACTCCCTGGTGAAGACCGAACAAGGAGAAAAAAAAATCTCGTGGAGGATATTTTCCAGAAGCCAACCTTTTCTGGAAAAAGTGATTGTGTATGATGGAAATTAAACTAGAAGCTTGGGCGGTGGGGGAATTTGCTTTTTTTTTCCTTCTTTTCCATTTTTAGACTAAAACGAAATGCAGATATTTTGAGGTTGTATAATCATGGTTTAAAAGATGTATAAAAGGGTCAAACAAAACGAGATCGATAACAATATTTGAACACAACTTGATTCGATGACTACTCCGAAATCAGATGAATTCGTACCTATTATTTCTATTTGAAGATTTAGATCGAGACAAGACACACAGACCGAACCCAACGAAATCAGGACTGATATTTTAAATTGTATTCTGCAACTCGACACCCGATACATCTGTTGAGGATAATTTGCTGGAAACCAACCACAATAATAAACCCTCAACGTGATGTTTCGATTCACGAGAAGAGACTAAATTATTTTACACCTAAAAACTTTAGTAGTCAAGTTCTATTTAATTTGTTTGGGACGAACTCAGAGGGCTGAACTAAGTTTTCAAATACGTCTTCGGGCGAGCGATGAATTTTAAATAACCATCGGATGCACCAATTTTCGGAACAACTACGTTCCGAATATCACGAAAATTTTGGAAGAGCCCGAATAAAATAAAAACGATGTCGAACTCGCGACAGACGAAATAGATGCGATATTAAAATCGCGAAAGGCGAAGATGTTTAAAATTTACATCCGATTTATCCACTGATTACGTGCTTAAATCCGTACTCACCGTCGAGCGGAATATAAACACCTGGGGTGTTACACAAGTGAAACAACTCAAGGATGGGACCTTCATCTAACAAACGAAGTACACGCAAGACTTGATCAAGCGGTTTGGGATGAAGGATGCCAAGACCGCAAAGACTCCAATGGGAACCGATGGACACACCGACCTCAACAAAGGAGGTAAGTCCGTTGATCAAAAGACATACCGGTCTATGATAGGGTCCTTACTTTATTTATGTGCTAGTAGACCGGATATTATGCTTAGTGTATGCATGTGTGCTAGATTTCAATCCGATCCAAGGGAGTGTCACTTAGTGGTCGTGAAGCGAATTCTTAGATATTTAGTCGCTACGCCTTGCTTCGGGATCTGGTATCCAAAGGGGTCTACCTTTGACTTAATTGGATATTCAGACTCCGACTATGCTGGATGTAAGGTCGATAGGAAGAGTACATCGGGGACGTGCCAATTCTTAGGAAGGTCCCTGGTGTCGTGGAGCTCTAAGAAACAAACTTCCGTTGCCCTATCCACCGCTGAGGCCGAGTATGTTGCCGCAGGACAGTGTTGCGCACAACTACTTTGGATGAGGCAAACCCTCAGGGACTTTGGCTACTATCTGAGCAAAGTCCCACTCCTATGTGATAATGAGAGTGCTATCTGCATGGCGGATAATCCTGTTGAACACAGCCGCACAAAGCACATAGACATCCGGCATCACTTTTTGAGAGACCACCAGCAAAAGGGAGATATCGAAGTGTTTTATGTTAGCAATGAGAACCAGCTAGCCGATATCTTTACCAAGCCTCTAGATGAGTCGACCTTTTGCAGGCTGCGTAGTGAGCTAAATGTCTTAGATTCGCGGAACCTGGATTGATTTCTAGCATACATGTGTTTTATGCCTTGATCATGTTCCTTAATGCATTTTGTTGCCTATTTATGGTGCTCAAGTTGTACAAGCACTCCCCGGACCTAACAAATCCATTTGCAAGTGATGCACATATTTAGGGGGAGATGTGCTACAACTTGACCCTTTGAGACTAACTGTGTGCTTGAGTTTGCTTAATTTAGTCTCAAAGGAGGTTTGAAAGGGAAAAGGTGGACTTGGACCATGCAAGACTTCCACTGCACTCCGATGAAAGAGTAACTAATTCCAAGTTCATCTTTGTACTCTTATTGCCTTTTTACTCTTAGTTGAAGATTTTGGTGAGGCAATGGGGTTAAAGGGCCAAAATTGATCCCGTTTTGGTGCTTGATGCCAAAGGGGGAGAAAATAAAGGCCAAAGCAAGAAATGGATCAGCTACCACTTGAGTATTTTGAAAATAGTAGAGTTAGAGTTTTTGTTTGTCTAAATACTCCTGTTTGTCACTTATTGTCAAAACATTGGTCTCTTGTGGGGAGAAGGCTTGATTATGGGAAAAAGGGGGAGTTTTTGAATCTTCGATCAATTTCTCTTGAAATATCTCTCTTTATGTTTCAACAAGTGTGTTTGACTTAGAGATAGGAAATTGAGTTTGATTTGCAAAAACAAACCAAGTGGTGGCAAAGAATGATCCATATATGCCAAATTTGAATCAAAACAATTTTGAGTTCTCATTTGTATTGATGTTGCACTTCCTGTCGGCGTTTCGAGACCGGGGGGTCCCCGGGCCGACGAGTGAATGTCGCCGCGTGCCCCAGCCCAGATGGGTCGAGCGTGAGGGCGAGCGCGAAGGGGGAAGAGCGAGGCGGCCGGAGACCGGCGTGAGAGAGGTGGGAATCCCGCGGCCTTCGTGTTCGTCCCGCGCCCAGGTCGGGTGCACTTGCAGTAGGGGGTTACAAGCGTCCACGCGGGAGAGGGAGCGAGCGGCCCCAGGCGAGCGCCTGTCTCGTCCTCGTCCCCGCGCGGCCAACCCTCTCTAAGAGGGCCCTGGTCCTTCCTTTTATAGGCACAAGGAGAGGATCCAAGTGTACAATGGGGGTGTAGCAGAGTGCTACGTGTCTAGCGGAGGAGAGCTAGCGCCCTAAGTACATGCCGTTGTGGCAGCCGGAGAGATTTTGGCACCCAGCTGGTGTGATGTCGTGGCCGTCGGAGGAGCGATGGAGCCTGGCGGAGGGACAGCTGTCGGAGCGGTTGAGTCCTTGCTGACGTCCTCTTGCTTTCGTAAGGGACAACCATCACAGGGTACGTGGGGCGCCATCGTTGCCTATCCGGCGGAGCTAGCCAGATGGGACGCCGGTCTCGTTCCCTGCGGCCCGAGTCAGCTCGGGGTAGGGTGATGATGGCGCCTCCTGTTGACGTGGCTGGTCTACGCCCTAGGTTGGGCGATGTGGAAGCTCCTCCGAGGCCGAGGTCGAGTCTGTCTTCCGTGGTCGAGGTCGAGTCCGAGCCCCTGGGTCAGGCGAAGCGGAGTTCGTCGTCTTCTAGGGCTGAGCCCAAGTCCGAGCCCTGGTTTGGGCGAAGCGAAGTTCGTCGTCTTCCGGGACTTAGCCCGTGTCCGAGCCCTGGGTCGGGCAGAGCGGAGTTCGCCGTCTTCCGGGACTTAGCCCGAGTCCGAGCCCTGGGTCGGGCGGAGCGGAGTTCGCCGTTGTTGGAACTTGCTCTCAGCAGCAAGGAAGCCAACAAGGATGAACAGTGGTGACAACAGGGTTACGTGCTCGGGGGCAAATAGCTCTGTTGATCTAGCCTCTCACGGGCACTGTGCGGGGGTATTTATAGGTATCTGAGTGCCCAGCGCCTTGTGTTAAGGACGCATGTGCCCTCAGACACCTAGTTTATCCCCAGAATATTCCCATAAAGCGGGGTTACAAGCTGTAATTACAAGCATGCCTTTACAGATTAGGCCCGTAACACAAAGGCGGCCACGCAGGGCCCGTTACAATGGGCCAGATCACGCGTGGGCCTCAGAGCTGAACGAGGCCGCGCTGCGGGATGACTTCGTCGCCGGTCTTCGTCTGGTGCCGAATGGAGCGAAGGGTGTCCCTGCCTGTTCTGTCTCTGTCTGACCAGCGGTTATCAGCGAAGGCCTCGAGCGAAGGGTGGCGTCTCTGCCTTTGCCCCAACATTTGCCCTCCGAGGGACCAATTCGACAAAGTCACCTGGTGCCGAAGACGTCGCTAGATGGCGGAGACGCTGCCCTCGCTCGAAGTGGTTCCGAGGGGGTTTTTGATGTGACCGCTGATGGACGGCGTACTGTTGGATTGCGGGTTTCCCGAAGCGTCGCGCCCTGTCGGATTGCGGGTTTCCCGAAGAGCCACGCCCTGCCTATAAAAGGGGGGGCGGTGTCGGCGCTGTTCGAACTTTGCCTTCCGCGCTCCGTGAAAACCCTAGCCGCCCGCCGTCTTGCTGCTCCTCTTCCTCCGCTGCTCCTTTTGCTCACCGGAGTTCTGGCTCGAGTGAAGCAGACCGCCCGTCGCCGCCGACGGTACGTAGCAATGCCGTCCTCCTCTTCTTCCGCCGATACCACGCCGCCGGCGGCCGCCTCGTCTGAGGAGACGTTGAGTAGCTTGATGGTGGAGGAGTTGCGCGCCGGCGACTCTGTTGATTTTGGTGTGTCACGGATGACGTCAGCCCGCGTTGAAGATATGCAGCGGTTGGGCTACTTTGGCGGCGGAGTTGCTCGTGCTCCGGGGACGGAGGAAGTCCCCGAGCCAGAGGGTGAGTTGGTCGTTTTCGAGGCGTTCTTCGCCGCCGGTCTCCGCTTGCCTGCGCACCGGTTTGTTGGCGAAGTCCTGCGTAGATTCAACGTTCAAATACATCAGCTGACACCGAATGCCATGGTGGCGCTGGCGAAGTATGTCTGGGCGACGACTTCGTACGGCGGACAGCCGTCAAGTTTTTGCGAAGAATTATTGTTTGCATTGGCAGAAGAGGATGGTTGGGGACGGAGTTGCCCAGTTCGGGTCATGCACATTCACGCCGAAGACCGGCAAGACCACAATGCCAGTAGTGGAGTTGGTTCCGTGCGCCCGCAACAAGTGGGGCAATTGGAATGAATTTTGGTTTTACGTTGCTGAGGGTGCCGTCAAAGACCATGAGGGACTCCCCGTGTCTGAGATGTGCTCTCATTATTACTCTGCGTATCCGCCCTTTGAAGTGGCAGAAGAGGATGCAGACGAAGGGGCCCTTCGGTGCGCCGCCGGTCAGAGTAGTGGGCGTGATTTAGTTGAAGAGTTCGTGGCGTACGGGGTCTGGCCCTTGGCGCACGGCTGGGCGTTGGGCGAGGTGTGCCCTCGCCAGATGCCTTTTCACGGAGGAAGGGTGGTGCGAAGTCCTGCCTTCGCACTGAATTTGCGGAACCGGGACCCGGCCGCCTTTGTGCGTGATGCGGAGGACTGGGCGGTGCGGCTCGTGGGACGTTACGTGCCGAGGACGGAAGGCCAGCGCAGCTTTGATATCCGCGGGTCAAATGACCGTTTGAACAGGGTCTTCGAATTAAATCAACTGCCGTACGACGGCTATCCCGGTCAAGACGAAGCGGACCGCCGTGGGAAGAAACCGGCGGTGGAGACTAGAGACGACCCTGCGCCGGCGGCCGCCCCTTCCTCGAAAAAGAGAAAATTAGGTACTGCGATGGGAGGACTTGGGGTGTCTGACGGTTTTGCTAGAGAGTTGATGAGGACGTGTGCGGCCCCGGGGGAAAGGATGTCTTCGCCCGAGCTCCGGGAGTCTTCGGCTTGGATGCTGAGGGTTACCTGGGGCTGCTGGCCTAGAAATGTTCCTATCCCCTGCGCGGCTGAGGAGGACTGTTTTACATCTCGTATGGTTCACCAGTGGAGAGTTTTTCCTTACGGGCGAAATATCGGTGCTGTTGTGTGGGCAGTGATGGACAAGGATCGCCAAGGGGCGGCGCAAAAACGCCAGGCGGCGGTCAGGCTGCATGAAGCTAGGCCGAAGCGGCAGCGGGGGGCTGCGAAGGCTGCGGCCCCCGGCGGAGGCAAGCCGCCGCTGGCGGCGAAGGCGGGCGCCGCTGCACCTAGCAAGGCGCCGGAGGCGACAGCGGGCGCCGGAGGCTCCAAGTCGACGAAGGTGGTGCCGCCGGCCAGCGGAGTGGCGGAGGCTTCGAAGGCGGCCCGAGCGTTGCCGTTGTCGGGCAAGCGCGTTGCCGACTTCGGCACCGATATTACTGTAGACGACTATCTTGGTGGTAAGTCGTTGGCCTTTTTTTTTAATTCGAAGATGCGTTGCAGGGTCGGACGAGGGCCAGCTTGCTATGGTTGCGCCTGGCGCGGAGATCGCGACGGCGGCCATAGTGCCGAAAGCGAGGGGGGAGGCCCTTGACGCCGGAGGCGAGGTGTCGGCCCTCGCCGTGGTCAGGGACGAGGCGGGCGCAACGACCCGCCGACTGAAGGGAGTGACGGAGGCGCTGAGTCAGGCGACGGAGGCGCTGAGTCAGGTCCGCTGAGTTATACTCTCTCCCCCACCTCTTTTGGGGCAACGGCCTTACGTACTGCGCCGCGGCCCTGTAGGTGGCTGACTTCGCCAGCCGTACTGCGTCGGGGGCCCTCACGGCAGCTGTGTCTGCCGAAGTCGAGAGACTTCGGACACAACATGCTGACGCTGTCCGTGAGAAGTCGGCCTCCGACAGCAAGTGCCGTAAGCTGACGGACAGGGTGGCCGCCCTGGAGAGGGAGAAGGCTGACCTCCGGCGCCAACTGGCGGCGGAGAGGAGGGAAGCCAACGAGGCCGTCGCCAAGGGGCAGGCTGCGCAGGCGGAGGCCAAGCTGGCGCGGGCGGAGGGCAATCTTGCCAAGGAGCTCGCCGAACATCTGCAAGAGCGGCTCACCGCCCTGGAGAGCCGCGCGAAGGAGGCCGAGGCCGCGATGCATGCGGAGGCCGAACGGACGCGCACGCAGCTTATGGATACATATCGTGAGCTGGGTGCGCGGACCGGTGACTTCGAGGTGCCGGACCGAGAGCCCGGCCTTCGCTGTCTGCAGTGGGTGCAGGAGGAGCTGCTGGAACTTCCAGCCGTCGTGGGGGGGTTAATGTCGTACGCCTCCCTGGTCACCTGCGAGGGGGCGATGAACGCGCTCTCCCGTGAAGGGTGCCGGCACTATGAGGCCTTCGACCAGGCGGATGAAGATTTTGAGCGAGATATCTATAAGGTCGAAGACCCCGTAGTGAAGGAATCCGCCGGGGCCCTGTATGACCGGATGTGGGTTCTGTACGGTCGTGAGGTGGTCAGGGAGCGGGCCGAGGCTGCGAGGGCTCAGGTAACGTTGTTGTTTGTTTGGCATTTGTTGTATGCGGGCTGTGCGTGTGTTTGCTGAATCTGTGTGTCTTGTCCTAGGTGGAGCGCGGCGAGCGGGTGGATGACTTCGGGGCTCTGAACAGCGCGCTGCCAGACCCGGAGCCGACCCTCGCGGAGGCTGTGACTGGGGTCGCCCTGGAGCCAACCCCAGAGACCGCAGTGATCGCGACGGCTGCCTCCTCATCCGCTGCGGCCGGCGAAGACCTGCCCCCGAAGGTGGCCGAAGGCGCCCCTGATGCCCCCGCAGCTGCTGTGCTGAGTGCTGAAGATCCCGCGGCTGAAACAACGGCGGAGGCAGCGGCGGAGGCAGCGGCGGAGGCTCCCACAGCGTCAGGGCCTTCGCAGGTGGCGTAGTGGTTGTTTAGGGTTGGGGAATTTTTGGATGCTGTGCTGAATTTTGGTTGCTGCG
Source organism: Zea mays (assembly GCF_902167145.1). Taxonomy (NCBI): domain Eukaryota; kingdom Viridiplantae; phylum Streptophyta; class Magnoliopsida; order Poales; family Poaceae; genus Zea; species Zea mays. The sequence goes on along the minus strand of NC_050102.1, from coordinate 24,206,827 downwards.
CAGGTTCAAGATTTTGGGCCTTCGCATGCAACCGCTGCTACTGAGTTTCTGGCGGCTTCGACCGCGGAAAGTGGGAATGAATATGGTGGGTTTGCATCTGAGTTTTTTGATTTTACCGACTCCGGGAGCTCGGTTGAGTGGACTGAGGAGTCGTCGGAGGAGGACTTGGATTATTTTGCGGCCTTGGACGTGGCTGCGGCGGAGGCTTCGCCACACGCCGCGGACGCGCCAGACGTGCCAGGCCCTAGCACCGGGCGCCGCCGACGAAGGGCGGTTGCAAAACGTAGGGTTAGCGCGGAGGAGGGGGCTCGGCTTCGTGTGGGTAGGGCTGGTCGGCAGGAACTGTTGTCTTTGCCGGCTGCTGCGAGTACAGGGGAAGGGGAACTGCGAAGTCTCTTTGCGGGTGAGGAGCTTAGGATAATGTTATTTAATTATAGGGAGATGGGAATTATTCCTAAGGTTGAGCCGATGTAAAGTGTGGTGCCCTCGCTTGTATATGTGTAGAGGTTTGTACGATGAAGCTAAGTGCCCTCGCGTGCCTGTGCCCGCGAGGACATTGTGTGCCTTTGTGATTATAGTCGTTCTTAGCACGGATGGTTTGATGCTATCGTTTCTGCCTTTGTTGTGCTAGTTCGGCTGCGCCCTTAGGCGGCTGCTGCGCGGAGTCTTTGCGATAGACTTCGGGTTTGTTTCGCACTTGTTGTGCTAGTCCGGCTGCACCCTTAGGCGACTTCTGCGCGGATAGTCTTCGCGATAGACATCGGATTTTTTCGCACTTGTTGTGCTTAGTCCGGCTGCACCCTTAGGCGACTTCTGCGTGGATAGTCTTCGCGATAGACATCGAATTTTTTCGCACTTGTTGTGCTAGTCCGGCTGCACCCTTAGGCGACTTCTGCGCGGATAGTCTTCGCGATAGACATCGGATTTTTTCGCACTTGTTGTGCTTAGTCCGGCTGCACCCTTAGGCGACTTCTGCGCGGATAGTCTTCGCGATAGACATCGGATTTTTTCGCACTTGTTGTGCTTAGTCCGGCTGCACCCTTAGGCGACTTCTGCGCGGATAGTCTTCGCGATAGACATCGGATTTTTTTTGCACTTGTTGTGCTTAGTCCGGCTGCACCCTTAGGCGACTTCTGCGCGGATAGTCTTCGCAATAGACATCGGATTTTTTCGCACTTGTTGTGCTTAGTCCGGCTGCACCCTTAGGCGACTTCTGCGCGGATTTGTCGCACGCGAGGGTGGCTAGCGCTTAGCCTCGCGGTGACTTCGAATTGGTCGAATGCCGAAGACCGTTGTCGCGGTCTTTTTTCGACACATGTTTTTGCGGGGGATTTTTCTCACATATATTACATGGCTCCACCTCGTTAAAAACCTCACCCCCCGGGAGGAAAAGAGTGCGGGCCGGTACAAGATTGTTTGCGGCGAATTACAAGGGCGAAATCAGCCCTAAATGGGTCAAACAAAAAATTTGCGAAGGTTGTCGATGTTCCAGGAGTGCTCCAGGTCCTCGCCATTTGGCGTTGTGAGCCTGTAAGCGCTGAGGGAAGCTTTTGACTTGACTATGAAGGGGCCCTCCCATTTGGGCTCCAACTTGCCCTTGGACTCCGTCCGAGCTGTTCGGACGAGTACGAGGTCCCCCTCGCTGAACTCCCTCGGGATGACTGCGTGGTCGCGCCATGCTTTGGTCTGGGCTTGGTATTTGTTTAGGGCCTGTAGGGCGAAGACCCGGTCTCCGTCAATGAGGTCTTTTGAAGTTGGCTCGTCCACGTCGGGGACGGCTGACGGAACTGTACGCGGGGACCCATGCTTTATTTCTTGCGGGGTCATTGCCTCCGATCCGTATAGAAGGCGGAAAGGAGTGAACCCGGTCGCCCTGCACTCGGTTGTGTTGAGCGCCCAGACTGCCTCCGGCAATAAATCGGTCCATCTGCCTTTTTTTTCATCGAGGAGCATCTTTTTGACAGCTGTGAAGATTTTCCCATTGGCACGCTCCACGACCCCGTTGGACTGCGGATGATAGACTGAAGCGAAGGCAAGCTTGGTGCCGATGGAGAAACAAAAATCCTTGAAATCTTGGTTGTCGAACTGCTTGCCGTTGTCAACTGTTAGCTCGGACGGTACTCCGAAGCGGCAAACGATGTTCTGCCAGAAGAATCTTTGGGCGGTCTTTGATGTGATTGTGGAAACAGCCCTCGCTTCAATCCATTTGGTGAAGTATTCGACGGCTACGAAGGCGAACTTAAGGTTCCCCTGAGCGGTGGGCAGGGGCCCGACAATGTCTAGGCCCCAGCGCTGGAGAGGCCATGTATGGGCAATCAGCTTTGTATATTGCGAGGGGTTGCCTGACCGAGGAGAGAACTTCTGGCAGGCTTCGCAGGACCTTGTGACCCGATTTGCGGCGCAGATCATTGCAGGCCAGTAAAACCCTTGTCGGATCACCTTGGCAGCCAGGGCCCTTGGCCCTGCGTGCGAGCCGCACGTGCCACTGTGGACTTCGCGTAGGATCTGCATGCCTTCGGTTTCGGTGACGCATTTAAGCATTGGCTGACTGACCCCTTTCTTGTATAATTGGCCCTCAATCAGTGCGAAGTCCCGGCTTCGATGTCTGAGGCGCTTTGCCTCACTGACGTCAGTTGGATGATAGTACCCCTGTAGGAACAGGGTTATTGGTGCCCGCCAGTCTTCGGTCATGATTAGGTTGACTATACGGTGGCCCTCGCTATCATTAGTTATTTGGAGCCCTTCGGGGCTCCGGACGGCTGGCGTGCCGATGGTGTGAAAGAACACGTCGGAGGGCAGGGGCTCGCCCCTGGCGGCGGCCTTGGCTAATGCATCGGCCTCCTCGTTCTTGGCCCTATCCACATGCTGCAGGGTGAATCCCTTGAACTGTCTTTCGAGACTTCGGATAGCCGCGAGGTATTGCATGAGCGCGGGTCTTTTGCTGCATAGTCTTTCTCGACCTGGCCGGCAACTATCTTGGAGTCTGTCTTGATGATACATGTGGTGACTCCGAGGGCCCTTAGCTTGCGGAGGCCGAGGATAACCGCTTCATACTCTGCTATATTGTTTGTGCATTTGTCGGATTCCAGCGCGAAGTTGAGGCGTGCTGCATATCTGTGTTTGACTCCGGTTGGTGAGGTGGCGACTGCAGCGACGCCTGCCCCCGCGTGGCACCATGCGCCGTCGCAATGGATGGTCCAGACCCTTTCTGTGGACGGGTCCAGCTGTGCTGCTGGCCCAGTCCAGTCGACGACGAAGTCTGCCAGGACTTGCGACTTGATGGCTGTCCTGGGCTCGAAGCTGATGTGGTAGCCGGAGAGTTCGGCTGCCCACTTGGCAATCCTCACCGATGCCTCCGGGTTTCTGAATAGTTCGCCGAGCCCCCTGTCAGAGGTGACTCGGACCTTGAATGCTTCAAAGTAATGGCGCAGTTTGCGCGAGGACATAACAACTGCGTAGGCGATCTTCTCCAGCTCTGTCATGTTGCATTTGGACGGTGTCAGGACTTCGGAGACATAGTAAATAGGGCACTGTCTGACTGTGCCTTCAACAGTCTGCTCCTGCACTAGTGCCGCGCTGACCGCGTGCGGCGAAGCCGCGACATAGAGCAATAGGGGGAGCGAGGAGTCGGGGCTTGTGAGGATGGCCAGCTCCGATAAGTACTGTTTTAATGAGGCGAAGGCCGCTGCTTGCTCCGGCCCCCAGGCGAAGTCTTTCGCACCGCGAAGTGTTTTGAGGAAGGGGAGACTTCGCTCGGCGGACCTGGAGATGAATCTGTTGAGAGCGGCCAATCTGCCTGTCAGACGCTGGACGTCCCTGACGGACTGCGGAGGCGACATGTCGACGATGGCCTGGATCTTGGTTGGGTTGGTCTCGATGCCGCGGTGTGACACCAGGTAACCCAATATCTTGCCCTGGCGAACACCGAAGACGCACTTTTCCGGGTTCAGGCAGAGTCGTGCATCTCGCATGTTCGCGAATGTCTCAGCGAGGTCGGCGAGGTGGTCCTCCTTATTCTTGCTGGCGACGACGATGTCGTCCACATATGTAAATATGTTTCTACCGACCTGTCCTTCGAGTACTGTTTTGGTGAGTCTGGAGAAGGTGGACCCCGCATTCTTGAGTCCCTCCGGCATCCTGATGAAGCAATAAGTGCCGAAGGGTGTTATAAAGCTGGTGCTAGCCTTGTCTTCCTCCTTCATGTATATCTGGTGATAGCCGGTGAAGCAGTCGAGGAGTGACATGACCTCGCATCCGGCCGCGCTATCGACTATTTTGTCGATCCGCGGCAACGAGAAATTGTCCTTCGGGCAGGCCTTATTGAGACTGGTGAAGTCTATGCACATTCGCCATTTCCCGCTTTTTTTCTGCACCATTACGACATTGGAGAGCCACGTGGGGTAAGCCACTGGCTCGATGAATTTAGCTTCTAGGAGGCGGTGCACTTCCGCCTTGGCGGCCTCTGTCTTTTCGTCGGACATTTTGCGGAGCCTTTGCTTTTTTGGTCGCACCGAAGGGTCAATTCCCAAGCTGTGCTCAATTATGGATCGGCTGACTCCGACCAGGTCTAGGGCGGACCAGGCAAAGACATCTTTATTCTTGGCCAGGCAGCAGAGAAGCTTCTCTTCTTCATGTGACGTAAGGTCTTCGCTGATAGTGACTGTCTGCTTGGGCGTGGCCTGATCAAGGGGAACAGTCTTGGTTCCGTCTTGGCTCTGCAACTGTGCCTTCTCAAGCTGCTTGTCGGTTGGGCTGGCGGGCGCAGGGGCTTCGCGCTGGGTCGTGAGGCAGTGTACGTTCCTCTGACCAGGCACGAAGTCCCGCTCTATGTTGCGCGCCATCTGCTGGTTGCCGTAGATCGTGATAGCGCCTAGCGGACCTGGTATCTTCATACATAGGTACAGTCCGTGGATGGCAGCTTCGAACTTATTGATGGAGCCCCGGCCCATGATGGCGTTGTACGGATATACCATGTCGACAATGTCGAAGGTTACTTGCTCACTTCGGGCATTGGGTGCTACACCGAAGGAGAGGGGAAGCTCTATTTTGCCGACGGGAAAGGTGCCTTTGCCGCCGAAGCCATACAACGGATTGTCCGAAGGCTTGAGCAGGCTGTGGCTTATACCCATGCGGTCGAAGGCGTGGAGGAAAATGATGTCCGCCTGACTGCCGTTGTCGACTAGGACCTTGTGTAGGTCCCAGCCTGCCACGCTGCAATTGATGACCATAGCGTCGATGTGGGGGGCGCTGCGCAGGTCGATGTCTCGTGCATCGAAGGTGAGCGGTATGTGGGACCACTTCGTCTGCACGACTGGGCCGGTGACCGCGACATGGTTGATGCTGAGGTAGTGGTCCCGCTTCTGCCGCTTGGTGTCGAAGTCAGTGCTGGACCCCCCTGTTATCATGTGAATGACTCCGCGATATGGTTGATCGGCGAAGTCTTCCTGCTTTGGGGCATGGGGGATGTTTTGGTGTTGCTGGTGTGGTGGTGGGGGTGGAGGAGGTACGATTTGTACTTCCTGATGGTGTTGGTAAGCGTGGTGCGGTGGATGCGGTGGATGCGGGGCGGGAGCGTGGATATATGGTGGAGGGGGTGGCTGGTAGTTATGCGCGACAATTCTAGGATTGTCGGCTGGCTGCGCCCGCACCATTCTGTCTCTGGTGGCCTTCGTTTTGGGGCAGTCTTTGGTTTGGTGGGCGCAGTCTTCGCCGTGGAAAAGGCAGTAGAACCGGCGCGGCGGCTGCGCGCGCCCTCGGCCCCTGCCACGAGTTCCGTTTCCGCGGCCCTGGGGGGATATTCCTGGCGACGAGGGGGGTCAGCAGCAGGCTGCTGGTTGGCGATGTTGTGCACTTGCTGTTGACTGCGGCCATCTCGACCGGAGTCTGGTTGCGGAGTCCTCGTCCACGTGCGGCTGGACTGTGGGGCATCTTTGGGCTTCCGCTGTGACTCAACCTTGCGCTGGTGGAGCTCTTCGGATTTGGCGTATTTTTCAAAGAGCTGATATAGCTCCTGGAGGTTCTTGGGTGGATCTCTGATACAGTGGCTGTAGAGGACGCCGGCCCGAAGGCCACTGATGGCGTAGTGGATAGCGATCTGATCATCGACGGAGGGCAGCTGTGACTTGAGTGTTAAGAATTTACGGTAATACTCCCGCAGAGTCTCCTTTTCCAGCTGTTTGCAAAGCGAGAGCTCGGCCAAAGCGTCGGTGTCTGGGCGGTACCCTTGGAAGTTGAGAAGGAACTTGTCCCTGAGACTTCTCCACGAATCAATGGACAGCGGAGGCAATCTGGTGAACCAGGTGAGTGCTGGGCCCTCTAGGGCGATGATGAAAGACTTCGCCATTGTGGCGTCGTCCCCTCCGGCGGATGCAAAGGCGACTTGATAACTCATTATGTATTGCGCCGGATCGGTGCTGCCGTTGTACTTGGGATATGCCCCTGCTCGGAAGTTAGCTGGCCAAGGCGTCACTTGGAGGTGTGGCGCCAGGGGACTTCGCTCGTCGAGGTAGTTGACCCCTTGGAATGGCGCGCCGTGCTGGAAGGCGTAGTCATGCTGGGGGAAACACGGGTTCTCCGGCTGCGCCCGGTGTTGCAGGGGTGGGCCATGCTGCAGGCCGCGGTGGCCTTCGCGCGTGTCTTCCGGTTGCGCGCGCTGCTGGAGGGGTGGCTCTTGCTGTGGACCGAGGTGGCCTTCGCGCTGCATCAGCGCGATCTCGCGCTCAAGGTCTTGGGCCTTCTTCTCCTCGTCGCGTATCATTTGCCGCACCTTGGCTAGTGCGGACACACGCTGGCGCTTGGCTTCGAGTATCTCTTTCTGCCTCTGGAGATTGCGGTTCTTGAGGCGCAGGGCGCGCAGCTGTAACTGTTCTTCTGTTGAGACGCCGAGGACTTCGCCGTCCTCGGTGAGATCCGCGCCCTCCAGTGGGGCGAAGCCTGGGGGCGGCTGCGATTGTCCTTCGGGCCCGCAGGTGCGGAAGGTGTCGTCTTCGCAGGTGCGGGGAATGTTGTCTTCAGTGGGCTCTTGGTGGGTGGATTGGGTGAGGGCGAGGGCCTTGCCCTTTCTCGCGGCCAGCAGTGCTGCCTTCGCAGCCTCGTCAGCCTTCGGGTTAGCTCTCTTGGGTGCCATCGCGGGTGGTCTTGTCGTAGCACGAACGGTGGGCGCCAAATGTTGGAACTTGCTCTCAGCAGCAAGGAAGCCAACAAGGATGAACGGTGGTGACAACAGGGTTACGTGCTCGGGGGCAAATAGCTCTGTTGATCTAGCCTCTCACGGGCACTGTGCGGGGGTATTTATAGGTATCTGAGTGCCCAGCACCTTGTGTTAAGGACGCATGTGCCCTCAGACACCTAGTTTATCCCCAGAATATTCCCATAAAGCGGGGTTACAAGCTGTAATTACAAGCATGCCTTTACAGATTAGGCCCGTAACACAAAGGCGGCCACGCAGGGCCCGTTACAATGGGCCAGATCACGCGTGGGCCTCAGAGCTGAACGAGGCCGCGCTGCGGGATGACTTCGTCGCCGGTCTTCGTCTGGTGCCGAATGGAGCGAAGGGTGTCCCTGCCTGTTCTGTCTCTGTCTGACCAGCGGTTATCAGCGAAGGCCTCGAGAGAAGGCTGGCGTCTCTGCCTTCGCCCCAACAGCCGTCTTCCAGGACTTAGCCCGTGTCCGAGCCCTGGGTCGGGCGGAGCGGAGTTCGCCGTCTTCCGGGACTTAGCCCGAGTCCGAGCCTTGGGTCGGGCGGAGCGGAGTTCGCCGTCTTCCGGGACTTAGCCCGAGTCCGAGCCCTGGGTCGGGCGGAGCGGAGTTCGCCGTCGGCGGAGCGGAGTTCGCCGTCTTCCGGGGCTTAGCCCGAGTCCGAGCCCTGGGTCGGGCGGAGCTTCCTATGATGCCTTTTGCAGGGCCTGACTGCCTGTCAGTCTCACTCTGTCAAGTGGCACCGCAGTCGGAGTGGCGCAGGCGGCACTGTCCTCATGCCAGATCGGTCAGTGGAGCGGCGAAGTGACGGCGGTCACTTCGGCTCTGCCGGCTGGGGGGCGCGCGTCAGGATAAAGGTGTCAGGCCACCTTTGCATTGAATGCTCGATTTGGTGGGTTGGTGCGTCGATTTGGTCAGGGTTGCTTCTTAGCGAAGGCAGGGCCTCGGGCGAGCCGGAAATATGTTCGCCGTTGGAGGGGGGCCTCGGGCGAGACGGAAATCCTCCGGGGTCGGTTGCCCTTGTCCGAGGCTAGGCTCGGGCGAGGCGTGATCGAGTCGCTCGAATGGACTGATCCCTGACTTAATCGCTCCCATCAGGCCTTTGCAGCTTTATGCTGATGGGGGTTACCAGCTGAGAATTAGGAGCCTTGAGGGTACCCCTAATTATGGTCCTCGACAGTAGCCCCCGAGCCTCGAAGGGAGTGTTAGCACTCGCTTGGAGGCTCTCGTCGCACTTTTTTGCAAGGGGACCAGCCCTTCTCGGTTGCGTTTTGTTCCGGTGGGTGCGCGCGAGCGCACCCGCCGGGTGTAGCCCCCGAGGCCTCGGAGGAGTGGTTTCACTCCTTCGAGGTCTTAATGCCTCGCGTAATGCTTCGGCTGGTCTGGTTGTTCCCTCATGCGAGCTGGCCGTAGCCCGGGTGTACGGTCGGGTCCCAAGTTCTCGGGCTGGTATGTTGACGCTGTCAACGGTTCGGCCGGAGCCGAGTTTGCGAGAGCAGCCCCCGAGCCTCTGCACAGGGCGAGAGGGCGATCAGGGATAGACTCGACTTTTTTACATACGCCCCTGCGTCGCCTTTCCGCAAGGAGGAGGGGGGAAAGCGCCATGTTGCCCTCGATGGGCGCCGAACATGGTGTCTCCGGTGAGCTGCAAGCGGGTAATCCGAGTGGACGTCCGTGCCCCGTTCGTTAGGGGTCGGCTAGGGGCCCAGAGGCACGCCCAAAAGTACCTGCGGGTGATCTGCCGGACCCGGTCCCCTGGCGACGGGGTCCGAGGGCTCGATGCCTCCCTCTGATGGGATTCTATTACAAGATCGTTCCCGCTGGTCTCGGAAATGTCCTAGGGTACCTCGGGAGCGCAGCCCGAGCCTTGGTTATGTATCGAACGTACTCATGGTCATCCCTCGCTCGGCGTCTGAGGCGGCTGTGAACCCTTCGGGGGCCAGCCTTCGAACCCCTGATCAGTAATGGGCGTGGAGCCCGAATAGCCTGAGGCGGCCGTGGAACCCTTCCGAGGGGCCGGCCTTCGAACCTCTGACCAGTAGTGGGGGTAGGGCCCACGCGATCTGAGGCGGCTGTCGAACCCTTCCGGGGGGCCAGCCTTCGAACCTCTGATCAGTAGGGAGGCTCGGAGCCTGGTTCCTTCACGGGGAAGGATCCTTTTCGAGGTATCCCCCTTTCCCGGTCCCTGTTGCAAGAGAGAGAAAGAGGAAAAAGGAAAAGGATACGAAATCGATCGACGCGGCGTACCTTTTTTGAGGCGGTCATTACGGCGAAGGCGAAGCGTCGCCTGCTTCTCCTGCCAGATGCGCCGCTTGTCCCACCGCGGAGTTAATGCGACGGGGCGAGTGGTTCGCGGGGCGGCCGTTGCGCGTGCGAGCCGTCCGGGGAGCGGCTGTTTCATTTCGCGTTTTCGAATCCCGCGTCCGGTCCGGGCGGAACGTTTGAACCGGTCTCGCCTTGGTCTTTATATATTCGGGTGAGGGTCTGATGATGGTTCTTCGCTCCGCTTCCTGCCTCCCTCTTAGGTTTTCGCGACCCGAGAGACTTAGCCAGAGAAGAGGAAACCGCCCTCCCTGCCCCTTGCGCCGCCACCCCTTCCGCTTGGTGATGGCTGACCGGGTGACCATCATCTCGCCGTGCGACCCATGGCCTTTTTCCACGGTGACAGCGAGTGATCTGGAGGATCTTGTTGGCGAGGGTTTACTTCGCCCTCTCACCGATGAGCAGCGACCAGAATGGATTCCCCCTGCGGGCGGAGCCGCTCCGTCCCCACCGCCGGGGTACATCGTGAGCTTCGTCTCCTTCCACGAGCGGGGATTTGGTGTGCCGGCGGGCCGCTTCATGTGGGGATCCTGCACCACTACGGGGTGGAGTTGCACAACCTCAGCCCCAACTCCATCTCGCAGGCCGCCATCTTCGTAGCGGTGTGCGAGGGGTACTTGGGGATCGCCCCCCATTGGGATTTGTGGACCCATCTCTTTTTCGCGGAGCTTTTTGCCTCACCGACGGGGGAGAGGAAGGTCCGCGCAGCGGTGCGGGCCGGCGGCTGCACCCTCCTGCTGAGGCAGTCGCGGGCGTCACTGTATATTCCCGCCATCCTCGCGTCCTCGAACAAGGGGTGGCAGCGCCGGTGGTTCTACCTCCGGAATGACGGCGAGTTGCTCCCGCCGTTCTCCTAGCGGGTAGTCACCACCGCCACCGATGCTTGGCGCCACGGGACCCCACACGAAAGACAAAAGAACCTCGAACCCCTTCTCCAGGCCTTGGAGGCGTTGCGGAAGGGGGGACTCACCGCTGCGGGAGTGATTGCCGCCATCCACCGTCGGAGGGTGCTTCCCTTGGCGGAGCGACGGCTGTCGCTTTGGGAGATGACACCGGAGGCTGACTTGGAGGGCTCACGGATGTCCTCTGATCCTCTTTCCTTCGATGTCCTCTACGGGCGGGTGTCCGTCGCGTTGGGGAAGCCGGACCCCAACGCCTTCTCCCAGCTTTTGATGCGCCCAGACCAAGGGTGCGTGACTTTGGTGAGTGTCCGCTTCTTTCTTTCTCTTGCATCGGGTTGCCCCTGGTTCTTACGATTGGGATTTTTTCCCCTTCTTCAGGAGGTGGGGTGGCACAAGCCTTCCCTGCCACGGGTCCCACAGGATGCGGTGGACCGAGCAGCGCGGCGGGTCGCCGCGGAGGAGAAGAAGAAAAAGAAGGACGCGGAGAAGGCCCGGGCCCGCGAGCGGAGGCGGGCTCGAGACGCCTTGGAAAAGCTTCGTCGCCGGCAGGAGAGGGAGGGGCTCCCAAGGGAGCTGTCGCCGGAAACGCCCGACGACGACGATGATGATGAAGATGATGACGAGGAGGACGACATGGCTGCCCGCCTTGGCCTCAGCCCCGGCTTGGGGTTTGGCCAGGAGCCGTCAAGCCAGCCCCCGAGCGGGCTGATGCCGTCAGTTCCCGGAGTCGGGACGTCGGGGTCCCGGCCCGAGGGGCGGGGGCAACCCGAGAGGGTACCTGACCCCTCGGCTGGAGGAGCTGAGGCGACCCCGGGGGGCCAGGCCAGGGCGTCTGCTCCCTGAGAGCCGCCGCTCGCGCCGGCAGCGCAGGGGAGCGACCCTCAGGTTGCCATGACAGTGCCTGGGCCGTCCGCCCCCCGGGCGTCCAGGGCGTTCAAAGCAAGGGTGGTGCCGAAGTTGCCGGCGAAGCGGACCTCGGCGGCGGTTCCGGGGGTCGAGATCCAAGAGACCTCCCCCAGGCACGGTTGATCATGGCCCGGAGCGGGTAAGTATCTCGGAATGTCTTCGTCCTGGCTTTTCATTCATATGTCCCGGCCGTGATTTTTCTTTTTCCCTCAGCAAGCGAAGCCATGGCCTGACCGACCTGGCACCCCGGAAGGCCCTTAAGACGACACCGGCCTGCGCGTCCAGCGCCGCTCCGGGCCTTGCCGTTCAGCCAACCTTCTCGCAAGGTGCTCCGCAGCAGGGGGCCCAGGCGGCACTAGTCACCGTGGAACGGGTTCCCGAGGCTGGCTCTTCTGCTGAGGCGGCCATTGTGATTGGGGAGGCGGCTGACGCGGACGTGGCCCTGTGCCCACCGGACGTGCCGGCCATGCCGGCACCTGCCGATACTGAAGTCGCCGCCGTCCCAGTTGGGGGGCGACCGGTCGCCGCCGACGTTGAGATGGCTGAGGCGTCAGCGCTCGGTGCCTCGGAAGAGGGGGGCGTGGAGACGCGATCCGTCCCACCGGGCGGCAGCCTCGTCGCTGTGCGGCGGAGCTCCGAGGGCCGGCGCCAGCTGCTCCGGTTTCGGACCCGTGAGGCTTCGAATCCCGTCTTCGTTCTCGACGATGAACGGGAGGACCAGTCCTAGGATGAGCTCCGCGAGTGCGCCGAAGCAACGGTGGGGTCGCTCCGGTCGTCGCTGGAGGTTTTCTGCAGGGACGTCCCCAAAATCCTCAGGTAACGGTTTCAAGCATACCTTTTCTCTTTTGTGACCAAGGCGTCTTTCGTGACGCCCCGCCTCCTTCCCTCAGGATCTGATGGATCGGAGCGCCGCCAAGTCGTCGTTCATCCGCCGCGAGGTCGACGTCTGGGGCTCGCTGTGATCCCTGAGGACCTCGCTCGCCGGGGCTACTGCGCGCCTCTCTCAGCAGGGTGCCGAAGTAGCGGACCTTCAGTTGCTCTGTACCGATCTGAGAGCCGAGGCGGCAGCGGCGCGCGCGGAGGCGGCCACGGCGCGCGCTGAAGCGCAACGAGAGCAGTCGGAGTTCGACCGGGTCGTCAAGGAGCGGGACCAATCTCGGGGTCGGGCTGCCGATGCCGAAGGCCGGGCCGAAACCCTTGCAGCCGACTTAGCCGTGGCCCAGGTTGCAGCCTCGGAGCAGCGTGTCCGAGCCGGAGGTACGCCTTGGCCATCCTTGGTTTTCGTTCCTGCTTGTTTCCTCTTCTTGTGTTTGAGATCTTTCCTCTGGCTGTTCGCAGAGCTCGAGTCCGCCCTTGATGAGTCCGCCAAGGCGCTTGCCGGGGCGGCCGAGCAGAGGGAGGCCGACCACGCGGCCATGTCCGAGGCCGTCTCGGACGTTTACCGGGTCCTTGGCTCCGGCGACGTCCCCTCAGGAAGCTCCCCTCAAAGTCGCCTTCAAGCCTTGGGCGATCATGTGCGCGGCAGACTCCGCGAGGCGCTACACCACGGCGTCAGGCGGGCCTTCGCCGTGCTCGCTTCCCACTATGTTGTGGACCTGGAGCGGGTTAGCGAGGGGTATTGCCTTCCCGACGAAGATGAAGCCGCCCTGGCAGAAGTCCAGAGGCTCGATGCGGTCGCCGCGGGTCCGAGCGCAGTGCTAGCGACCACCTTTGAGGCGGAGATCCTCCCACCTGCGCCGTCGCTGGAAGCCGAGATGGACTTTGCCGAAGGCGGGGACGGAGCTGAAGGCGCAGCTCCTTCCCAAGGCGACGCCTAACTCTGTTGGAACAGTTCCTGTTGGATGCGCGTGTGTCTTTCTGCGGCCGCTGCGGCCTGAACACTTTGTTACCGTTGCATGAAGTCGTACTCCTTTTCCTTTTATTTTGCGTGTCCGGCTTCGCCTGTTAGTAACAGGGTGGCTTCCCCAAGTAGAGGTCACTTTTCGTGGCGGGTGACGAGTGAGGTGTCCCTAACCCGGAGGCATAGGAGTCCCTCGGCTCAGTCGGCCTTGCCACTTACATGCACCCACGTTCGCTCCTTGGGGCCCTGCTTCTGACATTGCCGGGGGAACGCAAAAGCCTTTTTGATCGAAAATTTTGGATGCGGAGAGGTTCCCCAATCTTGACGCAGAGGGGTTCCCCCCCTTTTTAGCCCCCGAGGGAGGGTCGGGCTCTGCCGGGGCGAGGCTGACCCTTCCTTGGCGACTAAGACTTGTGTGGGAGCGAGGTATACGAACAACTTGAAAACATCTTAAGGGTAGAAGCGACGTAGCTGTCGGATGTTCCAAGCGTTGCCGTAGACCTCGCCTTGACTGTTGGCCAGCTTGTACGTTCCGGGCTTCAGAACTTTGGCGATGACAAGCGGCCTTTCCCGGGGTGCGTGTAGCCCCCGGGCGCCCCCAACAAGGGCTCGGGGGTGTTGTGCGACTGTCGCGATCTTCTCCGGGTTGGCTTCGATGCCCCGCTTGGAGACGATGAACCCCAAGACCATGCCCTGGGGCACCTCGAAGACCCACCTTTCGGAGTTGAGCTTGACGCCTTTCGCCTCTTTGATGGACTCCGCCGCCATTAGCTTGTGGATCTCCTCGCCTGCGGCTCTGCGCTCCTCCTCGTCGAATCGGCGCAGAGGCTGCTTGACGGGTTGGGCTCCGGCTCGAATATCCAGCGAGTGCTCGGCGACATCCCTCGGTATGTCGGGCATGTCTGAGGGACTCCACGCGAAGACGTCGGCGTTCGCGCGGAGAAAGTCGACGAGCACTGCTTCCTATTTGGGATCGAGTCCGGAGCCGACCCGGATCTGCTTGGAGGCGTCGCCACTGGGGTCGAGGGGGACGGCCTTAACCGTCTCCACTGGCTCGAAGTTGCCGGCGTGACGTTTCACGTCTGGCACCTCCTTAGAGAGGCTTTCCAGGTCGGCGATGAGGGCCTCGGACTCGGCGAGGGCCTCGGCGTACTCCACGCACTCCACGTCGCATTCGAACGCGTGTTTGTACGTGGGGCCGACAGTGATGACCCCGTTGGGGCCCGGTATCTTGAGCTTCAGGTAGGTGTAGTTGGGGACGGCCATGAACTTCGTGTAGCATGGTCTTCCCAGTACCGCGTGGTAGGTCCCTCGGAACCCGACCACCTCGAACGTCAGGGTCTCCCTTCGGAAGTTGGAGGGTGTTCCGAAGCAGACGGGAAGGTCGAGTTGTCCGAGGGGCTGGACGCGCTTCCCGGGAATGATCCCATGGAAGGGCGCAGCGCCTACTCGGACGGAGGACAGATCGACATGCAGGAGCCCGAGGGTCTCGGCGTAGATGATGTTGAGGCTGCTGCCTCCGTCCATGAGGACCTTGGTGAGCCTGACGTCGCCGATGACGGGGTCGACGACGAGCGGGTATTTCCCCGGGCTCGGCACGTGGTCGGGGTGGTCGGCTTGGTCGAAGGTGATGGGCTTGTCAGACCAGTCTAGGTAGACTGGCGCCGCCACCTTCACCGCGCAGACCTCCCGACGCTCTTGCTTGCGGTGCCGAGCCGAGGCATTCGCCGCTTGCCCACCGTAGATCATGAAGCAGTCACGGACCTCGAGGAACTCTCCTCCTGCTTGGTGATCTTCCTTCTTGTCGTCGTCGCGGGCCCTGCCACCCTCCGCGGGTGGCCCGGCCCTGTGGAAGTGGCGCCGAAGCATGACGCACTCCTCAAGGGTGTGCTTGACGGGCCCCTGGTGATAGGGGCACGGCTCCTTGAACATCTTGTCGAAGAGGTTGGCACCTCCAGGGGGTTTCCGAGGGTTCTTGTACTCGGCGGCGGCGACAAGGTCCGCGTCGGCGGCGTCGCGTTTCGCTTGCGACTTCTTCTTGCCTTTCTTCTTGGCGCCGCGCTGAGTCGACGCCTCGGGAGCATCTTCCGGTGGGCGGCCCTGGGGCTGCTTGTCCTTCCGGAAGATAGCCTCGACTGCTTCCTGGCCGGAGGCGAACTTGGTGGCGATGTCCATCAGCTCGCTCGCCCTGGAGGGGGTCTTGCGACCCAACTTGCTCACCAGGTCGCGGCAGGTGGTGCCGGCGAGGAACGCGCCGATGACATCCGAGTCGGTGATGTTGGGCAGCTCGATGCGCTGCTTCGAGAACCGCCGGATATAGTCCCGGAGAGACTCTCCCGGCTGCTGCCGGCAGCTTCGGAGGTCCCAGGAATTCCCAGGGCGCACGTACGTGCCCTGGAAATTGCCGGCGAAAGCTTGGACTAGGTCGTCCTAGTTGGAGATCTGCCCCGGAGGCAGGTGCTCCAACCAGGCGCGAGCGGTGTCGGAGAGGAACAGGGGGAGGTTGCGGATGATGAGGTTGTCATCGTCCGTTCCACCCAGTTGGCAGGCCAGACGGTAGTCCGCGAGCCACAGTTCCGGTCTCGTCTCCCCCGAGTACTTTGTGATAGTAGTCGGGGGTCGGAACCGGGTCGGGAACGGTGCCCGTCGGATGGCCCGGCTGAAGGCCTGCGGACCGGGTGGTTCGGGCGAGGGACTCCGATCCTCCCCGCTGTCGTAGCGTCCCCCACGCCTGGGGTGGTAGCCTCGGCGCACCCTCTCGTCGAGGTGGGCCCGACGGTCGCGGCGATGGTGCTCGTTGCCGAGGCGGCCTGGGGCCGCAGGCGCGGTGTTGCGCGTGCGCCCGGTGTAGACCGAGGCTTCCCGCATGAATCGGGAAGTCGCGGCATGAGGTTCCGAGGGGTACCCCTGCCTTCGGGAGGCAGTGCTCTCGGCCCATCGGACCGCGGCGCCTTCCAGGAGATTCTTGAGCTCCCCCTGGATTCGCCGGCCCTTGGTGGTTGATAGCTCCGGCATCGCGCGGAGAAGCATCGCTGCTGCAGCCAGGTTCTGGCCGACCCCACTAGATGCGGGTGGCGGCCTGAATCTGACGTCGTCGGCGACGCGGTGCTGGAAACCCTGGGGCAGATGACGTATTTCTCCGGCCGGGGGTTGGCCCGCCCATGCCTGCCCGACGTCCCGACGGATCGGCTCAAGCGCCCCTGCTCCCTCGTCGAGCCTGGCCTGCACCCCGCGGATTTGCTCGAGCTGTGGGTCATGGCCCCCCGCCTGAACGGGGACCACAGCTAGCTCCCGTGGGATGTCAACGCGGGGCACCGGCCTAGGGAGATCACCGTCCTCCGGCATGGCGAGATGATTGCCTTCGGAGGGACCCCCTATATCGACGTGGAAACATTCGCGGCTTGGGCCGCAGTCCTCGTCGCCAAGGCTGCGGCTACCGTCAGAACAGTCGGAGAGGCAGTAGTCAAATGCGGTCATGAAGTCCCGCATGGCACTGGGGTTGCCAAGTCCAGAGAAATCCCAACAGATGCTGGGCTCGTCGTCTTCCTCGGACCCAGAGGGCCCATAGGTCGAGACGTCCGTCAGCCGGTCCCAAGGCGACCGCATGCGAAACCCCAGAGGGTTTGGACTCGCCTCTACGAGAGCGCCCGCCAAAGCGAGGTCGCTAGGCGGGTTGAGGCTGAATCCAAATGACGTGGGATGGGAATCGGTCGGTACCTCTTGGTCGACGAGCGGCGATAAAGTCACGTCGAGGACTGACTGCACCGTCGTCTCAGGTACGAGGGTGACGTCCAGCAAGCTTTTCGCGAGCGTGTCGGCGTCGTCCGCTTGCTCGGGATTGGCGTGTCGCGGGGAGTCGGCGCTCGTCTTCGTCTCAAGCGCGAAGTCGATACCCGGTGCGCCCCCCGTCGGGGTGCCGGCGCTGTCGACTCGCTCGACAGCCGACGAGGCGCTGCCTCCTGCTTGGCCTTGGCTGCCCTACCTTCCCCTCCGTCGGCGGGGAAGAGGGCGGGA
The DNA here is from genome assembly GCF_902167145.1 of Zea mays. Taxonomy (NCBI): domain Eukaryota; kingdom Viridiplantae; phylum Streptophyta; class Magnoliopsida; order Poales; family Poaceae; genus Zea; species Zea mays. The sequence continues at coordinate 24,189,646 of NC_050102.1, read as the reverse complement.
TGAGCTCGAAGGTTGTTCTTCCACCACGAGGGGAAGACGTCGTCGATTCTGCCGCCGGTGGGCGGGCTGCTGGCCGCCGTTGTCGTCGTCGCGCGGCGGTGGAAGGAGTATCATGTCGTAGGTGCCGTCGAGGGACATGAACTCGAGACTCCTGAAACGGAGCACCGTCCCAGGTTGGAGAGGTTGCTGGAGACTGCCCATCTGGAGCTTGACGGGAAGCTGTTCGTCAACACGCAGCAGGTCCCTACCTGGCGCGCCAAATGTCGGCGTTTTGAGACCGGGGGGTCCCCGGGCCGACGAGTGAATGTCGCCGCGTGCCCCAGCCCAGATGGGTCAAGCGCGAGGGCGAGCGCGAAGGGGGGAGAGCGAGGCGGCCGGAGACCGGCGTGAGAGAGGTGGGAATCCCGCGGCCTTCGTGTTCGTCCCGCGCCCAGGTCGGGTGCGCTTGCAGTAGGGGGTTACAAGCGTCCACGCGGGAGAGGGAGCGAGCGGCCCTAGGCGAGCGCCTTTCTCATCCTCGTCCCCGCGCGGCCAACCCTCTCTAAGAGGGCCCTGGTCCTTCCTTTTATAGGCACAAGGAGAGGATCCAGGTGTACAATGGGGGGTGTAGCAGAGTGCTACTTGTCTAGCGGAGGAGAGCTAGCACCCTAAGTACATGCCGTTGTGGCAGCCGAAGAGATTTTGGCACCCAGCTGGTGTGATGTCGTGGCCGTCGGAGGAGCGATGGAGCCTGGCGGAGGGACAGCTGTCGGAGCGGTTGAGTCCTTGCTGACGTCCTCTTGCTTCCGTAAGGGGGCTAAGAGCCGCCGCCGTCACAGGGTACGCGGGGCGCCATCGTTGCCTATCCGGTGGAGCTAGCCAGATGGGACGCCGGTCTCGTTCCCTGCGGCCCGAGTCAGCTCGGGGTAGGGTGATGATGGCGCCTCCTGTTGACGTGGCTGGTCTACGCCCTAGGTTAGGTGATGTGGAAGCTTCTCCGAGGCCGAGGTCGAGTCTGTCTTCCGTGGTCGAGGTCGAGTCCGAGCCCCTAGGTCGGGCGAAGCGGAGTTCGTCGTCTTCTAGGGCTGAGCCCAAGTCCGAGCCCTGGTTTGGGCGGAGCGGAGTTCGTCGTCTTCCGGGACTTAGCCCGTGTCCGAGCCCTGGGTCGGGCGGAGCAGAGTTCGTCGTCTTCCGGGACTTAGCCCGAGTCCGAGCCCTAGGTCGGGCGGAGCGGAGTTCGCCGTCTTCCGGCACTTAGCCCGTGTCCGAGCCCTGGGTCGGGCGGAGCGGGGTTCGCCGTCTTCCGGGACTTAGCCCGAGTCCGAGCCCTGGGTCGGGCGGAGCGAAGTTCGCCGTCTTCCGGGACTTAGCCCGAGTCCGAGCCCTGGGTCGGGCGGAGCGGAGTTCGCCGTCGGCGGAGCGGAGTTCGCCGTCTTCCGGGGCTTAGCCCGAGTCCGAGCCCTGGGTCGGGCGGAGCTTCCTATGATGCCTTTGGCAGGGCCTGACTGCCTGTTAGTCTCACTCTGTCAAGTGGCACCGCAGTCGGAGTGGCGCAGGCGGCGTTGTCCTCCTGCCAGATCGGTCAGTGGAGCGGCGAAGTGACGGCGGTCACTTCGGCTCTGCCGGCTGGGGGGCGCGCGTCAGGATAAAGGTGTCAGGCCACCTTTGCATTGAATGCTCGATTTGGTCGGTTGGTGCGGCGATTTGGTCAGGGTTGCTTCTTAGCGAAGGCAGGGCCTCGGGCGAGCCGGAAATATGTTCGCCGTTGGAGGGGGGCCTCGGGCGAGACGGAAATCCTCCGGGGTCGGCTGCCCTTGTCCGAGGCTAGGCTCGGGCGAGGCGTGATCGAGTCTCTCGAATGGACTGATCCCTGACTTAATCGCTCCCATCAGGCCTTTGCAGCTTTATGCTGATGGGGGTTACCAGCTGAGAATTAGGAGCCTTGAGGGTACCCCTAATTATGGTTCCCGACACTTCCTTTAGTTGCTTTTTATTGTGTTGGCATAAATCACCAAAAAGGGGGAGATTGAAAGGGAAATGTGCCCTTGGGCCATTTCTAAGTATTTTGGTGATTGAGTGCCAACACAAGTGGACTTATGTTAATCTATGCAAAGCGATGGACAAAGTGCAAATCAAGTAAAAAGATATGTTTCTAAGACTTAGTACATTGTTTTGGAGACTAATGTATTGTGTAGTGCTGGAAAAAGGAGAAATCAAGCTGAAAAAGAAGATGGCTTTGCTCAGCCAAAGACAGCTCGGTCTGGGTGCACCAGACAGTGTCCGGTGCGCCAGGCCGGCGTCTGTCAACTGGCTGCTCTCGGGAAGAAATTAACGATGTACGGCTATAAATCACCGGACTGTCCGGTGGTGCACCGGACTGTCCAGTGAGCCATCAGTCGGCCCGGCCAACGGTCGGCCGCATAATCCGCACGCGACGTGTGGCAAGAGCCAACGGTCAGAAGGGGCACCGGACTGTCCGGTGTGCACCGGACAGTGTCCGGTGCGCCAACGGCTCCAAAGCGCCAACGGTCGGCTTCGCCAAAAAAGGAAAGAAATCCGCACAGGACAGTGTCCGGTGGTGCACTGGACTGTCCGGTGCGCCAGACGACAGAAGGCAAGAATTGCCTTCCTGGAATGATCTCAACGGCTCCTAGCTGCCTTGGGGCTATAAAAAGGACCCCTAGGCGCATGGAGGAGAAAACCAAGCAACCTTTGAGCATTGTTGATCATTCACACTTCGTTCTTGCACACTTGTTCGACATTCTTAGTGATTTGAGCTCCGTTCTAGTAAGAATCTTGTGATACTCTTTCGAGCTCAAGTCTTGATCTTGTGTGTGCGTATTTGCTATGGATTTGAGTGTGTTGCTTCCCTTCCTTACTCTAGTGCTCCATTGTGATTCTTGTTGTAAGGGCGAGAGACTCCAAGTTGTGGAGATTCCTCGCAAACGGGAAAGAGTAAAGTAAAGAAAAACACCGTGGTATTCAAGTTGATCATTGGATCACTTGAGAGGAGTTGAGTGCAACTCTCGTCCGTTGGGACGCCACAACATGGAGTAGGAAAGTTTTGTACTTGGCCGAACCACGGGATAAATCCTCGTGTCTCTTGTGCTTGTCCTTATTGTGTCTATTGTTCTTCACAAGAGCTCTCCCCTCTACTCACTTGATTTCATTGTTCTAACTATTAATCAAGTTTGTGGTGTTAAGTTTTAAGTTTTACAGGATCACCTATTCACCCCCCCCTCTAGGTGCTCTCAGAACCCAACCCACATGTCGGGATGAAGTTTGTGTGTTCAAACAAATAAAGAAGATTATGAGATTTGAAGTAGATAAAGATAGGAAGGACAATGCATGATTTATAAGGGAAGACACGATTTTCCTTGTATCTTCATTGTAATGGTAAGACACGATTTATAAGGGAAGCCCTTGTAGAGATAAAGATAGGAATCTTTGTAACTAGATAGCCTAGGACTCTTAGATTAGAGTCCTTGTCTAGTATGACGTGGTTTTTCCTTGTAATCACCCCCTCCTTCAACTATAAAAGGAGGGATAAGGCACCCCAAGAGGGCGAAGAACAATAGATCATAAGCAATAGCCACAACATACTAGACATTGGCTATTATATCAAACCGAGAGCTCGAACCAGTCTAAATTCTTTCATCCTTATGCCTGATTACCCCCATATAAATTCACTGCCTAAAAATCTCGATGAATGCATATATAGAAGAAAAGGAAAGAGTCTTGTAGTACATGGGTACATGTAAGTCACGAATTCTTATGACTACATACATTTGGACTTCTAGGAACCAAAAGAGAGGTTACATGGTTGCCACTGCCCATTTCATCGATGAGTCTTGGAATTTGAGGAACATTATAATGAGGTAAGAACATAGATGTTAATACATGACTATTCTATACAACTTTTATATGGTTGTTTTTCTTGTATGTAGGTTCATACATGTGCCTGCATCACATATAGATGAGGTTTTCTGTGAGGTGTCATATTATGCTTTGGTTGAATGGAATATTGATGAAAAGATCTCTACATTGACACTAGACAATTGCACAACTAATAACTCGGTAATCCCTTATCTTATCAAGAAGATTGGTCCATCTAAACTTATGTTAAAGGGGCCTTTGTTACATATGTGTTGTGTTGTACACATTCTAAATTTGATAGTGAAGGATGGTTTAGAGGTGATACAACTTGCAATTTAAATGATTTGTGATAGTGTAGCATTTTGGACAACCACACCTAAAATGGTAGAGAAATTTGAAGAGATGGATAAGTTTGTCAAAGTCCATATAGTACGCAAGCTAGGACTTCATTGCAAAACTAGGCAGAACTCTACATAGAATATGATATCTATTGTTATTCCATATGAGTTTATTTTTAAACGTGGCACTCATGTTGAAAATGTTATGATTGTGCACTAAGGAATAGTGGGATTTTGCTAGATAGGTAGTTTATAGGCTCAAAATGCTTAATGAGATTACCAAGGACTTCTCTGGAACAGATTATGTGACTGCAAATATTTAACTCCTTAAAATTTGTGAGGGTAAGGTGAAAATTACACTGTGGTATGAATGTGGAAATCCTATCATAGAAGAGATGTCCAAAAAGATGATAGAAAAGTTTGAAAATATTGGAAGGATATTCAAGGACCAATGGGAATAGCAACTATTTTGGATCCTAGATTCATGGTTGATTATATCCTTGGGATTCTTTGAGACTTTGCTAGGTCAAAACTGTGACTAGTGTGTGCCAAAAGCTGAAGAAGTGAAAAAGTCTATGTGACTTGATGAAGCACTATGAAATGGAAGAGGACAAATATACAACATAATCATCAGCTCATCCACTTGACACTAGTTTGTTGTCAACAATTAGTGCACATGTTTCTATTAGAAGGCCAGTGATGACAAGAGTTAAAACTGAGATAGATAGATACTTGGAGGATGATTTGGTCCATTTTTCAATTGAGAACTTCTAGATCCTAGACTACTGGAAGGTGGTTCAGACCCGTTATCCTACACTAAGAAAGATATCACGTGACATATTAGTTGTTCCGATCAACATCTTTGCATCAGAGTCAACTTTTAGCACTAGTGGGAGGATTCTTAGTGAGCATCACAATAGGCTTACTCCTAAAATTTTGGAGGCTTTAATGTGTTCACAAGACTAGATAAGAAACAACTACAAAGGTACCCCTGAAATTTTGTATAACTCATTTATATTTATGTTTTTGTTAACAGTAAGGTTCCGTCATCCATTGTTAATTTGTAATTGTTGTTTTTTCTATAGATGGTGCTAAGCTTAATCAACAAAGCTTTCGGGATTGCTTGTAAGAAATTCAAGAAGGTGTTGAGGTGAGCTTTCTTCCATATTTGTTGTGATGATCTAGTTCCAGCAACCGCCATTTGAGGTCTACAATTGATTATAATATATACTCTTTTATGTAGAGATTTTTATTATGAGTATGTGATGATGAAGCTCGGAAGGCTAAAATTGGAAGGTAGAAGTTTGGGGGACGTGAAGCCCGTAACTAAATTTTATTGAGGGATGCGAGCTAGTTATTTGTAGTTCTATATTGTACTAATGTGGCTACTAGAAGACAATATTGTTAACTTTCTTGCATAAGTATGTTTATAAAACTATAAAATATGCATGCCGAATTGTCAATATTTAGAATTTTATATGTCCATATGACTATATAGCTAATATGTACACAAGAGTTTGTTGTTACTTGTTAGGTGTTACCTTGTACTCGGGTATGGCTGTATGGGGTCCCACATGGGTATGAAAGATTTTTTTGTACCCAAAGTCGGATTCAGGTACGAAGATGGAGAGAGTTTATGTTCATGGGACAGGTCTGAGGAGTCAATCTCTTGTTGGGAATTTTCCATTCATATCTCTAATATTATTAGATTGATATGAGCAGAGAAGCGTGATATAGGCATATCCACCAAAGGATAATGTCACATTTTTATCTGTACGCGTACATGTCGCATCTGTCATAATTAACTGTCGTATACTCATTATCGAAATCTGGCTCTTTGTTGAGACTTATGTTTGTGAAACTTGTTTGATGTGGTGATATTTGTGAGATTTCTGGTCTTTGTGAGATATGTGTATGATGTATGTGATGATTCTATGATATATGTGATGTATATGTGATGATTTTGTTATATATCTTTTGTTTGGATGGAACGACAAAAACAAATAAAAAGGGTAATCTGGTCACTTTGCTAAGTGTTACACTCGGTAGAGAGGTTCTTTGTTGAGTGCTATGACCATAACACTCGGCAAAGAAGGTACGCCTAGGAACCGGTAAAGCTTTTTTGTCGAGTGTTGTGGCCCCGGTACTTGACAAAGGAACCGGCTAAGGAGCCCACTGGAGTCTTATTTGCTGAGCGCTAGTCCAGCAGCCACTCGGCAAAGGCTCTGTCACTATCACTTGACGCCGTGACGACGACTTTTATTTGCTGAGTGTCAGGTGACACTAGCAAAGACTTTGACAAGTATCAGATAAAAAGTATTCGACTAAAAAACTGTTGCCGATGTACAATACACCGGGACCTTGTTGCCGAGAATCACATTCGACAAAAAGTTTATTAAGTGTTCTCTAAACTTTGCCAAATGTCTAAAGTACTCAGCAAAGTAATTGTCTCCGATAGTGCCGGGATTACACGGACTATGCATGTTTGGTAGCCACCAACCTTGTCACGCCACACCTTAGACGCCCTAACGTTTTTTAAGCGATTGATTCTATGGCACGTGATGTCAGCAAAGCTTACACACAATATTATATGAAGATGCACATGAAGATGCACAAGTGTACAACAGTAACTAATCCATGCTCCATGTCTCCATCAAACTTGAAACTTTGAAACAGCCAGTGCAAGTGGATTTGTAGCAAACAGATTAGTCAGGCTTAATTATGCAGATGAGCATGTGTTACTCAAATAATTAAGTCACTATTGGCACCGCCGCGCCGTGAGGGACATGATGTGGTTCACGAGCTTGTCGACGTTGAGGTCGGACGAGCCGGCCTTGGCCATGCACTCCGCCGCTCTTCTACAGAGCTCCCGTGCCCTCCCACGCAGCGCCGTGCCGGGCCCGCCTGCCCCCATCATCGTCGAGATGGCCGCCTCCACCTTGCCCCTCTCCAGCTCGCCGTGGAGCGCGAGGCCGGTCCGCCACACGTGGTCCACGTACCTGGCGTTCCCCATCTGGTCGCCGAAGCAGGGGCGGCACAGCATCGGCACGCCGGCGCACACGCCCTCCAGCGTGGAGTTCCAGCCGCAGTGCGTCCAGAACGCGCCCACGGCAGGGTGCGCCAGGACCTCCTCCTGCGGCGCCCAGCTCACCACCGTGCCCCGGCCGCGCGTCTCCGCGTGGAAGCCGTCGGGCAGCGGCGGCGGCTGACTCGGCGGCGCGCCGCGGACGAGGCCCGGCCGGAGCACCCACAGGAAAGGGCGGCCGCTGTTGGCGATGCCCCATGCCGTCTCCACCAGGTCCGCCGCGGACATGCTGGCCAGGCTGCCGAAGCTGACGTAGAGCACGGACGCGGGGCCCCGCGCGTCCAGCCAGTCCAGGCACCCTCGGTCCTGCCGCAGCAGGCTGCTCGAGGCCGCCGGCGAGTGCACGTGCAGCGGCCCGATGTCGAACACCGGGACGGCGAGGCCGCGCCGGAGCGACGCCAGCTCGTCCGTCTCCAGCGCGTCGAACGTGTTGATGATGAGACCCGACGAGGCGTTCACGGCCGTCACCGCTCGCGAAATCAGGTCCCGCATTAGCCCGAGGGTGGCCCCGCTGGCGGACGGCATGTCACGGACGCGGTACGGCGGCAGCTCCGTCACCAGCATGTCCGGCTCCTGCGACTCTGCCACTGGACACGTTTACTTATCATGCATGCATGCTCTTTTTTTCATGTAATCCTAAATGGCTAAATCCATGTGTAGTAGTAGGTGTGTACCGTGAGAGGACAGGTAGCCCTTGTCGCAGAGCATGGGAAACGCCATGAACCAGCGGAAGCACGCGGCGCTGCCGGTGCGGAGCGCGAGAGTCGGCACGCCGAGCCCGCGTGCCACGTCCATGAGCGTGAGCAGGTGCGCGTCGGCGACGAGGCACGCGACCTCCTCCTCCTCCTCCTCCAGCAGCGCGGCCAGGCGCTCCCGGAACGGGGCCTCGCACGCGCGGTTCACGGCGAGGACGTGCTCCACGGTCACCCGCACCGTGTCCGCGCTGTCCGCCGGCGTCCCGTCGAACTGGACGGGGACGAAGTCGTAGGCCGGGTGCTGGGACGCGTCCGGCGCGTTGAAGTGGGTGTGGAAGACGGTGACGGCGAAGCCGCGCGCGTGGAGCAGGCCGGCGAGCTGGAACATGGGGTTGATGTGGCCCTGGTACGGGAGCGAGAAGAAGAGCACGCGGCGGCGGTGGCCGGTGGCGGTTTGGCCTACGGAGCCCATTCGGTGGTTCTTGGAGTCCTCCTGAGTCCTGACCCTGTCTTTGTGAACCTGCCACCTGACCTGAAGCCATTTGATGGTTCTTGGATTTATCTTGCCCCCACACTGATTGCCCATTTGACTGATGTTAGCCAAATCGTCGGCACGCGCGGCCAAATCCTGCGACAATTAACAAACGCGCCCTATGACTGGACCCTTACATAGAAATGATGACACACGTTGGATTAGCTTTTTTTTAGTTAAGAAACTACAGAATTGGGCTCGATTTCTCACTAGCTCCAATACCAAGTGACACACGGGATGAGCCGGCATTTGTGGATCTAGTGGATGGACGAGAGACTGAGAGCAAGGTGGCCGGATCATTTGCGTCCCGTCGTCTGCTGGCTAGATTGTGGTCTGCGTCCGGTTTTCCCAGCTCTCCGTACATCGTTGTTTTCGCTCCCAGCAGCGGCGTGAGGTATGGTTGGGGGTACTGTAAATGGCCGGTGTTGCAGCCACGGAAGCACTAGTCCTTGCTCCGCCGCCTCTATGTGCCTGACAGCAGGACTACAGGTAGTTTCCCTGCTCCGTAGCCCTCTCATCTTGAGAATCTTAAGACTTCGTTTGGATCCTTTTGATATGAATTTCATGCTGACAACCGTAATTTAGGCATATACTAATTAAGCTAATGTAGTTTCATACAAAATATGTTTATGTACTACGGTTGCTGATGCAGAGAAGATATTTATGTCATACATTCCAAATATAGGATAGCGAGCTAAATAAGATGTTATAAGTTGCATTGTAACAAAAAACATAGACCGATAATATTCACCCTATTAATTTGAGATAGACTTATATATGAACTTTAGAAAAGTGGTGGAATATTAAATTCCAAGCCAAGTATCCTACTCTATCGGTAGTGTTGGAGGCCTTCTTATCCATCGAAGGTCCTCTGGTCAAAAACACCTTCGGCAAGATGATATGCAAGCAGGTGTGACATGAAGATGTATGCCGAAGCTACAATTGAACGAGCTTCAGCATAACGACATACTTGAGACGAAGGATGACACCGACTTAAAGAGGAAAAGACCGCATAGTCCCTGATAGTTTGTGTCATAGTTATGATTAGTTATCAAGGACATGAATGTAATTTTGTTCGGGCTGTGTCCCGTGCCTATAAATAGATGAACAGTACCTCCGTACTGTTCACGCTGACTTGTAATCACTCGCACGTCACTCTCGGACCTTTACCTTCTGTCAAGCCGAAGGTACAAATGTAATTTGATATCATTAATGTTTGTTCATGATTATATAATGGTAATATGAATAATCTGATGATTTGATATAGTTATTCATGCTTTTTCTATATAACCCTGTTTATATTCTTACATATTGAAATGATGAAGGTATGTCCTTCATGACCTTCGTTTGAAGATCATTATACCCTAAGGGAGATAATGCTTCGAAGGACGAAGGTCTTTAACCATTAACATTTGTGTTGTCTTATTCTTAATTCTTAGCATTTGAGAACAAGTGACCAACATTGGTGCCCACCTCCGGTGAACTCACTTCCACTGTTGTGACAATGGCTTTGTACAACAACCAAGCTGAAGTATCTTCGGTTACAAAGCTGGTGCTCCCAATCACATGCGGTTCAAGCTCAGAGCCAGCTAACAAGAAGCAGAAGAAGGAAGCACAAAGAAGAGTGCAGCATGTTGGGGTGCAAGGACCCTTCATCAAATCCAAGTGGTCTCACATTCCAATCACCTTCTCCCAGGAGGATCTTCAGCTTAAGGACTATCCTTACAATGATACCATGGTTATATCTTATGTCATCAAAGGATTTCTAGTCCACAATGTTCTGGTTGACACAGGCAGTGCAGCGGACATCATCTTTGCAAAGGCTTTTAGACAAATGCAAGAACCAGAAGACAAGATTCATAATACAACATACCCTCTTTGTGGCTTCGAAGGAAGACAGATTGTGGCACTTGGCAAAATAACAATGTCGGTTACCTTCGGTTACATTCACAACACAAGAATTGAGCAAGTTGTCTTTGACATTGTTGACATGGAGTACCCATACAATGCAATCATTGGTCGAGGGACGCTTAATGCCTTCGAAGCAATACTTCATCCATCATACTTATGCATGAAGATACCTTCGTAGCAAGGTCCCATTGCTATTCATGGGAGTCAAGAAGCTGCCAGAAGGGCTGAAGGGAGTTGGACGGATTCAAAGGCCATCCATAACATAGATGGAGCTGAAGCTTGTCGCAATATAAGCACAAAAGAGAGAAGGCTGCTTCGGTAGATCAGCCGAAGCCTATGCTCCTGTGTGAAGACATACCAAAGGGTATTGTTGGGATCTCAGTTATCTGGTGAACAAGAAAAATCTCTGCTAAGATTTTTGTTCAACAACAAAGATGTCTTCGCTTGGACAGCTAACAATCTCTGTTGTGTTAACAGAGATGTCATTGAGCATTCACTCAATGTGGATCCATCTTTCAGGCCAAAAAAGCAAAGACTTCGGAAAATGTCTGAGGATAAGGCCGAAGGTGCTCGAAATGAAGTAAAGGGACTTCTCAGTGCTGGTGTCATCAGAGAAGTAACATATCCAGAGTGGCTAGCTAACACTGTCATGGTGAAGAAGGCTAATGGGAAATGGAGAATGTGTATTGATTTCACAGATCTCAACAAGGCATGTCTGAAGGACGAGTTCTCTTTACCAAGAATAGACTCCCTTGTAGATGCAGCAGCTTCTTTGGAACTCATGAGCTTATTGGACTGCTACTCGGGCTATCACCAAATTTAGATGAAGAAAGAGGATGAGCCAAAGACAAGCTTCATAACCCCCAGTGGTACTTATTGTTACCTTCGGATGCCTAAGGGGCTCAAGAATGCTGGAGGAAGCTTCAGCAGAATGACAACCAAGGTTCTTCACTCTCAAATAGGCAGGAATGTGCTAACTTATGTTGATGACATCATAGTAAAAAGCACGAAACAAGAAAATCACATTGCTGATTTGCAAGAGACGTTTGCCAATTTCAGGCAAGCTGGTCTCAAGTTAAATCCAGAAAAGTGTGTTTTTGGAGTAAAGAAGGGCAAGTTTCTTGGCTGTCTGGTATCAACAAAAGGTATCAAAGCTAACCCAAGTAAGATTGAAGCTATCCTTCGGATGGAGCCGCCAAATTCAAAGAAAGGGGCTCAACGATTGGCATGAAGATTAGCATCTCTAGACAGATTTATATCAAGATCAGCAGAGAGAAATCTACTATTCTTTGAAGTACTAAAGTCAGCCGAAGTTTTCCAATGGGGCCCGGCTCAAAAAAAGGCTTTCGAAGAGTTAAAGCAATACTTGATAGACTTGACAACTCTAACTCCACCTTCATCAGGAACTCTGTTACTCCTATATATGGCTGCCTCCCATTCTGCAGTCAGTGCAGCACTTGTACAAGAGAAGCAAGATGGCCAAGTAAAAAGACAAGCACCAGTATACTTCGTCTCCGAAGTACTCAGTTTATCAAAGAAAAATTACACAGAATTGGAGAAGGTATTGCATGCTATGTTAATGGCCTCCAGAAAGCTTTGGCATTACTTTCAAGCTTATCATATAATAGTCCCTTCATCACAACTTCTGAAGGACATAATGAGAAACAGAGAAGTTACAGGCAGAATTGGAAAATGGGCTGCGGAACTCAATGAATTCACCATTGATTATGTACATAGATCCTCAATTCAATCTCATGTGCTAGCAGATTTCATTGCTGATTGGATGCCAGGGGCTCAAGGAGAAGAAACAATAAAAGATGCCGAAGCCTGGACTGTATTCTGTGATGGTTCTTGGGGAACCTTCGGCGCTGGAGCAGCTGCTGTTTTAGTAGCGCCCTCTAAAGTCAGGACATGCTATGCAGTAAAGCTGGACTTTAGTTGTACAAATAATATTGTTGAATACGAAGCTCTTCTGTTAGGGCTTCAGAAGCTAAAGGCAATGGGAATAAGAAGGGCAGTCCTTAAAACTGATTCCCAAGTTATTTCTAGCCATTTAAACAAAAGTAGCAAGGCAAGAGATCCGAAGCTTGAAAAATATTTGGCTTCTTTCGAAGGATTTTCTGTAAAAAATATTCTAAGAGGGGAAAATAAGCATGCAGATTTGCTAGCTAAATCAGCGCGTAGGGGCTCCCTTTGCCTTCGGAAGTGTTCTTTGAGACAATAAAAGCACCTTCAGTCGAACTTATGGAGAGAGCAGTGCTTGCAATATCACCTGTACATAGTGAAGATTGGAGGACTGAAATTATATATTTCCTCCATGGTAACTGTCTTTCGGATGATGAAGTCTATAATAAAAGGATGGAAGCGAGAACAAGACCATATGTGATCATAGAAGGGGAGTTATATAAATATGGAGTCTGCTCTCCATTGCTAAAGTGTTTATCCAAAACCGAAGGTTAATAGCTGATGAAGGAAATACATGCAAGTTTATGTGGATCTCATATTGGGTCTAGGCCTTTGCTGGAGAAGGTTTTTAGACAAGGATTTTATTGGCCGAAGGCAGCTTCGGATGCAGCAGATCTGGTTCAAAAATGTGAAAAATTGCCAAAGATGTGCAAGAGACCAGAAACAACCTTTATCTCTAACCCAGTTAATACAGCCAACTTGGCCACTGCAAAGGTGGGGTCTAGACTTGTTAGGCCCACTTCCACCGGCACAAGGAAATTTGAAATATGTCGTTGTAGCAGTGGAATATTTTTCCAAGTGGGTCGAAGCAAAGCCCCTGGTCACAATAACTTCGGCCACAGTACAGAAACTTTTTTGGCAAAACATTGTTTGTCGTTTCGGCGTGTCGAAGGCAATAACTGTGGATAACGGAACCCAATTTGATGCTAAAACGTTCAAAGATTTTTGTGACCGAATTGGTACAAAAATTCATTTTGCATCAGTAAGGCATCCAGAATCAAATGGGTTGGTAGAAAGAGCAAATGGAATTATAATGACAGGAATAGTGAAGCTAATTTTCAACCAGCCCAGAGGAAAGTGGCCAGATGAGTTGATTAAAGTGGTGTGGAGCCACAACACAACTGTGTCAAGGTCAACAGGTTTTACACCTTTTAAGCTCTTGTTCGGTGACGAAGCAATAACACCAGAAGAAGCAAAGATAGGATCAATAAGAACAACAGCTTCAGCGGAGGACGAAGCTGATTATCAAACAACAAAAGACACTATAGAAGGGACCAGACTTCAGGCCATAAAACACATCAATAAGTATCAGGCCGAAACAATAAGATGGCGTGATAGGAAAGTTCGATTGAAAAACATCAAACCAGGACATTTGGTGCTTCGGAGAGTGGCCAACCCAGATACAGTGGGCAAGTTACAACTGAAGTGGGAGGGTCCTTTTCTGGTAGTATCTTCGTCAAGACCCGGTTCTTACAGATTGAAGGATATGGACGACAATGACATACCTAGATCTTGGAATGCAGATGAGCTTCGATGGTACTATGTGTAATTGATGTAATCTTTTTCATTTTTCCTATGGCACCCTTTTTCTTTCAGGAGGGGAGAACGGTTTTTAATGGGGCCATAGATTGTAATATTCATTCTTATTTAGCCCTACGCAATACAAGGGCCAAAATTCCCCAAAGATGTAATATGTAAAATCAGAACCTGCACCATCGATTGCAAAAAGAAAACAGGGAGAAGCTCAAAAGATGTCCCTAAGGGGATGCAGAGCTGTAGTCATCACAAAGGATGACGAAGCTGCAAAAAGTCGTTCCTAAGGGAGCGCAGCGTAAGTTTCGAAGCTACAGAAGTCGTTCCTAAGGGAGCGCAGCATAAGTTCTAAAGCTCAGAAGTCGTTCCTAAGGTAATGCAGAGCCAAATACCACCGAAATATAAGGTGAAGAAGCTCCAAAGTCGTTCCTAAGGAGATGCAGAGCTTAAATGCCACCGAAATAGAAGGTGAAGAAGCTCAAAATCGTTCCTAAGGGGATACAGAGCTTAAATGCCACCGAAATAGAAGGTGAAGAAGCTCCAAAGTCGTTCCTAAGGGGATGCAAAGCTTAAATACCACCGAAATAGAAAGTGAAGAAGCTCCAAAGTCGTTCCTAAGGGGATGCAGAGCTTAAAGACTCCAAAGTCGTTCCTAAGGGGATGCAGAGTCTGGGTGTGGCTTTGTGTGTGTTTGGGACATTCATTTGTATATTACATTACATCATTCATTGCATTCATACAAACATTCATTTAGACATTCGTAGAATCATCATCATAACATGAAGCACGAACAGAAATACTCCAGCTTCGATGTCACACCCGGTTTTGGAAGGTAAACCGAATGCGAACCATGTACGTGCCAGGATCAGAAACTCACGTACACAGCGATTACATAATTGGACATCATCACACAGTGCTCGAAATAAATAGCGGAAAGGTACTAAATTACATCAAGATGTCCATGACATCCACAGAGTCTATTACATAACCATTGTCTTTAACATAACTATCAAAGTGTGGAGAAACGAAACGTAGATGATAAGCCTACACAGGCAGCTGACTGGGGGTTTGCCACTAAGTAAACTAAAACTCGTCGTAATCCTGGAACTCCTCGAAGTCCTCCATGTTGTCAGCATCACCTCCTGAGCACTGAGTACAATGGGGACAACCTGGGGTGGGGATGGTGTGTAAAGCAAGGGTGAGTACACATCAACGTACTCAGCAAATGTCCCGTTTGGCTAAAGTAGACTAGCTGTATGTGGGGTTGAGGTTAAGCAATTGCTTTTAGTTGGTCAAGTATTTATTATTATTAGTAGAGCCAAGTTTTAGTAATAAACCCAGTTATTACCCAAAAGTACTCCCTCAAAAGAGGAAATACTAGAGATCAGATTTGTAACACCATTGTTAACCATCATCATAAACGTATCCAAAGTTCTTCTAATCAAAGAGGATCCTAAGGCTGCTCTTAACCGTGAGCTCAGCTGATATACTAGTTTCTAACACTCTGCAGAGGTTGCACACTTTACCCATGAGTCATGATCTCTTTCCAGCCTAGGTTGTACAGACCCGATCTTCACTACCAAGTTGAACAGCTAGGGATACACTACGTAGCCTTTACAAAGACTCCCCCGATGTATAGCTTCTCGTTAGGTTTTGCCAGTCGTACAAACGCAGTACACCTCCCCAAGGTGGGTGACTAACAAAACCAAAACGAATGAACCTCTGCACCCCAACCTTACCAGAGCGAGCACTACGCCTCGGCCCCCATTGATG
Source organism: Zea mays (assembly GCF_902167145.1). Taxonomy (NCBI): domain Eukaryota; kingdom Viridiplantae; phylum Streptophyta; class Magnoliopsida; order Poales; family Poaceae; genus Zea; species Zea mays. The sequence goes on along the minus strand of NC_050102.1, from coordinate 24,173,959 downwards.
GCCCTCCGGCAAAGTCAACTACACCCCCAGGTTCATCTAATTAATCAGCTAAGGGCGTCCCATTCCACCCTCATGGTTGCACTGTTATCCCGGGTGCTCACTCCACGAACATGTCCTTACGGAGAGGTACTCAGAAAAAAGGCCTGAGCCCCCTAGAGTATCACAAGATCATCAACATAATCAGGATAACAATATCGTATCATAAATGTTCACATCATGTTCATTGATTAAAGTTAAGGCAATAGCAAAATGCTAACCATGATAACCCAAAAGGTAAACAAGGATAAGGTACATACAAACTAGTCACCAGGTTGCTACAAACTAGTCAATCCTTAGGTTTAGATAATGTAATGCGGGACAGTGAATCATAAAGTATGTAGGACATAATAGGTTAGAGGACACTTGCCTTCACCAGGTTGTTGCTCAGGAAGGTCTCCAACAACACACTCAGGAACCTAGAACAGCTCGTTGTCTAAATAAAGCGAACATGCACTCAATACATTTGGAAAGTACAAATGAACAGCACACCAAACATGTACAAACATAGGAATACATCTTAAAAACACAATAGGGAATAATGAGATCAAAGTATAACATAAATTGTAATCATAAACTAACTTCATTTGGAAATAGATTATTATTTCTCTAAGTGTTACTCACAAATACATAACAAAGTCCAATTTATTTTATTGTGACCCAAAAAATTAGAACAGAGATGAATTCATGTAATACACATTATTAATCTCACAAGATTAGGCATGTTTTAATCTCTAGGGTTTTCCCTTTTTTATTTTATTAAATACACCAAATCTATACATATACTAGTTAATAGTTATCCATAAAATTAGGAAGCACAAGGTGTAAATGGAACTAATTTATTTGAACAGAGAATAATACTATGAACATTTTGCAATTTGAATCACTAAATTTGGAGTTCATATACAAAAGATATGAAATAAACAAGTTTGAGAAATCAAAATATGAAATTAGGTCTAATTCTGTGAATATTTAAAAGTCCATGGTTCAATCTGCAAGATTATAGGGGCCTGCGCACGAAAACCAGGGACTGCGGGTTGATTCTAAACAAACCGAGGGTCTCTTTAATAAAACTACCGTGCGAAGGGGTACCAGGTGATTCTAAGCGTTAGATCAAAAACCGGCGGCCGAGATTAGATCTGCGGCCGAGGGCGCGCGCGGGGGCGGGCGAGCTCTGACAGGTGGGCCAGGGGCGTCAACGACCGAGGGGGAGAGCGCACTGACCGAGCGGGCCTAGCGCCAGGAAACACGGGCGCTGACAGGTGGGCCAGGGGGCAAGGCGCACATGCGCGAAGTGGTATCCGCGATCTGGGCCGTGCGATCAAGATCAGACGGAGGGGATCAGGCTAGGGAGGGACGAACGGCTGCGGGCGACGCTGCTCCTCTCCGTGACGGTGAGGTCACCGGAGTTGAGGCAGGCATGTGCTAGAGTGGTTCCGGGGTCGCCAGAGTTGGGCAGAGAGGGAGAGAATGCCACGGCGAACTCAGTGGCGAGGAAAAGGCCATGAATCCGCGGATAGAGGGGGAAGAACGGTGGGGAGAAAGCCTTGGGCGGACCAGAGGAACTCCGGTGAGGGATTCCGGCCATTGGGAGGGGGCTTGAGGCGTGCTAAGGCTTGGGAAGGCTTCAGCAGAAAGAGGGGTACCTTAGGGACTCACATCGGGGCACTGGTCCGGGCGAAATTGGCCGGCCACTGCGTGGGCGTGGCGGACCGCCACGGCCGAGCACCGGCGATGCCAAAATTGGCCGAGCACAGAGCGAAATCGGGGAAATTAGGCACGGGCAAAGGTGTCTCACCTCGGGGCGGAGCTGGAGGTAGCTTGGCGCGGTCTCCGGTGAGCTGGATGGCCGAGGAAGCAGGCGCGGGTCTCCCGCGGTGTTTGGCGGCGTGGGCAGAGCGCGAGAGAGGGTGGAGTTGTGTGAAATGAGGCGAGGAAGTGAGTGCGGGCTCTGGTAGGGCTCTAAGAGGGAGCTGGGGGCGCGTGGGCGAGTATCGTGGTCGAGAATTCTGGCGACGTGCGCGAGTGCGCACGCGCCGGTCCACGGTGAGGGCGGGGAGGGCGGAACTGACAGGGAGGGTCCACGGCGCAGAGAGAAAAGGGGGCGCGTGGGCAACGGCTCAACGCCTGGCAGCACGGACCCGCGAGACAGAGAGAGAAGAGGGACGCGCACGGGCGAAGCAACTAGCGCCGACAGGTCGGCCCCAGCAGGCAGAGGGCGAGAGAGAGAAAGAGCGCGCGCGGGAGTGAAAGCAGCCGCTGACAGGCGGGCCCGCCTGTCAGGCGGCATGGGTGCGCGGGTGCGCGGCCTGGCTGGGCCGAGCTGGGCTACTGGGTTGCTTTTTCTTCTTTCTTTTCTCTGGATTTTCTAATTCCTTTTCTATTTCTTTTCTATAGGGTTTTCAATTCCAAATTCAAATTAGGTTTCAAATTCAAATAAATTCAAACATGTGCAACACTTTAAAGAATATTTTTAGCTCAGCATGATGCAACATGTCATGACTCATAATATTTTGGCAAAAAATAATTAATTAAAACCTCCTAACTTAAGCTTAATTCTACTTAAAAGGGAAAAGGGAGAGAGGATCTAGAGAGAGATAAAACCTAGGATGAGAGAGAGAAGAGTAACACCTGAATTTGGATGATAATTAGAAAGAAATTTTATACCCCCTAAATTCAGGGTGTTACATTCGACGACAGTGTTTCGATGAACACGAAGAAGTTTCATTTCAAACATATACATTTTATACAAGGACATGCTTCGTTGTGTACGAAAATAAGGGAAGGTGTTTTTCGCCTTCGCCTCAAAAGATACAAGTTTCGTCCACAGTAAAGCAATTTGTATATGGATAAAAAGGTAAAAATATATTACAAGGTATGGATGAATATACATAGTATTGTTTATTTCTCAATTACAGTTTTTGCAAAGATAATACAAAAGTTCCTAAGGTCTATACAGGCAGGTTTAAAGAGAAGCTTCGGCAGCCTTCGCTATGTGCTTCGGATCATCAACCTTCGGCATCACCATCCTGCAGATAAACAACGGTATAAGGTAAAAAGTAATCACAAGGGTCAAGGCAAGCAACAGGTATAAGTTCCATACCAGTTTAAGAAAGCTTCGGGCTTCGTTCCCAGCCAACTCTCGTCCACCTTAGCCTAAATTTGAGTTATGAATCTGTTTCCGATGCTTTGGGATTCACTGGGAATATCAATCAAATCTGTTGGAGACAGACCGAAGGTTGGTCTATTTACCGTCTTCACGTGCGTGCAACCAGCCTTCAAAAATGCGGCAGCTGTGCCACGAGAAGCTAGCAGGGCACATAAGTCACCATGCCCGGCTATCACTTCATTAAGTGCATCAATTTAATTTTCAATATGTTCGAAGGTATTTGGTATGTCTTCAACCGAAGGGATAATATCTTCAGAGTTGGTCCCAACCGAGCTGAAGAGCTTTTTCAACCGTTGCACGCAGCGACTGCCAAAATTCAAGCACGTATCTCGAAAGTCTTTCAAAGATTTCTCTAGCTTTGTATTTTTGTTAGCTTCGGCATCATATTTTGCTTGCAGATCCTTTTTCTCTTGTTCCAAGTTCTTTGATTTTTCTTTCAAGGCTGCTTGACTTTGAAGAAGCTCCTCCCTTAATCTAGCATGTTCAGCTTGGATTTCTGCAAGCGAGCCCTCTGTTGCTTGGAGTAGGAAATCTTTTTTCTCTAGAGAAGCTTTGTAATCTTTAATTTTATTTTCCAAGCCCTCAATTATGATTTCATTTTTCTTGTCTTCGAGGTCTTGTTGCATTCTTAGTGCCTTACTTAGTAGCATAATCTGTAGAAATAAGCCGACATTAGAAAATTTTGCTTCACCACAAAAATAAAAGAAGCCTAGCAAAAGGAATTTTACCTTGAAATTGGAGTAAAACAGACTGCCGACGATATGTTGTCGTCGGTAGCCGCTAATGTCAGCTTCAAGCTTCGGGAAACCGACACTCTTTGATAGTGCTGATTATCTTTGCCCCAGCGCGGTCACGAATGCATCCTAAGGCCCCTTCATCAATTCCATCAAAGAGCATAGCTCCTAGCTGGTAGCCACAGGATATCTCATATTCCTGTAGCTCTTTTTCGGCCTCGGATAATTCTTGACCTACCAGGTTCTAAAGGTCAAAAGTCCTTTTCTCCCGAAGCAACATCAGCAACCTTTTTCCCTTTGTCAAGCACTATGGCCATGACCTTCTCTGTAGTCGCAGCTGTTTATTCCGCAGTCATGTCCGAGAGAATTTTATCAATCCCTGACAGTGTACTCTCAAGGTTGGCAGCTTCGGCAGCAGCTGCAGCTTCGGTAGAGGTATCAGCTTCGGCAATAGCCTCAGTGCTTCTAATAGGTGTTATTTTGGATACTGAGGCTGGCGGCAGTGTTCGCTCGATGGCTTGCATGACATTAACAATTCTTTGTTAATTTCCAAGTATTTCATTGCACATTGTCTCGGTCATGTCCAGCCATTCTTTACATGGTTTTTTAAATTGTTTTTCAAATTTGAAGCGGTAAGCAAGTCGAACGAGTTCATACTTCTTCCCCGCTTCCTTCTTCTTTGGGATTCCCCAGCCACTTGATGTAGGATATGTTTTGTTAGCCAAATATTCTTGCACTAAGTCTCTGGTACTGATCTGCTCAGCTACCACTCTAAATTCCACTTCAGCTAGTTGACAGGGTGACCCCAGTTGCATGTTGCATAAGGGCCGGGTCATTCTGAAGTTCAAGCTCAGAGGACTCATGACCATTGTCATCAGCTTGTCCCTGTTTTTCTCATCAGCCTTCATATAAAACCATTCATTTTTTCCAACCGGTTGGCCACTTTGTGCAGTAGATGAGGACTAGTGCCTTCGTATCCTTTCGATTTGCAAAATTATAACAACCAAAATTTTCATGAAGACCATCTGCCCTAGCCTTCGTTTGATAGTGCAACTCATGCACACGGTAGAAGGCTTCGGCATCTGGGATCATCCCTTGGTTTCGAAAGGCCCAGATAAAAACGCTGAGCCTAACAATAGCATTAGGAGTTAGCTGATAAAGATATATTTCGAAGTTCTTTAGGACTTCCCCTATCATCTCATTCAGGGGAAATCGAAGCCCCGCTCTGAAGAAGCTCTTGAAAACCACAACTTCATCTTTCTTCGGTTCTAGGGCAGTCTCTTCTCCAGCAAATCGAGCATGTTTCCTTTTAGCTTATCCAAAATAACCTAGTTTCATCATCAAAGGCATGTCGTCTTCAGACATAGTAGATTTTTCAAAACCTAGATGACTAGGCTTTGTTGGGATCAGAATACTGTAGTCTTCTTCGCTCTCAACATCTTCACCCTCAATCACAGTCTGTTCAGCTTCGACATTAGAAGTACCTTCGTCAGCTACAACAAGACCTGATCGTTTCATTACTTCTGAAATTGGTGTTGTTTCAGTGGCCTCGGTTTCTTCCCCCTCATGAGACACCCTTGTAGTTGATCGTACTCTGGCCATTTTGATTGATTTTTACAGTTTGACGAAGCTAACCCGTCTGACGAAGCTAACCTTAAACGATGAAGTGTTCGCTTGAAAGCACAGTGCAGAAAGCTTCGGCTAGGGTTAAATTTTTTAACAGCACAACAGTGCAATGGCAATGAATGTTGTGGTAACTCTTCACCAACTCATCTGTTTATATAGTGCTGCAGGTGGGAAGGCGAACCGCCAGGCCGTCTGCACTCACTGAATGGTGGACCACTTGACGCTTGGAATATTATAATTGTTTCTCGGCAACGAGCTCAGAGAAGGTGTTTTTCGGACCTTCGGCATTCCGAAGCCTTCGAGTTTTTCGCAGATCGAGCTCGTTACAAAAAACGATCTAGCACCGCGAAGGGGCTACTGTTGGGGGCCTTCTTCTCCGCCGAAGGTCCTCTGGGCAAAAGCACCTTTGGCAAGATGACATGCAAGCAGGTGTGACATGAAGATGTATGCCGAAACTACAATTGAAAGAGCTTCGACATAACGACATGCTTGAGACGAAGGATGACACCGACTTAAAGAGGAAAAGACCGCATAGTCCCTGATAGTTTGTGTCATAGTTATGATTAGTTATCAAGGACATGAATGTAATTTTGTCCGGGATGTGTCCTGTGCCTATAAATAGATGAACAGTACCCCCGTATTGTTCAGCTAACTTGTAATCACTCGCACGTCACTCTCGAACCTTTACCTTCTGTCAAGCCGAAGGTACAAATGTATTTTGATATCATTAATATTTGTTCATGATTATATAATGGTAATATGAATAATCTGACGATTTGATATAATTATTCATGCTTTTTCTATATAACCCTGTTTATATTCTTACATATTGAAATGATGAAGGTATTTCCTTCATGACCTTCGTCTGAAGATCATTATACCCTTAGGGAGATAATGCTTTGAAAGACGAAGGTCTTTAACCATTAACATTTGTGCTTCCTTGTTCTTAATTCTTAGCATTTGAGAACAAGTGACCAATAGGTAGTGATCAGTGAAGCTAGCAAATAATTTATCGAGTCATCAATATTATCTACTTGATCCGCACTATAGAACTAGCTCTTGATAACGGTGTTTCTCCACTAGATATTCGGAAAATTGTTGGGGTCAGCTGACACTGACAAAAAGGCATGGCTCCGCCCACTCTATTTAGTAGATTCTAATTTCTCTAAAATAATCAGATTTAAATGGCCCATAAGTGTTTTTGTATTTATCCCTCCTTGATCAATCGCATGATATTAACAAATATTGATATCAATAACCATCGATTTCTTTGATATACGAAAACAGAATGCTACATGCTACAGGTCTACATAACTTAGGCCATAAACCTTGCATTAGCATGCACAAATGTCCTATAACATTGATATATAGTACACCATAGAGTGGTGGTTCCAAATTCCACATGCATCTTTGAGCGCGGTAAGACCGTAGCTAGTCCTCCAGTAATAACTTCGGGCCTGGCCATTTCTTCTATTCTTCATGTACCTTTTAATCCTTGTAGAGTTGTAGTTCATATCATGCTTATTAATGTAGTCATTCTTCGTATGTGATATAACAATAGCTTGCTAAATTAAGTACCCAACAATTCATAACCAAGAAGAATAGCTAGGTTGGGGACACCATATACCTCGGACAAATTGTTAGGTTGAGTATGGTTCCGACCCTGCGGGTTCGTATCTATTGTCACATCTATGGACTATGTTATTGATCATCGCATTTATCTACTGTAATGTTCTACTGCACTGTATTTACTGTCAGCCTCTAGTCACCTCAGCGTCACATCAACTTTTCTTATAATCACCTCAGCGTCACATCAACTTTTCTTTTACAGACTTTTAGTTGACATGAAACACAACATTTTGTCAAAATATAAATATACGATAACATAATTAAGCAATACATGATTCATAAAAAGTTAATAATTAAATAACTCAAAAATAAAATTACATAATTCAAAAAAAAATAATACGGTGCTACTCATCTTTCTCTTCCACCTCTTTCACAGCATCTTTCTCACCTAATTTGAGTTGCTTTGTCAATTTTTTGAGACCAACTTGTGGCCTCTTTTTGTGTCTTTGTCCATGACGACGATGGAGCTATCCAACAATTTATTGAATTACTCAAACAATTTAGTTTAGTAATCCTCTGTCTTGCCTTGTTGATAGAAGAAATGTCCGATCTTCCGTGAGGTAGGATAACTTGATTGGGTTGATATCTCGACGTTGATGATCCAAGGCTCCGAGCAAACAACTCCTCACAATCACTACAAGATTGATCCCTTGGTTATCACTTGTGACACATGAATGGCCTCAACAAGAAGGCTTATCCCTGCAAGCGCAATCAAGAACATAAGCAAGAACAGAAAAATGCAATCAAAACTAATATTAATCATGAGGTGGGGTACCACAAACTAATGAACATCGACATTGTTCGATGATAAATTGAATCTAAGAAAAAAAACCAACCCTGATGGTGGTGGCAACTACTGATCATATAAGGTTTAGGGCATGTAAGACCACTGGATGCACCCTTAATAGGCTCCAACGTGATACATGGGCCAATAGCCCAAAAGACAGTGTCACACCACCAAAATAGAATATGGACTCTTGTTTCGATGATTCCTGTTGACTCCGAATGAATTTTAAGTCTTACTTATGTGCAACTCTTTCTTCTATTTTTCTCATTTTCCTGATTTTTGCTCTAGTCATTATTTTTTGTTACTTTTCTTTTTTCAAATAGTTTTTATATTATCTTTTGCAGTAGCACATAAAAAGGAAACACACCAAGTTTGAGAATTTTTTGCGCAAGGATATAACCTCTGGAAAATCTTCAAGATCGGTGAAAATTCAGCGGAATTTTTTTGGAAAATGTGAGCTAGTATTTCTAGGCCTATTTTGGGGATTTTAAAAAGACAAACCAAGCAAAGTGGGAGAATCGAATGCCAAAAAAATCTTGTGATTTCAAAAAAATGCACCCTATTTCGAGTTCCGAGCAAAAGTTATGGCCATTTCAAAAATGGACTTTGAATCAGGGTTTCGGTAGGCACAAGAAGGGTGGAAGCGGTCAGTTTTGTAGATGGGATCTATTTCGTAGATGTGATCTGTTTTGTAGATTGATTTTGTGGGATGGCAGCAGATTGAAAGAATCAAACTAAACCAAAACAAATCTAAACCAGCAACCAAACTCAATCTAGGACACCAACTTACTATGGACTCTAAAACTGAATTTGGCAAAGGCTAATCATCAAAACATGCATGGCACCAAGCGTAAGCTCTAAAACACAATTGATTAGGTTAGAACGAACCTAGAGATTTAGCTATCGTGCACGTGCTCATGTTATCGCTCCATGGATTGTACGTATAGGAGTGATGTCATCATCACTTGCATAGCTTTCTTACCATAGTTAACTTGTTGTTGTGTCCTTACCTTTGCATTAAGCTTTTGCCCTATCATGATCAATAAGGTGTGGTGTGTCCACACTTTCCTGTGATGCAATGCTATAATCGAAGTCCAAGTTTAGACGGGATCTTTTGCTCCCATAACACGAATCATCTTCACCATGCCTTTCGCACCACTTCGGCTGATGGCGATGAGTGCAATGCATGTGCTTCTGTTTGAAATTGATTTTGCCAGGCTTGTTACTGAAAGTCGCCTAGAGGGGGGTGAATAGGTGAAACCTAAAAATTATAACTCTAAACCCAAACTTGATCCCTTGATTAGTGGTTAGAACAAGATGCACATTATCGGAGTATAAAACCAAGTCCTTTGCAAAGAGTGTTGCTTTAAAAGGATGCGGAAGTAATACAAAGAAACACAACTAAAATATTTATGGAGAGTAATGCAAGGGGCTTAGATAAGAAGAGAAATAACACAAGTTCTTTCTTGCAAGGTGTTGCTTCAAAGTATGAGAATTTAACTTGAGGCAACACAAAGTGATATCGACAAAGAATAGTGCAAGAGAACCTAGAGAGGGAGAAGACAAACAAATCACAAGCAATAAACACAAGTGACACGTGTGATTTGTTTTACCGAGGTTCGGTTCACCAAGAACCTAATCCCTGTTGAGGAGTCCACTAAGGACGGGTCTCTTTTAACCCTTTCCTTCTCTCCACCAATCACCAAGACCGGCGAGTGCTTCTTCTTAATCTCAAGGATCACTAAGACCCCGCAAGGACCACCACTCTCTTAGGTTTCTCTTGCTAGCTTTGCAAGTCTCCAAAAGATTTGGAGGAAGATGAATGGGAGTCAAAACTCCACGCTCAAATGATCACAAGATGTAGCATACACTTTCTCTCAATGATTCTCACAAGGCACTATCGCTAAACACGCACGAGTAGCTTTCTTTTGCTTGTTCTCTCTTTTGTGGCACTTGTGAGGCTTTGATGTGGCCTAAATCTTGTGTATGAGATAGATCAATGAATGGAGGTGGTTGGGAGGGCTTGGATATGTCAACTATATGCCTTGATATGTTGCTTGGGCTCCCACACTTTGAAATGGCCGGTTGGGGTGATATTTATAGCCCCCAACCACTCAAATAGTTGTTGGACAGAAAGAACCAGGTTTCTGTCGATGGGCGCACCAGACAGTCCGGTGCACCATCGGACATGCCCTGTTCCTTGTCCGTGCGTCGCCACGTCACCCAGTCGTTAGGGTTCTGAGCAGTTGACCATTGGAGACGCTTGTCTTCTTGCTACACCGGATAGTCTGGTGCGTTCTGACTTCTGCGCTCTGACTTCTAACTTGGCACTATTCCGCACTGTTGTGTTCGCTGAGTCGACCGTTGGCGCAAAGAGTCGTTGCTCCGTTGGCTCACCGGACAGTCCGGTGGTATACCGGATAGTCCGGTGAATTATAGCGGAGCACGCCTCCATTTTCCCGAGAGTGGCTGATTCATATTTGTATGGTCATGGTGCACCGGACACTGTCCGATGGCACACCGGACGGTCCGGTGCGCCATTCTTCAGCACACTCAAGTCCTTTTGCTCCTTTAAAATTGTGTCCCTAACTTGATGCTTTTATTGGTTTGTGTTGAACCTTATGCACCTGTAACACATGAATTCTAGACAAACTAGTTAGTCCATAGGTTTGCGTTGGTCGTCAACCACCAAAATTAATTATAGGAAATGGTTAGCCCAATTTCCCTTTCAATCTCCCCCTTTTTGGTGATTGATGCCAACACAAACCAAAGCAAATATGAATTGTAGAAATGTAACTAGTTTGCAATTGAGATGACAATGCATAGGTTACTTGGAATTAAACCAATTGAAAGTCTTGCTAAGTATGAATAAGAGCGAATGGATTGCTTTCTTTTGTTTAACATTTTGGACCACTTTTACACCACATGTTTTGTTTTTGCAAAACTTTTGGAAAATCTTTTCAAATATCCTTTTGCAAATAGTCAAAGGTATATGAATAAGATTGCAAGAAGCATTTTCAAGATTTGAAAATTCCTCCCTGTTTCAAATGCTTTTCCTTTGACTAAATAAAAACTCCCCCTGAATGAAATTCTCCTCTTAGCTTTCAAGAGGGTTTGTGAAATAGATATCAATTTGAAATTTTATACCAATTGGAATTTTTGCGTATCAATGTGAAGTTTTAAAGATACCCAATTGAAATTTTACTCCCACAAATCAAGTGAAACATAGATACCAATTGATACTACATTGAGAATACATCAATTTCAAAAAATACCAATTAAATCTTCATTTCGAAAATTTTTGGAATGGTGGTGCGGTCCTATGGTCCTTTTGCTTTGGGCTTAATATTTTCTCCCCCTTTGGCATTAATCACCAAAAACGGAGAACTTTGGAGCCCTTTTATATTTTCTCCTACTTTGGAGTGTAACATTACCTCCCAAATGGTAAAATAAATATAAGTGAAGATTATACCATTGAGAGTTTGTGGAGTAGCGGCAAAGTTTAAGTGATACCGTCAGAGTGTTGAGTGGAAGCCTTGTCTTTGCCGTATCCTCCAATTCCCTTTCAATCTAGGTCTAAGTATAGAAATATACTTGATAACACATTAGTCTTGGCATAAGAAGAATAAGAAATATGCAATTGTACTAAATGAAAGAGATATGATCAAAAAGATGTGTCAATTAAGCTTTATCATAGTTCTATAATATAGGTTGCTCCCCCTGAGTATGTGCCTTGAGAGGAATACATATTTTGGCCTTAAATGCCAAATACACATAATGAGGTAAATGAGAACATATCTATATCATAGAAAGTGAGAAGTGCAATGTGTCATAATACAAATATGATGCTCATGACAGACTATGCACTTACGAAAGCATGTTATAAATATTTGATGCATTTACCCTTGAGGTTTCAAAGAAACTTAAGGAACCTCCACCTTTGGAACAAAGGTAGCTTATCCTCATTACAAGGTAAGCTTTAAGTTCTTTGACAAGAATATTACTTCATCCAGTTTTAACAGAAATGCATCAAAGTAGGAGTGAAATTTTTGAGAAGTTGAACTAGGTATGAAGCAGGGTTATGCATAGATCGACATGCTTTTTCTTTCTCTTGTATCTTAAAGGTATGTAATATATGTACAAGAGGGAATATAGGTACAAGTGTAAATGATAGGAAGTAGTTTACCCTTTTGTACCTTCACATAGAGACACTCTCTTCATTGTGCTCGTCCTTAGTATTGGTTACTTAAATCCTAAGCTCAAGATAATATACAAAATTATTTTGCACAAGAGAGAATTCTACTACTAGTGACCCCTTTCTTTAAACAAATCGTTATTGACATATATCAAGTAGATCACAAGTATAATAATGAAGATTGCACAAATCATATGCACAAACTTGAGTGTCAGTTTCAACATAATCAAGATATAGAAATTGGCTCCCCCTAAAGATGTGCATCAAGTATTTGAATGACTTGGTTAGATACATTCTCTTTTAGAGACAAATAGGGGGAAGCATTGTACATCTTGATTAAGGCATATAAAATTTGTAATAATCAGCTTATGCCTTGTATTCTCAAAATGAAAAAGGTTTAGAATACTTACAACCACACCATTGATTAATTTGACTATCTTACTGTCTAAGTAAGTGTTGTTGTTTTTGACATCTTCCTTTTCATTTGAGTGTCCTCCCTTTAGAGTTGTCCATTTTTTCTTTTAAGTTTATTGAAAATACTTGAAAAAGAGATATTAGCAGCACAAAGGAGTATATGACAAATGATGATTTCTTTAGATAAGAGATACAAACAAATCATATCCAAAAGTCACACAGACATGAAGTAAACACCTTAACATTAGTGCATAGCGACAGAAAAGAGGTATATGCACCTTTTGACACTTATAATCAAATCAAAGGAAATTTACTTCTTCATATTGATGTTTTCTTCACACAGAATTGATAACCATAACTTGGAATCATATCAATATGAGCACAGATATGGCAAAGGCATGAGTTAGATTCTAATGGACTGGTGCACATATGAAAGCAAGATTGTATGCACTTTTAGCCATTTTAAGTTAAATAATGAATCTAATCTTCACATATGGCAAAGGCATCGGTTGGGGTGATATTTATAGCCCCCAACCACTCAAATAGCCGTTGGACAGAAAGAACCAGGTTTCTGTCGACGGGCGCACCGGACATGCCCTATTTCTTGTCCGGTGTGCCGACACGTTACCCAGTCGTTAGGGTTCTGAGCAGTTGACGTTGGAGATGCTTGTCTTCTTGTGGCACCGGACAGTCCGGTGCCACACTGGACAGTCCGGTGCGTTCTGACTTCTGCGCTCTAACTTCTGACTTGGCAATGTTCCGCACTGTTGCGTTCGTAGAGTCGACCGTTGGCGCAGAGAGCCGTTGCTCTGCTGGCTCACCGGACAGTCCGGTGGTACACCGGACAGTTCGGTGAATTATAGCGGAGCGCGCCTCCATTTTCCTGAGAGTGGCTGATTCATATTTGTACGGTCATGGTGTGCACACCGGACGGTCCGGTGCGCCATTCTTCAGCACACTCAAGCCCTTTTGCTCCTTTAAAATTGTGTCCCTAACTTGATGCTTTTATTGGTTTGTGTTGAACCTTATGCACCTGTAATACATGAATTCTAGACAAACTAGTTAGTCCATAGGTTTGCGTTGGTCGTCAACCACCAAAATTAATTATAGGAAATGGTTAGCCCAATTTCCCTTTCAGTTACAAAAAGCTCCACTTTGCCACTTCAAGCACCATATCATCATCTGTTTCGCTTGGCCGGGACACATAGAATCAGTTATAGATATCTTTAGAAAGGTGGTACGATGGTGAGGAGCTTCTATGGTGGAGTTGTAGGTTTTGGCTATTTGGTCTTAGAAGGTCAATCCCTTCTTACCATTGCCATCTATTGGATCCAATGAGTGCAGTAGTTATGCATGGATCTAAAAATATGTAAACTCAAATACTATTATAGACCTAAAAAATATGTGAATTTTGAAAAAAATGTGCACTTACCACCTTTTATCCTCCATCCTTGTCTACTTCCCTCGCCATTGAAATTGAGAAGCACCAGAATAAGCAGAGTAGTTCGAAGCAGCATTGTTGTCATCGGTTGGGAGCATTATCATGCTTGTAGGAGGACGAAATGGAAGACAGACACCATATGGAGGAGCATTGTATGGGGAAGAGCACCAAACGATGAGGAAACAAAGAAGGAGCACCATATGGTGGATAACCATATGATCCACATGGAGGGACACCACATGGATATCCATACACATATGTAGGAGGGTGTGGATAAGTGAATGGTGGAGGAGAAGGAATGTTAGTGGTAGTAGGAGGACGAGCATCGATGGTAGGATCTTCATTGGGAGGAGGAGGAGAAGCCATGGAAGGTCAGTAGGGATATAGAAGATGATAATAGGGGTATGGATTGTAGAGTGAGGGAACATGGACAAACAAAAATATTCTCCTGACGATGATGTGCAAAATAAAGTCTATCGAAGGAGACATCCACACCAATAGGAGTGTTAGGATGTTGTGTAGATTGGTCGTTGTCAAGGTAGTGAAGGTTTGAAAGTTTGGACTCCACCTAGGATCCATTTTAAAATAGAGAGTGAGAGGCTACAATGTAAAGGGAGATGTGTGAAATGTAGAGTAAGGACTATGAAAGAACCCAAAGAACCCCTCTATTTATATGCCAGATTCTAGGATTTTGTTTTGATTTTGTTTTGTATTTTTTGGACTACAAACGGTTCAAAATGACATGGAGCAATCAGAACGCGCCACATGGCTAAAGATGGTTGATATCGACCCATTTACCATCCAATGCACATGAAAGTATCATCGATCGATACTTACCAGTCTGGCTCAAACACAATCACTACCAATTGGAACAACTGATAGACAGGGACACCGACGGTCGACTGAACCGGCCGATGGCTTGTCCACATCATCGATATGTATCCAATTGGACCAACCTGGTGACACATTTAGCAGCGCTCCTACCATAGCTTTTAAGATGAAATAAAAAATATTCTTCCAAATAGTTTACTTTTACATACAACTATGTTTTTAAAAACATGAATAAAAACAACACTTGGCATAAATAGGTTTTGTAAGAGCGTATCCAACGATACCAAAAGGCAAAGTTTAAAACCTTGTTTTGGCCTTGGTCCATAAAAACCCACCTCTAATAATACTTCATTCACGTTGAGCAAAATTGTTCAAAGTGTTAGAAAGGAAACTATGTTGTAAATGCCTTGTGCCTCATGTAACTACAAACCATGAGCTTGCCTTGTATTGCTAGAACTCTTACTAGGACTCTAAGTATAGATATTCAAGTTTGTATCTTGGTCAAATAACCTAGTTTTAATCTAATGAAACTTTGTAGCTGCCATGCATTTAAATTTATACGATCAACCTCAATGAAGGATACTATGCTTTGAGCAAACCTTTCATGGTATCTAGAGCCAGCTCTTCTGAAGACATCTAGTGATAAAGAGAGAAAAATGGCGGCAACCTCATCATCGTCATCGTTGGCATTGTTCCTTGGCCCCGTAGTCAGCGAGAAATACCTAGAACAACTGGATCTTGTGCAATGCACAATTCCTCCCTACTGCTCTTGGCGCGTAGCTCATGAAGTACCTAAATGAGAAGACCATCATACCATCACCTAAGATCATTATCACAAAAAGGAAAAGAAGATGCCTAATACAAAGTATGTAACCTAGATGGCACAAGATCAACTAGTCCTATCGTACATCCTCAACTATATGTCACCATTACGATTTAGGTACGGACAAGCATAATGCTACATGTTCATTGTGTCATAGATAGTCTAATGCAAAGCCATATATTAATTCTGATGGAGTAGAACCACAGCGAGGTGAGAAAAATATGTTGTTGTTTTACATAGTAAACACCTAATAAGCTAAAATTTAGAACTATATGACAAGTCTCACCATTGTATGAGCTATCATTGCCATGCAAACTATCATATTTTTTTGTTGTATGCACAAATTAATGTATTGTGAGGTACTACACGACATCTAAAAGGACAACTCACTAAAAGTTATCTCATGGTCACGTGAAACTACATGGTGGTGTTAGACTTCTAGCGGATGGCTCCAATACATGAAAGGTAAGTGTGTTTTGTTGGAGAGTCGACCAGAATGGAGCGGTTTTATTCCAGTTTTTATAATGGAGTCATTCTATTATGTGTTTGGTAGACAGAATAGAACCGCTCTATTTTTTGTTTGGTTGAAGAGTAGAATAGAGCGGAGCCATTCCGTTCTTTGTTTGGTTAAAAAGTCATATGCGTGTAGAGGGAGAACACTCAAGTCCGGGAGAGCGCTCATATCCGGTCGTTTTTTTTAGCGGGAGCATTCCAACTATTTATGATAAATTATCATATGGAGACTCCAGGATCCGCTCCGCTCCTTTTTTGTTTGAAACCAAACATCAAGAAAAAGGAATGGAGCCACCCCATTATCCTCAACTACTCAACCAAACACATCCTAAAAAAGCGATATTTATAGGGGAAAAACTATAGATCCATTAGAGAGGAGGCAAGAACATTTCGAAGTTAAATCTACAAGAGATCAAGCAATTAGATGAATATTCATAAAAGTGGTTTTATGATCAAAAGAGTTCACCAACATGAGAAATGAATCATTCTTAGGCATCGGGCCTCATTTTAAATTACGTATTCATAAGACACTAATAGAAAAAACATAAAAAGAGTGACAATAGCTCTAAGCTAAAGTTAAAATTGATATCAATAGATAAATTTAAAATGTGTGGATATGAAATAAATTAATCAATTAAATAAAACTATTGATAAAAGTAATACTAAAATAAAAATCTGAAAATTGCTTAAGGCAACCTTATTTGACAACAATTTTGATGCTCGGATTGAACAAGAGAAATTGCATGAGCGGGAGCTCTAACTATATAGAGAGAAGTCAGTCGAAAGAAACTTGAAGATCCGTAAACGAAAATTTTGTGAGATAATAAGATCGATAATATATATGGTGTTTATTTTTATGTAATCGTTGGGTACTAACATTTTATCGAATATTTTATATATCATCGTAACGTACGGGCATTATACCTCCCTACCCTCTAGGGACTAAAGTATTCAGAACACATTAAATAAATCATAATAGAATTTAGTCCTGTCATGCCATTGTACAACTGAAATAAAAGAAGGACAAAAAGTAGAATTAATATAATTTAGTCACTCCTTGATGGAATAGAGACAAAAAGTTTAGTCTTTTTTAGCCCCACCATTTGACAATTTATGAACTAAATGAAATTAAAATAGAGGGTCTTTAGTCTCTCAAACCAAACAGGCCTTAAAATTCCTGACAGATTGCAAGTTTGCAACATATTAGCATTTGACAATTTGGCATGACAAATTTTCGGAGTTCACAGGGACGATATGTAATGGATTAGGCTATCTATGGGCAAACTAGTAGCAGCAGATGCAAGTATCTTGAGATGGTAAGCCCTCCCCCTCATCTGAGCTGCGTCTTCCCCGGTCATCAGTTTGGTCACCGCCATGGCGACCCTGCCCCTCTCAATCTCTTCCCCAACCTCAAGCCCAACACCCCACTCATGCGTGACATATCTCGCATTCACCATCTGGTCCGCGAAGCACGGCTGCACAAGCATGGGCACGCCTTCGCAAACGCTCTCCAACGTGGAGTTCCATCCGCAGTGCGTCCAGAACGCAGCAGTGGCGGCGTGCGCCAAGACCTCTCTCTGTGGCGCCCACGAGACGATCTTCCCTCTGTTCCGTACCTCCTCGCTGAACCCATCTGGCAGCGGCGGAACCTCCGGCACGCCGCCGACCAAGCCCGGCCGGACAACCCAGAGGAACGACACCCCGCTGCGGGCCAGCCCCCACGCCATCTCCACGAATGCGCCGCGGTCGACGCAGGCCACGCTTCCCAAGCTCACGTACAGCACGGAGCGCGGCGGGTGGTCGTCCAGCCAAGCCAGGCAGCCGCGGTCGGGCGCGTGCAGGCTCTGCTCCGCCGGTGCCTGGGACAGCAAGTGCAGTGGCCCCACCGCGAACGCCGGACGGGACAGCTCGCGCTGGATCTTGGCCAGCTCCGACGCCTCCATCCTCTCGAACGTGTTGATGACGACGCCGGACGCCGAGGCCCGGACGGCGTCGGCGACGCGGGCGATGAAGCCGCACAGCGCGTCCGTGTCGCTGCCGTCGACGCGGATCAGGTCCCGCGCTCGGAGCCGCTCGAGATCCGGCACCGGCTCGTCCAGCCTCTCCTCTGCAACTAGCTAATCAGCAGTGACATGCAGTGCCTGTGCCGTGCGTTGCAAGATCTATCAGACACGATCCATCCAGTGCGAGTTCGGTCTTTCTTTACTTGCCTTTGACGGGAACGAAACCGGCGTCGCGCAGCCGTGGGTAGGCGAGCATGCTGCTGAACGTGGCGGCGCTGTCTGTCCGCAGCACGAGCGCCGGGACGCCCAGCCGGTGTGCCGCGCGCAGCGCCGAGTAGCACTGCCCGTCGACCACCGCGCACGCGACGTCCTGGCCACCACGGAGCAGCGACGCGAGGGCCTCCCGGAAGGGCGCCTCGCAGGCGGCGTTCAGGGCCAGGAGCTGCGTGACGATGTCGGTGCCGAGGGACGTGACCTCGTCGGGGAACGACGACTCGTGGATGGGGACGAAGGTGAGCTCCGGGTGGCGCGTGGCGTCGGGGGCGTTGAAGCCGGTGTGGAGGACCGTCACGGCGAGGCCCCGCGCATGGAGCAGCTCGGCGAGCTGGAGCATAGGACTGATGTGGCCCTGGAACGGCAACGGGAACAGCACGATCCTCCGGCAGCGATGCTCTTGTCCGGCCATCGCCCATCGGGACTTGCCGATAGAGCGAGGTTGTTGCAATGCAAGGTCAACAGATAGAGATGGAATTTGTAGGAATGTGTGTGCCTCGATGCACACACAATCCATGTGATTGGTTGTTGTACGGTGGTAGCCTGGTTCGTATGTAAGGAACCAGACTCTTTGTGCACAGGCTAGATTCGTGCATAGGCTTTTGTTTGTTTGTTTGCATTAGTGTATTCAGTACAGATATAGCTAATGTTTGGTTGTCTGCGTCAGAATGAGGAGTGCATAAATAAATCTTCAAATATTATACATCATGAGTGATTTAATTTTGTTCATAAAAATTTTAGAAACATAGATATAAAATCGGTTTGATGATTAAATCTTTTAATTAGAAGATATAATGAAAAAACAAATTTAAAATGTTTCTCGTAATCCGTGCAGCTGCATGCACAGGTCCTGCACGCGTAGGTACTGTTAGAAAAAGAAGGGACTGCATGCAGGATTTTCATTTGATGGACTCAATCAAGGGGGAGTGTTAAGGATAAAATGATTTCGTCCACGTCAGCAATCCGGAGGAAGAAACACACTTAATATCAAAGGTGGAGATTAACAAGATCGACGGTCATTAGTTAATAGGATTAGTGTTAATAATATTCCTTTATGTAAAGACGGTTTCCTCGTCGTAGGAGAGAGGGAAAAGGTGCCTGTTCGGAAACAGGATTTACATAAAGGAATATTATTAACACTAATCCTATTAACTAATGACCGTCGATCTTGTTAATCTCCACCTTTGATATTAAGTGTGTTTCTTCCTCCGGATTGCTGACGTGGACGAAATCATTTTATCCTTAACACTCCCCCTTGATTGAGTCCATCAAATGAAAATCCTGCATTTTAAAATTTCTACTATACCTCATATCACCTTACAAAAACCCTGTGGGAAAATTAAGAGTGATATGGTATACGCTTGTATTAATATTGTCTCATTAAAAACTTTATATGATAAAAACTCTTTGTGAGAGAAAAACCACATAAAGAAAAGAGTGCAATATGATGTGAACTTGTTATGTATCAGTGAGAGTTACTCCTCCTGAATTTTGCAGGTCTCTAAGTCTTCTCATACCTATACCTTCAACATATTTTGAAAATGTGGAGTAAGGTAGGGACTTAGTGAATAAATCTGCGAGATTGTCGCATGATTTAGTCTGCAAAATATTTATTTCTCCATCCTTTTGTAATTCATGAGGGAAAAATAATTTTGGAGCTATATGCTTAGTGATATTGCTCTTAATATAACCAGTTTCCATCTGAATAACACAAGCTGCATTATCTTCATAGATAATGGTAGGTGATTCTATTGAACCTATACCACAAGATTGTAGTATATGATTAATCATTCTACGAAGCCATACACATTCTTTGGAAGCTTCATATAAAGCAATTATTTCAGAATGATTTGTGGAAGTGGCTACCAAAGTTTGTTTGGTTGATTTCCAAGAGATAGCTGTTCCACCATATAAATAAACAAAGCCTGTTTGAGATCTGGCATTGTGAGGATCTGAAAGATAGCCAGCATCTGTATATCCAATTAAAGTCGAGTCTTGGCCTCTTGCGTAAAAAAGACCAAAATCTCTTGTACCATTGAGATATCTAAGGATATGTTTTACTCCTGCCCAATGACGTTTAGTAGGAGCAGCGCTGTATCTTGCAAGTAGATTCACTGCAAATGCAATGTCCGGCCGGGTACTATTTGCTAAATACATAAGCGCACCAATTGCACTTAGATATGGGTAATTTGAACCCAAAATCTCTTCTTTCTCCTCTCTAGGTCGGAATGGGTCTTTCTCCATGTCAAGAGATCTCACAACCATAGGAGTTTTGGAGGGATATGAATTATCCATATTAAATTTCTCCAATATTTTTTGGACATAGGCTTCTTGATATACGAATATGCCAGAGGGCAAATGCTCAAGTTGTAAACCCAAGCAAAATTTGGTTTTACCCAAATCTTTCATTTCAAATTCCGTCTTTAGATGATGACGTGCTTCATTTATATCAATATCACTTCCAATGATGTTAAGGTCATCAACATATACTGATATGATGCAAAAACCTGATGTGGATTTCTTAATGAAAACACATGGACAATCATCATTATTAGTGTATCCCTTTTTAGAAAGGAAAATACTTAAGCGTTTGTACCACATACGCCCTGATTGTTTTAAGCCATACAATGACTTTTGCAATTTTACACAATACATGTTACGATTTGCCTTTGGATCCGGTACATTTATTCCATCCGGAACCTTCATGTATATATCTGAATCTAATGACCCATATAGGTATGCGGTCACGACGTCCATCAACTGCATAGATAGACGATTTTGTACTGCCAGAGATATTAAATATCGGAAAGTGATGCCACTCATCACTGGGGAATAGGTTTCTGTATAATCTATTCCAGGTTTTTGAGAAAAACCTTGTGCTACTAGCCTTGCTTTGTATCTCACCACTTCATTTTTCTCATTTCGTTTTCGAATGAAGACCCATTTGTATCCAACAGGGAAGACACCACGAGGTGTTGACATGACTTCCGAGAATACTTTTCTTTTATAAAGCGAGGCAATTTCTGTTTGTATTGCTTCTTTCCACTGATTCCAGTCCGAGCGCTTTTTGCACTCAACCATGGATTTAGGATCTGGATCATTTATAATATCAGCAATTTGTTCAGAAAAATATATGTCGACAATAGTAGACTTTCTATCATATGATTTTCCAGTTTCGATGTAGTTTGTGGCAAGTTCATTTATTTTCAAAGATTCATCAAGATTTCCCTTATCAATGATCCTTGTGTTTTCCGATGGCCCTTGTTCATTAATATGTGCACTTGAAAAGGGCTGTGGATTTATTCCACTTTTACTAATTTTAGATTGACGTGCATTTACTATCTTTCTCTGTTTTTCAACAGATTGATTTTGCTTTGTAGCCATGTCTCTCCCCCTCTTGCCTGTATTAGGGGTTGAGGTGGTTTTCTTTGGTACCTCCACTCGGGCAGTAGCATTCCTTGCAGGAATTAAAGATTTAATAACTCCTTTATAATCAGTAAATGCATCTGGCAGTTGATTTGCAAAATTTTGCAAACCAATTATCTTTTGAACTTGAAGTTCAGTTTCATTTGTACGTGGATCTGAGGAAGAGATTCTATTTGTATCCCAATTTATTTCGCGGCATTCTTTTTGGTACACTAATTCTCCCCCTAATGCCGGGAAATGTTCCTCATTAAATATTGAATCAGCAAACCGGGCTGTAAATAGATCCCCTGTTAGAGGTTCTAAGTATTTAATAATCGACGGAGATTGATAACCCACATAGATCCCTATTTTTCTGTGGGGGCCCATAGCGGTTTGCTGTGGTGGTGAGATCGGTATGTATACAGCACAACCGAATTTACGCAGGTGGGAAATTCTTGGTGGATCACCTCGTACTAATTGTATGGGAGAATAATCATGATATGCAGTTGGTCGTAGTTGGATTAAGTCAGCAGCGTGTAAAACCGCATGACCCCAACATGACGAAGGCAAAGAGCAATTTATCAGTAATGGACGAGCAATTAGTTTGATTCTCTTAATCAATGATTCAGCCAAACCATTTTGAGTATGGACATATGGAATGGAATGTTGTACGTCAATTCCCAAAGCCATGCAATAATCATTGAAAGCATGGGAGGAAAATTCAGCTGCATTATCCAATCGAATTGATTTAATCCTATGTTCAGGGTGATTTGCTTTGAGTCTAATGATTTGAGACATTATTTTAGCAAATGCATGGTTTCGTGTGGATAATAAGCACACATGTGACCATCTTGTAGATGCGTCAATCAAAACCATAAAGTATCTGAATGGTCCTGAACTAGGTTCGATTGGTCCACAAATATCACCTTGAATTCTTTCAAGGAATTGAAGTGGTTCGGTTCTGATTTTAAGATTTGATGGCCTCAAAATTAATTTCCCAGTAGCGCAGGCAGTGCATACATAATCCGAAGATTGGGGAAATTTTGCTTCGTTTAAATCATGACCGATAGAATTGCTTATAATCTTTCTCATCATCCCTATGCCAGGATGCCCAAGTCGATCATGCCAAATTTTGAAGGCATCGACATTTTGAAAGATTACTTTATATGTAATATGTTTTATAGGTTTGATGTATGTATAATACAATCCAGAATCTAGAGATGGAATTTTTTCGCATATTTGTTTGCCATATCCAGTTAGTTTGGTAAGTATAAGAAATTCTTCTTTATTTTCGGCATGTGTTTCCACATGAATACCATTCTTACGGATATCTTTATAACTCAACAAGGTACGCGTTGAATCGGGGTACAATAATGCATCCTCGATTATAATCTGCGTGCCCATTGGTAGAGTGATAATGGCTCGTCCAGAACCAACTATCAAAGCATCTCTACCGGCTATTGTTAAAACATTTCCTTCTTTTCTTTTGATAGTTTGAAAATATTTTATTTCTGTGAGTATAGTGTTTGTGGTGCAACTATCCACAAGACATAATTCCTCTTCTGTTGGATTGTCTTCGGTTGACATCTATATAAAGAACAAGAATTTTGAATATAATTCTTTATTCATTTCATATACTAAATATACATACATGTATATAAAATATTACATGCAACAAAGTGTAACAATACAATACTTATATGTTCTTACAATAAATATACTATACTAAAAACATCTTAGTTATTACAACACAAATGTTTA
This sequence comes from Zea mays, assembly GCF_902167145.1. Taxonomy (NCBI): domain Eukaryota; kingdom Viridiplantae; phylum Streptophyta; class Magnoliopsida; order Poales; family Poaceae; genus Zea; species Zea mays. The sequence continues at coordinate 24,150,319 of NC_050102.1, read as the reverse complement.
CACAAACTGGGCATGAGATCTTATTAGATATGTGATCTAAAAGTCTCAAATCATGTCGTTGACATTGTAATCAACGATCATGTCGTCGAGAAGATTTTCTGGCTGAGTAGGAACATTGTTGGTCGGTGACTCCTTAGGAATCTCAAGCGAGCAACCATCCTGCTTATTTTCCTCATTTGCCTGATTGAAGTGTGCTTCATATCGTGTCTTCTTGTTCTTGCTCTCTTTGGAATATTTCATATAAAGATCAACCAAGTGCTTTGGTGTACGACAAGTAGCCGCAAAGTGAGTATTACAACCACACTTGTAACAATGTTTTGGCTTATTTCCATGGGATTGTTTATCTCCACGGACTTTCTTGTGTACATGTTGTTTATGGTTTTTGTGAAAAACACGATTACGATGTTGACCACTAGTTGAGTTCTTTTGATTTCCAGGTGGAAATGCAAAAGTCTTTTTATGTCTTGAAGCTTTATTCTGAACATTATGGACTTCAGGCAGAGGGGTTGCACCAATCGGGCGCATATGATGGTTCTTTAATAGAAGTTCATCATTTCTTTCTGCCTGATCTAATGAGTGAATAAGCTTGGCATAAACTATGTGGTTTTCCTTGCGATATTGGTTACAAAGAACTCTGTCCGCAGGATGCATCGTATTTAGTGTTTTGCGAATTTTCTCCTCATCAGATGGTTCTTTTTCACAAAAACGTAGTTTAGTGCATATGTTATGAACTGCATGATTGTATTCACCGATAGATTTAAAATCTTGTAAGCGCAGGTGATTCCATTCATGTTCAGCTGTTGGAAGTACCAATTCCTTTTGGTGTTCATAACGTTCTTTAAGTGCATTCCATAATGTTTGAGGGTTTTCCTCTAACAGATATTCTCTTTTAAGATCTGGATGTATGGATTGCCTTAAGAGTAATAATGCAGTAAACTTGGTTTTATCATCAATAGGTTCCTCATTTAGTTGAGGTGCAGAGATTGCATTTAGAATTCCTTTGGAGGCAAGAACAATTTTGATATCTGTTGCCCATGCGGGATAATTAGTTCCATCATGTGCAAGTTCTTCATAGCCCGGAGGTTGAGTTTGTGTTTGCATTTTCCGTTCTTCTTTCCCTGTTCGTCTGTTCTTCTTCTGGCGAGAGCGGGTGGCGAGAGCGGGTGCTGATAACGTGTTAGAAAAAGAAGGGACTGAAGCAAATGATGCGTAACTTTTTCATTCAATGATGGTGTGTATTTATACATAGTGAAACGACAGAAAACTTGTCCGTTCGCTAAAGACGGTTTCCTCGTCGTAGGAGAGAGGGAAAAGGTGCCTGTTCGGAAACAGGATTTACATAAAGGAATATTATTAACACTAATCCTATTAACTAATGACCGTCGATCTTGTTAATCTCCACCTTTGATATTAAGTGTGTTTCTTCCTCCGGATTGCTGACGTGGACGAAATCATTTTATCCTTAACAGGTACGCCCGTCACGAGCGTACGAGCTCAGCCTGGACGGGACCATCGTTTTGCATCTGTAGAACTTGCATTCACCCGTACGAAAACCAAACAAGTGCTACTTTAATACTCCGCGGATGCAAGTGCACCCACACATCCGAGAACCAATCACGCGGAATGTGGCCATGTGACGTAACCGAGAGAAGAAACTCATCTGGTAGCTACAACTACAGCTACAAGCCTACAAGCACACTGCACACAGTCCTGGGCTCCTGGCCCTAGCCCCTAGGCCATGACTCATGAGTCATGAGGGCCGATGGCGTGCCCAACGCAGCGATTCATGCATGCAGCTGGTGGCCTCGTCGGACCAGGACCACATAAGGTTGGATGTCACTTAGAAAAACGATGATGACTTGTAAGATTACAATAGTTCATATGGAAAAAAAAATTCTCTGCACATCGGATACAAACTCAAGCCCCGTTTAGGGTCCATTTGGTTACATTTAGTTATTACTGTAGATTCTAAATACATTTACATAAAGTACAAAGACTAAAATACTCCTCTCCTTATTTCCTGTGTATGATGTCGGTTCTCTAGGTAAGGGTAATTAGAGTAAATATTGCCCTTTATTTTCTTTTAGCATCCATATGAGGGACTAGATACTAAAGTCAATTAATTCCTACTTTAGTCCTTCTGTTTGACAAAAAAAACTAAATGAGACTAAAAACCGTGGACTAAAAATTAGTCTCGTTAACCAAACGGAAACTTGGTTTGAGGAGTTAAAGATTAATCCATTTATTATAGTCTCACTAGGTATATGCTTGTGCGTTGCCACGAGGCGAGGGAGTGGGTGGAGCAAGGGGATGTGGGTTCGAGTGTTCGCTTTGTACTATTTTTTGCACGATGTGGTAGCGCGTAGGGTGAAGCCGTGGTATCACCAGATGCCCACATTAGGTTCTTAATAGATTAGTATAGATATAGATTTAATCTCTAAATTGTCAAACGGTGGTACTAAAATAGGGACTAAACTATTTTTGTTCCTAGTCCCTCGAAGAGTGACTAAAAGAGACTAAACCATATTAATCTCACACGTTTTGAATACTTTTAGTCACCGAAACTAAACAGGTACAAACTAAAATTTAGCCTCTAACTAAACTTTAGTCTCCGAAAAGAACCAAACATGCCCGCATCTCATTGTAGCCCTAGCCCCTCACGTTCGTGACCTGCAACTCTGCAAGCACAAAACTAGAACAATCACTACTGAAATTCGGCTCTTTGTCGAGTGCCAAATATTTTGCCGAGTGTTTTTTTTCGGGCACCAAGCAAAAAACCTTCAGTAAAAGAAAACACTCGGCAACTCTTTGCCGAGTGCTTTTTTTAACACTCGGCAAAGAACTTCTTTGCCGGATGCTTTTTTCAACATTAGGCAAAGACAATTTAAAAAACACATTTTAAAGAAGTAAATTAATTCAAATGAAAAAAATTTCAACTATAAATTTGTATAACTCATCATGATGTACAATTTATATTGTGAACATTTCTTCATGTGACAAAATAAAAATATTTTTTTTCATAAAACCTATATCTCTCGTAGTTTAGATTTGTACATATTGTTAAAACCATCATGTGAGATGAATAAATGACCAAACAACCAAAATAAACTTTGTATATCTTCAGAAGTTATAGAATTTTGTAGTTGGCAACTTTTTCATTTGAAGTCATCTTGTCAACTAAAACTACATCTAAATTTAAAAATTTAAAAATTTAAATTTTGAAAACGACTTCGAAAGAAAAAAACCACCAACATGAAAGTTGTAGGTATTGAAGAGTTATAAAACTTTATAGTTGACAATGTTTTGGTTTGAAATCATCTTGTCATGCAAAACTATGTTTGAATTTTAAAATTTGAAAATTTTAAACTACCTCGGATGGAAAAACCACCAAAATAAAAGTTGTAGGTCTTGAAATGTAATGAAACTTTGAAATGTAATTTTTTGATTTGAAATCATCTTATCATTGAAAAATTCGTGTGAAGTTTTCAAATTTGAAAATCAAATTTTGTAAACGACCTCGGATATAGAAACTATCAAAATAGAACTTGTAGATCTTGAAAAGTTATGCAACTTTATAGTTGGTCACATTTTCAAATGAATTCATTTAGTGTCTCAAATAATTAAATTACTCTCGGTTTGTTATAGTACATGAGGAATGAAAACGTAGTATAGACATAGTTGATGTAGTATAGTACTGGTAGAGGAGGGTATGCGCGAGAGAGAGGTTGCGAGTTCGAACAGTTGTTCATATAATTTAAAAAAATGTTTTGCTATTTTTTTGGGGTTTTTGCGATTCTTAATTTGCCGAGTGTTTTTATTTACCGAGTGCTTTTCGACACTCGACAAAGTCTTTGCCGAGTGTCCAAAAAAAGTACTCGGCAAAGAACCCCTTGCCGATAAAATGTTTGCCGAGTATTATTTGCCGAGTGTAAAATAGTCTTTGTCGGAGAGTGAATCTCCGGCCGGGTGGTGGAGTGCACCCGCCCTGAGTCCTGAAATGAGGACGGGCTTAAGCGTTTCGCTTGATTGTTGGAGTGAAGGGGAAGAACACAAGAACACACAAGGGTTTAGAGTGGTTCGGGCCGCCGGAGCGTAATACCCTACTCCACTATGAGATGTATTGCTTGAGAGCTTCTATGAGCTAGCGGGTCTAAGATTGCATGTGTGTGTGTGTAACGTCGCATGCCTCCCCTTTTATAGCTGAAGGGGGCATGCACAAAGGGACTAGGCCCCGACATGTGGGCCCAGGGACATAAAGAATATAGTGCTTGATATCTGTTGTCGAGACAATCTTCTCTGCCCGAGATCTGCGTATCCCTGGCGTACCGAGGAGGCTTCTTGCGAAAGAGAAGATGAGTATAGCGTGCCGCTCAGCACAGGCGCACTGTTCACCAGCAGACCCAGCAGGTGTGCTGTCTGCTGGATGACCTTGACGCCGCCTGCCAGCGTATGGGACGGGTCGCGTTAAATGTTGAGGGGGCACGTCGCTTGTCAGCGCAGTGGCAGGCGGCGTGTCTTTTCCTTAATAAATGCAGGGGTAGCACGACTTCTCGTCAGGTTTGGCCCAGTAGCTTATGTCATGGGCCACAAGCAGCGGGCCTTCGCCTGTGCGGAAAGTGGAGAGCAAGGCCTGCACACGTGTCAGCACCGGACCCCTGCATACGCCAAGGTCCTTCTCGTTCCGAAACCCTGCCGGGGTTCGGACCTACCCGGGGGCTCCGGACCTGTATGTATATAGGGGCCCGGTGACCCTCTGTGGGGGTCCGGCCTTACTGAGGCATGGTGCCTTTCCTTGCCACGTGGCGCCCTTTGGCCCGCCCATCCGGTGGAGTCAGGCACGGTCCTCTGCGCGGCTAGGAGACGTCGCATGGGTGCGATGCCTTTATGCTGTAGGAGAGGGTACCCCTGATTTAGGGTACCGACAGTGGCCCCCAGTCCCGCCTCAGGGGAGGATGCGAGCCTGCAGGTGGGACCAGAGTCTTACTAGTGGTTGGGTCGCTGCTTCCGTGCGCCTGTTGCTGCAATTACTGCCGGCCCGCTTATGGCCACGCCAACTGTCGTGCCTACTCCCACGGCTGGCTGACCCGTGACCGTCGTCCTTAACGGCACTGTTTGGCCATGCGCGGGGCTGCCTCGAGTCGCTGCACTGGTTCTGAAAAATTTACCTTTTCAGAATCCGTGACAATCCCGAGAAGACAAGGCATTGGCGCAGGCTGCGGTGCGGTTTCTTTGCACACGGTAACCGGCGCGCCGGTTACATGACGCGTGGGCCTGGGCCCCTGAGTTGGACCGCCAGTTGTGGCGGAGCTGAGGGGGCGCTCAGCCGTGGGGCGTTTGCACGCTTCTTGCGCCGCGGTTCGCGTCTTTGACCGTTGGATACAGCGAAGATGAAGGGGCGCTTAATCGTGGGGCGGTTGCATGCCCCTTGCGCGGCAGCTCACCTTCCTGACCGCTAGTTGCCCCGGAAATGGAGGGGCGCGTAACCGTGGGGCAGTCGCACGCTCCTCCTTTGGGTTGTTTTGCATGACATGCGGGGCCTGGCCCCCGTGTCATAAGGTGAGATCCTTGGTGCACGCCGGGGGAGACTTCACCCGTGACGCTTCAGGGGTGCGAGTGGAGGGGATCTGCCTTTAAAAAGGGGTCGATCCCTCGGACAGTAGACATGCCTCGCTCTTCTTGCGACCATCGCGCCCTTCCGCCTTCCGGGCCTCCAAATGGGGTGCGCCGGTGTTCTCTAGAGGGATCCACGTCAAGGCTGTCTCTCCCGACGACGTCACCGTCGGAGAGCGTGCGCTCGTGGTGGTGTCGCCGATCCTGCCTTCTTCCCGCTGCCGTTGGAGGGGTGCAACCCCATGGGGGTTGGCATCCTTTCGCCGTCATTCGGCTTCAAGGATTTTCATCACGCAGCCCGGCTGCAGTCCCCCGCCGGTGGCCACCCAGGAGGATGACCACCAGCCTTGTGGTGGGGAGAAGCAAGTCGGGCTGCAGCCTCTCTCCCACCCTCAGCTTCAAGGATGTTCATCATCCTTGCTGTGGTGGGAGGCAGGTTGAGCTGGGGCCCTACCCTCCATTTGGGTTGGTGACCCGCTTCTTTCTCCAGCATTCGGAGGAGAAGGGTGTTCACCAATCCTGCGGGGGGGGGGGGGGGGTCCTTGGCTATTCGGGGCCGACCGACGGTAGGCTGTCAGCTGCAGCGTGTCTGGCCCTTTGGGGCTGGATGGCTCTGGTGCCGCCTCTGACGCTGCCTCCTGCTGTCTGGTCGGGGTGTGGTTGCCCATCCACCGCACGGGCGACAGTCGTGTCGTGCGCGGGCTTGCCACATTCATGGCTTCCTCTGTCGGCCGGGCGCACTGGGGGACCGTACAACACATCGTACGCCGCGGCAGCGGCGACGGCATTCTTGGATGGTCTTGTCCTCACTCCTGTTGGTCGAAACAGGGGCGAGGACCCCTTCGTGCGTGCTGAGGCAGCCGCCGCCCACCGGTGCAGAGGTGGTCGCCGTCGCTGGTGAGGCTGCCTCTTGCAGGGGCGGTTGCCTCTGCTGGTGAGGGCATCAGAGCCATCTGCCGCTGGGTCCCCGACTCCTTGGCTTTAGTGGCCTCGTTGTCACCCCCCGTAGGAGGACAGGGGCGAGGACCTACCCGCTGCGGCGCACATGCTGGGATGATTGCCGCTGCTGGCGAGTCATCGGTGCAGAGGCGGTCGTCGCTGTCGGTGCTGATGCGGTTGCCTCTGCTGGTGGGCCGCTCGGGGCTTGTTATCCCGTGGCCCTTGCTGGTGTGGAGGTAGTTCATTCCTGCAGAAATGGAGCTAGGGTCCTGCTTGTAAGGGAATGTAATAACATCTGCTTGAGAGCAAAATGTAATAACATATGTACGCAGGATTTTAACCTGGGAAACCAAGTTGTGCGTCCGAACCCCCTAGATGGTGGCTTCAAGTACTAAGACACCTGCCGCAGGGCGGTGGAGTATGCAGGCTCACGGTACGGGACCAGACTGAGCGTCTACATGGCTTCCGGACCCCCCAGGAGTCAAGTGTCTGTTCTTCAGAGCCGGACCTCCAGGTTGTTGGGCCCACAGGACTTTAGTTTTAAATACTAGGACGCCCGCCACGGAGTTGTGGAGTGTGTAGGATTTTGGGTACGAAACCAGGCTAACCGGCCACACAGGCTCCGGACCATCCTATGGAACAGGCACCCGTTCTTGAGAGCACCTAGAGGGGGGGGTGAATAGGTGATCCTATAAAACTTGAAACTTAATGCCACAAAACTTGATTAGGAGTTAGCACAATAGAGCCAAGTGGCTAGAGAGGAGTTCTTGCAAGACACGATAACCACCAGAAGATCAACACAGATAGGCACAGTGGTTTATCCCGTGGTTCAGCCAAGTCCAACACTTTCCTACTCCACGTTGTGGCGTCCCAACGGACGAGGGTTGCAATCAACCCCTCTCAAGCGGTCCAAAGACCCACTTGAATACCACGGTGTTTTGCTTTACTTTACTATATCCCGCTTGCGAGGAATCTCCACAACTTGGAGCCTCTCGCCCTTACAATTTGATGTTCACAAAGAAGCACAGAAGTAAGGCTGGGATGAGCAACGCACACAAGACACAAAATCAGAGCACAACACGCACACAAGTCACAACTCGAGCTCACAACACAACCCAAAAGAGTTCTCTACTCAAAATGGAGCTCTAGTTGCTATCACAAAGAATCAAATGCGCGGAATTGGAGTCTTGGTGCTTAGGAATGCTTAGAGAATGCTTGGTGTATCCCTCCATGCGCCTAGGGGTCCCTTTTATAGCCCCAAGGCAGCTAGGAGCCGTTGAGAGCATTCCAGGAAGGCAATTCTTGCCTTCTGTCGCCTAGCGCACTGGACAGTCTGGTGCACCACCGGACACTGTCCGGTGCGGATTTCTTTCCTTCTTTGGCGAAGCAGACCGTTGGAGATTCAGAGCCGTTGGCGCACCGGACACAGTCCGGTGCACACCGGACAGTCCGGTGCCCCCTTCTGACCGTTGGCTCTGCCACGCGTCATGCGCGGATTACGCGGCCGACCGTTGGCCCGGCCGACTGTTGGCTCTCCGGACAGTCCGGTGATTTATAGCCGTACACCACCGTCGAAGTCCCGAGAGCAGCCAGTTGACGGACGCCAGCCTGGCGCACCGGACACTGTCCGGTGCACCACCGGACAGTCCGGTGCACCCAGACTGCGCAGAGTCTTGGCTGCTCAGCCAAGTCTTTTCCAAATTGGTCTTTTCCTGTTTCTAGCACTTAGACACAATACATTAGTCTCCAAAACAATGTACTAAGTCTTAGAAACATACCTTTACTCTTGATTTGCACTTCTTAAGTATTTGGCACAACTATTACTCAAAGCATTTGTGTGGAACACTTAATCACCAAAATCTTATAGAAATGTCCCAAGGGTACATTTCCCTTTCAATCTCCCCCTTTTTGGTGATTAATGCCAACACAACAAAAAACAACTAAAAGAAGTGCAACATCAATGCAAATGAAAACACAAATTTGTTTTGATTCAAATTTGGCATATTTGGATCATTCTTTGCCACCACTTGGTTTTTTTTGCAAATCAACCTCAATTTCCTATCTCTAAGTCAAACACACTTGTTGAGACATAAAGAGAGTTGTTCCAAGAGAAATTGATCAAAGATTTCAAAAACTCCCCCTTTTTCCCATAATCAACCATTCTCCCCACTAGAGGCCAACTTTCAACTTTTGACAACTTTTTGACAAACCAAAAGCTCTATTCTACTATTTTCAAAATTCTCAAGTGGTAGTTGATCCATTTGTTGCTTTGGCCTTATTTTCTCCCCCTTTAGCATCAAGCACCAAAACAGGATCAATCTTGGCCCTTGAACCCCATTGCCTCACAAAAATCTTCAACTAAGAGTAAAAAGGCAATAAGAGCATGAAGATGAACTTGGAGTTAGTTACTCTTTCATCGGAGTGCAGTGGAAGTCTTTCATGGTCCAAGTCCAACATCCCCTTTCAATCCACCTTTGAGACTAAATTAAGAACACTCAAGCACATGGTTAGTCTCAAAAGATCAAGTTGTAGCACAACTCCCCCTAAATATGTGCATCACTTGCAAATGGACTTATGAGGTCCGGGGAGTGCTTGTACAACTTGAGCACCATACATAAACAACAAAATGCATAAGGAACATGATCAAGGCATAAAACACATGTATGCTATAAATCAATCCAAGTTCCACGAATCTAAGACATTTAGCTCACTACGCAGCCTGCAAAAGGTCTTCTCATCTAGAGGCTTGGTAAAGATATCGGCTAGCTGGTTCTCGGTGCTAACATAAAACACTTCGATATCTCCCTTTTGCTGGTGGTCTCTCAAAAAGTGATGTCGAATGTCTATGTGCTTAGTGCGGCTGTGTTCAACAGGATTATCTACCATGGGGATAGCACTCTCATTATCACATAGGAGTGGGACTTTGCTCAGATTGTAGCCAAAGTCCCTGAGGGTTTGCCTCATCCAAAGTAGTTGCGCGCAACACTGTCCTGCGGCAACATACTCGGCCTCAGCGGTGGATAGGGCAACAGAAGTTTGTTTCTTAGAGCTCCACAACACCAGGGACCTTCCTAAGAATTGGCATGTCCCCGATGTACTCTTCCTATCGACCTTACATCCAGCATAGTCGGAGTCTGAATATCCAATCAAGTCAAAGGTAGAACCCTTTGGATACCAGATCCCGAAGCAAGGCGTAGTGACTAAATATCTAAGAATTCGCTTCACGGCCACTAAGTGACACTCCTTTGGATCGGATTGAAATCTAGCACACATGCATACACTAAGCATAATATCCGGTCTACTAGCACATAAATAAAGTAAAGACCCTATCATAGACCGGTATGCCTTTTGATCAACGGACTTACCTCCTTTGTTGAGGTCGACGTGTCCGTCGGTTCCCATTGGAGTCTTTGCGGGCTTGGCGTCCTTCATCCCAAACCTCTTTAGCAAGTCTTGTGTATACTTCGTTTGTGAGATGAAGGTGCCATCCTTGAGTTGTTTCACTTGGAACCCAAGGAAGTAGTTCAACTCGCCCATCATCGACATCTCGAATTTCTGAGTCATCACCCTGCTAAACTCTTCACAAGACTTTTGGTTAGTAGAACCAAATATTATGTCATCGACATAAATTTGGCACACAAATAAGTCACCATCACAAGTCTTAGTGAATAAAGTTGGATCGGCTTTCCCAACCTTGAAAGCATTAGCAATTAAAAAGTCTCTAAGGCATTCATACCATGCTCTTGGGGCTTGCTTAAGTCCATAGAGCGCCTTAGAGAGCTTACACACGTGGTCGGGGTACCGTTCGTCCTCAAAGCCCGGGGGTTGCTCTACGTACACCTCCTCCTTGATTGGCCCGTTGAGGAAAGCGCTCTTCACATCCATTTGGAACAATCTGAAAGAATGGTGAGCGGCATAGGCTAACAATATGCGAATTGACTCTAGCCTAGCCACAGGAGCAAAAGTCTCCTCAAAGTCCAAACCTGCGACTTGGGCATAACCTTTTGCCACAAGTCATGCCTTGTTCCTTGTCACCACCCCGTGCTCATCTTGTTTGTTGCGGAACACCCACTTGGTTCCCACAATGTTTTGCTCGGGACGAGGCACCAGTGTCCAAACTTCATTTCTTTTGAAGTTGTTGAGCTCTTCCTGCATGGCCAACACCTAGTCTGGATCTAGCAAGGCCTGTTCTACCCTGAAAGGCTCAATAGAAGAGACAAAAGAGTAATGCTCACAAAAATTAACTAATCTAGAGCGAGTAGTTACTCTCTTGCTAATATCACCCAAAATTTGGTCGACTGAATCATAGCTCGAACTTGAGTTGGAGGTGCCGGTTGTGCTTCTTCCTCCATTACATGATCATCTTGTGCTCCCCCTTGATCACACGCCTCCTCTTGATGAACCTGTTCATCGTCTTGAGTTGGGGGATGCACCATTGTTGAGGAAGAAGGTTGATCTTGCTCCTTTTGTTCCTGTGACCGCACTTCTCCAATCGCCATGGTGCGTATTGCGGCCGTTGGAATATCTTCTTCATCTATATCATCACGATCAACAACTTGCTCTCTTGGAGAGCCATTAGTCTCATCAAATACAACGTCGCTAGAGACTTCAACCAAACCCAATGATTTGTTGAAGACCCTATATGCCTTTGTATTTGAGTCATAACCTAACAAAAACCCTTCTACAGCTTTGGGAGCAAACTTAGAATTTCTACCTTTCTTTACTAGAATATAACATTTGCTCCCAAATACACGAAAGTAAGACACATTGGGTTTGTTACCGGTTAGAAGCTCATACGAAGTCTTCTTGAGGAGGCGATGAAGGTACACCCGGTTGATGGCGTGGCAAGCCGTGTTCACGGCTTCCGACCAAAACCGCTCGGGGGTCTTGAACTCTCCAAGCATCGTCCTTGCCATGTCAATGAGTGTCATGTTCTTCCTCTCTACCACACCGTTTTGCTGTGGTGTGTAGGGAGCGGAGAACTCGTGCTTGATCCCTTCCTCCTCAAGGTACTCTTCTACTTGAAGGTTCTTGAACTCCGACCCGTTGTCGCTCCTTATCTTCTTCACCTTAAGCTCAAACTCATTTTGAGCTCTCCTTAGGAAGCGCTTGAGGGTCCCTTGGGTTTCAGATTTATCCGGCAAAAAGAATACCCAAGTGAAGCGGGAAAAATCATCAACTATAACAAGACCATACTTACTTCCTCCTATGCTTAGATAGGTGACGAGTCCGAAGAGGTCCATATGAAGCAGCTCCAGGGGTCTTGATGTGGTCATCACGTTCTTGGTATGATGAGAGCTTCCCACCTGTTTACCTGCTTGACAAGCTGCACAAGGTCTATCTTTTTCGAAAGTAACATTTGTTAGACCTATCACGTGTTCTCCCTTTAGAAGCTTGTGAAGGTACTTCATCCCCACATGTGCTAAGCAGCGATGCCACAGCCAGCCCATGCTAGTCTTAGCAATTAAGCATGCATCTAGACCGGCCTCCTCTTTTGCAAAATCAACTAAGTAGAGTTTGTCGTCTAATACACCCTTAAAAGCTAATGAACCATCACTCCTTCTAAAGACAGACACATCTACATTTGTGAATAAGCAATTATATCCCATATTACAAAGCTGACTCACAGGCAATAAGTTATATCCAAGCGACTCAACTAAAAACACATTAGAAATAGAGTGCTCGGATGAAATAGCAATCTTTCCTAGTCCTTTGACCTTGCCTTGATTCTCGTCACCGAATATGATTGAGTCTTGGGAGTCTTTGTTCTTGACGTAGGAAGAGAACATCTTCGTCTCCCCCGTCATGTGGTTTGTGCATCCGCTGTCGATAATCCAGCTTGAGCCCCCGGATGCATAAACCTGCAAGGCAATTTAGGCTTGGGTCTTAGGTACCCAACTCTTGTTGGGTCCTACAAGGTTAGTGACAATATCCTTAGGGACCCAAATGCAAGTTTTATCTCCCTTGCATTTTGCCCCTAATTTCCTAGCAATCACCTTTCTATCCTTTCTACAAATTGCAAAGGCAGCATTGCAAGCATGATAAATTGTAGAAGGTCCATTGTTTACTTTCCTAGGAACATGAACAGCATTTCTTCTAGGCATAACATTTTTTCTAGTCAAATTTCTATTATGCATAATAGAAGAACTTGAGGCAATCATTGCATTTGAATTGTAAGCATTACAACTCCTATCATAATGAACATTTTCTAGAAAATTTCCTATCATGGTACATGAAGTCATGGTTCTTTTGACAACTATTAGTCATAGGGGCCTTCCCTTTCTCCTTGGCGGGAATGGGAGCCTTATGACTAGTTAAGTTCTTGGCTTCCCTCTTGAAGCCAAGCCCATCCTTAATTGAGGGGTGTCTACCAATAGTGTAGGCATCCCTTGCAAATTTTAGTTTGTCAAATTCATCCTTGCTAGTCTTAAGTTGGGCATTAAGACTAGCCACTTCACCATTTAGTTTTGCAATGGAAACTAGATGTTCACTACACGCATCAACATTAAAATCTTTACACCAATTGAAAACCACAACATGTTCTACACAAGAGTTAGATCTATTTGCTACTTCTAACTTAGCATTCAAGTCATCATTAATACTCTTTAAGTTAGAAATAGACTCATGGCATGTAGATAGTTCACAAGAAAGCATTTCATTCCTTTTAACTTCTAAAGCAAGAGATTTTTGTGCCTCTACAAATTTATCATGTTCTTCATACAAAAGATCCTCTTGCTTTTCTAATAATCTATTCTTATCATTCAAAGCATCAATCAATTCATTGATCTTATCAATTTTATTTCTATCTAAACCTTTAAATAAACTAGAGTAGTCTATTTCATCATCATCACTAGACTCATCATCACTTGAAGAAGCATAAGTAGACTTTCGAGTGTTTACCTTTGAAAGGGAATTAGGCTTACACCTAGTTCCTAAATAATTTTGGTGGTTGAATTACCCAACACAAATCTTTGGACTAACTAGTTTGCCCAAGTGTATAGATTATACAGGTGTAAAAGGTTCACACTTAGCCAATAAAAAGACCAAGTTTTGGATTCAACAAAGGAGCAAAAGGGCAACCGAAGGCAACCCTGGTCTGGGGCACCGGACTGTCCGGTGTGCCACCAGACAGTGAACAGTACCTGTCCGGTGCACCAGAGGACACCAACTCAAACTCTTCGCCCTCGGGAATTCTCGGAAGCCGGCGCGCTATAATTCACCGGACTGTCCGGTGTGCACCAGACATGTCCGGTGCTCCAAGGAAGCGCGGTCTCCGGAACTCGCCAGCCTCGGGTTCGCGTGGCAGCCGCTCCGCTAAAATTCACCGGACTGTCCGGTGTGCACCGGACTGTCCGGTGTGCCAGCGGAGCAACGGCTCCCTGCGGCGCCAACGGCTCCCTACGGTGCATTTAATGCGCGCGCAGCGCGCGCAGACGTCAGGCACGCCCATACTGGTGCACCGGACATCAAACAGTGCATGTCCGGTGTGCACCGGACACCCAGGCGGGCCCACAAGTCAGAAGCTCCAACGGTCAGAATCCAACGGTAGTGATGACGTGGCAGGGGCACCGGACTGTCCGGTGTGCACCGGACTGTCCGGTGCGCCATCGAGCCGACGCCTCCAGCCAACGGTCAAGTTTGGTGGTTGGGGCTATAAATACCCCAACCACCCCACCATTCATTGCATCCAAGTTTTCCACTTCTCAACTACTACAAGAGCTCTAGCATTCAATTCTAGACACACTAAAGAGATCAAATCCTCTCCAATTCCACACAAAGCCCTAGTGACTAGTGAGAGTGATTTGTCGTGTTCATTTGAGCTCTTGCGCTTGGATTGCTTCTTTTCTTTCTCACTTGTTCTTGAGATCACAACTCCATTGTAATCAAGGCAAGAGGCACCAATTGTGTGGTGGCCCTTGCGGGGAAGTTTTGTTCCCGGCTTTGATTTGAGAAGAGAAGCTCACTCGGTCCGAGGGACCGTTTGAGAGAGGGAAGGGTTGAAAGAGACCCGGCCTTTGTGGCCTCCTCAACGGGGAGTAGGTTTGAGAGAACCGAACCTCGGTAAAACAAATCCGTGTGTCACACTTCATTATTTGCTCGCGATTTGTTTTGCGCCCTCTCTCGCGGACTCGTTTATATTTCTAACGCTAACCCGGCTTGTAGTTGTGTTTATATTTGTAAATTTCAGTTTCGCCCTATTCACCCCCCCTCTAGGCGACTATCAATTGGTATCAGAGCCCGGTGCTTCATTAGAGCCTAACCGCTCGAAGTGATGTCGGGAGATCACGCCAAGAAGGAGATGGAGACCGGCGAAAAGCCCACTACAAGCCAAGGGAGCACTTCATCGGAAGAGTCCCGCACCAAAAGGAAGGAGAAGAAGAAGATCTCCTCCAACAAAGGGAAGGAGAAGAAATCTTCTTCTCACCACAAAGAGAAGAAGGAAAAATCTTCTTCCCACAAGCCGCATCGGAAAGGCGACAAGCACAAGAGGATGAGGAAGGTGGTCTACTACGAGACCGACACTTCATCAACATCAACCTCCGACTCCGACGCGCCTTCCGTCACTTCTAAGCGCCAAGAGCGCAAGAAGTACAGTAAGATTCCCCTACACTACCCTCGCATTTCCAAACATACTCCTTTACTTTCCGTCCCATTAGGCAAACCACCAACTTTTGATGGTGAAGATTACGCTAGGTGGAGCGATTTAATGCGATTTCATCTAATCTCGCTCCACAAAAGTATATGGGATGTGGTTGAGTTTGGTGCACAGGTACCGTCGGTAGGGGATGAAAACTATGATGAGGATGAGGTGGCCCAAATCGAGCACTTCAACTCACAAGCAACGACAATACTCCTCGCCTCTCTAAGTAAAGAGGAGTATAACAAAGTACAAGGGTTGAAGAGCGCTAAGGAGATTTGGGATGTGCTCAAAACCGCGCACGAAGGAGATGAGCTCACCAAGATCACCAAGCAGGAAACGATCGAGGGGGAGCTCGGTCGGTTCCGGCTTCGCAAAGGGGAGGAGCCACAACACATGTACAACCGGCTCAAGACGTTGGTGAACCAAGTGCGCAACCTCGGGAGCAAGAAGTGGGATGACCACGAAGTGGTAAATGTTATTTTAAGATCTCTCATTTTTCTTAATCCCACTCAAGTTCAATTGATTCGTGGTAATCCTAGATATACTAAAATGACCCCCGAGGAAGTTATCGAGCATTTTGTAAGTTTTGAGTGCATGATAGAAGGCTCAAGGAAAATCAACGAGCTTGGCGACCCATCCGAAGCCCAACCCGTTGCACTCAAGGCAACGGAGGAGAAGAAGGAGGAGTCTACACCAAGTAGACAACCAATAGACGCCTCCAAGCTCGACAATGAGGAAATGGCGCTCGTCATCAAGAGCTTCCGTCAAATCCTCAAGCAAAGGAGGGGGAAGGACTACAAGTCCCGCTCCAAGAAGGTTTGCTACAAGTGTGGTAAGCCCGGTCATTTTATTGCTAAATGTCCTATATCTAGTGACAGTGACCGAGGCGACGACAAGAAGGGGAGAAGAAAGGAGAAGAAAAGGTACTACAAGAAGAAGGGCGGCGATGCCCATGTTTGTCGGGAATGGGATTCCGACGAAAGCTCAAGCGACTCCTCCGACGACGAGGACGCCGCCAACATCGCCGTCACCAAGGGACTCCTCTTCCCCAACGTCGGCCACAAGTGCCTCATGGCAAAGGACGGCAAAAAGAAGAAGGTTAAATCCAACTCCTCCACTAAATATGAATCTTCTAGTGATGATAATGCTAGTGATGAGGAGGATAATTTGCGTTCCCTTTTTGCCAACCTTAACATAGCTCAAAAAGAAAAATTAAATGAATTAGTTAGTGCTATTCATGAAAAGGATGACCTTTTGGATGCCCAAGAGGATTGTCTAATTAAAGAAAACAAGAAACATGTTAAGGTTAAAAATGCTTATGCTCTAGAAGTAGAAAAATGTCAAAAACTATCTAGTGAGCTAAGCACTTGTCGTGAGATGATTGACAACCTTAGAAATGAAAATGCTATTTTAAATGCTAAGGTTGATTCACATGTTTGTAATATTTCAATTCCCAATCTTAGAGATGATAATGTTGACTTGCTTGCTAAGATTGATGAATTGAATGTATCTCTTGCTAGCCTTAGATTAGAGAATGAAGATTTAATTGCTAAGGCTAAAGATTTAGATATTTGCAAAGTTACAATTTCCGATCTTAGCGATAAAAATGATATACTTCACGCTAAGATCGTTGAGCTTAATTCTTGCAAACCCTCTACATCTATTGTTGAGCATGTATCTATTTGTACTAGATGTAGAGATGTTGATATTCATGCTATTCATGATCATATGACTTTAATTAAACAACAAAATGATCATATAGCAAAACTAGATGCTAAAATTGCCGAGCACAACTTAGAAAATGAGAAATTTAAATTTGCTCGTAGCATGCTTTATAATGGGAGACGCCCTGGCATTAAGGATGGCATTGGCTTCCAAAGGGGAGACAATGTCAAAATTAGTGCCCCTCTCAAGAACTTGTCTAACTTTGTTAAGGGCAAGGCTCCCATGCCTCAGGATAACGAGGGTTACATTTTATACCCTGCCGGTTATCCCGAGAGCAAAATTAGGAGAATTCACTCTAGGAAGTCTCACTCTGGCCCTAATCATGCTTTCATGTATAAGGGTGAGACATCTAGCTCTAGGCAACCAACCCATGCTAAATTGCCTAGAAAGAAAACTCCTAGTGCATCAAATGATCATAACATTTCATTTAAAACTTTTGATGCATCTTATGTGCTTACTAACAAATCCGGCAAAGTGGTTGCCAAGTTTGTTGGGGGCAAACACAAGGGTTCCAAGACTTGTGTTTGGGTACCCAAAGTTCTTGTGTCTAATGCCAAAGGACCCAAAACCGTTTGGGTACCTAAAGTCAAGAACTAAAATTGTTTTGTAGGTTTATGCATCCGGGGGCTCAAGTTGGATACTCGACAGCGGGTGCACAAACCATATGACCGGGGAGAAAAGGATGTTCTCCTCATATGAGAAAAACCAAGATCCCCAACGAGCTATCACATTCGGGGATGGAAATCAAGGTTTGGTCAAAGGACTTGGTAAAATTGCTATATCTCCTGACCATTCTATTTCCAATGTTTTTCTTGTTGATTCTTTAGATTACAACTTGCTTTCTGTTTCCCAATTATGTCAAATGGGCTACAACTGTCTCTTTACTGATGTAGGTGTCACTGTCTTTAGAAGAAGTGATGATTCAATAGCATTTAAGGGTGTGTTAGAGGGTCAGCTATACTTAGTAGATTTTGATAGAGCTGAACTCGACACATGCTTAATTGCTAAGACTAACATGGGTTGGCTCTGGCACCGCCGACTAGCCCATGTTGGGATGAAGAATCTTCATAAGCTTCTAAAGGGAGAACACATTTTAGGACTAACAAATGTTCATTTTGAGAAAGACAGGATTTGTAGCGCATGTCAGGCAGGGAAGCAAGTTGGAGTCCATCATCCACACAAGAACATCATGACGACCGACAGGCCGCTTGAGCTACTCCACATGGATCTATTCGGCCCGATTGCTTTCATAAGCATCGGCGGGAGTAAGTATTGTCTTGTAATAGTGGATGATTATTCTCGCTTCACTTGGGTATTCTTTTTACAGGAAAAATCTCAAACCCAAGAGACCTTAAAGGGATTCTTGAGACGGGCTCAAAATGAGTTCGCCTTAAGGATCAAGAAAATAAGAAGCGACAACGGAACGGAGTTCAAGAACTCTCAAATTGAAGGCTTTCTTGAGGAGGAGGGCATCAAGCATGAGTTCTCTTCTCCCTACACGCCACAACAAAATGGTGTAGTGGAGAGGAAGAATCAAACTCTTTTGGACATGGCAAGAACCATGCTTGATGAATACAAGACTTCGGATCGATTTTGGGCCGAAACGGTCAACACCGCCTGCTACGCCATCAATCGGTTATATCTTCACCGAATCCTCAAGAAGACATCCTATGAACTCCTAACCGGTAAAAAGCCCAACATTTCATACTTTAGAGTTTTTGGTAGCAAATGCTTTATTCTTGTTAAAAGAGGTAGAAAATCTAAATTTGCTCCTAAAACTGTAGAAGGCTTTTTACTTGGTTATGACTCAAACACAAGGGCATATAGAGTCTTTAACAAGTCCACTGGACTAGTTGAAGTCTCATGTGACGTTGTGTTTGATGAAACTAACGGCTCTCAAGTAGAGCAAGTTGATCTTGATGAGATAGGTAATGAAGAGGCTCCATGCATAGCGCTAAGGAACATGTCCATTGGGGACGTGTGTCCTAAGGAATCCAAAGAGCCTTCAAGAGCACAAGATCAACCATCCTCCTCCATGCAAGCATCTCCACCAACTCAAAATGAGGATGAAGCTCAAGTTGATGAAGGGCAAAATCAAGAAGATGAGCCACCTCAAGATGATGGCAATGATCAAGGGGGAGATGCAATTGATCAAGAAAAGGAGGATGAGGAAGAACCAAGGCCGCCACACCCAAGAGTCCACCAAGCAATCCAACGAGATCACCCCGTCGACACCATCCTCGGCGACATTCATAAGGGGGTAACCACTCGATCTCGTGTTGCACATTTTTGTGAACATTACTCTTTTGTTTCCTCTAGTGAGCCACACAGGATAGAGGAAGCACTTCAAGATTCGGATTGGGTGGTGGCGATGCAAGAGGAGCTCAACAATTTCACGAGGAACGAGGTATGGCATTTAGTTCCACGTCCTAACCAAAATGTTGTAGGAACCAAATGGGTCTTCCGCAACAAGCAAGATGAGCATGGTGTGGTGACAAGGAACAAAGCTCGACTCGTGGCCAAAGGGTATTCACAAGTCGAAGGTTTGGATTTTGGTGAAACCTATGCACCCGTAGCTAGACTTGAGTCAATTCGCATATTATTGGCCTATGCTACTTACCATGGCTTTAAGCTTTATCAAATGGACGTGAAAAGTGCCTTCCTCAATGGACCAATCAAGGAAGAGGTCTATGTTGAGCAACCTCCCGGCTTTGAAGACAGTGAGTATCCTAATCATGTCTATAGGCTCTCTAAGGCGCTTTATGGGCTCAAGCAAGCCCCAAGAGCATGGTATGAATGCCTAAGAGATTTCCTTATTTCTAATGGCTTCAAAGTCGGCAAGGCCGATCCTACACTCTTTACTAAAACTCTTGAAAATGACTTGTTTGTATGCCAAATTTATGTTGATGATATTATATTTGGGTCTACTAACGAGTCTACATGTGAAGAGTTTAGTAGGATCATGACACAGAAATTCGAGATGTCTATGATGGGGGAGTTGAAGTATTTTCTAGGATTCCAAGTCAAGCAACTCCAAGAGGGCACCTTCATTTGCCAAACGAAGTACACTCAAGACATTCTAACCAAGTTTGGAATGAAGGATGCCAAGCCCATCAAGACACCCATGGGAACCAATGGGCATCTCGACCTCGACACGGGAGGTAAATCCGTCGATCAAAAGGTATACCGGTCGATGATTGGTTCATTGCTTTATTTATGTGCATCTCGACCGGACATTATGCTTTCCGTTTGCATGTGTGCAAGATTCCAATCCGACCCTAAGGAATCCCACCTTACGGCCGTAAAAAGAATCTTGAGATATTTGGCTTACACTCCCAAGTTTGGGCTTTGGTACCCTCGGGGATCCACATTTGATTTGATTGGTTATTCGGATGCCGATTGGGCAGGGTGTAAGATTAATAGGAAGAGCACATCGGGGACTTGCCAGTTCTTGGGAAGATCCTTGGTGTCATGGGCTTCAAAGAAGCAAAATTCGGTCGCTCTTTCCACCGCCGAAGCCGAGTACATTGCCGCAGGTCATTGTTGCGCGCAATTGCTTTGGATGAGGCAAACCCTGCGGGACTACGGTTACAAATTAACCAAAGTCCCTTTGCTATGTGATAATGAGAGTGCAATCAAAATGGCCGACAACCCCATCGAGCATAGCCGCACTAAACACATAGCCATCCGGTATCATTTTCTTAGGGATCACCAACAAAAGGGGGATGTCGAGATTTCTTACATTAATACTAAAGATCAATTAGCCGATATCTTTACCAAGCCACTTGATGAACAATCCTTTACCAGACTTAGGCATGAGCTCAATATTCTTGATTCTAGAAATTTCTTTTGCTAGCTTGCCACATAGCTCATTTAAATACCTTTGATCATATCTCTTTTATATGCTATGACTAATGTGTTTTCAAGTCTATTTCAAACCAAGTCATAGGTATATTGAAAGGGAATTGGAGTCTTCGGCGAAGACAAAGGCTTCCACTCCGTAACTCATCCTTCGCCATCACTCCAACCATCTCTCTATTCTTTGGGGGAGAAATGAGCATCCAAGAAAAGGACTTCGTCTTTGGTATAATCTTAACTCATTTACTTATGACCAAAGGGGAAGAAATTACTTAGAGGGCTCTAATGATTCCGTTTTTGGCGATTCATGCCAAAAAGGGGGAGAAATGAGCCCAAAGCAAAAGGACCGCACCACCACCAATTTCAAAAACTTAGTGCTTTCCAAAAGTATTTATCATTTGGTATCCTATTGTGTTCAAAAAGGGGAGAAAGTAGTATTTCAAAAATGGTATATCAAAACCCTCTTGAACACTAAGAGGTGGATCTCTTTTAAGGGGAATTTTGTTTAGTCAAAGGAAAAGCATTTGAAACAGGGGGAGAAAATTTCAAATCTTGAAAATGCTTTGCAAACTCCTATTCATTTACCTTTGGCTATTTGCAAAAGATCTTTGAAATGGATTTACAAAAGGATTTGCAAAAACAAAACATGTGGTGCAAACGTGGTCCAAAATACTAAATAAGAAAGAAACATTCCATGCATATCTTGTAAGTAGTTATATTGGCTCAATTCCAAGCAACCTTTATACTTACATTATGCAAACTAGTTCAATTATGCACATCTCTGTTTGCTTTGGTTTGTGTTGGCATCAATCACCAAAAAGGGGGAGATTGAAAGGGAATTAGGCTTACACCTAGTTCCTAAATAATTTTGGTGGTTGAATTACCCAACACAAATCTTTGGACTAACTAGTTTGCCCAAGTGTATAGATTATACAGGTGTAAAAGGTTCACACTCAGCCAATAAAAAGACCAAGTTTTGGATTCAACAAAGGAGCAAAAGGGCAACCGAAGGCAACCCTGGTCTGGGGCACCGGACTGTCCGGTGTGCCACCGGACAGTGAACAGTACCTGTCCGGTGCACCAGAGGACACCAACTCAAACTCTTCGCCCTCGGGAATTCTCGGAAGCCGGCGCGCTATAATTCACCGGACTGTCCGGTGTGCACCAGACATGTCCGGTGCTCCAAGGAAGCGCGGTCTCCGGAACTCGCCAGCCTCGGGTTCGCGTGGCAGCCGCTCCGCTAAAATTCACCGGACTGTCCGGTGTGCACCGGACTGTCCGGTGCGCCATCGAGCCGACGCCTCCAGCCAACGGTCAAGTTTGGTGGTTGGGGCTATAAATACCCCAACCACCCCACCATTCATTGCATCCAAGTTTTCCACTTCTCAACTACTACAAGAGCTCTAGCATTCAATTCTAGACACACTAAAGAGATCAAATCCTCTCCAATTCCACACAAAGCCCTAGTGACTAGTGAGAGTGATTTGCCGTGTTCATTTGAGCTCTTGCGCTTGGATTGCTTCTTTTCTTTCTCACTTGTTCTTGAGATCACAACTCCATTGTAATCAAGGCAAGAGGCACCAATTGTGTGGTGGCCCTTGCGGGGAAGTTTTGTTCCCGGCTTTGATTTGAGAAGAGAAGCTCACTCGGTCCGAGGGACCGTTTGAGAGAGGGAAGGGTTGAAAGAGACCCGACCTTTGTGGCCTCCTCAACGGGGAGTAGGTTTGAGAGAACCGAACCTCGGTAAAACAAATCCGTGTGTCACACTTCATTATTTGCTCGCGATTTGTTTTGCGCCCTCTCTCGCGGACTCGTTTATATTTCTAACGCTAACCCGGCTTGTAGTTGTGTTTATATTTGTAAATTTCAGTTTCGCCCTATTCACCCCCCCTCTAGGCGACTATCAACCTTCTTCTCCTTTGCCATTAGGCATGTGTGATGCTCGTTGGGGAAGAGGGACGATTTGTTGAAGGCCGAGGCGGCGAGTCCTTCATTGTCGGAGTCGGATGACGAACAATCCGAGTCCCACTCCTTTCCAAGGTGTGCCTCGCCCTTAGCCTTCTTGTAGGCCTTCTTCTTTTCCCTCTTCTTCTCTTGTTCCTGGTCACTATCATTATCGGGACAATTAGCGATAAAATGACCAATCTTACCACATTTGAAGCATGAGCGCTTCCCCTTCGCCTTGTTCTTGTTGGGATGCTCCTTGCGACCTCTTAGCGCCGTCTTGAAACGCTTTATAATGAGGGCCATCTCTTCCTCATTGAGCCCCGCAGCCTCAACTTGTGCCACCTTGCTAGGTAGCACTTCCTTGCTCTTCGTTGCTTTGAGAGCAACGGTTTGAGGCTCGTGGATTGGGCCATTCAACGCATCATCAACGTATCTTGCTTCCTTGATCATCATCCGCCCGCTTACAAACTTCCCAAGTATTTCCTCGGGCGTCATCTTGATGTACCTAGGATTCTCACGAATATTGTTTACAAGATGTGGATCAAGGACAGTGAAAGACCTTAGCATTAGGCGGACGACGTCGTGGTCCATCCACCATGTGCTTCCATAGCTCCTTATTTTGTTGATGAGGGTCTTGAGCCGGTTGTACGTTTGGGTTGGCTCCTCGCCCCTGATCATTGCGAATCTCCCGAGTTCGCCCTCCACCAACTCCATCTTGGTGAGCATGGTGACGTCATTCCCCTCATGCGAGATCTTGAGGGTATCCCAGATCTGCTTGGCGTTATCCAAGCCGCTCACCTTATGGTATTCATCCATGCACAATGATGCTAGAAGAACAGTAGTAGCTTGTGCATTCTTGTGAATTTGCTCATTGATAAATATGGGACTATCAGTACTATCAAATTGCATTCCACTCTCTACTATCTCCCATATGCTTGGATGGAGAGAGAACAAGTGACTACGCATTTTGTGACTCCAAAATCCGTATTCCTCTCCATCAAAGTGAGGAGGTTTACCAAGTGGAATGGAGAGTAAATGAGCATTTGTACTTTGCGGAATACGAGAATAATCAAAAGAAAAGTTTGAATTGACCGTTTTCTTTTTCTCGTAGTTGTCGTCGTCCTTTTGGGAAGAAGATGACTCATCGCTGTCGTCGTAGTAGACGATCTCCTTGATGCGCCTTGTTTTCTTCTTCTTCCCATCTTTTCTTTTGTGGCTCGAGCCCGAGTCAGTAGGCTTGTCTTCCTTTGGATCATTGACGAAGGACTCCTTCTCCTTATCATTGACCACCATCCCCATGCCCTTAGGATCCATCTCTTCGGGCGATTAGTCCCTCAAGTGAAGAGAACGACTCCGATACCAATTGAGAGCACCTAGAGGGGGGGGTGAATAGGTGATCCTGTAAAACTTGAAACTTAATGCCACAAAACTTGATTAGGAGTTAGCACAATAGAGCCAAGTGGCTAGAGAGGAGTTCTTGCAAGACACGATAACCACCAGAAGATCAACACAGATAGGCACAGTGGTTTATCCCGTGGTTCGGCCAAGTCCAACACTTGCCTACTCCATGTTGTGGCGTCCCAACGGACGAGGGTTGCAATCAACCCCTCTCAAGCGGTCCAAAGACCCACTTGAATACCATGGTGTTTTGCTTTACTTTACTATATCCCGCTTGCGAGGAATCTCCACAACTTGGAGCCTCTCGCCCTTACAATTTGATGTTCACAAAGAAGCACGGAAGTAAGGCTGGGATGAGCAACGCACACAAGACACAAAATTAGAGCACAACACGCACACAAGTCACAACTCGAGCTCACAACACAACCCAAAAGAGTTCTCTACTCAAAATGGAGCTCTAGTTGCTATCACAAAGAATCAAATGCGCGGAATTGGAGTCTCGGTGCTTAGGAATGCTTAGAGAATGCTTGGTGTATCCCTCCATGCGCCTAGGGGTCCCTTTTATAGCCCCAAGGCAGCTAGGAGCCATTGAGAGCATTCTAGGAAGGCAATTGTTGCCTTCTGTCGCCTGGCGCACCGGACAGTCCGGTGCACCACCGGACACTGTCCGGTGTGGATTTCTTTCCTTCTTTGGCGAAGCAGACCGTTGGAGATTCAGAGCCGTTGGCGCACCGGACACTGTCCGGTGCACACCGGACAGTCCGGTGCCCCCTTCTGACCGTTGGTTCTGCCACGCGTCGTGCGCGGATTACGCGGCCGACCGTTGGCCCGGCCGACTGTTGGCTCACCGGAAAGTCCGGTGCACCACCGGACAGTCCGGTGATTTATAGCCGTACACCGCTGTCGAAGTCCCGAGAGCAGCCAGTTGACGGACGCCAGCCTCGTGCACCGGACACTGTCTGGTGCACCACCGGACACTGTCTGGTGCACCACCGGACACTGTCTGGTGCACCACCGGACAGTCCGGTGCACCTAGACTGCGCAGAGTCTTGGCTGCTCAGCCAAGTCTTTTCCAAATTGGACTTTTCCTGTTTCTAGCACTTAGACACAATACATTAGTCTCCAAAACAATGTACTAAGTCTTAGAAACATACCTTTACTCTTGATTTGCACTTCTTAAGTCTTTGGCACAACTATTACTCAAAGCATTTGTGTGGAACACTTAATCACCAAAATCTTATAGAAATGTCCCAAGGGTACATTTCCCTTTCAGTTCTTTAGAACCGGCCCCCAGGCCTTCCCCTGTTTTAGTAAAGAAATAAATATTGTCTTCTAAGCAGCATTTAACACTTATCTGTGCAACGCCTGTTCCTGTTGTGTGCGATGTTGTTGACTCCTCCTTAGTACCTGGCCCCCACCTAGGATGCAGGCTTGATGTGTTGAGGTTGGATGCCAGCGTTCCTAAAAAGGTCGTCAACAATCCTCAGGAGGCAGACTCGCCGAGATCTAGATCTGTACACAACTTTTAGCTAGGAAGCATTAGTACTACACCTCATAGGGTTCCCCGTCTGACATCAGTCGCCCTTTGATACATGCTTGGGACCTGCAGGTTTTAGTCCGGGTGGCCAAGTTGCGTGTCTGGACCCCCTTGGGTCGCGGTTCCAGATACTAGGACACTTGTCACAGGGCGGTGGAGCATGCAGGCCCACGGTACGGGACCAGGCTGAGCGGCTGCATGGGCTTCGGACCTCCCCAGGAGACTAGTGTTTGTTCTCTAGCTCCGGTCCTGAGGTTGTCGGACCCGCAGGACTTATAACTCTAGATACTAAGTCCCTATCACGGGGTGGCGGAGCATGTAGGCCCACGGTATAGGACCTGGCTAAGCGGCTACACTGGCTCCAGACCACCCTATGGAACGGGGTCCCGTTCTCCAGAGCCGGCCCCTGGGCTGTTGGACCTCCCTACTTTCGTATCAGGGGCCCTAAACTGCAAGCCTGGCTGTTCAATTCGGATGTCGCCATGTCAGACAGATGGAAACCGTACGGGTGGTTTAGCTAAAAAGTATTATCTGAAAAACTGCGAGGTAGGACCATGGAGCAGCAAGATGGAGCTATCACAAGAGCGCAGCTGAGGGGGGTAGTTTCTCTTTATAACTTGTCGTGCATGTGTGCAGACCAATAGTCCAGGTTCATGGGGGCAGACCCCACCGGGTTGTCGTACACGTATGCGTTATCTAGTCACAAGAAAGGGAAACAGACTCGACCCCTTAGTCTTGCTCTATGGATAGAACTTACAGAGATATTTGGCATTGGGGTAAGGTGCTCCTTCAGTCGTAGCTAGATGGTTCCCCTTGGGTCGGTGCACTCCTGTTACCTTGAAGGGTCCCTCCCAGCTGGGGGAGAGTTGCGGAGCCCTTCTTGGTATGGTATCTGCCGTGGGGCCTTGAAAGGGAAATGTGCCCTTGGGCCATTTCTAAGTATTTTGGTGATTGAGTGTCAACACAAGTGCTTAAATGTGAATCTATACCCATGGGTGGACAAAGTGCAAAATAAGAGTAAAGGTATGTTTCTAAATCTCAGTACATTGGTTTTGTGTACTAATATACTTGTCTAAGTGATTAGAAACAGAAAGAAGAAGAAAAGAGAAGAGTTGGCTGTGTACAGCCAAAAGGCTGTTTCGGTCTGGGGCACCGGACTGTCCGGTGGTACACCGGACAGTGTCCGGTGCGCCAGGCTGCCTCGAGCGAAGTGGCCACTCTCGGGAATTCGCCGACGACGTTTGGCTAAAATTCACCGGACTGTCTGGTGTGCACCGGACTGTCCGGTGAGCCAACGGTCGGCCGGGCCAACGGTCGGCCGCGGAATCCGCGCGCGACACGTGGCCGAGCCAACGGTCGGAAGGGGGCACCGAACTGTCCGGTGTGCACCGGACATGTCCGGTGCGCCAACGGCTCCCGCATCTGCAACGGTCGGCTTCGCCATTTAAGGAAATCGGGCAACGGACAGTGTCCGGTGTGCACCGGACTGTCCGGTGCGCCCGACGACAGAAGGCAAGGATGGCCTTCCAGATTTGTTCTCAACGGCTCCTAACCGCCTTGGGGCTATAAAAGGGACCCCTAGGCGCATGGAGGAGAACACCAAGCAACCTTAGAGCATTCTTGATCATCCACACTCAGTCTTTGCGCATTCGTTTGTCATTCTCAGTGATTCGAGCTCCGTTCTAGTGAGAACTTTGAGATAGTCTTTTGAGCTCGATTCTTGGCCGTGTGTGTGCGCATTTTGCTGTGGATTTGTGTGTGTTGCTCCCCTTCCTTACTCCGTGATTCTTTGTGAACATCAAAAGTGTAAGGGCGAGAGGCTCCAAGTTGTGGAGATTCCTCGCAAACGGGATAAGAAAAGAAAAGCATAACACTGTGGTATTCAAGTTGATCATTGGATCACTTGAGAGGAGTTGAGTGCAACTCTCGTCCGTTGGGACGCCACAACGTGGAGTAGGCAAGTTTTGTACTTGGCCGAACCACGGGATAAACCACTGTGTCTTTTCTGTGTTGAACTCTTTGTGGTTATCGTATTGTGCAAGATCTTCTCTCTAGCCACTTGGCATTAACTGTGCTAACGTTTAACCAAGTTTTGTGGCTTAAGTTTTTAAGTTTTACAGGATCACCTATTCACCCCCCCCTCTAGGTGCTCTCAATTGGTATCAGAGTCGTTCTCTTCACAAAGGGACTAACCGCCCGAAGAGATGGATCCTAAAGGGAAGGGAATCGTGATCAACGACAAGGAGTCCTTCGTCAACGAGCCAAGGGATGACAAGTCCAACGACTCGGGCTCGGGCCACAAAAGAAAAGATGGGAGGAAGAAGAAGACAAGGCGCATCAAGGAAATTGTCTACTACGACAGCGACGAATCTTCCTCCTCCCAAAAGGACGACGACGACTACGATAGACGAAAGACGGTTAACTCAAACTTTTCTTTCGATTATTCACGCATCCCGCATAGTTCAAATGCTCAATTGCTCCCCATTCCACTTGGCAAGCCCCCTCACTTTGATGGAGAGGACTACGGATTTTGGAGCCACAAAATGCGTACTCAACTGTTTTCTCTCCATCCAAGCATTTGGGAGATTGTGGAAAGTGGAATGAAATTTGATAGCTCGGATAGCCCTGTGTTTATTAATGAACAGATTCATAAAAATGCACAAGCTACTACTGTGTTGCTAGCCTCTTTGTGCAGGGACGAGTATCACAAGGTGAGCGGCTTGGACAATGCCAAGCAGATCTGGGACACCCTCAAGATCTCTCATGAGGGAAACAACGTCACCTTGCTCACCAAAATGGAGTTGGTGGAGGGCGAGCTTGGACGGTTCACGATGATAAGGGGCGAGGAGCCGACACAAACATACAACAGGCTCAAGACCCTTATCAACAAAATAAGGAGCTACGGGAGCACGCGATGGACGGACCACGACGTCGTCCGCCTAATGCTAAGGTCATTTACCATTCTTGATCCTCATTTGGTAAACAATATACGTGAAAATCCCAGGTACACCAAGATGTCGCCCGAAGAAGTTCTTGGGAAATTCGTTAGCGGGCGAATGATGATCAAGGAGGCGAGGTACGTGGACGACGCCTTGAATGGTCCGATCAACGAGCCGCAACTCCTTGCTCTCAAGGCAACACCAAGCAAGGAGGCGCTACCTAGCAAGGTGGCACAAATTGAGGCGGCCGGACTTAATGATGAAGAGATGGCTCTCATCATCAAAAGATTCAAGACGGTGCTTAAAGGTCGCAAGGGACAGCCAAGCAAGACCAAAGCCAAGGGGAAGCGCTCATGCTTCAAATGCGGTAAGCTTGGTCATTTTATTGCTAACTGTCCCGACAATGATAGTGATCAGGATCAAGGGAACAAGAGGGAGAAAAAGAAGAACTATAAGAAGGCAAAGGGCGAGGCTCATCTTAGCAAGGAGTGGGATTCGGACTGCTCTTCGTCCGACTCCGACAATGAAGGACTCGCCGCCACTGCCTTCAACAAGTCATCCCTCTTCCCCAACGAGCGACACACTTGCCTCATGGCAAGGGAGAAGAAAGTAAGCACTCATAATACTAGTACTTATGCTTCTTCAAGTGAGGATGAGTCTAGTGATGATGATGAGATAGATTACTCATGCTTATTCAAGGGATTAGATAGAACCAAGGTAGACAAAATTAATGAATTGATTGATGCCTTGAATGATAGGAATATACTTTTAGAAAAGCAAGAGGATTTGTTGTATGAAGAACATGATAAATTTGTAGAAGCTCAGAAATCTCTTGCTCTAGAAATTAAGAGAAACGAAATGCTCTCTAGTGAACTATCTTCTTGTCATGAAACTATTGCTAAGTTAAAGAGTTTTAATGATGATTTAAATGCTAGACTAGAAGTAGCTAGTAAATCTAATTCTTGTGTAGAAATTGTTGAAACTTGTAATAGGTGTAAAGATTTTGACATTGATGCTTGTAGTGAACACCTAGTTTCAATTTCCAAACTTAATGATGAATTGGCTAGTCTTAATGTTCAACTTAAGACTAGCAAGAGTAATTTTGATAAGCTAAAATTTGCAAGGGATGCCTACACAATTGGTAGACACCCCTCAATTAAGGATGGACTTGGCTACAAGAGGGAAGCCAAGGACTTGACAAGCCATAAGGCTCCTATCTCCGCCAAGGAGAAAGGGAAGGCTCCTATGGCTAGTAGTGCTAAAAGGAACCATGCTTTTATGTACCATGATAGGAGACAAACTAGAAATGCTTATAGGAGTTATAATGCTTATGATGATTTTGATTCTCATGCCATGTCTTCTTCTAGTTCTTCCTATATGCATGGTAGAAATATGTCTAGGAGAAGTGCTATTCATCATGTGCCTAGAAAGAATATTATTCATGCTCCTAGGAAAATAATGAATGAACCTTCTACAATTTATCGTGCTTTAAATGCTTCCTTTGCTATTTGTAGAAAGGATAGGAAAATAGTTGCTAGGAAGTTAGGGGCAAAATGCAAGGGAGACAAAACTTGCATTTGGGTCCCTAAGGATATTTGCACTAACCTTGTAGGACCCAACATGAGTTGGGTACCTAAGACCCAAGCCTAAATTTGCCTTGCAGGTTTATGCATCCGGGGGTTCAAGCTGGATTATTGACAGCGGATGCACAAACCACATGACGGGGGAGAAGAAGATGTTCACCTCCTACGTCAAGAATAAGGATTCCCAAGATTTAATAATATTCGGTGATGGGAATCAAGGCAAGGTAAAAGGGTTAGGTAAAATTGCAATCTCAAATGAGCACTCTATCTCTAATGTGTTTTTAGTAGAGTCTCTTGGATATAATTTGCTATCTGTTAGTCAATTATGCAATATGGGATATAACTGTTTGTTTACAAATGTAGATGTGTCTGTCTTTAGAAGATGTGATGGTTCACTAGCTTTTAAGGGTATTCTAGACGGCAAGCTTTACTTAGTTGATTTTGCAAAAGAAGAGGCCGGTCTAGATGCATGCTTAATGGCTAAGACTTGCATGGGCTGGCTGTGGCATCGCCGCTTAGCACATGTGGGGATGAAGAACCTCCACAAGCTTCTAAAGGGAGAACACGTGATAGGTCTAACCAATGTTCATTTCGAAAAAGATAGACCTTGTGCAGCTTGTCAAGCAGGGAAACAGGTGGGAGGCTCTCATCACACCAAAAATGTGATGACAACATCAAGACCCCTGGAGCTGCTACATATGGACCTCTTCGGACCCGTCGCCTATCTGAGCATAGGTGGAAGTAAGTATGGTCTAGTTATCGTTGATGACTTTTCCCGCTTCACTTGGGTGTTCTTTTTGCAGGATAAGTCTGAAACCCAAGGGATCCTCAAGCGCTTACTCAGGAGAGCTCAAAATGAGTTTGAGCTCAAGGTGAAGAAGATAAGGAGCGATAACGGGTCCGAGTTCAAGAACCTTCAAGTGGAGGAGTTCCTTGAGGAGGAAGGGATCAAGCACGAGTTCTCCGCTCCCTACACACCACAGCAAAATGGTGTGGTAGAGAGGAAGAACAGGACGCTAATCGATATGGCGAGGACGATGCTTGGAGAATTCAAGACCCCCGAGTGTTTCTGGTCGGAAGCCGTGAACACGGCTTGCCACGCCATCAACAGGGTCTACCTTCATCGCCTCCTCAAGAAGACTTCGTATGAGCTACTAACCGGTAACAAACCCAATGTATCTTACTTTCGTGTATTTGGGAGCAAGTGCTACATTCTAGTAAAGAAGGGTAGAAATTCTAAGTTTGCTCCCAAAGCTGTAGAAGGGTTTTTGTTAGGTTATGACTCAAATACAAAGGCGTATAGAGTCTTCAACAAAACATCAGGTTTGGTTGAAGTCTCTAGCGATGTTGTATTTGATTAGACTAATGGCTCCCCAAGAGAGCAAGTTGTTGATCTTGATGATGTAGATGAAGAAGACGTTCCAACGGCCGCTATGCGCACCATGGCGATTGGTGATATGCGACCACAGGAACAATTGGAGCAAGATCAACCTTCTTCCTCAACAATGGTGCATTCCCCAACTCAAAACGATGAATAGGTTCATCAAGAGGAGTGTGATCAAGGGGGAGCACAAGATGATCATGTGATGGAGGAAGAAGCACAACCGACACCTCCAACCCAAGTTCGAGCAATGATTCAAAGGGATCATCCCGTCGACCAAATTCTGGGTGATATTAGCAAGGGAGTAACTACTCGATCTCGATTAGTTAATTTTTGTGAGCATTACTCCTTTGTCTCTTCTATTAAGCCTTTCAGGGTAGAAGAGGCCTTGCTAGATCCGGACTGGGTGTTAGCCATGCAGGAGGAGCTCAACAACTTCAAGAGAAATGAAGTTTGGACTCTGGTGCCTCGTCTCAAGCAAAATGTTGTGGGAATCAAGTGGGTGTTCCGCAACAAACAAGACGAGCACGGGGTGGTGACAAGGAACAAGGCTAGACTTGTGGCAAAAGGTTATGCCCAAGTCGCAGGTTTGGACTTTGAGGAGACTTTTGCTCCTGTGGCTAGGCTAGAATCAATTCGTATCTTGCTAGCATATGCCGCTCACCATTCCTTCAGGTTGTTCCAAATGGATGTGAAGAGCGCTTTCCTCAACGGGCCAATCAAGGAGGAGGTGTACGTAGAGCAACCCCCTGGCTTCGAGGATGAACGGTACCCCGACCACGTGTGTAAGCTCTCTAAGGCGCTCTATGGACTTAAGCAAGCCCCAAGAGCATGGTATGAATGCCTTAGAGACTTTCTAATTGTTAATGCTTTCAAGGTTGGGAAAGCCGATCCAACTCTTTTTACTAAGACATGTGATGGTGATTTGTTTGTGTGCCAAATTTATGTCGATGACATAATATTTGGTTCTACTAACCAAAAGTCTTGTGAAGAGTTTAGCAGGGTGATGACGCAGAAATTCGAGATGTCGATGATGGGCGAGTTGAACTACTTCCTTGGGTTCCAAGTGAAGCAACTCAAGGACGGCACCTTCATCTCCCAAACGAAGTACACGCAAGATCTGCTAAAGCGGTTTGGGATGAAGGACGCCAAGCCCGCAAAGACTCCGATGGGGACCGACGGACACACCGACCTCAACAAAGGAGGTAAGTCCGTTGATCAAAAAGCATACCGGTCAATGATAGGGTCTCTACTTTATTTATGTGCTAGTAGACCGGATATTATGCTTAGCGTATGCATGTGTGCTAGATTTCAATCCGATCCTAAGGAGTGTCACTTAGTGGCGGTGAAGCGAATTCTTAGATATTTGGTTGCTACGCCTTGCTTCGGGCTCTGGTATCCAAAGGGGTCTACCTTTGACTTAGTTGGATACTCAGATTCCGACTATGCTGGATGTAAGGTCGATAGGAAGAGTACATCAGGGATGTGCCAATTCTTAGGAAGGTCCCTGGTGTCGTGGAACTCTAAGAAACAAACCTCCGTTGCCCTATCCACCGCTGAGGCCGAGTATGTTGCAGCAGGACAGTGTTGCGCGCAACTACTTTGGATGAGGCAAACCCTCCGGGACTTTGGCTACAATCTGAGCAAAGTCCCACTCCTATGTGACAATGAGAGTGCTATCCGCATGGCGGAAAATCCTGTTGAACACAGCCGCACAAAGCACATAGACATCCGACATCACTTTCTGAGAGACCACCAGCAAAAGGGGGATATCGAAGTGTTTCATGTTAGCACCGAGAACCAGCTAGCCGATATCTTTACCAAGCCTCTAGATGAGAAGACCTTTTGCAGGTTGCGTAGTGAGCTAAATGTCTTAGATTCGCGGAACTTGGATTGAATTGTAGCATACATGTGTTTATGCCTTTGATCATGTTCATTCTGCATTTTGTTGCTTATTGTGGTGCTCAAGTTGTACAAACACTCCCCGGACCTCACAAGTCCTTGTGCCAGTAATGCACATATTTAGGGGGAGATGTGTTACAACTTGACCCTTTGAGACTAACCGTTTGCTTGAGTTTGATTGTTTTAGTCTCAAAGAAGGTTTGAAAGGGAAAGGTGGACTTGGACCGTGAAAGACTTCCACTGCACTCCGATGAGAGGGTAACTTATTTCAAGTTCATCTTTAAACTCTTATTGCCTATTTGCTCTTAATTGAAGATTTTGGTGAGGCAATGGGGTTAAAGGGCCAAGATTGATCCCGTTTTGGTGCTTGATGCCAAAGGGGGAGAAAATAAAGGCCAAAGCGATAAATGGATCAGCTACCACTTGAGAGATTTTGAAAATAGTAGAATAGAGCTTTTTGTTTTGACAAAACTCTTTTATTGTCTCTCTTGTCAAAAGTTGGTTTCTTGTGGGGAGAAGTGTTGATTATGGGAAAAAGGGGGAGTTTTTGGAATCTTGAATCAAAATTTCTTTGGAAAACCTCTCTTTATGTCTCTACAAGTGGATTTGACTTAGAGATAGGATTTTGAGCTTGATTTTCAAAAACAAACCAAGTGGTGGCAAAGGATGATCCATATATGCCAAAAATGAATCAAAATAAATTTGAGTTTTATTTGAAGTGATATTGCACTTGTTCTAGTCGCTTTATGTTGTGTTGGCATAAATCACCAAAAAGGGGGAGATTGAAAGGGAAATGTGCCCTTGGGCCATTTCTAAGTATTTTGGTGATTGAGTGTCAACACAAGTGCTTAAATGTGAATCTATACCCATGGGTGGACAAAGTGCAAAACAAGAGTAAAGGTATGTTTCTAAATCTCAGTACATTGGTTTTGTGTACTAATATACTTGTCTAAGTGATTAGAAACAGAAAGAAGAAGAAAAGAGAAGAGTTGGCTGTGTACAGCCAAAAGGCTGTTTCGGTCTGGGGCACCGGACTGTCCGGTGGTACACCGGACAGTGTCCGGTGCGCCAGGCTGCCTCGAGCGAAGTGACCACTCTCGGGA
The DNA here is from genome assembly GCF_902167145.1 of Zea mays. Classification (NCBI taxonomy): domain Eukaryota; kingdom Viridiplantae; phylum Streptophyta; class Magnoliopsida; order Poales; family Poaceae; genus Zea; species Zea mays. The sequence continues at coordinate 24,115,756 of NC_050102.1, read as the reverse complement.
ATTCGCCGACGACGTTCGGCTAAAATTCACCGGACTGTCCGGTGTGCACCGGACTGTCCGGTGAGCCAACGGTCGGCCGCGGAATCCGCGCGCGACACGTGGCCGAGCCAACGGTCGGAAGGGGGCACCGGACTGTCCGATGTGCACCGGACATGTCCGGTGCGCCAACGGCTCCCGCATCTGCAACGGTCGGCTTCGCCATTTAAGGAAGGAAATCGGGCACCGGACAGTGTCCGGTGTGCACCGGACTGTCCGGTGCGCCCGACGACAGAAGGCAAGGATGGCCTTCCAGATTTGTTCTCAACGGCTCCTAGCCGCCTTGGGGCTATAAAAGGGACCCCTAGGCGCATGGAGGAGAACACCAAGCAACCTTAGAGCATTCTTGATCATCCACACTCAGTCTTTGCGCATTCGTTTGTCATTCTCAGTGATTCGAGCTCCGTTCTAGTGAGAACTTTGAGATAGTCTTTTGAGCTCGATTCTTGGCCGTGTGTGTGCGCATTTTGCTGTGGATTTGTGTGTGTTGCTCCCCTTCCTTACTCCGTGATTCTTTGTGAACATCAAAAGTGTAAGGGCGAGAGGCTCCAAGTTGTGGAGATTCCTCGCAAACGGGATAAGAAAAGAAAAGCATAACACTGTGGTATTCAAGTTGATCATTGGATCACTTGAGAGGAGTTGAGTGCAACTCTCGTCCGTTGGGACGCCACAACGTGGAGTAGGCAAGTTTTGTACTTGGCCGAACCACGGGATAAACCACTGTGTCTTTTCTGTGTTGAACTCTTTGTGGTTATCGTATTGTGCAAGATCTTCTCTCTAGCCACTTGGCATTAACTGTGCTAACGTTTAACCAAGTTTTGTGGCTTAAGTTTTTAAGTTTTACAGGATCACCTATTCACCCCCCCTCTAGGTGCTCTCAGGCCTAGCCCCTACCTAGGGTTCCCATCTGTATTTGACGCGGGAGCCCTCGTCTCTGGTTGTGATCACTTCTGCATATACCTGTCTGCAGCTCAGACCCGTGGGGGGGGGGGGGGCGGAAGGGCCTCCGGAGGAAAGGCGTGCTTCAACTCCGTAAACCGGGGAACATAGGATCCCTCTAGGGTTCGTCTAGTTGTCTTCACCGGAGTAGGAGCCTCTGGTGAAGATATCTTTCAGGCCCCCCTCGGGCGACTGGTACCCGAGGTCCCACTCAGCCGCGGCTACATCGTCGTCGTCCTCCTTCTCTTTGCCGGGCCGACGGCGAGGCAGGGAGCCGCTTTGGAAGACTGCTCACGCCGCTCGCTGATGCGTTTTGCGAGGTCAATGATCTCGCGACACTCCGCTGCACTGTGGCGACCATATGGGTGCACAGGGCATGGACCGCTGCCACTCTTCTATGGTCGTGGGCGCTTGTTGCGGTCGCCCTGGCCTCTGGTCACTGCTGTGGCCACTAGAGCAGTGGACCATGGCCTCTAGTAGTCGCGATCCTTCTTTTTCTTCTTTCTATCCCGGAGGACGGCCCCCAAGCCACCCGACTGGGCAGCCCCAGTTTGCGGGGCCGAGTGCCATGCACGGCCCTCGGCGGCTCTGGCGCACTTGTCGGCCAGGGCAAAGAGTGTAGGGACAGTTTCCACGTCATGTGTGGCCAACTTCTCCAACATTTTCTCATCACGTACTCCCTATCAGAAAGCTGTGATGATAGAAGCATCAGAAATATGAGGTATTGTACCTCGTACCTTGGTGAAGCGGGAGATGAACTTCCAGAGGGTTTCCCCGGGTTCCTGCCTCACTGCATGGAGGTGGGCTTCCACACCGTGCTACTGGAAAGCACTGGCGAAGTTTGCTACGAACCGCGCACAGAGTTCTTCCCATGAATAGACTGATCCCGGGGTGAGGTTCATGAGCCAGGTCCGGGCAGGTCCAGACAAGGCCACATGAAAGTATGTTGCCATCATAGTGGTGTTTCCACCTGCTGCTGTGATGGCGGTAACGTACACCTGCAGGAATTCTGACGGGTTTGATGTTCTGTCGTATTTTTCCGGCAGGTGTGGCCGGAATTTGGGTGGCCAGGATGCCGCGCGGAGATGATCCACCAGAGCGGCACAGCCTACTCTGGCCAAGGGGACACCCGTCTAGGACCGGGTGCCCATTGGTGTCTGCGGTGTAACCGTAGTGAAGTCTTGGTCGAGGTCGCACCCATTGATGTTTTGGCGGCGCTCACGCACCCTTTCCAAAGATACCTGGGCATCTTCTCCCGCACGCCTGCGGTTGAGTTCTGCCCGGAGATCATTGGTCTGCGTGCCCCTCACTGAGGGCGAGCGCACCAATGCTGATGCCTCGTGTTGGCGCCGTGATGACCGCGCCTTCGACCGGGTCGAGGTAGAATGCACCATACTGAGCAGCCGGTCGACGTCGTCCCGCCACTGCTTCATGGCTCCTGGTGATGCCGTGGAGCTTGGAGGGTGTCGCAATAACTCCCTGGCTGCTAACAACGCCCCCGGAGAAGCCCTTGATGGAGTCCGGGATGTTTGCACTACCGTGTGCTGTCGTGCGGTGTGCACAGCAGGAGTGACTGGTGCTGGGCGACTATGAGGCTGCGGTGTGGAGGAAGTAGCTTCTCCCTCCACCGCAAGGTCTACCGAAGTCTCGGCGCGGTGCTCTACTATCTACACCATCATGTTTGGGCAAGAAATCAAGCGAAAACCTAATGCCTAGTGCCCCTACTTGGCGCGCCAAATGTCGGAGAGTAGATCTCCGGCCGGGTGGCGGAGTGCACCCGCCCTGAGTCCTGAGATGAGGAGAGGCTTAGGCGTTTCGCTTGATTGTTGGAGTGAAGGGGAAGAACACAAGAACACACAAGGGTTTAGAGTGGTTCGGGCTGCCGGAGCGTAATACCCTACTCCACTGTGAGATGTATTGCTTCAGAGCTTGTATGAGCTAGCGAGTCTAAGATTGCGTGTGTGTGTGTGTGTAACGTCGCATGCCTCCCCTTTTATAGCTGAAGGGGGGCATGCACAAAGGGACTAGGCCCCGACATGTGGGCCCAGGGACATAAAGAATATAGTGCTTGATATCTGTTGTCGAGACAATCTTCTCTGCCCGAGATCTGCGTATCCCTGGCGTACCGAGGAGGCTTCTTGCGGAAGAGAAGATGTGTATAGCGCGCCGCTCAGCACAGGCGCACTGTTCACCAGCAGACCCAGCAGGCGTGCTGTCTGCTGGATGACCTTGACGCCGCCTACCAGCGGATGGGACAGGTCGCATTAAATGTTGAGGGGGCACGTCGCCTGTCAGCGCAGTGGCAGGCGGCGTGTCTTTTCCTCAATAAATGCAGGGGCAGCACGACTTCTCCTCAGGTTTGGCCCGGTAGCTTATGTCATGGGCCACAAGCAGTGGGCCTTCGCCTGTGCGGAAAGTGGAGAGCAAGGCCTGCACACGTGTCAGCACTGGACCCCTGCATATGCCAAGGTCCTTCTCGTTCCGGAACCCTGCCGGGGTTTGGACCTACCCGGGGGCTCCGGACCTGTATGTATATAGAGGCCTGATGACCCTCTGTGGGGGTCCGGCCTTACTGAGGCATGGTGCCTTTCCTTGTCACGTGGTGCCCTTTGGCCCGCCCATCCGGTGGAGTCAGGCGCGGTCCTCCACGCGGCTAGGAGACGTCGCATGGGTGCGATGCCTTTATGCTGTAGGAGAGGGTACCCCTGATTTAGGGTACCGATAGTCTTAGACATTTGGCAAAGAACGCGATTCCGGTAGTGAATGAAACCAATCAACGGTAGTGAGAAGAAAGGGAGATGATAACACTGTCACCAAAATAAACACTTCAGACCATTGGTACCTCTATGTACTATTGAAAGTCTTAAAAGACGCTTGGGTTTGAGACTTTCCTCCTCCGCCTTCCCGTGTACGACGTCCTCTCGCCTATCAACACATCCATGCACCACACACGCTAGATTTCCTCATCCCCGATGTGAAGTTTCATGGTCTCGGACCCTAGGTCTTTTATCCAATTTGGTTCTGGACTTTGGTCGTGCATGGCCGCTCCCGGTTTTAAACCTTGGCCGCACATCGCCACTCCTAACCCTAGGTCCCTAGCCACGCAGGAGCTCTCAGCCCTGCCTCCATCGCACTTCGGAACATGCCCTTGGAGTTAGGCACAGGAAGATGTCAGGCGCAACATGCTCGACGGTGATGATGGATGAGGAGCTGGAGGTTGTGGAGGTGGATGTAGTAGCCGAGGACAAGAGCATGGAGAGGGGGCCTCAACCTCAAGGCAGGTGGTCTCCCACCAGGCCATGTGGTGACTGGCGAGCCCTTCTAAGGCTTGGAGAACATCCCACTCGAATCCTCCTTCGAGACTCCCACGGGGGCGGAGGCTCCTGCTTTGTCGTCTCTTCCTCCTCCCCGGGAGCCGACTACGCTGAGATCCTCGGCCGGAGTGTCGTGTCCGCCGACAGAATCTCGCTCTACCAGTACCATGGGTGGACTACTACAAGGTGCTGCAGGTCGGCACGCGGAACCTCTAATGACGAGTTCAAACCGATCCCAGAGGCATATGAGGTTCGCACGCCCGCTCCATGGCCCCATTGCGCCTCTGATCTGCGCTGGTGCTCATAGATGCTCGCTGACAAATGAATGTGCATCTGTGGACGCTAATTGTGGCATCTTTTTAGTAGTAAATCTTTTCTGTTTGAGTACATTTATTCAACCAATGCTTTTTCCTGATCTACTTGAAGGTGCTAAGTGATTCCCAAGAACTGGTAATCTATGATTAAGCCGATGAAGAGGGGCTTAAGGCTCAGGTCCCACCTACTAGAGCAGGTGGTCGTAGTGGGTCTTTCTTCTATGGAGGGAATGCATCGACATTCCATTTCAATCCTTGTAGCGCAGATGATATTTTTGCCGAGTTTTTTGGGTTCTCATTTCTCAAGCCCATTCTCAACCATGGGTGGACATGCTGAGAGAGGCATGAGGGATTTCAGGTTTGGGATGTTCGATGATGACATATTTGGGTCCCACCCTCAATTTCTTGGTGAGGCATTAATGCATTCCACAATGGTTTCAGAAGGCTCCTCCAATTGAGAATCGGATGCCATGCAACCTTGCTGATTTGTACAAAGGTACCACCAAGAAAATGAAGATTTCACGAGAGGTTTTAAATGCCGGCACGCGGTAGGTGAGTGAATATTGTTATGTGCATTAAAATGAGATACATTTCTTATATTATATTAGTCATTTGATACTAGAGTAGGAACTTGATGAGAATTTATGACATGCACACATTTGTGCATAACAAAATGTGCATAAACTGAACTCTTGAACACATAGGAAAAATCTTCATACTACGCTTTAGCTTCGCCCACCACTACCGGAAATAGCTTCTTTACCGAGTGTCTGAAGCACTTGACAAAGCCTAAAAAATACTTAGCGAAGTCTTTGCCGAGTGTGACACTCGACAAAGAAGGCTCGGTGGAGTGTACATCGGCAATGACTTCTTTGCCGAGTACTTTTTTGTAGGGCACTCGGCAAAGATATTGTCGAGTGCCACTCGGTACTCGGCAAAGAAAAGTTGCCGTCACAACACGCAGGTGACGCGGCGGAGCTTGTGCCGAGTGCCACGAGGGCACTCAGCAAAGACTCACTCTTTGCCAAGTGTCTACTGTACTGACACTCGGCAAAGAATCTCCTCGTGGGCCCCTTAGCCAGTTCCTTTGCCGAGCGTATTAGGTGACACTCGGCAAAGGCTTCCTCTTTGTCCAGTGCCCGCCGGACTAGCACTCGACAAAAGGGATCACCAGCGGGCCCCTTTGTCAGTTCCTTTGTCGAGTGCCAAGGCCTTGGCACTCGGCAAAGAAGCTTTACGGGTGTCCATGTGTGTCTTTTTTGTCAAGTGCTATGATCTTGACACTCGACAAAGTACATCTTTGCCGAGTGTTACACTCGGTAAAGTGACCAACATACCCCTTTTTTATTTGTTTTTATTATTTCATCCCAACAAACAAAAGATATATCACATAATCATCACATATTTTGGGATTTAAAAATGTATAAAGTTTTGGAAATATAAAAGACAATGTGATTACTTGTTTCTTTTCTCTTTTTTGCATATCCAAATGATGGGATCAAGATAGACCATTAACAATTATTTAAATAAAAGAAAGGGATGCATTCCATGCTGGATTTTTTTTTATTATTGCACTGAACTTTGTGAAATTAGGATTTAAAATGAATTAAATTTGAGATGAAGCCATAGAAATAGAACAAAGAAATAAAAGACAAGAAATAGAGAAAGAAAGAAATAAACTAGAAATTACAAAAGGATAAAATAAAAAAGACCTCGCCATGACACCGGGCCCATTTTGCTTCAGGCCGGCCCAGTCAGCCTTCAGCAGCTCCTGTGCTAGCCCACCTGGGGTCACCAACAGGCGGGACCCGTGGGTCAGTCGCCTCGTCGAGCTGACAAGCGTGTCTCACTGCGTGTGGGCTCGGGAAGTTGGCGCATTCTCCCGTGCTCCGAGCGAACGGTGTCGTAGCTCAACCAACTGCGCTGAACTTGCCGGAGCCGTTACAGCCACCCAGCCCCCTTCCTTTGACATATATCCATCAGCCGCGACCCCTAGCTTCCTCGTCTCATCCCACCTGTGCCAGAACCGAGCGCTAACACCATTGCGGGGAAGAACTGGGAGCAAGGAGTAGCCACCAACACCAACCACGTCCTTAACTGGTGTTCGAGAGGATCCACGGAGGGCCTGGGAGCTTCACTGCGTTACTTGGAGGGCGCTCGTGGCCGAGGGAGGAAGGGTCGACCACTGGGGCGGCCAGAATTCATCACTGAGCACGAGATTCGTCGCGCGCCGTGAGTGGGGCTTGTCACTTATTGAATCTCGATGAGTAGCCCCTCGAAAATATCATGTGGTTACCCGCTTCTTGTTACCACCTTTAGATCGGAGTTCGGGTGCGGGAATTGGAGTTTTGTGGCGTGATTGGTTGAGTGGCTTCCGTGGGCCGGCCTCCCACGCGCCTGGCTGGCCAGCGAAGGCCGTTCGTCCCGTCTCCGTGCGTGTAGATGGATGGTGAAATATTGGCCTAGCCTACATGTGTACATGCAGGTCGATATCGTTACATACAAGCAACCAATCACAATTTTGTATCCGGTCAAAGCGTGTGGAGAGCCTGGTTGCTTCTATACAGGCAACCAATCACATAGTTGGTGAACCCCGGCCATGGTACCGCCGTCGGATTTTGGGTACCGCCGGGAAGAGGCGTCTAGGGTGAGAAGAGAAACCATAGCTGTGGGATCAAGCTAGGACGATCAGGATTAGGTTTCGGGTAGCAGCTTGGCTTGGGTTGATGCGGTCCATCGATCGAGTGATTTGCGGCTCGGATTAGATTAGATGAAGGATACCGGTTTGGGCGGTGTAACGTGAGTCATTCGATTCGGATTGATCGGGCGGGAGTTGATTTTAGGGTATTTGAATCTGGAGCCTCAAGACCCGATCGTGTGGTTGTGGTGACATACTGGTTCGATCTCGGGTAGATCTAATCATGGTCGTAGACTTCTAATCCGACGACCATGAATGCTTCATACCCTTTCAGCTGAACGATTGTGCAAAAGAGTCCATGTAGTTTCACATAATTAACCCGCCATCCACAGTGACAGTAGAATCGTTTCCACTAAGTCCTAAAATCTTATATGGCGAGCCCTGGAATTTCTCGAATTAATGCCCGCGCCCAGAGGTTAAATAAATGGAGTAAATGGTATAGAAAAAGGATTTCTAGTATAAGAATAATTCCATAAACTTGTTTAAATCATAAGTAATTCATTTTAACTCCTTTTTTATCCATTCTAGTTGTATTAAACTCTTAATAATATTGTGTATCATTCAGTAACCTTATTTCTGTATGAAACATAGGGTTACAATTATGCACTTAATTTGTTTTATATCTAACGCCTAACTCTTCAGAAAATCATATCTCTTTAACCGTAACTCTGAATTTAGTGGTTCTCGACCCTACGATCTCGTAGCAACGCATAGATCATTATTATGCATTATGTTCTCATGTTTGGTGTGATGCTAATTTTTGCTATACCATGTTTTTTTGTATTGTTGCTAGTAGATGAGCAAGCAACCGAGGATCCTGTTGCTCAGCAGGTGGAAAATACTGAGCAGGAGCTCGTTGAAGGCAAGTTGTGCCCTTGATCACTTCTATTTACCCAATAATGTTCATGTTAATCATTATGATCTGCATAGGTTAATTTTGATGGGACCCAATAGGTCACCCTAGTTTGGTTATAATTATACCTTGTTTACCACTGAACTTTTGGGTAGCATTTGTCATTTCTTTATGTGGTTTTAGGTGTTAAGATACACATTATTCATGATCATGCTTTTATTATAAATGAGTTATTTACTATTCATCACAAGATTATTATGTTAATTGGAACATGGAGAACCACCCGGAAAAATAGTACTACCACAAGGGTGGTATGGGACGCCCTTGGCTAACTAATTACGAAAGCTAGTGGAGGACTACCTTACCCGAAAAGGGCAAGGGCGGTAGGGGAGTTGTCGGTATAGGGAGGTTCTCGGGTTGATTTTGCTGAGATGGCTTTTCAGACGGAGGACTCCTATATTGCGCTCCTCAGAAACTGTAGCGGTTTTCTGAAGCTAGTGGAACTTTGTAAAGGCCTCGTAGTGTTACCCTGCCTTGCTTCCTTGGTAGATGTGTATGGGGCCCATACAACCCCATGGCAGATGGGTAACATAACTTGTGGGTAAAAATGTGCCACCTTTGCAGAGTGTAAAACAGGTATATCAGTCGTGCTCATGGTCATGAGCGGCTTGGACCCTCACATGAGTAACTTATGGAATTAAATTTAATTGATCATTTGCATCGCATTGTGGTTTATTTATTAATTATGATCTCTCATTTTTTGGGTTGGTATTTACTTATACTTAGTAACTGCTAATAAAATTTGACCAACTTATTAAAAGCAATGCTCAGCTTTAACCATTATTTGTTGATTAGCCTTTTGTGAGTTCATGCACATTGTTTCCCACAACTTGTTGAGCTATGATCTTCTGTGAGCTCACCCTTGTGATATATAAACCCCCCACAGGAGAAGAACATGTAGCCCAGGAGGAGGACTACTACGAGGAGTACGAGGAAGTCTAGGTGACGTCTCCCAGTCAGCTTGATGACGCCAAGTAATAAATATTAGTTCGCATTATTGTTATCATTTATTTTTGTAAGACACTTCCACTATGTAATAATGTTTGTGACATTTATCTCTATACACTTGGTCATTATATGTGTTGTTCTTCTTTAGCGCACATATGAGACGCATCAGGCTTTATCCCTTAATTCTAGGTGTGACAATATCACATAACCATCACAAATATCGCATATACATCACATATCTCACAAAGACCATAAATCTCATAAATCAAACAAGTTTGAACACAAACATAAGTCTCCAACACTCACAAACATAAGTCTCAAGTATCTCACAAAGCATTACCAACATCAACAAGTTCAGACCAAGTTATCTCACAAAGTATTAACAACACCAACAAAGCGCTTTGTCGAGCGTCGCCATTCACCGAGCGTTTGACTCTCGGCAAAGAAGTCGTTAAATGTGGTCGTTACCGAGAGTAGGACTTTGCCGAGTATGGTGTCGAGTGCTCGATAAAAAGCAATCGGTAAATCCTTGAGCACTGGGCAAAGAGCTGGATTCTGGTGGTGTACATTACATATTTTTTATGATATCACTGAGGAGAGAGAGGGAGAGGGAGAGAGAGAGAGAGGGAGAGAGAGGGAGAGATAGGGAGAGAGAGGGAGAGGGAGAGAGAGGGAGAGAGAGGGAGAGAGAGAGGGAGAGGGAGAGAGAGGGAGAGAGAGAGGGAGAGGGAGAGAGGGGGAGAGAGAGAGACAGAGAGAGGGAGAGAGAGGGAGAGAGGGAGAGAGAGGGAGAGAGAGACAGGGAGAGAGAGAGGGTGAGAGAGGGAGAGGGAGAGATAGAGGGAGAGAGAGGGAAAGAGGGAGAGAGAGGAAGAGAGGGAGAGAGATAGGAACTTTGTACCCAACCACACATGTGCTGATCAGGCACAATACCACACTTCCAAGGTGTGATTGCATAGGTGTCACACCCGGATTTTAGGGTTCCAAAACCCGGGCGCGAACATAATCACCAGGTGTGCTGGGACCAAGTCTCACACATATGATGAATCATGGCACATGATCGAATGTCACATCTTTACTACATACCAGGAGTTCTATACAAAATAAGTAAATAATTACATTATAAGGAGACAACGGTCCAGCAACCCAAAGTTGACTGGGAGACGATGGCCTAGACCACTCACGAACTCATCACGGCATCCTCCACGCACCTCATCCTGTGGTACCTGTTCTTGACCTGTGGGGGGGGGGGTGTGAGACAGCAAGAGTGAGCTCACATACGTTCATCGCTCAACAAGTTGTGGGGAATAATGTGCATGAACTCGCCAAAGGTGGGAGCTCACGTGAAGTGTAAGGCTTACCAAAGAGGATGGTTAGAGCTGAGCATTGCTTTTAAAGTTGGTCAAAATTTTCTTAGCAATTACTAAGTATAAGTAAATACCAACCCAATTAAGTAGTAGAACAAAAGTAACAACATCACCTGCGATGCAATGCATATGACAAATTGAATTTAGTTCCATAAGTTAATCATCAGAGAGTCCTGAGCTGCTCATGACCGTGAGCTCGGCTAGTATACCAGTTTTACACTCTACAGAGGTGGTACCCTTTACCCACAAGTCATGTTACCCATCTGCCAAGGGATCGCGACTTCCCATACACCTCTACCGAGGAGGCGAGGCAGGGTAACACTACGAGGCCTTTACAAAGTTCCACTAGCTTCAGAAAACCCGCTACAGTTTATAGGAAGCTCCAATGCAGGAATCCCTTGCAGGACCGCCATCGCAGCAAAATCCTCCCGAGGGCCTCCCTACACTGACCACTCCCCTACTGCCCTTGCCCCTTTCGGGTAAGGTAGTCCTCCACTAGCTTTCCTAATTAGTCAGCCAAGGGCGTCCCATTAAACCCTTGTGGTGGCACGTGGTTCTCAAGTTAAGCTCTATGTTCCAATTAACATTAATGATCTTGACATGAACAGTAAATAACAATGGATAACAAAAGTATAATCATGAATAATGTATCTTCATACCCAAAACCACATAAAGCACTAGCAAGTACTACCCAAAAAGTTCAGTGGTAAACAAGGTATAAAGATAATCAAACTAGGGTAACCTATTGGGTCCCATCAAAATTAACCTATGCAGATCATTATGATTAATTAGAACATGAGTAGGTAAAAAGAAGTGATCAAGGGCACAACTTGCCTGAGACTTGAGATTCCAGGTACCAGGATGATCTTCAGATTCTCGTGACCTCACTGCTAAACGTAGCAATACATACAAACATGGTATAGAAAAAATTAACATTACACCAAACATAAGAACAATTGCATAGTAGTAATCTACACGTTGCTACGAGATCGTAGAAACAAGAACCGCTAAATTCGGAACTACGGTTATTAAGTTATGAATTTCCGAAATTATTTAGTGTTTAGAATAGTTTAATCCAAATGAACAATTTTAATTCAAGTTTCGTGGCTAAACAAATTTACTAAATGATTAACAATATTAAAACAAAATTAATGCCACTAGAATGAATTAATTCGGAGTTAAAATGAATTTAATATGAATTATACAAGTTTCTAGAATTATTTTTGAATTAAAAATCATTTTCTATAATTAAGTTTCTATTTTTATTGTTCTTTGGACTGGTCGTCAAAAACAGAGGAATGCAAGGATTAACTTGCAAAATTTCCCAAGACTCAGAAAACAGCCGCATAGGACGGCGGGTTGGTTTCAAATTTCTATAGGGTCTCTTTTGAAAAATAGCCCTGACGAAGGGATACGGTTAACTCTAGGTCGTCCGATCAAATATCGAAGGCCAGGATTAGATCTGTATTAATCCGAACGGGTATGCCACGCGGACCGTCCGATCACAATCCGAGCGCCCAAAAACCACATAACCGAAAGGGTATCAGCCATTTCAATCACAGCCGTCCACGGCTGGATCAACGGATCGGATTGGGCGATGAGACTCTACGCCCAGGATCTATTCCACGCCGTTGATTTTTCCATCCACGACCAGGAGACCTTCTTCTATCTCACGCTGGGGAAAGCTGGGCAGCAACGCCCGTGTACCATGGCGGCGCAGCACATCGGACCACGCCACCCACGCACCCGACTGCCCAAACTCCATACTGTCTAATGCCGCGCAAGGGAATGGCAGGGAGGACCCCGTGGGGATTTCTCACCTCAGGTCTGGGCGACGCGGATCCGGACTACGCGACGCAGCGGTGCCCTGATGCATGGCGGCCCGGCAACGACGCTCACGCGCCGGTGTGGGATCCCAGGCCCGGCCTACAGGACGGCATGCCGAGCTTAGGACGACGGCGAGTTCCTTTCTCTCTCTGCTATCCATCTCGATCGGCTTCGACGCGGCGGCCACGACTGCTCTCCCAGCGGCACACAGCGAATTCACGGCATACCACATGACCGCTAAGGCCCTCGGCTCTCGATGGTGGAGACTGTAGCTTGAGGCGAGATGGTACGGGGGCTCAATTTTTATAGGCCCGCAGTTCACTTGGATCTCCGGAGTCTGTTGTAACCGCCGCCCGCCATTCCCAATCCGGCAAGCACGGCGGGTTGTTACGCCCGTGGAGCTCGCGTAGGATCTCAACAACCTGCCGATATCTCCCCGTCAGATGCGCGTGTACAGGTGTTTGGCTGAGATCCGATCCGGTGCTAAAAGCTAGGCGATTCTGTGGCATGTATTGGAAAGCCATGCATTTTCTCGTAGTTCAAATACCTTCTGTACATGTATTACGCGATGGAGGTTAATTTACTTCTCCTATGCTAAACTAAATATATTATATTAATGACAGTATCGAGCGTGGCATTCCTTTATGCTATATATATATATAATATGTTATATATATATATACACGTTGCAAATAATTTTGAGCGGTCAGCATATTTTTTTTAAAAATGAAGAAAAGCTCATCTAGCACCTTATTATTATTATAGTTTTGTTTTCTCTCCGATTCCTATTTTGTTTCCTAATTTTAGTTTTAAATTTCCAAACCCTAAATTTGAAATATGAATTTAAATGCACACTCAAATTCCAGCTTGAATGCAAACTCATAGTTTTTTTTATTAATTTATTCATTCATGCAAATGCTTTTAAACATACCATTCCTACACACACAAAAATATATTCATCTTATGAAAATAAATGCTAATATTATTTATTGAAAGATACTCTAGTCTGCACCTTTTTTAGAATTGCGTCAAATATATTATTCAAAGGAATAATTTGACTCATATGGATCTTTTATTTAATCTCTTATTTGAAAACACATTTATTTAGGTCTCAAGATAAAATTTTCTAAATTACCCAAAATATGATTTTGTGGTGTTACAATAGGGAGACTACGACGCCCTTACAAAGTTCCACTACTATGAGAAAACCTAGTATGGTTTTGTAACACCCTGAATTTGGGGTATAAAATTTCTTCTCTAAATACCTACCAAATTCAGGTGTTACCTCATGTCTCTTTCTCTAGACTCTCTCTCTTTTCCTTTTGATTAGAATTAGGTTAATTAGGTGAGGGATTAATTATTTATTTTGTCAAAACTATGTGAGTCATGAATTGTTGCATCATGTTGAGCCTAAATTGTCCTTTTGTTTGATGCACATGTTTGAAATGGTTTGAATTTGAATTTGGTTTGAATTTGATTTGAAATCCATAGAGAAAATAAAAAGAAAAGGCATTAGAAATTCCAAGGAAAAACGAAAAACGGATTCAGCCCAGCCGACCCATTTCAACCCAGCCCCGCGAGCCCGCCCCCGTCCCTCCGTGACAGGCGGACCCCACCTGTCAGCGTCGTCCCACGTGCTCTCTCTCTTCGCTCTCTCCCTCTCGCTACTCAGTGGGGCCGACCTGTCGGCGCAGGTTTCCCCCGCGCACGCGAGCCTACTGTCTCTGTCCTGCGGGCCCCGCTCGTCAGCTCGGCTGCCCGTTCGCTCGCCCGCTCTCTCTGTTCTGTGGGCCTCGCCTGTCGGAACCGTCCCCCCGAACCACCCACGCTCTCCGCCGTGGACGCGCCCATGACCGCGCGTTTTCTAGCCACGCCCCCACGCGCCCGAGCCTTTTCTGGAGCCTGCACACACTCACTCGCCCTCCCCCGAGTTGCGCCCTTAGCCGAGCACCCTCGCCCTCTCTCTCGCTTTGCGCGCGCGCCCGTGAAGCTCGTCGTGGTCTGTCGCTATTCGCTGTGGTTTCGTGCTCGTTCTGCGGTCGCCGTCAAGCCCTTGCCGGGTCTATTGCCTCGGTGAGCTCCGCCCCGTCACCCGCGACCCGGGACACCCCTCGGTTCACTCCCTTCCCCTCTGTTTCTCTCGGTCTACGCTCACTGGTCCTCTCTATGCACCGCCGGAGCTCCGCTGCCGTCGATCCGTGACCTCGCCGTGCCCCGGATGCAGTTCGTGAGTCCCTGAGCCTTCTCTCAAGGTAACGGATCTAACCCTGCCCCTAATTTCCCCTGGTCTGCCCTTGGTTACGCGCGATTGCTCGCTGGAGTTACCTCCGGTCCGCTTGAGGTTCCCCCTCCATCATCTGTCCGTCTTAGCTCCGTTCCTGCAACCCTGACCTTGCCATAGGGCTCGCCGAGTCCTCCCCAACCTTTCTGGCTATCCAGACCCCAGCACCCTAGAAGCCCCAATCTACCTCGTCTCCGGCAGCTGCGCTGCCGCGAGCGCGTATGGCGTCGCCCCTAGCCGACCAGAGAAGGTGAAGCACCCTGGCACCCCATCTTAACCGTCTAGTCTTGATCTGACGACCCAGATTCACAGATAACAGTTTGCGCGGTTCGTGGAACCAACGCCGTCGATCTGCAATCCAGTGGCCAGCACGCCCCACGCCCTCGGCATACCGCTGACCCGTGGGCCCCACGTGTCAGTGCCTCAACCCACCCCGAGCCCACCTGTCAGGCGCCCGCAACCCGCGCGATCGCGCCCTCACTCGTTGTTCTAATCTGAACCGTTGGTCAGAGATCGGATGGCTAGTGCAACCTTGTACCCCTTCATGTGGTAGTTTTGCTAAAGAGACCCTCGGTTTTCCAAAAACCAACCCGTCGTCCCTCAGTTTCGCGCACAGGCCCCTATATTCTTGCAAACAGACCCCCTGACCTTTTGATTAATCATAGAATTAGACCTAATTTAGGGGTTTTAGTTCCAAAACTTGTTTATTTCATAACTGTTGCATATGAACTCTAAATTGAGTGATTCAAATTGCAAGATGTTCATAAGATTATTCTCTGTCTATGTAAATTATAATCATTCACTGTCTGCACATATTAATTTTATGCCTAGACTATAGGTTAGTTTATGTAAGGGTTTATTTATTAATAAGAAAAATAAAAAGGAAAACCCTAATGGTAATTAGATGTTTAACTTTGTGAGATTAATAATATGTAAAGTATGAATTTATCCCTGGTATAATTTTTGTGTCCCATTAAGATAAATGCATTTAATTTTTGTAATCCATGGAGATAGATAATACTTAGAGAATCACAAACTTCTAAGTGTGCTAGTTCACCCTAGAACCTAAGTCTACCTTTTGTGTTTATACTGTTCTGTCAAACTTGTGTTCACTTGATGGTATATGTTTGGTGTATTGTCCATTTGTCTTTATCCAAATATGTTGAATGCATGATCACTTTGTTTAGACAACGAGCAGCTCGTGGTTCCTGAGTGTGTTGCCGAAGACCTTCCGGAGCAACAACCTGGTGAAGGCAAGTGTCCTCTAACCTACTATGTCCTACTTACTTCATAATTCATCGTCCCACGTTACTTTATTGAAACCTAAGGATTGACTAGTCTGTATTTACCTTATCCTTGTTTACCTTTTGGGTTATCATGGTTAGCTTTATGCTATTGCTTTACTTTAATCAACGAACATGATGTGAATATTTATGATACGATGATGTTATCCCAATGATGATCTTGTGATACTATAGGGGACTCAGGTTGTTTCCTGAGTACCTCTCCGTAAGGACCTGTTCGTTGAGTGACCACACGGGATAACAATACAACCATGAGGGTGGAATGGGACGCCCTTAGCTAATTATTTAGAGGAACTTGAGGTGTAGTTGGCTTCACCGTAGGTGAGAGCACCTAGAGGGGGGTGAATAGGTGATCCTGTAAAACTTAAAACTTAACACCACAAACTTGATTAAGAGTTAGAACAATGAAATCAAGTGAGTAGAGAGGAGAGCTCTTGTGAAGCACAATAGACACAATAAGGACAAGCACAAGAGACACGAGGATTTATCCCGTGGTTCAGCCAAGTACAAAACTTGCCTACTCCACGTTGTGGCGTCCCAACGGACGAGAGTTGCACTCAACTCCTCTCAAGTGATCCAATGATCAACTTGAATACCACTGTGTTCTTCTTTACTTTACTCTTTCCCGTTTGCGAGGAATCTCCACAACTTGGAGTCTCTCGCCCTTACAATAAGAATCACAATGAAGCACTAGAGTAAGGGAGGGAAGCAACACACTCAAATCCACAGCAAATACGCACACACAAAACCAAGACTAGAGCTCAAGACAATATCTCGAGGTTCTAACTAGAACGGAGCTCAAATCACTAAGAATGTCGAACAAGTGCGCAAGAATGAAGTGTGAGTGATCAACAATGCTCCAGGAATGCTTGGTGTTCTCCTCCATGCGCCTAGGGGTCCCTTTTATAGCCCCAAGGTAGCTAGGAGCTGTTGAGAGCATTTCAAGAAGGCAATTCTTGCCTTCTGTCGCCTGGCGCACCGGACAGTTCAGTGCACCACCGGACACTGTCCGGTGCGGATTTCTTTCCTTCTTTGGCGAAGCCGACCGTTGGCGCTTTGGAGCCGTTGGCGCACCAGACACTGTTCGGTGCACACCGGTCAGTCCGGTGCCCCTTCTGATCGTTGGCTCTTGCCACGCGTCGCGCGCGGATTATGCGGCTGACCGTTGGCCCAGCCGACTGTTGGCTCACCGGACAGTCCGGTGCATCACCGGACAGTCTGGTGATTTATAGCCGTACATCGCCGTCGAAGTCCCGAGAGCAGCCTGTTCGCCAGAGTCAGCCTGGCGCACCGGACAGTCCGGTGCACCCAGACCGAGCTGTCTTTGGCTGAACAAAGCCATCTCTTTTCCAACTTGATTTTTCCTGTTTCCAACATTTAGACACAAATCATTAGTCTCCAAAACAATGTACTAAGTCTTAGGAACATACCTTTTTACTTGATTTGCACTTTGTCCATCACTTTGCATAGATTAACATAAGTTCACTTGTGTTGGCACTCAATCACCAAAATACTTAGAAATGGCCCAAGGGCACATTTCCCTTTCAATCTCCCCCTTTTTGGTGATTTATGCCAATACAATAAAAAGCAACCAAAGGAAGTGCAACATCAATACAAATGAGAACTCAAAATTGTTTTGATTCAAATTTGGCATATATGGATCATTCTTTGCCACTACTTGGTTTGTTTTTGCAAATCAAACTCAATTTCCTATCTCTAAGTCAAACACACTTGTTGAAACATAAATAGAGATATTTCAAGAGAAATTGATCAAAGATTCAAAAACTCCCCCTTTTCCCATAATCAAGCCTTCTCCCCACAAGAGACCAATGTTTTGACAATAAGAGACAAATAAGAGTATTTTGACAAACAAAAACTCTAACTCTGCTATTTTCAAAATTCTCAAGTGGTAGCTGATCCATTTGTTGCTTTGGCCTTATATCTCCCCCTTTGGCATCAAGCACCAAAACGGGATCAATCGTGGCCCTTAAACCCCATTGCCTCACCAAAAATCTTCAAATAAGAGCACAAAGGCAATAAGGATATTGAGATGAACTTGGAGTAAGTTACCCTCTCATCGGAGTGCAGTGGAAGTCTTGCATGGTCCAAGTCCACCTTTTCCCTTTCAAACCTCCTTTGAGACTAAATTAAGCAAACTCAAGCACACAGTTAGTCTCAAAGGGTCAAGTTGTAACACAACTCCCCCTAAAAATGTGCATCACTTGCAAATGGACTTATGAGTTCCGGGGAGTGCTTGTACAACTTGAGCACCATAAATAGACAACAAAATGCATTAAGGAACATGATCAAGGCATAAAACACATGTATGCTATAAATCAATCTAGGTTCCGCAAATCTAAGACATTTAGCTCACTATGCAGCCTGCAAAAGGTCGACTCATCTAGAGGCTTGGTAAAGATATCGGCTAGCTGGTTCTCGGTGCTAACATAAAACACTTCGATATCTCCCTTTTTCTGGTGGTCTCTCAAAAAGTGATGTCGTATGTCGATGTGCTTTGTGCGGCTGTGTTCAACAGGATTATCCGCCATGCGGATAGCACTCTCATTATCACATAGGAGTGGGACTTTGCTCAGATTGTAGCCAAAGTCCCTGAGGGTTTACCTCATCCAAAGTAGTTGCACGCAACACTGTCCTGCGGCAACATACTCGGCCTCCGCGGTGGATAGGGCAACGGAGGTTTGTTTCTTAGAACTCCACGACACCATGGACCTTCCTAAGAATTAGCACATCCCCGATGTACTCTTCCTATCGACCTTACATCCAGCATAGTCGGATTCTGAATATCCAATCAAGTCAAAGGTAGACCCCTTTGGATACCAGATCCCGAGGCAAGGCGTAGCGACTAAATATCTAAGAATTCGCTTCACGGCCACTAAGTGACACTCCCTTGGATCGGATTGAAATCTAGCACACATGCATACACTAAGCATAATATCCGGTCTACTAGCACATAAATAAAGTAAAGACCCTATCATAGACCGGTATGCCTTTTGATCAACGGACTTACCTCCTTTGTTGAGGTCGGTGTGTCCGTCGGTTCCCATTGGAGTTTTTGCGGGCTTGGCGTCCTTCATCCCAAACCGCTTGATCAAGTCTTGCGTGTACTTCGTTTGGGATATGAAGGTCGCATCCTTGAGTTTCTTCACTTGGAACCCAAGGAAATAGCTTAACTCGCCCATCATCGACATCTCAAACTTTTGAGTCATCACCCTGCTAAACTCTTCACAAGACTTTTGGTTAGTAGAACCAAATATTATGTCGTCGACATAAATTTGGCACACAAATAAATCGCCATCACATGTCTTAGTGAAAAGAGTTGGATCGGCTTTCCCAACCTTGAAATCATTAGCAATTAAAAAGTCTCTAAGGCATTCATACCATGCTCTTAGGGCTTGCTTAAGTCCATAGAGCGCCTTATAGAGCTTACACACGTGGTCGGGGTACCGTTCATCTTCAAATCCAGGGGGTTGCTCCACGTACACCTCCTCCTTGATTGGCCCGATGAGGAAAGCGCTCTTCACATCCATTTGGAACAACCTGAAAGAATGGTGAGTAGCATAGGCTAACAATATACGAATGGACTCTAGCCTAGCCACAGGAGCAAAAGTCTCCTCAAAGTCCAAACCTGCGACTTGGGCATAACCTTTTGCCACAAGTCGTGCCTTGTTCCTTGTCACCACCCCGTGCTCGTCTTGTTTGTTGTGGAACACCCACTTGGTTCCCACAACATTTTGCTTGGGACGAGGCACCAGTGTCTTAACTTCATTTCTCTTGAAGTTGTTGAGCTCTTCCTGCATGGCCAACACCCAGTCCGGATCTAGCAAGGCCTCTTCTACCCTGAAAGGCTCAATAGAAGAGACAAAGGAGTAATGCTCACAAAAATTAACTAATCTAGAACGAGTAGTTACTCCCTTGCTAATGTCACCTAAAATTTGGTCGACGGGATGATTCCTTTGAATCGTCGCTCGAACTTGGGTTGGAGGTGCCGGTTGTACTTCTTCCTCTATTAAATGATCATCTTGTGTTCCACCTTAATCACACGCCTCCTCTTGATGAACCTGTTCATCTTCTTGAGTTGGGGGATGCACCGTTGTTGAGGAAGAGGGTTGATCTTGCTCCTTTTGTTCCAGTGGCCTCACATCTCCAATCGCCATGGTGCGCATTGCGACCGTTGGAACGTCTTCTTCATCTACATCATCAAGATCAACAACTTGCTCTCTTGGAGAGCCATTAGTCTCATCAAATACAACGTCGCTAGAGACTTCAACCAAACCCGATGATTTGTTGAAGACCCTATATGCCTTTGTATTTGAGTCATAACCTAACAAAAACCCTTCTATAACTTTGGGAGCAAATTTGGAATTCCTACCTTTATTCACTAGAATGTAGCATTTACTCCCAAAAACTCGGAAATACGAAACATTGGGTTTGTTACCGGTTAGTAGCTCGTATGACGTCTTCTTGAGGAGGCGATGAAGGTAGACCCAGTTGATGGCATGGCAAGCCGTGTTCACGGCTTCCGACCAAAACCGCTCGGGCGTCTTGAACTCTCCAAGCATTGTCCTCACCATGTCTATAAGCGTCCTGTTCTTCCTCTCTACCACACCATTTTGCTGTGGTGTGTAGGGAGCGGAGAACTCGTGCTTGATTCCTTCCTCCTCAAGGTACTCCTCCACTTGAAGGTTCTTGAACTCGGACCCATTGTCGCTCCTTATCTTCTTCACCTTGAGCTCAAACTCATTTTGAGCTCTCCTTAGGAAGCGCTTGAGGGTCCCTTGGGTTTCAGATTTATCCTGCAAAAAGAATACCCAAGTGAAGCGGGAAAAATCATCAACTATAACAAGACCATACTTACTTCCTCCTATACTTAGATAGGCCATGGGTCCGAAGAGGTCCATATGAAGTAACTCCAGGGGTCTTGATGTTGTCATCACATTTTTAGCATGATGAGAGCTTCCCACCTGTTTACCTGCTTGACAAGCTGCACAAGGTCTATCTTTTTCGAAAGTTACATTAGTTAGACCTATCACGTGTTCTCCCTTTAGAAGCTTGTGGAGGTTCTTCATCCCCACATGTGCTAAACGGTGATGCCACAACCAGCCCATGCTAGTCTTAGGAATTAAGCATGCATCTAGACCGGCCTCGTCTTTTGCAAAATCATATAAATAAAGTTTGCCGTCTAGTACACCCTTAAAAGCTAATGAACCATCACTTCTTCTAAAGACAGACACATCTACATTTGTGAATAAACAGTTATATCCCATATTACAAAGTTGACTCACAGACAACAAGTTATATCCAAGCGACTCAACTAAGAACACATTAGAAATAGAGTGCTCGGATGAAATATCAATTTTTCCTAATCCTTTCACCTTGCCTTTTCCCATCACCGAATATGATTGAGTCTTGGGGATCCTTGTTCTTGATGTAGGAAGAGAACATCCTCTTTTCCCCCGTCATGTGGTTTGTGCATCCGCTGTCGATAATCCAGCTTGAGCCCCCGGATGCATAAACCTGCAAGGCAAATTTAGGCTTGGGTCTTAGGTACCCAACTCATGTTGGGTCCTACAAGGTTAGTACAAATAGCCTTAGGGACCCAAATGCAAGTTTTATCTCCCTTGCATTTTGCCCCTAATTTTCTAGCAACCACCTTATTATCCTTTCTACAAATAGCAAAGGAAGCATTTAAAGCATGATAAATTGTAGAAAGTTCATTACTTGTTTTCCTAGGTACATGAGTATTTCTCCTAGGCACATGATGAATGACATTTTCCTAGCCAAACTTCTATCATACATCATAGAAGAACTTGAAGCACACATTGTATTTGAATCATAAGCATGTGAAACAATATCATTGCAATTTCTATCATGATGAACATTCCTAGAATATCTCCTATCATGGTATAAGAAAGCATGGTTCTTTTGAATGCTATTTGCCATAGGGGCCTTCCCTTTCTCCTTGATGGAGATGGGAGCCTTATGACTTATCAAGTTCTTGGCTTCCCTCTTGAAGCCAAGCCCATCCTTAATTGAGGGGTGTCTACCAACCGTGTAGGCATCCCTTGCAAATTTTAGTTTATCAAAATCATTTTTGCTAGTCTTAAGTTGAGCATTAAGACTAGCCACTTCATCATTTAGTTTAGAGATGCAAACTAGGTGTTCACTACAAGCATCAATATTAAAATCTTTGCACCTATTGCAAATCATAACATGTTCTTCACGAGAGTTTGTTTTACTAGCTATTTCTAACTTAGCATTCAAGTCGTCATTTATGCTCTTTAAACTAGAAATAGAGTCATGGCATGTGGACGATTCACAAGAAAGCATTTCATTCCTTTTTATTTCTAAAGGAAGGGATTTTTGTGCCTCTACAAACTTATCATGTTCTTCATACAAAAGATCCTCTTGTTTTTCTAATAACCTATTTTTATCATTCAAGGCATCAATTAACTCATTAATCTTATCAACCTTGGTTCTATCTAGGCCCTTGAATAAACATGAATAGTCTATTTCATCATCGCTAGATTCTTCATCACTTGAGGAAGCGTAAGTATTAGTATCACGAGTGCTTACCTTCTTTTCCCTTGCCATGAGGCAGGTGTGATGCTCGTTGGGGAAGAGGGCCGACTTGTTGAAGGCGGTGGCGGCGAGTCCTTTGTTGTCGGAGTCGGACGACGAACAATCCGAGTCCCACTCCTTTCCAAGGTGTGCCTCGCCCTTAGCCTTCTTGTAAGCCTTCTTCTTTTCCCTCTTGTTCCCTTGTTCCTGGTCACTATCATTATCGAAACAGTTAGCGATAAAATGACCAATCTTACCACATTTGAAGCATGAGCGCTTCCCCTTCGTCTTGGTCTTGTTTGGATGCTCCTTGCGACCCCTTAGTGCCGTCTTGAAACGCTTGATGATGAGGGCCATTTCTTCATCATTAAGCCCGACCGCCTCAATTTGTGCCACCTTGCTAGGTAGCGCCTCCTTGCTCCTTGTTGCTTTGAGAGCAATGGTTTGAGGCTCTTGGATTGGGCCATTCAATGCATCATCAACGTATCTAGCCTCCTTGATCATCATCCGCCCGCTTACGAACTTTCCAAGTATCTCTTCGGGCGTCATCTTGGTGTACCTAGGATTCTCACGAATATTGTTCACAAGATGTGGATCAAGGACAGTAAAAGACCTTAGCATTAGGAGGACGACGTCGTGGTCCGTCCATCGCGTGCTTCCATAGCTCCTTATTTTGTTGACGAGAGTCTTGAGCCGGTTGTATGTTTGGGTTGGCTCCTCGCCCCTGATCATTGCGAATCTACCAAGTTTGCCCTCCACCAACTCCATCTTGGTGAGCATGGTGACGTCGTTCCCCTCATGTGAGATCTTGAGGGTGTCCCAAATCTGCTTGGCGTTATCCAAGCCGCTCACCTTATGGTATTCATCCCTGCACAATGATGCTAGAAGAACAGTAGTAGCTTGTGCATTTTTGTGAATTTGCTCATTGATAAACATGGGACTATCACTACTATCAAATTGCATTCCACTCTCTACTATCTCCCATATGCTTGGATGGAGAGAGAACAAGTGACTACGCATTTTGTGACTCCAAAATCCGTAGTCCTCTCCATCAAAGTGAGGAGGTTTACCAAGTAGAATGGAGAGTAAATGAGCATTTGTACTTTGCGGAATAAGAGAATAATCAAAAGAAAAGTTTGAATTGACTGTTTTCTTTTTCTTGTAGTCGTTATCATCATCCTTTTGGGAAGAGGAAGATTCGTCGCTGTCGTAGTAGACTATCTCCTTGATGCGCCTTATTTTCTTCTTCCTCCCGTCTTTTCTTTTGTGGCCGGAGCCTGAGTCGGTAGGCTTGTCATCCTTTGGATCATTGACGAAAGACTCCTTCTCCTTATCATTGACCACCATCCCCTTGCCCTTAGGATCCATCTCTTCGGGCGATTAGTCCCTTTCTTTAAGAGAACGGCTCTGATACCAATTGAGAGCACCTAGAGGGGGGTGAATAGGTGATCCTATAAAACTTAAAACTTAACACCACAAACTTGATTAAGAGTTAGAACAATGAAATCAAGTGAGTAGAGAGGAGAGCTCTTGCGAAGCACAATAGACACAATAAGGACAAGCACAAGAGACACGAGGATTTATCCCGTGGTTCGGCCAAGTACAAAACTTCCCTACTCCACGTTGTGGCGTCCCAACGGACGAGAGTTGCACTCAACTCCTCTCAAGTAATCCAATGATCAACTTGAATACCACAGTGTTCTTCTTTACTTTACTCTTTCCCGTTTGCGAGGAATCTCCACAACTTTGAGTCTCTCACCCTTACAATAAGAATCACAATGAAGCACTAGAGTAAGGGAGGGAAGCAACACACTCAAATCCACAGCAAACAAGCACACACAAAACCAAGACTTGAGCTCAAGACAATATCTCGAGGTTTTAACTAGAACGGAGCTCAAATCACTAAGAATGTCGAACAAGTGCGCAAGAATGAAGTGTGAGTGATCAACAATGCTCAAGGAATGCTTGGTGTTCTCCTCCATGCGCCTAGGGGTCCCTTTTATAGCCCCAAGGCAGCTAGGAGCCGTTGAGAGCATTTCAAGAAGGCAATTCTTGCCTTTTGTCGCCTGGCGCACCGGATAGTCCGGTGCACCACCGGACACTGTCCGGTGCGGATTTCTTTCCTTCTTTGGCGAAGCCGACCGTTGGCGCTTTGGAGCCGTTGGCGCACCGGACACTGTTCGGTGCACACCGGACAGTCCGGTGCCCCTTCTGACCGTTGGCTCTTGCCACGCGTCGCGCGCGGATTATGCGGCCGACCATTGGCCCAACCGACTATTGGCTCACCGGACAGTCCGGTGCATCACCGGACAGTCTGGTGATTTATAGCCGTACGCCGCCGTCGAAGTTCCGAGAGCAGCCAGTTCGCTAGAGTCAGCCTGGCGCACCGGACAGTCCGGTGCACCACCGGACAGTCCGGTGCACCCAGACCGAGCTGTCTTTGGCTGAACAAAGCCATCTCTTTTCCAACTTGATTTTTCCTGTTTCTAGCATTTAGACACAAATCATTAGTCTCCAAAACAATGTACTAAGTCTTAGGAACATACCTTTTTACTTGATTTGCACTTTGTCCATCACTTTGCATAGATTAACATAAGTTCACTTGTGTTGGCACTCAATTACCAAAATACTTAGAAATGGCCCAAGGGCACATTTCCCTTTCAGTATGGCCGTCAACGGGGTCCGGGCACAGTACTTGCTCTACCGAGGCTGGTTGCCGGTGTTTTTTTGATTTGGTTTTGTTAGTCACCCTTCTTGTGGGGAGAAGTACTGTGTTTATCAAATTGGAGAAACCTAATGTGCGGTTATGACCTCTGGGGAATCTCTGTAAAGGCTACGTAGTGAAACCTTGCCTACTAACCTTGGTAGTGTTTGAGGGTTTGATCGACCCGAGGCAAAAAGGGATCATGACTCGTGGGTAAAGTGTGCAACCTCTGCAGAGTGTTAGAAACTGGTATATCAGCCGTGCTCACGGTTAAGAGAAGCCTTGGGATCCTCTTTGATTAGAAGAACTTTATATACTTTTATGATTATGGTAATGATGATAGATATAACTCTGATCTCTGGTATTTCCTCTTGGAGGGAGTACTTTTAGGTAATAACTGGGTAATAAATACCTGACCAACTAAAAGCAACTGCTTAACCTTAACTCCACATATAGCTAGTCCACTTTAACCAAATGGGACATTTGCTGAGTACGTTGATGTGTACTCACCCTTGCTTTAAAAACCACCCCCACCCCAGGTTGTCCCCACTATATTCAGTGCTCAGGAGGAGATGCAGGCAACATGGAAGGCTTTGAGGAGTTCGAGGACTACGATTAGGGATGGCTGAAAGTCGCCTAGAGGGGGGTGAATAGGCGTAATCTGAAATTTACAACTTTAAACACACACTACAAGCCGGGGTTAGCGTTAGAACTTAACTCGAGTCTTGGAGAGAGGGGAAAACAAATCAAATGGAAAACAAGCGAATGAACACGGTGATTTGTTTTATCGAGGTTCAGTTCCAAAGAACCTAATCCCCGTTGAGGTGGTCACAAAGACCGGGTCTCTTTCAACCCTTTCCCTCTCTCAAACGGTCACTTAGACCGAGTGTCACACCCGAGCTTTAAGGAACAAAGCCGGGTGCATCTCATATATGCGCAAGAGAAGACAACACATATAATAACAGAGTGCATAGAGATAAATGTCATAAATATCGTAAATGTACTTATTACATAGCGGAAGTCTTACAAAAATAAATGATAAAATAAAGCAAACTATATTATTCCCTGGCGCCACAAAGCTGACTGGAAGACACCACCTAGATCAAGTCGAAAGCCTCAGACACTACTACAGTAAACCTCTATACAGGCGGTCCAGTTAGCCTCTACACAGGCGGTTCCAGGAACCACTTGTGGTGCACCGCCTGTGATGTAAAACAACATCACAGGCGGTCAATCAAAAACCGCTTGTGATAGACACACATCACAAGTGGTTCTATCTAAAGGAACCGCCTGTGATAGACACACATCATAGGCGGTTTCTAATCCTAGCCACTTATGTTAGACACACATCACAGGCGGTTTCTAATCCTAGCCGCTTGTGTTACACACATACCACAGGCGGTTTTGAATATAGGTCCGACTGTATTTCAATATACAGATTCTAGATTCATATGCAGATTCCAGATTCATATACAGAATTAATAACAGAATCTAGATTCATAACAAATCAATATACAGAATGATACACATATCAAGTTCCATACACAGATTCATACACAGATTCCAGAAATATACAGAATCCAGATTCATACATCAGATTCATACAGATCACAAAACACATTCACAGAACGATAACAGTACTAGTATTAGCACCAAACCACAATGATACACATATCAAGTTCCATATACAACTCAACAACTCAACATCTCAAGTTCCATATACAACTGAACATCTCAAGTTCCATACTAAAGATCTAAACACTATGTGATATCGTGTATGAGAGCACCTAGAGGGGGGTGAATAGGTGATCCTGTAAAAATCAAATACTAATAGCCACAAAACTTGGTTAAGTGTTAGTACGGCTAAGTAGCAAGCTCTTGTGAACACAAGTAATCACGAGAAAAACAAGCACAAGAGACACGGTGGTTTTATCCCGTGGTTCGGCCAAGTATAACACTTGCCTACTCCACGTTGTGGCGTCCCAATGGACGAGGGTTGCACTCAACCCCTTTCAAGTGATCCGATGATCAACTTGAATACCACGGTTTTTCTTTTCTTAGACTTTCTCCCTTTTGCGAGGAATCTCCACAACTTGGAGCCTCTCGCCCTTACAAAGATGATCACACAAGAAGCACAGAAGTAAGGAAGGGGAAAAGCAACACACACAAGACAGCACAATCACGCACACAAGTCACAACATGAGCTCAAAACACAACCCACGGAGTTCTCAACTCAAATGGAGCTCAAGTCACTATCACAAAGAATCAAATGCGCGAAGTTGGAGTCTTGATGCTTAGGAATGATCAAAGAATGATAAAAGGGACTCCTCCATTCGCCTAGGTGTCCCTTTTATATCCCCAAGGCAGCTAGGAGCCGTTGGAAGCCAACAAGGAAGGCAATTCTTGCCTTCTGTCGGGTGGCGCACCGGACAGTCCGGTGCACCACCGGACCGTCACTGTAGCATGTCCGGTGCGGATCTCCTTCCTAAATTGGCGCAGCCGACCGTTGCAACTCCGGGCTGGTTGGCGCACCGGACAGTCCGGTGCCCCCAGCCGACCGTTGGCGCGGGCCACGCGTCGCCCACGGATTGCGCGGCCGACCGTTGCTCTGGCGGCCGTTGGCTCACCAGACAGTCTGGTGAATTATAGTCATACGCCGCCAAATTCTCCCGAAAGCGGCCAGTTCGCCGGAAGCGAGCCTGGCGCACCGGACACTGTCCGGTGCACCACCGGACAGTCCGATGTGCCAGACCGAGCTGAGTCTTGGCTGCTCCAGCCAAGTCCTTTTCTTCTTCTCTTTTCTCTGATTCTAGCACTTAGACAAATATATTAGTACACACAAAAACCAATGTACTAAGTCTAGAACCATACCTTTGCCTTGATTATTACTTCTCTCTTTGTTTAGCACATGAGATCTTATTTAAATGTGTTGGACACTTAATCACCAAAACATAATAGAAATTGCCCAAAGGCACATTTCCCTTTCAATCTCCTCCTTTTTGGTGATTTATGCCAACACATTCAAAAGCAATGCAAAACATGCAACATTGATTCAAATTGGAGACCAAATTGTTTTTAACTCTAATTTGGCATATTTGGATCATTCTTTGCCACCATTTGGTTTGTTTTTGCAAATCAAATTCATTTTCCTATCTCTAAGTCAAACTCACTTGTTTGGGCATAGAGAGAGATATTCCAATTGAAAAATTGATCGAGTGCCAAAAACTCCCCCGTTTTCTCATAATCATAAATTCTCCCCACAAGAGACCCAATTTTGACAATAAGAGTATTTTGACAAATCAAAAGTTCTAACTCTACTATTTTCAAAATTCTCAAGTGGTAGCTGATCCATTTGCTTTGGCCTTAATTTCTCCCCCTTTAGCAGTAAGCACCAAAACGGGATCATTATTGGCCCTTTAACCTCATTGCCTCACCAAAAATGTCAATTAAGAGAAAAAAGGCAATAGGAGCATAGATATGAACTTGGAGTTAATACCGGAGTGCAGTGGAAGTCTTTGCTTAGTACAAGTTCACCTTTCCCTTTCAATTCACCTTCGAGACTACATTAAGTAAACTTAAGCACAAATGTTAGTCTCAAAGGGTCAAGTTGTAGCACTTCTCCCCCTAAGTATGTGCATCATTCACATATGGACTTGTGAGGTCCGGGGATCCCTTGCACAACTTGAGCACCATACATAAACAACAAATCTCATAAATGCATAAAGTAACTTGATCAAAGGCATAAAACACATGTATGCTATAAATCAATCCAAGTTACACGAATCTAAGACATTTAGCTCACTACGCAGCCTGCAAAAGGTTTTCTCATCTAAAGGCTTGGTAAAGATATCGGCTAGCTGGTTCTCGGTGCTAATATAGAATACCTCGATATCTCCCTTTTGCTGGTGGTCTCTCAAAAAGTGATGTCGGATGTCTATGTGCTTTGTGCAGCTATGTTCAACAGGATTATCCGCCATGCGGATTGCACTCTCATTGTCACATAGGAGTGGGACTTTGCTCAGATTGTAGCCAAAGTCCTGGAGGGTTTGCCTCATCTAAAGTAGTTGCGCGCAACACTGTCCTGCGGCAATGTACTCGGCCTCAGCGGTGGATAGGGCAACAGAGGTTTGTTTCTTAGAACTCCAAAACACCAGGGACCTTCCTAGGAATTGGCACGTCCCTGATGTACTCTTCCTATCAACCTTGCATCTATTGCAAATTACAACTTGCTCTACACAAGAACTAGATTTATTAACTACTTCTAGCTTAGCATTTAAATCATCATTAATACTCTTTAAGCTAGACACAGTTTCATGACAAGTAGATAATTCCGAAGAAAGCATTTCATTCCTTTTAACCTCTAAAGCAAGAGACTTTTGCACACTTACAAACTTATCATGCTCTTCATATAAAATATCCTCTTGCTTTTCTAAAAGTCTATTCTTTTTATTTAAAGCATCAATCAATTCATTGATTTTATCTACTTTAGTTCTATCTAAACCTTTGAATAGGCTTGTGTAATCTACTTCATCATCACTAGAGTCATCATCACTTGAAGTAGTATACTTAGGGGTATCTCGAGCTTACCTTTTTCTCCTTTGCCATGAGGCAAGTATGACG
Source organism: Zea mays (assembly GCF_902167145.1). Taxonomy (NCBI): domain Eukaryota; kingdom Viridiplantae; phylum Streptophyta; class Magnoliopsida; order Poales; family Poaceae; genus Zea; species Zea mays. The sequence goes on along the minus strand of NC_050102.1, from coordinate 24,085,912 downwards.
CTCGTTGGGGAAGAGAGAAGACTTGTTGAAGGCTGAGGCAGCGAGTCCTTCGTCGTCGGAGTCGGAGGAGGAGCAGTCCGAGTCCCATTCCTTTTCGAGATGTGCCTCACCCTTTGCCTTCCTGTAGCTCTTTTTCTTCTCCTTCTTCCTGCTCTTTTCTTGTCCCTGGTCACTATCATTATCGGGATAATTTGCAGTAAAGTGACCAGTCTTACCGCACTTGAAGCAGGAGCGCTTTCCCCTTGTTTTGTTCTTGTTGGGGTACTTCTTGCGTCCTTTAAGAGCGGTCTTGAAGCGCTTGATGATGAGAGCCATCTCATCTTCGTTTAGCCCAGCCACCTCAACTTGTGCCACCTTGCTTGGTAGCGCCTCCCTGCTATTGGTTGCCTTGATGGCAATAGTTTGAGGCTCGTGGACGGGGAGTGGACCGTTTAGAGCGTCGTCCACATATCGGGCCTCCTTCACCATCATGCGCCCGCTCACAAACTTTCTAAGAATCTCCTCGGGCGTCATCTTGGTGTACTTGGGATTCTCATGAATAAGGTTAACAAGATGGGGGTCAATTACCGTGAAGACCTTAGCATAAGTCGGACGACGTCATGGTCCGTCCATCTTGTGCTCCCATAACTCCTAATATTGTTGACCAGGGTCTTGAGCCTGTTGTATGTTTGTGTTGGCTCTTCTCCCCTGATCATGGTGGCATCAACTCCCTCATGAGAGATCTTAAGGGTATCCCAGATTTGCTTGGCGTTATCCAAGTCGCTCACCTTGTTGCATTCGTCCCTGCACAATGATGCTAACAAAACAGTGGTAGCTTGTGCATTCTTATGAATTTGTTCGTTGATAAACACAGGGTTATCGGTACTATCAAATTGCATTCCACTCTCAACTATCTCCCAAATACTAGGATGGAGAGAGAAAAGGTGACTACGCATTTTGTGACTTCCTCCATCAAAGTGTGGAGGTTTACCAAGAGGAATAGAAAGCAAATGGGCATTGGAATTGTAAGGAATACGATAATAATCAAATGAAAAATTTGAGTTAACAGGTTTCTTTTTCTCATCGTAGTCGTCGTCTCTTGGGGAAGAAGAAGACTCGTCGCTGTAGTAGTAGACGATTTTCTTGATGCGCCTCTTCTTCTTCCCGTCCTTCTTCTTGTGACTTGAGCCAGAGTCAGTGGGCTTGTCGTCCCTCGGCTCGTTGAAGATGGACTCCTTCTCCTTATCATTGACCACCATCCCCTTTCCCTTAGGATCCATCTCTTCGTGTGATTAGTCCCTTTCGTGAAGAGAACTGCTCTGATACCAATTGAGAGCACCTAGAGGGGGGTGAATAGGTGTTCCTATAAAAATCAAATACTAATAGCCACAAAACATGGTTAAGTGTTAGTACGGCTAAGTAGCAAGCTCTTGTGAACACAAGTAATCACGAGAAAAACAAGCACAAGAGACACGGTGGTTTTATCCCGTAGTTCGGCCAAGTATAACACTTGCCTACTCCACGTTGTGGCGTCCCAATGGACGAGGGTTGCACTCAACCCCTTTCAAGTGATCCGATGATCAACTTGAATACCACGGTTTTTCTTTTCTAAGACTTTCTCCCTTTTGCAAAGGAATCTCCACATCTTGGAGCCTCTCACCCTTACAAAGATGATCACACAAGAAGCACAGAAGTAAGGGAGGGGAAAAGCAACACACACAAGTCAACACTATCACGCACACAAGTCACAACTTGAGCTCAAAACACAACCCACAGAGTTCTCAACTCAAATGGAGCTCAAGTCACTATCACAAAGAACCAAATGCACGAAGTTGGAGTCTTGATGCTTAGGAATGATCAAAGAATGCTTGGGTAACTCCTCCATGTGCCTAGGGGTCCCTTTTATAGCCCCAAGGCAGCTAGGAGTCGTTGGAACCCAACAAGGAAGGCAATTCCTGCCTTCTGTCGGGTGGCGCACCGGACAGTCCGGTGCATCACCGGACAGTCACTGTAGCATGTCTGGTGCGGATCTCCTTCCTAAATTGGTGCAGCCGACCGTTGCAACTCTGGCCTGGTTGGCGCACCGGACAGTCTGGTGCCCCCAGCCGACCGTTGGCGCGGGCCACGCGTCGCCCGCGGATTACACGGACGATCGTTGCTCTGGTGGCCGTTGGCTCACCGGACAGTCTGGTGCACCACCGAACAGTCCGGTGAATTATAGCCGTACGCCGCCAAATTCTCCGGAAAGCGGCCAGTTCGCCGGAAGCCAGCCTGGCGCACCGAACACTGTCCGGTGCACCACCTGACAGTCCGGTGTGCCAGACCGAGCTGAGTCTTGGCTGCTCCAGCCAAGTCCTTTTCTTCTTCTCTTTTCTCCGATTCTAGCACTTAGACAAATATATTAGTACACACAAAAACTAATGTACTAAGTCTAGAACCATACCTTTGCCTTGATTATTACTTCTCTCTTTGTTTAGCACATGAGAGCTTATTTAAATGTGTTGGACACTTAATCACCAAAACATAATAGAAATTGCCCAAAGGTACATTTCCCTTTCAGTGTACAAACTTAGTTCTGGGAAGTGTTGCAAATTTCCATTTGTATTGTAGAATAGCCCTTGTTGATGAAGAACTTCACGACGCATAAAGTAAAGCAAGTCTTTTACAACCTTAGCCACGCCGACGGAAACCATATCTCTTTCTAACCATTCAACATTGATCTTGGATTTAGGAACCTGCAATGGAAGCAAAAAGCAAGCAATGCTAAGAGTAATGTGATGAGCAACAATATAACATAAAAATTGCAACATAGACATTGATAGCAAACTTACATCCTCACGATTGACCATGTAATGGAAGGTGACACGACACCATTCGCATACATAATAACCGCACAGGACAGTACTCGGAGGTTGTTTGTCACCATATGGAAATAATGATATTGACAAATTAGGCTTGTCCTCTGGATGTTCACCGCCAAGATCTTTCCAATAAAAACGGTATGCACTGAATATAAGAATAGCATTGTGAGATTAAGAATACATTTGTTAAGTTGTAATAAGTACAAGTGCGCAATAATAATCATACTTCTCTAAAATCTTCAAGAAGTCATTATACGCATCCTTTTCCATTCTCAGTGAGTCGAAGACCACGACTTTACCATGCTTTGGAAAGATCATGATACAAATGTAGTGGTCATTATATAGACATAGACGAAAACACATGTTAAGATCACGATTGCCATAATTTGTAGTTCAAAACCATGTCGAGAACTTACTTAAAGTGGTGCAGAGCTATTATTAAGTCCTTGCCATGTTGTACATGATTATGCATGGCTCGTCCAATGTATGCCGCCATTACCTTCATTTTCTTTCTCTGATTCTCTTTTGACAACTTTCTCAAATTCATCATCATCCAAGTCTTTGTGTTCTTCTCCATGTCTCCGAACAACTTCTTTGTAGCGAGCTTGGGATATCATCAACGGGTCAAGAAACCCTGTCTTAAGTTGTTTCTTCTTATCATCCATGTATTGTATCCTACGTGTAAAAAGTGTTAATCGTTAGACTTGTCGGGGTTTCGAGACCGGGGGGTCCCTCGGGTCGACGAGTGAGTGTCGCCGCGTGCCCCAGCCCAGATGGGTCGAGCGCGAGGGCGAGAGCGAAGGGGGGAGAAGCGAGGCGGCCGGAGACTGGCGTGAGAGAGGTGGGAATCCCGCGGCCTTCGTGTTCGTCCCGCGCCTAGGTCGGGTGCGCTTGCAGTAGGGGGTTACAAGCGTCCACGCGGGAGAGGGAAGCGAGCGGCCCCAAGAGAGCGCCTGTCTCGTCCTCGTCCCCACGCGGCCAACCCTCTCTAAGAGGGCCCTGGTCCTTCCTTTTATAGGAGTAAGGAGAGGATCCAGGTGTACAATGGGGGGTGTAGCAGAGTGCTACGTGTCTAGCGGAGGAGAGCTAGCGCCCTAAGTACATGCCGATGTGGCAGCCGGAGAGATTTTGGCACCCAGCTGGTGTGATGTCGTGGCCGTCGGAGGAGCGATGGAGCCTGGCGGAGGGACAGCTGTCGGAGCGGTTGAGTCCTTGCTGACGTCCTCTTGCTTCCGTAAGGGGGCTGGTAGCCGCCGTCGTCACAGAGTATGCGGGGCGCCATCATTGCCTATCTGGCGGTGCTAGCCAGATGGGACGCCGGTCTTGTTCCCTGCGGCCCGAGTCAGCTCGGGGTAGGGTGATGATGGTGCCTCCTTGTTGACGTAGCAGGCCCGCGCCCTAGGTTGGGCGATGTGGAGGCTCCTCCGAAGCCGAGGTCGAGTCTGTCTTCCATGGCCGAGGCCGAGTCCGAGCCCCTGGGTCGGGCGAGGCGGAGGTCGTCGGCAGAGGCCAGGGCGGAGTCCGAGCCCTGGGGTCGGGCGAAGCGGAGTTCGTCGTCTTCTGGGGCTGAGCCCGAGTCCGAGCCCTGGGTCGGGCGGAGCGGAGTTCGCCGTCTCCCGGGACTTAGCCCGAGTCCGAGCCCTGGGTCGGGCGGAGCGGAGTTCGCCGTCTTCTGGGACTTAGCCCGAGTCCGAGCCCTGGGTCGGGCGGAGCGGAGTTCGCCGTCTTCCGGGACTTAGCCCGAGTCCGAGCCCTGGGTCAGGCGGAGCGGAGCTTCCTATGGTGCCTTTGGCAGGGCCTGACTGTCTGTCAGTTTCACTCTGTCAAGTGGCACTGCAGTCGGAGTGGCGCAGGCGGCGCTGTCCTTCTGTTAGGCCGGTCAGTGGAGCGGCGAAGTGACGGCGGTCACTTCGGCTCTGCTGGGGGGCGCGCGTCAGAATAAAGGTGTCAGGCCACCTTTGCGTTAAATGCTCCTGCAACTTGGTCGGTCGGTGCGGCGATTTAGTCAGGGTTGCTTCTTAGCGAAGGCAGGGCCTCGGGCGAGCCGGAAATATGTCCGCCGTTGGAGGGGGGCCTCGGGCGAGACGGAAACCCTCCGAGGTCGGCTGCCCTTGTCCGAGGCTAGGCTCAGGCGAGGCGCGATCGAGTCGCTCGAATGGACTGATCCCTGACTTAATCGCACCCATCAGGCCTTTGCAGCTTTGTGCTGATGGGGGTTACCAGCTGAGAATTAGGAGTCTTGAGGGTACCCCTAATTATGGTCCCCGACAGTAGCCCCCGAGCCTCGAAGGGAGTGTTAGCACTCGCTTGGAGGCTTTCATCGCACTTTTTTGCAAGGGGACTAGCCTTTCTCGGTTGCATTTTGTTCCGGTGGGTGCGCGTGAGCGCACCCACCGGGTGTAGCCCCCGAGGCCTCGGAGGAGTGGTTTCACTCCTTCGAGGTCTTAATGCCTCGCGTAATGCTTCGGCCGGTCTGGTTGTTCCCTCATGCGAGCTGGCCGTAGCCCGGGTGTACGGTCGGGTCCCAAGTTCTCGGGCTGGTATGTTGACGCTGTCAACGGTTCGGCCGGAGCCGGGTTTGCGACAGCAGCCCCCGAGCCTCCGCACAGGGCGAGAGGGCGATCAGGGACATACTCGGCTTTTTTATATACGCCCCTGCATCGCCTTTCCGCAAGGAGGAGGGGGGAAAGCGCCATGTTGCCCTCGATGGGCGCCGAACATGGTGTCTCCGGTGAGCTGCAAGCGGGTAATCCGAGTGGACGTCCGTGCCCCGTTCGTTAGGGGTCGGCTAGGGGCCCAGAGGCACGCCCAAAAGTACCTGCGGGTGATCTGCCAGACCCGGTCCCCTAGCGACGGGGTCCGAGGGCTCGATGCCTCCCTCTGATGGGATTCCGTTACAAGATCGCTCCCGCTGGTCTCGGAAATGTCCTAGGGTACCTCGGGAGCGCAGCCCGAGCCTTGGTTATGTATCGAACGTACCCATGGTCATCCCTCGCTCGGCGTCTGAGGCGGCTGTGAACCCTTCGGGGGCCAGCCTTCGAACCCCTGATCAGTAATGGGCGCGGAGCCCGAGTAGCCTGAGGCGGCCGTGGAACCCTTCGGGGGGCCGGCCTTCGAACCTCTGACCAGTAGTGGGTGTAGGGCCCACGCGATCTGAGGCGGCTGCCGAACCCATCGGGGGGCCAGCCTTCGAACCTCTGATCAGTAGGGAGGCTCGGAGCCTGGTTCCTTCCTGGGGAAGGATCCTTTTCGGGGTATCCCCCTTTCCCGGTCCCTGTTGCAAGAGAGAGAGAGAGAAAGAGGAAAAAAGGAAAAGGATACGAAATTGAACGACGCGGCGTACCTTTACTGACGCGGTCATTATGGCGAAGGCGAAGCATCGCCCGCTTCTCCTGCCAGAGGCGCCGCCTGTCCCGCCGCGGAGTTAATGCGACGGGGCGAGTAGTTGGCGGGGCGGCCGTTGCGCGTGCGCGAGCCGTTCGAGGAACGGATCACGGGCGCGTTGTCTTCACGCCGTGAGAGGGGGTTCTCTTGCTGCCCCCGGATGGGACGTGAGCTTGGCCGACGACGTGACCGCTGCTCCCGCCCGCCTGCCACCGTCATTACTGCCGGCCCATTTTTGGCCGCATTGATCGCCGCGCCATGCTGGCGCTGCTGGGTCGTGCGCTGGGTCGCCTCGAGTCGCGGTATTGGTTCCGCAATCGAGGAGGCGCGGTGGTGGCGCAAGTGGCGGTGCTGTTGCATGCACGAAGCAGTCGGCGCGCCGGTTGCATGACGCGTGGGCCTGGGCCTCCAGGCTGGGCGTGTTGGGAGTTGAAGAAGCGCGCCCACTTGGCGCGGTTGCATGCCGCCTGCATGGCTGCCCGCCCCTTTCGCCCGTTGGTCTGGGCAAAAGTGGAGGGTCACTTGTAACCGCTGGGTGGTCGTGTGCACCGCGCGCGGCGGTTTGGCTTCTTCTGCTCTGAGCCGGCTTACATGACATGCGGGACCCAGCCCCCGCGCCGCAGGGGAGGGCCTTGGAGCGTGTAGGAGAAGACTCAGCCCCTGACGGCTGGGGGAGCAAGTAGGGAGAGTTGCCTTTAAAAGGAGGGTGACCCCCTTCGGAAGGCGTCCATGTCTTCGCGCGCCCTTATGCATCGTGTCTTTCCACCTTCCAAGCCCCCGAATGGGGGATACCTGCCGTCTTTTCGCCTCATCGTGGGAGGAACGCAACTCCGTGGGAGTTGGTACCTTTCAGCCATCGTTCGGCTTCAAGGATTTTCATCATGCAGCCCGGCTGCACCCCTCCGCCGGCGGTCACCCGAGATGGTGACCTCCAGCTTGATGGTGGGGGAAAGCGAGCCGGGCTGCGGCCTCTGCCCCTCCCTCAGCCTCAAGGATTTTCATCACCAGGGCTGGGGAGGGGAGTGTGCCGAGTTGGGGTCGGCCCCTGCGTGGGTGGTGGCCCGCTCCTTCACTCAGTGATCGGAGGGAAGGGCGGTCGTCGTCCGTGGCGCCGGCAGCTGCACCGTGCCTGGCTCTCGGACGCGAGTGGCTTCAGAGCCGTTCGCGGCGCCGGCGTCTGCCACGGCAGCTGGAAGAGGTTCTTCCGCCGACGAGATAGCTAGGGCCGCCCACGGACCGACCTCCAACTCTACGGCCTTCTGCCCGTCCTTGCCTCACAAGTTTGGGCATGGGCGGGGGCCTCCTGGCAGCAGCACCCGCCCTGAGGTCAGTGCTGCCGCTGTTTGGCCCCCCGGAGTAGAAGTCGTCGTCGTTGCTGCTGCTGGAGCGGGCGATGGCGCGCCGTTCGTCGGTCTTCTGTTGCTCTGCAGGCCCTCCCCCATCGAGTGGGGTTGTTCGTACCTGCGGAGGGGGAACCGGAGTTCCGTTTGTAATGGCACTTTGAATGCCAGTGTTTTTGTTCATTATGGATGTCGAGGCCTGAACATGTATGTAATTTTGGCACGGAGCCGTGTTTTTTCCTCATTTTCGAGCACTAAGACTCGCCTGTTGGTTGTCTGAACCGCTTCACCAAGCGTGAGTCGCCCCGTGTCAAGGTGACGAGTGAGGTATCCGTATCCCGGAGGCGTAGGAGTCCCTCGGCTCGGTCGGCCTTGTTGTCCGAGGCTTCTCTAGCTTAGTTAAAGGAAACCTCTCGGCCGCTCTTCGATGAGCCGAGGCCAGGGGTAGCGGTGTCAGCATGAACAGGGGCAGAGTTGGCTCGAAAATGAAACCTGGTTGGCCGGAGCCTAGCCGGGTCGTCCGTTGGCGGGACCGACGCCGGAGTTGACCACCCGAGGCCTCGGGTCGGGCTGGCGCCCTTGGAAGATGGTTGGCCGAGGCCCCCGGGGTGACCGGCCGAGCCGCCTGCTCGGGCTGGATTCCCGGAGAAGACCCTGGCAGCGATTGCCCGGGCGTGGCGATGACGTCGTCCTTTAGAGCGGAAATCCTCGGACCGCGTCGCCTTCCGAGGCTAGGTCGGACCTCGCCGAAGGTGTCATCGATGCCGAGGGTGCTGCTGCCCCCTTCCAGCGCCAAGACCCGAGCCTGCAGGATCAGAGTGTCTTGTAGCGTGTGCCTTCTGCGGCCGCCGAGGCCAGAACACACACCCTCGCCGTGTTGTAAAGCTGCGTCTCTTTTCCTCTTGTTTCGAGTATCTGGACTTTTTTGTCGGTAACAGGGATGTTTGTGCGAGCGAGAGTTGCTTCTTGCGGAAGGTGATGAGTGAGGTATCCGTATCCCGAAGGCGTGGGAGTCCCTTGGCTCGGTCGGCCTTGCCGCTTACGCGCACTTTCACCCGTCCATGAGGCTCTGTCACCGACTCAGTCGAGAAGGCTCGAAGGATCGCTTCGGCAGAAGAGCTTCCGAGCGTGAAGACTTGTTCGGTCCGCGGAATCACTTTATCCGAACGTGAGTTACTTATCGCAGAAGGTGATGAGTGAGGTATCCGTATCCCGGAGGCGTAGGAGTCCCTCGGCTCGGTCAGCCTTGGCTGCTTACGTGTACTCCGTCGTTTTCAGGATCCACTTTTCGAAGTAGTCAAAAAGCACGAAAGATATTCTGGCAGAAGAGATCTTTTTTCGAGGAAAATTTCACCGCAGAGGGGGTTCCCCCCCTTTTAGCCCCCGAGGGAGGGTCGGGCTTTGCCGAGACGAGGTCGACCCTTCCTTGATGACTAAACTTTGCGTGGGTGCGAGGTATATGAACAACTTGAAAACATCTTAAGGGTAGAAGCGACGTAGCTGTTGGATGTTCCAAGCGTTGTCGTAGACCTCGCCTTGACTGTTGGCTAGCTTGTATGTTTCGGGCTTCAGAACCTTGGCGATGACGAACGGTCCCTCCCAGGGGGGCGTGAGCTTGTGCCTCCCTCGAGCGTCTCGTCACTGCCGGAGCACCAGGTCGCCCACCTGGAGGTCTCGGGGCCGGACCCCTCGGGCGTGGTAGCGTCGCAGGGACTGCTGGTACCACGCCGAGTGTAGTAAGGCCTTGTCCCGAGCCTCTTCCAGCTGGTCCAGCGAGTCTTCTCGGCTAGCTTGGTTGCTTTGATCGCTGTAGGCCCTCGTCCTCGGGGAGCCGTATTCCAGGTCTGTGGGCAAGACGGCCTCGGCCCCGTAGACTAGGAAGAACGGCGTGAAGCCCGTGGCTCGGCTCGGCGTTGTCCTCAGGCTCCAGACCACCGAGGGGAGTTCCTTCATCCATCGCTTGCCGAACTTGTTGAGGTCGTTGTAAATCCGAGGCTTGAGCCCTTGTAGAATCATGCCGTTGGCACGCTCTACTTGCCCATTTGACATGGGATGAGCCACGGTGGCCCAGTCCACCCGGATGTGGTGATCCTCGCAGAAGTCCAAGAACTTTCTGCCGGTGAACTGGGTGCTGTTGTCGGTGATGATGGAGTTCGGGACCCCGAAGCGATGGATGATGTTGGTGAAGAACGCCACTGCCTGCTCGGACCTGATGCTGTTCAGAGGTCGGACCTCGATCCACTTGGAGAATTTGTCGATGGCGACCAGCAGGTGCGTGTAGCCCCCGGGCGCCTTCTGCAAGGGGCCGACGAGGTCCAGACCCCACACAGCAAAGGGCCAGGTGATGGGTATCGTCTGCAGAGCCTGAGCGGGCAGGTGGGTCTGCTTCGCATAGAATTGACACCCTTCGCAGGTGCGGACAATTCTAGTGGCGTCAGCCACCGCCGTTGGCTAGTAGAAGCTATGTCGGAAAGCATTCCCGACAAGGGCTCGAGGCGCTGCGTGATGGCCGCAAGCCCCCGAGTTTATCTCTCGCAGGAGTTCCTGACCTTCGGTGACGGAGATGCATCGCTGGAGGATGCCTGAGGGGATGCGGTGGTAGAGCTCCTTCTCATCGCCCAGCAAGACGAACGACTTGGCGCGTCGCGCCACCCTCCGAGCCTCGGCTCGGTCGAGGGGTAGCTCTCCTTGGTGGAGATATTGCAGGTACGGGGTCTGCCAGTTTCGATCAGGCATGGCCCCGCTTCGCTCCTCCTCGATGCGCAGTGCCTCACCCTCGGGGGCCGAGGGTACCTCGGGCTGAACCGAGGGCGCCTCGGGCCGAGCTGAGGGTGCCTCAGGCTATGCCGAGGATACCTCGGGCAGGGCCGAGGGTACCTCGGACTGGGCCGAGGGTGCCTCAGGCTCGGGCGTGTCGTCGATCTTGACGGAGGGTTGATGCAGATCCCGGGAGAAGACGTCCGGGGGAACAGTTCGCCCCGAGGCTATTTTAGCCAGTTCATCCGCGGTCTCGTTGTAGCGCCGAGCGATGTGGTTGAGCTCGAGCCCGTAGAACTTGTCTTCCAAGCGCCAAACTTCACCGCAGTAGGCCTCCATCTTCGGGTCGCGGCAGTGGGAGTTCTTCATGACTTGGTCGATAACGAGTTGAGAGTCACCGCGGGCGTCGAGGCGCCGGACCCCTAGCTCGATGGCGATCCGCAACCTGTTGACCAAAGCCTCATACTCAGCCACATTGTTGGACACCGGGAAATGGAGGCGCAGCACATAGCGTAGGTGTTTCCCGAGGGGCGAGATGAAGAGTAGGCCTGCGCCGGCTCCCGTCTTCATCAGCGACCCGTCGAAAAACATGGTCCAGAGCTCCGGTTGGATCGGAGACGTCGGTAGCTGGGTATCGACCCATTCGGCCACGATGTCCGCCAAGACCTGGGACTTGATGGCCTTCCGAGGGGCGAACGAGATTGTCTCGCCCATGATTTCCACCGCCCACTTTGCAATCCTACCCGAGACCTCTCGGCACTGGATGATCTCCCCCAGGGGGAAAGATGACACCACATTTACCGGATGAGACTCGAAGTAGTGTCGCAACTTCCGCCGCGTCAGGATCACTGCATATAGCAGCTTCTGAACTTGTGGGTAGCGAATCTTGGTTTCGGACAGTACCTCGCTGATGAAGTAAACTGGCCTCTGAATGGGCAATGCATGCCCCTCTTCTTGCCTCTCAACCACAATCACGGCGCTGACCACCTGAGTGGTCACGGCGACGTAGACCAAGAGGGCTTCTCCGGCAGCTGGAGGCACCAAGATAGGCGCCTTTGTGAGGAGCGCCTTCAGGTTCCCGAGAGCTTCCTCGGCCTCAGGGGTCCAAGTGAAGCACTCGGCCTTCCTTAAGAGGCGGTACAGAGGCAGACCTCTTTCGCCGAGGCGTGAGATAAAGCGGCTCAGAGCCACGAGACATCCCATGACCCTTTGTACGCCTTTCAAGTCCTTGATGGGCCCCATGCTGGTGATGGCTGCGATCTTCTCTGGGTTGGCTTCGATGCCCCGCTCGGAGACGATGAACCCCAAGAGCATGCCTCGGGGCACCCCGAAGACACACTTCTCGGGATTGAGCTTGATGCCTTTCGCCTTGAGACATCGGAATGTCACTTCAAGGTCGGAAAGGAGGTCGGAAGCTTTCCTCGTCTTGACTATGATGTCATCGACGTAGGCCTCGACCGTGCGACCGATGTGTTCGCCGAACACATGGTTCATGCACCGCTGGTACGTCGCGCCCGCATTCCTCAATCCGAACGGCATGGTGACGTAGCAGTACATGCCGAAGGGCGTGATGAAAGAAGTCGCGAGCTGGTCAGACTCTTTCATCCTGATTTGATGATACCCTGAGTAGGCATCGAGGAAAGACAGGGTTTCGCACCCAGCAGTGGAATCCACGATTTGATCGATGCGAGGCAGAGGGTAGGGAACCTTCGGACATGCTTTGTTGAGACCAGTGTAGTCTACACACATCCGCCATTTCCCCCCTTTCTTTCTCACAAGCACAGGGTTGGCAAGCCATTCAGGATGGAATACCTCTTTGATGAACCCTGCCGCCATTAGCTTGTGGATCTCCTCGCCTATGGCTCTGCGCTTCTCCTCGTCGAATCGGCACAGAGGCTGCTTGACGGGTCGGGCTCCGGCCCGAATATCCAGCGAGTGGTCGGCGACATCCCTCGGTATGCCGGGCATGTCCGAGGGACTCCACGCGAAGACGTCGGCGTTTGCGCGGAGAAAGTCGACAAGCACTGCTTCCTATTTGGGATCGAGCCCGGAGCCGATCCGGACTTGCTTGGAGACGTCGCCACTGGGGTCAAGGGGGACGGCCTTAGCCGTCTCCACTGGCTCGAAGTTGCCGGCATGACGCTTCACGTCTGGCACCTCTTTGGAGAGGCTTTCCAGGTCGGCGATGAGGGCCTCGGACTCGGCGAGGGCCTCGGCGTACTCCACGCACTCCACGTCGCATTCGAACGCGTGTTTGTACGTGGGGCCAACGGTGATGACCCCGTTGGGGCCCGGCATCTTGAGCTTCAGGTAGGTGTAGTTGGGGACGGCCATGAACTTCGCGTAGCATGGCCTTCCCAGAACCGCATGGTAGGTTCCTCGGAACCCGACCACCTCGAACGTCAGAGTCTCCCTTCGGAAGTTGGAGGGCGTTCCGAAGCAGACGGGAAGGTCGAGTCGTCCGAGGGGCTGGACGCGCTTCCCGGGAATGATCCCGTGGAAGGGTGCAGCGCCTGCTTGGACGGAGGACAGATCGACGCGCAGGAGCCTGAGGGTCTCGGCGTAGATGATGTTGAGGCTACTGCCCCCGTCCATAAGGACCTTGGTGAGCCTGACGTCGCCGATGACGGGGTCGACGACGAGCGGGTATTTCCCCGGGCTCGGCACGTGGTCGGGGTGGTCAGCTTGGTCGAAGGTGATGGGCTTGTCGGATCAATCTAGGTAGACTGGCGCCGCCACCTTTACCGAGCAGACCTCCCGGCGCTCTTGCTTGCGATGCCGAGCCGAGGCATTCGCCGCATGCCCACCGTAGATCATGAAGCAGTCGCGGACCTCGGGGAACTCTCCTGCTTGGTGATCTTCCTTCTTGTCGTCGTCGCGGGCCCTGCCACCCTCCGCGGGTGGCCCGGCCCTGTGGAAGTGGCGCCGAAGCATGACGCACTCCTCAAGGGTGTGCTTGACGGGCCCCTGGTGATAGGGGCACGGCTCCTTGAGCATCTTGTCGAAGAGGTTGGCACCTCCGAGGGGCTTCCGAGGGTTCTTGTACTCGGGGGCGGCGACAAGGTCCGCGTCGGCGGCGTCGCGTTTTGCTTGCGACTTCTTCTTGCCTTTCTTCTTGGCGCCGCGCAGAGTCGACGCCTCGGGAGCATCTTCCGGTGGGCGGCCCTAGGGCTGCTTGTCCTTTTGGAAGATAGCCTCGACCGCCTCCTGGCCGGAGGCAAACTTGGTAGCGATGTCCATCAGCTCGCTCGCCCTGGTGGGGGTCTTGCGACCCAACTTGCTCACCAGGTCGCGGCAGGTGGTGCCGGCGAGGAACGCGCCGATGACATCCGAGTCGGTGATGTTGGGCAACTCGGTGCGCTGCTTCGAGAATCGCCGGATGTAGTCCCAGAGAGACTCTCCCGGCTGCTGCCGACAGCTTCGGAGGTCCCAGGAATTCCCGGGGCACACGTATGTGCCCTGGAAATTGCCGGCGAAAGCTTGGACCAGGTCGTCCCAGTTGGAGATCTGCCCCAGAGGCAGGTGCTCCAACCAGGCGCGAGCGGTGTCGGAGAGGAACAGGGGGAGGTTGCGGATGATGAGGTTGTCGTCGTCCGTTCCACCCAGTTGGCAGGCCAGACGGTAGTCCGCGAGCCACAGTTCCGGTCTCGTCTCCCCCGAGTACTTTGTGATAGTAGTCGGGGGGTCGGAACCGGGTCGGGAACGGTGCCTGTCGGATGGCCCGGCTGAAGGCCTGTGGTCCGGGCGGTTTGGGCAAGGGACTCCGATCCTCCCCGCTGTCGTAGCGTCCCCCACGCCTGGGGTGGTAGCCTCGGCGCACCCTCTCATCGAGGTGGGCCCGACGGTCGCGGTGATGGTGCTCATTGCCGAGGCGGCCCGGGGCCGCAGGCGCGGTGTTGCGCGTGCGCCCGGTGTAGACCGAGGCTTCCCGCATGAATCGGGAAGTCGCGGCATGAGGTTCCGAGGGGTATCCCTGCCTTCGGGAGGCAGAGCTCTCGGCCCGTCGGACCGCGGCGCCTTCCAGGAGATTCTTGAGCTCCCCCTGGATTCGCCGACCCTCGGTGGTTGATGGCTCCGGCATCGCGCGGAGAAGCATCGCTGCTGCAGCCAGGTTCTGGCCGACCCCACTAGATGCGGGTGGCGGCCTGATCCTGACATCGTCGGCGACGCGGTGCTGGAAGCCCTGGGGCAGGTGACGTATTTCTCCGGCCGGGGGTTGGCCCGCCCATGCCTGCCCGACGTCCCGGCGGATCGGCTCAAGCGCTCCTGTTCCCTCATCGAGCCTGGCCTGCACCCCGCGGATTTGCTCGAGCTGTGGGTCACGGCCCTCCGCCTGAACGGGGACCACAGCTAGCTCCCGTGGGATGTCAACGCGGGGCACCGGCCTAGGGAGATCACCATCCTCCGGCATGCCGAGATGATTGCCTTCGGAGGGGCCCCCTAGATCAACGTGGAAGCATTCGCGGCTTGGGCCGCAGTCCTCGTCGTCGAGGCTGCGGCTACCGTCGGAACAGTCGGAGAGGCAGTAGTCACATGCGGTCATGAAGTCCCGCATGGCACTGGGGTTGCCAAGTCCAGAGAAATCCCAACAGATGCTGGGCTCGTCGCCTTCCTCGGACCCATAGGGCCCGTAGGTCGAGACGTCCGTCAGCCGGTCCCAAGGCGACCGCATGCGAAACCCCAAAGGGTTTGGACTCGCCTCTACGAGAGCGTCCGCTAGAGCGAGGTCGCTAGGCGGGTTGAGGCTGAATCCAAATGACGTAGGATGGGAATCGGTCGATACCTCTTGGTCGACGAGCGGCGATGAAGTCACGTCGGGGACTGACTACACCGTCGTCTCAGGTACGAGGGTGACGTCCAGCAAGCTCTCCGCGAGCGCGCTGGCGTCGTCCGCTTGCTCGGGATCGGCGTGTCGCGGGGAGACGGCGCTCGCCTTCGTCTCAAACGCGAGGTCGATGCCCGACGCGCCCCCCGTTGGGGCGCTGGGGCCGTCGACTCGCTCGACAGCCGACGAGGCGCTGCCTCCCGCTTGGCCTTGGTTGCCCCGCCTCCTCCTTCGTTGGCGGGGGAGAGGACGGGGCGAGCTCGAATGTTGTTCTTCCACCACACGGGGAAGACATCGTCGATTCCGCCGCCGGCGGGCGGGTTGTCGGCCGCCATTGTCGTTGTCGCGCGGCGGTGGAAGGAGTATCATGTCGTAGCTGCCGTCGAAGGACATGAACTCAAG
Organism: Zea mays; assembly: GCF_902167145.1. Taxonomy (NCBI): domain Eukaryota; kingdom Viridiplantae; phylum Streptophyta; class Magnoliopsida; order Poales; family Poaceae; genus Zea; species Zea mays. Next base: position 24,070,364 of record NC_050102.1, on the reverse strand, counting down.
ACGCCCGAAACGGAGCACCGTCCCGGGTTGGAGAGGTTGTTGGAGACTGCCCATCTGGAGCTTGATGGGAAGCTGTTCGTCAACACGCAGCAGGCCCCTACCTGGCGCGCCAACTGTCGGCGTTTCGAGACCGGGGGGTCCCTCGAGCCGACGAGTGAGTGTCGCCGCGTGCCCCAGCCCAGATGGGTCGAGCGCGAGGGCGAGAGCGAAGGGGGGAGAAGCGAGGCGGCCGGAGACCGGTGTGAGAGAGGTGGGAATCCCGCGGCCTTCGTGTTCGTCCCGCGCCCAGGTCGGGTGCGCTTGCAGTAGGGGGTTACAAGTGTCCACGCGGGAGAGGGAAGCGAGCGGCCCCAAGAGAGCGCCTGTCTCGTCCTCGTCCCCGCGCGGCCAACCCTCTCTAAGAGGGCCCTGGTCCTTCCTTTTATAGGAGTAAGGAGAGGATCCAGGTGTACAATGGGGGGTGTAGCAGAGTGCTATGTGTCTAGCGGAGGAGAGCTAGCGCCCTAAGTACATGCCAATGTGGCAGCCGGAGAGATTTTGGCACCCAGCTGGTGTGATGTCGTGGCCGTCGGAGGAGCGATGGAGCCTGGCGGAGGGACAGCTGTCGGAGCGGTTGAGTCCTTGCTGACGTCCTCTTGCTTCCGTAAGGGGGCTGGTAGCCGCTGTCGTCACAGAGTATGCGGGGCGCCATCATTGCCTATCTGGCGGTGCTAGCCAGATGGGACGCCGGTCTTGTTCCCTGCGGCCCGAGTCAGCTCGGGGTAGGGTGATGATGGTGCCTCCTTGTTGACGTAGCAGGCCCGCGCCCTAGGTTGGGCGATGTGGAGGCTCCTCCGAAGCCGAGGTCGAGTCTGTCTTCCATGGCCGAGGCCGAGTCCGAGCCCCTGGGTCGGGCGAGGCGGAGGTCGTCGGCAGAGGCCAGGGCGGAGTCCGAGCCCTGGGGTCGGGCGAAGCGGAGTTCGTCGTCTTCTGGGGCTGAGCCCGAGTCCGAGCCCTGGGTCGGGCGGAGCGGAGTTCGCCGTCTCCCGGGACTTAGCCCGAGTCCGAGCCCTGGGTCGGGCGGAGCGGAGTTCGCCGTCTTCCGGGACTTAGCCCGAGTCCGAGCCCTGGGTCGGGCAGAGCGGAGTTCGCCGTCTTCCGGGACTTAGCCCGAGTCCGAGCCCTGGGTCGGGCAGAGCGGAGTTCGCCGTCTTTCGGGACTTAGCCCGAGTCCGAGCCCTGGGTCAGGCGGAGCGGAGCTTCCTATGGTGCCTTTGGCAGGGCCTGACTGCCTGTCAGTTTCACTCTGTCAAGTGGCACTACAGTCGGAGTGGCGCAGGCGGCGCTGTCCTTCTGTCAGGCCGGTCAGTGGAGCGGCGAAGTGACGGCGGTCACTTCGGCTCTGCCGGGGGGCGCGCGTCAGGATAAAGGTGTCAGGCCACCTTTGCATTAAATGCTCCTGCAACTTGGTCGGTCGGTGCGGCAATTTAGTCAGGGTTGCTTCTTAGCGAAGGCAGGGCCTCGGGCGAGCCGGAAATATGTCTGCCGTTGGAGGGGGGCCTCGGGCGAGACGGAAACCCTCCGGGGTTGGCTACCCTTGTCCGAGGCTAGGCTCGGGCGAGGCGCGATCGAGTCGCTCGAATGGATTGATCCCTGACTTAATCGCACCCATCAGGCCTTTGCAGCTTTGTGCTGATGGGGGTTACCAGCTGAGAATTAGGAGTCTTGAGGGTACCCCTAATTATGGTCCCCGACAAGACTCTCGTTTATGTGTGCGTGTACAAAACTAACAAATATGAAAGTTTAGAGGTACTTACAAGCAAAAGAGGGTTAAGTAGTTGGTTTCCATCCTTTGTCGGTGGTACAACGACCACAGATCGTCAAAGAATAAATGCTGCACAGGATCTATATTATCTTTGCTCCAAAATGCATCTTCTGGCACAACAAATGTGAAGTCCTCGAGTTTGTATTTGTTGTTAGCCACCATGTACCACTCATGCATTCTAATCTCCGGAGTCGACAACTTAGAAAGTTGCACCGTCGTCAAGAACGGCCTCCCATTCACAAATTTAGGAGGAACATCCTCCTTCTTGTATATCGGGATATTGATTTTAAGATGTAATGATTCAACCACCAAAATTAATTGTGGGAAAAGGTTAACCCTATTTCCCTTTCAATGGCAACGGGTCGGATTTGGGTCGAGTATAATAAATACCCGCCCACGACCGTACCCTCGGGTAGTAGCCATACCCGCCCGCAACTGTACCAGTGAGTAAAAAATTGTACCCATGCCCGTACCCGTCGGGTATCGGGTACCCACTGGTATATATATATATATCTAAAAACAATACCGAAAATTTCTAGGAAATATAATTATAACCAGCAAAAATTCCAGAAAACTTATGCGTACAGGGAACACTTCAAACAAGTCTTCATGAATTATGCTTCAACACAAGCATACAAAACATAATATGCAAACACTTCAAGTCTTCATGATACATGCGCACTAGTTTTTTAGTTTTTACGGATATCCACAGGTAACCCGCGGGCGACAAAAATATTCGTACCCGACCTGATTTTATCACGGGTCGGGTACGGGCAAGATCCGCGGGTACAAATTCGTACCCAAAACCAAACCCGACGGGTCGGATATCCGATGGATATCAGAACCCGCGGGTAAAATTGCCATCCCTAACTACGATGAGTTCTAGTTATGTTAGTGGCAAACCCCCAGTCAGCTGCCTGTGAAGGTCATATCTGCTACATTCGCTTTTTCCGCACTTTGATAATACTAATGACTATGTTAAGTAATGACTCCGTGGATGTCTTGGACATCTTGATGTAATAAAGTACCTTTTACGCTGTTTACTTTGAGCAATGTGTGATGATGTCCAACTATGTAATCGCCGTGTATGTGAGTTTCTGGTCCTGGCACGTACATGGTTCGCATTCGGTTTGCCTTCCAAAACTGGGTGTGACAGGTTTTAGGTGGAGGGGGTACAGATCATCCGATGGTCTGAAAAGCCATCGCAGCATTATCGGCCCCGTCACCATACTTGTGTAACTCCTTCTTGCTTGCCTCTTTCGGATAAGATTCTCACACACTAGTTTCTCTAATTAATTAGCCAAAAACTAGAGCCATAGTAGTCCTTGTGATTGCATTGTTTTCCCAGTAGTCGCTCCATAATAAATAAACCATCAACAATAATCATGCATAATAAATAATCATTATCATGCATAATAAATAATCATGCATAATAAACAAAATTATCTTATCATGCATAATAAATAAACCATCAACAATAATCATTATCAATCTTTCATGTTTAGCATTAACCCATAACCAAGTAGAGCAAAGCATGTCTACCCAATAATATGTGACCAGGTAAAAAAAGGGTATAGGGTAAACAAAACTAGGTAACCTATTAGATTCCAATCAATTTAACCAAACAATGCATATATGGATGAGAACATAATAGTTAATGTTATTAGGTCAAACAAGGTGATCAAGACACAACTTGCCTTTTTGTGCAATTCCAACTGCTTAGATGATTCCTAAAGTTGGGCTTCAGGTTCCTCGTAACCTCGCTTTTCTTTTCGCAGCAAAGCATACAAATAGACAAACAATAAATAAAAATAATATTACACCAATCATGAATAACATGTGTGTAAAATAAATCTGTGTCGAGACAAGGTTCGAGAACCACAAAATTCGGAACTAAACGGAGAAGTGATGAATTTTCTGATTTTATCGAAATTTTATTATTATTATTATTATTATTATACCTAAAAATAAGTTCCAAGGGTCTAAACAGAAATTCCCGATTTGTTTCTATTTTTTCTGAAATATGGATTGTGGGTTCTATTTCTAAATATCCTAAGGACTCTTTAGCATATTGGTTCGGCTGAAGGGGTACCCTCTCCTATGGACTATTGGATCAACAATCTGTGGTGCAGATTAGATCACGACTTTTATGAACCTGCTCTCGCCCTCATCCGTAGGATCCCAGAGCCACAGTGCTGATTAGAAGAAGCCAACCGGTATCCCCCCTTCCGATCCCATCCTCCCGATTCTCAAGCAACGGTTGGGATTTAAAACACCTAGATCTAATCTTGTGCGTTCATCAGAGAATCTATGGTTCATATCAGATCTTGCCGAACCGTTTTCTTAGATCTAATTAGGACCGTTAATCCTCAGATCTATGGCCAAGCGCTCCTCTTCCACCTATCGACTTATTGGACGGCGACGCCCGTGGCCCGCGCGGTCGCACTCGCTAACGTGCCGCCCAATCCAACCCTCTGGTGCATCGAACTACTCCTAGATCGGCTCTACTAGACATAATACGGAGCAAGGCAAAATTAACAGAGGTTGTCTCACCGATTACGAATGCCGCTATTATGCTTTCCACGACACTCATAGCTTGGCAGCGGAGACAAAACTCTAGCGAGCAGGTTCCTCCAACTCCGACCATCCATCGCGCATCGCGAGGCTACAAACACACGTAGTGTGCACCGGCGACTCTCCTAAGCTCCTTTCCGAGGCTATCCAACTAGCGTCGGAAATGAAGCTCGAGCCTCGCGAGCCGGCTCGGGCTCGCGTAGGCTCGACTCGGAGAGGCTCGCAAGCGTAAACGAGCATGAGCTAAACCTACTTTGGTGGCTTGCTCAAAAAACGAGCTGAGCCAAACCGAGTTTGAACTAGCCTGAGCTAGCTTGCGAGCCGACCTAATGTTATGATGTTATACTGTTACACTATTTTATTCTTATGCTATTGGTTTATTTTCTTGTTTTTATGGACTCAATGCTAGATATAATTTAGAATATGTTGTTGGATTTTTGGTACCTATTTGTTATTTCATATATAATAAAAATACACATATTATAAATAAGATTTAATGTGGTAGCTCATGAGCCTAAACGAGCTCGAGCCTGTCTCCCATCTCGCAATATGATCTAGCCGAGCCAAGCTTGGCTCGCTGGGTTACCGAGCTGTATCGAGACAAGCTTGGCTCGACTCGTTTCTAGACCTATACCCAGCTGTCTCGCGAGTAATGGCTACAGTGTCCTTGATCCTCTCTCTTGCTAGTATATATTTGATGTTGTATTGATGTGGTAACACTCTAAGAAGTTGATATTGTATGGTTATATAATTTGTACAATTATGTTCAATGCATACGGACATAGATTTGTGAGATTTTTGTGATATATATTGTATTGTGGGAGATTTTTTATTCTTAGGGCTAGTTTAGAAACTCCATTTTCCTAAGAGAATTCTACTTTCCCAAGAAAAAAGAAACTAATTTTTTTTGAGAAAATAGAAATCCTTTAGAAAATTAAAGTTCCCAAACTAGTTCTTAGGGCTAGTTTAGAAACCCTATTTTTTTGAAGGGATTTCTATTTTATCAAAGTAAATTAGTTCATTTTTATGGAAAAATAGAAATAACTCGAAAAAATGATGTTCCTAAACTAGTTCTTATAATATATATTATAATGTGTGGAGTAAATCTCTACTATACTTAAAGCACCAGTTTCAACGGTCATCCCGCGTCATTTTTTTATAAATAATCCATCACAACTATTTTAAATTACCTCGCTGCACGTCTATAGGTGGCCAAACTACGGTTCGGCACGGGCCAGACGCCCGCGGGCCACAACTCTGGCCCAGACACGTCATGTCGGTCTGCTGACTGTGTCGGGCTAACCCGTTTAATTAAATCAGCGTAAAATGTTAAAAAATGGTGCAGGAGGTGGGTTCGAACCCATGCATTGATGAAAGAAAGATGGGAGACACTGGGTGAAGCTGTCTAACCAGTAGAACATCATGCTCAAATATTTTTAATATTGAATATAAATTGTATATATGTATATAAGTTTTTTTGTAAAATAAAAATATATAATCGTGTCGAGTCGGGCCAGCACTACTGGCTGAGGCTACAGCCCAAGCACGGCACGACGTTCTTAGCTCTTGCTAGCATTAGGTCGTTTTTGAGACCACATTGGCGCAATGGACTCCATGTTGTATGAGGTTGCTGAATTGGATGGATCGACAATGATTTGTCACACTAACAGTAAAATAAAAAGTTATTTGTTGGTTTTAAACGTTAGTAATTGCTACGAAATAACATAATTTATATGGAGCGCATCCAGTTTTTATTGATACCTGGCTTTAGCAATCACTCCATATTTTGATCTATCTTTTTTATAAGCCGAAAATATGAAATTCAGACGGATACGACAAGCCAAGGCTCCGCTGAAAAAAACACTAAACAAATACCACATCTAGAAGAACATTTACTTCGCAATTTGGACAGAAATGGAGTTGTAAGGTTGGGATCCTGGGTACACACTGGCGATATTTTAGTAGGTAAATTAACGCCTCATATAGCGAGCGAATCGTCCTATATCGCGGAAGCTGGATTATTACGGGTTATTTTTGGTCTTGAGGTATCCACTTCAAAAGAAACTTCTCTCAAACTACCTATAGGTGGAAGAGGGCGCGTTATCGATGTGAAATCGATCCAGAGGGACCCCTTTGACATAATGGTTTGTGTATATATTTTACAGAAACGAGAAATCAAAGTTGGCCGGTCGACCCATTTGTAAGGTTGGGATCCTGGGTAGAAACTGGCGATATTTTAGTAGGTAAATTAACGCCTCATATAGCGAGAGAATCGTCCTATATCGCGGAAGCTGGATTATTACGGGCTATTTTTGGTCTTGAGGTATCCACTTCAAAAGAAACTTCTCTCAAACTACCTATAGGTGGAAGAGGGCGCGTTATCGATGTGAAATGGATCCAAAGGGACCCCTTTGACATAATGGTTCGTGTATATATTTTACAGAAACGTGAAATCAAAGTTGGCTGGTCGACCCATTTGATTAAATCAGCGTAAAATTTTAAATAAATGGTGCAGGAGGTGGGGTTCGAACCCATGACTTGATGAAAGAAAGGCGGGAGACACTGGGTGAAACTGTCTAACCAGTAGAACATCATGCTCAAATGTTTTTAATATTGAATATAAATTATATATATATATATGTATATAGGTTTTTTTGTAAAGTAAAAAATATAATCGTGTCGAGTCGGGCCAGCACTACGGGCCGAGGCAACAACTCAACACGGCACGACGTTCTTGGCTCTTGCTAGCATTAGGTCGTTTCTGAGGCAACATTGGCGCAATGGACTCCATGGTGTTTGGGGATGCTGAATTGGATGGAGCAACAATGATTTGTCACACTAACAGTAAAATGAAAAGTTATTTATTGGTTTTAAATGTTAGTAATTGCTACGAAGTAGCATAATTTATATGGAGCGCATCCAGTTTTTATTGATGCCTGACTTTAGCAATCACTCCATATTTTGATCTATCTTTTTTATAAGTTTGAGTTAATGTGACTTATTTTAGAAACTTGACCCACAAACTTTCTCTTATTTGGTCTTTGTATGGTGGAATTATGTCATTCTATAATATATGTTCGTTTAGTCAGTCGTTATGAACTCTCTTCTAATCGGTAACTTCATTGGTCGTGTTGTACCAAGACATATTGAATGGAGTAAACAATAACATTAGTTAGCCAAATCAAAAAATATATTATACGGAGAGCAGAGACAATCAATAAAAAATTTTGAATTTTTTTGGTGGATAGTTTATGTGGGTATCTGAAAGTCGCCTAGAGGGGGGGTGAATAGGCGGAATCTGAAAATTATAAACTTAATCACACACTACAAGTCGGGGTTAGCGTTAGAATTAAATCCAAGACTGAAGGAGAGGGGAAAAACAAATCAACCAAGAAATAAAGCAGATGAACACGGTGATTTGTTTTACCGATGTTCGGTTCTAAAGAACCTAGTCCCCGTTGAGGTGGTCACAAAGATCGGGTCTCTTTCAACCTTTTCCCTCTCTCAAATGGTCACCTAGACCGAGTGAGCTTTCTCCTTAATCAAACGGGTCACTTAGACCCCACAAGGACCACCACACACTTGGTGTCTCTTGCCTTGATTACAAGTCACTTGAGAACAAGAATAAGGAAGGAAGGAAGCGATCCAAGCAACAAGAGCACAAAGAACACGAACAAACTCTCTCTCAAGTCACTAAGTGGTTGGAGTGGATTTGGCACTTGGAGAGGCTTTGATTCTTTTGATTTGTGTATAGGAGTGAATGCACTAGCTCTTGTATTGAATGACAACCTCAGAAAACTTGGATGCTTGGAGTGGTGGTGGTTGGGGGTATTTATAGCCCTCAACCACCAACAAGTCGTTGGGGGTGGCTGTTGTCGATGGGCGCACCGGACAGTCCGATGCGCCACCGGACACTGTCCGGTGTGCCAGCCACGTCACCCAACCGTTAGGGTTCGAGAGCTTCTGACCGTTGGAGGCTTTGTCTTCTAGTGGCACCGGACATGCACTGTTCACTGTCCGGTGTGCCTCTGACGACTGCTCTGACTTCTGCGCACACTGTCCGCGCACTGTAGCGTTGCAGGGTGTCCGTTGCAGTTGACCGTTGCGCTGGATAGCTGTTACTCCGCTGGTGCACCGGACAGTCCGGTGCGCCAGACCAGGGCACACTCGGTTTCTTGCTCCTTTGTATTTGAACCCTATCTTCAATCTTTTATTGGTTTGTGTTGAACCTTTATGCACCTATAGAGTATATAATCTAGAGCAAACTAGTTAGTCCAATATTTGTGTTGGGCATTGTCGGCGTTTCGAGACCGGGGGGTCCCTGGACCGACGAGTGAAATGTCGCCGCGTGCCCCAGCCCAGATGGGTCGGCGCGAGGCCGAGCGCGAAGGGGGGAAAAGGCGGCCGGAGACGGGCGTGAGAGAGGTGGAAATCCCACAGCCTTCGTGTTCGTCCCGCGCCCAGGTCGGGTGCGCTTGCAGTAGGGGGTTACAAGCGTCCACGCGGGAGAGGGAGCGAGCGGCCTCACGCGAGCGCCTGTCTCGTCCTCGTCCCCGCGCGGCCAACCCTCTGTAAGAGGGCCCTGGTCCTTCCTTTTATAGGCGTAAGGAGAGGATCCAGGTGTACAATGGGGGTGTAGCAGAGTGCTACGTGTCTAGCGGAGGAGAGCTAGCGCCCTAAGTACACGCCACCGTGGCAGCCGGAGAGGTTTTGGCACCCGGTTCGTGTGGCATCGTGGCCGTCGGAGGAGCGCTGGAGCCTGGCGGAAGGACAGCTGTAGGAGCTGTCGAGTCCTTGCTGACGTCCTCTTGCTTCCGTAAGGGGGCTGAGAGCCGCCGTCGTCACAGAGCGTGCGGGGCGCCATCGTTGCCTATCTAGCGGAGCGAGCCGGATGGGATGCCGGTCTTGTCCCCCGTAGCCTGAGTCAGCTTGGGGTAGGGTAATGATGGCGCCTCCCGTTGATGTGGTCGGTCCGCGCCCCAGGTAGGGCGATGTGGAGGCTCCTCCGAGGTCGAGGTCGAGTCTGTCTTCCGTGGCAGAGGTCGAGTCCGAGCCCCTGGGTCGGGCGAGGCGGAGACCGTCGGCTGAGGCCAGGGCTGAGTCCGAGCCCAGGGGTCGGGCGAAGCGGAGTTCGTTGTCTTCCGGGGTTGAGCCCAAGTCTGAGCCCTGGGTCGGGCGGAGCGGAGTTCGTCGTTGTTTTCAGGGGCTGAGCCCGAGTCCGAGCCCTGGGTCGGGCGGAGCGGAGTTCGCCGTCTTCCGGGCTGAGCCCTAGTCCGAGCCCTGGGTCGGGTGGAGCGGAATTCGCCGTCTTCAGGGGCTGAGCCCGAGAGCCCTGGGTCGGGCGGAGCGGAGTTCGCTGTCTTCAGGGGCTGAGCCCGAGTCCGAGCCCTGGGTCGGGTGGAGCGGAGTTTCCTATGGTGCCTGAGGCCAGGCCTGACCGCCTGTCAGCCTCACTCTGTCGAGTGGCGCAGCAGTCGGAGCGGCGCAGGCGGCGTAGTCCTTCTGTCAGGCCGGTCAGTGGAGCGGCGAAGTGACTGCGGTCACTTCGGCTCTGTCGACTGAAGGGCGCACGTCAGGATAAAGGTGTCAGGCCACCTTTGCATTAAATGCCCCTGCGATTTGGTCGGTTGGCGTGGCGACTTGGCCAGGGTTGCTTCTTGGCGAAGACTGGGCCTCGGGCGAGCCGGAAGTATGCTTGTCGTTGGAGGGGGGCCTCGGGCGAGACGGAGATCCTCCGGGGTCGGCTGCCCTTGCCCGAGGCTGGGCTCGGGCGAGGCATGGTCGAGTCCCTCGAATGGACCGATCCCTGACTTAGTCGTACCCATCAGGCCTTTGCAGCTTTGTGCTGATGGGGGTTACCAGCTGAGAATTACGAGCCTTGAGGGTACCCCTAATTATGATCCCCGACAGTAGCCCCCGAGCCTCGAAGGGAGTGTTAACACTCGCTTGGAGGCTTTTGTCGCACTTTTTTGCAAGGGGACCAGCCTTTCTCGGTTGCATTACGTTCCGGTGGGTGCGCGCGAGCGCACCCGCCGGGTGTAGCCCCCGAGGCCTCAGAGGAGTGGTTTGACTCCTCCGAGGTCTTAATGCCTCGCGCAATGCTTTGGCTGGTCTGGTCGTTCCCTCATGTGAGCTGGCCGTAGCCTGGGTGCACGGTCGGGTCCCAAGTTCTCGGGCTGGTATGTTGACGCTGTCAATGGTTTGGCCGGAGCCGGGTTTGCGAGAGCAGCCCCCGAGCCTCTGCACAGGGCGAGAGGATGGTCAGGGACAGACTCGACTTTTTTACATACGCCCCTGCGTCGCCTTTCTGCAAGGAGGAGGGGGGAAAGCGCCATGTTGCCCTCGGAGGGCGCCGAACATGGTGTCTCCGGTGAGCTGCTGGCGGGTAATCCGAGCGGACGTCCGTGCCCCATTTGCTAGGGGTCAGCTAGAGGCCCAGAGGCGCGCCCAAAAGTACCTGCGGGTGATCTGCCGGACCCGGTCCCCTGTCGACGGGGTCTGAGGGGTCGACGCCTCCCTCTGATGGGATTCCGTTACAAGATCGTTCCCGCTGGTCTCGGAAATGTCCTAGGGTACCTCGGGAGCGCAGCCTGAGCCTTGGTTATGTATCGAACGTACCCATGGTCATCCCTCGCTCTGTGTCTGAGGCGGCTGTGAACCCTTCGAGGGCCAGCCTTCGAACCCCTGATCAGTAGTGGGCACGGAGCCCGAGTGGCCTGAGGCGGCCATTGAACCCTTCCGAGGGGCCGGCCTTCGAACCTCTGACCAGTAGTGGGTGTAGAGCCCACGCGCTCTGAGGCGGCTGTTGAACCCCTCCGAGGGGCCAGCCTTCGAACCTCTGATCAGTAGGGAGGCTCAGAGCCTGGTTCCTTCACGGAGAAGGATCCTTTTCGGGGTATCCCCCTTTCCCGGTCCCTGTTGTAAGAGAGAGAAAGAGGAAAAAGGAAAAGGATACGAAAATCGAACGACGCGGCGTACCTTTTTTGACGTGGTCATTATGGCAAAGGCGAAGCGTCGCTTGCTTCTCCTGCCAGGGGCGCCGCCTGTCGCGCCGCGGAGTTAATGCGACGGAGCGGGCGGTTCGCGAGGCGGCCGTTGCGCGTGCGCGAGCCGTTCGAGGAACGGAACACGGGCGTGTCGTCTTCACGCCGTGAGAGAGGGTTATCTCGCTGCCCCCGGATGGGACGTAAGCTTGGCTGACGACGTGACCGCTGCTCCTTCCCGCCTGCCACCGCCATTACTGCCGGCCCATTTTTGGCCGTATTGACCGTCGCGCCAGGCTGGCGCTGCTGGGTCGTGCGCTGGGTCGCCTCGAGTCGCGGTACTGGTTCCGCAGTCGAGGACGCGCGGTAGTGGTGCGAATGGCGGTGCAGTTGCTTGCACGTAGCGACCGGCGCGTCGGTTGCATGACGCGTGGGCGTGTTGGAAGTCGGAGAAGTGCGCCCACTTGGCGCGGTTGCATGCCGCCTGCATGGCTGCCCGCCCTTTCACCCGCTGGTCTGGGCGAAAGTGGAGGGACGCTTGTAACCGCTGGACGGTTGCATGCACCGCACGCGGCGGTTTGGCTTCTTCTGCCCTGGGCCAGCTTGCGTGACGCGTGGGACCCAGCCCCCGCGCCGTAGGGGGAGGACCTTGGAGCGTGTTGGAGAAGACTCAGCCCATGACGGCTGGGGACGCAAGTAGGGAGAGTCGCCTTTAAAGGGAGGGTGACCCCCTTGAAAGGCGACCATGTCTTCGCGCTCCCTTATGCATCGTGTCTTTCCACCTTCCGAGCCCCCGGATGGGGGATGCCCGCAGTCCTTCTGCCTTGTCGTTGGAGGAACGCAATTCCGTGGGAGTTGGTACCTTTCAGCCATCGTTCGGCTTCAAGGATTTTCATCATGCAGCCTGGCTGCATCCCTCCGCCGGTGGTCACCCAAGACGGTGACCTCCAGTTTGATGGCGGGGGAAAGCAAGCCAGGCTGCGGCCTCTGCCCCTCCCTCAGCCTCAAGGATTTTCATCATCAGTGCTGGGGAGGGGAGTGTGCCGAGTTGGGGTCGGCCCCTGCGTGGGCGGTGGCCCGCTCCTTCCCTCAGTGATCGGGGGGAAGGGCGTTCGCCGCTCGTGGCACCGGCAGCTGCCGCGTGCCCGGCTCTCGGACCCGAGTGGCTTCGGAGCCGCTCCCGGCACCGCCTTCCGCCACGGCAGCTGGAAGAGGTTCTTCCGCCGACGAGGTAGCCGGGGCCGCCCACGGACCGACCTCCAACTCTACGGCCTTCTGCCCGTCCTTGCCTCACGAGTTTGGGCACGGGCGGGGGGCCTCCTAGCAGCAGCATCCGCCCTGAGGTCATCGCTGCTGCTGTTCGGCCCCCCGGAGCAGAAGTCGTCGTCGTCGCCGCTACTGGAGCGGGTGACGGCGTGCCGTTCGTCGGTCTTCTGTTGCTCCGCAGGCCCCCCGATCGAGTGGGGTTGTTCGTACCTGCGGAGGGGGAACCGGAGTTCCGTTTGTAGTGGCACCTTGGATGCCGGTCTTTTGTTCATTGTGGCTGTCGGGGCCTGAACATGTATGTATTTTTGGCGCGGAGCCGTGTTTTTTCCTCATTTTCGAGCACTAAGACTCGCCTATTGGTTGTCTGAACCGCTTCACCAAGCGTGAGTCGCCCCGTGCAAAGGTGACGAGTGAGGTATCCGTATCCCGGAGGCGTAGCAGTCCCTCGGCTCGGTCAACCTTGTTGTCCGAGGCTTCTCTTGCTTAGTTAAAGGAACCCCTCGGCCGCTCTTCGATGAGCCGAGGCCAGGGGTAGCGGTGTCAGCACGGACAGAGGCAGAGTTGGCTCGATAAAGAAGACTTGGTCGGCCGGAGCCTAGCCGGGTCGTCCGTTAGCGGGACCGACGCCGGAATTGATCTGCCGAGGCCTCGAGCCGGGCTGATGTCTTCGGAGAACAGCTGGCCGAGGCCTCGGGGTGACCAGCCGAGCCGCCTGCTCGGACCGGATTCTTGGAGAAGACCCTGGCGGCGATGGCCCGGGTGTGGTGATGACGTTGTCCTTCAGAGTGGAGATCCTCGGACCGCGTCGCCGTCCGAGGCTAGGTCGGACCTCGCCGAAGGTGTAGTCGATGCCGAGGGTGCTGCTGCTCCCTTCAACTGTCAAGATCCGAGCCTGCAGGATCGAATTATCTTGTAGTGTGTGTTTTCTGCGGCCGCCGAGGCCCAAACACACCCTCGCCGTGTTGTAAAGCTGCGCTTCTTTTCCTCTTGTTTCGAGTATCTGGACCTTTTCGTCGGTAACAGAATTGTCTGTGCGAGCGAGAGTTGCTTTTCACGGAAGGTGATGAGTGAGGTATCCGTATCCCAGAGGCGTAGGAATCCCTCGGCTCGGTCGGCCTTGCCGCTTACGCGCGCTCTTGCCCATCCATGGGGTTCTGTCACCGACGCAGTCGAGAAGGCCCGAAGAACCGCTTTGGCAGAGGAGCTTTCGAGCGTGAAGACTTGTTCGGTCCACGGAATCACTTGTCCGAATGTGAGTTACTTATCGCAGAAGGTGATGAGTGAGGTATCCGTATCCCGGAGGCGTAGGAGTCCCTTGGCTCGGTCAGCCTTGGCTGCTTACGTGTACTCCGTCGTTTTCCGGATCCACTTTTGAAGTAGTCGAAAAGCACGAAAGACATTCTAGCAGAAAGGATCTTTTTTCGAGGAAAAAATTCAACGCAGAGGGGGTTCCCCCCTTTTAGCCCCCGAGGGAGGATCGGGCTTTGCCGAGGCAAGGCTGACCCTTCCTTGATGACTAAACTTTGCGTGGGAGCGAGGTATATGAACAACTTGAAAGCATCTTAAGGGTAGAAGCGACGTAGCTGTTGGATGTTCCAAGCGTTGCTATAGACCTCGCCTTGGCTGTTGGCCAGCTTGTACGTTCCAGGCTTCAGAACTTTGGCGATGATGAACGACCCTTCCCAGGGAGGCGTGAGCTTGTGCCGCCCTCGGGCGTCTTGTCGCAGCCGAAGCACCAGGTCGCCCACCTGGAGGTCTCGGGACCGGACCCCTCGGGCGTGGTAGCGTCGCAGGAACTGCTGGTACCGCGGCGAGTGTAGCAAGGCCTTGTCCCGAGACTCTTCCAGCTGGTCCAGCGAGTCTTCTCGACTAGCTTGGTTGCTTTGGTCAGCATAGGCCCTCGTCCTCGGGGATCCGTGTTCTAAGTCTGTGGGCAAGATGGCCTCGGCCCCATAGACTAGAAAGAACGGCGTGAAGCCCGTGGCCCGGCTCGGCGTTGTCCTCAGGCTCCAGACCACCGAGGGGAGTTCCTTCATCCATCGCTTGCTGAACTTGTTGAGGTCGTTGTAGATCCGAGGCTTGAGTCCTTGTAGAATCATGTCGTTGACACGCTCTACTTGCCTATTCGTCATGGGGTGAGCCACGGCGGCCCAGTCCACTCGGATGTGGTGATCCTCGCAGAAGTCCAGGAACTTTCTGCCGGTGAACTGGGTGCCGTTGTCGGTGATGATGGAGTTCAGGACCCCAAAACGGTGGATGATGTTGGTGAAGAATGCCACCGCTTGTTCGGACCTGATGCTGTTTAGGGGTCGGACCTCGATCCACTTGGAGAATTTGTCGATGGCGACCAATAGGTGTGTGTAGCCCCCGGGTGCCTTCTGCAAGGGGCCAACGAGGTCCAGACCCCACACAGCAAAAGGCCAGGTGATGGGTATCGTCTGCAGAGCCTGAGCAGGCAGGTGGGTCTGCCTTGCGTAGAATTGACACCCTTCGCAGGTGCGGACAATTCTAGTGGCGTCGGCCACCGCCGTCGGCCAGTAGAAACCTTGTCGGAAGGCGTTTCCAACAAGGGCTCGAGGTGCTGCGTGATGGCCGCAAGCCCCCGAGTGTATCTCTTGTAGGAGCTTCTGTCCTTCGGCGATGGGGATGCATCCCTGGAGGATGCCTGAGGGGCTGCGGTGGTAGAGCTCCTTCCCGTCTCCCAGCAAGACGAACGACTTGGCGCGCCGCGCCAACCGCCGAGCTTCGGCTCGGTCGAGGGGTAGCTCTCCTCGGTGGAGATATTGCAGGTACGGGGTCTGCCAATTTCGATTAGGCGTGACCCCGCTTCGCTCCTCCTCGACGTGCAGTGCCTCACCCTCGGGGGTCGAGGGTACCTCGGGCTGAACCGAGGATGCCTCGGGCCGAGTCGAGGGTGCCTCGGGCTGAGCCGAGGGTGCCTCGGACTGAGCCGAAGGTACCTTGGGCTGGGCCGAGGGTGCCTTGGGCTCGGGCGAGTCGTTGATCTTGACGGAGGGTTGATGCAGGTCTCGGGAGAAGATGTCCGGGGGAACCGTTGTTCGCCCCGAGGCTATTTTAGCCAGCTCGTCCGCAGTCTCGTTGTAGCGCCGGGCGATGTGGTTGAGCTCGAGCCCGTAGAACTTGTCTTCCAAGCGCCGAACCTCATCGCAGTAGGCCTCCATCTTCGGGTCGCGGCAGTGGGAGTTCTTCATGACTTGGTCGATGACGAGCTGCGAGTCACCGCGAGCGTCGAGGCGTCGGACCCCTAGCTCGATGGCGATCCGCAACCCGTTGACCAAAGCCTCATACTCAACCACATTGTTGGACGCTGGGAAATGGAGGTGTAGCACGTAGCGTAGGTGCTTTCCGAGGGGCAAGATAAAGAGTAGGCCTGCGCCGGCTCCTGTCTTCATCAGCGAACCGTCGAAGAACATGGTCCAGAGTTCCGGCTGGATCGGAACTGTTGGGAGCTTGGTGTCGACCCATTCAGCCACGAAGTCCGCCAAGACTTGGGACTTGATGGCCTTCCGAGGGGCGAACGAGATTGTTTTGCCCATGATTTCCACCGCCCACTTTGCGATTCTACCTGAGGCCTCTCGGCACTGGATGATCTCCCCCAGGGGGAAGGATGACACCACAGTTACCGGATGAGACTCGAAGTAGTGTCGCAACTTTCGTCGCGTCAGGATCACCGCGTACAGCAGCTTCTGAACTTGTGGGTAGCGGATTTTGGTTTCGGACAGTACCTCGCTGATGAAGTAGACTGGCCTCTAGACGGGCAATGTATGCCCCTCTTCTCGTCTCTCAACCACAATCGCGGCGCTAACCACCTGAGTGGTCGCGACGACGTAGATCAAGAAGGCTTCTCCGGCAGCTGGGGGCACCAAGATGGGCACATTTGTGAGGAGCGCCTTCAGGTTCCTGAGGGCTTCCTCGGCCTCAGGGGTCCAAGTGAAGCACTCGGCCTTCCTTAAGAGGCGGTACAGAGGCAGGCCTCTTTCGCCGAGGCGTGAGATGAAGCGGCTCAGAGCCGCAAGACATCCCATGACTCTCTATACGCCTTTCAAGTCCTTGATGGGCCCCATGCCTGTGATGGATGCGATCTTCTCCGGGTTGGCTTCGATGCCCCGCTCGGAGACGATGAACCCCAAGAGCATGCCTCGGCGCACTCCGAAGACACACTTTTCAGGATTGAGCTTCACGCCTTTTGCCTTGAGACACCGGAATGTCACTTCAAGGTCAGAAAGGAGGTCGGAGGCTTTCCTTGTCTTGACTACGATGTCGTCGACGTAGGCCTCGACCGTCTGGCCAATGTGTTGGCCGAACACATGGTTCATGCACCGCTGGTACGTCGCACCCGCATTCCTCAAGCCTTACGGCATGGTGACATAGCAGTACATGTCGAAGGGCGTGATGAAAGAAGTCGCGAGCTGGTCGGACTCCTTCATCCTGATTTGGTGATACCCTGAGTAGGCATCGAGGAAAGACAGGGTTTCGCACCCAGCAGTGGAATCCACGATTTGATCGATGCGAGGCAGAGGGTAGGGAACCTTCGGACATGCTTTGTTTAGACCAGTGTAGTCTACACACATCCGCCATTTCCCTCCTTTCTTTCTCACAAGCACAGGGTTGGCAAGCCACTCGGGATGGAATACCTCTTTGATGAACCCTGCCGCCATTAGCTTGTGGATCTCCTCGCCTATGGCTCTGCGCTTCTCTTCGTCGAATCGGCGCAGAGGCTGCTTGACGGGTCGGGCTCTGGCTCGGATGTCCAACGAGTGCTTGGCGACATCCCTCGGTATGCCGGGCATGTCCGAGGGACTCCACGCGAAGACGTCGGCGTTCGCGCGGAGAAAGTCGACGAGCACCGCTTCCTATTTGGGATCGAGCTTGGAGCCGATCCGGATCTGCTTGGAGGCGTCGCCGCTGGGGTCGAGGGGGACGGACTTAACCGTCTCCGCTGGCTCGAAGTTGCCGGCGTGACGCTTCACGTCTGGCACCTCCTTAGAGAGGCACTCCAGGTCGGCGATGAGGGCCTCAGATTCGGCGAGGGCCTCGGCGTACTCCACGCACTCGACGTCGCATTCGAACGCGTGTCGGTACGTGGGGCCGACGGTGATGACCCCGTTGGGGCCCGGCATCTTGAGCTTGAGGTAGGTGTAGTTGGGGACGGCCATGAACTTCGCGTAGCATGGCCTCCCCAGCACTGCGTGGTAGGTTCCTCGGAACCTGACCACCTCGAACGTGAGGGTCTCCCTTCGGAAGTTGGAGGGTGCTCCGAAGCAGACGGGAAGGTCGAGTTGTCCGAGGGGCTGGACGCGCTTCCCGGGAATGATCCCGTGGAAAGGCGCAGCGCCTGCCCGGACCGAGGACAGATCAACACGCAGGAGCCCGAGGGTCTCGGCGTAGATGATGTTGAGGCTGCTGCCTCCGTCCATGAGGACCTTGGTGAGCCTGACGTCACCGATGACGGGGTCGACGACGAGCGGGTATTTCCCCGGGCTCGGCACGTGGTCGGGGTGGTCGGCTTGGTCGAAGGTGATGGGCTTGTCGGACCAGTCTAGATAGACTGGCGCCGCCACCTTCACCGAACAGACCTCCCGACGCTCTTGCTTGCGATGCCGAGCCGAGGCGTTCGCCGCTTGCCCACCATAGATCATGAAGCAGTCGCGGACCTCAGGGAACTCTCCTGCCTGGTGATCTTCCTTCTTGTCGTTGTCGCGGGCCCTGCCACCCTTCGCGGGTGGCCCGGCCCTGTGGAAGTGGCGCCGAAGCATAGCGCACTCCTCAAGGGTGTGCTTGACGGGCCCCTGATGATAGGGGCACGACTCCTTGAGCATCTTGTCGAAGAGGTTGGCACCTCCGGGGGGTTTCCGAGGGTTCTTGTACTCGGCGGCGGCGACAAGGTCCGCATCGGCAGCGTCGCGTTTCGCTTGCGACTTCTTCTTGCCCTTCTTCTTGGCGCCGCGCTGAGTTGACGCCTCGGGGGCATCTTCCGGTGGGCGGCCCTGGGGCTGCTTGTCCTTCCGGAAGATAGCCTCAACCGCCTCCTGGCCAGAGGCGAACATGGTGGCGATGTCCATCAGCTCGCTCGCCCTGGTGGGGGTCTTGCGACCCAGCTTGCTCACCAGGTCGCGGCAGGTGGTGCCGGCGAGGAACGCGCCGATGACATCCGAATCGGTGATGTTGGGCAGCTCGGTGCGCTGCTTCGAGAATCGCCGGATGTAGTCCCGGAGAGACTCTCTCGGCTGCTGCCGGCAGCTTCGGAGGTCCCAGGAGTTTCCAGGGCGCACGTACGTGCCCTGGAAATTGCCAGTGAAGGCCTGGACCAGGTCGTCCCAGTTGGAGATCTGCCCTGGAGGCAGGTGCTCCAACCAGGCGCGAGCGGTGTCGGAGAGGAACATGGGGAGGTTGCGGATGATGAGGTTGTCATCGTCCGTTCCACCCAGTTGGCAGGCCAGCCGGTAGTCCGCGAGCCACAGTTCCGGTCTCGTCTCCC
Organism: Zea mays; assembly: GCF_902167145.1. NCBI lineage: Eukaryota > Viridiplantae > Streptophyta > Magnoliopsida > Poales > Poaceae > Zea > Zea mays. Next base: position 24,051,238 of record NC_050102.1, on the reverse strand, counting down.
CCGAGTACTTTGTGATAGTAGTCGGGGGTCGGAACCGGGTCGGGAATGGCGCCCGTCGTATGGCGCGGCTGAAAGCCTACGGACCAGGTGGTTCGGGCGATGGACTCCGATCCTCCCCGCTGTCGTAGCGCCCCCCACGCCTGGGGTGGTAGCCTCGGCGCACCCTCTCGTCGAGGTGGGCCCGACGGTCGCAGTGATGGTGCTCGTTGCCGAGGCGACCCGGGGCCGCAGGCGCTGTGTTGCGCGTGCGCCCGGTGTGAACCGAGGCTTCCCGCATGAATCGGGAAGTCACGACGCGATGTTCCGAGGGGTACCCCTGCCTTCGGGAGGCGGAGCTTTTGGCCCGTCGGACCGCGGCGTCCTCCAGGAGATTCTTGAGCTCTCCCTGGATTCGCCGTCCCTCGGTGGTTGATGGCTCCGGCATCGCGCGGAGGAGCATTGCCGCTGCAGCCAGGTTCTGGCCGACTCCACTGGAAGCGGGTGGCGGCCTCATCCTGACATTGTCGGCGATGCGGTGCTGGAAGCCCTGGGGGAGATGACGCATTTCTCCGGCCGGAAAGGCAGTAGTCGCATGCGGTCATGAAGTCCCGCATGGCACTGGGGTTACCAAGTCCGGAGAAATCCCAACAGAAGTCGGGCACGTCGTCTTCCTCGGACCCAGAGGGCCCGTAGGTCAAGACGTCCGTCAGCCGGTCCCAAGGTGACCGCATACGAAACCCCAGAGGGTTTGGACTCGCCTCTACGAGGGCGCCCGCCAAAGCGAAGTCGCTTGACGGGTCGAGGCTGAATCCAAGGGGCGTGAGATGAGAATCGGTCGGTACCTCTTGGTCGGGGACTGACTGCACCGTCGTCTCAGGTACGAGGGTGACGCCCAGCAAGCCTTTCGCGAGCGTGCTGGCGTCGTCCGTTTGCTTGGAATTGGCGCGTTGCGGGGAGACGACGCTCGTCTTCGTGTCAAACGCGAGGTCGATGCCCGGCGCACCCCCCACTGGGGCGCCGGCGCCGTCGACTCGCTCGACAGCCGGCGAGGCGCTGCCTCCTGCTTGGCCCTGGTTGCCCCGCTTCCTCCTCCGTCAGCGGGGGAGAGGACGGGGTGAGCTCGAATGTTGTTCTTCCACCACGCGGGGAAGACGTCATCGATTCCGCCGCCGGCGGGCGGGCTGTCGGCCGCCATTGCTGCTGTCGCACGACGAGGGAAGGAGTATCATGTCGTAGCTGCCATCAAGGGACATGAACTCAAGACTCCCAAAACGGAGCACCGTCCCGGGATGGAGAGGTTGCTGGAGACTGCCCATCTGGAGCTTGACGGGAAGCTGTTCGTGAACACGCAGCAGGCCCCTACCTGGCGCGCCAACTGTCGGCGTTTCGAGACCGGGGGGTCTCTGGGCCGACGAGTGAAATGTCACCGCGTGCCCCAGCCCAGATGGGTCAGCGCGAGGCCGAGCGCGAAGGGGGGAAAAGGCGGCCGGAGACGGGCGTGAGAGAGGTGGAAATCCCGTGGCCTTCGTGTTCGTCCCGCGCCCAGGTCGGGTGCGCTTGCAGTAGGGGGTTACAAGCGTCCACGCGGGAGAGGGAGCGAACGACCTCACGCGAGCGCCTGTCTCGTCCTCGTCCCCACGCGGCCAACCCTCTGTAAGAGGGCCCTGGTCCTTCCTTTTATAGGCGTAATGAGAGGATCCAGGTGTACAATGGGGGGTGTAGCAGAGTGCTACGTGTCTAGCGGAGGAGAGCTAGCGCCCTAAGTACACGCCATCGTGGCGGCCGGAGAGGTTTTGGCACTCGGTTCATGTGGCGTCGTGGCCGTAGGAGGAGCGCTGGAGCCTGGCGGAAGGACAACTATTGGAGCTGTTGAGTCCTTGCTGACGTCCTCTTGCTTCCATAAGGGGGCTGAGAGCCACCGTCGTCACAGAGCGTGCGGGGCGCCATCGTTGCCTATCTAGCGGAGCGAGCCGGATGGGACGTCGGTCTTGTCCCCCGTAGCCTGAGTCAGCTTGGGGTAGGGTAATGATGGCGCCTCCCGTTGACGTGGTCAGTCCGCGCCCCAGGTTGGGCGATGTGGAGGCTCCTCCGAGGTCGAGGTCGAGTCTGTCTTCCGTGGCCGAGGTCGAGTCTGAGCCCCTGGGTCGGGCGAGGCGGATACCGTTGGCTGAGGCCAGGGCTGAGTCCGAGCCCTGGGGTCGGGCGAAGCGGAGTTCGTTGTCTTCCGGGGCTGAGCCCAAGTCCGAGCCCTGGGTCGGGCGGAGCGGAGTTCGCCGTTGTCTTTAGGGGCTGAGCCCGAGTCCAAGCCCTGGGTCGGGCGGAGCGGAGTTCGCCGTCTTCAGGGGCTGAGCCCTAGTCCGAGCCCTGGGTCGGGCGGAGCGGAATTCGCCGTCTTCAGGGGCTGAGCCTGAGTCCGAGCCCTGGGTCGTGCGGAGCGGAGTTCGCCGTCTTCAGGGGCTGAGCCCGAGTCCGAGCCCTGGGTCGGGCGGAGCGTAGTTTCCTATGGTGCCTGAGGCCGGGCCTGACTGCCTGTCAGCCTCACTCTGTCGAGTGGCGCAGCAGTCGGAGCGGCGCAGGTGGCGTTGTCCTTCTGTCAGGCCGGTCATTGGAGCGGCGAAGTGACTGCGGTCACTTCGGCTCTGTCGACTGAAGGGCGCGCGTTAGGATAAAGGTGTCAGGCCACCTTTTCATTAAATGCCCCTGCTATTTGGTCGGTTGGCGTGGCGACTTGGCCAGGGTTGCTTCTTGGCGAAGACTGGGCCTCGGGCGAGCCGGAAGTATGCTCGTCGCTGGAGGGGGGGCCTCGGGCGAGACGGAGATCCTCCGGGGTCGGCTGCCCTTGCCCGAGGCTGGGCTCGGGCGAGGCGCGATCGGGTCCCTCGAATGGACCGATCCCTGACTTAGTCGTACCCATCAGGCCTTTGCAGCTTTGTGCTGATGGGGGTTACCAGCTGAGAATTAGGAGCCTTGAGGGTACCCCTAATTATGGTCCCCGACAGGCATTCAACCACTAAAATTAATTATAGGAAAAAGGTTAAACCTATTTCTCTTTCAATCTCCCCTTTTTGGTGATTGATGCCAACACAAACCAAAGCAAATATATAAGTGCATAATTTGAACTAGTTTTCATAAGGTAAGTGCATAGGTTACTTGGATTTAAACCAATTTATTAGTTTCACTAGATATGCATGGATTGCTTTCTTTTATTTAACATTTTGGATCACGCTTGCACCACTTGTTTTGTTTTTGCAAATTCCTTTTTGGAAAGTCTTTTCAAAATCTTTTTGCAAATAGTCAAAGGTATATGAATATGATTGCAAGAAGCATTTTTAAGATTTGAAATTTTCTCCCCCTGTTTCAAATGTTTTTCCTTTGACTTAAACGGAACTCCCCCTGAATGAAATTCTCCTCTTAGTTTTCAAGAGGCTTTTATCAATTTTTGAAAATACTAACCAATTTAAAATAAACATACCAATTTGAAATATATCAATTAAATTTTTTCGAAAGGTGGTGGTGCAGTCCTTTTGCTTTGGGCTTAATATTTTCTCCCCCTTTGGCATTAATCGCCAAAAACGGAGACTTTGTGAGCCCGTTTTACCTTCTCCCCCATTGGTACAAGTAGATATGAGTGAAAGGATTATACCAATCAAAGAGTGGTGTGGAGTGACGACGAAGGATGAGAGATACCGGTAGAGTGGAGTGGAAGCCTTGTCTTCGTCGAGTACTCCATTTCTCTTTCAATCTACGACTTAGCATAGACATACACTTGAAAACACATTAGTCGTAGTTATGAAAGAGATATGATCAAAGGTATACAAATCAGCTATGTGCGCAATGTTTCAATCAAAATTCCGAGAATCAAGTATATTTAGCTCATTCCTAAGTTTGCTAAAGGTCTTCTCATCTAATGGCTTGGTAAAGATATTGGCTAATTGTTCTTTGGTGCTAACATAAGCAATCTCGATATCCCCCCTTTGTTGGTGATCCCTCAAAAAGTGATACCGAATGTCTATGTGCTTAGTGCGGCTGTGTTCAACGGGATTATCCGCCATGTTGATTGCACTCTCATTGTCACATAGGAGAGGGACTTTGCTCAATTTGTAGCCATAGTCCCTGAGGGATTGCCTCATCCAAAGTAATTGCACACAACAATGGCCTGCGACAATGTACTCGGCTTCGGTGGTAGAAAGAGCTACTGAGTTTTGTTTCTCTGAAGCCCAAGACACCAGGGATCTTCCCAGAAATTGACAAGTCCCCGATGTGCTCTTTCTATCAATTTTACACCCTGCCCAATCAGCATCTGAATATCCTATTAAATCAAAAGTGGATCCCTTGGGGTACCAAAGTCCAAACTTAGGAGTGTAAACTAAATATCTCATGATTCTTTTGACGGCACTAAGGTGAACTTCCTTAGGATCGGCTTAGAACCTTGCACACATGCATACTGAAAGCATAATATCCGGTCGAGATGCACATAAATAGAGTAAAGATCCTATCATCGACCGATATACCTTTTGATCTACGGACTTATCTCCCGTGTCGAGGTCGAGATGCCCATTTGTTCCCATGGGTGTCTTGATGGGCTTGGCATCCTTCATTCCAAACTTGTTAAGTATGTCTTGAATGTACTTTGTTTGGCTGATGAAGGTGCCGTCTTAGAGTTGCTTGACTTGAAATCCTAGGAAATATTTCAACTCCCTCATCATAGACATCTCGAATTTTTGTATCATGATCCTACTAAACTCTTCACAAGTAGATTTGTTAGTAGACCCAAATATGATATCATCAACATAATTTTGGCATACAAACAAATCTTTTGCAATAGTTTTAGTAAAGAGAGTAGGATTGGCTTTTCCGACTTTGAAGCCATTAGTGATAAGGAAATCTCGCAGACTTCATACCATGCGGGCTTGCTTGAGCCTATTGTCGGTGTTTTGGGTCCGACCGCACACCCGGGGTTGCCCCTTAAGGAGTATGCTTGGTGAATGAAGTTACAAGGCAGCTCTCTGAATTGAGAATGCAGAGAGTTGAGGTGGGTGGCTGAGTAATAGGGTCGATCGTTCTGAAGGGGTGCCCCATAGGCCTTATATATCCGACCGTGGGGCATACACGTGGATATGATAACTATGTGTAACTAAAAGATAGTGAACTGTTTGAGTTTATCTCCCTATAGTTCCGCCGACCTATCCTCGCATGGCTCCGTTGCATGGGGGCTCCAGCGCGGGAAAGTCGGATCTCTGTTGTGATCGCTTGTTCAACGTTGTGGGCCGTCCGGGCTTGCACCAATTCGGCCTCATATCAACCTGCTTTGCTGATTGTCCCTCCCCAGGCCCACGAAAGAATGACCTTACGATCTACTGGGCCCTTGGGCCTTTCGTGAGGTCTTTTACTCTTCCAGTGGACCCGGGGGATATCTGTCCCCCACAAGCCCTCGATCTTTGGGTTGATTTTGAGGTAATCAGCCCAAAGATCCCAGGTCCAGCTTGCAGGTAATTTGGGGAAAATGATTTCTTCCTGTCTCCTACTGCTTTAATCACTCGTAAACTGAAGCTTTGTTTCGCGCTTGTGCCTTAGAGGTCGGCATTTCATATTGCAGGACCCTGAACTTTATTGGGTGCACCGAAGGTGCACCCAATGGGTGTAGCCCCGAGCTTCGAGTAGATTTTGGAAAATAATCTATTCGAAGGTCTTCCTTCAGAAATTATTTTCATCTTACTCTTGTGCTTTGGTTGAAGGCTAGCCTTGTCTTTAATCTTGTCTTATGCCTTAGAGGTCGGCTCCATCTTGGCTTGAAATGGTGATCCATGGGGTGCACCGGAGGTGCACCCAAAGGGTGTAGCCCCTGACCTTCAAGTGGATTTTTGAGGATAATCCATTCGAAGGTCTTCCTTTTGTGTCTTTTTGTTGAAGATTATCCTTTCTGCCTGAAAAAATCGGCATAATGCCATCCGTATTATGCTTTGGAGGTCAGCATTATGTCATCAATATTATGCTTCAGAGGTCAGCATGTATTTTGTCTTTTGCAGCCGAGTTCACAATCCATCCATATCTTGTTGGGTGGTGTAATTTATTTGCTCTGTGACTGATTGGACATTTGCTGGACGTTCTCTGTCTAGTCTTCACGTCGCTTCTGTTGGCCATATTTTGTACTTCACCGGCTATATTTGGCTTTCCTCTGATCCTTACTGATATCTCATTTTTGTCTTGAGGTATTCATTGCATGCCCTGCGCAGATGTGACAGTTTTGAAAAATATACTGATAATTCCTGGGCGTCCCCCCCAATGGGTGTGGGCAAGGGACAGCTTGGTACGCTGAGTGTTTTAGTCGGCTGCTTCTGAGTAGTAATGTGATGTGACAGCGGGTGTAATCATATCATCCGCGCTGTTGACTGGAGTCCCAATGGGTGTTGTGCTGTGTGAAACGGCGTCAGCCGCCTGACGTGTCTTCAGACGGGTTGAAGTGCTTATTGAATGCTTTGCGACTGTTCAGTGACCGTGGTTGGAGGTGAGCGGTTGCCTTCTCCTTCTATAAATAATGTCGTTGTCTCTCCGGCTTTTTCACATCTCTTGTTGTTCTCTTTTGCTTGCTTTTCTTCTCTCCCTTTCTCTTCCACCATGGGCAAGAACAACAAGCGCAAGCGTGAACCAACTCCTCCATCGGAGGATTTTGGTGACTTGGAGTACTCAGAGGAGGAGTTCTCCTATGAGTCTGAGGGGTCTCCGGCTCCCATCCCCCTGCGTGAGTCGTCTGACGAATCAGATGACTCCCAGGGGCTCGCGGCGGAGGTCTGGACGTACATCCGGGCCGTCGAGCGCTCCGGGCTCGAGGGCTCGGATGAGTCGGAGTACTCCTCGGACGAGGAGGACTCGTCCGAGGAGGACGGCGGCGGCGATGGCGAGGACGACGACGACGACGACGAAGGCGGTGGCGGCGGTGACGGTGACGGCGGCGGCAGGGGCGGCAGCAAGGATGGCGACGACGGCAGCAGCAGGAGCGGCGGCGGCAGCAGCAGGGGCAGCAACAGGGGCGGCAGCGGCAGAGGCAGCAACAGGGGCGGCAGCGGCAGAGGCAGCAACAGGGCCAGTGGCTAGATGCCACTGGTCCTTAGATGTTAGTATAGTATAGTTAGAATAATGTAGTAGTATTTAATAGTGTAGAGTAGTATAGTAGTAGTATAATGTAATGTAGTAGTAGTAGTAGTAGGGAAGTATCAACTCATAATGAGTTGATTTGCAAGTATGATATCTTCCCTTTAATGAAGAAATGATGTTGGCTTCTCTGTGATGATTGCTCGTTGATATTCATAACTCAAAGTTCTGGAATCATTCCTCTTCCCACCTTTTTCGTGAAGTTGATTCCCTTGGAATAGTAAGTGAATAACTCGGGCATCATATTGATGCTTTTAGAGGTAGCTGCCGAGTGAATTGTAGATAATGCCAGAGTTTTAGAGATAACTGCCGAGTGACTTGAAGATGACGTCGGCATATTAGAGGTAACTACCGAGCGACTGAACACGATGTCGGAGTTTTAGAGTCAACTGCCGAGCGACTGAACACGATGTCGGAGTTTTAGAGTTAACTGCCGAGCGACTGAACACGATGTCGGAGTTTTTGAGGTAACGCCGAGTGACTGAATATGATGTCAGCGTTTTAGAGGTAATGCCGAGTGACTGAATATGATGTCAGCGTTTTAGAGGTAACGCCGAGCGACTGAAGACGACGTCAGCGTTTTAGAGGTAACGCCGAGCGACTTGAAGACGACGTTAGCGTTTTAGAGGTAACGCCGAGCGATAGTAGGGCTGCGTGGGCCACTTTGAGGATAATAGCCGAGTGATGATGTGGCGCACCGGTGTTTTGGAAATAACTGCCGGGTGATGACGTGGTACGCCGGTGTTTTGGAAATAACCGTCGGGTGCTGACTGGGCGCTTTTGAAACGGTATCTGGCTCGGGAATATCCTATAAGTGCTGCGCTTTTAGCCGCCTTTTGCTTTCCGTCCCCTAGTTCTTGCTTTCTTGCTTCCGAATCCTCTTTGCAATTCGCTTCCCACTCTGCTCGCCGGTAGAATCGAGATGGCGCCCAAGAGGAAGGCCTCGAGTTCGTCTGCCGCGGTGATTCCTCCAATCGACCCCAACAGCCAGTTGCATTTCGCAGGTAACCACATGTCTGTCATCTCTGAGCCCGAACTTCTCCACCTTGTGTCCATCGGGGTCCTTCCCCCGAGGGAGCTCTGTTCCTGGCGGATTTGCCATGGGGTTACTGTCCTAACTGAGGATACCCATGAGTCCGTGATTTACGCTCCTTTCCTTCTCCGCGGCCTCGGTCTTCCCATTTCTCCCTTTTTCTGCGGCCTCCTTGATTTCTACCATCTTAACTTGACCCATCTGAATCCCAATTCTATCTTGCAAATTTCCATTTTCATTCATTTGTGCGAAGCTTTTCTTGGCGTGCTGCCACATTTTGGATTGTGGAAGTACTTGTATCACTGTCGCCCTGGGATGGCCGGGGGACAACATCAGTTGGTTGGGGGTGCTAGCTTCGAGATGCGCCGCGGGAGGAAGACTGAGTATCTCGAAATCCCTCTCAAAGACAGTATCAAGGGATGGCGCTTGGAGTGGTTCATTGTTGAGAATTATGGAAACTGTCTCCCCCCTCGGTCGGGAAGACAGCCGGACGTTCGCATCCCGAGTTGGACCGAGTCCCCCACGGATCAGGAGGTAGCTGAAGCAGGTGCTTTGCTGGCTGAAGTTGGATTGCTGAAGGAGAGGGGTCTGACTACTGAAGCTGTGGTTGCTGATTTTGTCTTCAAGAATATTCAGCCGTTGAAAGACAGGGCATACCCGGCTTATCTGTATCGAGGCCTAGCCGACTCAACTCGGGTCACCAACAGAAGAATTCCCTCTGTAGAATTAGTGAACCGACTTGAGATGATCCTTAGAGGCAAGGTGTCAAATGTTGGTGCCCCAGTGGCATATTCAGCCTGGAACTTGCCTCCTCCCAAAGCCTTCACTCTTTTTGTGTCGAATCCACCTGTCACTGATGGCAGTTTGGGCCTTAGAGTGCGATCCTCTACTGAAGAAGTTAGCGCCTTGGTTGCCTCACTCGGGGAGATTCCTGATGATGAACGGCAGGTCCATTTTGAGGTGCCCCTGAATCCTAGTGATGCAGAGATAAGTGCTATGCTTGATTTGCTGGCTGAGGACTCTTCTGATGCTGCTCCTGCTGGGACATTGGTGGTGGCGCCCCTCCCAGAGGCTGATACGACATTGGATATTCAGAAGCCTGCCAGTACTCGCCCGAGGCGCCCTTGCCGAGCCAATCAACCTAATCCTTCTGCTGATGAGCAGAAAAAGAAAAAGAGACGCCTCCGGCGAGTATCCAGTTTGGATCGGGATGTTGGTACTTCGGTTCCTGCTGCAGAAGAAGTGCCTGTGACTGAATTTATTGACGCTAATCCCAATGGGTGTGCCTGATCTGCTGCTGATCCCGATGTGGGTGCTCCATCTGTTACTGATCCCAATGTGGGTGCTCCATCTGTTGCTGATCTCAATGGGGTGCTGCCTGTGCTGCTAATGAAGACGACGGGGAGGAAGAGGATGAAGTTCCTTTGACTCGGAAAAACAATCGGCAGTTCATCGCTAGTGGTGAAAGTAGTGGAGTTCTTTCCCCTGCTTTGTCTGCTCTCATTGGTCTGCAAGAATTGTCCCTGGCGAATTTTGATCAGACTCTTGAGGATATGGTTCCAGAGGATTTGTTATCGGAGCCAGTAGATGATGGTGTGATGGAGGTTTGTGCTGATGTGCTTGATGCTGGGTTGAGGTCATCCCGTGCCTCGTCGACCTTAGAGCGCAATCTAGAGGGTCAGGAGACTGACTTGGATCGTCCTGGTCCCATGGAAGTAACTGAGGGCCCATCAGCCTTAGAGGTGGCTACCGCAGAGAACTTGGACCCTAAGGATGGCGTTGACACATGCCCAGCCCCCGAGGATGTTGCCGGGGATGACTTGGTTCGGGTGGGAAGTGCAAGCCACTGCCCAGCCCCCGAGGGTGCTGCCGGGGATGATCCGGCTCAAGTGGGCAGTGCAAACTATGACCCAGCCCCCGAGGGTGTCCGAGCGGGGTCTCCCTCTTGTACTTCCATGGACGTTCATGCAGGATCGCCTCCGCACTCCGGCTGCATGGTGGTAGCTCAAGCTTTGGGCCAGGGACTCGCTTTAGAGGGTAGCGCCCCCGCTGACCAAGTTTTGGGATCTGTTGATGGCACTGAGTTGGTGCCTGCTGGTTCATTGCAAGCTGCTTCGGGTAGCGGCCTTACGCCCGATCATCAGTTGATCTCTCATGATTTGGGGGTCCCTTCGTTCTTTTCCAACCTCCAGGTACTGTGGTATATTTTAGCTTGATTTTTACACCGCATGAACTGCTATCATTACATTCATCTGTTCTCCTTATCTGGCTTTGGTGGACGGGATGGCTAGCCAGCTGAGGTTACAGGGTGCTCCTGTTCCAGAAGTAGCTTCGTCTCTTGCACGTTGGAATCCAGTGTTACTTCAACATCGTGTCTCTGACCTGGAGGCGTCCAACGCTGGTTAGTGTTTTTTTTGCTTCTCTTTGTCTTCACTATTAAACTGCTTTACATTCTGACCCCTTTTGTTTGGTTGTCTCCTGCTAGGTATGACTCGACAGATTTCCACTCTTGAAGAAAAACATTCTCGGGATCAGGCTGAATTGATCCAGCGGTGCTCTGACTTTGAAGAAAAGTATTCTCAAAGTCAGACTGAGCTAGCCCAGGTCTCTACTGCCTTAGATGACGCCAATGCACTGAGTTCTTCCCTTCATGCTCAGCTTAATTTTGAAAAGGTGACTTATGAAACTGTGCCTTGCCTTGTTGTGCTCCTATTTGCTTGCTTGATGTTTGAGGGAGTTGACTTTTGTTTGCAGGAAGAAAAACGTATCCTTGCTGCTTCTCGTGACAGTCTCGACAGATTGTATCGCGATTCTAGCAACTCGCTGACCATCCTGGAGAGGAGTCATCACTTCACCATGGAAGAGTTAGACAACCAATGCTGTAAGATGCAGGAATCTACGGATGAGGTGACCCGGCTCAAGCAGTTGATATCAGCGAAGGACGCTACTATCAAAGAACTCCAAGCTTCCAAGAAATCCATCGCCCAGGAGTTAGAAACTGCCCGGTTGGCTGCCAAGGTTGCTGAAGAAACTTCCGTTACTCTCCGAGCCCAGCGCGACAGAGCCATGGATAAGGCCATTCGGGCGGGGCGAATTTTGATGAGGAGACCCGGCGTGGTTGTTCCCGAAGATATAAGGGCTGACGTGAATGCTGCCCCTGATTCCTCGAGTCGCCCTTCCTCATCGATTGCTCCTGAGAAAAATATCACAAAATAGAGAAACATTTTGCGTGCTTTGAGCGTGCGGTTAGCATGGTCAGACATTTGTTAGAGGATGTCATTTCAGTACTTGAACGACATTGTTATTCTCATATTGTTTCAGAGTTCATCAGTTCGTAAATTTGCAGTAGTAAAATGATGTGCGATGGTTTTGAAATTTGTTTGCGGGATATAGAAGTCATCCTTATATGAGTAATTGTAAGTTCGTCAGATTGCCTTAAGTCGCTGCTAGCTTAAGTCGATTGCTTCTGTTAATAGGGCGCAGTGGTCACCCTGAATTGCGTAGGCGCGAGCATGTTGCACCGGCTTAAGTTGCTACTGACTTTAGCCGATTGCTCCGTTAGCAGGGCATAGTGGTCACCCCAAGTTAAGTAAGCGCGAGCATGTTGCACCGCCTTAAGTCGTTGCCGACTTAAGCCGATTGCTCCGTTAGCAGGGCATAGTGGTCACCCCGAGTTAAGTAAGCGCGAGCATGTTGCACCGCCTTAAATCGTTGCCGACTTAAGCCGATTGCTCCGTTAGCAGGGCATAGTGGTCACCCCGAGTTAAGTAAGCACGAGCATGTTGCACCGCCTTAAGTCGTTGCCGACTTAAGCCGATTGCTCCGTTAGCAGGGCATAGTGGTCACCCCGAGTTAAGTAAGCGCGAGCATGTTGCACCGCCTTAAGTCGTTGCCGACTTAAGCCGATTGCTCCGTTAGCAGGGCATAGTGGTCACCCCAAGTTAAGTAAGCGCGAGCATGTTGCACCGCCTTAAGTCGTTGCCGACTTAAGCCGATTGCTCCGTTAGCAGGGTATAGTGGTCACCCCGAGTTAAGTAAGCGCAAGCATGTTGCACCGCCTTAAATCATTGCTGACTTAAGCTGATTGCTCTGTTAGCAGGGCATAGTGGTCACCCCGAGTTAAGTAAGCGCGAGCATGTTGCACCGCCTTAAGTCGTTGCCGACTTAAGCCGATTGCTCCGTTAGCAGGGCATAGTGGTCACCCCGAGTTAAGTAAGCGCGAGCATGTTGCACCGCCTTAAGTCGTTGCTGACTTAAGCCGATTGCTCCGTTAGCAGGGCATAGTGGTCACCCCAAGTTAAGTAAGCACGAGCATGTTGCACCGCCTTAAGTCGTTGCCGACTTAAGCCGATTGCTCCGTTAGCAGGGCATAGTGGTCACCCCGAGTTAAGTTAGCGCGAGCATGTTGCACCGCCTTAAATCGTTGCCGACTTAAGCCGATTGCTCCATTAGCAGGGCATAGTGGTCACCCCGAGTTAAGTAAGCGCGAGCATGTTGCACCGCCTTAAGTCGTTGCCGACTTAAGCCGATTGCTCCGTTAGCAGGGCATAGTGGTCACCCCGAGTTAAGTAAGCGCGAGCATGTTGCACCGCCTTAAGTCGTTGCCGACTTAAGCCGATTGCTCCGTTAGCAGGGCATAGTGGTCACCCTGAGTTAAGTAAGAATGCAAGTCAATCATGAACAAACTGAGTATCTTTGAAGCCCTTTTTTATTGATGACATATTTCCATTTTACAGAGTACATCGTCGTCCCGATAGCTTTTGAAATACAGCTAGGGATAGAATTTCCTGAGGTGTTCTATATTCCAGGAGTTCCCGACTTCTGTGTCGACCATCTGAGTGAGACGATATGATCCTGGCCGAGTGACTTCTGCTACTACGAAGGGTCCTTCCCATAAGGGTGATAACTTGTGCCGTCCCTCCCCCGTTAGAATTCGGCGGAGGACGAGATCTCCTACTGAGAAGGATCGCTGCCGTACGGCCTTGTCGTGATAGCGCCTTAGAGTCTGCTGGTATCGTGCTGATTGGATTACTGCATTCAGCCGTTCTTCCTCGAGTACATCAATGTCCTCTAGCCTGGTGGCTTCGACTTCTGCTATGCTTTCGAAGATCAACCTTGGCGCCCCGAATTTGAGATCGGCGGGTAACACTGCCTCCGACCCATAGACCATGAAGAAAGGAGTGTTTCCATGCAGAGCTCGGCTAGGTTGGGTTCTTAGGCTCCAGACGACATAGGGCAATTCCCTTATCCATTTTCCTGCGAACTTTTCATTCTTATCGAAGACATTTTTCCTGAGTGCCTCCAGTATCATCCTGTTGGCTCGCTCAACTTGCCCGTTGGCTCTTGGATGTGCTACAGAAGCATACTTGATCTGAATGCTTTTTTGCTCGCAGAAGTCGAAGAACTCTGAACTTGTGAAGTTGGATCCTAGGTCAGTTATGATGCTGTTTGGTATCCCGAATCTGAATATTATGTCTTATATGAATTCCACGGCCTTAGATGAGGTCAATGAGGCAATGGGTTTGAATTCTATCCATTTAGTGAATTTGTCGATTGCTACCAGTACATGAGTGTATCCTCCTTGAGCCTTCTTGAAAGGTCCAATCATATCCAGTCCCCAGCACGCAAAGGGCCAAGTCACTGGTATGGTCTGCAGTTGCTGTGCTAGTAGATGTTGTTGTTTTGACAAGTACTGGCAAGCTTCGCACCTCTGAACTAACTCGGTTGCATCACTCTTCGCTGTTGGCCAATAGAATCCTGACCTGAAAACCTTCCCGACTAGTGTCTTGGACGCCGCATGTATTCCACATTGCCCGGCATGGACCTCCTCCAGAAGTTGCTTCCCCGTAGATGAGAGAATGCATTTCATGAGTACGCCTGATGCACCCCATTTGTATAATGTCTCCCCAATGAGTGTGTAGTGAGCCGACTATCGGGCAATGCGCTCGGCTGAATTTTTGTCATCTGGTTCCTCTTCATTCTTTATATACCTGATGATTGGCATTCTCCAGTCATCAGAGTCTGACTCGGGTTGATCTATAATATTACACTCTTCTGCTTGATCCATTGAGATGCTCGGCTGTAGTATTTCTTGCATAAAGATTCCAGGTGGGACCTGAGTTCGACTGGATCCTAGCTTGGACAATACATCGGCTGCCGTGTTCCGATCTCTTTCTACATGATGAAATTCCAGACCCTCGAATTTATCTTCCAGCTTTCGGACGGCAGTGCAGTACTTTCCCATTGAATCGCTTGAACAATCCCACTCTTTGTTTATCTGGCTAATGACTACCAGAGAGTCTCCGTACACCATCAGTCTCTTGATGCCCAATGATATGGCGATGTTCAATCTGTGGATCAGAGCTTCATACTCGGTTGCATTGTTGGAGGCCGGAAACAGCAACTGGAGGGCATATTTGAGGTGCTCGCCTCCAGGTGCGGTGAAGAGAATTCCTGCTCCTGCTCCCTGCAGCTTGAGCGAGCCATCAAAATACATTCGCCATACTTCTGCAGTCTCTGGGTTATCTGGTACTTGCTATTCAGTCCACTCTGATACGAAATCAACCAATGCTTGAGTTTTGATGGCAGTGCGAGGTCGAAATTCGATGTCATGAGATCCCAGCTCGCAAGCCCACTTAGCTATTCGGCCAATGGCTTCCTTGTTGTGAAGAATATCTCCTATCGGAAAACCAGTAACCACTATGACTTTGTGGTCGTCAAAGTAGTGACGTAGCTTGCGGGAAGTTAGAAGTACTGCATACAATAGCTTCTGAACTTGAGGATACTTTTTCTTCGAGGGACCCAGAACTTCACTGATGAAGTAAACAGGATGTTGCACTGGGTAGGCATGTCCTTCTTCTGCTCGCTCGACTACCAACGCGGTGCTTACCACGTGAGTCGTGCAAGAGATATACAGCAGCAGATCTTCAGCTGGTTGAGTTGACGTGGCTCATCGTGGCGGCTTCAGTACTGGTGGTGTTGTCAAGAATTTCTTCAGTGCATCTAGAGCTTCCTGTGCCTATGAGGTCCACTGAAACTTATCCACTTTCTTGAGCAGCTTGTAAAATGGCAAACCTTTTTCTCCCAGCCTAGATATAAATCTGCTCAGAGCTGCCATACATCCAGTAAGTCGATGAACCTTCTTTTGTGATCGAGGTGCTTCCATCTTATCCGGATTAGCCTCAATTCCCCGGTGGCTGACAATAAATCCGAGTAACTTTCCTGCTGGTACCCCAAAGACACATTTTTCGGGATTAAGCTTCCATCGATATCGCCTCAGACTGTTGAAAACCAGTTGTAAGTCTCCGATAAAGTTTTCTGAATTCTCTATTTTGATTACCACATCATCTACGTAGGCCTCCACATGCTTGCCCCAGTGATCGGCTAAGCATGTTTGAATGGCTCTCTGATAAGTCGCTCCAGCGTTTTTGAGGCCGAACGGCATGGAGGTATAACAGAAAGCACCAAACGGAGTGATGAACGCTGTATTTTCCTCGTCTTCCTTTGCCAAACTAATCTGATGGTATCCAGAATAGCGATCCAAGAAAGACAGCACAGAACATCCAGCGGTGGAGTCCACCACCTGATCTATCCTCGGGAGCCCGAAGGGATCCTTCGGACAGTGTTTGTTGAGATCAGTATAGTCGACGCACATGCGCCAATCCACTTTATTCTTTTTGAGTACAAGAACAGGGTTGGCTAACCACTCGGGGTGTAACACCTCTCTAATAAATCCAGCCGCGACCAAACGAGCTAACTCGGCGTGAATGGCCTCTCTCTTGTCGGGCGTGAAACGACGTAGTTTTTGCCGAATCGGCCTTGCCTGGGGATAGACCTTCAGTTTGTGCTCGACCAGTTCTCTTGGGACTCCCGGCATATCCGCAGGTTGCCATGCGAATACATCTCGGTTATCTTGCAGAAACTGGACGAGCGCGCTTTCCTATTTGTCGTCCAGGCTGGAGCTGATGATGACAGTCTTGTGTTCATCAGCGAACCCCAGGTTGATCCTTTTAGTTTATTCAGTCGGTCGCATAGAGGTCGCGGCCTGAGCTTCGTTTGCCGGTACTGCAAGGTCCTCCTCAGGCTTAGAGTTCGCCTGTGTTGAAGAAATCGTCGATGGCTTGGTGGTGAGGGCCGCTTGGATGGCCACTCGGAAACACTCTGCGGTGCCTTGGAAGTCGGCGCGCACAGTTATGATTCCTTGTGGTCCTGGCATCTTTAGTATCATGTACGTGTAATGAGGAATGGCCATGAATTTGGCCAATCCCGGCCTCCCGATGATGGCGTTGTACCCGCAGTCGAAGTTCGCCACTTCAAACCTCAGGAACTCGGTTCTGTAGTTCTCCGGAGTTCCGAAGGTGACGGACATGTAGATGTGGCCCAGCGGGTATTCCCCTTCAGTCGGCACGATGCCGAAGAAGGGAGTGTCCGACTCGTGGAGCTCTTTGAGGTGAACTCCCAAGCCTTGGAGTGTCCGGGGGAAGGTGACGTTGATGCTGCTCCCCCCGTCCACCAACACCTTCTTCACCCTACTCTCTCGGATCACCGGATCGACAAGGAGCGGGTATTTGCCTGGGTGGTCGAAGTTGAGCCATTGATCCGCCCGAGTGAACGTGATCGGGTGCTCTGACCACTGGTACGGGGCGAGAGGACCGATGGTCGCCACTAGTATCTGGCGATCGTTGAGCTTTTGTTGTCTTTTGTTCTCCTGCGACCCGTGTTCGCCGAAGATGACGTTGACCTCCCTGTCAACGCGCGGGAAAGCTCCTCCTCCCCCCTCCTCCTGCTGATGGGGTTGTCGTGGTTCTTCTGGTCCTCCCCTGGCGGAGGAGGAGGTAGAGGTTGGAAGGGTCGGCCGTGCCCGACGGAGTGCTTGAAGTCCCGGCAGTTCCGAAGAGTGTGGCGCATGTCCTTGTGGTACGGGCACTGGGCGTCGAGGATGTCGTCCAGCGTGCGCTCGCCTCCGCGAGGTCCTCCTCGGGTGCGAGAGGCTGGTGGTCCGGCGGCGTGTACTTCTTCGCGAGGTCTCTTCTCCCAGCGTTTGTCGGGTTGCTGGTTCGCGTCGCGTCGTGGTGCTGCCGGCGCGGGCTTTACTCCCCCGATGAGGTCCTGGGCTCGCTCATCGGCGGTGATGTAGAGGTCGGCTTCCCGGAACATCTCCTCGGAGGTAGTCGGCGCCTTCTGCAATATGGCTCGGACGAAAGCCGAGTCATTGGATCCCCTGTAGAAGTCCTCGATCACGGCCGTCTCCGTGACCTCGGGGATACGATTTCTCATGGTCTGGAACCTTTTAAGGTACGACCGGAGAGTTTCGTCCCCCCGGCGCTTGATGGATTTGAGGTCCCATGGTTGCGCCGGCTTGTCGGAGAGGGACTGGAAATTGGCGGTGAAGCGCTGACTGAAGTCGCCCCAGTCGTCGATGCAATGTCGGGGTAGATGTCGTAGCCATTGCAGCGCGTCTTGCCCGAGGACAATGGGTAAGTACGCGGTCATCACGTCTTCGGACGCCCCGGCAGCTCGAGCAACGGTGGTGTAGACGGCTAGCCAGCCCCCTGGATCCTGTTTAGGTTCATACTTGTTGATATTGGATACCTTGAAGTTAGGAGGCCATTGGATGGCCCTAAGGCGTGGAGTAAGAGCAGACACTCCACACGTATTCTCCTGTCGTCGGGGATGATGTCTGTCCCGGGGAGGGGAGTAGTTGTTGTGGTTCCTCGACCGTCCCCGGGTGGTACCACCAGTTGAGGTCGTTGCCGACTCAGTTCTGGTGGCCTGGCTCCGAGCCGGGATGCCATGATCCCTGTCGTATTCCTCCCGACAGCGGATCTCGTTCTCGTGCCGTCGTTCACGTGAAGCATTGATGGAGCTTCGCGCGTCTCGACGACTGTTGATGGCGTGTCGTAGATCGTTCGGCGGGTGAGCGAGCGGTAGAAGATGGTTGGCTGCCTGGGTGAACAGGCGTCGGTAGCCCTCGGCGTCGGGAGTCCAAGGGAGTCCGTCAGCTATCCGAGCTAGTACTCCCCCAACTTCACTCGGCGTGTTCATGGCAAGGGCGAAGTCGGGATTCAGGTTGCGCCCGAAGAGTGGATTCTCCCGGCGTTGTCTTGCGTCTTGCTCAGCTTGTTCTTGAGTCCGGCGACGATCACGTCGTCGGGTGTTCGTTCGTTCTCTGAAGACGCGTTCCTCCGGAGTTTCTCCTATCTCCGAGACCTCGTCCCGCGAGACAGGTTGCTCCGGATCCCGTTCTCCGGCCACGTGATGTCGCCGAACGTTCCGGCGCCGGTTTCTCCGTCGTCGGGATTCTCGTTGAGGTGGTTCTTCTCCGGGTGCGGTCGGCTCGTCGTCGGAGACGGGAGGCGACTCCACTCTCCCGATGAAGAGGACGTCGGGATAGAATGGAGTTGCTGTCGTGGCGTCCTTCTTTCCGTTCTCCTTTGAGGGCGGAGGAACGGAAAGAACAACTTGCTTCCCCTTGGTCTCCTTCTTCCTCGCGATCTGTGTCCATTCTTTTGTCGGGGAAGTAGACAGTGGAGTTCTCCGGGTCAGCGGGCTCTCAGCCCCTGACTTTCTGAAGGCGATCTTTTTCCGGAGAGCTGAAGGTTGTGCCTCTCCGACATTTTCGGAGTTTGTTGGAGGAGACTTCTTTTTCGGCGGATCTTTAATGCGGTGTAGAATTCCCTCTTCATCTGCTACGGACGAGATTGTTCCGAAGCAGAATACGGATCCGGGACGGAGAGTGATCTTGTTGTGGAAGGTGACGGACATTGAGCTAGCTTGGATCATCGACACACCCCCTACCTGGCGCGCCAGCTGTCGGTGTTTTAGGTCCGACCGCACACTCGGGGTTGCCCCTTAAGGTGTTTTTAGGAGTAGGACGGTGTCGCCGACTGTAGCAAAATGGTTCGTGCCAGATGCACGAGGGACAGTGGACAATGTTTACAGGTTCGAGCCGCTTAGAGATGCGTAACACCCTACGTCCTAGGGAGTATGCTTGGTGAATGAAGTTACAAGGCAGCTCTCTGAATTGAGAATGCAGAGAGTTGAGGTGGGTGGCTGAGTAATAGGGTCGATCGTTCTGAAGGGGTGCCCCCTAGGCCTTATATATCCGACCGTGGGGCATTACACGTGGATATGATAACTATGTGTAACTAAAAGATAGTGAACTGTTTGAGTTTATCTCCCTATAGTTCCTCCGACCTATCCTCGCATGGCTCCGTTGCATGGGGGCTCCAGCGCGGGAAAGTCGGATCTCTGTTGTGATCGCTTGTTCAACGTTGTGGGCCGTCCGGGCTTGCACCAATTCGGCCTCATATCAACCTGCTTTGCTGATTGTCCCTCCCCAGGCCCACGAAAGAATGACCTTACGATCTACTGGGCCCTTGGGCCTTTCGTGAGGTCTTTTACTCTTCCAGTGGACCCGGGGGATATCTGTCCCCCACACCTATAAAGCGCCTTTGAGAGTTTATACACATGGTTAGGGTACCCATTGTCTTCAAAACCGGGAGGTTGCTCAACATAGACCTCTTCTTTGATTGGTCTATTGAGGAAGTCACTTCTCACGTCCATTTGATAAAGCTTAAAGTCATGGTAAGTAGCATAGACAAGTAATATACGAATTGACTCAAGCCTAGCTACATGTGCACACCGGACAGTCCGGTGAATTATAGCGGAGCGTGCTGGCGAAAACCCGAGAGTGACTGGTTTGGGATTGTACGGTCCTGGTGCACCGAACACTGTCCGGTGGCATACCGGACAGTCCGGTGCGCCAGACCAGGGCACACTCGGTTTCTTGCTCCTTTGTATTTGAACTCTATCTTCAATTTTTTATTGGTTTGTGTTGAACCTTTATGCACATGTAGAGTATATAATCTAGAGCAAACTAGTTAGTCCAATATTTGTGTTGGACATTAAACCACCAAAATTAATTATAGGAAAAGTTTAACCCTATTTCCCTTTCAGTATCGTTGTAAGCCGTCGGAACGCACGGGTAACCGACTAATAAAAAATAAAAATTCTGTGGGTAGGCGATTGACACATTTACATCGCTACCGAATCGTCTACGTCGGTTGCCAAAACCTATCGGAAATAAGTCTGGTTTATTTATGTCGGCTATCAAACTATCGTAATTTACGTTTCTACCCGACCGTCGTGAATTAGTTTTTTACTTCGGCTAACTGTGATCGACGCAGATTACTTATTTATGACGGTAAGCCAATGTAATAAATAAGTCTAAACAGATGTAATAATTATTTATGAGGGTCTAAACCTTATTTACAATGGTTGTTTTAGGCCGACATAAATTCGCCACAGGCCCTTTTTCAATCTAACAATGATGTAAAGCGAAACCACCAGCGTATCATAAACCAGCAGTTATTAATTTATTGAGTTGAAACCATGAACAGACACAACACAGTGTTTGTGTGATAAAAAAAAACTCAAAGAGAAAGTATGTGATCCACCAACTTATCGACGGCAAGTTGAGAAGACCCACTGCTCTCAAGGCACATCCGCACTTTCTCCTTCAAATCCTTGGCTCTTCCCCTGATACCAACTCCCTCGTCTTCTTCCATCAGCTTCTTGATGGCCTTCTCCACCTCCCGCCGCTCCAGCACACCCTCCAGCAAAACTCCAATCCTCCACACGTCGCACACGTACCTTGCCGTTGGCAACTGGTCTCCAAAGATGGGCCTCGACAGCATAGGCACCCCCTCATAGATACTCTCCAGCGTGGAGTTCCATCCGTTGTGAGTCCAGAAGCCTCCGACTGCCGGGTGAGCTAGCACCTCCTGCTGCGGCGCCCACTCGATCACCTTGCCCCTGCCCTCCACGGCCGCCATGAACCCGTCCGGGAGCTCCTGCTTGTCCACTCCGACCACAAGGCCACGCCGGACCACCAACAGGAACGGCACGCCGCTGTTCGCCAAGCCCCACGCGATCTCCACCAACTCGTCCGCGGTGACATGAACAACACTGCCGAAGCTCACGTACAGCACGGAGCCAGGGCCCCGTGCGTCTAGCCACTCCATGCAGACGCGGTCCTGGCTGAGTAGACTAGTCTCGTCGGCGCCATCGTTGGAGGGGGCGGCGGTGAGCTTGTGAAGCGGGCCGACGGCGAAGGGTGGGATACCTCTGTCGGCAAGTTCGTCCCGGATCATCTCGAGCTCGCGGGACTCGAGAGCCTCAAACGTGTTGAGGATTGCGCCGGACGAGTTCGTCGTGCTCTCCGTGGCGCGACCCAAGATCTTCTGCACGATTTCCTTGTTGGGGAGCTTGCTTGGGTCGAACAGGTCCCTCACTTGCAGAGGCGGCAGCTCCTTTACCGGCATGTGTAGGTTGGACTCTGAAATAATGAAACGGGACAGAATGATCTCTGTCAAGAACACTGCGATGCGAGCGCAGATATTTCTGAAATCAGTGGCAGTGGCAGCATTTGTTACGAACCTGTGGCTGGCAGATAGCCCCTGTCGTGGAGCATGTTGTAGGTGTCGGACCTGAACAGACGGAAGCCGGCGGCGCTGCCGGTGTGCAGCACGAGCGTGGGCAGCCCGAGGCCAGCCGCGGCCTTCTGCGCGGCGAAGAGGGTGGAGTCGAAGATGAGGCACGCCAGCCGCTGTCCGCCCGCCTCCTCCGCGAGGAGCGACGCGAGCGCGCCGCGGACGTGCCCCGACGCCTCCATGGCGGCGTTCAGGGCGAGGATCTTCGCGATGCCATTCGTCGTCGCCGCCACGGCCTCCGGGATGACGTCGGGCACGGCGACGAAGGCTAGCCCCGGGTGGTGCGCGGGGTCCGGCGCGTTGTACGCCGTGTGGAGGACGGTGACTGCGAGCCCCCGCGCGTGGAGCGCGCTGGCGAGGTGCAGCATCGGGCTGAGGTGGCCCTGGGACGGCAGTGGGAACAGCACGACGCGAGCGCCGCGGGCTGGAGTTGGACCGTCCCCTTCGGCCATCGTCGTCGTTAGAGTTGCCGGCAGGCTCAAGGTTCCTTGCTGTCTGGGTCTCTGGGATGCTTCTCGCTTCTCGGTTCTCCAGCTTCAAAGTGGCTATATATTATATAATATAATAAACAGTGCGAAAGCATATCTAAGTATTTCAATTTGTATTTTAATATTTTAAAAATATTTAAAAATACTATTAAATTTTCCCCAAAACTAATCACACCAATCTCTCTGTTGGAGGGAACTTTAGTCCAAAGCAATCGCGCTGAAAAATGTAGCGGTTGAAAAATGTAGTGGTCAAAGGATGCGGCCGCTTGCCAGATCTTCGATCGCACATCAGCAAAAACTAGTACGATAACACATGACTTTTCCTTATTATTAAACCTGGAAGGAAACGCGGCCTCTTACGGTGTCCACGTCTTCGTTTAAAACACCAGTCGTTCGATGGTGCATCCACGGGGGCAAGCACATCGCAGTCGTAGCCACCCGGAGCCTTCTAGACCAGTACACGTATGAAGGGCTTCCCGGAGGACCGCTTCCTGCCGTTCCTGCAAAAAAAATGGGGGCGACGTCCTCGACAACGACGGCGACGAACTTTGTCCCCTCCTCGCGTGTCTCCTAGCGACCCCTCCATAGGTGTGGTCCCTCTGCTCCGCGTCATTTCTTTGGACCCGAGTCTTATAGTACCGCTCGCTAGGGTTTCCTTCTTTTACCAGTTGCCTGCGCAACCTCGTCGCTGCTGGCAGAAGTCCTTCGTAGCCAAGATGCTTCTCCGTTCCCCTCTAATCTCTCCCTCTGCGTCTTATTCCAGCGGGACACGACATGATTTATTGCCCAGACTCTTCGTATTCGTGATTTATTTACCTATTTTTTATTTTCTGTTTTGCCCCCGTTACATACGTTGTCAGTTCTCAATTGCCGATTTGTGGTTAGAAGGGTGATCAAATTTCGAGATCCTACACCTTTCTTGCTTTTCCTCATTTGGTTTCTTCAACTGATGACGTCCAGGCCGCTAAGGCCATGGCAAGTGGAGGCAAACGCCCTATTCAAGCAGCTTTGTTTTTGTGTCAATAGCAATTGGTTACATCGAACTCTGATTGCAACTCCTCACTCTCTGAATGTTAAAATGGAACACACACACTTTAGAAGTAATGGGAATCCAGTATTTTTGGTGTTGTGAAAACTGAAGAACATTTTTTTCTTTGTATTAAATAAACACCTAAAACCAACAGAGACGACTCATTTATATGGCTAACATCCCAGGGACGAGTTTACCACCACAACATTTACACTCTATGCTGTCTAACTGAATTGCCCCATACATGTAGGCTAATGCTTATCTTCCAACATCCAATGCTATTTCTTTAGTTTTGATACAGATAAACAACTCAGTTGCTTATATGTTTACATCCACAACTATTCCAAATAGCTATTTCTTCATACCTAAATACGCAAGATAACAAGCTATATCTATTTGACCAAACAACTATTTCTTGATATCCTTGTCACAAAATCAAACGGCTAGTTATGACACCTGTAATCTGCTCTTCGTCTACTAAAAAATGTGCAAATGAAGCAACTCAACTGCTGCTAAGAATTTCCTAAATGAATTTGCTGAATACTTATTAGTGTTTACATCAACAACTCTTCGAAATATCTATTTCTTGATACCTACATACACAACATAACCAGTTATATCTATTTGACCAAACAACTACTTCTTGATACACTTAAAGCAAATTCAATCGGCTGTGCCTTTTAAATCAATCATAAATGTCTTCCTTTTAAATTATGACACACGCAACCTGCTCTTCATCTACTAAAAAAAGTGCACCCGAAGCAACTCTACTGCTGCTAAAGATTGCCTAAATGACATTGCTGATTACTTATAGTACAACAACTACTAATGCACCAAACGATATGTTTTGATGCTATTTTTTAAACAGGAAACAACACTACGAAATTTGAATTCAAAGACATATCCATAACTGACTTTTATTTTTAAAATTGCTGATGTTGCAGGTTCCTTTGATGCTTCGAACGCTCACAATTCTCTTCTGACGACCTGCATCTTCTATCACACCAGGTATGTATTACCAACTTAACAAAATGTACTCGACTTTATGCTGTTTTCAGTTAATTCCATGTAAAAAAAGAATCAAACGAAACCAATGTTCATGTTTCATTACAGAACATGTGTATATCCATGCATGCTGCCACGTACACATTTGTATACAAACGTATCCATGCACAAAAGCACATAGTTTTAAATACACATACTACGCATACTTAATTACACACAACATATATAGTAACCTACAATCAAAGAACATTTTGCACACATGAATGTGTCGTGCTATATATAAATTACCGTCTACATAAAAACATGCATAGAATTCTTTAGATTATTTATTCAAAAGAAAAAACTCTACTATATTTTACTATTTACTACTGAGTGATACCCTACTACTACAAAACTAATGCATTGACATATATCCATACATATTATCGTGTTAATTGTGCACACATAGATGGCTGATCTTCCGTGTGCCCATACATACATACACCTTATACATATAAACATATGTATGTATGCAAACAAATATAAATGTATACACACACGAACACACACATGTATACATATATATGTACATACACTATTATATTTACAATGTGATTAATTAGCCACCCAAAAAATGCCACCGTAAAAAAATGCCTAATTTGAAACATCAAATAATATAATCTGCACTACATGAAATCTTTTTAAATTAATGTTCTATGATTCTTATTTAGATATTCCTTATTTATATCAATTCTATAAGCATATGGAAGAGACTCTTCACTACCACAAATACAAAAAAATGTGGATATTATCTATCCAACCACTCTAATGAAATCGACAGCTACAACACACAATTCTCCATCCACAACGATGTCAAACCTCTCAACTAAGTCTCCACATCATGTAATATATATTGTAGAAAAAATATCCCTTCCAGTCTTCTTTTTATTGTTTTCCCCACCTTTTCACTTTCTTTTCTCTACACGTAGGCCAAACAGATGCTAACATATCTTAGCTCAGAGAACTCTGCTTCAAAAAAGATGGCTTCTCAAAACAAACACCTCCACAATTAAGTCTTTAATTAAAGATTACATGATTATTAAAATGCAGTTACCAAATTGAAAACATTGATACATATATTCATCTTTACTTAACATATGGAAACAAGCTGTTTAGACGACTCTAATCCTAAAATTGTTGCTTTTGAGTCTCCTTCAAAAAGGTTTGCTTTTCGAACTCTAGCCCATGACTTTCAAAACAACTAGACCTCTATAAATTTCCTAAGTGCTAACAAAACTTTTGAAGTGAATAATACTACAAACATGAAGGTATTTCCAACACTTTGCATCACTACTTTCCATAAGAATCCACATTTGAATTAATATGGACATAGAATTACTATAC
This sequence comes from Zea mays, assembly GCF_902167145.1. NCBI lineage: Eukaryota > Viridiplantae > Streptophyta > Magnoliopsida > Poales > Poaceae > Zea > Zea mays. The sequence continues at coordinate 24,025,678 of NC_050102.1, read as the reverse complement.
ATTTGCAAAATCATAAATTTCAATTTGCATGTATTAGCTCATGACTCATGCATCTACTTGACGTTTGAAAACCCATTGAAAACTCATACCTTCACCTCTAAGACCTGGGCTTACCATTGGAATATGGCAACATGCATCGCAAAAGTAGTAGGAAAGACATAACTGGTACACACCAATCTTTTTTTGGGAACCACATTTGCTTCAATTATATAACTGTATATCTTATTGTCCCTCCTTATTAAACAACTGTTGTTTTTCTACTGCAATATTACTTCTAACAAAATTGTTCAACACATAAATCAAATTATCATGCATATGATTTGCCAACAAGTATTGAAACACATTTTTTTCTTTATATATATCAATAAAGTAATGTTCTACTATGTACGAATTAATTTTACAAATATTTGACTCCAATTTTCTATTGTAGACGCATGGAGCTTGGTTCAGGTTGTAATTTGGATGACTGCGATGCTAACAAAACTCCATGATCACTCCATTCAATAAATACTGGATCAACAACTTGGAACTATTCTTCATTACTATGTAGTGATGAGCAACTTACTTAGATGTAAATATATGACAATATAGTGTTTGTCCCATGAATATTATGCTTGACCTATATGTTCCTTGTAATCTTTGACTACATCACACAATCTTTTGTTCTTTATGCAGCTTACATGCGCGCGCTAGCGCGCGCTCTAGTGACTAGTTGAAGTTTGAACGTACTGAAAAATGTAGAGGGCTGACGAAACCATCCAGAAACCACTTAGAGCCTGTTTGGAAACTCTATTTGTCAAAACCGTAGTTTACGGTTTATTATATGCCATAGTATAACTATCATATACCCCTCTCTGTTTTTTTAGTTGTCGCTGAATAGTTCAATTTTGCACTATCCAGTGACAACTAAAACGAAAAGAAGGGAGTATTTTACATTAGTCCAACCCAAAACCTCTTTAGAGACAAAGTATTTCAGCAGCAGCACGCAACAGATAGTAGTAGTAAAAAAATGGTTCATAATGAACATTTCTTTTGTGTATGAATGGATGATGGAATGAAAGAATCCATCTTTGCCACTTCCACTAGTAGAAAAAAGCTCAAAGCCTGCGGCACCCATAAATTACCACGTGCCAGTAAAAAAAACCAGGTGGGCCCGGCTTGGGAACCGCCAGTGGAAACCTATTTTCACTGGCGGTTATCTTAACACAACCGCCAGTGGAAATAGGTTGGTGTAACAGAACCGCCAGTGAAAATCTAGTTTTCACTGGCGGTTCTGTTACACCAACCTATTTCCACTGGCGGTTGTGTTAAGATAACCGCCAGTGAAAATAGGTTTCTACTGACGGTTTTTCAAGCCAACCGCTAGTGAACAATGTGTTATAAATACCCCTCTTCCTCTCCCCTACAGGAGCTGTACGCTCGCAGCCAACTTCCATTGGAGGCGATTTTGGAGGTCCAGATTTCACAAAATACAAGGGGGAGGTTTTGGTCTTCATTTTTTGGAAGAAGGTGGATAAGAAAGGTTGGTTTATGTTTCTTTGTCAATTTTTGTTCATTCTTGCTCAATTTTAGCCACATTTTGGATCTAGGGTTTTACATGTGAGAGAGAAGAGTATAGCTAGGTTATTTTCTCTATTTCCTCAAATGAGGTTGCTTAAGATGGTTAGATTTTGTCTATTCCCTCTCCTTTTTCATGTTTAGTTCTCAAATCAGTTTATCCATGACACATATTTAGTTGCTTAATGAATGGTGAATGTGTTGTATGGAGAGGGAGGATATGATAGGTTTGGTAATTAAGATTGTTTTTATTAATTGTTATGAAAGGTTGGTTTAATTATGTTTCAATTGCCAATTATTGTTCATTTTTTCTCAATTTTAACTACATTTTGAAACTAGGCTTTCACCATGTGTTAGAGATAGGTTTGGGTATTAAGATTTTTTTGTTTATTAGTTGCTAGGAAAGTTTGGCTTATGTTTCTTTTGCCAAATTTTGTTCATTTTTCCTCCTTTTAAGCCACATTTTGGATCTAGGGTTTCACCATGTGTTAGAGATAAAGTAATTAGGTTGCCTAATCCAACCGCCTATGACCTTTGTTGTATAAATACCCCTTTATCCTTCCCGACAAAAACTATGTAGCTCGCGCGCAGCCCAACTTTCATTGGAAGGCCAGATTTCACAAAATATAAGGGGGAGGTTTTGATCTTTATTTTTTGGAAGAAGGTCGCTAAGAAAGGTTGTTCATGTTTCTTTTGCCAATTTTCTTTATCCATGATATATTTAGTTGTTAGGAAATATTGGTATACGTTTCTCTTGCCAATTTGTGTTCTTGTGTGTTTTATGTTACTTTTTTTACAGGTGATGATGGAGAGGATATCCTGGATGTATAACTTATCAAGGCTAGATCCATCATACATATCTGAGGTCCATAGGTTTATTGTTGTCGCTACGAACCATGCTTGGAGAACAAAGACAAAGCACATATATTATCCAAGCATGGACTGCAAAAATGTTATTGTATTTGATGACACAGAACAAATCATATCTCATCTGGTATGCCGAGGATTTGTGAAGGATTACATAATTTGAACAAAGCATGGAGAGGGTAGCTCTTCGCCTTATACAGCTGGAAATCCTGCGAACATCGACGACAGCTTTCAGTTCGTTCACGAGACACAACAACCTCTTCCACAAAGCGAACATGTAGTGCCAAATGTTACTGATCATGGTTACGCTGGAGGAAATGAACGTGAAAGAACCCATGTTCTGCCAAATGTTATGGACGAGGAAGATGCAGAGTTGTTAGAGGCAATGTTGCGTCGTCATACAGATCCATCGATGTTCTTCATGAAAGGTATGGAGTCCCTGAAGAAGGCAGCAGAAGAGCCTTTGTACGACGAGTCTAAGGGTTGTACCAAAGAGTTCACGACGCTCCGGTCTGTGTTAAAGCTGTTGATGTTAAAAGCTAGATATGGTCTGTCTGATGCTGGCTTTGATGTGTTCTTGAGTATTGTCGCAGACATGCTTCCAAAGGAGAACAAAGTGGCTGCTAACACGTACTATGCAAAGAAACTAATCAGTCCACTCACTATGGGCGTGGAGAAGATCCACGCGTGTAGAAATCATTGTATCCTTTATCGAGGTGATGATTATAAAGACTTGGAGAGCTGCCCAAAGTGTGGTGCAAGTAGGTACAAGACGAATAAAGACTTTCGAGAGGAAGAGTGTGTTGCATCTGTGTCTAAAGGAAAGAAGCGAAAGAAAGCCAAAAAGAAGACTTCAAAATCCACGAGTAAAGAAAAAGAAGAAGTAGACTATTATGCGCTCAAAAAGATTCCTGCTTTGGTGATGTGGTACCTCCCCGTCGTCGATCGATTGAGGTGTTTGTTCGCTAACCCTGAGGATGCCAAACTTATGAGTTGTCATGCTTCTGATGAGCACAAAAACGATGGGAAGCTTCAACATCCAGCCGATGGGAAGCAATGGCAAGATTTCAATGAGAACCACCGAGACTTTGCCGATGAACCAAGAAATGTTAGGTTCGCACTGAGTACTGATGGAATGAATCCATTTGCTGAAAGGAGCATCAAGCATAGCACATGGCCAGTGATCCTCACCATATACAACCTTCCTCCATGGTTGATGCAGAAACAGAAGTACATTTTGCTAACCATCCTTATTTCTGGACCTACACAACCTGGAGTTGATATGGATGTATTTTTAGAGCCCTTAATGGAGGATATGAAAATATTGTGGGTAACGGGTGTTCAAATGTTGGATGAGTATCATAAAGATTCATTCACGCTGAGAGCAATTATTTTTGTTACGATCAACGATTACCCTGCACTCTTCACATTATCAGGCCAGTTTAAGGGAAAGGTTGGCTGCACAATATGCATTGATGGAACTGCTTACGTGTCCCTTACTGCATCTAAGAAGATATTGTACATGAGGCACAAACGCTTTTTATTGGAAGGACACAGGTACCGCATGCGAAAGATGGATAAGTACTTTGACAATAATGGTGAACTACATTTTACTACTCCATCGGGTAACAATAGAGGTCATAGAGTTTTTGAAATAGTCAGGAATATCAAGTTTGTTTTCGGGAAGAAGACAAAAGACAGAAAAACAAGGAAGGATGCCAAACTAGCTCCGGGGGCTATATTCAAGAAAAGGTCTATTTTCTTCGAGTACTTGCCTTACTGGAAAGAGTTAGATGTGCGGCATGCGATCGATGGTATGCACGTTCAGAAGAACGTGTTTGAAAGCATAATTGGCACCTTGCTAGACATAAAGGGCAAAACAAAAGAAGGGCTCAATTCACGCATTGACTTGGTAAATTTAGGCATAAAAAAGGAACTACATCCTGTTCTTCAAGAAAATGGGAAGTACCATCTCCCAGCAGCAAGCTACAATCTCAATGTAGATGAGAAACATGTGATGTGTGTTTGGCTTAAGAATTTGAAAGTCCCATCCGGATTCTGCTCTAGCATACAGAGTATTGTGTCAGTGAAAGACCTGATAGTCACCAACTACAACTCACATGATTATCATGTCATGCTGACTACATTCCTACCTATTGCCATCAGGGCTATAAATTCTTTATTTTTAAAGATGGCAATCACACGGTTGTGCTACTTTTTCAACAAAATTTCACAAAAGGTAATTGACCGTGATGAGTTGGCATCTCTTCAGGAATTCGCAGTGGAGACAATATCACAGTTTGAGATGTGTTTCCCTCCATCGTTCTTTGATATTATGGTGCACCTTGTGGTGCACTTGGTGCCACAAATAGAGGCATTGGGTCCTATGTACTTGCATGAAATGTGGACGTATGAGCGTTTCATGTCAATACTGAATGGCTATGTATGAACCCGTGCTCGTCCCGAGGCATCCATGATAGAGGGGTACTGTACCGAAGAGGCCATTGAGTCCGGAGGTCCATTCTGCAATAGTATCCTAAAAGACCAGGTTGAAATAGGTTTGCCTCCGTCACGACACGAGGGTAGATTGTATGGAAGCAGGAGGATGGGATGGAAATCTTTCATCCCACCAGATTACAATACAGTACTTGAGGCACATCACAGCATCCTACATCAGCTAGCGACAATAGAGCCATTTATCCAACAACACATCAATGAGCTTCACGAGCAAAATCCTGGGCATACGGCTGATTGGGTAATGAAGCAACATAAGCAGCGGTTCAACACATGGCTAATGGTGAAGGACATTCCACATGGAGAAACAATAGAAGAACAAACCATCAAGGGGTTGGCATCTGGACCATCACGCCAGGCCACAACATGGCAAACCTATGACATTAGTGGATTCACATTTTGTACCAAGTCCAAGGACAAAAACGCATGTCACAAAACAGTGGTGTTCGATGCGAGGCCATAGATGATGAAACTGGTGAGATTATTACATATCTTGGCTTTATTGAGGACATATGGGAACTAGACTATGGTACATTTCAGATCTCGGTTTTCCGATGTCAATGGGTTGAAGACAAACATGTCACGGTAGACAACTATGGGGTCAGAGTTCTTGATCTAAGTAAGGTAGGTTACAAAGATGACCCATGGATCCTTGCTAATCGTGCTGCACAGGTCTTCTATGCTGAACAGATCATTTCTAACAATGAGAAGAAAAGCACCGACAAACCGAAGCATGTAGTTTTTCCTGGAAAACAACAAGCTATAGGAGTTGATGGTGTATCTGATTTAGAGGATTTTAACCAGTTCAACGACATGTCTCTTTTCATAGACCATCCAACCAAGATAAGGAACGTTGAGCGAAGCATCCCACGCAATTCGATGCCCTGGGTACGCCACGATGGACAAGGCAGAACAATAGCTCCCTAGATTATATAGTTGTCATGTAATTGATTATTGTTAGGACATGTCATGTAATTGATTATTGTTAGCGACAAACCGAAGCATGTAATTTTACACGACTTTCTATTGACTTTCTAGAGAGGAGAGGGAGAGGGAGAGAGAGCTATTGTTGCCTCTTCCTCATCCTCCAACCTCGCCTCTTCCTCATCCTCCACCACCACCTTGGCTTTCTTTGGAGTGCCGCCGTCAGAGGAAGCCGTGGTCTTTTTCCCGGTCATGGTTTATCACCTAGAACGCGAGGTAAAATAAAAGCAGGGAGGACTATTCGACTAATATATATATATATATATCAGGCAGTAAGAAACAAGCATCTTCAATGAACATGCTGTGAAAGAACTTGGAAAGATGTTTACCAGATCTGATACTTGTGAAAGAACTTCACACCAATGGTGACGAGAGACGCGAAGCCAGGAGACGACGTAGTATTTAAACACTGCAAGAACGGGCATTCTAGTGACTTTCTAGAGAGGAGAGAGAGAGAGGAGAGAGAGAGGGAGAGAGAGAGGAGAGAGAGATAGGAGAAAGAGAGAAGAGAGAAAGGAGAGAGAGGAGAGAGAGAGGAGAGAGAGAGAGGAGAGAGAGGGAGAGATAGAGTAGGGAGAGAGAGGGAAGAGAGAGGAGGGAGAGAGGAGAGAGAGGAGGGAGAGAGAGGGAAGAGAGAGGAGGGAGAGGGGAGAGAGAGGAGCTAGGGAGAGGAGAGAGGAGAGAGAGAGGAGAGAGAGGAGAGAGAAAGGGAGAGATAGAGGAGGGAGAGAGAGGGAAGAGAGAGGAGGGAGAGAGGAGAGGAGAGAGAGAGGAGAGAGAGGAGGGAGAGAGAGAAGTAATATATAAATATATATATTATGTATACTATATATATATTGATATATTTAATATGTATACAAATTTATATACTTAATATATGAATATATCATAAAAAATAATATACTAAAAATATTACTACTGGCGGTTCACAACGAAAACCGCCAGTAGAAATGGCCTCCACAGTCTGTGGAAGGCATTTCTACTGGCGGTTCTCAATGACAACCGCCAGTAGAAATCATTTCTACTGTCGGTTGTCATTTCTACTGTCGGTTGTCATTGTCAACCGCCAGTAGAAATATCTCCTATATAAAGGAGCGCGCGCGGGGCCAAAACTTTCGCTAAGTCTTTGGCGCCCAGTCTTTTACACTTCCCGCCGTCAGGCTGTCGAAATTTCGCCCCGGCGATCTTCTCCGCTGTGCGCCACCGTCGTCCACGTCGTCGTCCCCGCGCCGTAGGTACGTTCCCCTCTCTATCTCTCCCTTCTTCGACTTCGATCGCTCGGGCACGCCACCGCCACCGTGCACGCGCCGCCGCCGCGCGCGTGTAAACCCTAGGGCGCACGTCTCTGCAGAGAGTGAGAGAGAGGGAGAGGAGAGAGGGAGAGGGAAGAGAGAGGAGGGAGAGGGAAGAGAGAGGAGAGGAGAGAGGGAAAGGGAAGAGAGAGGAAAGAGAGTGGAGGGAGGGAGAGAGAGGAGAGAGGGAGAGGGAAGAGAGAGGAGAGGAGAGAGGGAAAGGGAAGAGAGAGGAAAGAGAGTGGAGGGAGGCAGAGAGAGAGAAGAGAGAGGAGGGAGAGGGAGTATATAGAAAGTATTACTGTACACCGAACGACATTTCCTCAATTTGTTTACTTAGTTGCCACTCGCACAAATGAGAAGCATGCATACAACACCATTTCCTCTGCCATAGTTACCGTGTTACCGTGGTCATAATCGCCTTCACGGTGTACGCAAGAGAGACATGAATGGCATAGAAAGTTTAGACGATACCCATAAAGAAGAAGATGATGGCCCAAATAGTTCAGTGGCAAATACGAGTCATCGTCAATAGCACGCCACACACATTCCGTAGAATTACGATGGTGTGTTGACTGTTGCCGATGCACATTTCGTAGAACTAGATGCTTGATTGTTGTCTGTTGATACGTTTAGCAATTATTTCTTGAATTGTGATTAGAATTAGCACATGATCTCTGATATGGTTTTTTAGTGAGACGCGGAAAAAAGACTAAGTAAAAAGATGCGGACGGGTGAGAAGGAGGACACACGGAGAGTAGCGGGCGAGCCTAGTTGGCACCCCTTCCCTTCACACAGCATGTGGGTCGCACATCAAGCGGCTGCCTACGACTCTCCATCTCTCTCTCTCTACGTCCTATACGACTCCTCCTATACGTTCTATACGACTCTCCATCTCTCCCTCTCTACGTCCTATACGACTCCTCCTCTCTCCCTCTCTATACGTTCTATACGACTCTCCATCTCTCTCTACGTTCTATACGACTCTCCCTCTCTCCCTCTCTATACGTTCTATACGACTCTCCATCTCTCTCTCTACGTCCTATACGACTCTCCCTCTCTATACGTAACTCGATAATATCCGTATCACAATATTAGGGGTTAGGATTAGGGCTTAGGGTTAGTGTTAGTGGTTAAGGGTTAGGGTATTTGTTAATATGAATTTAATTATTGCTTATGTTAATATGTGTTAATATGTATTTGTATATATATAGCTCAATGAGTTCTCCAATCAAGGACCAAGGATTAGGGCCCGACCACATGGACAAGAGTGTTGCTCAAGAACAATCCAGCAGTGAAGGATATGAAACGCCTAGCAACCCTTTTCCTACCACTAGCATAGATAGGGCCGCTGCACGTGAGTTGCAACGTGACCCTACTTATGATCCACAAGACCATGAGGTAAATTACACATCCTTAATTTCGTGTGTGTACCTAATTAATTAGCTGATTTCACAATGTCTATTACACATGCATGATTTCTTGTGCATTTTATTACATGAATAGGAGGTCTTGTCTCAATTTCATGCGATGCTTGAAAAAGCTGCGGCACGATACCAAGACGCACCGGAACTGACCCAAGACGCACCGTAACTGACCCAAGGTGCACCGGAACCGACCCAAGGCGCACCGGAACCGACCCAAGGCGCACCGGAATTGACCGAGACAACCACCGAGAGGTCAAGGAAAAGGAAACAGAGCGATCGGAACAGAGGTGACAGGGGGCTAAACAAGTTTCCGGACAAGACATATAAAATCACAGACGTGAGCCCGAATGGTCAGCCCCTAGCTCCAAAAGAGGCACTGCCTAAGTTCCGGAATGCACTTGGGTTCTTAGTTAGAGATAATCTTGACATCACAAACCGACAGTGGAGAGATGTATCAGATGATGTCAAGAATCAAATGTGGAATAAGCTAATAACGTGGTTCGTTTTGCCTCGGGGTTCAGAAGAACTCGTGAAAAAATACACGATGAAGCAGTTTGCAATCAATTTCCGAAACTGGAGGTCTGAGATGAATACAAAGTTTGCAAAGAAAGACCTAGACCCGACGAAAAAATATAAAATCTCAGCAGGTCAGTGGGCAGTATTTCTAGAGCAGAGGAGCAGCCCTGATTTCATATCGCTAAGTGAGGCAAATTCGGAACTATCTAAGAAGAACAAATACCACCACCACCTTGGCACAGGTGGTTACAAGCGTCAGGTTCCTAAATGGAGACAAGAAGACGCCGAGAAGAAGGCTGCAAGGTTGCCGACGCTGTCCGAGCAACTTGGTGAAAGGACAGCTAATTGGATCCGTGCTAGAAAACCAAGGGAAACTGAGTCTGGTGTATCTTTTGATGATCCCACTGTTGAAGAAGCGGCAAAAAACATATATGCAATTACAGCTAAGCAGAGCCAAGGAACATTTAAGCCGCAAAGGGAGAGAGACATTCTAACGGCTGGTCTCGGTAACCCTGAGCATCCTGGTCGTGTACGAGGAATCTCATCTAAGGAAGGATGGAAGGAAGGATTCGGACCACAATGGGAAGGTCTGTACAAGAAACGTGATCGATACAAGGAAGAGATGGCGAATTATTTTAAGGAGGAGGCCAAGAAAGAGTTCAAAGGCCTGATGTCTGAAATGCTATCGAATCCTCCTCCAGAATTGATGCAACAATTGGCGATGGCGAGTGCGATGTCTGTTCAACAGATGACCACTCCATAGATGCAAATAATTCCAGCAGCTCAAACACCGGCTTCCACCGAGGGTACGACCATCCCAAGCTCTATCGCGTCAACGGGAAATAAGGTCCGCTATCCAGTTGATGACATCACAAGGCCTGTGGCATGCACACTAGTTATAAGATATGGTATTAACAATCAACGTACAAAGAAAGTAGCCATAGGCCTTGCGATCCCAGGACGCAAGTTCCATGGAAACGACATTCCAGAAGAATATTGCAGGGTAGAAGTGACGACAGTCGTCCAAGGATACGAGGACAACATGCTAGACATCCCTGGGCCCGAAGGTATCGAAACACTTGGACAAGCTATCAAGAATTTTATCCTTTGGCCTCGAAGGGATGTCGAATTGGTTGATCCACCACGACAGCCATCGTCGCAGGCCCAACCGTCTCCGCCTTCTCAAATTGTTGTTCCTATTGTACATCCATCATCACCTCCTCAAACTTCACATGATGCTCCTCATCCTCTTTCTGACCCTCCTTCTCCTCATCCTCATGGTGGCCCACCGTCTCCGCCACATACATCGCCCTTCAGGGATCCACCTTCTCCACAGCCATCTCCACGACCATCAAAGAAATCTAAAGTTTCTATACCAAAATTAGTGTCCCCGTTCGAGAAGAAAAAAAAGAGTAAATCCACTGCTGGCACAACTCGTTTTTTGAAAGGGATTGGACGGAGCCTCACGCCAGACACTGTTGATTTGGCCGATCTCGAGGAGTCCGCAAAAAAGGCTGAGGCAATGGCCGCAAAAATAAAGAAGCCAACTAAGGCAGATTATAAAAACGTGCCTAAAAAATATGTGCCGGGCAGACCACTACTCACTTTTGAGAAACTAAGGAAGGTCCCGGCTAATATTAAAAGGTTGCATGATTGGTACATGCGGGCATCTTCAGTTGGCATCGACACCATCAGTGTTAATATATCAGCCCATGCTTTTATTGGTTCAAATCAAAAAGCCGTTGTTGCATTCGAGGACATGTGGTTAATGATGAACCTTCAGAGACTCGACGTGCAACTTGTAACCATATTTGCATTGTAAGTGTCACTCATACTCCACATATATGTGTTATTATTAGTGAGTTGTATAAATTTTCAATATCTGACATGCACGTGTGCGTTGCAGAATGCAACATGATCAGCAGGAGATCCTTTATGGTACCAATCCCAATGCTAGTGCCAGTAAAAGGGTTGGGTATCTCAACCCAATAAAGATATGCGAGGATAACCACACTTATCAGAAAAGTCAACGAAGCATTACAGGGACTAACGGACGAAGAAATTGAGGTGCGTATCCAGGATCTGAAGAAGGATTTTGAAGCAAGATACGCCACCTACATAGGACACGCAATGCTTCAATTTCAAGACAGGGAATCCATAGTGGCCCCGTACAACTTTAAGTAAGTGTGATTTTGCATAAATAAAATTAATAATTTCAATACACATGTATCACAAGTTTGATTCGTACAGGGACCACTGGATATGCTTCTTCATTTATCCTAAGGTTGGAAAGGTGCTGGTGCTCTACTCCTTGCACACCGAGCCTTCGGCCTATTCAAAATTCCTCGGCATCTTAGAGCTGTAATCCTTTTCTATGCATGCATACTTATATCGATGAGAATTGTAGAATAACATGGTGATTCTATTTGAGATCACAGGGCATTTAGGTTTTATAAGCTACAAGGTGGAAAGTACGACACATCCAAAAAAGGCGTGCCACTAGACATCCATTATAACTGGCCGGTAAGTATGTGAATTTATGAATACATATCATACATGTACGTACATAGGACAATGTTGCAACTAAATAACCAATCTCCCGTTATGTAGTGCCACAAGCAACCATCCGGATCGGTCCTATGTGGGTTCTACGTGTGCGAGTTCATGAGAATGAACGGACGATACATCACGAACCCTGGCAAGGTATTATTAGTAATAGTCACGTATGTATTTATGTCATTAAAGATGCAAATGTGTTATTATTGAGTATAAATAGATAATGTTTATAAACTTTCTTTACAACAATTTCAACAAGGAAGACCGGAGAACTTGACTGAAGGTGCATTGTATGGCATAGTTGAGGACCTGTGCACATTCATATTGAAAGAGGTCATTCCCGCAGAAGGGAAATATCACTATGCTTCCGGAACATTAGCTTTGCCAGAGTTTAGAATACTAACAGAAATTAGTAGACTATCTCTTAGCCGAGATAGTTATTAGAGCTTAAGTGAAAACTTTGATGTATATAATGTGTGATGCATACATGGTTGTAAACAAGACTTTGATGTATATAAATGTATGATAGAATTTAATTCCATGTTGCTTTTAATATCAATACTACATGTTTATCAATATCAATATATATATATGTTTGTATGTGTAAATATATATAAATTCCAGTACGAAAATTTAAAAAAAGGCGGGAAAACTTCCACTGGCGGCTAAATAAAAAAACCGCTGGCGGTTTCTTAAGAAAACTGCCAGTGGAAATGCTATTTCCACTGGCGGTTCTAGAATAACTGCCAGTGGAAATGACGATTTTCACTGGCCCCTAGCATTGGCGGTACTGAAAAACACCAGTGCAAACGTCTCTAGAACTGCCACTATAGAGCCTCTGTGTACTAGTGTTCAGAATCTTAGTCATGTAGTTCTTGATCGTGTTAAACATCGGTGCAGCGGGCGTCTACGCCATCATCCACGGTAATAGTTGCCTCCATTATTTCACATTCATCTATGAATCGTAGCGTACCGGTTCGTGTAGAGTTTAGGGTCCAGGAGGGCCTGGGCGCAGTGCTCCGGTGAAGCCTCCACAGTGAGCTTGGGGTGGCGCCACCGTGTCTCGACTGTGGGAAGGAAGTCGCACCCGAGTCGTCGATCACAGAAGCAACGGCTAGGATTAAATTCCGTGTACCAGTTTGGGAGAACTATCGTAAACCGTAGGATCTGTGTTGAATGCACGAGATTAGATATCGTTTAATTGAATCCAGGCCAAAGATTCTTGTCACACCCGGATTTTAGGGGTCCAAAACCCGGGCGCGAACATAATCACCAGGTGTGCTGGGACCAAGTCTCACACATATGATGATTCATGGCACAGGATCGAATGTCACATCTTTACTACATAACAGGAGTTCTATACAAAATAAATAAATAATTACATTATAAGGAGACAACGGTCCAGCAACCCAAAGTTGACTGGGAGACGACGGCCTAGACCTCTCACGAACTCATCACAACATCCTCCATGCGCCTCATCCTGTGGTACCTGTTCTTGACCTGTGGGGGAGGTGTGAGACAGCAAGAGTGAGCTCACATACGTTCATCGCTCAACAAGTTGTGGGGAATAATGTGCATGAACTCGCCAAAGGTGGGAGCTCACGTGAAGTGTAAGGCTTACCAAAGAGGATGGTTAGAGCTGAGCATTGCTTTTAAAGTTGGTCAAAATTTTATTAGCAATTACTAAGTATAAGTAAATACCAGCCCAATTTAGTAGAACAAAAGTAACAACCTCACTTGCGATACAATGCATATGACAAATTGAGTTTAAGTTCCATAATTTAATCATCAGAGAGTCCTGAGCTGCTCATGACCGTGAGCTCGGCTAGTATACCAGTTTTACACTCTGCAGAGGTTGTACCCTTTACCCACAAGTCATGTTACACATCTGCCCAGGGGTCGCGACTCCCATACACCTCTACCAAGGAGGCGAGGCAGGGTAACACTACGAGGCCTTTACAAAGTTCCACTAGCTTCAGAAAACCCGCTACAGTTTATAGGAAGCTCCAATGCAGGGTTCTTGCCTGACCGCCATCGCAGCAAAATCAACCAAGGACCTCCCTACACTGACCACTCCCCTACTGCCCTTGCCCCTTTCGGGTAAGGTAGTCCTCCACTAGCTTTCCTAATTAATCAGCCAAGGGCGTCCATAAACCCTTGTGGTGGCACGTGTTTCTCAAGTTAAGCTCTATGTTCCAATTAACATTAATGATCTTGACATGAACATAAATAGAATAACAAAATAACTGGAACATAGATATGATAAATAATTATCCCAAATCCATGTAAAGCAATAGCAAAACTACCCAAGTGATTCAGGGATAACAAGGTAAAATGGAATAACAATCTAGGGTGACCTATCGGGTCCCATCAAAATTAAACCTATGCATGGATAATGACATTAAAGAGCTTTATTGGGTAATAAAAGTGGTCAAGGGCACAACTTGCCTGGCACTTGAGATTCTAGTTACCAGGGTGATTCTTCAGATCCTCGAAACCTCCCACTAGTCGTAGCAATACAGACAAACATGGTATAGATAAAATTAACATCACACCAAACATAAGAACAAACTGAATAATAAAGATCTACGCGTTGCTACGAGACTAACGAAACTTGAACGGATCAAATCGGAGTTAAAACGGATGAGTTATGATTTTCTGAAGATTCTATGTGTTTTGTACAAGATTAAATGGGATATAAATTCTAATGTGACTTTCATATCAAAACAGTGGTATTAGATGATAGACAATAATATTACAAAATTATAGGAATTGGAACGGATTAATTTGGGCTCCATATGAATTTTCTATGAATTAATCAAGTTATAGGAATTGTTTTTATGTTAAAAATTCTTTTCTATAATTATTTAACTGATTTCCTCGGATCTCTGGACTGTGCACCAAAATTCAGGAAATGCAGGGGCCACTGCGCAAAGATCCTAAGACACAGTGCACATCAACAAGGGATGGCGGGTTGATTTTAATGCACTATAGGGGCTCTTTTGTATAACGGTCAGGCCGAAGGGGTATTGTTTACTATCGGCCGTCCGATCACGATCTAAGGAATCCGATATAACGATGAAGGGGTACGCGCCATGGGCCACTGGATCGAGATCTGATGGCCCAGATCGATCCCGAGCCCATAATCAGTGCAGGCCGTACGATTGACAATTGAGGGCACAGATTCAATTAATCCGAAAGGGTATATGCCTTCTAATCCTAGCCGTTCATTCTAATCCAACGACCATCACACTGCCCTCAACCTCCCGACGGCCAGGGACGGCGGCGCCCACAGGCCCGACGACGGAGATCCCACCGGTGAACCCCAATCGCGCACACACGTACAAATCCTTCGATCCAAAAGCCCTATGCGTTGCCGAGATGATAGAGAACTCAACGGAGGAATTCTTACCTCGATTCCGGCAATGGACGAACCGCCCCACGTAGTTTGGCGGATGCGCGGCGGTGAGCGATTCATTCCATCCCCGAGCGTTAATCCCTGCCTCCAGAAGCTCTACATGATGCGCACTCAACGACAGACTTCATCAAATCATACCTTACCGCCAGCAGCAGACTCATTATTGCAGGACATGTGATGGCGTGGCGCCTCGGCGGCATCCTTGCCCCGTCGAGCAATTGACAGCGTCCAGAGATCTCCCGTGCCCAACCACTCTGTTGCACACGATGCAGGCTCTCCGACGATCACCCGAAGCGATTCACCATGGTGAAGAGGTAACGGGGATGTAGGCCAACAGTGGCGCGCGGGTTTGTAGTTGTGCTAGAACCCCGGTGAGCAATCCAAAGAGCCCACTAGGATCCCCACGCCTGGGATGGCCATCAACACGCGCGGTGAGTGCAGGCGATCCCCCGCGACCACTAGATCGATCCCCGGGCGTCGTCGAGGTGCTAGTTCGATGGAGGCTGCCCGGATTCTCTTCACCGCATCCTTGTTGTGGCGGCGGCGCTTGGGTTCTGGTGGCGAAGGAGATGAAGACGGACGACTTTATACTCTGGCTGAGACCGAGCAGGTGGGCATGCAGGAGCTGCGGCGGAATCTGCGGTGAAGGCGTCGGGTTGTTACGCGCGGAAGAGGAGGCCAGAAATTTCGTAGAAGCTGGTAGGCGGAGATCTCGTTCAATCCCAACAGCACCAGCTGCGGTGATCGGAGGAGGAAGAGGGGAGGAGGCTGTCACGTGGGCCCCGCCATCCAGTGACGCACGCGCGGGGCGAGATGGCACACGGTTTGGATGGCCGACAAGAGGGCCCGCGCGGCAGGACGGCTGTAGCACGCGTGGAGTGCGCAGCCGCGCGGCTGGGGGGTTTTGGGCCGAAAGGAGTTTGGGCCCAAATGCGCAGTTTCTCTATTTCTTTCTTTTCTTTTTCTTTTTCTTTTCTCCTTCCTTCTTTAATTTTGAATTCCAATATTTGAATTTGAGACCTTGTATGAATTTCACCTTTGAGTAAATGTACAAATTCAAATCTTAAGGTAGAAATAATATATTTTATTGTATATATTTTATTCTATATTTTTTTGTCACATAGTATTCCCTTTCTTCCTTTTCCAAACTCTAGAATTTCTTTTAGGATTTAGTTTTCCTATTGGAGTATTAACACACTTATTATTTTTTTTTTACCATATTTTTTTTATCATCCTAGAATGCACACAAAGTAAGACCCAGCATGATGCATAAGTTGTTTTTGGGTATCTTTTGGTGTTTATGTATTTGTGTAAGTAATGTGTCCACACGAAATGATAAACATTGGTAACACTTATAGCTATAGAGTAATATGATTTCTCTTTTTTTAGACCTTTCTTACAAAGTGGGTGTTACAAATCCTACCCCTAACAGAAATCTCGTCCTCGAGATTTGCAAGAAAGAGATACAGAAGGATTTCTGTAATTCGGCTTTTAGTCTATAATTGGTTCAAAAATCAAGGGTCTCGTTTTTTTTATATAGCCAATGGTGGGTGATTAAGAGAGCATAGGTATCCAGCTACTTATTATGTAAGATATAAGAGATGGATAGGTTGAGGTAAGAAAGATTATGACCAGGAAAAGACTTCATCCAAAATGTCTATGTCTTGATTCATCTCGAGATTCGTTTTGACTGTTATATGCTTCCTTGTCGAGGTTGATCTCCTCCTTCTTGCTCTTTGGTGTCTCTATCCGAGTTTGGGTCAAGAGGTTAAGATAGATCTGTATGTAACACGTAGGTAGAGCAGCTGGTTTAGTAGATGGCTATGAGTTTAATGAGGTTAGTCAGAATCTGGTTTGGTCGTTTGCTTCTAGACGGGTCGGATAGGTTATGTAACCTATCATGTAGGTCAAGTTGTTGGGTATGGCCGAGTTGATCTAAGTCACCAATTTAGGCATAAGTGAATTAGAAGTATGGCCTTATCCTTTGTACCAGCATTAAGTAACTCACACTAGATTAGATCATATAAGATTAGATAGGATCGAGATTAGATTGGATATGACTAGATTAGACTAGTTAAGATCTCATTATTTTGGATTAGATCCTGGTTGTTACTAGTGTGGGGTAAATATGCTTATTAGGGTAAGATGAATCCATAAGGACAAGGTAGAATCTTTTGAGGTCAGTTAGATCTATTAGGATGTCATAAGACCCTTTTCGAGATAAGATGAGTATTTTTTTAGCATAAGATGGATCTATGAGTGTAGGATAGAATATTTTAAGATGAGATGGATATTGTTAGGCTAGATACTTTAATGGGGAATAATCTAGTTTGTCTAGTTATCATTTTGATAAGCATTTTTTCCTATATGCATATGCAGATGTAAGTGTGGACATTACTCCACAACTCATCACACTCAATCAAAGATCCAAATCAAACAAGTATCATAAGAACAAACATTCAAGTTCATAGATATCTATAAAAAAATTGTTTTATTTTTGTTTCTTAAGAGTAGGTCTCCTATTTCCAAAGGTCACTTTAGGCACAGGATTTCAAAGTGTGAAATCCACATTTGTCTTTAGAAAGAAGAGGTAAGAATAATCAGAGTAAAGCGGAAATAGATGAGAAAAGATTAAGATAAGTTTAGAAAGAATCAGAGTAGCAAAGGTAAGTAGACAATGGTTGTCCAGTTCTATCTAGGTTTCGTCCTACAGTCAACATTCCTCTGATACCACTTCTGTCACACCCGGATTTTAGGGGTCCAAAACCCGGGCGCGAACATAATCACCAGGTGTGCTGGGACCAAGTCTCACACATATGATGATTCATGGCACAGGATCGAATGTCACATCTTTACTACATAACAGGAGTTCTATACAAAATAAATAAATAATTACATTATAAGGAGACAACGGTCCAGCAACCCAAAGTTGACTGGGAGACGACGGCCTAGACCTCTCACGAACTCATCACAGCATCCTCCATGCGCCTCATCCTGTGGTACCTGTTCTTGACCTGTGGGGGAGGTGTGAGACAGCAAGAGTGAGCTCACATACGTTCATCGCTCAACAAGTTGTGGGG
Source organism: Zea mays (assembly GCF_902167145.1). Taxonomy (NCBI): domain Eukaryota; kingdom Viridiplantae; phylum Streptophyta; class Magnoliopsida; order Poales; family Poaceae; genus Zea; species Zea mays. The sequence continues at coordinate 24,007,467 of NC_050102.1, read as the reverse complement.
AATAATGTGCATGAACTCGCCAAAGGTGGGAGCTCACGTGAAGTGTAAGGCTTACCAAAGAGGATGGTTAGAGCTGAGCATTGCTTTTAAAGTTGGTCAAAATTTTATTAGCAATTACTAAGTATAAGTAAATACCAGCCCAATTTAGTAGAACAAAAGTAACAACCTCACCTGCGATGCAATGCATATGACAAATTGAGTTTAAGTTCCATAATTTAATCATCAGAGAGTCTTGAGCTGCTCATGACCGTGAGCTCGGCTAGTATACCAGTTTTACACTCTGCAGAGGTTGTACCCTTTACCCACAAGTCATGTTACCCATCTGCCCAGGGGTCGCGACTCCCATACACCTCTACTAAGGATGCGAGGCAGGGTAACACTACGAGGCCTTTACAAAGTTCCACTAGCTTCAGAAAACCCGCTACAGTTTATAGGAAGCTCCAATGCAGGGTTCTTGCCTGACCGCCATCGCAGCAAAATCAGCCAAGGACCTCCCTACACTGACCACTCCCCTACTGCCCTTGCCCCTTTCGGGTAAGGTAGTCCTCCACTAGCTTTCCTAATTAATCAGCCAATGGCGTCCATAAACCCTTGTGGTGGCACGTGTTTCTCAAGTTAAGCTCTATGTTCCAATTAACATTAATGATCTTGACATGAACATAAATAGAATAACAAAATAACTGGAACATAGATATGATAAATAATTATCCCAAATCCATGTAAAGCAATAGCAAAACTACCCAAGTGATTCAGGGATAACAAGGTAAAATGGAATAACAATCTAGGGTGACCTATCGGGTCCCATCAAAATTAAACCTATGCATGGATAATTACATTAAAGAGCATTATTGGGTAATAAAAGTGGTCAAGGGCACAACTTGCCTCGCACTTGAGATTCCAGTTACCAGGGTGATTCTTCAGATCCTCGAAACCTCCCACTAGTCGTAGCAATACAGACAAACATGGTATAGATAAAATTAACATCACACCAAACATAGGAACAAACTGAATAATAATGATCTACGCGTTGCTACGAGACTAACGAAACTTGAACGGATCAAATCGGAGTTAAAACAGATGAGTTATGATTTTCTGAAGATTCTATGTGTTTTGTACAAGATTAAATGGGATATAAATTCTAATGTGACTTTCATATCAAAACAAAGGTATTAGATGATAGACAATAATATTACAAAATTATAGGAATTGGAACGGATTAATTTGGGCTTCATATGAATTTTCTATGAATTAATCAAGTTATAGGAATTGTTTTTATGTTAAAAATTCTTTTCTATAATTATTTAACTGATTTCCTCGGATCTCTGGACTGCGCACCAAAATTCAGGAAATGCAGGGGCCACAGCGCAAAGATCCTAAGACACAGTGCACAACAACAAGGGATGGCGGGTTGATTTTAATGCACTATAGGGGCTCTTTTGTATAACGGTCAGGCCGAAGGGGTATTGTTTACTATCGGCCGTCCGATCACGATCTAAGGAATCCGATATAACGATGAAGGGGTACGCGCCATGGGCCACTGGATCGAGATCTGATGGCCTAGATCGATCCCGAGCCCATAATCAGTGCAGGCCGTACGATTGACAATTGAGGGCACAGATTCAATTAATCCGAAAGGGTATATGCCTTCTAATCCTAGCCGTTCATTCTAATCCAACGACCATCGCACTGCCCTCAACCTCCCGACGGCCAGGGACGGCGGCGCCCACAGGCCCGACGGCGGAGATCCCACCGGTGAACCCCAATCGCGCACACACGTACAAATCCTTTGATCCAAAAGCCCTATGCGTTGCCGAGATGATAGAGACCTCAACGGAGGAATTCTTACCTCGATTCCGGCAATGGACGAACCGCCCCACGTAGTTTGGCGGATGCGCGGCGGTGAGCGATTCATTCCATCCCCGAGCGTTAATCCCTGCCTCCAGAAGCTCTACATGATGCGCACTCAACGACAGACTTCATCAAATCATACCTTACCGCCAGCAGCAGACTCATTATTGCAGGACATGTGATGGTGTGGCGCCTCGGCGGCATCCTTGCCCCGTCGAGCAATTGGCAGCATCCAGAGATCTCCCGTGCCCAGCCACTCTCTTGCACACGATGCAGGCTCTCCGGCGATCACCCGAAGCGATTCACCATGGTGAAGAGGTAACGAGGATGTAGGCCAACAGTGGCGCGCGGGTTTGTAGTTGTGCCAGAACCCCGGTGAGCAATCCAAAGAGCCCACTAGGATCCCCACGCCTGGGATGGCCATCAACACGCGCGGTGAGTGCAGGCGATCCCCCGCGACCACTAGATCGATCCCCGGGCGTCGTCGAGGTGCTAGTTCGATGGAGGCCGCCCGGATTCTCTTCACCACATCCTTGTTGTGGCGGCGGCGCTTGGGTTCTGGTGGCGAAGGAGATGAAGACGGACGACTTTATACTCTGGCTGAGACCGAGCAGGTGGACATGCAGGAGCTGCGGCGGAATCTGCGGTGAAGGCGTCGGGTTGTTGTGCGCGGAAGAGGAGGCTAGAAATTTCGTAGAAGCTGGTAGGCGGAGATCTCGTTCAATCCCAACAGCACCAGCTGCGGTGAACGGAGGAGGAAGAGGGGAGGAGGCTGTCACGTGGGCCCCGCCATCAAGTGACGCACGCGCGGGGCGAGATGGCACACAGTTTGGATGGCCGACAAGAGGGCCCGCGCGGCAGGACGGCTGTAGCACGCGTGGAGTGCGCAGCCGCGCGGCTGGGGGGTTTTGGGCCGAAAGGAGTTTGGGCCCAAATGCGCAGTTTCTCTATTTCTTTCTTTTCTTTTTCTTTTCTCCTTCCTTCTTTAATTTTGAATTCCAATATTTGAATTTGAGACCTTGTATGAATTTCACCTTTGAGTAAATGTACAAATTCAAATCTTAAGGTAGAAATAATATATTTTATTGTATATATTTTATTCTATATTTTTTTGTCACATAGTATTCCCTTTCTTCCTTTTCCAAACTTTAGAATTTCTTTTAGGATTTAGTTTTCCTATTGGAGTATTAACACACTTATTATTATTTTTTTACCATATTTTTTTATCATCCTAGAATGCACACAAAGTAAGACCCAGCATGATGCATAAGTTGTTTTTGGGTATCTTTTGGTGTTTATGTATTTGTGTAAGTAATGTGTCCACACGAAATGATAAATATTGGTAACACTTATAGCTACAGAGTAATATTATTTCTCTTTTTTTAGATCTTTCTTACAAAGTGGGTGTTACAATTCTGGATCCAATGGATACAAACTAAATACTGCATCACGCCTCGATGATCTAATTTGGGTCGTTGGTAGAAGATCGGGCGGGCAGGACTAAACCGTACCCCTTCTGTCAAATCGTTTTGCTAAATAGTCCCTAGGATTTTTGCTAACCTACCTGTAGTCCAGCCATGATAAAAGAACGTCTCATACAGGTCCCTGTTTTAATGTTTTTATAATCTGAACCCTGCAATCTTCGTAAATCCAACCCGCTATACATAAGCGTTTGGTTTTAATAAAATTAAATATGAAATCTGATTTATATGTATAAAAATAATTCCAGACACTTGTTTAATCCATAACTATCACGTTTTAACTCCGATTTACTCTGTTCAAGTTGTGTTAGTTTCGTATAAATATCTACTACATAGTAACAACATTAATTATACAATATCACATAACTTTATAATTGGAACAATTTTTTCTCCTTATCCGACTTAACTCCCCCGACCAAGTTCCTTTGTCCCAACTTACGTAATTGAAAACGGCTTCGTGGGTGTCGACGTCATCAGGATTTGAGGACATTCCCGATTTCAATAGTTTGTTATTCCCGGAAACCCTATCTCCGTTTCACCATTGTCTCCGCTTTCAATTCCAATCTCCCGCTGCCATTCACTGATTGTGATAGCTTTGATGGCCTCGAAGGGGAAGAGGGCCACCAGCGAGTACAGAAACTTGACAGGTTATATTGCCCCCTTTGATGATAACAACTAGTTTCCATTATTTTACGCTTTCCGTGTCACTTCTGTCACCAAGTCTGGACTTTTGTGCCTAGTCGAAATGAATGTTCTTCCTCCCAAAAATTTGAGTCTTTGGAGGATTTAGGAAGGAATTTCAGTGCCCACCAAAGATACTCATGAGGTTATTTTCTTTACACCTTTATTTGTCTGTGGATTAGGTTTGCCGGTCTATTCCTTTGTACGTGGCCTTCTTGACTTCTACTCTATCTTAGACTTATCCGAACTCAATTTCATGATCCTCCTCATGTGGTATCTACTCTTGACCTGATGTGATTATAGTAAAGGTAAGCTCTCATACGGTCATCGCTCAACAAGTGCGAGAAAAAGTGTGTATGAGCTCACTTATGGTTGGGGCTTGAGAAGTATAGTGTAAGGCTTACCAAGGATATGGCTGATGCTGAGCATAGTATTTAATTTTGTTGGTTAAAATTTTATTAGTAGTTAATAGGTATAAGTAAACATCATCCTAAATAAATAAGTGATCAAAAATAATAATTCTCACAATGCAATGCATGACAGGTTAAGTTTAGTTTCATCATTTAATCATGTGAGAGGCTCGAGCAGTTCATGATCGCGAGCACGACTGAGAGCGTGTTTGGGAGGGCTCCAAAATGCTCGGACTCCAGCTCTTCTAACTGCATTGGCTCTAGGCCTCTAGCAATGGAGCCACTTTCTTGCGGCTCTTGGGAGGGAGCCATTCACTGTGAGAGCGCATTTCATGGAATTAACGGAGCCGGTGCCGCTGCAGCGTTTCTCGTCTGCGCATATGGGCTGCGGACGTTGGTCGGCTGGGAGCCGGAGCTCCCCGGAGCCGTCCCTAAGAGGCACTAATATATCAATTTTACACTGTGCAGATGTAACACCCAAAATCATGTTTTGGTGAATCGAGAAGCTCTTCATCATAATATTTGGATTAAAAATGTCTTTTACCCGCTCAAAATCTACACCGTCGTTAGGCTAGTAGCTTCTTCGTGACGCGCGAGAGGTGACTCATTGCTTCGCTCGGCAGGACTGTGGCCAAATCGCTCGGGATTCCTCGATCGGCGTTGAACCCAGCTCCGTCGTGGAGTGCTCTGCATCGGTGCCGCGGGCGTCTGCGCCATCATCCACGGTAATAGTTGCCTCCACTATTTCACATTCATCTATATGAATCGTAGCGTAGCAGTCCGTGTAGAGTTTAGGGTCCTGGAGGGTCGGGGCGCAGTTAAGGATGGATATCGAGCCAACTTAGCTCGTTATGATTCGTTACTGTAACGAGCTAGCTCGGCTCGTTATCTTAACGAGTTAAAAATCTAGCTCGGCTTGACTCGTTAGGAAGCTCGAGTCAGCTCATTACTAAATACAAAGATCTATATACACATATATAACCAAAAAAATCATATTTTAAATGTTTAACACTATAAACCCAAAATTTTTTATAATATTATTATCATATCATCGACCTAGCTTCTAACTTTTAATATTAAATTAAATAACCAAATATATATTAACTTACATATTTACAAACCCTTATTATAATAAGATAGCAACAAGCATCATTATAAAGCAATTCATCATCCATTCCACAAACATGTAACATTTTATTGCACAACACTAACATCATATGCTGCTATAAACAAAGTTCACAAAATCATAACCAATAATCAAATATTAAATATATAATGTACGTATGTAGCCATGCAATAATGCAAATATTTAAGCATATGGCACATCCACATATGTATATATCACAGATCATAACTACGAGAAAACAAGACTATGAGAGATGAGACGACACCAACGACTAGACAAACTTGTGTTGTGGCTTGGCTCGTTTGGCTCGAGAGCTAGCTCACAAGCTAACCCGAGCTGGCTTATTAGAGAACCGAACTAGAATGCTAGCTTGGCTCGCTACAAAATTAAAACGAACCGAGTCGAGCCGAGCTACTAACGAGCCGAGTCAAGCGAGTTATCGAGCCACGAGTATTTCATCCAGCCCTAGTCGCAGTGCTCCGGCGAAGCCTCCAGCGTGAGCTTGGGGTGGCGCCAGCCTGTCTCGACCGTGGGAAGGAAGTCGCACTCGAGTCGTGGATTGGAGAAGCAATGGCTAGGATTAAATTCCGTGTACCGGTTTGGGAGAACTATCATAAACCGTAGGATCTCTGTTGAATGCACGATATTAGATATCGTTTAATTGAATCCAGGCCGAAGATTCTGTATCCAATGGATACGGACTAAAGACTGGATCACGCCTCGATGATCTAATTTGGGTCATTGGTAGAAGATCGGGCGGACAGGACTAAACCGTACCCCTTCAGCCGAACAGTTTTGCTAAATAGTCCCTAGAATGTTTGCTAACCTACCAACAGTCCAGCCATGATAAAAGAACGTCTCATACAGGTCCCTGTTTTTATAATCTAAACCCTGCAATCTTCGTAAATCCAACCCGCATAAGCGTTTGGTTTTAATAAAATTAAATATGAAATCTGATTTATATGTATAAAAATAATTTCAGACACTTGTTTAATCCATAACTATCACGTTTTAACTCTGATTTACTCTGTTTAAGTTGCGTTAGTTTCGTATAAATATATACTACATAGTAACAACATTAATTGTACAATATCACATAATTTTATAATTGGAAAATTATTTAACCTATATTTTAGTATATTGACCTTTCTAATCAAAAAGTTAATCTGTTAATAATCATAATCTGACAAAACTATGATCTCTAACCAAGTTATAAGTTAAATTAAAGTTGAACTGATAATTCCTTTAGGTTTTCCTTCCTCATGATTTTTAAAATCAAACCTAGTTTTAATTGCTTAATCATGTAGGTCTTCCGAAACAATATCTTTTCAACCCTAACTCAGATTTTAGTGCTTCTCGATCCTGCGATCTCGTAGCAGTGTTGTAACACCGTGAATTTGAGGGTATAAAACTTCTTCTCCAATATCTACCAAATTAAGGTGTTACCTCTTTTCTTCTCTATAGTTTTCTTTTATTTTCCTTTTAGTAGAGGTTTAATTATTTATTTGGAGGTGTATTAATACTTTAGTAGATCAAACCCTAAGGGGACATGAATTGTTGCATCATGCTGAGCCTAGAATTTGATCTTTGTTTGATGCATATGTTTGAAAGATTCAAATTTGAGTTTGTGGTTTGGTTGGATTTGAATTCAAAAGAGAAAATAAAAAGAAAAGGGAATAGATATTTAGAATAAAAAGAAAAGCCAAAAGAAGCCTGTCACCCCCTTTCCCCTCGGCCTTTTGGCCCATCCGGCCCGCCTGCCCCGCGCCCGTTCCCCCTGCTCTGTCTACCCGGTGGGCCCGAGCATGTCGGCGCCACCGCTCCACCGGCGCGCGCCCTTCTCTCTCCTTGCACGCGGGTCTCGCTTGCCAGTCGCGCTGCGCCCGCGGTCGTCGAACGGTGGGCCCTGTCCGTCAGTGGCTAGCCCTGCGTCCCGGTCCCACCTGTCAGCCTCCTTCCCCCACTTCGCCCAGTCACCATGGCCGACACCTAGGAGTATAACCCCCCTTCCCTCCTTCCCCCACATGTGATAGCCCTTGCCAACCACCTCGTGCCGCCGCCTCCTTGGCCGTTGCCGTCGTCCGCGCCGCCGACCGCCTAGTGCCACCAAAGCTCCACGGCACCGAGGTCGCCAGCGTAACCCAAGGTGAGTCATCTACCCCCTCTCTTCTCCCTCTCACTTCCTCCCTTTGCTGCGGCCGTGATGCCGAGCGGCTACGTCGCTCTAGCTGGAGACCGCGTGCCCCGGGGAGGGCCCCCTCGTCGCCGAGTGCGGCCGACTATGTGCCCGACTCATGGTTGAAGACAACCCTGACAGCCGAGGTCCACCTGATAGCCTCACCCTCCCCACCCTTTTCTTCCCCCTCGCATGGCCACTGACCGGTGGACCCCCTGGTCCCATGCGTCAGCGTCGTGCGCTGCGCCGACCCCCTCTCCCCTCCACTCTGTGTTGCTGCCCAACGGGCCTCCTCCGTCCGCGCGCGTTCACCGTGCCTGCACCCGCGCAATGCCGCTGACCAGCGGGCTTGGCCAAGCCGAGGACCCACCGGTCAGCCGCCACGCCCACTTCCCCTCGCGCGCTCTAAGCCCCGCTTCTAATCTCGGCCCCACCGTCCTTAGCTCTTACAGCAGAGTCCCTGAATTCTTGCAGAGAGGACCCTGGTTTTTATTTAATTAGAAAAATGGGTATAATTTAGGGTTTTTGAATTCTAAAACTTCTAAGATTCATAAATTTTGCATATGAACTCCAAATTGGATGGTTCAAATTGCAAAATGTTAGTAGGATATTTTCTATCTGTTTAAATTATATTCATTCACTGTTTCCATGTTTCAAATTTATGGTTGGTCTCTAGGTTAGAATAAGACTATGAGAATTTCATTAGAAATAAAATAAAGGTAAAACCCTGATGAATATTCAAGTGCTTAACTTTGTAGACCTATTCCCATTTAATGTATGACCCCATCCCTAGAAATAAGTTTATTTAAGTAAGTAATTTACTAAGATACACCTAGTTAGAAAACAATATACCACTTGGCATAGTGATCTACCCCAAACCTATAATGCACTTGTGTGTCTTTACCTTTCTATTGAACCTGTGTTTGCTCTGTTGCATATGTTTTGTGTACTGTTCTTTTGTCATTCCCCAAGTGTGTTGAATGAATGATTGCTTTGCATAGACAACGAGCAGTTTGTGGTTCCTGAGTGTGTTGTAGGAGACCTCCTTGAGCAGCAACCTGGTGAAGGCAAGTGTCCTTTGACCCATTATGTCCTATGTACTTTATAATTTATTGTCCCGCATACCATGATCAACCTAAGGATTGACTAGTGTTCTATTTTCCTCTGTCCTTGGTTATCCTTTGGGAATTGGTTATTATGATTAGTATCATGCTATTGCTTTACTTTAATCGATGAACATGATAAGAATATTTATGATACGATGATGTTATCTTGATTATGATGATGAACTTGTGATACTTTAGGGGACTTAGGCTATTTTCCGAGTACTTCTCCGTAAGGACCTATTCGTTGGATGACCACCCGAGAAAACAATACAACCATGAGGGTGGTATGGGACGCCCTTAGCTGATTAATTAGAGGAACTTGAGGTGTAGTCGGCTTCGCCGTCGTGCCGTCAATGGGGTTTGAGCATAGTACTTGCCCTGTCGAGGCTAGGTGCAGAGGTTCTTTCGTGTTGCTTTTGTTATTCACCCTTCCTGTGGGGAGAAGTGATGTGTTTATCAAACTAGAGAAACCTAACGGGCGGCTATGAACTCCAGGCAATCTTTGTAAAGGCTACGTAGTGAATCCCTGGCCATTCACCTCGGTAGTGAAGATCGAGTTTGTACAACTTAACCTAGGCTGGAAATGGATCATGACTCGTGGGTAAAGTGTGCAACCTCTATAAGGGGTTAGAAACCGGTATATCATTCGTGCTCATGGTTATGAGCATCCTTGGAAGGTCCTTTGGTTAGAGTTACTCTGGATACCTTTATGATGATGCTTAATGATGATGGTTAAATTTATGGTATTTGGTATTTCCTCTTGGAGGGAGTACTATCTGGGTTAATAACTTGGGATTATTGCTAAAATTTGGCTCTTTACTAGTAATAAATACCTGACCAACTAAAAGCAACTGCTTTAAGCTTAACCCCACATACAGCTAGTTCACTTTAACCAAACGGGACATTTGTTGAGCATGTTGATGTGTGCTCACCCTTGCTTAAAAACACCAAACCCCAGGTTATCCCCATTGCAACTAGTGCTCAGGAGAAGATGAAGGCAACATGGAGGACTTTCAGGAGTTTCAATACTTCAATGAGTTCTAGAATATATTAGTGGCAAACCTCCAGTCAGCTACCTGTGAAGGCCTTATCGTATTGTGTTTCGTTCAACACTTTCATTATGGTTTAAGTTAATGGCTTTGTGGATGTTCCGCACATTGTGATGTAATAAATTACTTATTTTCGCTATTATTTTGAGCAATGTGTGATGATGTCCAATTATGTAATCGATGTGTACGTGAATTTCTGATCCTGACACGTACATGGTTCACATTCGATTTGCCTTCTAAAATCGTGTGTGACAAGCGCGTAGAATAATCCTACGCTGTTTGTTCTCATGTGTTGCTGTAATGTTACCATATCCATTATTTTCTTGGTTGTATGTATTGCTACATATAGAAGCGAGGCGAGGAGGAATCGGGAGCCCAACTTCTGGGTCAGCATCTAGACAACAAGGTTATTGCAAGTATAAGACAAGTTGTGCTCTTGATCACTTTTCATTACCTAATAATGTTCTCTATAATCATCGTGACATGTTCAGGTTAATTTGATGGGACCTAATAGGTTACCCTAGTTTTGTTCACCCTACACCTTGCAAACAAATGAACTACTAGGTAGTCTTGCTATTAGGCCTGCAAATGGGGTGGGTGTAAACGGGTATTTTAGGTGGGTTTAAGAAATGGATTTGTTTTGGTTGGTTGTGATGGGTTTTAATTGTGAACGGGTTGGGTTGGGTGGGTTTATTTTGTATTGCGGGTCAAAATGGTTGATACCTATGGGTGTAGATGGGTTTGCATAGACATGGGCGTCGATGGGTCTTCACCCATCTGTATTCGACTACCAAGTATCCCAACAGACTTACAGTCTTACAGACCCAACTCAAGTACTCAACCCTAACTCCCGTGCTCCATCCCCATGCCACACTTAAAGCTCCTCTCCCGCCCTGGTGGCCGGCGGCTCCTCTCCCGTGCTCCATCATGCCCTGGCGCATCCCGCTCCTCTCTCCGTGCTCCATCCCCTGTAGACGCTAGCATGGTCGCTCCTCTCCCGCGTGCTCGCCAAAACTAGCACGGGCCGTGCTCCATCCCTTGCAGACGCCGAGCCCCATGCGTGACGATTCGCTGGTTTGACTAGTTATTTTTTCCCTCACTGGTTGAGTTCCTCTTGCAGTCGGCCAGCTCCATGTCCATTCAATGTGGCCTGTTTTAGATACCAGTATGTTTAGCCGTTCATCCTTCTGACAGAACACGTCAACTGAGCAAGATGTGTGTTTCTACTCGGTACATGGAGTACATTCCTACAAGCATGTCATGTCTAGTTGGATCGTGGTCCGTGTGGATAAAAACAACATTGCATTTCCTAGCATCTTTTCACTCCCTGACTGTGTCTGTCTCCCAGGCATTATTGGGGGTACTTCGGTTCTGATTTCTGAACACAGGTAAACGGTAGATAGCCAGCGGCAGGCTTATCCAATCGAGAAACTATATGATACTTTTATCTGCATTTCTTTAATAATTATAGATGATGAAACTATATGTTCTGTTTGGATCTCTAGATGTATTATCTTAATTTGGCCTTTTACGATACAAACTTTCAATCATAACTATATGTTCTAATTGGATCTCTAGATGATGAAACTATATGTTCTGATTGAACTCGTGGGTTTTCCATGGGTTTCCACCTAGTTATGGATTGGTTTGGGGTTAATAATGTTATTGGGTGGGTTGAGTTTAATTTCCTCCTTATATTTCTAGGTGGTTGTGGGATGGATGTCAAAGTTACAAGATTTGGGTGTGGGTTGGTTTTTTTGCCATTAGCAGACTTACTTGCTATTGCTCTACCTAGTTTTGGGATTAATATTATATCTGAATTATGATCATGCTCCATTATTATTGTAGGCTCAATCATTGTTCATGATAATAATATTGTGTTAATTGTAACATGGAGTGACCACCCGAGAAAATAGTGCTACCACAAGGGTGGAATGGGACGCCCTTGGCTGATTAATTAGGAAAGCTAGTGTGACTTAATTCTTTCCCAAAAGGAGCAAGCAGGGCAAAAGAGTGCAGGTATAGGAAGGTTCTCAGGTCAGATTGTATGCATAGATTTGCAGACGAGGGATTCTTATATCGCCTTTGGCCAGGAATCCGTAGTCGGTTCTCTCATCTAGTGGAACTTTGGAAAGGCCGCACAGTGGAACCCTAGCTATTCACCTTGGTAGTGTCTAAGGGTCTTGCAAACCCTGGCTAAACGGGAAACATGTCTTGTGGGTAAAGATGCGCAAACTCTACAGAGTGTAAAACTGGTATATCAGTCGTGCTCGCGATCATGAGGAGCTCAGACCCTCACATGAGTAATTTATGGAATTGAACTTAATCTATCATCTACATTGCATTGTGGGAATTATTATTAATTGTGGTCTCTTACTTAATTGGGTTGGTATACATTTATACTTAGTAACTACTAATAAAACTGGTATATCGCTCAGCCTTAACCATTATTTGTTGATAAGCCTTACACTTCACATGAGCCCCCACCATAAGCGAGCTCAAGCACATTATTCCCCACAACTTGTTGAGCGATGAACATATGTGAGCTCATTATTGTTGTGCTCACACTAAGGTCAATAATAGGTACTACAAGATGAGGAGCATGAAGGATGATGCGAAGAGTTTGGAGAGGTCTAGGCCGTTGTCTCCCAGTCAACTATTGTTGCGTAGGATCGTTGTCGTCATATGATGTATTTATTTAGCTATTTTGTATAGAACCTCTATTATATAATAAAGATGTGACATTGATTTCTATACCATGATCATATGTGTGAGACTTGATCCTAGCACACATTTGACACACGCCTAGATTTGTCCTTAAATCTGGGTGTGACAGCAGAGGTTGCACATCATTACCCACAAGTCGTGATACCCATCTACCACAGGGTCACGAATCCCATACACCTCTTCGAAGGAGGCGAGGCAATGTGTCATTACGAGGCCTTTTCCAAAGTAGCACTAGCATGAGAAAACCCGCTACAGTTTCAGGCAAAAGGAAGTGTGGGAATCCCTCGTCCGAAACAATATCATAGACTGATTGACCTGAGAACCTCCCTATACTTGCAGTGATTCACTCTCCGCTTGCATCTTTAGAGTAAGAATTCTTGTAGGAAATGGTGATGCCTAGGAGGGGGTGAATTAGGACTTATAAAAACTATCTCTAAACTAGGCCACAATTAAATCCCTAGAGCAAAACCTATGCAAATAAACAATATAGAATGTGCAAACTAGGTTTTGTCTAAGTGTTGCTATCTCTGCCGCAAAGGCTAAGTTTCAATCTAATAATCTAACTACAAAGACAAGATTGAAACTTAAATACTTAATATAAATGCAGAAGATAAAGAGCAAGATAGAGATGCAAACTCTCGTGGATGACGTTGGTATTTTTACTGAAGTATCTGGAACCACGCAAGGCTCCGACTAATCCTCGTTGGTGCCCCTATGCAAAGGGAAGCCCACGCGAGGGCCAAGCACCTCGGACAAGTAACTCTGTAGAGAGCCACGAACCTTCTCCACGCGCAAGTGGTGCTCCGCTTCTGGCTCCTCTCGGACGCTCCCCGCGTCTCCACTATCATGCTTCCGGCCGAAACGCCGCGGGCCTCGTTCCCTCCTGTACACGGTGGCGGCCATGACACAAACTTGGTTGTCACGGTCTTGCAAGACTCTCGTCCCACTCGGTACAATTACAACAGCTCGCGCAAGAGCTAAGGGGTTGTGTGGTTTTTCTAAACTCACTTAACTAACTAGGATTCACCTAGAACAAGCGCTAATGCGGTCTAACTGACCTAATCACTTCGCAAAGCACCTATGCTAATCACCGAGTGATTCTATTAAGCACTTGGGTGTTTGAGCACTTGGAAATATCTACAATATGCCTTAGTATGTTGCTGGGGCTCCCACACCTTGAAATGGTCGATTGGGGGTATTTATAGCCCCCTCATAATTGTAGCCGTTGGACAGAAGTAGCATCTTTCTATCGACGGGCGCATTGGACACACACTGTTCACTGTCCGGTGCCCTACCACGTCAGTCGACCGTTGAGGTCTGTAGCAGTCCACCGTTGGATCCGACCGTTACCCAGGCTATCTGGTGCACACCAGACAGTCCGGTGCTACAACCTAAGAACGCACGTTGTGGGCCTCTCTTCGTAGACTGCTCTGTGTCCCACCGGACAGGTTACTATTCACCGTCCGGTGTGCCACCGGTGCGCTAGTTGACTGCCCACTTCATGGATTTCATCGATGTTTCCTTGGTCTTATTTTTGTTCTTAAGTCTTGGACTTCTAAGCTCTTTTTATGTATTCTTTTGGGGTGTTGTATCCTCAGTGCCTTAGTCCAATCATCTTCGCATCATGTGAACTACATCTACAAACACTAGCAAACTTATTAGTCCACAGGTTATGTTGACCATCAAACACCAAAACCTTTTGAGCCAGATGACTCGGGGTCCATTTTCCTTACAATCTCACCCTTTTTGATGATTGATGACAAGACAACCAAAGCAAACAAATATAACAAACATTTGAGTGAAAATATGCAATCTACTTGCTAGGATGCATGAATGTCCCTTCAAAGTGAGATTATAGACTTAAGCTCCCCCTATCTCCATAATTCACTAACCTTCCTATTTTAAACCAGAGAACAAAAACCACTTTCAAGATCAAAAAATTTAAAAATTTAATTTGGTGGTGTTTGGTGTTTGATTTATTTTCCATTGCTTTGGTCCCTAAAACTTCTACCAGTTTGCATCAACCACCAAAAAGGAAGACATTAAAAGCATGTAGGAAGCAAATAAGACTTGTTGTCTTAAAAGATTTAGCAATTGAAGCACTAAAATATTACTCCCCCTAAACGAGTGTTCTCCTTTTGAAAGAATATTCTCCCTCTTTGTCATAGACGAAGAAATACTCCCCTGTTAGAGATCTTCTACTTAGGAAAAAACATGTGAAAAATAGAGGTATAAGACATGATTTGATTAGACTAACTCCCCCTATGCATAGGTAATAGATAAATTTTGACAACATATGCATTTAGCAACATGAGAAGTATAAGATATGAAATATAGTCTAATCAATAACTGCAGAAGACATGTAAAAGGTACCAAATGTAGTCATGTGAGACATGAAACTACTTGTAGATTTGCAGTGGAAACTTATTGTTTTTTCTCCGGGGACTCAATTTTCCTTCAATGAGACTACTACATATAATAGACTTGAAAACATGTATTAGTCTCAAAGACTTAGATTATAGAATAACCTTCCCCTGAAAGTGTGCATACAAGTTTTGAATACTTGTAGGAGACATGCACTTTGATTTTGATATCAAGAGGGGCAAATTATCTATAATTCGAGCTTTGGCACATATAAGTTAAATGATACCAATTGAAACATGATATCACTTGTAGGATATGTCATATGAAAATATCGATTGGAGAGTCATTTACTTAGAAATTTTGAATAAGCTATGTGTCGTGCTTATTTTAAACCATGTAGGTTTGCTCAAGTATATGAATTGAAAGCGAGCATTCCTACCATATGATTGACCTAGTATACATGCAACTATAATCAAAAGTAAATATGTAAAACTAGGCATGTAAGGTAAAATCTAGATACAGGAAAATAGATGCGCATATCTAAAACAGAAAACATAAATCTAGTTACCTTAGTCATGGGTGGGAAATTTGGGTCCAAAGTACACACTAACCTACTTGGCAATAGACTTAATCCAATATGATGCACCCCATGATATACATCCCAATTTTTCCAAGTCTCCAAAATCCCCGAAGTCCTTCCAACTTCTCACTTCCCTCTTAGGATCCAAACCTTCTTGGTGCTTTTCATGGTTGAGATAATCTCCTTTGGTACCCAGATGCGTTTAGCCCATTTTCCTTTGTTGGCTTATTCTTTTTCTTCTTGATCAAGTATGGTGTAGCAGCCTTTTTATCCACCTTGTTGATGTAAGTGTTGGAGATTTTGCTTGTTGGATTTTGCTTGAGCTTTTGCTTTTGTTTATCCCCGGTCTTCGCCTTGCATTGGTAAGACTTGTGGCCTTCCTTGTGGCATAACCTACAAATCACAGGTTCTCCCTCTACAGGCTTATTCACTCCCGCAGTGGTGTTATCCTAAAGAGGTTGGATTTGTTTGGCTTTGCCTTTCTTGTCATACAAGGCCTTGCCAAGGCGAGCCACCTCTTGCTTTAATTGCTCATTCTCCATTGTAATCTCATCCGAACATGTTTCTATAACAACATTCTTAACAAGAACTTGATTGCAGGGGTTAGAATTATCAATTAAATCAAAGCAAGAAGTAGAAGCATCTTTCTTAGTAATTTTAGGTATTTTAACCAAAGATACTCCTGGGGTGCTACCAATGTTTTCTAGCTTAGTAGTTAGCTCATTGTTGTGTATACTAAGAATTTCTATTTTCCCTAGCAAGTTTTCAATGGCTTCTTGGGAGCTAGCTAACTTAGCCTTAAGTCTTTCATTCTTTTTTATAAGGCTATCATCGGTAGCTGAGGATGGAGCATTAGATTCTAATTGCTCAATTTTAGTTGATAGCTAACAATTTAAATGTTTCAAAATTTTCTAGCAAACATTTATAATCATCTTGAGAGCTAATTGTCTTATTTTTCAATGTTTTAAGTTGATCCTTTTGTTTAGTGCATACATCCTCAAAAAAATTTACAACTTTTGCAAACTCATCTAAGGAGGGTTTTCCTTCACCTTCATCATCACTACTACTATCATCACTTGAGGATGGAATACTTATTTTACCTCTTTCCATAAGGCACTTGTGTGATGGCCGAGATGAGCGTGATGAGGATCGGTGGATGCATGTTCTTGGAGGTTCATCTTCACTTGAAGAGTCATCCCAAGTTTTGACACTTGTAAGTGCCTTGCCTTTGCTCCTCCCCTTTGTGGGTTTGGCCATATTTGGAGAGTTGTCCCTAAAGTGGCCCTTCTCCCCGCATGCGAAGCATCCTCTTTTTCTTTGCCTTTTCTTGTCAATGTTAAAGAGAATGTCCTCGACCTGCAGGGGACACCCATTAGATTAATCTTGCGGATCATCCCCGTTACCTTTCCGACGCATCGGATTGTTTCTTCGTCCTCGGAGGATGATGTTGATGGTTGATTATCTTCATCATCATCATCACTTTTTTCTTCTTCGTCCTTTTCATTTGAGGAACTTGGAGTGGGAGCCTTCTTCTTGCCTTTTCTTTCATCACATGCAAAAGCATATAGTCTTGAAGAAGTTGGCTCCTCTTGTCGATCCATTTTTCGCGACATCTCAAATGCCGTAATTTTTCCAATCACAATGGTCAGGGTCATTTGACTCAAGTCCTCCATGTTGTGAAGGATAGTGATGATGCTCCCATATTTTTGTTGAGGTAGTTGGGAGATAATCTTCCTCACAATGTCTGCATCACCTAGCTTATTAATGCCAATAGAATTGAGCTCATTGATGATTAGATTTAAACGAGAGTACATGTCCCTAACAAGCTTATTTTTTTCATGACAAAAGAATTATAATCATTTAAAGCTAGACAATGTTTTTGCTCATGGACTTTGGATGTGTCGTCATGGAGCTCATGCAATTTTAGCCAAATCTCATTAGCAGTTTTTAATGTAAAAACTTGATTGAAAATTTCCATGCTAAGAGATTCATACAAGCAATTTTTTGCTCTAGCATTCAAATGAATTTCTTTTTCTTTACTCATGGTGGGTTTCTCAAGATTTTTAGGTGGTTTCATCGCGTCACGAGTGACTCTCCAAACACCTAGATCAACGACCTCTAGGTAACAAGCCATTCTAGCACTATAATATGGGAAGTTAGTGCCATCGAAGTGTGGTGGCCTATAGGTATCCATCCCCTTTCTTTAAAAGGCATCGACTCTTTTAGTGGTGAAGCTAAAGCATTCTAAATGAGCCAAACCAGGCTCCGATACCACTTGTAGGAAACGGTGATGCCAAAGAGGGGGTGAATGAGGACTTCTTTCTAAACTAGGCCACAATTAAATCACTAGAGCAAAACCTATGCAAATAAACAATATAGAATGTGCAAACTAGGTTTTGTCTAAGTGTTGCTGTCTCTACCGCAAAGGCTAAGTTTCAATCTAAATAATCTAACTACAAAGACAAGATTGAAACTTAAATACTTAATATAAATATGGAAGGTAAAGAGCAAGGTAAAGATGCAAACTCTCATGGATGACGGTGGTATTTTTACCAAGGTATCCGAAACCACGCAAGGTTCCGACTAATCATCGTTGGTGCCCCTACGCAAAGGGAAGCCCACGCGAGGGCCAACCACCTCGGACGAGTAACTCCATAGAGAGCCACATACCTTCTCCACGCACAAGTGGTGCTCTGCTTCTGGCTCCTCTCGGACGCTCCCCGCCATCTCCACTATCGAGCTTCTGGCCGAAACGTCGCAGGCCTTGTTACATCCTGTACACGGTGGCGGCCGTGACACAAACTCGATTGTCATGGTCTCGCAAGACTCTCGCCCAACTCAGTACAATTACAATGGCTCGTGCAAGAGCTGAGGGGTTGTGTGGTTTTTCTAAACTCACTCAACTAACTAGGATTCACTTAGATTAAGCGCTAATGCGGTGTAACTAACCTAAGCACTTTGCAAAGCACCTATGCTAATCACTGACTGATTCTATTAAGCACTTGGGTGTTTGAGCACGTGGAAATGTCTACAATATGCCTTGGTATGTTGCTTGGGCTCCCACACCTTGAAATGACCGGTTGGGGGTATTTATAGCCTCCCCCACAATTATAGTCGTTGGGCAGAAGCAACAACTTTCTGTCGACGGGCGCATCAGACAGTCCGGTGCACATCGAACACACACTGTTCACTGTCCGGTGCCCTGCCACGTCAGTCGACCATTGAGGTATGTAGCTGTCGACTGTTGGATCCGACCATTACCCAGGATGTCTAATGCACACAGGACAGTCCGGTGCTACAGCATGAGAGTGCCTGTTGTGGGCCTCTGCGCAGACTGCCTGGTGTCCCACCGAACAGTCCGGTGCACACTAGACATGTTCCTGTTCACTGTCTGGTGCGCTGGCTGACTGCACACTTCATAGATTTCTTCGCTATTTCCTTGGGCTTCTTTTTTGTTCTTGAGTCTTAGAGTTCTAAGCTCTTTTTATGTCTTCTTTTGAGGTGTTGTATCCTCAGTGCCTTAGTCCAATCCTCTTCACATCCTATGAACTACAAAGACAAACACTAGCAAACTCATTAGTCCACATGTTATATTGACCATCAAACACCAAAACCTTTTGAGCCAGATGGCCCAGGGTCCATTTTCCTTACAATTCTCACACACTAGCTTTCCTAATTAATTGACCAAGGGTGTCCCATTCCACCCTTGTGGTAGCACTGTTGTCTAGGGTTGGCGCTCCATGTTCCATTTAAACACAGTAATCTTATCACGCACAATAATACTACATTGACAATAAACATGATCATAATTCATAGGTATCATTAATTCCAAAATCAAGTAGAGCAATAGCAAGGATACCCAATAATTCATTTGTATGCAAGGCGTAGGGTAAACAAAACTAGGTAACCTATTAGGTCCCATCAATTTAACCTAATTGTGCTTGCATGGTGAAAACATGAAAGTTAATATTATTAGGTCCAACAATGTGATCTAGGACACAATCTGCCTTTTTTTCCACCAGCCGAACAAATGCCACCGAGCAACCCAGCGAGGTGGGGCTGCCGAGCAACCCAATGAGGAGGGACTACCGACCAACCCGCCCATCGAGCAACCCAACGAGGTGGAACTATTGGCCAACCTGCCCACCGAGAAACCCAGCAAGACGACAACCGGCTCTCAAGTGAACACCTCTACTGAAAGGAAGAGCCAACCTAGTACTATCGAGCCACGTCGGCATGATGGGACATCACCAAGCCATGCTCCGACCGTGGAAGCGGTACCGAAGGGTGTTTGTCAAGCACGACGCTGGATACATATCCCCGTTAACCAGTGGGACCAGACAACCCTAGCTGCAGGGACCTCAGCACCGGGGTCTCTAGAGTGACCCATACGCCAGAAAGGACGTGGCAATACTAAAAGGGAAATGTGCCCTTGGGCCATTTCTATTATTGTTTTGGTGATTAGATGCCCAACACATTGTTTGGAACTCATATGTGCTAAGTAGGTGAAAAGTGCACATCGAAGAACAAGGTATGTTTCTAGACTTAGTGAATTGTTTTTGAATGCTAACATGTTTATCTAAGTGCTAGAGACAGTGCCAAAAAAAGAAGAAAAGAGTTGGAGAAGGTATGACTCGGTGCAGCCAAACCTGCTGCAGCCTAGCACACCGGACTATCCGGTGGTGCACCAGACAGTGTCCGGTGCCCCAGGCTGGCTCGGCTGCGGACTGGCTGCTCTCGGGAATCGGTGGGGCGACGTGGCTAAAAATCATCGGACTGTCCGATGGTGCACCGGACTGTCCGGAGAGTCTTCAGCGCCCGCGCCCAAGTACATCGGCGACAAACTCGTCGCTCTCGGGAAAAGGAGAAAAGCGTCGTGGCTAAAAATCACTGGACTGTCTGGTGGTGCACCGGACTGTCCGGTGAGTCAGAGCCACCCGAGCCAACGGTCACCAGCGCAATCAGCGGGCGAGGTGTGGCCTGCACCAATGGTCGGTTGGGCACACCGAATTGTCCGGTGTGCACCAGACAGTGTCCGGTGCGCCAACGGGACCATCGACCCAATGGTCGGATGTGTCAGATAAGGAAGGGGATCGCGCACCGGACTGCTACAGTAGTTGTCCGATGGTGCACCGGACTGTCTGGTGGACCACTCGACAGAAGGCAAGAATTGCCTTCCAAGTTGATCTCCAACGGCTCCTAGCTGCCGTGGGGCTATAAAAGGGACCCCTAGGCGCATGGAGCAGGACACCAAGCATTCACTAAGCATACTAAGACTCCCAGACTCTGCTTCCATGCATTCGATCGATCGTGTTAGTGATTTGAGCTCCGTTTGTGTTGTGAACTCTCTGTGCTGTGTTTTGAGCTCAAGTCTTGGCTTGTGTGCGTGTGTGTGCTGCGGATTTGAGTCTTGCGTGTGTTACTCTCCCTCACTTACTACTGTGCTTCTCTTGTGATAAACTTGGAAGGGCGAGAGGTTCCAATCTGTGGAGATTCCTCGCAAACGGGAGAAATATAACTAAGGAAGATAGTCGTGGTACTCAAAGTTGATCATTGGATCACTTGAGAGGGATTGAGTGCATTCCTTGACCGAAAGAGGTCACCACAATGTGGAAGTAGACATTGGCCGAACCACGGGATAAATCACTATGTCTTGTGTCCATCTTATTTGTGATTGGCTTTCTTCTTGAATTCACACTTTAGCAACTTGGTTTTAATTGCACTAACATTTCATAACCAAGTGTTGGCTATTTAGTGTTGAAATTCACAGGATCACCTATTCACCCCCCTCTAGGTGCTCTCAATTGGTATCAGAGTCGTACTCTTCATCTAAGGGACTAACCACCCGAAGAGATGGATCCTAAGGGTAAGGGGATGGTGGTCAACGACAAGGAGAAGGAGTCCCTCTTCAATGAGCCAAGAGACGACAAGCCCACTGACTCAGGCTCGAGTCACAAGAAGAGGGACGGGAAGAAAAAGAGGCGCATCAAGAAGATCATATACTATGACATCGATGCCTCCTCTTCTTCACGAAAGGATGATGACGACGACTTGTCCAAAAGAAAGACGGTTAATCAAAACTACTCCTTTGATTATTCTCGCATCCCTTATAATTCAAATGCTAATTTGCTATCAATTCCACTTGGGAAACCCTCACACTTCGATGGAGAAGAATATTCCTTCTGGAGTCATAAAATGTGTAGTCATTTATTTTCTCTCCATCCTAGCATTTGGGAAATTGTGGAAAATGGGATGCATTTTGATAGTACGGATAATCCTGTGCTTATAAATGAACAAATTCATAAAAATGCCCAAACTACTGCTGTTTTGCTAGCATCTCTTTGCAGGGATGAGTACAATAAAGTGAGTGGTCTGGACAACGCTAAGAAAATCTGGGATACTCTCAAGATATCACATGAGGGTAATGACGCCACCATGATCACAAAGATGGAACTGGTGGAAGGCGAGCTGGGGAGGTTCGCGATGATCAGGGGAGAGGAGCCAACACAGACCTACAACAGGCTCAAGACTCTGGTCAACAAAATCTGAAGCTACGGGAGTACAAGATGGATGGATCATGATGTCGTCCGACTCATGCTCAGGTCATTTACAGTTATTGACCCCCATCTTGTAAATCTTATTCGTGAGAACCCCAGGTACACCAAGATGACGCCCGAGGAAATCCTTGGTAAATTCGTGAGCGGGCGCATGATGGTGAAGGAGGCACGATACGTGGACGATGCACTAAACGGTCCACTACCCGTCTACGAGCCACATCCCATTGCTCTCAAAGCAACAAGCAGTAGGGAGGCGCTACCGAGCAAGGTAGCACAAGTAGAGGCTGCCGAGCTAAATGAGGATGAGATGGCGCTTCAAGAAAATGAGGGGGAAGCGCTCTTGCTTCAAATGTGGTAAGACTGGTCATTTCATAGCTCAATGCCCCGATAATGATAATGACTAGGGACAAGAAAAGCACGGGAAGAGGGAGAAGAAGAAGAACTACAGGAAGGCCAAGGGCGAGGCGCACATCGGGAAGGAATGGGACTCCGACTGCTCCTCCTCCGACTCTGAGGATGAAGGACTAGCTGCCTCGGCCTTCAACAAATCTTCGCTCTTCCCCAACGAACGCCATACATGTCTTATGGCTAAGGAGAAGAAGGTACGTATTCGAGACACACCTAAGTATTGTTCTTCTAGCGATGAGGAATCTTCCGACGATGAAGTAGATTACACTAATTTGTTTAAGGGGTTAGATAGAGCTAAAGTAGACAAAATTAATGAATTAATCGATGCTCTCAATGAAAAGGATAGACTGCTAGAAAAGCAAGAGGATATTTTATATGAGGAACATGACAAGTTTGTTACTGTTCAAAAATCTCTTGCTTTAGAAATTAAGAAAAATGAAATATTGTCATCTCAGCTGTCTTCCTGTCATGAATCTATTTCTAGCTTAAAGAATTTAAATGCTGAATTAAATGCTAAGCTAGAGGAAGTTAATGAAACTAGTTCATGTGTAGAGCATGTAATTATTTGCAATAGATATAAAGACTTTGATATTGATGCCTGTGTTGAACATGTTACTTCTATTGCTAAATTAAACAATGAGGTTGCAAGTTTTAATGCTCAACTTAAGACTTGCAAAGGTGATTATGATAAATTAAAATTTGCTAGGGATGCCTACACCATTGGTAGACACCCCTCAATTAAGGATGGACTTGGTTTTCGAAGGGAAACCAAGAATTTAACAAGCCAAAGGACTTCCGATCTCAAGGGGAAAGGAAAGGCTCCTATGGCCAGTAACTCACATTCTTCACATGATCAAAAGAACCATGCCTATCTTTATGCTCATGTTAAGAAAGTTTCCCATCATAATAGAAGTTTTGATCATGCTGCTTTACCTGTTTACCATGATTCTCATGCTATGGTTGCTTCTAGCTCTACTTATGCTTATGGTAGAAATAGGCCTAGGCGTAATCATGTTGTGTCTCATGCACCTAGGAGAAATTGCAATATTCCTACTACTGTATATATCATGCTTGCAATGCTTCTTTTGTGCTTTCATGCAAAAATGCAAAAGTAGTTGCTAGGAAGTTGGGATCCAAATGCAAGGGAGACAAAACTTGCATATGGGTTCCAAAAACTCTTGTGACTAACCTTGTAGGACCCAACAAGAGTTGGGTACCTAAGACCCAAGCTTAAATTCCTTGCAGGTTTAAGCATCCGGGTGCTCAAGCTGGATTATCGACAGCGGATGCACAAACCACATGATGGGGGTGAAGAAGATGTTCACCTCCTACGTCAAGAACAGGGATTCCCAAGACACAATTATCTTTGGAGATGGGAACCAAGGCAAGGTTAAAGGATTGGGCAAGATTGCTATCACGAACGAGCACTCGATTTCCAATGTATTCTAGTAGAGTCGCTCGGGTATAATCTACTGTCTATAAGTCAATTGTGTCACATGGGCTACAATTGTTTATTTACAAATATTGATGTATCTGTCTTAGAAGGAGTGATGGTTCATTAGCTTTTAAGGGTGTATTAGATGGCAAGCTCTATTTAGTTGACTTTTTTAAAGAGAATGCCGATCTAGATGCATGCTTAATAGCTAAGACTAATATGGGTTGGCTTTGGCATCGCCGTCTAGCACATGTTGGGATGAAGAACCTTCATAAGCTTCTAAAGGGAGATCATGTGTTAGGATTAACCGATGTTTGTTTTGAGAAAGACAGACCTTGTGCAGTGTGCCAAGCAGGGAAACAGGTGGGAAGCACACATCACAGCAAGAATGTGATGACAACATCAAGACCACTGGAACTTCTTCACATGGATCTCTTCGATCCCGTTGCCTATCTCATCATCGAGGGAAGTAAGTATGGTCTTGTTATAGTTTATGATTTTTCCCTCTTCACTTGGGTTTTCTTTTTGCAGGACAAATCCGAAACCCAACGGACCCTAAAGCGCTTCTTAAGGAGAGCTCAAAATGAGTTTGAGCTTAATGTGAAGAAGATAAGAAGCGACAATGGGTCTGAATTCAAGAATCTACAAGTTGAAGAGTTTCTTGAGGAGGAAGGCATCAAGCACGAGTTCTCCGCTCCCTACACGCCACAACAAAATGGTGTGGTAGAGAGGAAGAACATGATGCTAATTGACATGGCCAGAACGATGCTTGAAGAGTTCAAGACACCTGAGCGGTTTTGGTCGGAAGCTGTGAACACAGCTTGCCACACCATAAACCAGCACTATCTGCATCGTCTCCTCAAGAAGACTTCTTACGAACTTCTAACTGGTAACAAACCAAATGTTTCTTATTTTCGTGTATTTGGGAGCAAATGTTACATTCTGGTGAAGAAAGGCAGACATTCGAAATTTGCTCCCAAGGCAGTAGAAGGTTTCTTACTAGGATATGACTCAAATACGAAGGCGTATAGGGTCTTCAACAAATCATTGGGATTAGTTGAAGTCTCTAGCGATGTTGTATTTGATGAGACTAATGGATCTCCAAGAGAGCAAGTTGATCTTGATGATATAGATGAAGATGAGGTTCCAACGGCTGCTATGCGAACTACGGCGATAGGAGATGTGCGACCACAGGAACTACAGGAACAAGATCAGCCTTCTTCCTCGACACTGGTGCATCCCCCAACTCAAGATGATGTACAGGTACCTCAAGAAGAGGAGCGTGATCAAGGGGGAGCATAGGAAGAACATGTTATGGAGGAAGAAGCACCACGGGCCCCTCCTACCCAAGTCCGAGCTACGATCCAAAGACATCACCCCGTCGATCAGATTCTGGGTGACATCAGCAAGGGAGTAACTACTCGCTCACGATTAGCTACTTTCTATGACCACTACTCGTTTGTCTCTTCTATTGAGCCTTTCAGGGTAGAAGAGGCCTTGCATTGTCCGGACTGGGTGTTGGCCATGCAGGAAGAGCTCAACAACTTCAAAATGAATGAAGTCTAGAGCCTGGTGCCACGTCCCAAGCAAAACATTGTGGGAACCAAGTGGGTGTTTCGCAACAAGCAAGAAGAGCACGAAGTGGTGACAAGAAACAAGGCTCGACTTGTGGCAAAAGGTTATGCCCAAGTCGCAGGTTTGGATTTTGAGGATACTTTTGCTCCTGTGGTTAGGTTAGAGTCAATTCGGATTTTATTAGCCTATGCCGCTCACCATTCGTTTAGGCTGTTCCAAATGGACGTGAAGAGCGCTTTTCTCAACGAGCCAATCAAAGAGGAGGTATACGTGGAACAAACCCTGGCTTTGAGGATGACAGGTATCCCGACCATGTATATAAGCTCTCTAAGGCGCTCTATGGACTTAAGCAAGCCCCAAGAGCATGGTATGAATGCCTTAGAGATTTTCTTACTACTAATGCTTTCAAGGTTGGGAAAGCCGATCCAGCTCTTTTCACAAAGACTTGTGATGGTGATCTGTTTGTTTGCCAAATATATGTCGATGACATTATATTTGGTTCTACTAACCAAAAGTCCTGTGAGGAGTTCAGCAGGGTGATGATGCAAAAGTTCGAGATGTCCATGATGGGCGAGGTGACTTACTTTCTTGGATTCCAACTGAAGCAACTCAAGGACGGCACCTTCATCTCCCAAACGAAGTACACTCAAGATCTTCTCAAGAGGTTTGAAATGAAGGATGCTAAGCCCGCAAAGACACCGATGGGAATTGACGGACATCTCGACCTCAACAAAGGAGGTATGTCCGTTGATCAAAAGGCATACTGGTCAATGATAGGTTCATTACTTTATCTTTGTGCTAGTAGACCGGACATTATGCTTAGTGTATGCATGTGTGCTAGATTTCAATCCGACCCCAAGGAATGTCACCTTGTGGTCGTTAAGTGAATTCTTAGGTATTTAGTTTCCACGCCTTGCTTCGGGATCTAGTTTTCAAAGGGATCTACCTTTGACTTAATTGGATACTCAGACTCCGACTATGCCGGTGCAAGGTTGATAGGAAGAGCACATCAGGGACGTTCCAATTTCTAGGAAGGTCCCTGGTGTCCTGGAGTTCAAAGAAACAAACATCCGTTGCCCTATCCACCGCTGAGGCCGAGTATGTTGCCCACGTCAGTGTTGCGCGCAACTGCTTTGGATGAGGCAAACCCTCTGGGACTTTGGCTACAATCTGAGCAAAGTCCCACTCCTATGTGACAATGAGAGTGCAATCCGCTTGGCAGATAATCTTGTTGAACACAACCGCACTAAGCACATAGACATCCGGCATCACTTCCTGAGAGACCACCAGCAAAAGGGAGATATTGATGTTTACCACATTAGCACCGAGAACCAGCTAGCCGATATCTTCACCAAGCCTTTAGATGAGAAAAGGTTTTGCAGGTTGCGTAGTGAGCTAAATGTCTTAGATTCGCGTAACTTGGATTGATCTAAAGCATACATGTGTTTCATGCCTTTGATCATGTTACTTTGAGCATTTAAATCATTTATTTGTGGTGGTCAAGTTGTACAAGTCATCCCCGAATCTCACAAGTCTGTATGCAAATGATGCACATGTTTAGGGGGAGATGAGCTACAACTTGACTCCTTTGAGACTAACTTGTTTGTTTGAGTACACTTGAAGTAGTCTCGAAGGACCATTGAAAGGGAAAATGAACTTGGGCGATGAAAAGACTTCCACTGCACTCCGATATAAGTGTATTTAAATTCCGAGTTCATACTAATGCTCTCATTGCCTTTTTTGCTCCTATTTGACATTTTGGTGAGGCAATGGGGTTAAAGGGCCAAAAGTTATCCCGTTTTGGTGCTTAATGCCAAAGGGGGAGAAATTAAGGCCAAAGCAACTGGATCAACCAACCACTTGTGAATTTCAAAAAATAATAGAGTTGAAATTTGTATTTTGTCCCAAATCCTCTTATTTGTAAAATTTGGCCTCTTATGGGGGAGATTTTTTATTATGGGAAAAGGGGGAGTTTTTGGCACTTGATCAATTTTATTCCTGGAATATCTCTCTATTTGCCCAAACAAGTGTGTTTGACCTAGAGATAGGAAAAAGAATTTGATTTGCAAAAACAAACCAAGTGGTGGCAAGAGTGATCCATATATGCCAAATCCTATGTGAGTAAATTTGGTCTCAAATCTACACTTCTTAGTTGTTTTTTAATGTGTTGGCATAAATCACCAAAAAGGGGGAGATTGAAAGGGAAATGTGCCCTTGGGCCATTTCTATTATTGTTTTGGTGATTAGATGCCCAACACATTGTTTGGAACTCAGATGTGCTAAGTAGGTGAAAAGTGCACATCAAAGAACAAGGTATGTTTCTAGACTTAGTGAATTGTTTTTGAATGCTAACATGTTTATCTATGTGCTAGAGACAGTGCCAAGAAAAGAAGAAAAGAGTTGGAAAAGGTATGACTCGGTGCAGCCAAACCTGCTGCAGCCTGGCACACCGGACAGTGTCCGGTGCCCCAGGCTGGCTCGGCTGCGGACTGGCCGCTCTCGGGAATCGACAGGGCGATATGGCTAAAAATCACCGGACTGTCCGGTGAGTCTTCAGCGCCCACGCCCAAGTACATCGGCGACGAACTCGTCGCTCTCAGGAAAAGGAGAAAAGCGTCGCAGCTAAAAATCACCGGACTGTCTGGTGGTGCACCGCACTGTCCGGTGAGTTAGAGCCGCTCGAGCCAACGGTCACCAACGCAATCAGCGGGCGACGGGTGGCCCGCACCAACGGTCGGTTGGGCACACCGGACTGTCCGGTGTGCACTGGACAGTGTCCGGTGCGCCAACGGGACCGCCGGCCCAACGATCGGATGTGCCAGATAAGGAAGGGGATTGCGCACCGGATTGCTACAGTAGTTGTCCG
The DNA here is from genome assembly GCF_902167145.1 of Zea mays. Lineage (NCBI taxonomy): Eukaryota > Viridiplantae > Streptophyta > Magnoliopsida > Poales > Poaceae > Zea > Zea mays. The sequence goes on along the minus strand of NC_050102.1, from coordinate 23,979,078 downwards.
GTGGTGCACCGGACTATCCGGTGCACCACACGACAGAAGGCAAGAATTGCCTTCCAAGTTGATCTCCAATGACTCCTAGCTGCCTTGGTGCTATAAAAGGGACCCCTAGGCGCATGGAGCAGGACACCAAGCATTCACTAAGCATACTAAGACTCCTAGACTCCACCTCCATGCATTCGATCGATCGTGTTAGTGATTTGAGCTCCGTTTGAGTTGTGAACTCTTTGTGCTGTGTTTCGAGCTCAAGTCTTGGCTTGTGTGCGTGTGTGTGCTACGGATTTGAGTCTTACGTGTGTTACTCTCCCTCACTTACTACTGTGCTTCTCTTGTGATAAACTTGTAAGGGCGAGAGGCTCCAATCTGTGGAGATTCCTCGCTAACGGGAGAAAGATTACTAAGGAAGATAGTTGTGGTACTCAAAGTTGATCATTAGATCACTTGAGAGGGATTGAGTGCAATCCTTGACCGAAGGAGGTCACCACAACGTGGAAGTAGGCATTGGCCGAACCACATGATAAATCACTGTGTCTTGTGTCCATCTTATTTGTGATTGGCTTTTTTTCTTGAATTCACACTTTAACAACTTGGTTTTAATTGCACTAACATTTCATAACCAAGTGTTGGCTATTTAGTGCTCTCAAATACACCATACTAGGCATTCATCTACGCATGATGAATGGTGATGCTAAGGGGATGACAGAAGATGAAGTTGTATTAAAGAAATACCTAAACCATGCCTCGAGCTGACTCAACAGGACCCACCAAGCACCGCCACGTCTAAATCAGAGCAGCTACAGGGACCCATCGGAAGGCGGACGAGATGCAACACCACAACAGAGGTACGACAAAGCACAACCCAGCAGTCGACTCCATAGGGGCTACGAGGCCCAGAAGCATGAGGCCGAATTCCACCCCAGTAGAATAATACAAGTTCTCATTGTAACGTCTACCCTTGAGCTATAAAAAGGGCAAGACAACCCCCATAGAAAGAAGATCTCACAACTTCACACAAGCATCCAACTGTAACACGCTCCAAGCAATACTACTATCAGCACTACACTGGACTAGGGCTCTGGCATGAACCAGTATAACCCATTCGTCTCAGATCCACCTTTGAACCCCCGTAGCTTACCATTCGGAGTGAGTCCGCACTAACACCCCTGCCGAACACAAATCTTATTGTCCCCCAGTTCCAGAAACCACGACACCTCCCCTACCTGTCTTGCCAGCTATCGGAATTTGGTTCTGATGGTGCACTATATGATGTACCACGTAGTGCTTTTGGGTGGTGGGCGGAGTCGATTGCAGCTTGATGGTTTGTGTGGGGCATGATGAAAGGCAGAGAATTATATAGGTTTGGGCCAGTAGAGCTTGTAACACCCTACATCTTGTGTGCTGGTGGAGTTGTATTGCTTAGTGATCTTGGTTACAGAGTGGCCTAGAGCTTGAAGATGACTATGTCTACCGAGGGATCTCGACTTTTCGTAGGGGTGCCCTTGCTGCCTTATGCTAATAGAATTAGAGTTACACACGACCCTCTGATCATTACCAGTCTGTCCTTATCAACAAAACTGGCTCCATCTTATCCGAGAGTCAACGAGTCTTCATGAAGCATGTCATGTCCTTTGCATGCATTGGATTCGGTTCATTCGCCTTTGTGCCCATGTAACTGCCATCCTCGCCTACTTCTGGTCGCGCTTAGCTAACCGGTTTGTAAATCCTAGAAGCCCAGCCCATTGATGCCTCTATGATGGCCCATATATTGTAATCGGGTCATGGCGACCTGGGGGATATTTATCCACCATAGGTGGTCAGTAGCAAAATGCTGATTGTCTCCTCCGTCGATGATGAATCCAACGACGCAGTCAAGCTAGTCGATGATGAAGAGGAGGCAGTATGATGTACTAGTGGTGGTGGCGGGCAGTCTGCTTCACGTGAGGCAGCACGACGGCGACACAACCCGACTAGTGGCAAAGGAGCTCCAGAAGAGAGAAAAGCTGAGATGATGGCGGAGGTGGCGAACGCGAAAGCGGATGCAAAAAAGAGAGCAAAAGAAATCATATAGCCCCTATTCCTCCCCTTTTTATAATCACAGGTGCCTTGAAACTCGAAAAAGCTACACAATGAAACATCACCAATCAATCAGCCTCATCTCAATGATCACCTCATGAACCACCTTGAGAGCAGGTCAACTCGCGATTGAGGGCAGCATTCGACCATCTTATTGAAGGGACTTTGGGACCTGCTCACCAAGTTGAACTACTCCCTCGAGGGATATTGTTGGGATGAAGGCCGAACCAGACCTCGATCTCCGCAGCGTGGGAATGACAACCTCAAGTTAGAACTAACCATGTCTAAGTACAGGACTAGGCACGACGGGGATCTTCACCAAGTCCACCCTGCCCAAGGTGTCCTCATGTGGAGCGCTCAACAAATACCACATAAAGGCAGGCGTGTGCACACGTGGACTCATCAAAGGCAAATCATTTGCCGCACCCTCTGATCGAGGGCCATAACCGTAGCGAACAAAGAGGGGTTGTAGCCTTCATCATCAGTGGATCGTCTGCTCTATCCAAGATACCTTAGATCATCGAGACCTTGCTAGGACCAAGTAATCTACCCTACGGAAGGATTACAATAGTCCAACTAGGCCCACTCGTTAGCCTACCAGTAGAGACGCACCCTGATGTACTTGGTTTTAAAGCGTTATTGTATTGTAATTACCCTGTAGCACTGCATATACTAAGGATGTGGTAGGTAACTGGGGGCAAAATGGTATTTAGGTTCACCAACCCTCGGTTGCCCTATAAATATCCCAGACTATAACTGATGGGACACGTTGGACAAGACGCTACAGCTACCTACCTAACATTTTGGCGAGCATCATGTTTATCTCCTGCTCTCGAGTGTTGGGATCCACCTGTTGGACCCAACAAAAGTCAAACATTGCTTATTTTAGAGTATTTGATTGCAAATGCTTCATTCTCAAGAAAGGCACAATAATAAGCATGTGAAAGCATCCAAACATGAGATTTATCTAGAAATCTTTGCCACATAATGAGCAAGCTCACCTCCCCAACCACTCCACCTCGCCTTGTGTAGATTTAGGGTTGTTATGTTTGGATATATACACGCAATCATTTTCAGAAGAGATTGACTAGCCCATCCTCAATGCTAACCTCGATCCGTGTGAAAATATTAGGATATTCATGGTGTGAGAGGGAATTAGGCTTACACCTAGTTCCTAAATAATTTTGGTGGTTGAATTGACCAACACAAACAATTGGACTAACTAGTTTGCTCTAGTGTATAAGTTATACAGGTGTCAAAGGTTCACAACAAGCCAATTAAAAAGACCAAAGTTGGGTTCAAAATAGAGAGCTAAAGGCATCCCGAGAGGCTCCCTGGTCTGGTGCACCGGACTGTCCGGTGGCGCACCGGACAGTGTCCGGTGCACCAGGGGACCTCACGCAGAACTCCTCAGCCTCGGGAATTTTCAGAAGCCGGCGCGCTATAATTCACCGGACTGTCCGGTGTACACCGGACAGTGTCCGGTGCTCCAAGAAGACGCGGCTCTAGAACTTGGCAGCCTCGGGAAATCATAACGGCTGCTTCGCTATAATTCACCGGACAAGTCCGGTGTACATCGGACTGTCCGGTGTAACAGCAGGGCAACGGCTACTTCGCGCCAACGGTCGCCTGCAACAGCAATTAATGCGTGCCAGAGCGCGCAGGCGTCAGGCACGCCCATACTGGCGCACCGGACACTCTACAGGACATGTCCGGTGCGCCACCGGACATCCAGGTGGGCCCAGAAGACAGAGCTCCAACGGTCGAATCCCAACGGCATTGGTGACGTGGCTAGCGCACCGGACATGTCCGGTGCACACCGGACTGTCCGGTGCACCATACGACAGCCAGCCTCCACCAACGGTCATGTTTGGTGGTTGGGGCTATAAATACCCCAACCACCCCACCATTCATTGCATCCAAGTTTTCCAGCTTCCAACCACTATACAAGAGCTAGCATTCATTACAAAGCTCACCAAAAGAGATCAAATCCTCTCCCAACTCCACACCAAGCCTTAGTGACTAGAGAGAGTGATTTGTAGTGTTCATTTGAGCTCTTGCGCTTGGATCGCTTCTTTTCTTTGGCATTCTTTCTTGTGATCAAACACTCACTTGTAATTGAGGCAAGAGACACCAATTGTGTGGTGGTCCTTGCGGGAAGTTTGATTCCCAAGTGATTTGAAGAGAAGCTCACTCGGTCCGGGGACCGTTTGAGAGAGGGAAAGGGTTGAAAGAGACCCGGTCTTTGTGACCACCTCAACGGGGAGTAGGTTTGCGAAAACCGAACCTCGGTAAAACAAATCCTTGTGTCACACTCCTTATTTGCTTGTGATTTGTTTTGCACCCTCTCTCGCGGACTTGTTTTTATTTCTAACGCTAACCCGGCTTGTAGTTGTGTTTATATTTGTAAATTTCAGTTTCGCCCTATTCACCCCCCCTCTAGGCGACTATCAATTGGTATCAGAGCTCGGTGCTTCATTAGAGCCTAACCGCTCGAAGTGATGTCGGGAGATCACGCCAAGAAGGAGATGGAGACCGGCGAAAAGCCCACTACAAGCCACGGGAGCACTTCATCGGAAGAGTCCCGCACCAAGAGGAAGAAAGACTCCTCCAAAGGGAAGGAGAAGAAATCTTCTTCACACAAAGAGAAGAAGGAGAAGTCTTCCTCCCACAAGCCGCAACGGAGTGGGGACAAGAAAAAGAGGATGAGGAAAGTGGTCTACTACGAGACCGATTCTTCATCAACCTCCACCTCCGGCTCCGACGCGGCATCTGTCACTTCTAAGCGCCAAGAGCGCAAGAAGTATAGTAAGATCCCCCTACGCTACCCTCGCATTTCTAAACATACACCGTTACTTTCCGTCCCATTTGGCAAACCACCAACATTTGATGGTGAAGATTACGCTAGGTGGAGTGATTTAATGCGATTTCATTTAACCTCACTCCACAAAAGCATATGGGATGTTGTTGAGTTTGGTGCACAGGTACCATCTGTAGGGGATGAAGACTATGATGAGGATGAGGTAGCCCAAATCGAGCACTTCAACTCCCAAGCCACAACCATACTTCTCGCCTCTCTAAGTAGAGAGGAATATAACAAGGTGCAAGGGCTGAAGAATGCGAAGGAGATTTGGGATCTACTCAAGACCGCACACGAGGGTGATGAACTCACCAAGATCACCAAGCGGGAAACGATCGAGGGGGAGCTCGGTTGCTTTCATCTTCGCCAAGGGGAGGAGCCACAAGATATGTACAACCGGCTCAAAACCTTGGTGAGCCAAGTGCGCAACCTCGGGAGCAAGAAATGGGATGATCACGAGGTGGTTAAGGTTATTCTTAGATCACTCATCTTCCTTAACCCCACTCAAGTTCAATTAATTCGTGGTAATCCTAGATATACATTAATGACCCCCGAGGAAGTTATCGGGAATTTTGTGAGCTTTGAATGTATGATCAAGGGCTCAAAGAAGATCAACGAGCTTGATGATCCCTCCACGTCCGAAGCACAACCCGTGGCTTTCAAGGCGACGGAGGAGAAGAAGGAGGAGTCTACACCAAGTAGACAACCAATCGACGCTTCAAAGCTCGACAATGAGGAGATGGCTTTAATCATCAAAAGCTTTCGCCAAATCCTCAAGCAACAGAAGGGGAAGGATTACAAATCCTGTTCCAAGAAGGTTTGCTACAAGTGTGGTAAGCCCGGTCACTTTATTGCTAAATGTCCATTATCAAGTGATAGTGACAGGGATAACGATAAGAAGGGCAAGAGGAGAGAAAAGAAGAGGTACCACAAGAAGAGGGGCGGCGATGCCCACGTGTGCCGCGAGTGGGACTCCGACGAGAGCTCCACCGACTCCTCCGACGACGAGGACGCCGCCAACATCGCCGTCACCAAGGGACTCCTCTTCCCCAACGTCGGCCACAAGTGCCTCATGGCAAAGGACGGCAAAAAGAAGAAGGTTAAATCTAAATCCTCCACTAGATATGAGTCCTCTAGTGATGATAATGCTAGTGATGAGGAAGATAATTTGCGTACCCTTTTTGCTAACCTTAACATGGAACAAAAGGAAAAATTAAATGAATTAATTAGTACCATTCATGAAAAGGATGACCTTTTGGATTCCCAAGAGGACTTCCTAATTAAAGAAAATAAAAAACATGTTAAGGTTAAAAGTGCTTATGCTCTAGAAATAGAAAAATGTCAAAAACTATCTAGTGAGCTAAGCACATGCCATGACACTATTGCCAACCTTAGAAATGAAAATGCTAATTTATTAGATAAGGTTGATTCTCATGTTTGTAATGTTTCAACTTCCAATTCTAGAGATGATAATGATAATTTACTTGCTAGGATTGAAGAATTGAACATTTCACTTGCTAGCCTTAGGATTGAAAATGAAAAATTGCTTGCTAAGGCTAAAGATTTTGATGTTTGCAATGCTACTATTTCCGACCTTAGAACTAAGAATGACATGTTACATGCTAAGGTTGTAGAATTAAAATCTTGCAAACCCTCTACATCTATCGTTGAGCATGTATCTATATGTACTAGATGTAGAGATGTTGATGTTAATGCTATTCATGATCACATGACTTTAATTAAACAACAAAATGATCATATAGCAAAATTAGATGCTAAAATTGCCGAGCATAACTTAGAAAATGAAAAATTTAAATTTGCTAGAAGTATGCTATATAGTGGGAGACGCCCTCGCATTAAGGATGACATCGGCTTCCAAAGGGGAGACAATGTCAAAATTAGTGCCCCTCCTAAGAAATTGTCAAACTTTGTTAAGGGCAAGGCTCCCGTGCCTCAGGATAACGAGGGTTACATTTTATACCCTGCCGGTTATCCCGAAAGCAAAATTAGGAGAATTCATTCTAGGAAGTCTCACTCTAGCCCTAATCATGCCTTTATGTATAAGGGTGAGACATCTAGTTCTAGGCAACCAACCCGTGCTAAGTTGCCTAAGAAGAAAACTCCTAGTGCATCAAATGAGCATGACATTTCTTTTAAAACTTTTGATGCATCATATGTTTTGACTAACAAATCCGGCAAGGTCGTTGCCAAGTATGTTGGGGGGCAAACACAAGAGCTCTAAAACTTGTGTTTGGGTTCCCAAAGTTCTTGTTTCTAATGCCAAAGGACCCAAAACCGTTTGGGTACCTAAAGTCAAGAACTAAAATTGTTTTGTAGGTTTATGCATTCGGGGGCTCAAGTTGGATACTCGACAGCGGGTGCACAAACCACATGACTGGGGAGAAGAAAATGTTCTCCTCCTACGAGAAAAACCAAGATCCCCAACGAGCTATCACATTCGGGGATGGAAATCAAGGTTTGGTCAAAGGTCTTGGTAAAATAGCTATATCTCCTGACCATTCTATTTCCAATGTTTTTCTTGTAGATTCATTAGACTACAATTTGCTTTCTGTATCTCAATTATGCAAAATGGGCTACAACTGTCTTTTCACTGATGTAGGTGTCACTGTCTTTAGAAGAAGTAATGATTCAATAGCATTTAAGGGAGTGTTAGAGGGTCAGCTATACTTAGTAGATTTTGATAGAGCTGAACTCGACACTTGCTTAATTGCTAAGACTAACATGGGCTGGCTCTGGCATCGCCGACTAGCACATGTTGGGATGAAGAATCTTCACAAACTTCTAAAGGGAGAACACATTTTAGGACTAACAAATGTTCATTTTGAGAAAGACAGGGTTTGTAGCGCATGCCAAGCAGGAAAGCAAGTTGGTGCCCATCATCCACACAAGAACATCATGACGACCGACAGGCCGCTTGAGCTACTCCACATGGATCTATTTAGCCCGATTGCTTACATAAGCATCGGCGGGAGTAAGTATTGTCTTGTAATAGTGGATGATTATTCTCGCTTCACTTGGGTATTCTTTTTGCAGGAAAAATCTCAAACCTAAGAGACCTTAAAGGGATTCTTGAGATGGGCTCAAAATGAGTTCGGCTTAAGGATCAAGAAAATTAGAAGCGACAACGGGACGGAGTTCAAGAACTCTCAAATCGAAGGCTTCCTTGAGGAGGAGGGCATCAAGCATGAGTTCTCTTCTCCCTACACACCACAACAAAATGGTGTAGTGGAGAGGAAGAATCGAACTCTATTGGACATGGCTAGAACCATGCTTGATGAGTACAAAACTTCGGATCGGTTTTGGGCCGAGGCGGTCAACACCGCTTGCTACGCCATCAACCGGTTATATCTACACCGAATCCTCAAGAAGACATCTTATGAGCTCCTAATCGGTAAAAAGCCCAACATTTCATATTTTAGAGTCTTTGGTAGCAAATGCTTTATTCTTGTTAAAAGAGGTAGAAAATCTAAATTTGCTCCTAAGACTGTAGAAGGCTTTTTACTAGGATATGATTCAAACACGAGGGCATATAGAGTCTTTAACAAGTCCACTGGACAAGTTGAAGTTTCTTGTGACGTTGTGTTTGATGAGACTAACGGCTCTCAAGTAGAGCAAGTTGATCTTGATGATATAGGTAATGAAGAGGCTCCATGCATCGCGCTAAGGAACATGTCCATTGGGGATGTGTGTCCTAAGGAATCCGAAGAGCCTCCAAATGCACAAGATCAACCGTCCTCCTCCACGCAAGCATCTCCACCGACTCAAAATGAGGTTGAAGCTCAAGTTGATGAAATAGAAGATCAAGCAAATGAGCCACCTCAAGATGACGGCAATGATCAAGGGGGAGATACAAATGATCAAGACAAGGAGGATGAAGAACAAAGGCCGCCACACCCAAGAATCCACCAAGCAATCCAACGAGATCACCCCGTCGACACCATCCTCGGCGACATACATAAGGGGGTAACTACTAGATCTCGTGTTGCACATTTTTGTGAGCATTACTCTTTTGTTTCCTCTATTGAGTCACACAGGGTAGAGGAAGCTCTCCAAGATTCAGATTGGGTGGTGGCGATGCAAGAGGAGCTCAACAACTTCACTAGGAATGAGGTATGGCACTTAGTTCCACGTCCTAACCAAAATGTTGTAGGAACCAAATGGGTCTTCCGCAACAAGCAAGATGAGCATGGTGTGCTGACAAGGAACAAAGCTCGACTTGTGGCCAAAGGATACTCCCAAGTCAAAGGTTTGGATTTCGGTGAAACCTATGCACCCGTAGCTAGGCTTGAGTCAATTCGCATATTATTAGCCTATGCTACTTACCATGGCTTCAAGCTTTACCAAATGGACGTGAAGAGTGCCTTCCTCAATGGACCAATCAAGGAAGAGGTCTATGTTGAGCAACCTCCCGGCTTTGAAGATAGTACGTACCCTAACCATGTTTACAAACTCTCTAAGGCGCTTTATGGGCTCAAGCAAGCCCCAAGAGCATGGTATGAATGCCTTAGGGATTTTCTCATCACTAATGAATTCAAAGTCGGAAAGGCCGATCCTACTCTATTCACTAAAACTATTGAAAATGACTTGTTTGTATGCCAAATTTATGTTGATGATATTATATTTGGGTCTACTAACGAGTCTACATGTGAAGAATTTAGTAGGATCATGACACAAAAGTTCGAGATGTCTATGATGGGGGAGTTGAAGTACTTCTTGGGATTTCAAGTGAAGCAACTCCAAGAGGGCACCTTCATTAGCCAAACGAAGTACACTCAAGACATTCTCAACAAGTTTGGGATGAAGGATGCCAAGCCCATCAAGACACCCATGGGAACTAATGGGCATCTCGACCTCGACACGGGAGGTAAGTCCGTGGATCAAAAGGTATACCGGTCGATGATAGGTTCTTTACACTATTTATGTGCATCTCGACCGGATATTATGCTTTCCGTATGCATGTGTGCAAGATTCCAAGCCGACCCTAAGAAAGCTCACCTTACGGCCGTAAAACGAATCTTGAGATATTTGGCTTATACTCCTAAGTTTGGGCTTTGGTATCCTAGGGGATCCACTTTTGATTTGATTGGTTATTCGGATGCCGATTGGGCGGGGTGCAAAATCAATAGGAAGAGCACATCGGGGACTTGCCAGTTCTTGGGAAGATCCTTGGTGTCTTGGGCTTCAAAGAAGCAAAATTCGGTCGCTCTTTCCACCGCCGAAGCTGAGTACATTGCCGCAGGCCATTGTTGCGCGCAATTGCTTTGGATGAGGCAAACCCTGCGGGACTACGGTTACAAATTGACCAAAGTCCCTTTGCTATGTGATAATGAGAGTGCAATCAAGATGGCGGATAATCCCGTCGAGCATAGCCGCACTAAACACATAGCCATTCGGTATCACTTTTTAAGGGATCACCAACAAAAGGGAGATATCGAGATTTCTTACATTAATACTAAAGATCAATTAGCCGATATCTTTACCAAGCCACTTGATGAACAAACTTTTAACAAACTTAGGCATGAGCTAAATATTCTTGATTCTAGGAACTTCTTTTGTTGATTTGCACACATAGCTCATTTATATACCTTTGATCATATCTCTTTCATATGCTATGACTAATGTGTTTTTTCAAGTCTATTTCAAACCAAGTCATAAGTGTATTGAAAGGGAATTGGAGTCTTCGGCAAAGACAAAGGCTTCCACTCCGTAACTCATCCTTCGCCGTCGCTCCATGTCACTCTCCATCTTTGAGGGAGAGAGCAAAAGGACTTCGTCTTTGGTATAATCTTCACTCATTTATTTATGACCAAAGGGGAAGAAAGCACTCCGAGGGCTCTAATGATTCTGTTTTTGGCGATTCATGCCAAAGGGGGAGAAAGTATGAGCCCAAAGCAAAAGGACCGCACCACCACCTAATTTTAAAATTGGAGACTTTCAATTGGTAAATTTCAAATTGGTATCTTATTGTGTTCAAAAGGGGGAGAAAGTAGTATTTCAAAAATGATATATCAAAACCCTCTTGAACACTAAGAGGAGAATCTCATTTAGGGGGGGTTTTGTTTAGTCAAAGGAAAAGCATTTGGAACAGGGGGAGAAAATTTCAAATCTTGCAAATGCTTCGTAAAATCTTATTCATTTACCTTTTACTATTTGCAAAAGAACTTTGAAAAGGATTTACAAAAGAATTTGCAAAAACAAAACATGTGGAGCAAACGTGGTCCAAAATGCTAAAAACAAAGAAACAATCCATGCATATCTTGTAAGTATTAATATTTGCTCAATTTCAAGCAACCTTAGCACTTACATTATGCAAACTAGTTCAATTATGCACTTCTATATTTGCTTTGGTTTGTGTTGGCATCAATCACCAAAAAGGGGGAGATTGAGAGGGAATTAGGCTTACACCTAGTTCCTAAATAATTTTGGTGGTTGAATTGACCAACACAAACAATTGGACTAACTAGTTTGCTCTAGTGTATAAGTTATACAGGTGTCAAAGGTTCACAACAAGCCAATTAAAAAGACCAAAGTTGGGTTCAAAATAGAGAGCTAAAGGCATCCTGAGAGGCTCCCTGGTCTGGCGCACCGGACTGTCCGGTGGCGCACCAGACAGTGTCCGGTGCACCAGGGGACCTCGCGCAGAACTCCTCAGCCTCGGGAATTTTCAGAAGCCGGCGCGCTATAATTCACCGGACTGTCCGGTGTACACCGGACAGTGTCCGGTGCTCCAAGAAGACGCGGCTCTGGAACTTGGCAGCCTCGGGAAATCATAACGGCTGCTTCGCTATAATTCACTGGACATGTCCGGTGTACACCGGACTGTCTGGTGTAACAGCGGGGCAACGGCTACTTCGCGCCAACGGTCGCCTGCAACAGCAATTAATGCGCGCCAGAGCGCGCAGGCGTCAGGCACGCCCATACTGGCGCACCGGACACTCTACAGGACATGTCCAGTGCGCCACCGGACATCCAGGCGGGCCCAGAAGACAGAGCTCCAACGGTCGAATCCCAACGACATTGGTGACGTGGCTGGCGCACCGGACATGTCCGGTGCACACCGGACTGTCCGGTGCACCATACGACAGACAGCCTCCACCAACGGTCATGTTTGGTGGTTGGGGCTATAAATACCCCAACCACCCCACCATTCATTGCATCCAAGTTTTCCAGCTTCCAACCACTATACAAGAGCTAGCATTCATTGCAAAGCACACCAAAAGAGATCAAATCCTCTCCCAACTCCACACCAAGCCTTAGTGACTAGAGAGAGTGATTTGTAGTGTTCATTTGAGCTCTTGCGCTTGGATCACTTCTTTTCTTTGGCATTCTTTCTTGTGATCAAACACTCACTTGTAATTGAGGCAAGAGACACCAATTGTGTGGTGGTTCTTGTGGTAAGTTTGATTCCCAAGTGATTTGAAGAGAAGCTCACTCGGTCCGGGGACTGTTTGAGAGAGGTAAAGGGTTGAAAGAGACCCGGTCTTTGTGACCACCCCAACGGGGAGTAGGTTTGCGAAAACCGAACCTCGGTAAAACAAATCCTTGTGTCACACTCCTTATTTGCTTGTGATTTGTTTTGCACCCTCTCTCGCGGACTTGTTTTTATTTCTAACGCTAACCCGGCTTATAGTTGTGTTTATATTTGTAAATTTCAGTTTCGCCCTATTCACCCCCCCCCTCCAGGCGACTATCATGGTGCCATGGTGGATATGGCCTTAACAAGACCTAAGGGTTTCTCGTAACTTCTTTTAATCTTCATTAGTACCTTTATCAACAAACCTTGTTATCCTCATATTTTCCTTAATCACAAGGAAAGCAAGTGGATAACAAGGTTTGTCCATCAACATACTAAGGAGGATATAAGTAAGCTACAGAAAAAACCATGGTTCTTGTTAAGCCACATTCACTTTGGCACTGTGAATATACCTATGTGTATTACTTAACTCTCGTCGGACTTTGCTGAGGCCAATGGGAACTTTCCTGATTCTTGTTGGGCTACAAGATGAAATTTGTTCAAAGCGGGGTTTGTTGGCTTATGGTCCAAATTCTAACACGAGTCTTGCGGGATATCTAGAGGGCCCATAGTTTGGTGTTATATCAATTAGCGATTTTATTTCCATATTGGACTGCAGTCTATACACCCTATATATACATATTTTAAAGTCGCACAGGAAGAGATAAGTTCATTATACACGCTATGTTATGTGAAATCTCCTTATATATTAAAGGTTGCATGTTGGTGCTCGTTTTTTCCTTCAAGGGTTTTCAATTTTTCATGTAAAATTTAATGTCTCGTGTTTGATACATTTTTGCATTATTTGCTAACATCCTAGCCACACCCTGTGCACCGTGAGGAGATTGGCCTCGATGAAGAGGGATGATTCTCCGAGCATGACGAACGCCAGCCCCCAGCTTGACGGTCGTCGACGCCTTCATGGCGAGGATGATGTCGATGATTCTCCCCGTGGTTGCGATGCCGACCGACGAGTCACAAACTAGAACTCCGGGTGTGCCGCGCGAGGCCTAGCGTGCGTGGATCAAATATGGTCACTGCAAAGCCCTGATTCTTTTTTTGCTTTTAGCTTTTTTTGCGAAATATTTTCATAAATATATCCTTTTCAGTTTGAATTTAGGAAATAGACCTCTATCTCGGTGTCATCATCATTGACGTCAAGGTTACATGTTTCGGCGCCAATAATGATGACGTCGAGTTCTCGCTTAGGTGTGTTGGTCTAGCGCCTATGGCGTGGACCCTTTTATCGGTAACACACAAGACTTTGCCTTAGGATACCTCTATAATGACGGAGAGACGTTAATCTTGGTGCTAATGATGATGACATCGACGTAAGGGTCTATTTCTTGAATTTAAAAAATATTTACAAAAAAATCTTTTGAAAAAGTCTAAAAAAAGACACACGGGGTGTGCTCGGTGGGTCATGGGTGAGCGCTATATTGAGCATGTACTAGATGGCGAACAAGTTCGACACATGTGATAGTAAGCGAACCGGTGAGACAGAGTTCGCCCCAAACTAAAAAATATATTTTTTACTTATATATCTACTACTATAATAAAAATATTAGTTTGTAATGATTTAAAATTTATTATGTATTTAACATATACATGTATTAATTGTTATAATTATCTATGGTATACTTAAAGCATCAGTTTTAATGGTCGTCCTGCGTCATCTTTTTATAAATAACTCATCACAAGTATTTCAAATTAATCCGCTACACGTCTATAGATAGCCAAACGGCGGCCCGGCACGGGCTAGACGCACGCGGGCCACAACTATGGCCCAGGCACGTCATGCCGGCCTGCTGACTGTGCCGGGCCAGCTTGTTAGCCTGTTGGCCCATTTGATTAAATTAGCGTAAAATGTTAAAAAATGGTGCAGTAAATGGGGTTTGAACCCATGTCCGACTCATTTGATTAAATTAGCGTAAAATGTTAAAAAATGGTGCAATAAGTGGGGTTAGGGTTTGAACCCATGCCCTGTGATGGAAGAAGGACAAGAGTCACTGGGTGAAGCTGTCTAACCAGTAGAACATCATGCTCAGATGTTTTTAATATTGAATATAAACTGTATATATCTATATATTTTTTTTGTAAAATAAAAATATATAATCGTGTCGGGCCGGGCCAGCACTACGGTCCGAGGCTACAGCCCAAGCACGACACGACGTTCTTAACTCTTGTAAGCATTAAGTCGTTTCTGAGACCACATTGGTGCAATGGACTACATGATGTTTGAGGTTGCTGAATTGGATGGAGCAACAATGGTTTATCACACTAACAGTAAAATGAAAGGTTATTTGTTGGTTTTAAACGTTAGTAATTACTACGAAATAGCATAATTTATATGGAGTGCATGACTTTAGCAATCACTTCATATTTTGATCTATCTTTTTTATAAGTTTGACTTCATGTGACTTATTTTAGAAACTTAAGCCCACAAACTTTCTCTTATTTGGTCTCTTCACTAGTACAATTTGACTCTATACAAGCGGTAGGCTTTTTACATCACAGGCGGTTCGGTTAGAAAACCGCCTGTGATGTCCCGGGCGGTTCGGTACGCCTGTGATGTATTAGTATCACAAGCGGTTTTTGTTTAGGACCACCTGTGGTGTTCTATCCTTTTCACAAACGGACCCTAAGAAAAAACCGCCTGTGATTGTGAAAATATGAAAATACAATTTAAATGAATTAATATTTTAATTTTTAACAGAAATATGAAAATACAATTTAAATGAATTAATATTTTAATTTTTAACAGAAATATGCAAATACAATTTAAATGAATTAATATTTAATTTTTAACAAAAATATGCAAATACAATTTAAATGAATTATAATAGCACACATAGATAACTAGAGAGATTTTAAATTAATTGGCAACCACAAATCATAGTCGATCATACATGATAACAAATACAATTTGATTCATACAATTTTTCATGAACTGCCATTTTTCCGCATGTATGGCTTTAAGTTCTTATCAATTTTCTTTTCCACACGCTTGATTCTCTCTGGACCGATAAAGACAAACATCTCTTCATACTTATTGTATTCCTCATCTTGGTCTCCCACATTCTCAACTCCAACAATTTTTTGCTTTCCAGAAATAACTGCATGCATCTTCTCATCTGCTGGATCGAGTACATAGAACACTTGTGCAACACATTCGGCGAGAACCCACGGGTCATCTTTATATCCTACTTTCTTTAAGTCTACCAGTGTGAGTCCGTAGTTATCCACTATCACTCCCACGGGATGTTGTACCCATTGGCACTTAAATAAGGGTATTTTCATGCTTGGGCCATAATCAAGTTCCCATATTTCCTCTATGAATCCAAAATATGTGGTCTTCTGTCCATATAGGTCAAAAGCATCGATACGAACACCGCTATTTTGTGCAACACTTTTCATGTCTTTTGATTTAGTGTAGAATGTGTACCCATTGATGTCATATGCTTGCCATGATGTCACAAAACACGATGGCTCAGAAGCCAAATTCTTCATTGTTTTCTCTTCCAAAGAGTCTCCGAATGGGATGTTTTTGTCCATTAACCATTCGCTGAAACGATGTTTGTGCTCCCTCATGATCCAGTCCTCTGTGCGGTTCTGATTTTCTTTACAAAGCTCATCCAAGTGTTCCTCTATGTAAGGCTCGGCTATCGTGATATGTTGTAGTACACTACCATGAGCACAATGTACTAGCTTGTAATCTTCAACGCGAAAAGTTTTCTTGCCCATTCTCCCTCTCCCACATAGTTTACCCTCATGTTTAGGTACAGGCACACCTATCATTGTTCCGTCACTGATGTAATCTATACAGCTCTCAATCACTTCTTCTGTAGTGTATCCCTCCATGATTGAACCCTCTGGGTGAGCGCGATTTCGCACATAACCTTTTAATACTCCCAGGTATCGCTCCAACTGAAACATATGATGTAAATATAGTGGCCCTAATATTTTTATCTGATCCACGAGATGTATGATTAGGTGTACTTGCATATCAAAAAATGATGGAGGAAAACACATTTCAAGCTTGCACATAGTCTCGATGATGTATGCCTTTAGATAGTCCAAGTCTTCTAAAGCTATTACTTTTTGTGAAACCGCATTGAAAAAGTAACACAAGCGTGTGATGACAACTTTGACATGCTCTGTTTCGAGGGCTCTTACCGCAATTGGGAGGAACACCGTCATCATCACATGGCAGTCATGAGAGTTGTAGCCAAATAGAGACAAGTCCTTCATCGTGACTAGTTTACTGATATTGGATGAGAAACCTGTGGGCACTTTGACCCCATGCAAACATTTGCAAATCTTTGTTCTCTCCTCAATTGACAAGTTGTAGCTAGCTGGGGGGAGGTAAGGCTTCCCTTTGCCACTATCCACTGGATGAAGTTCCGGTCTGATTTGAAGATTTACTAGATCATTGCGTGATTTAAGTCCGTCCTTTGTCTTACTCGGCATGCCCAGCAAGGTTCCAATGATGCTGTCAAAAACATTTTTTGTTACATGCATCAAATCAATGCTGTGGCAAATTTCCATATCCTTCCAGTATTGGAGGTACTTGAAAAAAATTGATTGCTTCTTGAAAGTTGTGTAAGTTGAAGGGTCAGTTCTCTTTCTCTTTTCTCCTTTGTTTTTCCCTTTCCGAATACAACATGAATGTTCTTTACAATTTCAAAAACAAGTTTCCCACTATAAGGCTTTGGTGCACCTTCACTTTCCAGTTCATTGTTAAATTCCTCTTTCATCTTTCAGTACTTATGCTGCTTCATCAAGAACCGTCTGTGTCCCATGAACACCAACTTCTTGGATGATTTAAGGTACATGGAAGCAGTTCCATCGACGCACACTACACAACCATTCTTTCCTTTAGTCTTTTGCCCTGATAGTGTGGCGCCACCGGGAGAATCATGGATGGTAACAAATATAATTGCTCTTAAGTTGAAATACTCATGGCAATACTCATCCCATATTCTAACTCCTTCATTCCAGAGCTTTGTCATATCTTCCATAGGAGGTTCTAGGAACACATCAATATCAACACCAGCTGATTTTGGACCTTGAATAAGAATAATCAACATAATGTACTTTCTTTTGTGACACAACCATGATGGAAGGTTGTACATCGTTAAAGTCACGGGTCAGGTGCTATGTACACTTCTGTTTTCACCAAATGGATTCATTCCGTCTGTACCCAAAGCAAATCTTACATTTCTGGTTTCTTTGGCAAACTCAGGATACATAAGATCAAAATTTTTCCATTGTGATGCATCAGCAGGGTGTCGAATCTGTTTGTTATTCTGCTTGCGATTTTCAGCATGCCAACGCATAAGCTCAGCCTCCCTAGGATTTGAAAACAAACGTTTTAAGCGATCAATTACTGGAAGATACCACATCACCAAAGTTGGGATCTTTGACTTCTTTTTCCCATCCATGTCATCAAAAGTGTCATCGTCACTTTCAGGTCCAATAGTGGATTTCTTGTTTTTATTTTTCTTCGGGAATTTTTTTACACAGTCTTGATTGTAGCTCTTCTTGTATCGACTGACATTGCAAACTGGGCATCTTGATGCGTTCTCAAAATCGCCATGATACAGAATACAATGGTTCGGACATGCATGAATTTTTTGCACACCCAGAGCTATGGGAGATATAAGCTTCTTCGCTTTATAAGTGCTTGTTGGTAGTTTGTTGGGTTTTGGTAGTAATTGGGACAGAAAATTCAAAAGATCTGTGAAGCTAGTATCAGACCATCCGGCACTAGCCTTCAACTTCAGAAGTTCTAGAACTGTACACAGTGTAGTAAGCTCTTTGTCACAACCCTTTGATTCCATATCCTGTGCGGCATTTATTCTTTGACGATCTCTGGTCGTTGTACCACCGACAAAGGATGGAAACCAACTACTTAACCCTCTTTTGCTTGTAAGTACCTCTAAACTTTCATATTTGTTAGGTTTGTACACGCACACATAAACGAGAGTCTAACGATTAAAATTTTTACATGTAGGATACAATACATGGATGATAAGAAGAAACAACTTAAGACAGGGTTTCTTGACCCGTTGATGATATCCCAAGCTCGCTATAAAGAAGTTGCTCGAAGACATGGAGAAGAATACAAAGACTTTGATGATGCTGAATTTGAGAAAGCCGTCAAACAGAATCAGAGAAAGAAAATGAAGGTAATGGCGGCATACATTGGACGAGCCATGTATAATCATGTACAACATGGCAAGGACTTAATAATAGCTCTGCACCACTTTAAGTAAGTTCTCGACATGGTTTTGAACTATAAATTATGGCAATCGTGATCTTAACATGTGTTTTTGTCTATGTCTATATAGTGACCACTACATTTGTATCATGATCTTTCCAAAGCATGGTAAAGTCGTGGTCTTCGACTCACCGATAATGGAAAAGGCTACGTATAATGACTTCTTGAAGATTTTAGATAAGTATGATTATTATTGCACACTTGTACTTATTACAACTTAACAAATGTATTCTTAATCTCACAATGCTATTCTTATATGCAGTGCATACCGTTTTTATTGGAAAGGACTTGGCGGCGAACATCCAGAGGACAAGCCTAATTTGTCAATATCATTATTTCCATATGGTGATAAACAACCTCCGGGTACTGTCCTGTGCGGTTATTATGTATGCGAATGGTGTCGTGTCACCTTTAATTACATGGTCAATCATGAGGATGCAAGTTTGCTATCATTGTCTATGTTGCAATTTTTATGTTATATTGTTGCTCATCACATTACTCTTAGTACTGCTTGCTTTTTGCTTTCATTGCAGGTTCCTAAATCCAAGATCAATGCTGAATGGTTAGAAAGAGATATGGTTTCCGTCGGCGTGGCTAAGGTTGTAAAAGACTTGCTTTACTTTATGCGCCGTGAAGTTCTTCATCAACAAGGGCTATTCTACAATACAAATGGAAATTTGCAACAATTCCCAGAACTAAGTTTGTACACGATATCACACAGTGTTTAAATCTTTAGTTAGGAACTTTAGATGTTTAGTTGTCTATGGAACTTTGAGATGTTGAGTTGTTATGCAACTTGATATGTGTATAAATCTGTGTATGATGGATGAATATGTGTATGGAACCTGTTATGGAACTTGATAGGTATAAATCTGTGTATGGAATCTGTGTATTATGAATCTGTGTATGGAATATGTGTTTGAATCTGTGTGTTGAATCTGTTATTAATTCTGTATATGAATCTGGAATCTAAATATGAATCTGGAATCTGTATATTGAAATACAGTCGGACTTATATTTAAAACCGCCTCTGATGTGTGTCTATCACAGGCGGTTCTTTTAAACTGGACCGCCTGTGATGTATTTCTATCACAGGCGGTTCTTTTCAACCGGACCGCCTGTGATGTGTGTCTATCACAAGCGGTTTTCGATTGACCGCCTGTGATGTTGTTTTACATCACAGTCGGTGCACCACAAGCGGTTCCTGGAACTGCCCGTGTAGAGGCTAACCGGACCACATGTACAGAGGTTCACTGTAGTAGTGCTTTATGGTGGAATTATGTCATTTTATAATATCTGTTCGTTCAGTCAGTCGTTGTGAACTCTCTTCTAATCGCTCACTTCATTGGTCGTGTTGTACCAAGACATATTGCATGGAGTAAACAATAACATAAGTTAGCCAAATCAAAAAAATATTATACAGAAAACAGAGACAATCAATAAAAAATATTGAATTTTTTAATGGATAGTTTATGTGGATATAGTTATATATTTGATTGAACCTCAATGAAAAATCCTACGGCGACCGGAGACATACATGTGCATGTGTCTAGAGATGTCTAAACGGGCCGCTCGGCTCGGCCTGAACCAGTTAAAGCACAGGTCGTTTAAGCACGACACGGTTAGGTCCGAATAGTTATTTGGGTCGGGCCGAGGCTGTCCGAGAGCTTAATTCTCTGAACAAGTCCGGTACAAAATGGACACAACCGTGCCGGGCCGGCCCGTTAAGCCTAGGCGGGGGCTTGATGGCCATCTGTATGTGGCCAATGAAGCGGCTTCTGTTTCGTTTGACGTCATTGGTGACGTTATTCGAACACAAGCGTGGCCACGCGTGTTCTGATGGTCGTGTCTGATGCTGACGGTCTCCAAACTCCAAGCTTTAATAAGTGCAGTGACGACCTATACGATCACGTGCTGAGAATATGGACGTACTTTTTTGGGGTTAGTACCAGCATGAACTAAAAACAATAATACAAAACGCACAATCCAAAAAATTATAGATCAGATTAGCATGATCTGAAAGACGGGTCTAGATTAAACTTTAAATTTTCGTCTGTCGATCCCAGCACGGCTAGGCTTGAGCCGGTCCGACCAATGAAGTCCGTATTATTTAATTTCTATAATTTAGTAAAGTATGTACTATATTTGGTTGTAATATTTGAATTTTATATTGTTAAATGATATTAATATTAGTTAATATTTTTAATTCAGTAAGATATAAACTTTGTATAATTGTAATATTTAGAGTTTATGTGGTTCAAATATATGGATCGGACTTAGGTCGGTATGACTTAATAAAAGCACGACGTGCTTTAAGTCTGGGCTGAGACATTATTTCTACTCTTTAGAATAACACGACACAAATCCAAAGTTTTTTAAGACCTTGATATAAACTTGTTTGGTCTGAAGGACGATGGCCCGAGCCTAGCTGGCGCGGGTTCTGGCAACAAAAAAAACTTCACCTCTCCACATAAATGAAAGTTTCGTTCACTTGACCTCTTCAAATTTAGGGTCTGTTTGGTTGGGCTGTGGCTGTGAAAAATGTTGCTGTGGGCTGTGAGCTGTGGAAAAAGCTGTTGTATGCTGTAAGCTGTTAAAAAGCTAAAAACCATTTGGTGGAAACCAGTAAAAGTCATTAAAAATTCATCGATATATGTTTTCATAGTTCCATCCGAAAAGCCACTAAAAGCAGGTCCAGGAGTGCTTTCATATTTGCATTACGAGAAAGTCGGCTTTTAAAAAAAGCTGCTTCCTAGATCCAGCCCTTTGGTTGGCTTTTGACTTTTAGGGAGGCAAAAGCCAAAGCCAAAAGTCAAACCAAACATACCCTCAGCTAATTCTCTAGCTAAGTTAGATTTGCACGTTTATTATTATAAGTCCGTATAACACATGCATGTTTATCGTAATTGCGTTCACTTGACCTCTTCAAACTCGGCTACAAAGTTATCTTTTCTGTGAAACCTAGGCTCACATAATAGACTGATATGTCGTGCGGCAAAAATTATCCATACTTATAAACTTAATTGTGATAAAATTATTCGTGTTATGCGCTTTTGGAAGTTGTTTTAGGCATACTATTATTGATCATACGAATGAGATATTTATGAGCTATATTTCTACTATATATGAGCGAGCCAAAAAGTGTGTTGTAAGTTGAAGAGTGGAAACATAGACTAATGTATAGATGGTCAAATGGGTCATGCTAAATGGGATTGTCGGGTACCATAATTAGGGGTACCCTCAAGACTTCTAAACTCGGCTGGTAATCACCATCAGCGCAAACTGCAGAGGCTGATGGGCGCAATTTAGGTCAAGACTCCGTCCACTCAAGGGACGCGATCTCGCCTCGCTCGAGTCCAGCCTCGGGCAGGAACAGTAGACCCAGGTGGATTCACGCTTCGCCCGAGGGCCTCCTCAAAGCAACGGGCGCACCCCCGACTCGCTCGAGGCCCAGCTCGGGCAGGCTTCGCCGTGAAGCAACCTTGGCCAGATCGCCTCGCCAACCGACCGTATTGCAGGAGCATTCAATGCAAGGATCGCCTGACACTTCATCCTGACGCATGTTCCTCAGTCGACAGGGCCGAAGTGACCGCAATCACTTCGCCCCTCCACTGACTGACCTGACAGGAAAACAGCGCCGCCTGCCCCGCTCCGACTGCTCTGCCACCTGCCAAGATGAGGCTGACAGCAGCTGAGTCCAGCCTCGGGCGCCACAGGAAGCTCCGCCTCGCCCAACCTTGGGCCCCGGCCTCAGGAGAAGTCTCCGCCTCGCCCGACCCCAGGGCTCGGCCCCCGCCTCGGCCTCGGAAGATGCACTCCGCCTCGTCCGACCCCAGGGCTCGGCCTCGACCTCGACCTCGGAGGACGGTTTCCGCCTCGCCCGACCCCAGGGCTCGACCTCGGCCCCGACCTCAGAAGGAATCGCGTCCTCACCCAACCCCGACCTCGGCCTCAGGAGGAGTTTCCGCCTCGCCCGACCTTGGGCTCGGACCAACCACGCCACAGGGGGGATCATCATTACCCTACCCCTAGCTAGCTCAGGCTACGGGGAACAAGACCGGCGTCCCATCTGGCTCGCCCCGGTAAGCAAGTAATGATGGCACCCCGCGTGCGCCCATGACGACGGCGGTTCTCAGCCCCTTACGGAAGCAAGGAGACGTCAGCAAGGTCCCGACAGCCCCGACAGCTGTGCTTCTACAGGGCTCAAGCGCTCCTCCGACGGCCACGACATCGTATGCACAGGGCTCTAACACCTCTCCAACAGCCACGTTGGCATGTACATAGGGCTCTGGCTCCTCTCTGCCGGACACGTTAGCATATTGCTACACCCCCCATTGTACACCTGGACCCTCTCCTTACATCTATAAAAGGAAGGTCCAGGGCCCTCATAAAAGAGGGTGGTCGCGCAGGAGGACGGGCTGACGAATGGGCTCTCTCTCTCCCTCGCGAACGCTTGTAACCCCCTACTACAACCGCACCCACTCTGGCGCGGGATAACACAAGGCCGTGGTTTTTCCCCCTTTGTGTTCCGTCTCGCGCCAACCCATCTGGGCTGGGGCACGCAGCGACAATTTACTCGTCGGTCCAGGGACCCCCCGGGGTCGAAACGCCGACAGTTGACGCGCCAGGTAGGGGCCTGCTGCGTGTTGACGAACAACTTCCCGTCAAGTTCCAGATGGGTAGTCTCCAGCAACCTCTTCAACCCGGGCCGCTGCTCCGTTTCGGGAGTCTCGAGTTCATGTCCCTCGACGACAGCTACGACATGGTGCTCCTTCCCCCACAGCGCGACAGCGACAACGGCGACCGTCAGCCCGCCCGGCGACGGCGGACTCGGCGACGTCTTCCCCCCATGGCGGAAGAGCAGCATCCGGCTTTGTCCCGTCGCCTTCCTCGCCGTAGGAGAAGGAGGCGGGGCAACCGTGGCCAAGCAGGAGGCGGCACCTCGTCGGCTGTCGAGCGAGTCGACGACGCTGGCGCCCCAGCGGGGGACATGTCGGGCGTTGACCTCGCGCCTGAGACGAAGACGAGCGTCGTTTCCCCGCAACACACCAACCCCAAGCGGACAGATGACGCCAGCACGCTCGCGATGGGCCTGCTGGGCGTTAGCCTCGTACCTGAGATAACGGTGCAGTCCGTCCCCGACGCGACTTCGTCACCATCCATCGATCGAGAGGTACCATCCGTTTTCCACCCTGTGCCTTTTAGATTCAGCTTCGATCCACCAAGCGATCCCGCTTCGGTGAGCGCTTTCATAAAGGCATATCCTAACCTTCCAGGGTACCATATGTGGTCGACCTGGGACCGACTAATGGCCGTTTCGACCTACGGGCCCTCGGGCTCCGAGGAAGACGACGAGCCCGACTCTGGTTTGGATTTCTTCGGGCTCGGTAATCCTAGCGCCATGCGAGACTTCATGACCGCATGTGACTACTGATTCTCCGATTGTTCCGATGATGGCCACAGCCTTGACGACGAAGGTTGTGGCCCAAGTAGCGAATGCTTCCACGTCGATCTAGGGGGTCACAACGAAGGCAACCACCTGGGTATGCCGGAGGACGATGATCCCCCTGGGCCTGCGCCTCGCGTTGACATCCTTCGGGAACTAGCTGTGGTCCCAGTCCCTGCGGGGGGTCAGGACACACAGCTCGAGCAAATCCACGAGATACAGGCCAAGCTCGACGAGGAAGCAGGACAACTTGTGCAGCTCCGGCAAAACATCGGACAGGAGTGGGTAGGCCGAGCACTAGCCGGAGAAGCGCGTCATCAGGCCCAGGACATCCAGCGCCGTATCACTGACGATGCCAGGACAAGGCTGCCCCCCGCTTCCAGTGGGGTCGGCCAGAACCTGGCTGCAGCGGCAATACTACTCCGAGCGACGTCGGAGCCATCCACCACCGAGGGGCGGCGTATCCAGGGAGAACTCAAGAATCTTCTGGAGGATGCCGCGGTCCGATGGGCCGAGAGCACTGCCTCCCGGAGGCAAGGGTACTCCCCGGAGCATCACGTCGCGACTTCCCGATTCATGCGGGAAGCCTCGGTCCACACCGGGCGCACGCGGGACGCGACGCCTGTGGCCCCGGATCACCTCGGCAACGAGCACCGCCGCTACGGCCGTCGAGCCCTCCTCGACGAAAAGGTGCGCCGAGGCTACCACCCCAGGCGTAGGGGACGCTACAACAGCGGGGAGGATCGGAGCCCCTCGCCCGAACCATCCGGTCCGCAAGCTTTCAGCCGGGCCATACGACGGGCGCCGTTTCCGACCCGTTTCCGAGCCCCGACTACCATCACTAAGTACTCGGGGGAAACGAGGCCGGAACTGTGGCTTGCAGACTACCGGCTGGCCTGCCAGCTGGGTGGAACGGACGATGACAACCTCATCATCCGCAACCTCCCCCTGTTCCTCTCCGAAGCTGTCCGAGCCTGGCTGGAGCATCTGCCTCCTGCGCAGATCTCCAAATGGGACGACCTGGTCAAAGCCTTCACTGGAAACTTCCAGGGCACATACGTGCGCCCTGGGAACTCCTGGGATCTCCGAAGCTGCCGCCAGCAGCCAGGGGAATCCCTGCAGACTACATCCGGCGATTTTCGAAGCAGCGCACTGAGCTGCCCAACATCACCGACTCAGATGTCATCGGCGCGTTCCTCGCCGGCACCACTTGCCGCGACCTAGTGAGCAAGCTGGGTCGCAAGACTCCCACCAGGGCGAGCGAGCTGATGGACATCGCCACCAAGTTCGCCTCTGGTCAGGAGGCGGTCGAGGCCATCTTCCGGAAGGACAAGCAGCCTCAAGGATGCCAACAGGAGGACGTCCCCGAGGCGTCCGCCCAGCGCGACACGAAGAAGAAAGGAAAGAAGAAGTCGCAAGCGAAACGTGACGCTGCCGACGCAGATCTTGTCGCCGCCATCGAGCACAGGAACCCTCGAAAGCCTCCCGGAGTGGCCAACCTGTTCGACAAGATGCTCAAGGAATCGTGCCCCTATCATCAGGGCCCCGTCAAGCACACCCTTGAGGAATGCGTCATGCTTCGGCGCTACTTCCATAAGGCCGGGTCCTCGGCAGAAGGTAGCAGAGGCCACGACAACAACAAGAAGGAGGGCAACAAGGCAGAGGAGTTCCCCGAGGTCCATGACTATTTCATGATCTACGGTGGGCAAGTGGCGAACGCCTCAGCTCGGCACCGCAAGCAAGAGCGCCGAGAGGTCTGCTCGGTGAAGGTGGCGGCGCCAGTCTACCTAGACTGGTCCGACAAGCCCATCACCTTCGACCAAGGCGACCACCCCGACCGCGTGCCGAGCCAGGAAAGTACCCACTTGTTGTCGACCCCGTCATCGGCAATGTCAGGCTCACCAAGGTCCTCATGGACGGAGGCAGCAGCCTCAACATCATCTACGCCGAGACCCTCGGGCTCTTGCAGATCGATCTGTCCATGATCCGGGCCGGTGCGGCGCCTTTTCACGGGATCATCCCCGGGAAGCGCGTCCAGCCCCTTGGACAACTCGATCTACCTGTCTGCTTCGGGACTCCCTCCAACTTCCGAAAGGAAACCCTCACGTTCGAGGTGGTCGGGTTCCGAGGAACCTGCCACGCGGTGCTGGGGAGACCATGCTACGCCAAGTTCATGGCCGTCCCCAACTACACCTACCTCAAGCTCAAGATGTCGGGCCCCAACAGGGTCATCACCGTCGGATCCACGTACCGACACGCGTACGAATGTGACGTGGAGTGCGTGGAGTACGCTGAGGCCCTCGCCGAATCCGAGGCCCTCATCGCCGACCTGGAGTGCCTCACCAAGGAGGTGCTTGATGCGAAGCGCCACACCGGCAACTTCGAGCCAGCAGAGGCGGTTAAGTCCGTCCCTCTTGACCCTAGCAACGACGCCTCCAAGCAGGTCTGGATCGGCTCCAAGCTCGACCCCAAATAGGAAGCAGTGCTCGTCGACTTTCTCCGCGCGAATGTCGAGGTTTTTGCGTGGAGTCCCTCGGACATGCCTGGCATACCGAGGGATGTCGCCGAGCACTCGCTGGATATCCGAGCTGGAGCCCGACCCGTGAAGCAGCCTCTGCGCCGTTTCGACGAAGAAAAGCGCAGAGCCATAGGCGAGGAGATCCACAAGCTGATGGCTGCGGGGTTCATCAAAGAGGTATTCCATCCCGAATGTATAGCCAACCCTGTGCTTGTGAAAAAGAATGGTGGGAAATGGAGGATGTGTGTAGAATACACTGGTTTAAACAAAGCATGTCTGAAGGTTCCCTACCCTCTGCCTCGCATCGATCAAATCATAGATTCCACTGCTGGGTGCGAAACCCTGTCATTCCTCGATGCCTACTTAGGGTATCACCAAATCAAGATGAAAGAGTCCGACCAGCTCGCGACTTCTTTCATCACACCTTTTGGCATGTACTTCTATATTACTATGCCATTTGGTTTGAGGAATGCAGGCGCGACATACCAAAGGTGCATGAACCACGTGTTCGGAGAACACATCGGCCGAACGGTCGAGGCTTACGTCGATGACATCGTAGTCAAGACGAGAAAAGCCTCCGACCTCCTCTCTGACCTTGAAACGACATTCAAGTGTCTGAGGGCGAAGGGCGTGAAACTCAATCCCGAGAAGTGTGTCTTCGAAGTCCCCCGAGGCATGCTCCTGGGGTTCATCGTCTCCGAGCGGGGCATCGAGGCCAACCCAGAGAAAATCGCGGCCGTCACCAACATGGGGCCTATCAAAGACTTGAAAGGAGTACAGAGGGTCATGGGATGCCTCAAGGCTCTGAGCCGCTTCATCTCGCGCCTCGGCGAAAGAGGCGTACCCTTGTACCGCCTGCCTCTTAAGAAAGACCGAGCGCTTCTCTTGGACCCCCGAGGCCGAGGAAGCCCTCGGAAACTTAAAGGCACTCCTTACAAGTGCGCCCATCTTGGTGCCCCCTGCTGCAGGAGAAGCCCTCTTGATCTACATAGCCGCAACCACTCAAGTGGTCAGCGCCACGATCGTAGTCGAGAGACGAGAAGAAGGGCATGCACTGCTCGTCTATAGGCCGGTCTACTTCATCAGCGAAGTGCTATCCGAGACCAAGATCTGCTACCCGCAAATTCAGAAGCTACTATATGCAGTAATTCTGACACGACGAAAGTTGCGACACTACTTCGAGTCTCATCCGGTGACTGTGGTGTCATCCTTCCCCCTGGGGGAGATCATACAGTGCCGAGAGGCCTCGGGTAGGATAGCAAAATGGGTGGTGGAGACCATGGGCGAGACAATCTCGTTCGTTCCTCGGAAGGCCATCAAGTCCCAAGTCTTGGCAGACTTCGTGGCTGAATGGGTCGACACCCAGCTACCAACAGCTGATGAACTTCGATGATCCAACCAGAACTCTGGACCATGTACTTCGATGGGTTGCTGATGAAAACAGGAGCAGGTGCGGGCCTGCTCTTCATCTCACCCCTCAGGAAGCACCTTCGCTACGTGCTGCGCCTCCATTTCCCGGCATCAAACAACGTGGCCGAGTACGAGGCTCTGGTTAACGGGTTGCGCATCGCCATCGAGCTTGGGGTTCGGCGCCTCGACGCTCGTGGCGACTCGCAGCTCATCATCAACCAAGTCATGAAGAACTCCCACTGCCGCGACCGGAAAATGGAGGCCTACTGTGACGAGGTTCGGCGCCTGGAAGACAAGTTCTACAGATTCGAGCTCAACCACATCGCCCGATGGTACAACGAGACTGCGGATGAGCTGGCTAAAATAGCTTCGGGGCGGACAACGGTTCCCCCGGACGTCTTCTCCCAAGACCTACATCAACCCTCCGTCAAGACCGACGACACGCCCGAGCCCGAGGAGGCCTCGACCCAGCCCGAGGCACCCTCGGCCGTCGAAGGTGAGGCACTGCGCGTCGAGGAAGAGCGGAATGGGGTCACGCCTAATCGAAACTAGCAGACCCCGTACCTGCAATATCTCCACCAAGGAGAGCTCCCCCTCGACAAAGCCGAAGCTCGGCGACTGACGCGGCGCGCCAAGTTGTTCGTCTTACTGGGCGATGAAAAGGAGCTCTACCACCGCAGCCCCTCAGGCATTCTCCAACGATGCATATCCATCGCTGAAGGTCAGGAGCTATTGCAAGAAATACACTCGGGGGTTTGCGGTCACCACGCAGCACCTCGAGCCCTCATTGGAAACGCCTTCCGACAAGGTTTCTACTGGCCGACCGCGGTGGCTGACGCCACTAGGATTGTACGCACCTGCCAAGGGTGTCAATTCTACGCAAGGCAGACGCACTTGCCCGCTCAGGCCCTACAAACAATACCCATCACTTGGTCGTTTGCTGTGTGGGGTCTGGACCTCGTCGGTGCCCTACAGAAGGCACCCGAGGGCTTCACGCACCTGCTGGTCGCTATCGACAAATTCTCCAAGTGGATCGAGGTCCGACTCCTAAACAGCATCAGGTCCGAGCAGGCGGTGGTGTTCTTCACCAACATCATCCATCGCTTCGGGGTCCCGAACTCCATCATCACTGACAATGGCACCCAGTTCACTGGCAAGAAGTTCCTGGACTTCTGCGAGGACCACCACATTCGGGTGGACTGGGCCGCCGTGGCTCACCCCATGACAAATGGGCAGGTGGAGCGTGCCAACAGCATGATTCTGCAGGGACTTAAGCCGAGGATCTACAACGACCTCAACAAGTTCGGCAGGCGGTCGATGAAGGAACTACCCTCGGTGGTCTGGAGTCTGAGGACGACGCCAAGCCGAGCCATGGGTTTCTCACCGTTCTTTTTAGTCTATGGGGTCGAGGCCGTCTTGCCCACAGACTTAGAATATGGTTCCCCGAGGACAAGGGCGTACGACGACCAAAGCAACCAGACCAGCCGAGAAGACTCACTGGACCAGCTGGAAGAGGCTCGGGACGTGGCCTTGCTACACTCGGTGCGATATCAGCAGTCTCTGCGACGCTACCACGCCCGAGGGGTTCGGCCCCGAGACCTCCAAGTGGGAGACTTGGTGCTTCGGCTGCGGCAAGACGCCCGAGGGCACCACAAGATTACTCCTCCCTGGGAGGGGCCATTCATCATCGCCAAGATTTTGAAGCCCGGAACATACAAGCTGGCCAACAATCAAGGCGAGGTCTACAACAACGCTTGGAACATCCGACAGCTACGTCACTTTTACCCTTAAGATGTTTTCAAGTCATTCATATACCTCATTTTCTATACATACACAAATAAAGTCTAACCGTCAAGGAAGGGTCAGCCTTGCCTCGGCAAAGCCCGACCCTCCCTCAGGGGCTAGAAGGGGGGAACCCCCTCTGCATCAAAGTTTTCCTCGGAAAAAGTCTTTCTGCCAGAACATCTTTCGCGCTTTTCGACTGCTTCGATAGCAGGGATCCTGAAAACGACGGAGTACACGTAAGCGGCAAGGCCGACCGAGCCGAGGGACTCCTATGCCTCCGGGATACGGATACCTCACTCATCACCTTCTGCGATAAGTAACTCACGCTCGAATAAGCGATTTCTGCTGACCGAACAAGTCTTAAACGCTCGAAAACTTTTTTGCCAAAACGATTTTTGTGCCTTCTCGACTATATCGATAACAGAATCCTACGAACGGGTAAGAGTGCACGTAAGTGGCAAGGCCGACCGAGCCGAGGAACTCCTACCCCTCCGGGATACGGATACCTCACTCATCACCTTCCGTGAAAAGTAACTCTCGCTCGGATAAACAATTCTGTTACCGACGAACAAGTCCAGATACTCGAAACAAGAGGAAAGGAAACGCAGCTTTACAACACGACAATGATATGTTTGGGCCTCGGCGGCCGCGAAAAACATACGCACACTACGGACAAACTCTCCCTGCAGATTCAGACATCAATAGAGGGAGCAGCAGCACCCTCGGCGTCGTCTCCACCTTCGGCAGAATCTGGCCCGGCCTCGAACGGCGACGCGGGCAGAAGGATCTCCACCTCAAAGACGGAAGCCAACACCAAGCTCGGGCCATCATAGCCAAGGTCTTTGTAAGGGTCCCGGCCCGGGCGAACACCTTGACCGGCCGCTCCGTAGCCTCAGCCAGCTGTCCCCCGAGGACATCAGCCCGGCTCATGGCCTCGGCAGCCCGACTCCGGGGTTGGTCCTGCTAGTGGATGACCTAGCCAGGTTCTAGCCGCCGCTGCTGCACCTCCTCGGCCAGAGAGCCCACGTGCTCCCGGGCCGACGAAGCTTCTTCTCGAGCCGACTCCGCCTCTGTCCACGCTGACACCGCTGCCTCCGGCTCTGGCTCATTGCAGAGCAGCCGAGGATTCTTTAACCGAGCAAGAGAAGCCTTGGGTGGCAAGGCCGACCGAGCCGAGGGACTCCTAGCCTCCAGGATACGGATACCTCACTCGTCACCTTCCGCACAGGGCAACTCACACATGGTTAAGCGGTTCAGCTAGCCGACAGGCGAGTCCTAGTGCTCGAAATGAGGAAGAAACATGGTATTGCACTCAAATACCTAGATGTTCAGGCCCCGACAGCCACAATGAACAAACACCGGCACTCAAGGTGCCATTACAAACGGAACTCCGGTTCCACTCCCGCGGGTATGAACAACCTCCACATCGGAGGGCCTGCGGGACGACAAACTCCGGTTGGCTCGCCGCTGACCGCTCCATCAGCAGCGACAACGACCTCCGCTCCGAGCGGCTAAACAGCAGCAGCGATGACCTCAGGGCAGACGCTGCTGCGACAAGGCCCTCGCCCGCGTCCCCACTCGAGGGGCGAGGACAAGCTATCAAAGCCAAAGAGCCGGAGGTCGATCCGCGGGTGGCGCCAATGGTCTCATCGGCGGAGAAACCTCCTCCGGCTGCCACCACCTCAGCACCAACGACGGCAGCCACCTGCCCACCGGCAGATCCCAACTCAAGTCCTCCCGGATGGGCGACCACCGACCTCCGCGCGGAGGCGTCGTGCCGGAGCGAGGGCAGGGCAACTGTAGCATCCCAAAAATTCAAATGTTTGATTTTTTTCTCAAACTTGCCCTAAATTCAAAATGAATTTCAAATTTCATTTCAAAATGTTTGTTTGCAAGTTGATATCAACAAATAAAATATAGTGGTCTATATTCTCTCCAAAATCCTCCTCAAAATATCCTACAAATGTTTCTCCAGTGACCCCCTCAAATTCTTTCTGGAAATACCGCCCAGATATTTCCCCAATAATCCCCCTCAAGTTCTTTCCAGAAATATTGCCCAAATATTCCACCAATATATCTCCAAGTATTTTCCTCTTTAGAAATACCTTCCGAATCATTTTTCAAGTCACTATAAATATTTTCTTCATAACTTTCCTCATGCTCATACGTATACGTATGCCTCCAATGTCATACGGTGAGCTCCACAAGCAAATCTCACTTATACAAGACAAATCCATGCTAATCTCCCACTAATCCTCTCATCCCTCCCCCTAATCCCCCCACCATGGCTATAAATAGAAGGGCAAGGGCCTCCTCTCATCCCACCCCAAGCCATTTCATGGCAACTCTCTTCCCCCCCCACACACACTCACTCCATGTTCCGCACAAGCACACACTAGCACAAGGATCGTTCGGTCGTTCTTTGATCGTTCGTCCCCCTGTTCTTAGTTTGTTCGTTCGTTCGTCCGATTGTTCATGGTTCGTTCGTCCGTTCGTTCGATCGTTCGATCGTTCGTCCATTCGTTTGTCCAAATAATCTTTTTCCTGTCGTTATGCTGCCGAAATTCCGATTGTTCGTTCGTTTGATCATTCGATCGTTCATCGTTCGTTCATAGTTCCTATTCATCGTTCATCGTTCGTTTATAGTCCCTATTCATCGTTCTTCCAGATAATCTTTGTCCTGCCATTATGCTGCCGAAATTCCGATCGTTCGTTCGTCCGATCCTTCGATCGTTCGTCCGTCCGTTCGTCCAAATATCCTTTTCCCTGCCGTTATGCTGCCGAAATTCTGATCATTCGTTTGTTCGATCATTCGATCGTTCATCGTTCGTTCATAGTTCCTATTCATCGTTCATCGTTCGTTCATAGTCCCTATTCATCGTTCTTCCAGATAATCTTTGTACTGCCGTGATGCTGCCGAAATTCCGATCGTTCGTTCATCCGATCATTCGATCGTTCGTCCGTTCGTTACTATTAATCGTTACTATTCATCGATGATATCTATAATATCTTTTGTCGTCACTATTCATCATTACTATTCATCGATCATCCGATCGCCCCAAATTTCAACTACTCATCCATCATGCTGTCCAGTCCACCTAAGACCAGCCAGACCCATATTCCAGTCATACGAACTCCGGTGGCTGTGATTTTCCTTCCAGTAGGGAACCTCCCATCTGGTCACCCATCCTAGGTTTCTCCAAGTTGAGCATGCTTTACTTTGAGATTCCTTTGAACCAGGCTTCCAAACTCAGATTCCAATAATTCTTGTTTCTAAATTCTTATCAAACTATTCCCTATCCAACCATGTCATCCCTTAAGCCTGGTCCATATTCCAGAAAAACTCCCAAAATACTCTTGTCCTATATTCTGCCTATAACTCTCATGTTCATACTAAGTCAAACGATTCATTCGTCACTATTCTCACCAACAGTGAACTTCACTGTGCTACACCACATACACTCATCTATAAATACACCCAGCTACCCTCTCCCTCTTCACACACACTCAACACCCTCAACCAAGGCAAACACCCCACCCACTCAGTTACTCCGCTCTACCACCAGTAATATCACAACACCACATGACACAGATTCTACTCAAGACTATACCCATCCATATATCACTATTCTGACCACTATACTAAATATTTGTTGGCATGCTTGCTTGTTTGTATGTTTGCTTATTCATGTTGCATAGTTATCGGAGCGTTCGTGCCGTTTAGTGGAGGCCAGATCTGCAAGTCTACGCCAGGCGGTGGAGCCAGAAGCCAGTTCCGCGAGCTCCCCTTCCCCCTTCGCCGGATAAGCACGATAAGCTCATTGGATCCCTTTGATGCATAAATTACCTATGTTTTACAACCACAACCCTCAGTCTGTTATTTTATGCATGATATGATTTTGAGACAAGTTATTATGGCCACCCAAGCCGCTTGCCGCAATCAATCCTTGATATATTTGTTACAAATGATTTGAGAAAAGGTGTGAGTTTTCAAAAGAAAATGCTTTTCAAAATGTGTATGATGAAGGGTTTTCACCCTTATCACCTTTGAGTAGGGATGATCAGGGACTCCCTCGTTTAGGGGAGGGCCTAAGGTGATGGCTCAGCTGGTTTAGGCGTGAGCAGAAGGATTGTCCCCTCATATAAGGACTGGTTTGTCATCTTTCACTACCTGTACTCTTGATAAGTACAACCACTCGAGACTGTGTGGGTAGTCACTCAATCTGAACTCGTACGGTCCAACCCCAGGGTTATGAAGGTCGGGGAGCACCGGGAGGATAAGGAGGGGGAATGTTTTGTCCAGTTTGGACATGGTGGTGGCCTGACTCCTTCCGGTATAACCGTTAAGGTTAGGACATGCAGGGAAAAAAAGAGATTCGGATTCGGATCTCATTGATCATGAGATCGCAGAGCCGAACTAGTGGGTAAAGTGTACCCCTCTGCACAAAGTTCAAACCTATTCAAATAGTTTGTGTCCACAGGAATGGACGAGTCTGGTGTGGTATGGCAATTAGTGTTTTGTTTTCAAAAAAAGAGGTGCTTTTGAGAAAAGTAGTTTTTAAAAGGTCCGGCGGTTGAGCCGTGAGCTATGGTGGACGGGAAGTCCAGTAGCTGTTTTTGAAAATGAAAATCAGTGGGAAACTACTGAGATACCTGGATGGTTTAGTCCAGGGGATTTTGTTCTAATATTGAAAAACTTCCTGCTCCTTTTAGAGAGGATGCGCTTTGAAAAAATACAAAATGTTTTTCAAAACAACCCTGCATAAAATATTGTTGTTTCTGCAAAATATCCTGAGCTCCACATATTCCATGCATTATATCTGATTTACCCATTCCGCGGGTGAAGGTGGGCTGCTGAGTACGTTTGTACTCACCCTTGTTTATTTGTTGTTTTTTAGAAAAAGGAGATCGGGTAAGAGTTACGACTGTTCCCAACCTTGCTTGTGGCTGTTGGATCGCTGATTTGCTTCACTGCGTATATCGGGCTGCTTCAGCCCCACTCTGATGATATGTCCCGAGTTGTGGACCAACTCTTAAAGTTGTTCGCCACCTTTATAGGTTTGTCTCGTTTAAGAAGATCTGGAATCATCTGATGTATAAATGTGTTTACTAGCCTCCTGGGACTAGTAATTGTATCACATTTGAGTCCCAGAGGATCGGGACGCTTCAGGTGGTATCAGAGCTGTTAGGTTGGCCGCAGGACGTAACCCTTAGCCTGATCCAAAAGTTTTTGAGTCCAAACTATTTTCTTAAAAAAAATTCTTGCTCTCATCCCTTCATTTCAAAAATGCTTTCCCCCTTTCCTTCTCTCAGAAATCAGATGGAGGCCCGTTGCCAAACCAGCTTTTGCCAGAATGAAGATGGTTTCCCCAAGTTGCTGAGAGCATGCACGGTCCGCCTCGGAATCAGGAGCCAGCCAGAGTATGATGGTCGTGAATTCGTCGAGCATGGAACAGAGAAGTGTGTCGTGACTATATACATTGGATCCAGTCCGCACCATGTGGAATGGAGTGTCACTGCTGCTGGGCACAGATTCAAAGACACCTGCCAAGTCGTCGCCCACAAGGCATTGAGGGCCCTGTGTCAGATCTATGAAGAAGAAGTGGTCGACACCCCGCTCATATTCTTTCCGCCCTTTCAGAGAAACCGTCCTGTTTGGATGGCCAGGATGTGTGCATTGGAAGGGCAGCAGCTGCTTGAGGATGACCCCACAGTCATGTACCTCACCGCATACCTGCTCACCCTGGATGAGCGGTATGATTTCTTGGCTCGGCACCACCGTGAGATGATTGCCCGAGCAGAAGATGCAGAGAAGCGCAACCGTCAGCTCCATGTGGATCTCACCACAGCTCAAGCCCATGTAGCTGCCTTGGAAAGTCATGAAGTCATTGCTGTTGAAGCCCTAAAGCAAGCCAAGGATGAGCACGTCTAGAAGTTGATGGAGGCCTACTTGGTAAACCATAACCAACGTAGAGCCCTGCGGATCCAAGAGCCCGCTTCATCCAACCTAGTTCAACCCATAAGAGCCGAAGATCCCCAGATTCTTGAAGGTCACCTGGTCTCTATCAGAGGAGAGAAGAAGGCTTGGGAACTCCCGGAAGGAGCCATAGTCTTGGAAAGAATTCCAGTCTTCCCTCAGGCTATGAATAAGCAAGAGCACCCCGAGTCCTCCCAAGATCCCCCGCCGGAGTTGTTTGAGCCCCTCACCATGAAGAAGATTCCAGCACCATCCCTTGAAGTCAAGGAAGAAGCTGCAAGCATCCCGCCAGCACCACCACCCTCTGAGGAGCTACAAGAGCCAGTCCCACTTGAAAAAGAGTTCGACCCCGTCTTGCCATCTCAATCTATGCTAGAAGAAGTCATCAACATCAGCTCCCTCTTGACCCATCCAGTAGATATCTCAGATTGAAGTTGTGCGCCAGCCTTGCCAGAAGAGAAGCTGCCAGATCTGAGTTAGTTATACCCAGTCCTCTGCGTGCATTGGGTAGTGAAGTTTTTCTTCACTTTGGTAGAGCCTTGCATGTATGAGAGGTAACCGTGTAGCCGCGTGTTTTGAAAACTCTAATTGTGTGGCCCCCTAGGGCATTTCAAAATGAATTTCGCTTGATGTTTTCTCCTCTTTTTGAGTGCATATGTGATGCTTTAACGTTAGTGCTCATAAGTTGCATTTAGCATAGTTCTCAATTCAGGAGCCAAGCAATAGTAGTTATGCTTAGCCCCCGAATCTGAGTAGTCCGTGCTTTGGAAAAACTCTATCCTTCCCTTATTCAAAACATTCGATTTGTTTGTGCTTATTATTGCTGAGCTTGTGTGTTTTCTTTTTTTTAAGAAAGGTTTTCTCTAAAAAAATAGATCACAAATTAGATCTAATCCTCACCTTATGCTTCCATTCTCATCTTAACCCATCTCAAGAGAAAAGTGCCTTACCCAAGAAGATACCGGGAAGCTTACCCTTGAAGCATGGAATAAGCTACAGAGGAACCTATCCAGTCGCTCAGTCAAAAGGACCGACCGTGAGAATCAAAGCACTGCCCCTGAGTCAAAGTAAACAGGAAAAGAAGACAAAAGAAGTTATTACCATACAGAAAGGCAAAGATTCTTGGAACCAGAGACCACAAACATCAGGTCATTGAACCCACCACTCACCCGTGCCCGCCTCCATGTGCACTACCACCGCCCCACACCCCCTTTGCAGCGCACTACCGCCACCCACACCCCCTTTTGCAGCGCACCCACCGCCATCGTCGCCGGCAACAAGCCCCCCTTCCCCTTGTCGCACCTGCTGCCTCGTGTCACCTGCTCCATCACTACCACTCCACACCCCCCGAGCACCCCAGCTCGCCTATAAACCCCCCCCCCCACCAGCTCCCTCAACTCCCATCTCGCTCAAAGCAAAGCACACACCTGATAAAAATCCCCTCTGCCAAATCGCAAGCAACTCCATTTTCCACTCCCTCGCCCCTAAGATCACAATGCTTGGTGATTCTTGGGTTGAAGACTGTTGCACATGGTTCATAGTCTTTGGTTTCCTCCAGTGTATGATAGTAATAATCTTTGATAGAATCCTCCAGCGGGAAGAGCAAAGAGAAAGAAAGAGACAGTGAAAAGTGAAAAGTGAGAAGAGAAAAGAAGATAGTGAAGAGAAGATAAGAAGAAGGTTCTCCCAAAATCAACCCTGTGCCAGTCATCTCTCCGCAGCCTGCTCAAGCAGCAACAACAGCAGAAGGACCCGTAACACCCTTGTTATGTGGTACTTCAAGGAGTTCAAATCCCCAAGATTCAAGAGTTCTACCCTCATTCTTTTTAAGTGGGGTAGTATTCCAGTAAGGTTCCTGCTATGGAGAAAAAGAAGAAGGCATGTAGCAAGCTTGTGAAGGACCAGATCATCGAAGCTTATAAGTTTCTGAATGAGAAGTGGTCACCCAAGTTCCGTTGATGAAGCACTAGAAGACCAATCAAGGAAGGAATCCATGTGGGAGTTCGCAAGAGAAAGGTTTGCGTGTTGGCATCGTTACTTCTTCAGTAAGCTAGCCGCCAAGCAAAAGCTGAAGCCTGAAGATGATCTTTGAGTAGCCAAAATCAGCATTTGCAATCGGCAACCGGATGCTCCTGAAAGGCCAGATTTTGTTGAAGTTCCATTTCCTCGAAGAGTCTGCAAAGTGAAGATATGTAGCTGGAGTAAAGCTATACCCATAACCCTTCTAAGCCAAATCTCGAGGACGAGATTCCTTTTAAGTGGGGTAGATTTGTAGCATCCCAAAAATTCAAATGTTGGAATTTTTCTCAAACTTGCTCTAAATTCAAAATGAATTTCAAATTTCATTTCAAAATGTTTGTTTGCAAGTTGATATCAACAAATAAAATATAGTGGTCTATATTCTCTCCAAAATCCTCCTCAAAATATCCTACAAATGTTTCTCCAGTGACCCCCTCAAATTCTTTCCGGAAATACCGCCCAGATATTTCCCAAATAATCCCCATCAAGTTCTTTCCAGAAATATTTCCCAAATATTCCACCAATATATCTCCAAGTATTTTCCTCTTGAGAAATACCTTCCGAATCATTTTTCAAGTCCCTATAAATATTTTCTTCATAACTTTTCTCATGCTCATACGTATACGTATGCCTCCAATGTCATACGGTGAGCTCTACAAGCAAATCTCACTTATACAAGACAAATCCATGCTAATCTCCCACTAATCCTCTCATCCTCCCACTAATCCTCTCATCCCTCCCCCTAATCCCCCCACCATGGCTATAAATAGAGGGGCAAGGGCCTCCTCTCATCCCACCCCAAGCCATTTCATGGCAACTCTCTTCCCCCCCCACACACCCACTCCATGTTCCACACAAGCACACACTAGCACAAGGATCGTTCGGTCGTTCTTCGATCGTTCGTCCCCCTGTTCTTAGTTTGTTCGTTCGTTCGTTAGATCGTTCGTTCGTTCATCCATTCGTTCATGGTTCGTTCGTCCGTTCGTCCGATCATTCGATCGTTCGTCCGTTCGTTCGTCCAAATAATCTTTTTCCTGTCGTTATGCTGCCGAAATTCCGATCGTTCGTTCGTTCGATCATTCGATCGTTCATCGTTCGTTCATAGTTCCTATTCATCGTTCATCGTTTGTTCATAATCCCTATTCATCGTTCTTCCAGATAATCTTTGTCTTGCCGTTATGCTGCCAAAATTCCGATTGTTCGTTCGTCCGATCCTTCGATCGTTCGTCCGTCCGTTCGTCCAAATAATCTTTTCTCTGCCGTTATGCTGCCGAAATTATGATCGTTCGTTCATTCGATCGTTCATCGTTCGTTCATAGTTCCTATTCATCGTTCATCGTTCGTTCATAGTCCCTATTCATCGTTCTTCCAGATAATCTTTGTACTGCTGTTATGCTACCGAAATTCCGATCGTTCGTTCGTCCGTTTGTTCATAGTTCCTATTCATCGTTCATCGTTCGTTCATACGAACTATTCACCATCACTATTCAACATTACTATTCATCGTTACTACTCATCATTACTATTCATCGTTACTATTCATCGATGATATCTATAATATCTTTTCGTCGTCACTATTCATCATTACTATTCATCGATCATCCGATCGCCCCAAATTTCAACTACTCATCCATCATGCTGTCCAGTCCACCTAAGACCAGCCAGACCCATATTCCAGTCATACGAACTCCGGTGACTGTGATTTTCCTTCCAGTAGGGAACCTCCCATCTGGTCACCCATCCTAGGTTTCTCCAAGTTGAGCATGCTTTACTTTGAGATTCCTTTGAACCAGGCTTCCAAACTCAGATTCCAATAATTCTTGTTTTTAAATTCTTATCAAACTATTCCCTATCCAACCATGTCATCCCTTAAGCCTGGTCCATATTCCAGAAAAACTCCCAAAATACTCTTGTCCTATATTCTGCCTATAACTCTCCTGTTCATACTAAGTCAGACGATTCATTCGTCACTATTCTCACCAACAGTGAACTTCACTGTGCTACACCACATACACTCAGCTATAAATACACCCAGCTACCCTCTCCCTCTCCACACACACTCAACACCCTCAGCCAAGGCAAACACCCCACCCACTCAGTTACTCCGCTCTGCCGGCTACACGCATAGTGTCGCTTCGCCTCCAGTCCACTCTCCTGGTAAGCACCTCCGCTCCACCACCAGTAATATCACAACACCACATGACACAGATTCTACTCAAGACTATACCCATCCATATATCACTATTCTGACCACTATACTAAATATTTGTTGGCATGCTTGCTTGTTTGTATGTTTGCTTATTCATGTTGCATAGTTATCGGAGCGTTCGTGCCGTCTAGTGGAGGCCAGGTTGCAAGTCTACGCCAGGCGGTGGAGCCAGAAGCCAGTTCCGCGAGCTCCCCTTCCCCCTTCGCCGGATAAGCACGACAAGCTCACTAGATCCCTTTGATGCATAAATTACCTATGTTTTACAACCACAACCCTCAGCCTGTTATTTTATGCATGATATGATTTTGAGACAAGTTATTATGGCCACCCAAGCCGCTTGCCGCAATCAATCCTTGATATATTTGTTACAAATGATTTGAGAAAAGGTGTGAGTTTTCAAAAGAAAATGCTTTTCAAAATGTGTATGATGAAGGGTTTTCACCCTTATCACCTTTTAGTAGGGATGATCAGGGACTCCCTGGTTTAGGGGAGGGCCTAAGGTGATGGCTCAACTGGTTTAGGCGTGAGCAGAAGGATTGTCCCCTCATATAAGGACCGGTTTGTCATCTTTCACTACCTGTACTCTTGATAAGTACAACCACTCGAGACTGTGTGGGCAGTCACTCAATCTGAACTCGTACGGTCCAACCCCAGGGTTATGAAGGCTGGGGAGCACCGGGAGGATAAGGAGGGGGAATGTTTTGTCCGGTTTGGACATGGTGGTGGCCTGACTCCTTCCTGTATAACCGTTAAGGTTAGGACATGCGAGGAAAGAAAGAGATTCGGATTCGGATCTCATTGATCATGAGATCGCAGAGCCGGACTAGTGGGTAAAGTGTACCCCTCTGCGCAAAGTTCAAACCTATTCGAATAGTCTGTGTCCACAGCAATGGACGAGTCTGGTGTGGTATGGCAATTAGTGTTTTGTTTTCAAAAAAAGAGGTGCTTTTGAGAAAAGTAGTTTTTAAAAGGTCCGGCGGTTGAGCCGTGAGCTATGGTGGACGGGAAGTCCAGTAGCTTTTTTGAAAATGAAAACCAGTGGGAAACTACTGAGATACCTGGATGGTTTAGTCCAGGGGATTTTGTTCTAATATTGAAAAACTTCTTGCTCCTTTTGGAGAGGATGCGCTTTGCAAAAATATAAAATGTTTTTCAAAACAACCCTGCATAAAATATTGCTGTTTCTGCAAAATATCCTGAGCTCCACATATTCCATGCATTATATCTGATTTCCCCATTCCGCGGGTGAAGGTGGGCTGCTGAGTACGTTTGTACTCACCCTTGCTTATTTGTTGTTTTTTAGAAAAAGGAGATCAGGTAAGAGTTACGACTGTTCCCAACCTTGCCTATGGCTGTTGGACCGCTGATTTGCTTCACTGCGTATATCGGGCTGCTTCAGCCCCACTCTGATGATATGTCCCGAGTTGTGGACCAACTCTTAAAGTTGTTCGCCACCTTTATAGGTTTATCATGTTTAAGCAGATCTGGAATCATCTGATGTATAAATGTGTTTACTAGCCTCCTGGGACTAGTAATTGTATCACATTTGAGTCCCAGAGGATCGGGACGCTTCAGCAACCCAAGAACACGAATGCCGCCCTAGCGGCGTGCGACGTCTTGGGCGATCCCCAGGTGCGCACGGCGCAACAGCCGCCCGTACGGCGGGCAGACAGCCACACTCCGCCCCAGCGGTGGGAGGTGGCACCGGAAGCTGCGCCAGGGCCAGCTGAGCCAGCGAGCCAGGCATGCTGGAGCTGACGACGCTTGCGGCCGATCGGCCCCGTGTTGTCGAAGTCCGCCCCCTCCGCTAGGCTAGTGAGCGCCCTCTCCCCTGAATGCTGAAGGAAGAGGTGGCCCACCGGCCCATACGGGAGGTAGAGCTCCGGCTCAGCTCGCCCCCAGCCCCAGCAAGGATGATGAAGATCCTTGAAGCTGAGAGCGGGGCAGAGGCCGTAGCCCGGCTTGCTTCTCCCCACCATCGAGCTGGTGGTCACCATCATGGGTGACCATCGATGAGGGAATGCAGTCGGGCTGCCTGATGAAAATCCTTGAAGTCGAGCGATGGCTGAAGGGTGCCGACCTCCGTAAGGTTGCGCTCCTCCAACAACAAGACG
The DNA here is from genome assembly GCF_902167145.1 of Zea mays. NCBI lineage: Eukaryota > Viridiplantae > Streptophyta > Magnoliopsida > Poales > Poaceae > Zea > Zea mays. The sequence goes on along the minus strand of NC_050102.1, from coordinate 23,936,853 downwards.
AAGGGAACGCGGGCGCTCCCCATCCGGGGGCTCAGAAGGTGGAAGGATGCGATGCATGAGGGAAGTGCGAAGACATGGCTACCACCCGGGGGGTCGATCCCTTTTTAAAGGCGGCTCTCCCCACTCGCGTCCTCAGGCGTCGTGGACTAAGTCTTCACTGACGTACCCTAGGGTCCTCCCCCTACGACGCGAGGGCTGGGTCCCACGCGTCATGCAAGCTGGCCTGGGACAGAAGAAGCCAGACCACCGCGCGTGGAGCGTGTGACCGCTCCGCGGTTACAAGCACTCCTCCATCCTCGCCGAAACCAATGGTTGAAAGGGCAGACCGCCATGCAGGCGGCATGCAACCGCACACGGAGACGCACCCCTTCAACTTCGACGCATCCAGCGTGGAGGCCTAGGCCCACACGTCATGTAACCGGTGCGCCGGTTACTACATGCGAAAAACTGCACCGCCACTTGCGCCAATACCGTGCCTTCTTGACTACGGAACCGGTGACGCGACTCGAGGCAACCCTGCGCATGGCCCAACAGTGCCAACCGAGCACATCAGTCACGGGTCAGTCAGCCGCGGGAGAAGGCGCGACGGTCGATATGGCCAAAAGTGGGCCGGCAGTAATGGCGGCAGCAGGCGAGCGAAAGCGGCGGTCAAATCGTCTGCAGGCTCACGTCTTCTCCTGGAGCAGCAGGGGAGCCCTCTCCCACGACGTGAAGACGATGCGCCCGTGTTCCGTCCCTCGAACGGCTCGCACAATGGCTGCCCCGCGAACCACCGGTCCCGTCGCATTAACTTCGCGGCAGGGTAGGCGACACCTTTGGCAGGCGAAGCGAGCGACGTTTCACCTCCGCCATGATGACCACGTCAAAAAAGGTGTGCCACACCGTTTAATTTCGTATCCTTTTCCTCTTCCCCTTTCTCTCTCTCTCTTTCTACAGGGACCGGAAAGGGGATATTTTGAAAGGGATCCTTCTCCGCGAAGGAAGCGGGCCCCGAGCCCTCCTACTGATCAAGGGTTCGAAGGCTGGCCTCTCGGAAGGGTTTGACAGCCGCCCCAGAGCACTCGGGCTTTAGGCTCATTACTGATCAGAGGTTCGAAGGCTGGCCCCTCGGAAGGGTTCGACAGCCGCCTCAGAGCACTCGGGCTCCGCGCCCACTACTGATCAGGGGTTCGAAGGCTGGCCCCTCGAAGGGTTCGACAGCCGCCCCAGAGCACGCAGAGCGAGGGATGACTCTGGGTACGTCCGATACATGGCCGAGGTTCGGGCTACGCTCCCGAGGTACCCTAGGACATTTCCGAGACCAGCAGGAGCGATTTTGTTACGGAATCCCATCAGAGGGAGGCATCGAGCCCTCGGACCCTACCAAACGGGACCGGGTCCAGCAAATCACCTGCAGGTACTTTTGGAGCGTGCCTCTGGGCCACTAGCTGACCCTTATCGAACGGGGCACGGGCGTCCACTCGGATCACCCGTTAGCAACTCACTGGAGACACCATGTTCGGCGCCCTCCAAGGGCAACATGGCGCTTTCCCCCCCTCCTCCTTGCGAAAAGGCGACGAAGGGGCATATGATAAAAGCCGAGTCAGTCCTTGATCGTCCTCTCACTCTGTGCAGAGGCTCGGGGGCTGCTCTCGCAAACCCGGCTCTGGCCAAACCGTTGACAGCGTCAACAAACCAGCCCGAGAACTCGGAAACTGACCATGCACCCGGGCTACGATCAGATCGCATGAGGGAACAACCAGACCGGCCGAGGCATCACAAAAGGCATTAAGACCTCGGAGGAGTCAAACCACTCCTCCGAGGCCTCGGGGGCTACACCCGGCGGGTGCGCTCGCGCGCACCCACCGGAACAAAATGTACCCGAGAAAGGCCGGCCCCCTTGCAAAAAAGTGCGACAAAGCCTCCAAGCGAGTACCAGCACTCCCTTTGAGGCTCGGGGTTACTGTCGGGTACCATAATTAGGGGTACCCCAAGACTCCTAAACTCGGCTGGTAATCACCATCAGCGCAAACTGCAGAGGCTGATGGGCGCAATTCAGGTCAAGGCTCTGTCCACTCAAGGGACGCGATCTCGCCTCGCTCGAGCCTAACCTCAGGTAGGAACAGTAGACCTAGGTGGATTCACGCCTCGCCTGAGGGCCTCCTCAAAGCAACGGGCGCACCCCTGACTCGCCCGAGGCCCAGCTCGGGTAGGCTTCGCCGTGAAGCAACCTTGGCCAAATCGCCTCGCCAACCGACCGTATCGCAGGAGCATTCAATGCAAGGATCGCCTGACACCTTATCCTGATGCATGTTCCTCAGTCGACAGGGCCGAAGTGACCGCAGTCACTTCGCCCCTCCACTGACTGACCTGACAGGAAAACAGCGCCGCCTGCCCCGCCCCGACTGCTATGCCACCTGCCAAGATGAGACTGACAGCAGCTGAGTCCAGCCTCGGGCGCCACAGGAAGCTCCGCCTCGCCCAACCTTGGGCCCCGGCCTCAGGAGAAGTCTCCGCCTCGCTCGACCCCAGGGCTCGGCCCCCGCCTCGGCCTCGAAAGATGGACTCCGCCTCGCCCGACCCCAGGGCTCGGCCTCGACCTCGACCTCGGAGGACGGTTTCCGCCTCGCCCGACCTCATGGCTCGACCTCGGCCCCGACCTCAGAAGGAATCGCGTCCTCACCCAACCCCGACCTCGGCCTCAGGAGGAGTTTCCGCCTCGCCCGACCTTGGGCTCGGACCGACCACGCCATAGGGGGGATCATCATTACCCTACCCCTAGCTAGCTCAGGCTACGGGGAACAAGACCGGCGTCCCATCTGTCTCGCCCCGGTAAACAAGTAATGATGGCACCCCGCGTGCGCCCATTGATAGTCGCCTAGAGGGGGGGTGAATAGGGCGAAACTGAAATTTACAAATATAAACACAACTACAAGCCGAGTTAGCGTTAGAAATAAAATCGAGTCCGCGAGAGAGGGCACAAAACAAATCGCAAGCAAATGAGGAGTGTGACACGTGGATTTGTTTTACCGAGGTTCGGTTCTCGCAAACCTACTCCCCGTTGAGGAGGCCACAAAGGCCGGGTCTCTTTCAACCCTTCCCTCTCTCAAACGATCCCTCAGATCGAGTGAGCTTTCTCTTCTCAATCACTTGGAACACAAAGTTCCCACAAGGACCACCACAAGTTTGGTGTCTCTTGCCTCAATTACAAGTGAGTTTTGATTGCAATGAAAGAATCAAGAAAGAAGAAAGCAATCCAAGCGCAAGAGCTCGAAAGAACACAAGCAAATCTCTCTCTCTAGTTACTAGGGCGTTGTGTGGAATTTGGAGAGGATTTGATCTCTTTTGTGTGTCCAGAATTGAATGCTAGAGCTCTTGTAGTAGTTGGGAAGTGGAAAACTTGGATACAATGAATGGTGGGGTGGTTGGGGTATTTATAGCCCCAACCACCAAACTTGACCGTTGGTGGAGCTGTCTGTTCGATGGCGCACCGGACAGTCCGGTGCACACCGGACATGTCCGGTGCCCCCGCCACGTCATCAATGCCGTTGGATTCTGACCGTTGGAGCTTCTGACTTCTGGGCCCGCCTGGGTGTCCGGTGCACACCGGACAACTCCTGTTCATTGTCCGGTGCGCCAGTATGGGCACGCCTGCCTTCTGCGCGCGCAGAGCGCGCATTAAATGCGCCGCAGGTAGCCGTTGGCGCCGGAATAGCCGTTGCTCCGCTGGTACACCGGACAGTCCGGTGCACACCGGACAGTCCGGTGAATTATAGCGGAGCGGCTGAAGTGAAATCCCGAGGCTGGCGAGTTCCGGAGGCCGCGCTTCCTTGGAGCACCGGACACTGTCCGGTGCACACCGGACAGTCCGGTGAATTATAGCGCGCCGGCCTGAGAAATTCCCGAAGGTGGCGAGTTCGAGTTGGAGTCCTCTGGTGCACCGGACACTGTCCGGTGTACAGCGGACAGTCCGGTGCCTCCAGACCAGAGGTGCCTTCGGTTGCCTCTTTGCTCCTTTGTTGAATCCAAAACTTGATTTTTTTATTGGCTGAGTGTGAACCTTTTACACCTGTATAATCTATACACTTGGGCAAACTAGTTAGTCCAATTATTTGTGTTGGGCAACTCAACCACCAAAATTAATTAGGGACTAGGTGTAAGCCTAATTCCCTTTCAATCTCCCCCTTTTTGGTGATTGATGCCAACACAAACCAAAGCAAATATAGGAGTGCATAATTGAACTAGTTTGCATAATGTAAGTGTAAAGATTGCTTGGAATTGGGCCAATATAACTACTTACAAGATATGCATGGATTGTTTCTTACTTATAATATTTTGGACCACGCTTGCACCACATGTTTTGTTTTTGCAAATTCTTTTGTAAATCCTTTTCAAAGTTCTTTTGCAAATAGTCAAAAATAAATAAGATTTTGCCAAGCATTTTCAAGATTTGAAATTTTCTTCCCCTGTTTCAAATGCTTCTCCTTTGACTAAACAAAACTCCCCCTAAATGAGATCCTCCTCTTAGTGTTCAAGAGGGTTTTGATATATCATTTTTGAAATACTACTTTCTCCCCCCTTTTGAACACAATAGGTACCAATTGATAATATTCTTGGAAACACGAAGTTTTTGAAATTGGTGTGGTGGTGCGGTCCTTTTGCTTTGGGCTCTTACTTTCTCCCCCTTTGGCATGAATCGCCAAAAACGGAATCATTAGAGCCCTCGAAGTAATTTCTTCCCCTTTGGTCATAAACAAATGAGTTAAGATTATACCAAAGACGAAGTCCTTTTGCTTTTAATTCTCCCCTAAAAGATGGAGAGAAGCGCGGAGTGGCGGCGAAGGATGAGTTACGGAGTGGAAGCCTTTGTCTTCGCCGAAGACTCCAATTCCCTTTCAATATACCTATGACTTGGTTTGAGATAGACTTGAAAACACATTAGTCATAGCATATAAAAGAGATATGATCAAAGGTATATAAATGAGCTATGTGTGCAATCTAGCAAAAGAAATTGCGTGAATCAAGAATATTGAGCTCATGCCTAAGTTTGGTAAAAGTTTGTTCATCAAGAGGCTTGGTAAAGATATCGGCTAATTGATCTTTAGTGTTAATGTAAGAAATCTCGATATCCCCCTTTTGTTGGTGATCCCTAAGAAAATGATACCGGATGGCTATGTGTTTAGTGCGGCTATGCTCGACAGGATTGTCGGCCATTTTGATTGCACTCTCATTATCACATAGCAAAGGGACTTTGGTTAATTTGTAACCGTAGTCCCGCAGGGTTTGCCTCATCCAAAGCAATTGCGCGCAACAATGGCCTGCGGCAATGTACTCGGCTTCGGCGGTAGAAAGAGCGACGGAATTTTGCTTCTTTGAAGCCCAAGATACCAAGGATCTTCCCAAGAACTGGCAAGTCCCCGATGTGCTCTTTCTATTAATCTTACACCCCGCCCAATCGGCATCCGAATAACCAATCAAATCAAATGTGGATCCCCGAGGGTACCAAAGCCCAAACTTAGGAGTATAAGCCAAATATCTCAAGATTCGTTTTACGGCCGTAAGGTGGGATTCCTTAGGGTCGGATTGGAATCTTGCACACATGCAAACGGAAAGCATAATGTCCGGTCGAGATGCACATAAATAGAGTAAAGAACCTATCATCGACCGGTATACCTTTTGATCCACGGACTTACCTCCCGTGTCGAGGTCGAGATGCCCATTTGTTCCCATGGGTGTCTTGATGGGCTTGGCATCCTTCATCCCAAACTTGGTTAGAATGTCTTGAGTATACTTTGTTTGACTAATGAAGGTGCCCTCTTGGAGTTGCTTGACTTGGAATCCTAGAAAATACTTCAACTCCCCCATCATAGACATCTCGAACTTTTGTGTCATGATCCTACTAAACTCTTCACAAGTAGACTCGTTAGTAAACCCAAATATAATATCATCAACATAAATTTGGCATACGAGCAAGTCATTTTCAAGAGTTTTAGTAAAGAGTGTAGGATCGGCCTTTCCGACTTTGAAGCCATTAGCAATAAGGAAATCTCTAAGGCATTCATACCATGCTCTTGGGGCTTGCTTGAGCCCATAAAGCGCCTTAGAGAGCTTATAGACATGGTTAGGGTACTCACTGTCTTCAAAGCCGGGAGGTTGCTCAACATAGACCTCTTCCTTGATTGGTCCATTGAGGAAGGCACTTTTCACGTCCATTTGATAAAGCTTAAAGCCATGGTAAGTAGCATAGGCCAATAATATACGAATTGACTCAAGCCTAGCTACGGGTGCATAGGTTTCACCGAAATCCAAACCTTCGACTTGGGAGTATCCCTTGGCCACAAGTCGTGCTTTGTTCCTTGTCACCACACCATGCTCATCTTGCTTGTTGCGGAAGACCCATTTGGTTCCTACAACATTTTGATTAGGACGTGGAACTAAATGCCATACCTCATTTCTAGTGAAGTTGTTGAGCTCCTCTTGCATCGCCACCACCCAATCCGAATCTAGTAGTGCTTCCTCTACCCTGTGTGGCTCAATAGAGGAAACAAAAGAGTAATGCTCACAAAAATGTGCAACACGAGATCTAGTAGTTACCCCCTTATGAATGTCGCCGAGGATGGTGTCGACGGGGTGATCTCGTTGGATTGCTTGGTGGACTCTTGGGTGTGGCGGCCTTTGTTCCTCATCCTCCTTGTCTTCCTTATTTGCATCTCCCCCTTGATTAATGTCGTCATCTTGAGGTGGCTCATTTGCTTGATCTTCTATTTCATCAATTTGAGCTTCATCCTCATTTTGTGTTGGTGGAGATGCTTGTGTGGAGGAGGTCGGTTGATCTTGTGCATTTGGAGGCTCTTCGGATTCCTTAGGACACACATCCCCAATGGACATGTTCCTTAGCGCGATGCACGGAGCCTCTTCAATACCTATCTCATCAAGATCTACTTGCTCTACTTGAGAGTCGTTAGTCTCATCAAACACAACGTCACAAGAAACTTCAACTTGTCCCGTGGACTTGTTAAAGACTCTATATGCCCTTGTGTTTGAATCATATCCTAGTAAAAAGCCTTCTACAGTCTTAGGAGCAAATTTAGATTTTCTACCTCTCTTAACAAGAATAAAACATTTGCTACCAAAGACTCTAAAATATGAAATATTGGGCTTTTACCGGTTAGGAGTTCGTATGATGTCTTCTTGAGGATTCGGTGTAGATACAACCGGTTGATGGCGTAGCAGGCGGTGTTGACCGCCTCGGCCCAAAACCGATCCGAAGTCTTGTACTCATCAAGCATGGTTCTTGCCATGTCCAGTAGAGTTCGATTCTTCCTCTCCACTACACCATTTTGTTGTGGCGTGTAGGGAGAAGAGAACTCATGCTTGATGCCCTCCTCCTCAAGGAATCTTTCAATTTGAGTGTTCTTGAACTCCGTCCCGTTATCGCTTCTTATTTTCTTGATCCTTAAGCCGAACTCATTTTGAGCTCTTCTCAAGAATCCCTTTAAGGTCTCTTGGGTTTGAGATTTTTCCTGCAAAAAGAATACCCAAGTGAAGCGAGAATAATCATCCACAATAACTAGACAGTACTTACTCCCGCCGATGCTTATGTATGCAATCGGGCCGAATAGGTCCATGTGTAGGAGCTCCAGTGGCCTGTCGGTCGTCATGATGTTCTTGTGTGGATGATGAGTGCCAACTTGCTTTCCTGCCTGACATGCGCTACAAACCCTGTCTTTCTCAAAATGAACATTTGTTAGTCCTAAAATGTGTTCTCCCTTTAGAAGTTTGTGAAGATTCTTCATCCCAACATGTGCTAGTCGGCGATGCCAGAGCCACCCCATGTTGGTCTTAGCAATTAAGCAAGTGTCGAGTTCAGCTCTATCAAAATCTACCAAGTATAGCTGACCCTCTAACACTCCCTTAAATGCTATTGAATCATCACTTCTTCTAAAGACAGTGACACCTACATCAGTGAAAAGACAGTTGTAGCCCATTTTGCATAATTGAGATACAGAAAGCAAATTGTAATCTAATGAATCAACAAGAAAAACATTGGAAATAGAGTGGTCAGGAGATATAGATATTTTACCAAGGCCTTTGACCAAACCTTGATTTCCATCCCCAAATGTGATAGCTCGTTGGGGATCTTGGTTTTTCTCGTAGGAGGAGAACATCCTTTTCTCCCCTGTCATGTGGTTTGTGCACCCGGTGTCGAGTATCCAACTTGAGCCCCCGGATGCATAAACCTACAAAACAATTTTAGTTCTTGACTTTAGGTACCCAAACGGTTTTGGGTCCTTTGGCATTAGAAACAAGAACTTTGGGTACCCAAACACAAGTCTTCGAGCCCTTGTGTTTGCCCCCAACAAACTTGGCAACTACCTTGCCGGATTTGTTAGTCAAAACATAAGATGCATCAAAAGTCTTAAATGAAATGCTATGTTCATTTGATGCACTAGGAGTTTTCTTCTTAGGCAACTTAGCACGAGTTGGTTGCCTAGAGCTAGATGTCTCACCCTTATATATGTAAGCATGGTTAGGGCCAGAGTGAGACTTCCTAGAATGAATTCTCCTAATTTTGTCCTCAGGATAACCGGCAGGGTATAAAATGTAACCCTCGTTATCTTGAGGCATGGGAGCCTTGCCCTTTACAAAATTAGACAATCTTTTAGGAGGGGCATTAAGTTTGACATTGTCTCCCCTTTGGTAGCCAATGCCATCCTTAATGCCAGGGTGTCTCCCATTATAGAGCATAGTTCTAGCAAATTTAAACTTTTCATTTTCTAAGTTATGCTCGACAATTTTTGCATCTAATATTGCTATATGATCATTTTGTTGTTTAATTAAAGTCATGTGATCATGAATAGCATTAATATCAACATCTCTACATCTAGTACAAATGGAAACATGCTCAACACTAGATGTAGAGGGTTTGCATGAATTAAGTTCAACGATCTTGGCACGCAAGATATCATTATTATCTCTAAGATCGGAAATTGTAACATTGCAAACATCTAGTTCTTTAGCCTTAGCAATTAAATTTTCATTTTCTACTCTAAGGCTAGCAAGAGAAATGTTCAATTCTTTAATCTTAGCAAGCAAATCATCATTATTATTTCTAAGATTGGGAATTGAAACATTACAAACATGTGAATCAACCTTAGCATTTAACCTAGCATTTTCATTTCTAAGGTTGGTAATAGTGTCATGGCAAGTACTTAGCTCACTAGATAATTTCTCACATTTTTCTACTTCTAGAGCATAAGCATTTTTAACCTTAACATGCTTTTTATTTTCCTTGATTAGGAAGTCCTCTTGGGAGTCCAAGAGGTCATCCTTTTCATGGATGGCACTGATTAGCTCATTTAGTTTTTCCTTTTGTTCCATGTTAAGGTTGGCAAAAAGAACGCGCAAGTTATCCTCCTCATTGCTAGCATCATCCTCATCACTAGAGGTTTCATATTTAGTGGAGGATCTTGATTTTACCTTCTTCCTTTTGCCGTCCTTTGCCATGAGGCACTTGTGGCCGACGTTGGGGAAGAGAAGTCCCTTGGTGACGGCGATGTTGGCGGCGTCCTCGTCGTCGGAGGAGTCGCTAGAGCTTTCGTCGGAGTCCCACTCACGACAAACATGGGCATCGCCGCCCTTCTTCTTGTAGTACCTCTTCTTCTCCTTTCTTCTCCCCTTCTTGTCGTCGCCTCGGTCACTGTCACTAGATATAGGACATTTAGCAATAAAATGACCGGGCTTACCACATTTGTAGCAAACCTTCTTGGAACGGGACTTGTAATCCTTCCCCTTCCGTTGCTTGAGGATTTGGCGGAAGCTCTTGATGACGAGTGCCATTTCCTCATTGTCGAGCTTGGAGGCGTCGATTGGTTGTCTACTTGGTGTAGACTCCTCCTTCTTTTCCTCCGTCGCCTTGAATGCGACGGGTTGAGCTTCGGACGTGGTGGGTTCGTCAAGCTCGTTGATCTTCCTCGAGCCTTCGATCATGCACTCAAAACTTACAAAATTCCCGATTACTTCCTCGGGGGTCATTAGTGTATATCTTGGGTTGCCACGAATTAATTGTACTTGAGTAGGGTTAAGGAAAATAAGAGATCTTAGAATAACCTTAACCACCTCGTGGTCATCCCACTTTTTGCTCCCGAGGTTGCGCACTTGGTTCACCAAGGTCTTGAGCCGGTTGTACATGTGTTGTGGCTCCTCCCCTTTGCGAAGCCGGAACCGACCGAGCTCCCCCTCGATCGTCTCCCGCTTGGTGATCTTTGTGAGCTCATCTCCTTCGTGAGCGGTTTTGAGCACATCCCAAACTTCCTTGGCGCTCTTCAACCCTTGCACTTTGTTATACTCCTCTCTACTTAGAGAGGCGAGGAGTATTGTTGTTGCTTGAGAGTTGAAGTGCTCGATTTGGGCCACCTCATCCTCATCATAGTCTTCATCCCCTACGGATGGTACCTGTGCACCAAACTCAACAACATCCCATATACTTTTGTGGAGTGAGGTTAGATGAAATCGCATTAAATCACTCCACCTAGCGTAATCTTCACCATCAAAAGTTGGTGGTTTGCCTAATGGGACGGAAAGTAACGGTGTATGTTTGGAAATGCGAGGGTAGCGTAGGGGGATCTTACTATACTTCTTGCGCTCTTGGCGCTTAGAAGTGACGGATGCCGCGTCGGAGCCGGAGGTGGATGGCGATGAAGAATCGGTCTCGTAGTAGACCACTTTCCTCATCCTCTTTTTCTTGTCCCCGCTTCGACGCGTCTTGTGAGAAGAGGATTTCTCCTTCTTCTCCCTTTGGTGAGAAGAAGACTTCTTCTCCTTCCCTTTGGAGGAGTTCTTCTTCTCCTTTCTCTTGGTGCGGGACTCTTCCGATGAAGTGCTCCCGTGGCTTGTAGTGGGCTTTTCGCCGGTCTCCATCTCCTTCTTGGCGTGATCTCCCGACATCACTTCGAGCGGTTAGGCTCTAATGAAGCACCGGGCTCTGATACCAATTGATAGTCGCCTAGAGGGGGGGTGAATAGGGCGAAACTGAAATTTACAAATATAAACACAACTACAAGCCGAGTTAGCGTTAGAAATAAAATCGAGTCCGCGAGAGAGGGCGCAAAACAAATCGCAAGCAAATGAAGAGTGTGACACGTGGATTTGTTTTACCGAGGTTCGGTTCTCGCAAACCTACTCCCCGTTGAGGAGGCCACAAAGGCCGGGTCTCTTTCAACCCTTCCCTCTCTCAAACGATCCCTCGGATCGAGTGAGCTTTCTCTTCTCAATCACTTGGAACACAAAGTTCCCACAAGGACCACCACAAGTTTGGTGTCTCTTGCCTCAATTACAAGTGAGTTTTGATTGCAATGAAAGAATCAAGAAAGAAGAAAGCAATCCAAGCGCAAGAGCTCGAAAGAACACAAGCAAATCTCTCTCTAGTTACTAGGGCGTTGTGTGGAATTTGGAGAGGATTTGATCTCTTTTGTGTGTCCAGAATTGAATGCTAGAGCTCTTGTAGTAGTTGGGAAGTGGAAAACTTGGATACAATGAATGGTGGGGTGGTTGGGGTATTATAGCCCCAACCACCAAACTTGACCGTTGGTGGAGCTGTCTGTTCGATGGCGCACCGGACAGTCCGGTGCACACCGGACATGTCCGGTGCCCCCGCCACGTCATCAATGCCGTTGGATTCTGACCGTTGGAGCTTCTGACTTCTGGGCCCGCCTGGGTGTCCGGTGCACACCGGACAACTCCTGTTCATTGTCCGGTGCGCCAGTATGGGCACGCCTGCCTTCTGCGCGCGCAGAGCGCGCATTAAATGCGCCGCAGGTAGCCGTTGGCGCCGGAATAGCCGTTGCTCCGCTGGTACACCGGACAGTCCGGTGCACACCGGACAGTCCGGTGAATTATAGCGGAGCGGCTGAAGTGAAATCCCGAGGCTGGCGAGTTCCGGAGGCCGCGCTTCCTTGGAGCACCGGACACTGTCCGGTGCACACCAGACAGTCCGGTGAATTATAGCGCGCCGGCCTGAGAAATTCCCGAAGGTGGCGAGTTCGAGTTGGAGTCCTCTGGTGCACCGGACACTGTCCGGTGTACACCGGACAGTCCGGTGCCTCCAGACCAGAGGTGCCTTCGGTTGCCTCTTTGCTCCTTTGTTGAATCCAAAACTTGATTTTTTTATTGGCTGAGTGTGAACCTTTTACACCTGTATAATCTATACACTTGGGCAAACTAGTTAGTCCAATTATTTGTGTTGGGCAACTCAACCACCAAAATTAATTAGGGACTAGGTGTAAGCCTAATTCCCTTTCACCCATGACGACGGCAGTTCTCAGCTCCTTACGGAAGTAAGGAGACGTCAGCAAGGTCCCGACAGCCTCGACGGCTGTGCTTCTACGGGGCTCAAGCGCTCCTCCGACGGTCATGACATCACATGCACAGGGCTCTAACACCTCTCTGACAGCCACGTTGGCATGTACATAGGGCTCTGGTTCCTCTCTGCCGGACACGTTAGCATATTGCTACACCCCTCATTGTACACCTGGACCCTCTCCTTACATCTATAAAAGGAAGGTCCAGGGCCCTCATAAAAGAGGGTGGTCGCGCGGGACGACGGGCTGACGAACGAGCTCTCTCTCTCTCTCCCTCGCGAACGCTTGTAACCCCCTACTGCAAGCGCACCCACTCTGGCGCAGGATAACACGAGGCCGTGGTTTTCCCCCTTTGTGTTCCGTCTCACGCCAACCCATCTGGGCTGGGGCACGCAGCGACAATTTACTCGTCGGTCCAGGGACCCCCCGGGGTCGAAACGCCGACAGGGATGTTACTAAGCATGGCACGACCCGCAGTGCTTCGACACGGCACGGGTACGGGCACGATTTATATAGTGCCAGTGCCGGCACGACATGAGTCTAGTGCCGTGCTTGGGCCGCCACTCCGGCACGATGGGCTGGCACGTAGGGATGGATCCAGATATTTATTCGGATGTCAATTTTTTTTGTCTTCTTTCTTCGATTGTGAATAAATAACTTATAGAATTTGCTATGTAAATTTATATTCTTGTTTTTAGTATTGAGGCTATTAGTCTTCACAAAAAATAAACATTAAATTTGTTCTATATCTTTTTAAATAATTGATATAAAATTCGGATGTCTATCTGAGTACGGATTCAGATTTTTTCACCTTTTTATTGTAGGGAGAAAATAATGTACATAAAAAATTAAACAAAAATTATTTAAATACTTTATAATATTTTTAATAACATTGTCAAAAATTAGCTTTAAATTCGATGTATATCTATGTTAAAATATTAGATTTATCATATAAGTCGGATGTTTTAGGAACATCCCTACTGGCACGAGCACGACACGATTAAGTGACCTGCACGGTTAGGCATGACTTACACCAACCAGTGGTTTATAGATGTGATTGTGATATGTGTACGTGATTGTAAATTGTTATTTGTTATGATTTTAAACATAATGGATTCACTTTATAATGATATAAATATTCAAGTTTTAAAATTATATATATAATATTAAAGATCTTCTATATTTTTGAACTTTTAAAATGAAATAGTGCTTGGGCTAGCACGGGCACTATTAGGTGTTAGTGTCGTATAGTGCTGGCACTGTACGATTAGGCACTATAGTGTAGTGCCTGGGCTGCTGGTTAGGCACTAGTGCCGGCACGACACAACACAATTACTAGTAGTGTCGTGTCCTAATAGTGCTAGTGTCGTGCCGGGCCGGGCGGCCCGTTTGGCCATCTATAGACTAGGATTATATCTAGACTTTAGAAAGTGGTAGAATAGTTAACTTATTTGTTTATTATTTATTTTGTGGTAAAATTAATATAATAAAATCTAGTTTTTATTCTAAGTTTAACTATAGTAACTTTAACCAAATTTATAGAAAATAAGAAAATACGTAAGACTTAAAATTAGATTGATTACATTTTTTTGAACATTTCTAATGTAGGAGGCTGCTACAGTATTCATTTTATTACTTCATATGAATATTTTACAGATTACATTTTCGGTAAATTACAATGATTGTATCCATTGTCTAACATGGTTCGCTATCATTTCACGCATCCTATAGCTGTTAAGAATCATCTATTGCGCGGAGATATTTTGCACCACTGAGTAGTTGGAGGGGTGTTTTTGAAGATCCAGCCATTTCTGCACTTCCAAATGCACCACAACATTGTGATAATTGTTTCCATGCACTAAGGTTGTGTAAGTTTCCTTCGCATACCCCGAACTGCAATGTGTGGGTTCAGTGAACGTGTTGGCGTGATCCTAACAATTTCCCAGCATCTTTTGGCAAAGCTACATCTTAAGAAAAGATGATTTCAAGTTTCTTCCTTCTGTCTTATGCAATTTTCACATGTGTATGAGTCTAAGTCCATCTTTCTTCTTTTGTGTTTAGTGTTCAATCTGTCGTGCAGGAGTAGCCAAAAGAACAATTTTGCTTAGGCTGACATTTTGTTTTCCAGACCAGAGCAAAGGTATCTGGAACTTCCAAGAGTTTCTGTATGAGTTCGTAGATCTTCTGGGATGAGTACTTATATGCATTGCTGGCACATCCATTTATCTGGCACGTCTGACAGTTCCATGTTGTGTAGCATTGTGAGCAGTGTAAGCATTTGCATGTAAGCTGGGACAGATAGAGGTAGATGGAACAAATCATCAATTAAGGGTGCCATTTTTGCCTACCTTAGAGTTATATTTTTATTCACTGAGTATGAAAACAGTTCTAGGAACTTATCACATAATGGAGTGTCCCCCACCTATCATGCCAGAGATGAATTGTGGCTCCATTGCCTATTTTGATATTGGATATTTTTAGGAATGCCGGTAAGTTATTCAGGATATCTCTCCCCCAGAACGATCCATTGTTCCCTTCTGGGGGAAGTGAACCATTATTGTACCTACTTCCCCATATCAGATGCACCCATGGTATATCTTGTTTGTTGAGGAATTTGTGTAGCATTTTCATTTGTAGTGCCTCATTGTGTTTTTTAAGATCTAAGATCCCCATACCTCCTTTTTGCTTCGGTTTGCAGGCTAAATGCCATGCTGCCTGAGCTGGACGAGTAGCATTAATATCAGCGCCTGACCTGGGAATCTTGAGTGTACAAAGGTAAAATGTGGGGAGAGAGGTGAAGACTGCATTTACCATCTGTAATCTGCCAGCATGCGATAAGAACAAGAAAGTTGTTGATAGACATTTTTCAATTTTCTGAATCAGGGGCAGAAATGAGTCAATCCTTGGTTTTGTAATTCCCATCGGCAGCTCTAGGTACGTGAAGGGGTAAGTACCAATCTTGCAATTGAAGGTTTTTGCTAGTATATCCATTCTTTCATTTGAAACATTGATCGGGTAAATGTTTGATTTTTGATAGTTGACATGGAGTCCTCTGGAGTTAGCAAATGAGTTTAGTAGAGCTTTGAGGGGAAAAGTTGTCTTGGCAAAGCCTCCATAATCAAAATTGTGTCATCAACATATTGAATAACCGGGAAATCTTGATATGAGGATGTGCTTAAGGGGATCTGGATGATGCCAGCGTCTTTTGCTTTATTGAGGATAGATTGAAGGAGATCAGCTGCAAGGACAAACAGAAGGGGCAAAAGGGGGTCTCCTTGGCGAACACCTCTCTTGCAATGGAACGTTTTCCTGGAACCCCGTTCAACTGATAGATGAAGTCCCTGAGTTCATGATCATATCTATCCATTGTAGTCATTTTGCTTCGAAGCCTTCATGGTAGAGTTTAATGTTTTTTCTATATATCTAGTCAAATCTACTATAGTTTAACTTATAAAATACTGGATTTATTATATTTTATGATATTTGAGGACGGATGGAGTATGTGTATAACATGTAAATATTCTTTAAACTCTAAGGGCTAGTTTGCGAGTCTAAAAATCGGAGGGGATTAGAATGACTAAAATCTTATCTCGTTAAAAATTAAATAATAAAATGATTTTAGCCCCTACAATCAACTCTAGTTTTGTGGCTCCTAAACTAATTGTTTGGAAGGAGGAAAACCGGGGGCGTCTGCCCAAGTTCTCGCGGGTGCCGGTGCCGCACAAGACGTTTCAGGCGTCGGAAAACTTGGGCTGTCGGTAGCTTATGGGCCAGGCTGTGGCTGAGGACATTCGGCCGATGAACCAGGCTCTTCGTATCGTGTCAAGCGGCCTCTATTTCTGTTAAATTGGAATATGTCTGGATATTTCCTAAACTAAAGTATGGTTTGATCTGCTCTTACTATTTCAACCGGTCCAATTACTTAATAAATTTGTTTTCTATATGTATGCATTAAGTTCAAATTTCAAAATTTATGTGGTCATAGCAGACATCGTATTTTAAGATAAAGTTGCATTACAGTTTTTTCTTCATTATGTTTCTTAGAATTTTATAGATCCAGTTTTTTTATTACTAGATGCCTTAACCTACAATAATAATAATAATAATAATAATAATAATAATAATAATAATAATAATAATAATAATAATAACAACAACAACAACAATAATAAATTTATGTTGTCATTTGCCATAATCACACCTGTCTCTAACCCGATCCTGAATACAAAACAATATAATTAACCCCGAAATTATAAATAAATATATTAAGAATAATATTTATTAAAAATATGTTAAGAATTATTCATCAATATTTCACATTTAGTTTTGTACCATTAAAATGTATTATCTTATCTTATTAATAACCTATAAAAATAATTATTAAAAATCATAATATATTTTTCTATGCTAAGTTATATCAGTAGCTACTAACCAACAAACGTTAAACTAAAAAGTCAGTTTCTATATAAAAAAATAAAAAGACAAATTTTGTTAAGGGCTAAACTAAACCAACTCAAATTAGCGGAGGAGTAAAATAAACCCCAAAAAAATACTTTAGAGGGCTGTATAGACATTGTCCATAAATAAAGGAAGTAATATGTACTTTTTCCCTCATAGAATAAGAGCACGTTAAGTAGATTGACCATACAGGTATTTAAGCAACACTTTTCCAACTAACAAAAACAACGAATTTGCTTCATGTATTGACCATTCCGTCACTTGAAAAAAATTTGCATTCCATCACTTGTTTTCCATGTTTATTTCCCGCGAGTAATTCATGTCTTTTTTTCAGTCGCTATTGCCCCTCTCGGTTCATCAGCTTGTGTATAGAACCTGCAAGAAGCTTAGTGCACATGACATACACACTTGTCTGTCCAATCAACAAATATACTTACAAGTCAATAATGCAGCACTACCAACCACGTATCAGTGGCCAGTTCAAACGTAGTGTAGCTGTAGGACATGCGTAGCAGTTGTGGAAAACTTTTTCCTAGCGACAGCTTGGTTTAGACGACAGATCAACCAGGGACAGCGAGAGCATTGATTTTTCTAAATGGCGCCCCTGCTGTTGCTGCGTAGGCGCGTAGCTTTTGTGCTGGCTGCCGACCGAGACGAGCTGACAGTAACAGGCGCGCGATGGCCGGCGGCGTCCACGAAGCGCGCGCCGGCGGCAGCAGGCCACGGCGGCGTCGTCCGCGGCGCGTGCTGATGTTCCCGCTGCCGTTCCAGGGCCACATCAACCCGATGCTGCAGCTGGGCGACGCGCTGCACGCGCGGGGGCTCGCCGTGACCGTGCTCCACGCGCGCCTCAACGCGCCGGACCCCGCGCGCCACCCGGAGTTCCGGTTCGTGCCGGTGCCCGACGGCGTCCCGGCCCACGTCGCGGCGCGCGGGAACGTCATCGACATCATCGAGGCCATGAACGCGGCCATGGAGGCGGACGGGTCGGGGCCCGTCAGGGCAGTCCTCGAGTCGGTGGTCGCGGACGTGGAGCAGCCCCCTGCCGCGTGCATTGTCTTCGACGCCAACCTCCTCGCCGTGCCCAGGGCTGCCTCGGCCGTCGGGCTCAGGACGCTGGTGCTGCGCACCGCGAGCGCGGCCTGCCTCGGATGCTTCATGGCGTACCCCATGCTTCACCAGAAGGGCTACCTGCCGCCGCAAGGTCAGTTGACGAGAGCAGCAGATCATCAGAGCATCAGACTATACATGTCCTAGTTATATATACGTCAATACGTGCTCTGTTTTAGAATCGGACCTCTACATGCCGGTGAAAGAGCTGCCGCCGCTGAGGGTAAGGGACCTCTTCTACTCGACCTGGAGCGACCACAAGAAGATGCGCGACCTACTCGCTCGGGCCAACGAAGCAATGGAGAACTCCTCTGGCGTAGTCATCAACACACTGGACGCTCTGGAGAAACCAGAGCTAGAGAGGATCCGCGAGCAGCTCCACGTCCCTATCGTACTCGCTCCTGGCCCTCTCCACAAGCTCTGCTCTTCTAAGAGCACAAGCAGTCACAGCACGCTGGACCACCAAGACCACAGCTGCATCAGGTGGCTGGACAAGCAGCCTTCAGAATCCGTGCTGTACGTGAGCTTCGGGAGCCTGGCTTCCCTGGACTCCGACGAGTTCTCGGAGGTGGCTTGGGGTCTGGCCAACAGTGGCCACCCGTTTCTATGGGTGGTCCGCGCGGACTCGGTACGGGGCTCGGACGGTCCGGCGGCTCTCCCAGACGGCTTCGAGGCTGCAGTTCATGGCAGGGGCAAGGTGATACGGTGGGCGCCGCAGCAGGAGGTGCTGGCGCACCCTGCGGTCGGTGGGTTCTGGACCCACAGTGGGTGGAACTCCACGCTGGAGAGCGTCAGCGAGGGTGTTCCGATGATGTGCAGGCCGCAGTTCGCGGATCAGATGATGAACGCGAGGTACGTGGTGGACACGTGGGGTGTAGGGTTGGAGCTGGAAGGTGAGCTTCAAAGAGGCGGAGTAGAGATGGCCATTAGGAAGCTCATGAAGGGAAGGGATGGGGAGGAGATGAGGGGAAGAGCCAAGGAGCTCAAGAAGATTGTAGCGGATTGTTTGGAAGCTCGTGGGACTTCTCAGGTTGCCACTGACAAGTTGGTGAATTACATACTTTCATTGTGATCTTTGTGTGTGCTATCTACTTTTTTTTTTTTTTTGCAGCTGAGGAATCTGAATTCTGAATTGTAATTTATGTTTAATTTGGTGAATTAAACATAAAGTACGATTCGAATCAAGTATAGGTTTAGAAGAAAAAAAAATGTCAGTTAGCATAGGCTTTCTGCACTTTTTCACTAAAAATGGAAAATTAATTGTGCGAAGCAATGAAGAAGTACTACTGTACAATGCAAGAAGTTCCAATGATTGCCATTGCCCATTAGCATTCCATGTAGTCTGAAGGTTGTCTTGTATTTTCTATTGCTTCAACTCCTTTTGTTTAAAACAAACCGATCGAGATGCATGTCTGCTGATTATATTAATAGACAAGTAATCTCGGTCGATTAGGCAAACAACAACCTTGGAGGGGTTACAATAGCTAATACAAAACTACTAGAGGAACTGGCTGTGAACACAGAGTCCAAACAACGTAACCGCAACGAAGACAAATCCCCATAGGAAAAGACAAAGAAACACATGTTAGAATAGAATATAATATAATAGCGTGTTTGGTTTGAGGAATAAGTTAGTATATCGTATTCTCACTCCTTATTATTTTATTTGGTTTATGGAATGAAATGAGTTGATCCATCATCATTTCATTCCTTATGTACTAATAATTAGTAAAAGTATGAGAAATTGATTCATTCTACCAAATTTGTGGAATGAACTTATAATGCATCACCTTATATAAATGTGCTTATATAGAACTAGTATCTCACGTGTCCTTCGCGCGTTGTGTTCCTCATGTCGCTGTTATACAGGTGTATTATTATTTTGTATACTTTAAAAAAATATAAGATGCAACTCATATAGAAAAATTGCAAGGAAGCTATTCTTGGGCTTATAAGTGATAGTCCCTCCAGTTAAATACACACGATATTTTAAACATGAAGATTGAGCTACATGGAGAACTATTTTCTTGTCTAAAATGTCATGTGAAAATGATTGGGGCTAGAAACTTGTTTCACAACAAAAATGAATCATAGATCAACCATTGCAACATTGTTTGTAAAAAAAATGCAAAACCACATATCAGGATTAAGGTCGCATTGGAAATATCCATGCTAATGCATGTAAATCAGATCTTAAAATATTTGAAAGCACCAGTTTCGTATTTCACTCTCTGAGAAGGGATTCCTTCTGCTTTTCATCATCTGATAGACTGCATTCCTGAAATCACAATAAATAACATGAACTTTACTAACCTTACAGAGCACATTGTAAAAAACGATAGGAGCAAGAGGTATGAGTTGTCCATAGCATGTACTAAAAAATCATTCTCTTATGACTTATTTGATCTTCACAATGTTTTTATGGTTCATCCTTCGTATGGACTGAACAAAAAAATTTGAAAAGAATGACATATAACATTATAAAGATTAGATAGGCTGCGAAGCAACAATCACCTTCGCTTATCGAAGATTTATGCACTCCCCCCAAAGAATAATATTTTGTCTTCTCAAACACTTTATCTAAAAGTTAAGTGGAAAACGTAAACAAAAAGAGGATGAATATGGTTTAGTAAACTCAATAATTATAGTGAATACCTCTGAAACTGCAATGCATAGATTATCCCTTAGTTAAGATTCTTTGGTTGGAACATTCTTTCAGATTCAAAATAAGGCATCATCATGGTTTTTTACGCATACTATACATTTGCTTGATCAAAAAGTGATGATAGCGATACAATACAAAAAAAAACAGATGGAACAGAAACATAAAAGAAAGGATGAGCACAGATGGTGGACCTGCTGACTCATTGCGACCGCGGTTGCCTTCAGTTGAGTTCTGCTACGGTTTGGTCTGGTGCGGCCAGTCGTTAAATGCTTCTTTCTAGATCCACTGACAGGCCCACAACAGAACCAAATTTCAGGTAACACTGCCATAGTGCCAAATATATCGTCTAAAGTAAATCAGCTACAATCTGATTTTGTTATAACCATGCCTGCTGCATAACCATGTCTTTGCGGAAAATCTGATTTTTTTATCCATCATAATTCTAAGAAGTACCGGTTGCTCTTCCATTTGAGTTATTTTCTCAGACATGGCTATTGCATCCTCGTCACTTATCTTACCTTCGCCTTCGTTTGGTTCCACCTTAAGTAGGTCAATTTCTTCTTTCAGCACACTCTTACTTTGTCTTTGGTCTAAAATACAAATTTCCATACCAAACTCAGCTGTAAGTTATTCATATAATATAACAAAAAAATATAAATGTTTGCGCGATAAGCATATAGGTAATTTAAATAGAAAATAGCATATTCGTAATTCAGCAAAACGTGCTACAAAAATGAACTAAGTGATTCAGCCCAAAATATGCAACTAACTTAATTCTTCCTAGCACCAAAGCATCAGACTTTGCAACTAAGATGATAGATTTTTAGAACAGGGAAGTGAAAAGATGCATAGTTGTCCAAAGAAAAAACAATGGACCTCAGTATGTAAATAAAGGGAAATGTTATCTTCAATACAGCTCTCATGATTCATTAGTGCATACACCAGTCGACGTTTGGTTATTTTTGAAGGATTTTAGAAATAAATAAGACCCTCACGACGCCAACTTTAATATGGTCTGGAACTCAGCAGCTTGCTACCGTGGGTGTACTCGGCGTCCTGACCGCATCCCCCGGACAGCATGTACGGTGTCAAAATAGAGCAGGGTGCTAGAGACGTTGAGGCGTACGCGGACGACGACGCCAAAATCGTTGTGCGGCTAGCAGGCGACATCGCCGACACTATGGGTTCGACGGCTGGGATGGGTGGAGGCATGAGGCGGCGGCGGCGGGTGAAGCGCGGCTCCGGTGACGGACCGGTGGGAGAGGACGACAACAACCTTGGACGAACTTATGCTCAATCGAAGATGGAGAGCTTGAAACCCTAGCTAAGAATATGCGCTATTGGGGAAGAAAAGGACATGTTGTGTTCAACGAACCTGCACAAATTGTGGAGACGGACGAGAGCGCAACAGGAGAGGGGACGCATGGCCGCTGGTCCCCGATGTCGTGGACGCCGACGCTGGAGACGCAAGGCCCTTTGAGAGCCCCTCTGGAAGTCTCCAGGCGAGTGTACCGGCGCTGGCAGGCTGAGAAGCATTCTCTCGTCCGTTGATGAAGTATCGTGTGCACGGTCTTTTTTTCTGCCGACGTGGACGCACGGGAGCGAATGTTTGTGTCCCGCTTTGTATATAAGGAATGTGTTGACTCTCCAAACCAAACACCTCCTTAGTGAATTGCCCATATATTCATATCAGCTTAAGCTTTTGGGTTGGACTGATTGGTGCATGCAACTTACTATAGTATCAGAGTTAGAGGTCACAAGATTCAATTCAAGTTAGCGCAATTAAAATAAAATAATTGTTACTCGCTCTTATTCCATATATGAGACCATAGTCACAAAGTTCTAGAATCTATAGGGTCGAGAAATGTGGTGCACGACCTATGAGAGGTTTTTACATGGTGGTAACGAAATTGACTCTTCGTATCTGGGAAGGGGACAACATTCCCGAGTCGAGGGTCGCCACCACTGTACTCATTATTTTGTGACTATGTATGAGATAAAAAAAGGCTCGACGTGAGGGGAGTGTTAGAATATAATATAAGTGAATTGTCCTCCTCTTCCTATCAGCTTAAGTTTTTAGATTGAACTGCTTGGTGCATGCAACTTAATAACACCAACCACTATTTCTTGGAAGGTTTGATATTTTAAACCCAACAATGGCTCTAGACGACACCACTTTTTAAGTGTTCTTCATAGCCTTGCATTCTTATTGAGCTTCGCATCATTTCCAATAATCATTAAATCCTAACGAGCATTCCAACCAAGCAATGATTTATCATAGGACTTATGTCAGTGTCTTAATGTCATGATTAATGGTGGGTTGGAATGTATAAGATGGCATGTGAATTCCTCTCCATCCCTTGGTTTGCAACAAGAGAACACTATACCTGTTCCGTTAGATCCTATATTGTCTTCATAGTACGATTGCGACACCAAGGTACTGAATGTACCTGAAATTAAGATGATAAGATTACATATAGAGGGGGCAAAGGATGGATATGCGTTGAATCTAGATCTAGTTGGGTACTAGCACGAGAGCGGTTTAGAGAGGTTCAGGTTGTGGAATGTGTTCCCTATGTTCTCTTGTGGGTGATAGATTAATAAACACAAAGGTGAAAAATATTACAAGTTGTAGTATGAACTAATAGCATGACCTTCTGTTGGTGACTTGTTCTCAAATGCTATAAGTTAAGAACAAGACAACACAGAAATGTTAGTGATTAAAACCCTTCATCCTTCGAAGCATTATTTCCCTTGAGATATAATGATCTTCAGATGAAGGTCATGAAGGATGTACCTTCATCATCGCAGTTTATATCAGTGAAAGAAGAAGCATATGAAACATGAGAAATAACATGAATAATCATATGACATCGGCATAAATCTTTATTATATCATCATGAATAAACATGAACAATACTGAATTACATTTTAACCTTCGGCTTCACAGAAGGTAAAAGTCCAAGCGTGACGCACGAGTGAATACAAGTCAGCGTGAACAGTACAGGGGTACTATTCACCTATTTATAGGCACAGGACACAGCCCGCTAAAATTACATTTATGTCCTCGATAACTAGTTACAATCATGACACAAATTATCATGGACTGATTGGTCTTTTCCTCTTTAAGTCGGTGCAGCCCTCCGTCTCAAGACATGTCCCTATGCCAAAGCTGAAAGTTCCCTTTGCCTGGGA
Source organism: Zea mays (assembly GCF_902167145.1). Taxonomy (NCBI): domain Eukaryota; kingdom Viridiplantae; phylum Streptophyta; class Magnoliopsida; order Poales; family Poaceae; genus Zea; species Zea mays. The sequence continues at coordinate 23,913,087 of NC_050102.1, read as the reverse complement.
ACAGGATCTGGATGTCGCCTAGAGGGGGGGTGAATAGGCGAATAAAAATTATCACTTTAAAGCTTTAGTTCTTACTCTACTCAAAGACCAGATCGCAGTGGAATGAAAGATCCTTCGAGTAGGTTGCGGCGGAATAGAAGATCCTATCTCAAAATGCCCTGCACTTCAAATATAACTTGTACCACAGATAAGTGTTGAAGTGCAGATATAAAAAGTGAGTAAGACAGAGAGTCAGCACACAATACAGAACAAAGCACACAGACGCAAGGATTTATCTCGAGGTTCGGCCAAGCCTGAAATGCTTGCCTAGTCCTCGTTGGAGTTAGCCACACCTGGGCTTGGAGTCTGTTTCAACTCCTTCCTCCATTTGCTCAGATCTGTAAGTATGACAGATAGAGTCTTCCACTATGTTGAGTTGGGTTACAACAAAGCCGCGGCTGCTTACAATCTTCTTGACAGCACTCCGGCAGAGTAACGATATGCTCAAGGCCTTGCTCTAGCTCTTAGCAGCACTTTTCCACTCTCTCAAGGCTTATAGCTTTGCCTTTACACAAACTAGAGAGATATACACGAGAGTGAGAGAGAGAATTGATCCGAGTGATGTATACAATTGTTGGCTGCACTTCTCTTCTTGTTGGAGGCGCCTAGGAGTCCCTTTTATAGACCTAAGGGGCCTAGGAGCCATTGGAATTCATTTTGGAAGGCAATATTTGCTTTCTGTCGGGTGGCGCACCGGACAGTCCGGTGCACCACCGGACAGGTCCTGTAGCTTGTCCGGTGCGCGATCTCCTTCCAAATCGGGCTCAGCTGACCGTTGGAGCAACGGTCGTCTTGGCTCACCGGACATTGTCCGGTGCACACCGAACAGTCTGGTGCGCCAACTATCCGTTGGCCCAAGCCACGCGTCGCCCGCTGATCGCGCTGCCGACCGTTGGCGCAGTCGACCGTTGGCTCACCGGACAGTCCGGTGCACCACCGGACAGTCCGGTGAATTATAGCCGTACGCCGCCAAACTTTCCCGAGAGTGGCCTGTTCACTGGAGTTCAGCCTGGCGCACCGGACACTGTCCAGTGCACCACCAGACAGTCCGTTGTGCCAGACTGAGCTGAGTCTTGGCTGTACACAGCCAAGCCTTTTGCATCTCTTTTGCATCTCTTTACACAGCACAGCCAAACACTTAGATAAATATATTAGTACACAAAAACCAATGTACTAAGTCTAGAAACATACCTTCTCTTTGATTTTCACTTCTTTAGCATTTGGCATGCTTGAGATTTATGTTGGACTCATAAATCATCAAGTCAGCTTGACTTGATCTAGATTGACATTTCTAAGCTCCAACATCCTGCAAAGGTCACATAGAGTATCTCCAAACATAGGAACAACCCAAACTAAAGGTCAAGGTGCACTTAGCTCTTTTGGCTGCTTCTAGTTCTGATTGGTTCTCCTTGCGGTGACTTTGTTTACTTCTTGAGCTAGATCTTGAGCCTTATGACTTACACCACATAATTGTGGATGTTACCTCATTGGTTGTAAGTCATGTCCTTATGTAGTGTTCCTTGATGCACCATAACTCTTAACAAGATCAAACTTGACTTTGCAAGTCTTCTTCACCCCTGGCTTTGGGTTCCTGGTCTCCTTGACTTTCTCCCGTGCACTCGGTACCTCGAAGCTCTTCTTGCTTCCATCCTTGGCTTGATCGGTTGTCTCTGAGTTATGCACATCGAGTCTCACTTAAGCAATGTCCATCCTAATTGTGATGTCCATTATCTATAGATAATCTAGTCTTTGGACCATCACACTTGTTCACTTGTGTTGAACCCTGTTAGCTTTGCATTAAGCACCTATTCAACACTTAGCACACTTGTTAGTCCTTTAATTGAGTTGTCATCTAAACACCAAAACCCACAAGAGAGCTTTCAGTCTCCCCCTTTTTGGTGATTGATGGCAACACAATTAAAGCTTACACAAGAATAAGATTTAAAGCACAAATTTTGAATTCAAAGTTTATAGAATGCTCCCCCTAAATATGTGCTTACATTAAAATCTCAACTTTGGCCTTATATGCCAAATTGCACATACTTAGGCTAATTCGAAGCATAACTACACCTTAGCACCTGTGGGATGCATTGTGTCAAGAATTAAACTGTGATGCATATAACACACAAATGCACATAATAAGAGTTAAACACCAATTAAATGGATATACCATAGGAATATCAACCTACCACTATTCACCATTAAGATACCAATTTAAAGCACCAGAACCATATGAATATCTATTACAGGACAAACACAATAGATACCAATTGATTCATATCAACGGAAGCACTAATTATGCATTATCACCATATAATACAACAATAAGCATATGATAAGTATTATCGACAACACTAACACATTCTTCCTTAAGATCAAAGGAACTCAAGGAAACCTCTTTGGGTCCTTTAGCACACAAAAAATTTATCTTCACCCTCTTCACACTTAAGATAAGCTTTCCTCTCAGGTCGAGGTAAGCTTTAATGCACAATTTCTCCCCCTTTGACATCAAACACCAAAACCATATTCAAGCAAGAACATAGGATGATGTCAAGAGACAACAGGGTATTAAGCAGGTAAAACGCAACACACTAACATTACTCCCCCTTACACATTAAACATATGCAACACAAGCATTGGAGGAAAATTAAGATACAAATACGCAAAAGGTCAATACCTCCTTTTGTACCTTTACCATGTTATGGTGTACTTTCCATCTAAGTAGGCGGAGTTCCTTTTCCATCAATTTAAGATTTCCATCTTGAAAGTTTTGTCTCTAGGGAGCTCCTTCACACTTGTGCCTGATCCTTTATCCTGACCTTTTTTTGTTGCTAAGACACCAAAACTTAGAACAAGTTATAGTATTGTGGCACAAGATGAAGCTTCTATTCTAGTGATTACCAAAAGATACCAATTGAAGCACACTACCAAGGCTACCGATTGAAAGATCATCACTGTCATAGCTCCATGATATTTAAAGATAAGCATCTAGGATCACCGACTATTATAGAGCACGAGCAATCTTTAAATATGCATTTACTCACAACTTTAGATACCAATTACTCGACTTGTGGAGGTACCCAAGTCCTGATTGCTCCATTTCTTGCTCATCTTCCCTTTTCCACCTTGAGACTATATAGGATCACTCAAGAAATAGTTAGTCTCAAAAGACACAAGTTATGTTTGCTCCCCCTAAAGTTGTGCATCAAGTATTTGAATGACTCACACCTTGCACATTCTAGTGTCCTCAGAACTAGAGGGGATCACAACATACCTTGGTCTAGGCATAATATATCAATTGCATCACAAAAAGATACCAATTGAATAGATGACATAATACAACTTATGACTAGTGGAAACAATGCATGCATCAAGATATATAACATTTTAAAAGCAACCTAGGCACGCTTCACACATGATGATCATTGCAACACATATACCAATTGAAAAATGACAAGATCATGCATATAAAGCACAATGTCTAAGCACACCATGATTAAGAAGTATTTTCTTAGGTACACCAAAGGAAACAACATTTTAAAGCATAAGGCACCTAAGCCAAGATACTACCAATTGAAAGGCAAGAACATAGCTATGATCACGATCAACGGAACTTCAAGATATTCAATGAAATTGCATAGTTCCATTCTCCATACCTTTGCCTTTTACCTGAATGCCATGAGATTCATTCTTTTAGGTAGTGTGGAGTGAGAGCACCTGTTGTCACCAATTTAGGGCTCCTTTTGCTCATGCACCTCATAGCTCGAGAGGGTGCATTAGAGACACAACATGGATTTCTTGTTTTGGTATACACAGAGTACCAAGACAAAGTAATCATGTGAAATGGACTAAACAAAACTATCATGCTTGCACATAGGTTAATACATAATCATTAAAAACCACACAACATGATTTACAAAAAGATACAGGTTTAGCCACATACACCAAGAGAGTTAATCATGGTAAATATATCAAATGAAACGCTACCCATTGAATGATTCAAGAGATATAACCTATAAAGCACACAGTCATGATTGAGCAAGCATAATTATGATCTTGGAAGTCACGAATCATTAATTGAAAGATATTCAACACAAGCAATCTCAAAAGCATAACTACTCCAAGGGTAGGTATAGCACAACAATCCAACTTAAGAGCAATACTGATTGGAAATAATGCACTTAAGATACACGGGTACCGTCCTTTGGACAGCGAGTTGCAGATTCTCATCAAAGTCCTTTGCTTGATTCACCAATAATGATTAAGGACCTCTACAACTTATTTAACTCGAGATGAACATGAGATTAGTATTGCACAATAATTCAACCTTAGGTCAATAAATAGACAATAAAATTGACAGCTTAAGCATAGAGTTTGATTTAACCATCTTAAGCTCTCCCAAGATCTCTAGTCCATCTCGAGGCACCTGCATGGTCTAGTTGGCACAGTTTGGTACCCATCTCGGGATGGGTCCATAACGTTCATCTAAATGAGTCTTTGGTACCCAAATAACAGTTGTGCTAGTTCTAGGTGATCTCATTACTGATCTAGCACAAGTGTATGATTTGGGTCTCCTAAGCGAATAAGATTGAGATAAATTTACTTGCTTAGAAACCTTACCCTTCTTACATACCTTAGGTAGATGACCATGCTCACCACACATGTAGCAGAAGCGTTGCTCAACCAGACATGACACTTGCTGTTTGTTTTTTTCTTAGTGAGGGTCATCTTGGAGGGTGCACGTCTTTGATTCTTCATGAGCGGACATGAAGTGATCATGTGATCCTTTTCATTGCATCCAAAACATCTTCTTATCCCTTCGTCCTTGTCTTTGTATGGACAAGAAGCAATGAGGTGACCTAATCTCTTGCACTTGAAGCACCTCCTTTTTCCTCTTCTCTCTTTGCTTTTGGATGACATAGAGAGATTGTTAGTGCAAATAACATGACTAATTGAATCATTACCTTTTTCTTGTCTCTTGTTGATTGCTTCACTTATTGCTTTAGGAACATCTTTCTCAAGGAGTTTGACCCTTGTTGCGGTTTCTCCTTCCTCAAGCTTCTTCACCACGTGTTCGTAGATATCTTGAGGAAGTCGAGCAAGGCGTCTTCTCCTTAGTTGTCTTTGTTTCTTGTTTCCAAGCAATTTCCTTTTAGACCCTACAACCTGTTGCTCATTCAAACATTCGCTTCCTTTTGAGCGACAGGGGTTAGCACATCGTGATATATTGTCCAAATGTGCACTTGTGCAAGAATGAGGTTCACATGAATTTAAGTTTGTAATTACAACCTCATGAGCAACATTAAGCATGATATGGTCATCAACTAATTCATTATGGGAATAAAATAGCATATCATATTTTTCACTTAGAGCAAGTTTTTCTAAATTTATCATTTCTACTTGACTCTTAAGCATAGAATTCTCAGTTTTAAGTTGAGCAACATCAGATAATACATCATGATTATTTCTTTGCTCAAATAAAACAGATTCATACTGTTGGACCAAAGTATCATGAGAGCACTTTAGCTCCTCATGATATTTGGTCATCTTCTCCAGGCTGTCGTTGGTTTTGATGAGAGTCTCCTCTAGCCTGAGAAGCGTCTCGCCTTGTTCCTTGTTCCTTCTCAACAGCCTAACCAAGAGCACTTTGTCTTCTTTGTTGAGATGGGTGTAGAACCGGCGAATCTCCTGTTCTTCCACATCATCGGTCTCATTTTCCCTGTCATTATTTTCAGTGGAAGCAAAACAGGAAATTGTACCTTGTGGTGATGAAGATTCATCCTCGCTATCATCCTCATATTCCTCCTCATCATCGCTTTCATCTCCACTCTCATTGTTAGCAACAAGACATGTATAACTATTGGGAGATGAACCTGTCGGTGAGGTGGATCCTTCGCTTGGTGTCCATCGTTCTTGTTCTTCTCCCTTGGACAAGTTAGTACCACCAGCAATAGAGGAAGCAGAAGCAGTGCATATGGACTTAAAAAATTTCAACTTAATTTTAGTCCATAGATCATGAGCATCAACAAATAAATCACTATCACTACTCATGATGGCAAAATAAGCACCTCTAGAAAGAGAGTCAACTAAGATGTTGCAAGCATGGTGATTGAGAGATAGACATCTTAGTTCAGCATTAGAAGGTTTTTTACTAATATCAGAGGGAAAAATACTTCTACTAAAGATCTGTCTCAAATCAGGATCAATATGCATGAAAGCATTATAAATAGAGACAGACCAAGATTTATAATTAGAACCATCGCCTAAAAGAAGTTCTAGAGTTACCTCTTGTGACGACATCGTCATCTACGGACGGCTAAGCCACACTGGAGAGGCCTAGCTCCGATACCAATTGAAAGTTCCCTTTGCCCGAGAACAGGATCTGGATGTCGCCCAGAGGGGGTGAATAGGCGAATAAAAATTATCACTTTAAAACTTTAGTTCTTACTCTACTCAAAGACCAGATCGCAGTGGAATGAAAGATCCTTCGAGTAGGTTGCGGCGGAATAGAAGATCCTGTCTCAAAATGCCCTGCACTTCAAATATAACTTGTACCACAGATAAGTGTTGAAGTGCAGATATAAAAAGTGAGTAAGACAGAGTCAGCACACAATACAGAATGAAGCACACAGACGCAAGGATTTATCCCGAGGTTCGACCAAGCCTGAAATGCTTGCCTAGTCCTCGTTGGAGTTAGCCACACCTGGGCTTGGAGTCTGTTTCAACTCCTTCCTCCGTTTGCTCAGATCTGTAAGTATGACAGATAGAGCCTTCCACTATGTTGAGTTGGGTTACAACAAAGCCGCGGCTGCTTACAATCTTCTTGACAGCACTCCGGCAGAGTAACGATATGCTCAAGACCTTGCTCTAGCTCTTAGCAGCACTTTTCCACTCTCTCAAGGCTTATAGCTTTGCCTTTACACAAACTAGAGAGATATACACGAGAGTGAGAGAGAGAATTGATCCGAGTGATGTATACAATTGTTGGCTGCACTTATCTTCTTGTTGGAGGCGCCTAGGAGTCCCTTTTATAGACCCAAGGGGCCTAGGAGCCGTTGGAATTCATTTTGGAAGGCAATATTTGCTTTCTGTCGGGTGGCGCACCGGACAGTCTGGTGCACCACCGGACAGGTCCTGTAGCTTGTCCGGTGCGCGATCTCCTTCCAAATCGGGCTCAGCTGACCGTTGGAGCAACGGTCGTCTTGGCTCACCGGACACTGTCTGGTGTACACCGGACAGTCCGGTGCGCCAACTATTCGTTGGCCCAAGCCACGCGTCGCCCGCTGATCGCGCTGCCGACCGTTGGCGCAGTCGACCGTTGGCTTACCGGACAGTCCGGTGCACCACCGAACAGTCCGGTGAATTATAGCCGTACGCCGCCAAACTTTCCAGAGAGTGGCCTGTTCACTGGAGTTCAGCCTGGCGCACCGGACACTGTCCGGTGCACCACCGGACAGTCCGTTGTGCTAGACTGAGCTGAGTCTTGGTTGTACACAGCCAAGCCTTTTGCATCTCTTTTCTTTCCTTCTTCTTTCTGTTTCTAACACTTAGACAAATATATTAGTACACAAAAACCAATGTACTAAGTCTAGAAACATACCTTCTCTTTGATTTTCACTTCTTTAGCATTTGGCATGCTTGAGATTTATGTTGGACTCATAAATCATCAAGTCAGCTTGACTTGATCTAGATTGACATTTCTGAGCTCCAACGTCCTGCAAAGGTCACATAGAGTATCTCCAAACATAGGAACAACCCAAACTAAAGGTCAAGGTGCACTTAGCTCTTTTGGGCTGCTTCCAGTTCTGATTGGTTCTCCTTCCGGTGATCTTGTTTACATCTTGAGCTAGATCTTGAGCCTTATGACTTACACCACATAATTGTGGATGTTACCTCATTGGTTGTAAGTCATGTCCTTATGTAGTGTTCCTTGATGCACCATAACTCTTAACAAGATCAACCTTGACTTTGCAAGTCTTCTTCTTCACCCCTGGCTTTGGGTTCCTGGTCTCCTTGACTTTCTCCCGTGCACTCGGTACCTCGAGTCTCTTATTGCTTCCATCCTTGGCTTGATCGGTTGCCTCTGAGTTATGCACATCGAATCTCACTTAAGCAATGTCCATCCTAATTTTGATGTCCATTATCTATAGATAATCTAGTCTTTGGACCATCACACTTGTTCACTTGTGTTGAACCCTGTTAGCTTTGCATTAAGCACCTGTTCAACACTTAGCACACTTGTTAGTCCTTTAATTAAGTTGTCATCTAAACACCAAAACCCACAAGAGAGCTTTCAAAAGCTCCCTGGATCGTAGCTTTGACGTATACCTTCGCACTGTGTTTGTTTATATGCTGATCTTCCGAAGCTATTTGTGCTTAGAGGATCTTCGGCGACGAAGCAGGCCCCCAACAGTAGCCCCTTCGCGGCGCTAGATCGTTTTTCATAATGAGCTTGATCCGTGAAAAATCTCCAAGGCTTCGAAATGCCGAAGGTCCGAAAAACACCTTCCCTGAGCTCGTTGCCGAGAAACGATTAAAATATTTCGAGCGCGAGGTGGCCCACCGCGCGGTGGGTACGAACGATCTGGCGATTCACTTCCCAAGCGCCGTGGTCCACCGTTCAGCGGGTGCGTGCGACTTGGCGATTCACCTTCCCACCTGCAGCACTATATAAACAGACGAGTAGGTGTGTAGTTACCACAACATTCATTGCCATTGCACTATTGTGCTGTTGAAAAATTTAACCATAGCCGAAGCTTTTTCGCTGCATTCTCGAGCAAACCATCATTTTGAATTAGCTTCGTCAAAAGAGGGAGCTTCGTCAAAACTGTAAAAAACATCAGCTTCGTAAAAACCACAAAAAGATCCATCAGATGACCAGAGTACGCTCGACTGCGAGGGTGACCCGTGAAGGAGAAGAGACTGAGGCTACCGAGACAGCTCTGATTTCCAAAGTCATGAGACAATCGGGCTTAGTTGTGACGGAGGGAGCCATTGAAGAAGGTGCATCTACTGCCGAAGCTGAACAAGCTGATGTTGAGGAAGAAAACGTTGATGAAGGAGAAGAGGATTATAGCATTCTGATCCCATCAAAACCCGGCCACTTGGATTTTGAGAAATCTACTGTATCTGAAGCCGACGAGCCCATGATGATGAAACTGGGCTACTTCGGAGAAGCTGAAAAGAAGCTTATTCGCTTGGCCGGAGAAGAAACTACTCCAACACCGAAGGATGACGAAGTAGTAGTTTTCAAAAGCTTTTTCAGAGCAGGATTACGGTTTCCGCTGAATGAGATGATTGGAGAAGTTTTGGATAGTTATGAAATCTATCTTCATCAGCTGACCCCTAACGCTATCGTTAGGCTCATCATCTTTATCTAGGCCCTTCGAAGCCAAGGAATGGACCCAAATGCTGAAGCTTTCTACCGAGTGCATGAATTGCATTACCAAACGAAGGCCAGAGAAGACGGGCTACATGAAAATTTCGGTTGTTATAACTTCACGTATCGCAAGGATACGAAGGCTCCGGTCCTCAGCTATCGCACCAAGTGGCCAACTGGCTGGAAGAGTGAGTGGTTTTATATTAAGGTTGATGAGAAGAAAAGAGGGAAACTGATGACGATGGTGATGAGCCCGCTGTCCTTAAGCTTCGGGATGACCAGACCCTTGTGCAACATGAAGCCAGGGTCAGCATGTCCGCTGGCCATAGCAGAATTCAGAGTGGTGGCTGAACAAATCAGCACCAGGGATCTAGTGCAAGAATACCTAGCCAATAGGGTATCTCCAATGTTGAGTGAATGGAGTATGCCGAAGCTAAAAAGAACAAAGAAGAAGAATGAACTTGTTCGATTACCCTATCGCTTCAAGTTTGAGAAACAGTTTAAAGACTCTTGCCAAGAATGGTTGGAGATGATTGAGACTATGTGTAATGAAATTTTGGGCAATTATACCAAAAAGATCAACTAATGACTGCAGCCTTCGGCACCCGACCAAAATAAAGGTTGAATTGGGTAATGGACGCTTTAAATTTTGAATACCCTGATTATGAGCGACTCAGCAAGGGTGCCGAAGGGATAAAGAGAAAAAGAGTTGTTAGTGTTCTGAGCAGGCAAGCTGCTAGAATGTTGAAAGAGGACGAAAAATCTCTGAAGAAGAGGAAATCTAGTCCTGAATCGAAGGTGGCGACTTCGAAGAAGAGAAGGGTTGCAACTCCGGAGCCAAAGGTAGCTGAGATAGAAGAGGAAACTCCTTCAACGCCTTCTGCTGCTGAAGTAGAAGAAATTTTAAAGGTAATGACTGAATCCTTACCTATCAAGCTGCTAAGTCCTCTGGGACCGCATCTGACGAAGCTTTTACAGAAGAAGGACGAGCCTTCGGCAACAAAAAAGGCGGTTGGGCCTAAAAAGCGAAGAATTGTTATTGTTATGCAAGCTATTGAGGAAACGCCACCGGCGGCCTCAGCATCAAAGATGACACCAGCTATCGAAGCTGCGACCACCAAAGCTACCAATCTGGAGAGTACGTTATCTGATATTGATAAAGTGCTTTTGGATATGGCCGCAGAGGAGACTGCTGCGGCTATAGAAGAAGCCCTAGCCGCAGTGCCTGAGAAAGGGAAAGAAATTGTTGAAGATACTTCGGAAGAATAAGGCTTCAGCTTTCAAAATCTAGTTGGTCAAGAATTATCCAAGGCCGAGAAGGAGGAGCTGTAGGAATATGCTATATCCTGTGGCTACCAACCAGGAGCCATGCTCTTTAGTGGAATCAATGAAGAAGCCTTAGGATGTATTCGAGACCGCACCGGTGCGAAGATTATCAGTGCTCTGTCAAAGAGTGTTGGTTTTCCGAAGCTTGAAGCTGACATTAGCAGCTACCGACGACAACATATCGTCAGCAGCTTATTCTATTCCAATTTTAAGGTAAAGTTTTTTCCTTAGCTTTTTATTCTTTTGTGTTGAAGAAAATATTTCTGATGAAGGCTATTTTGCACAGAGTATGCTGCTAAGCAAAGCCTAGAGAATGCAACAAGACCTCGAAGATAAGAAGAATGAGGTTATAATCGAGGGCTTGGAAAATAAAATCAAAGATCATGAAGCTTCTCTAGAAAAGAAAGACTTCCTTCTTCAGACAATGGAGGGTTCATTAGTAGAAGCCCAAGCCGAAGTTGCTAGATTAAATGATGAACTCCTTCGAAAATCAGAAAACTTCGAGCAAGAAAGGAAAAGTTTTGATGCAAGGCTTGGAGCCGAAGTCGAGAAAAACTCAAAATTGCAAGAATCCCTAAAAGAGCTTCGGAATGCTTGCTTAAACTTCGGCAACCGTTGCGTGCAACGGCTAAGGCAGGTCTTTAACTCAGTGGGAGCCAACTTTGAGAAATTTGAACCTTCGGTTGAAGACTTGCCAAGCACCTTCGAGCATATTGAAAGCGAAGTTGAGGCGCTTGACGAAGTCATAGCTGGGCATGGCGACTTCTATGCCCTGCTGGCTTCTCGTGGCACATCTGTAGCTTTTATGAAGGTTGGTTGCACGCACGGAAAGATTGTAAACAGAGCAAACTTTAGTCTATCACCAGCGCACCTAGCTGATATCCCCATCCTAGCCCGAAGTATTGGGAATAGGTTTATAACACAAATTTGGACGAAGGGTGGGCGGGACTTAGCTGGTGACGAAGCTCGAAGTCATCTCAAGCCGGTATTAAACTTGTACCTATTGCTTACCTTCTCCTGAGATTACTTTTTACCTTATACTGCTTTGTTGTGTACAGGATGACGATGTCGAAGGTCAATAATTCGAAGCTTGACAGAGACTGATGAAGCTGCTGCACAAAGCTTTAGAGATATTTGAATTATCTTTGTAAAAGATATTGTAATTTAGAAATCAAACATTACTCTGTAAATTTGTCCATACCTTGTAATATATTTTTACCTTTTCATTTGTGTGTGAATTGCTTTGATGTGGACGAAACTTGTATCTTTTGAGCCGAAGGCGAAAAACACCTTCCCTTCTTTTCGTACACAACGAAGCATATCTTTGCTTCTTTATACTCATTGAAGCATTGTCATCAAAGCCGAAGCATCTGTTTGTACTCTGTGTTATGATGATGATGATCCTACGAATGTCTACATGAATGTGTATGAATGCAATGAATGATGTGATGTAATGTGCAAATGAATGTCCAAACACAGGCACACGAAGCCACACCCAGACTCTGCATTCCCTTAGGAACGCCTTTTGAGTCTTAAGCTCTGCATCCCCTTAGGAACGTCTTTTGAGCTTCTTCACCTTCTATTTCGGTGGTATAAGTTCTGCATCTCCTTAGGAACGTCTTTTGAACTTCTTCTCCTTCTATTCCGACGGTATAAGTTCTGCACCACCTTAGGAACGACTTTTGAACTTCTTCGCCTTATATTTCGGCGGTATTTGGCTCTGCATTCCCTTAGGAAAGACTTTTGAGCAGAAAACTTACGCTGCGCTCCCTTAGGAATGACTTTTTGTAGCTTCGTCATGCTCTACATCCCCTTGGGGACGACTTTTGAGCTTCTCCCTGTTTTTCCTCTTTTTTTCTCTGCACTCGATGGTGCATGCTCATGTTTTACAGTTGACATCGTTTTGGGGGATTTGGCTCTCGTGAAGCTAAATAAGAAAGGAAAAATTACAAGCTATGGCCCCATTAAAAACCTTTCTCCCCTTCGGAAAGGAAAAGAGTGCCATAGAAAAAATGAGAAAAGATTACATCAAATTACACATAATATCGTCGAAGCTCATCCGCATTCCAAGATCTTGGTATGTCGTTGCCGTCCATATCCTTCAATCTGTAAGAACCGGGCCTCGACGAAGATACCACCAGAAACGGTCCTTCCCACTTCAGCTGTAATTTTCCCACTTTGTCTGGATTGGCTACACTCCGAAGCACCAAATGCCCTGGCTTGATATTTTTCAGTCGAGCTTTTTTGTCACGCCATTTTATTGTTTCGGCTTGATATTTGTTGATGTTCTCTACAGCCTAAAATCTGGTCCCCTCTATGGTATCTTTTGCTACGTGATAATCAGCTTCGTCTTCTGCCGAAGCTACTGTTCTTATTGATCCTGCTTTAGCTTCTTCTGGAGTCATAGCTTCGTCACCAAACAATAGTTTGAAAGGTGTAAATCCCGTTGATCTTGACGTGGTTTTATTGTGGCTCCACACCACTTTAATCAACTCTTCTGGCCACTTTCCTCTGGGCTGATTGAAGATTAGCTTCATTATTCCTGTCATAATAATGCCATTTCTCTTTCTACCAATCCGCTTGATTCTGGGTGCCTTACTGATGCAAATGGATCTTCGTGCCAATTTGGTCACAGAAATCTTTAAACATTTCGGCATCAAGCTGTGTTCCATTGTCCACAGTAATGGCCTTCGGCACACCGAAGCGACAAACAATATTCTGCCAGAAGAATTTTTGGACTGTGGCCGAAGTTATTGTAGCCAAAGGCTTTGCTTCAATCCACTTAGAAAAATATTCTACAGCCACCACAACATACTTCAAATTACCTTGTGCCGGTGGAAGTGGACCTAATAAATCCAGGCCCCATCTTTGTAATGGCCAAGTAGGCTGTATCATCTGCATGAGAGACGAAGGTTGCTTCTGATCTTTTGCACATTTTTGACAATTCTCGCACTTCTGAACTAGCTCTGCTGCATCCGAAGCTGCCTTCGTCCAATAAAATCCTTGTCTAAACACTTTTCCCAGCAAGGGCCTAGACCCAATGTGAGATCCACACAGACCTGCATGTATCTCCTTCATTAACTCTATACCTTTGGTTCTAGATAAACACTTGAGGAGTGGAGAACAGACTCCATGATTGTATAATTCCCTTTCTATTATCACATACGACCTTGTCCTTGCTTCCATTCTCTTATTATAAACTTCATCATCTGAAAGACAATTACCTTGAAGGAAAGATATAATTTCAGTCCTCCAATCTTCACTATGCACAAGGGAAATTGCAAGCACTGCTCTCTCCATAAGTTCAACCGAAGGTGCTTTTATTGTCTCAAAAAATACTTCCAAAGGTAAAGGGAGCCCATGTGCCGCTGATTTAGCTAACATATCTGCATGCTCATTTTCTCCTCTTGGAATATTCTTGACAGAAAAACCTTCGAAAGAAGCCTCCAACCTTCGAACTGTATTCAAATACTTTTCAAGCTTCGGATCTCTTGCCTTACTACTTTTGTCTACATGACCAGAAATGACTTGAGAGTCAGTTTTAAGGATGGCCCTTCTTATTCCCATTGCCTTTAACTTCCGCAGCCCCAACAGAAATGTTTCATATTCAGCAATATTATTTGTGCAACTGAAGTCAAGCCTTGCTGCATAACATGTTCTGACTTTAGAAGGCGCAACTAGGACAGCAGTCACTCCTGCATCGAAGGATCCCTAGGAACCATCGCAAAACACTGTCCAAGCTTTGACGTCTTTATTTGTTTCTTCTTCCTGAGCCCCAGGTGTCCAGTCAGCAATGAAGTCTGCTAACGACTGGGACTGACTTGAGGATCTATGCATATAGTCAATACTGAATTCGTTAAGCTCCACAGCCCATTTTCCAATCATTCCAGTAGCTTCTCTATTCCTCAGTATGTCCTTCAGAGGCTGTGACGAAGGAACAATTATGTGATATGCTTGAAAATAATGCCGAAGCTTCCTGGAGGCCATTAACACAGCATACAACACCTTCTCCAATTCTGTATAATTTTTCTTTGATAAACTTAAAACTTCGGAGACGAAGTACACTAGAGCCTGCTTTTTGATTTGGTCATCTAGCTTCTCCTGTACAAGAGCCGCACTAACTGCAGAGTGTGAAGCTGCCACATATAAGAGTAATGGAACCCCTGTCGAAGGTGGAGTTAGTGTTGTTAGATCGATCAAGTGTTGCTTCAACTCTTCGAAAGCTTTTTGCTGAGCCGGACCCCATTGAAAAACTTCAGCTGACTTCAGTATTTCAAAGAATGGTATATTTCTTTCTGCTGATCTGGATATGAATCTGTTTAATGATGCTAGTCTTCCTGCCAGCCGCTGGGCCCCCTTCTTTGTGCTTGGCGGCTCCATCCGAAGGATAGCTTCAATCTTGCCCGGGTTGGCTTCAATTCCCTTTGTTGATACCAAACAGCCAAGGAACTTGCCCTTCTTCACTCCAAAAACACACTTTTCTGGATTTAACTTCAGGCCAGCTTGCCCGAAATTGGCAAATGTCTCTTGCAAATCAGCAATGTGATTTTCTTGCTTCGTGCTTTTCACTATGATATCATCAACATAGGTCAGTACATTCCTGCCTATTTGAGAATGAAGGACCTTGGCTGTCATTCTGCTGAAGCTTCCTCCAGCATTCTTGAGCCCCTCAGGCATCCGAAGGTATCAATAGGTGCCACTGGGAGTTATGAAACTAGTCTTCAGCTCGTCTTCCTTCTTCATCCAAATTTGATGATAGTCTGAGTAACAATCCAGTAGACTCATGAGCTCTGAAGAAGCTGTTGCATCTACTAGAGAGTCTATTCTTGGCAATGGGAACTCGTCCTTTGGGCATGCCTTGTTGAGATCTGTGAAATCAATACACATTCTCCATTTACCATTGGCCTTCTTCACCATAACAGTGTTGGCTAGCCATTCTGGGTATTTCACCTCTCTGATGACACCGGCACTAAGAAGTCTCTTTACTTCGTTCCGAGCACCTTCAGCTTTGTCTTCAGACATCTTCTGAAGCCTTTGTTTTCTTGGCCTGAAGGATGGATCCACATTGAGTGAATGTTCAATAATATCTCTGTTGACACCATAGAGATCATTGGTTGACCAAGCAAAGACATCTTTGTTGTTGAATAAAAATATTAGCAAAGTCTTCACTTGCTCATCAGATAACTGAGACCCCAGCAGTACCCTTTGTTCTGCTATATCTTGACATAGAAGCATAGGCTTCGGCTGATCCGCCGAAGCAGCATTCTCTCTTTTGTATTTGTACTGCTGACAGGCTTCAGCTCCATCTATGTTATGGATTGCCTTTGAATCTGTCCAATTCCCTTCGGCCCTTCTGGCAGCTTCTTAACTCCCATGGACAGCAATGGGCCCTTGTTCCAAAGGTATCTTCATGCATAAATATGCTGGATGAAGTATTGCTTCGAAGGCATTGAGTGTCCCTCGACCAATGATTGCATTGTAGGGGTACTCCATGTCAACTATGTCAAAGATAACATGTTCAGTCCTTGTGTTGTGGACATAGCCGAAGGTAACTGACATTGTGATTTTACCAAGTGCGACAATCTGCCTTCCTCCGAAGCCACAAAGAGGGTGTGTAGCATCATGAATCTTGTCTTCTGGCTCTTGCATCTATCTGAAGGCCTTAGCAAATATGATATCCGCTGCACTGCCTATGTCAACAAGAACATTATGGACCAGAAATCCCTTGATGACACAAGATATGACCATAGCGTCATTGTGAGGGTAATCTTTGAGCTGAAGGTCCTCCTGGGAGAAGGTGATTGGGATGTGGGACCATTTGGACTTGATGAAGGGTCCCTGCACCCCAACATGCTGCACGCTTCTCTGCGCTTCCTTCTTCTGCTTCTTGTTAGCAAGCTCTGAACTTGAACCGCCTGTTATCGGGAGCACCAGCTTCGTAGCCGAAGGTGCTACGACTTGGTTGTTGAACGAAGCCATCAGCTCAAAAGTGGAAGTGAGTTCACCGGAGGTGGGCGCCAATGTTGGAGACTTGTTCTCAAATGCTATGAGTTAAGAACAAGGAAACATAGAAATGTTAGTGATTAAAACCCTTCGTCCTTCGAAGCATTATTTCCCTTGGGATATAATGATCTTCAGACGAAGGTCATGAAGGACATACCTTCATCATCGCAGTTTATATCAGTGAAAGAAGAAGCATATGAAACATGAGAAATAACATGAATAATCATATGACATCGGCATAAATATTTATTATATCATCATGAATAAACATGAACAATACTGAATTACATTTGTACCTTCGGCTTGACAGAAGGTAAAAGTCCAAGCGTGATGCACGAGTGAATACAAGTCAGTGTGAACAGTACAGGGGTACTATTCACCTATTTATAGGCACAGAACGCAGCCTAGCTAAAATTACATTTATGTCCTCGATAACTAGTTACAATCATGACACAAATTATCATGGACTGATTGGTCTTTTCCTCTTTAAGTTGGTGCAGCCCTTCGTCTCAAGACATGTCCCTATGTCGAAGCTCCCTGGATCGTAGCTTCGGCGTATCCCTTTGCACTGTGTTTGTTTATATGCTGATATTCCGAAGCTATTTGTGCTTAGAGTATCTTCGGCGACGAAGCAGGCCCCCAACACCTTCTATCTCTCTTTTCCTATTTTGTTGTAGTTAGAGTTCTAGTCTAATGGTTTCTATTTCACTTTTAAGTTTGACCTTATAAGTAGGTTCCAGTCACTAGGTTCCTGGTTCTTCTTTTTTCCTTTACGCTGTTCTACTCTCTTTTATAAACTAAGGGAGGAAAGAGGATTACATATCGATTGAACTATGGGTCCCTGTCAACTGTGGCCCAACAATCCCAATCTTATTGTGGCCATAGAATCATACCCAGTGTCGAGGATGTCCTGTTGCAGTGGCAGACATACCTATCGTGGAGGCAGGTATGACCCATCATATTGAGACAAATCGCTGTTTGCACCATCAAATATGACGTAGTTGGTAACCAACATAACAATGTATATTTTATCATACCTCCTAATACACTATCATGCCCATGGCTACAAGGATGATGATACTTATTGAAGTATTAGTCTTGAGTATGTGTGTTGCATAAGTTGTGGAAATAATATCCTATCAAACAGTAATGTCGCATCATATTTAACGTAATGTATGTGAGCTTTATCTAAAGTGCCAGCATCATGAGATCATCGAAACTAAACCTCGAGCATGGCATCATACCTTCAAGGGTCTCCTACGCTTGGTTCAGGTCCAACTATATTGCTTTGTGAAAGTCACATATAGGGTGGGGTGAATGGTAAAACCTAAAATTTTACTTAAACAATCTAAAATTTGATCCAATATTATGATATTAAGTATCTAGAATAAAATGAGTTAGTCTGGGGTTAGTATAAGCATAATACTTGCACATTGTTGCTAATTAACATAAGTGAAGAATTGGATTTAGCAAAATTATGGAATATAATTTAAGCGCAAAGCAAGTATGAACTTAGAGAGGAAAGGGAAAGTCAAAAGGTAAAGATAAACCAAGAGAGATATTGTGATTTGTTATGTGAGTTTTCACAAAGAAGCATATGTCTTATTTGAGGAGTCCACTAAGATCCAGGTCTGTCTTAACCATTTCCTCACTCAAGTGATCACCAATATCAAACTTGAGTTCCTTCTCTTTTTCTCAAGTGAGACTTAGTCTCTATAAGACACTCCACAACTTGGAGCGAGGCTCTTGTGTGCTTTACACTTCTCAATGGGAGCCTAGCTCCAAATCTTATGATCACAACACACACTCCACTTTTAGCTCACACATGTTCTCAATCACAATTTTCTCACAAAGAATGGCTAACTCTAGCTCTATACTCAATTTATGGCACTTGGGACTATTTGATCACTTGGAGGTGTTGCTCTTGGTATCAAACAAATTGGTTAAGGTCATATATATAGGCCCCAAGACCCCTAATGGCCGTTGAAACTCTAGTCCCAATTCTGCTCTAAAAACGTACTCACTAAACCTTAGACTGTAGTAGATCCAGTGTACACTAGACCTTTAACTATGCTTGCCACATCAGTGATGGTTGGTAATGTTGTCAGCTATCAGAACTCATCTGACCATCTACCCATCAGACCTCACCACTCAAGCTCCATGTCATCATATCATTGGGTTGTTCTATCTGATTGTTGGATATTACTATTGGTCCAGTGCACCATCTACCTAAGTCATGATAACACCCTTTCTGCATACTCAATCTGATGACACACTGGACTAGTTTAGTGTGCCAAGTCCTCTAAGCCCAAAAACATCTTCTCTGCAACTTAGGTTCGGTGCACATAGAGCAGCTAACCTTTATCCTTTTGGGGATTCTTCTTTTTTGCTTTATTTGGCTAGTGCCTTGGGCACTTCTATGACTTAGACAAACATATCTTTAGTACATTCAAACATTCTAGGTCATAGGTCTTCACCATTTTGATCTTCTAAGCCTATTTTCTCATCTCTTCGGAATTGACCATTGGAATCTTATTTTCCAAATCTGAATTCTCTAGTTGTTCCAACTAGCTCCAAAATGTTTCCATAGTCACTTAGAACATATCCAAATGATCAAATGACCCATAGTTTTTAGTTTATTTCTCTCTCAATATGCTCTTTTTCTATCATTCTGAGCTATATTCTTCATTTTATCTTCTCTAATCTTGCTCTTGATGTTGTGCAACCACTTAGCAAACTAGGCAGTCTAATAGGTTGTGATGGTTATCAAACACCAAAACAAATATAGAAATCGCTTTAGGCTATTTTCCTTTCACTTTGACTTATTTGTTCTCCCATACTTAGCCATCGTAGAAGCTCATTTATCCTCTCTAAAGGCCCTGGCCCTAGGGAGAGCTTGGGACCCAACCATTTAAATTCTTCGAGGCTAGGAACCTTAAAGATCTAGTGTCCCATAGAGGAACCTAGTTGATCAAGAGAACTAAATGTAGTGTCTGGTTGTTAGAAGTGTCTAGCGGCCTCTAGTTTTAGGTCATGCATACTGACGGTGGTGATAGCACTTGATGATATATACAAAAAATACTTTTCTTACATATTCTAAGTGTCCCATATTATGGTATTATGGACTTAAGCCTCCCCTAAAACCATAAACCACATCCTTCCTTAGATCAAAACCCAAAATATGATGACATTCTTCCCATTTGGAAGGGTGTCCCTATGTGTTTCCTCCCCTTATTCAAATATGGTTACCACATGTTCGATACCAATTGAAGATCATTTTTTAAATTGGTGGTTTTGGTATTTGATAAGGTGTGAGCTTGCTTTTGGTCCTTTAAATTCTCTCTCTTTGGAATGAAACACCAAAAACAAAGACATTAAAGCACATGGAAGGGTCCAATTTTGTGGCCCTAAACCATCTCTCTTTAAAAGAAAATTTCCCTTTTGGGTAAGGAGCGGATCACAAAGAATTTGATATTTGCATTATTAAAATCAGACTCCCCTATATGCATGAGCATGAATAATACACATTCTAATTATATCAACTAAATATGAATCATATGCATATTAGAGAGGGGGTATAATAAACTAGAAGAGATTTTAGTCTTTATAAAGAATGGAGATTGCATGCAAAAGATGATAAAGGTTTTTGATATCAATATGGATGATACCAATTGAACTTGATACCAATCATTGAATTTTTTGAAGTTGAACCATATTGATTTTCTTCGAGGATTTTATTTTCTCTCAATGAGACAACTATATATATGATAATCATGAAAAATTATTAGTCTCCAAGATACGAATTTATAGAGTGACCTCTCCCTAAAAGTGTGCATACAAGTTTTGCGTACTTGTAAGATATATATACTTGGACTTTTAAGGTCAAGATACAAGTGTGATTATAACTTAGATGGTATTTATGAGTAAAAATCATCTATAATTTGGACTTTGACATATATAAACCAAATGATACCACTAGTAGACTCTAAATAACACTTGAGAAGATTGGTACCATATGTTAGGAACTTTGAAGAGCTATGTGTCATATTCCTAATCATTTTTAAACTATATAGAATGTAGCAACCAGGTGAGCGATACACATGGGACGTGTAAAATCAATCTAAAACATGAAGCTCAAATGAAACGGTAGATTGATGCTAAACAAGATAACTCGAAGATCTTGCCAATAGCAACACTTAGTACAAGATCTATCTGATAAGGCGGGGATGGCAACAGGGCGGGTTTGGGTCGGTTGCAGCGTCCGCGGACCCGAACCCGAAACCCAAATTGTAGACCCGACTCGAACATGAATATTGTTGCACATGAAAACCCAGCCCCGGACCCGAACCCGTGGAGGCCCGAAACCTGATGAGCCACCCGTGAACCCGAAGTAGATACCATATTACATGTACAACACTATTACATCACCGAGTTTTGCATTAAATATTTAAATAAATAAAAAGATATGACAATGAGGCATGCAGAACACGACCACTTAACTTAAGCCACTACAAGTTAGATGCCCGTGCTTTGCAACAGCATATAAAATATTCGACAAAATATCACTTCAACAACTCAATGACCTTGGATCAAGTAGAACCAGACTAATTGCTCCACAACCAATGCATGCCAATATTCAATGTGTAGCACTCACTCCTGCTTGCACTCAACAGGTCGTTCGCTGCTGCCCTTCCCCCTCCAGCAGCCCCCTTGGTCTTTTGTTCCAAAGAAGAAAGAACATGTCAAAACATACTTAGAACTTAGAAGCTGGAAAGGGTGAAGTGATATTCCTCATAAGAGAAAAAATGTTTCCATACCTTTGTATCATAATCATCATCATCCTCGTCATCTTTGTCTTCATCATCGTCCTCACCATACATAACTTCAAATTCCTCATCTTGAGTAGCCTCTCTAGTAAACCATGATACAACATGTGGGGTAATCTTGTCGCTGATGGTACATATGGCAGATATAGAAAGGATAATTTAGAAGTAATAAACAAACTCTTAATCTTTCATTTTGGACAATAATTTATGGGCTTTTAGATAAAATAGTGGGGCTTATGTAAAACAAAAAAACTATTATTATAAAACAACTCGATTTTATAGTGACCTAAGGCATACGACAATCTTCAATTTTGGACAATAATTTCACTATTGTAGTGTAGCAATATCTGGCAATAATATTCCACTACACCTGATTTCGAAAGATTAGAGCAGATGATGAGCGACATTTTTCCAAACCATTATAATAAAAATAGACATGAGAAACGTAATAGATATAGAGATATAGAGAATAGAGATTTGTATCACGTAAATATTCTACTACAGCTAATTTCCAAACAAACAGATCGATTTATATCCTTGCTCGCTTCTCGTCGTCGCCACAATGTCGCCAGAGCCTCCCCCGTCTTCTCTGTCGCCACCATAGAGGAACTTGTTGCTGACTTTTTCACGCCACCCTCAGCAAGAAGTAGCATGATGAAAGGAAGGTGGAGAAAATCCTACTTTATATTAGTATAATACAATGCACGTAAGTTGTGAGAACACAAAAAGTATTCGATAAAACCTTTGCGCATATGTTATCATCGACTATATATATATTTTCTAATGGCCAACAATTGACAACAGTTCAAAGGAAAAGTCATGTACAATGGATAATAAATGAATTATTCAACACCACACTACCTGCGTGCTTCTGTTAGCCATGCTGAGATGACAGTAAGAGAGATGATGGACTTCTCTTTCAAGATGCTTGGAACCAATAATGAATTTGGTAAGTCATACTCTTGACTATAGTGTGCTATTCATTTAGAAGACCATTGGAGTGTGCTGCAATTTATAACAAGGCAAACTCAAGAATGAAGTATCTACAAAATACTCAAGCTAAACCAAAATTTCCATGACATCTATACTGACACAAATTTCGTGTTTGAATGGAATGACAAACTCAGAGACGATAGGAGAAGCAATAAGAAGAAGAAAGGGTGTCATCAATAAAGTGGCTCAAGATCTTGATTCAGTCATTAATGTAACCACTATAACTTGTAGGAAAAAATACAAAACATGACGGCTAATTAACACAACAATGACAATCAAATTGAACATGGAAGAAACATTTAGTGTAATATCCCAAAAAAATGTTGCCAAAGGTTGATCTTCGGTGCGTGGATGTGGGAAAAGGGTTGTGGGCCGTTGGATGCTAAGTCGGAGTCATCTGTGGCGTCGCTTCTTTTCTCCCGCAAAGAAAACCCTAGTGGTGGCCTTTTCCCCCTTTTGCCCCTACTTGGCCGCCACCCCTTTCCTCCCTCCCACACTTGGCCGCCCCTCTCTCCTTTTCCCTTGGGCTGGTTGTCCTCTCCTCCCATGGCAACCCCTCTCCACGGCTTCCTCCTCCCTCTAGATCTCCCCCTGCGCAGCAAGGATCGAGAAGAGGAGGAGCACATTGAGTTGAAGGGGAAGAGAGGATCAAGGAGATGTTCTTCCCCATCTCTTCTTGCAGAATTTCTTGGGGAAACCCTAGGTATGGATGAGATCCTTGTTCCTCCCTGTAATTATGTGCTTTTAGAGGTTGTGGATCATGGGAATTAAAGGATTAGAGGTTGGATTAGATGTGGGGTTAGGTTTTGATCTCGAATTTAGTTTTCTGCAGAATGACAGATTCGACAGTTTCTGTTAATCCCAGTTTTCCGTGGTCTTAGAGGCCTCAAAAAAATAAAAAGTCTATATATAAGTCGTAGATAATTTGTAGATCTTTCCGTGGCCGCGAAGAACACCTCAATCGGACATCCGATCAGAGAGTTATTGCAGTTTGATTATAGCAGTTTTTCAGTCTCTTAATTCTGTGCAGAATCTGTTCTCTTAAGATTTAGGCAATTTTATCAACAGAATTAAACCTTGGGTTTGTAAGAAACGATGTAGATAATTTCATAAGCTTTCCAGATTGTTAAAGAGTGCATTCATATGAATTATGAAACTCCAGTTATGTTTGTTTTATTGTGGCTGTTTCTGTTAGCCTGACAGAAATGAGCGGGTCTGTTCACTGGTAGGTTTCATCAAGTAAATGGCCGAATTAGCTCTCCCAGCTATGGAGACTTTTGTAGAGAGATAAAAGTTCTTACTTTCAGCAGAATTTCATGATTTTTAGTTGAGTAGTTTGTGAGATATCGAATTTTGAAACTTAACTATGCTGCTGTCTAAAACAGATTCAGTCAGTTATCTTGTTAGATGTTTTAGAACTTATAGATGGCAGAATTTAATTACCCATCGAATATCGAAGTTGTAGAATATTTTGTGTAGATACTCATGGAGTATTTGTTTGATATCACCACTGTTATAATTTTAAAGATACAAAATTAACAAACAACATTGCTGTTGTATGGCATGTGGTTCAGAGTGGGAGGTTTTCCACCAGGTCTTGGTTTCAGGTGTAGGATCGATTTGTTGATTGTTGGCAAATGTTTGTGAAATATTTGTACTAAGTTTTATGCCCGCTAGCAGGTGGCTACACTCCAGATCATGCCTAGTACATTTTTCTTCTTCGATGAAGGCAAGTGAATGTAGCGGTGGTTGCTTCCGTTCTGACCTGTTATTTCTATTGCCTACACTCTAATATTCAGAAGTATTGGATTCTTTCATAATTGGACTCTATGGTGATGCTTTACTTGCTTGCATTATACTGATGCTCAATCATATATTGATGATGATTATGATTCGAGTATGACTCATGAGATTAATTCACACCCCTGAAGATAAATGAAGTATTATTTGAGGTTGGTATTGTATCTGAAGGTAAATGAAGTATTATTTGAGGTTGTATTGTATGTGAAGGAAGTGAAGTATATTGATAAATGCAGCATGCCATATACATTGCATGATTCACTTGCATCTGAAGTTGGTCGTGACCTATGGTCTGACCGTACCGGTACAACTTAGCATCGTACGTTGCCCGAGGAGGGGTACGATGCGGCTTCATACCCTTAGAGGTATGAAGGCAGAGGACATATGCATTGCATTCATATGCATTCATTGAAGTGATATTTGCATATGATGTGGTTTTATACCCTCAGAGGTATGAAGACAGAGTACCTACACTTTGTGTTCCTATGCATACATTGAAGTGATATTTGCAGGTATTGTTGACGCAGGGAAGTGTTATACAAACTATTGTGGTTGTTTAAGGAAATGAGATGGTATTGGTTATATTGAGACTACTGAGTTCTATATCTACAAGAATTTCTGATCTTAATTGTGGTTCTTTTAAAATGTTGATTAATTCAATTTATGGTTTAAATATCTTGTCAAAACAATTCGCTTGCTGAGATGTTTCATCTCACTCTTGCATTACTCAATGCAGGTGCTTGTTGCTCATCAAGGGAAGTGGGAAGTAGCAGCACATCCACCTTCACTCTCATAATAACGCTGCTTAGGCGCAGTCATGATTTAATTAGAAACTTCTTGTCAAAGGATGTTGTTTCTAACTAGTTGTGCGCACTGGTTGATTTAGTTCATGCTGTTATGGTTGTCTTTCCATTGCTAGCAGATTATTAATGTCTATTATGTTCTCTTATCATGATATCTATTTATATTTTGTTGTTTCCCCGTTTATGTAATTTTCAAAGGGGATGCTATCGAAATTTTATATATGAATGTTAGATGTGTAGTTTAGTAGCATTCTGGGTGTTTGAGGATCCCGGGGTGTTACAGTTGGTATCAAAGCATAGGCTTTAGATTCTTGGCAATTTGAAGATAAATTTGACACACTCGCACATATAGGAAGGGTATGGGTTTAAATATCTTTGATATATGTTAGTGTCTTTGAATTGCAGATGACAATAACCTCACCCCTCCCTATTCCTTTACGGTGATGTGGTAAGTTGTTTATGGCTTAATGCTTGATATAATTTATTTCTGAAATTTTAATATTGTTTGTTTAATGTTGTAGATATCGCTGGTCATTTATGAGAATGAAGTTGTTATTATGCTTGTGATATACAAGTATGCCTATCTTGTTTTCACCATGTTTTTCATGGTTGAGTTTTATTACAATAATATTGTTATATATGCCTTATTGAGGATGTTTCTAAGAGGAGTGTGAATTGCGTGTTTTGGGGTACAAGGTAATCATCAATTTGAATTTAAGTTGTTGAGCGGTTGGTGGATAGCTCCAACTATCTTTGCAAAGAATGATTGTTTATGTTGAGAAACCAGTTCTCAAAGAAATGAATATTGGTACTTTTATATGGATTTTTGGGGGAAGTCTTTACATAGCCAGAATGGCTTACATGTCTCTCTCTTCTATCGTGTGTTTTAGTAGCCACAAAGCCTAGATGTGGTTTAAAGTGGTTGCATGTTAGTCATGCTAATTGTAGAATAAATCTTTGATTTTTCTTGATCCATTGATTATGTATTAATACATTGAGGATTTGATGGTTCTCTTCCCGATGCATGTTTGTGGAGCCATTGTCAGACCACTTATCTATTGGTTTGAATGAAGTCATTGCCTAGCCTAGAGTTGGTTGTGTGTGGTTAGTCACCTATTCCTAGATGATGTGGTTTTAACATCAGCTTGGGATGTTTTCCAAATGTGTGAAGGATTACAGGGCTAGTATTGACCTTTTATGTCTGGTACTCGGAGTGCATCATATGATAGAATGAAATGTATGTTTCTGAACTACAGTAGATGAAGACTTATATTATGTGTAGGTTAACCTTACTTGTTTGGATATTTTTCTTAGTTGAGTTGTTGGATGAAGTATAGTGACATGGGTTAAGCAAGTATTGTGTTGTCGTTGGGCTGTTAGTACTCTATGTGGAGTTTTTGGCATTTCTTCGATGAACTGTGTCGCACATAATGTTATTGGCTTCTTGTCAGTTTTATTGCTCCATTAGTTCTATAGATTTTCTCCCTTTCGGTGGGGTGCAAAGAATGTTAGATTACATGATTATCTTTTCATTATGGCAAGAACAAGGTTTAGGAAGATTAGGAGTTTTGTTTCAATAGAACTAATTGTTTCGTGGTGCTGTGAGGTGAGGTGTTTGATCTTCTTATACATTTATCTGGTGTGGATGTTTCACCAGTAAATTAAAATGAATTGTTGAAGTTGGTAAAGGTTGTGCTTAGTGCATATTACCCCTTCATCAAAGAGTGTCGTTTTAAGACATTGATGCAGATGTATGGCTGCATCCAAATTCGATGTTGTGAAATCGTAGTGTTGATTGCATCTATGACTTGGTTTGAGCTTCATTACATGTTGGTTCATGCTTGATGTCAGGTGGTGTAGTTTACTTAGACATTTAGTCTGAGGTCGAAGTTCTTGTGTTAATTAAGACCAATAATGGACCCATGTTTTGGAATGGTGGTGTTATATGGGGTACCATGGATGTTTTGTTTGGAGTGGACGAATTCGAGGACGAATTCTTTTTAAGGGGGGTAGAGTGTAATATCCCAAAAAATGTTGCCAAAGGTTGATCTTCGGTGCGTGGATGTGGGAAAAGGGTTGTGGGCCGTTGGATGCTAAGTCGGAGTCATCTGTGGCGTTGCTTCTTTTCTCCCGCAAAGAAAACCCTAGTGGTGGCCTTTTCCCCCTTTTGCCCCTACTTGGCCGCCACCCCATTCCCCCCTCCCACACTTGGCCGCCCCTCTCTCCTTTTCCCTTGGGCTGGTTGTCCTCTCCTCCCATGGCAACCCCTCTCCACGGCTTCCTCCTCCCTCTAGATCTCCCCCTGCGCAGCAAGGATCGAGAAGAGGAGGAGCACATTTAGTTGAAGGGGAAGAGAGGATCAAGGAGATGTTCTTCCCCATCTCTTCTTGCAGAATTTCTTGGGGAAACCCTAGGTATGGATGAGATCCTTGTTCCTCCCTGTAATTATGTGCTTTTAGAGGTTGTGGATCATGGGAATTAAAGGATTAGAGGTTGGATTAGATGTGGGGTTAGGTTTTGATCTCGAATTTAGTTTTCTGCAGAATGACAGATTCGACAGTTTCTGTTAATCCCAGTTTTCCGTGGTCTTAGAGGCCTCAAAAAAATAAAAAGTCTATATATAAGTCGTAGATAATTTGTAGATCTTTCCGTGGCCGCGAAGAACACCTCAATCGGACATCCGATCAGAGAGTTATTGCAGTTTGATTATAGCAGTTTTTCAGTCTCTTAATTCTGTGCAGAATCTGTTCTCTTAAGATTTAGGCAATTTTATCAACAGAATTAAACCTTGGGTTTGTAAGAAAAGATGTAGATAATTTCATAATCTTTCCAGATTGTTAAAGAGTGCATTCATATGAATTATGAAACTCCAGTTATGTTTGTTTTATTGTGGCTGTTTCTGTTAGCCTGAAAGAAATGAGCGGGTCTGTTCACTGGTAGGTTTCATCAAGTAAATGGCCGAATTAGCTCTCCCATCTATGGAGACTTTTGTAGAGGGATAAAAGTTCTTACTTTCAGCAGAATTTCATGATTTTTAGTTGAGTAGTTTGTGAGATATCGAATTTTGAAACTTAACTATGCTGCTGTCTAAAACAGATTCAGTCAGTTATCTTGTTAGATGTTTTAGAACTTATAGATGGCAGAATTTAATTATCCATCGAATATCGAAGTTGTAGAATATTTTGTGTAGATACTCATGGAGTATTTGTTTGATATCACCACTGTTATAATTTTAAAGATACAAAATTAACAAACAACATTGCTGTTGTATGGCATGTGGTTCAGAGTGGGAGGTTTTCCACCAGGTCTTGGTTTCAGGTGTAGGATCGATTTGTTGATTGTTGGCAAATGTTTGTGAAATATTTGTACTAAGTTTTATGCCCGCTAGCAGGTGGCTACACTCCAGATCATGCCTAGTACATTTTTCTTCTTCGATGAAGGCAAGTGAATGTAGCGGTGGTTGCTTCCGTTCTGACCTGTTATTTCTATTGCCTACACTCTAATATTCAGAAGTATTGGATTCTTTCATAATTGGACTCTATGGTGATGCTTTACTTGCTTGCATTATACTGATGCTCAATCATATATTGATGATGATTATGATTCGAGTATGACTCATGAGATTAATTCACACCCCTGAAGGTAAATGAAGTATTATTTGAGGTTGGTATTGTATCTGAAGGTAAATGAAGTATTATTTGAGGTTGTATTGTATGTGAAGGAAGTGAAGTATATTGATAAATGCAACATGCCATATACATTGCATGATTCACTTGCATCTGAAGTTGGTCGTGACCTATGGTCCGACCGTACCGGTATAACTTAGCATCGTACGTTGCCCGAGGAGGGGTACGATGCGGCTTCATACCCTTAGAGGTATGAAGGCAGAGGACATATGCATTGCATTCATATGCATTCATTGAAGTGATATTTGCATATGATGTGGTTTTATACCCTCAGAGGTATCAAGACAGAGTACCTACACTTTGTGTTCCTATGCATACATTGAAGTAATATTTGCAGGTATTGTTGACGCAGGGAAGTGTTATACAAACTATTGTGGTTGTTTAAGGAAATGAGATGGTATTGGTTATATTGAGACTACTGAGTTCTATATCTACAAGAATTTCTGATCTTAATTGTGGTTCTTTTAAAATGTTGATTAATTCAATTTGTGGTTTAAATATCTTGTCAAAACAATTCGCTTGCTGAGATGTTTCATCTCACTCTTGCATTACTCAATGCAGGTGCTTGTTGCTCATCAAGGGAAGTGGGAAGTAGCAGCACATCCACCTTCACTCTCATAATAACGCTGCTTAGGCGTAGTCATGATTTAATTAGAAACTTCTTGTCAAAGGATGTTGTTTCTAACTAGTTGTGCGAACTGGTTGATTTAGTTCATGCCGTTATGGTTGTCTTTCCATTGCTATCAGATTGTTAATGTCTATTATGTTCTCTTATCATGATATCTATTTATATTTTGTTGCTTCCCCGTTTATGTAATTTTCAAAGGGGATGCTGTCGAAATTTTATATATGAATGTTAGATGTGTAGTTTAGTAGCATTCTGGGTGTTTGAGGATCCCGGGGTGTTACATTTAGGACCCAACTCATAGCTAGTCTCTAGAAGGATATGCCGAATTGAGAGTGTGAAGGCATGTCCTATTCAAAGGAGAGGAGTGCGCCATAACGTAACGCTGCCTTTTTCATCTAGTAACCAGTAAGCATGCACAGGGAAGAAAGCTATATAATCTACTATGATATGATGATATGACCCCGCTCTGATTATTAGTTGCTGGCGATTGGCACAACATAGAATGATTAAAACTAAATTTGTTCATGAAAACTGGACTAACTGTTAGAAGTTGATAATAGACTTTGGGGAGGAGAATTGTAGGACTTCCTAAAATCACAATGCATGTGTAGGTCTATCTATATTTGTCCAAGTCAAACATTTTTAAGTTTGAACATGAATATCTAAAATTTATATAGAACGATAAAAATAGCATTGGCATTGCTAAATTCATTACTAAAACCAAATAACTCTGCTTATTTAAGACAATTACTTTTTATAGATATTTCTAATCAAAATTAAAAGATATGTTTGACTTAGGACAAACCTAGATGGCTAGATGGAGTTACATGTGATTAGAGAAACTAAGGTGTCATATAATGTTAATTGTTAAGTATCGGAACGAATGCACACAAACAGCTACAATAAAAGTCCAAGGATATTTGGTTATTGGATTCATCACCTCCACCGAAAAAAGCACAATATCAGAAGAATATAACTTTCCACATAAAAGCATTTAAGTATTCATATTGCGATTGAACTTGATTATACTTCATTGTATGCATTATTGGCGTGATTGGTTGTCGCGCTGCTTATATCTAGGCTGAGTAGATGCGTTGACTTGGAATGTGCATTTGTTTGGTTGGTTGTACAGCATAAAACAAGCTCGTATGTGCGCATGCAACACAGGTGTTTTTTCCACCTCACACCTGCATGCGTGGGGAAGGCGGGAAGGACCATCACTGCTGATCCAGGCTGACGCGCGCTTGGCGCTGTTGGTCCTTCCAACCAATCACGCTGTATGTGACTTGAGCTAGAGGCCATAATTTTCTTTTCTATCTAGAGTCCAGAAATGAACAATTATCGTAGTCTAGACTGCAATCTTGGAAGCCACAAGATTTAGGGGTAAGTTCAGTGTGAACTGTGACTGTAGATTCAATGAACATAATGTATCCCATGATTGCACCAGCAACAAACATAACAGTAGACAAATCGATACTGAAAACAAAAATAAACCAAAGCATGAGATCATGAATATTTGGAAATTACGTTAGAACAATGAATATCTGAAAACATTTTACAACTCGTATGATTTTATTATCAGGTGAAAAGAATAGCAGGAAACTGGTTGCTTTTCTTCAGAGAATTGTAAACAAAATTACACAAAGGTACCGCACATGCTACTTCTGGTTGCACAATTAAACAATTGAGTATGTCACTCTAAATATTGTGATGCATTAAACAATTGAGTAGAGCAAGTGTATAATTCTAAATATTGTGATGCACAGATGTTTAAGGCATTATCTTTGGAAGCACATATGGAACTGCATATACATATATTAGTATGTCTCTCTGTAAAATTACATGGTTCATTGTTGACGCGTCGTGAATAGCTACGTGCAAAACATCAACGGGATTGGCAATGGTGCACATCAATTATGGCTGCATGATTCCTTGGTTAAATGGGCCAGTAAGGCCGCTTGATCCTGGTTCGACTCCATAGAAAGCAAGATGTCAGTCTTGTGAAAGCAGCATCTGCAAGCAACGATTTACACTGAACAAAGCATATTTAAAAATAACACCTAGAGGGAGATATGGTGATCGAGTGGGTGGCTTTACTTGTTTGGATATGATCTGCTCAATGTCAAAGCCAAGCTCGGGGTTAACAGTTGCGAGTTTTATTGACAAGAACTGCAGATGCACTAACAAGATGCCACATATATTACAAAACATTTCAGCTATAGATGCACTAACACTACCTCGACTTGTCGTTGCAATGACTCACATAGTTGATAATCTCATCGAGCATGACTGCCTTGCCAGTGATCTATTCGAAAGGAATTTGTAATGTGTGGATTACATGAGTCTTTGGGAAGTTGTTCACACCAAACAAAGGAGATGTTACCTCACTGCATTCAGGAACAAGATCTTGAAGAAGCTTCATCCTCTCACTTATCTTCTTTATCCCCAGCTGCAGTTTCATTAACTTCAAGTGTGTGAAAGATAATAAAGCAAACTTAACTGGTAATTACTTATTACAAGAGAAATTTACTCTTTCTGCAAGGCTGTGGCTGTTAGTGTCTTGACCTCGCTTTGCCCGGATATGAACATAGTCCTCTTTAGTACCATCACCATCAGAAGAAACTTAACTGGAAATCTGCGTGGATCACGGCGCCGTCGTTTGACCAGACTAGCCGGTACTGCTGCCCATTGAGCAGCGCGGGATGCAGCAGTACGTCATCGGTTTCCTCGATCCACCATTCTCCGTCCATCGGCTACTGTTATAAAAGAGTTATTGCTACTGCCATGAAAATGTGAAGCATGAAACTCATAGCCTACCACAGTTAAAAGATTTAGTGCTACTGGCAAACTGTCGTAGATGACTTGTAGGGGGAAAAATAAGACAGACCATGAACTGAAAATGAGCAAACAATCACAGTAATAAGTATTGTCGAGCATCTGATCATTCTAGAATTTTACCAAAAATAAGAGAGAGCCAATTCTAAACTAAAAATAAACTGGCTTACTATCCTCATAATGTTTGGAGCAGCACACATGTTATTATTTACTATAGGCCATGAACTGAATCACATGTCGAGAATAATTTGACTTATAATTTAGGATAACATGTGTGCTGCTCCAAACAATCACAGTAATAAGTAAATGAACTTATCATTATATTGTTTGAACAAAAATAAGAAAGATGCACAACATGAGAAAAGGAAATAGAACTGCAATAAAAACTTTATGTGAGATACCCGAAATATTGCAGAATGATCAGAATGAACTAAATCTTTGCAAATGCTATGTCTTGGCCCGCTTCAATTACAACAACTGTAGGCTAGCAGGACAAAAATATGAAGTTACCAAGACTGCTATGTTTGACAAAAATAAAAAGATAATGGTGCTGCACTCTAAAAAAACAGGAACTTGGTTCTCAGATAGACAAACTATGTTATTGTGCAGGCAACAATTATAAACACCAATCAAGAATAGTGCAATCAGTCTCAAAAGCAAACTTATTCATATGAGCAAACAAACATGATTGGGATACAATCTATTTTCTCAAAAATGATGGTATAGTCCATCGCAGATTCGCAGTAGAATCTTTAGATACACCAATCTATTGTATAAGAATATACTGTGTATCTTTAAGTATATCAATTCCTAGGAAGATGGAACAATGACTTGACAGTGAAATACTGATGAAGACTCTGTGCACAATGTCAATGATATTTGTGTTTTTACCCTTGAGGGTAAGTGTCAATGGTACTGCGTGGAGTATTTGGAAAGAAAGAAATCATTGTCTCTTTGAAGGCAAATCTTTATCAGCTCAGAAAGAATGGGGGTTGTTTTGCCCAGATTCAAGCTGCTATGTTTGACAAAAATAAAAAGATACTGGTATTGCACTCTAAAAAAATAGGAACTTGGTTCTCAGTTATACAAACTATGGTACTGTGCAGGCAACAGTTCTAAACACCAAGAAAGAATAGTGCAATCAGTCTCAGAAGCAAACTGAAATATTGCCTCGCAATTCATATTCAGAAGCACACGATATCATTCATAGATTAACCACCAATTCATTATACAAAATGTGACTGCCAAGTAATTCATATTCAGAAGCACATGATATAATAGTGCAATCAGTCTCAGAAGCAAACTAAAATATTGCCAAGTAATTCATAGATTAACAACCAATTCATTATACGAAATGTGACTACCAAGTAATTCATAGATTAACCACCAAGGAATGGGGCGTACCTGGTTGTAGTCTTCAGCAATGTTTGAAGCAGTTTAACTCAGAAAAAGGTACTAAATGGATTCGTCGTGCAATGATATACAGTGAAATGTATCAACCATCAAAGGCAAGTGACTTGGTGTTACTTGCATCTTTCTGTTAACAAACGAAAAAACAAATATGATGAAAGGAATTTTTATAGTCAACGATAGCTCTAGGTTCAGCAGCTCTGACATTTGCAAAAAGTTTATTTCTTGGTTGGTTCAAAACAAAGTAGTGGGCATCCATGAACCAAAGCAAAAGGACAACAACATGTCCAACACTTTATAGTAGAAGAATCAGATCAAAATCAACCTGGTGAAAGGAGATGACTTCGGAGCAGAATTGTGTGCGCTTTACCTTGTCGCATTTGATGGACCTGGAGACGGCAACGACCTTGATCCTGCTGGAAAGCATGACATGGACTCTATACAAATTAATATAATGATGTGGTTCATAAGAATTTAATTATGGACTAAACAAATTCATAGTTCCTTTGCCAATAGAGCACCCAAACCTAACATTCGTATACTGTTTTAACAATTTGAACATAGTGACGTATCATCTCTTATAGATAATTCCATCAGCATGTGCGTAGAAGACAACTAATACACATGCGGCATATTGTAGATTTAATCATAGTACTTGCATTAACGCTTAGAAATAGGGCTTCGAAACAGATTAGGTACACAGAACATGCCTGATTTATTATCAAGAAAACAAGTTAGAAGGCACAAACAGAGTTCAGTGTTCAGTATCGCTGATCCTGGTGGTAACCAAGCTTTTGTCTCATTTGATGTCAAAGGTGCTAACCAAATACATTGCGCAAGGGTCTCAACCTACATGCCAGAAGTGATGGAGTCAAGACTACCACCAGGTATGCAGGAGTCACAAATTGACCTAATGATTGGATTGCGGTTTGTGTCACTGAATCTTACAGGATTGGGGAAACAACCACCCGATGAAAAAGGTTAGAGAAAATGCCAGCTAGGAGGGATGGGGGAAGCCTAAGCGCGTGGGTCCATGAACCTGGCGGGCGAGTGAAGCGAAGGCCGGCGTACGGGTCCGGCAGCAGATGGGGGAGGGAATGGAAGGTAGACAAGGTGGTGGTGCTTGGATCGGTCGGTACCTGGGAGGCGCGGACGCTATCCTCTCGGGAGCCGGTGAGACCTTTGCGCGGCGAGGTGGCGGCCGTCGCGGAGCCTGAGCCTGGGCGCCGTCACGGGCGGCCCCCGCCCGCCCGCTCCTCGATCCCGTCCGCTCTGCAGCCGTTCCCCCAGGAGCACGACCGATTACGATGAACGGCACCACGGCACCGGAGCGCTCGCCCTCACCCTCGCCGCAATAGCGCCCGCGTAGCCCGCCCCTATTCCTGCCGCCACTGCTTGATTGTGGGATCTGCTGGCATGATTCGAGGGCGCGGGATCCGCGCCGTCGAAGGAGCGCGCGGCTGCAGGAAGCGCGGATGGTGGCGAATGGAGCGCGGGAGGGCGGAGGGAGATGGCAGGCGCAGGGGATCCACGCCGTTGAAGGAAGTAGCACGCGGCTGCAGGAAGCGCGAAGGGAGGCGAGCGCGGATGGTGGCGGATGGAGCGCGGAGGGAGATGACAGGCGAGCGCGACGGCAGAACAAGGAATTGTGGACGCCTACGATAGACACATAATTAGTAGTAGAGATTTACAGCGCACAGAGCCAATCACGTTCACATACTGCTACTGTTTGTCTATTTTTCTATTGAATGAGATCGCTTAGAACTTTGGAGTGCTTGACGGAGTGCAGAGTGCTCTGTCAACCAGCCTGCTACAGGCTACAGCTATCACCGGCTACGACTTTTTGGAGCCACCTCGCTGGCCGGAGAAGCTAGGCTGGACCGCTGGAGTGGCTGACTAGGCTGCCGCGATGCTGCTGATTCCTGTTCGTCGGTGGCAGAAGTCTGAGACGCCGGAAGCCCGGAACCAGGACTCCAATTGACGTCCAGCTCGAGCACAACATCTCGTCCCCGCGGAGCTCCAGCGCGGGTCCAGCTCCAGCACACCATCTCGTCCAGCTCCAAATTACTGGTGGCGGTTATATTCGGGCCCGTGGAGCACCCGCGGGTGGGGGAGAAAACCCGCACCGTTCAGGACTTCAGGTCCACCAACCCGCGGACGTGTGGATATAAAATTAGACCTGTCCCTCCTCCACCGGATCCGAAACCCATAGGATCCACTCTCAACCCGCCTCGCTGCCATCCCTACGAAGCACTGTATAACCCTATCTACTAGAGATCACATCAGAGCAACATAACACTTACCTTGGAAAACTCTTAGAAAAAGAAATGACATGCATGGAAGAGATGAGAAACACACGGTTAGGGAACACATGTCTTATGTTTATTGATAATGAAAAATGTACATTTATAGTCTATAGGCTCTAAGAGACAAACACTTTCTAACTAACATATCCAACTGATACATAGTCTATTTGGCCATTTTGTCACACAAGCCGATTCACTTCTAAATAATACGCTGAGCATGCCAGTCAACTTCTGTTGCACCATGCAATCTGGCCAGGATTTGGTGGCAACAAAACCATATTAGATATATGTGACACTAGCAATTCATTTAACTTATATTAGCATTTTGTGATAATAATTTTTGGTGTGTTATTACTTTAGTTAAGTTCATAAATTAATATCAATGTTGGTCGTTTAATTGTAAGAATTTATTTGTATTACTACTATTTTGATCAAGTAAATTCAACAAGAGTGATGTAGCGCATGTTCAAACTATTGTTTATGCTACTGTAGAGTGCAGTTCAGGATCTAAAATTCATTTTGTAATATAAATATAAGAGAAATATTTTGGATCAAACAAACGATAGCACATGGATAAAAAATTACAACAACGAACCCAAAATATAGATGTATGGTGTCACAAAGAGACGCAACAAGAGATAATATCACATAAGCTAAGGTTTTTCAATTAAATCTATCACGGTTGAAAAAAGTTACAAGTCTGTAAATAGATAGAGTATTATGTTATGAAACAATATTATATATATTTAGATAGAAAAAATTATAAAAGATTTTGACTAGAGTCATACTAAATATATGCTCTAAACTTGTACTCACTCGGTCCCAATTTAAAATTAGTTTTAGAATATTAGTGGATTCATACAATACTTAATATATGTGCCTAAATTTATCATCGTTCATTTGAATATAAATATAAAAATAAAAAACTAAAATGAATACTAATTTGGGAGAGAGAGAGAGTAATATTTACGTGACATAATATTCTTGGATTGCTGGAGTATGGATTGACTGCTCTGCTTTATGAAGCTTGAAAAGAAGTAGCCGATGCAGAAAAAATAGGGATGAAAATGATACTCTTAGGTCAAATCTAATATTTTAAAATAAATATGTATAGACTTTGATGCTAATTTTTCTTTTGTTATCAAGCACCTTATTACATATAAGAATAAAATTTTATATTAATTGTTTTATAGATTATTTGCTCTACACAACAACAACAACAAAAAATAAGAAGTTATTGGTATCTGTATCCGAATTTTATATCTATCATTTGTGAAAATATATGATAAATTTGAGGTTTACTTTTTATGAAACTTTACAAGATCAATGCTAAAAATAAGAATATAAATTTACATAGTCTATTTATTCATAATTAAAAAGACAAAAATTTGATATCCAAATAATTAACCGTTTTCATCCCTAAAAAATTTGGTGAAAACTTCATGACACATTTCAGATCAGGAATGTGAATGCACTATAAGAAAACTACCGTGGGTTGTTGCGTAGAAATAGTGGAATTCTGCATAGTTACTCAATTATATTTAATCACATTCTTTCAAGCATTAGTATGCACTACCGGAATCAGCTTCTTTGCCGTGTGTTCTAAACACACGGCAAAGGCTATTTTACACTCGGCAAAGGCTTTGCCGAGTGTAACACTCGGCAAAGAACGCTTGGCGAACTGTACATCGGCAACAGCTTCTTTGCCGAGTACTTTTTGTCGGGCACTCGGCAAAGACTTTGCCGAGTGCCATTTGGCACTCGGCAAAGAAAAGTCACCGTCACGGCGCCAAGTGACGGTGACGGATCCTTTACCGAGTGCCAACGGCGACACTCGGCAAAGACTGGTCTAGTGGACCCCACAGCCAGTCCCTGTGCCGAGAGCCCTAGTAGGCACTCGGCAAAGGAGGTTTCTTTGCCGAGTGTCTGGTGGACTGGCACTCGGCAAAGAACCCTCTAGTGGGCCCCTTTGCCAGTATCTTTGCCGAGTGCCTTGGCAAAAGCACTCGGCAAAGACATCTTTGCCGGTTCCCAGGTTTCCTTCTTTGCCGAGTGCCACTGTCAGCACTCGGCAAAGATGTCTTTACCGGTTCCCAGGTTTCCTTCTTTGCCGAGTGCCATGGTCATAGCACTCGGCAAAGCAACCCTTTGCCGAGTGTTACACTCGGCAAAGTGACCAGAATGTCCCTTTTTATTTGCTTTTGTTGTTCCATCCAAACAAACAAAAGATATATATCATTCACATCACATTATATATCAAGCACATCACAGAATGAACACATTTATCATCAACACCATATATATCACAAAGTCTCACAAAACAGATCACAAGTCTCACTAAAGTCAGGATCATCACAAAACAGATACAAGTCTGCATCATCACTAACATCACCAAGTATCTCACAAGATAAAGTGTAACAAACATCACCAACACTCATAAAGGTAAGTCTGGATCATCACAAAACAAATCATCAACGAGGTGGGCATCTGGACTAGTTCGGCGAAGGGCTGGACGAAGCATGAGGGTTGTTCGACGCCGCCGATTGACCCTGCACAGAGAACAGATTGTATGTGTGAGAACATATGAATATATATCATGCAGTACTAAAATTTTGATACTCACAGGAGTAGTGAACTCTGTAGGGTCAGCTGCAGGGAACAACGGAGGTGGTGGAGCATGACCCTGTGCGGCGCCAAGGCTCTGCATGTACGCGAACATCTCCGCCATCCTCTTCTCTAGCTCCTCACGTTGCCTCCTCTCATCATCTAGCTGAGTCTGTAATATTTCGCCCTAATGTTACGATAATGCAAAGAGAAGATATATAAAAATCAATGAACGATGAATAGATAAGGAATAACCTGGAGTTGTTGGATACGATGCTGTGAGGTGTCCTGCCGAGGTCGTATGGCTGGGCTCGCGCTCGTGTTCCTTGCTCGCGCCTGAGAGAGAGTGGGAGTGGAGGACGAGTCGATTGCCCCGTCGGCAATCCAGTATCGCCCATGCCTCTTGCCTCCTCCGACCCTCATGAGGACATCTCCGTCGATGTCCTCGGTCCTCGGATCGTAATCTGGCCCATGGACCTCCTTGGCCATGGCGGTGTACTCACTGAGTCGGCTGTGGATGGCGGGGTTGGTGTACGCCTCGGGCCCGTCATCCGGGTTGTAGGTGACGTCGGACGTCGCCTTCCCCTTGTGGGCCATGGCATATGCCGAGAACGTGGAGCAAGGCGCGCCACCATGTGCCGCCGACTGCGAGAAAACCAACGAGATGGTTAGAAATCATGTCTAATCGAAAGTTATATACCTAAATAAAAAAGAGCGCGTACCCATGCTTCCGCGTATTTGCCCAGGCTGCGGCTGCCTTGATGGTGGGAGGGACCTTGCATCAGCAAACGCCGTTCCCGGCTAGCGTTGTGCGCCTCATCCCACTCAGCCGAGCACCACCTCTGCACCATCTGCTCCCAGCACTCAGGATGTGCGGCGCACCAATGAGGAATCATCTAAAAAAATATAAGTACACAGCATATCAGAAGAAAAAAATAACCATATTTAGTACCAATAATAAAGTTTTGTATTTACCTGCAAGTACTGGTCCGGAGTCAACGACATGGTTCGGGCGTCCTTCTTGTTCACCTTCTCCCCAAGGACGGAGCCGTGGTAAGTGACGATGGCCTGGATGCGCGCCTCGTAGTGCATGTCCACGACGAGCTTCTTACAGCATGTCGTAGACACCACATCCGCCCTGGCCTCGTATCCAGCATCGCACCTGAAGAAATCCTACATACAAAGACGATGTATCCATACATTATTTCAAGAATATGCAACAAATGCGACTTATTAAACAATATAGTGCGAGGAAGACTTACCCACAGCTCTTGCTTCACCCGCTCCGCCTTGTTGTTGAATTGTCTGCCGTCCCGATCTACTGCATCGGGGGCGACGGCGTAGTGGTCGAAGGTGTATGCTGGGCTCGTCACTTCGGCGTACTCGACAAGTCCAGGGAAGTGTTCCCGGCATAGAAGGCCCAGGATGCCATTGGGGTTGCGGCCGTGACCCCCTGCAGTCTCCAAAACCATCCAAGACCTGTCCAAGTGATTAAGATGAAGTATTAGTTTCTATTATTAATTTGAACATATAATATGAAAAGGCAGCAACAATATCTAAAGTTACCTACCTCTCTCCATCGGGTCGTATCAGCGGACGTCTGTCACGAAGTATGGGTCGCTTAGGGAGGCTCGCGGGACCTCGCAGGTAGATACTCCTCGAACCTGAGGAGCCAGAACCTGAGACGTCCTGCTGAGCGGCGTCGTCGTCGTCGTCGTCCTGCTGCGCCGCATCGTCGTCGTCCTGCTGTGCCGCATCGACAGCGGCTTGCTGCTCCACCTGCTGCTGTACGGCGTCGTCCTGCTGCGCCTGCTCCTCCGTCCTACGGGTGCTCCTCCTCCCCCTCCCCCTCCTCGTCCTCGTCCCACCGCCCACCATCTTTGTCCAACAACCTGCAATTAAGAGTAAACAATTAAGCACAGATAAAAAATATGTATTTAGAAACATATGCAAAATAAATGAAATATAGCATTACATCGATTAAAAATAATCTTCATATGTGTCCGGGTTAGCCGGATCATAAGTGTCATCATCACTATCAACCATTTCATAGTCGACATCATCTGAAGGCGCAATTTCGTCATTGGCATTGCCTTCAAGTATTTCTAAGTCATTCTCATTTTGCACCTCATCATCCTCGTCATCAACAACCATTTCAATATCTACTTCCATTCCGATCGCTTCGGTTAAGTCTATCTCAAATTGCCCTTCGAGCCCATCTTCTTGGAAGAACTCTCCGTCATATGTGTCCGGGTCTAAGTTATAATCTTCATCGTTTGGAACAGGTAATTTAGCGTGCGGTGATACCTTATACACAACATCCCAACCCTTAAGATGTTGTTTCGTTTGGCACGCATATGGAAGATAATACACTTGTGTGGCCTGTTGGGCCACAATATAGACATCGTCTCCTGGTAAGGTGGAATCCTGTCGAATTTCGACTAGCCCAAGATTAGAATGTGTCCGTCTCGTAACTTCAGGGTCAAACCAATGACATTTGAATATCACTGAAGTAAGAGGTTTGGAACCATAAAAATTGAGTTCATATATATCTTCAATTCTTCCATAATACTCGACCTCGTCAAGCCCGGGCGTATAGACTCTAGAACACGTGGTTTTTCGATTGGGCCGGCTTTGGTCGTAGCTTGTTGTGCGAAAACGGTATCCATTGACGTCATACCCAGAAAATTTCCTGACCCTATAGGCAAAGCCATTGGCTACTTGTCTCAACTCGGCACTCATAGACGGCTCTCTTTGGCCCTGCAAGTTCAAACACGCTAGATTGTTATATTATTCGCACGTAAGAGCAACTTCAAATGACAAACTAAGCACGTACCTTACGTTTAAACCAGGAAATGAAATCGGGCAATCCATTTCCCGCACCCTTTCGAAGAAGGGTATCATATTCCTGTGGAGTTGGGTCCCTTGATCGACGCCAGAATTCATGAATAAATTGCTCCATGTATGACGTCACCTCTTCAAGGTTGGTCAATACATATAGCATGATATGGCGCCACTCTTCATGTCTCAGGGTCTTGGTGGTCGAACCACTTGCGCTTCCGAGTTGCCCTCGAAAAATGCTGAGGTTCGATTCATTGTCGCCATCATTGTAACGAGGGGGTGGATTATGCACGCTCGGTAGTTTGTCACCATAGTAAGTTGTTGTGAAGTTTGACACCTCCTCCAGTATGTATGCCTCTGCAATGGAAGCCTCGATTTTGCATTTATTTCTACATTTCTTTCGGATAGTCTTTAGACATCTCTCGATTGGATAGCACCAACGTCCCTGCACGGGCCCCCCCATTCGTGCCTCATACGGGAGATGAATAATCAAATGCTGCATCGGATTGAAGAAGCCGGGTGGAAAGATCTTCTCCAGCTTACATAGTAACACGGGTGCCATCCTTTCCAAGTCTGCAATCATGGTCCGAGCTAACTCTTTTGCACAAAGCTGGCGGAAGAAATAGCTCAACTCTGCAAGCGCTAGCTAGACATGCTCAGGGACATAGCCTCGAACCATCGCCGGAAGAATTCGTTCAATCCATATGTGGAAGTCATGACTCTTCATCCCTAAGACTCGCAGAGTAGATAAGTTCACCCCCTACTAAGGTTAGCTGCATACTCATCAGGGAACATTAACATCTTGATCCACTCTAGTACTTCCTTCCTCTGGGCCCTGCTCAGGACGAAATCGGCCTTAGGCCTTCTCCATGTCTTACCACCACTAGGCGGCTTCATGTAGAGCCCAAAAATTTGTATCAAAGAAAAATAAGGTTATAAATAAATAAATATGTTTATAAGTGGGTATCTTGGGATTATGGAACCCTTGGGAGTTAATTGGTTTTCTCTTCTTTGTGCATATTTGATTAATGGAATTATATGGGTTAACATAACAAATAAATAAATAAATAAAATGCCTCTCATGATAAAGTTATTGTATTGTTGCACTTTGTATTCAAATTTGTGAAACAAACTTAAGCTAAGAAAACTAGAATTTGAAAATGGAAATATAAAATAAAAGAGAAAAGAGAAGGAAGAAATTACTATGTAAATAAAAATAATTATAATATATATATATATATATTATTCTTGTACAGATTTGAGTTGGTACATTTGACTCAAAAGTGAAGTTCATAACAGGATTCAAATTCAAATTAGAGATTCAAATGAAAAGAAGATAAATCAAAAAGGAAAAAGGAAAATAAAAGAAAAGAAAAAGAAAAACCCTAGCTGGGCCGCCCATTCTCCATTTCGGCCCACCCATCTGCCCCCCCGACGGCCGCCTGGGCTGAAAGCCTTCACTGCCAGCCCAGCTCCTACTCGCGTGACACTTCCATGTGGGCCCCGCTCTCCAACTCTCCCTTGTGCGTCGGTGTCGCTGTGGGGTGGGCCTGCGCCGTCAGGGTTTTCTTCATCCGCGCAACAGCCGCGCATCGCGCGCACAGACCGTATGCCGCGGACTCCGTGGGCGCGAGCTCAACGGAGCTTGCGCCAACAACCACCGCGGACGTCGCGGGATTCGGGCATTGTGACTCGTGCGCGCGCGTTGGATGGCTTGGGCCCTCTCGTCAGGCTCCTTTCCGTCTCCGGCTGCAACAAACACCGAGTTCTTCACATGTCGTTCGCCCCAATCCGCGCACGGTGATTTCGCTGGGTGTTGTTCATCTCCTGCTGGCCCCTGCGGAGTATAAGACCAAGCTGTGCGCGGGCTCTCCCTTCAACCCTCCAGTGCCCCGAGCTCCCTCCCCAGTAGCCTCCGCTCGGCGCGCCCCATCTCTGCTCCCTTCTCCATGCCGCCGAGCGATTTCCTCGTGGTCGTCCTCAGTCAAAGCGTGCAGGTGGGTGGGGGCGTTCGCCGGGGACCCGTGAAGCCGTCCGCGCCTTCAATTTGAACTGCGTGGCCTTGGGCGACTCGAATTGCTCGCCGTGGTTCGACCTTCGCCATGGATCCGTCTGCTATCGTGGGCAGGACTGCAGCCACCACCATGCGCGGTAAGAAGACCCCCGTTGTGTTCGCCCTTGTTCATACATCGTGTAGCACCTCTCTGGGGTCCGATTAGGGCACTGGGGCGCCTAATCGCTCGTCTCCGGCGAACTGCACCGCCGCTCGGTGCCGTCGCGCCGCCGCGGTCCAGTGTTTAGGAAGGGGATGAACCCAGTACCGTTGATCTCGACGTGGGCGGCTGAGATTAAGTCTGGCGTACCGTTTTGGCCGAACGCACGACGACCGTAGAT
Organism: Zea mays; assembly: GCF_902167145.1. Taxonomy (NCBI): domain Eukaryota; kingdom Viridiplantae; phylum Streptophyta; class Magnoliopsida; order Poales; family Poaceae; genus Zea; species Zea mays. The sequence goes on along the minus strand of NC_050102.1, from coordinate 23,869,214 downwards.
CCAAGATCCAACGGACTGCGCATCGATCTCGGTTATGTTGAGCGCGGACCATAGATTTCCAATCCGACGGCCTGTGATGTGTACCGGTTCGTTTAATAGGTGATCTAATCTGGGCGGTTGGCGCGCGATCGGACGGCCCAGATCACATCATACCCTCCGGCCGGGTCGTTTTTCATATGAGCCCCTCGGGTTCCAGTGAATCAACCCGCCGTCCCACGGGCACTATTGACTGAGTCTCGGGTTTCTTGCGCTGTGGCCCCTGGGTTTCTTTTTATTTGACGCGCAGTCCAGATAACAGAGAAATAAGATTATTAATATTAAAAATTGATTTTTAGTATAAAAATAAATCTTAAAACTTGTATAATTCATATTTAATTCATTTTAGCTCTAAATTGAGTCATTCCAATTCCTAAAATTTTGTAATAATATTCTCTATCATTTAGAATTACTGTTTTGACATGAACTCTGTTAGGAAATTAATTTATCATCTAATCCTATTATAATCACTTTAAATCTTAGGAAATTCATAACTTGAATTCTATAACTCAAAAATTAATAATTCTTTTTCCTGTGATCTTATTTTAATATGTAGATTATTAATATGTATTTTGGCATACATGTTTGGTGTAATGTTAATTTTGCCTATACACTGTTTGTTTGTATTGCTACGACTAGCAGTGAGGTCACGAGAATCTGAAGATCATCCTGGTACCTGGAATCTCAAGACCCAGGCAAGTTGTGCCCTTGATCACTTCTTTTTACCCACCCATGTTCTGATTAATCATAATGATCTGCATAGGTTAATTTTGATGGGACCCAATAGGTTACCCTAGTTTGTCTATCTTTATACCTTGCTTACCACTGAACTTTCTGGGTAGTACTTGCTAGTGCTATATGTGGTTTTGGGTATGAAGATTACATTATTCATGATTATACTTTGGTTATCAGTTGTTATTTATTGTTCATGATGAGATCATTATGTTAATTGGAACATGGAGCGACCACCCGGGAAAACAGTGCTACCACAAGGGTTTAATGGGACGCCCTTGGCTGATTAATTAGGAAAGCTAGTGGAAGACTACCTTACCCGAAAGGGGCAAGGGCAGTAGGGGAGTGGTCAATGTAGGGAGGCCCTCGGGAGGATTTTGCTGCGATGGCGGTCCTGCAAGGGATTCCTGCATTGGAACTTCCTATAAACTGTAGCGGGTTTTCGGAAGCTAGTGGAACTTTGTAAAGGCCTCGTAGTGGATCCCTAGCCATTCACCTCGGAAGTGTCTAAGGACCTTGCAAACCCTGGCGACATGGGATACACGACTTGTGGGTAAAGATGCGCAACCTCTGCAGAGTGTAAAACTGGTATACTAGCCGTGCTCACGGTCATGAGCAGCTCGGACCCTCACATGATTAAATTATGGAACTTAAACTCAATTTGTCATATGCATTGCATCGCAGGTGAAGTTGTTACTTTTGTTCTACTATTTAATTGGGTTTGGTATTTATTTATACTTAGTAACTGCTAATAAAATTTTGACCAACTTTAAAAGCAATGCTCAGCTCTAACCATCCTCTTTGGTAAGCCTTACACTTCACGTGAGCTCCCACCTTTGGCGAGTTCATGCACATTATTCCCCACAACTTGTTGAGCGATGAACGTATGTGAGCTCACTCTTGCTGTCTCACACACCACACAGGTCAAGAACTGGTACCGCAGGATGAGGCGCTTGGAGGATGCTGCGATGTGTTCGTGAGAGGTCTAGGCCGTCGTCTCCCAGTCAACTTTGGGTTGCTGGACCGTTGTCTCCTTATAATGTAACTATTATTTGTATAGAACTCCTGTTATATATAAAGATGTGACATTCGATCCTGTGCCACTTTACATCATATGTGTGAGACTTGGTCCCAGCATACCTGGTGTTTATGTTAGCGCCCGGGTTTTGGACCCCTAAAATCCGGGTGTTACAGAAGTGGTATCAGAGGAATGTTGACTGTAGGACGAAACCTAGATAGAACTGGACAACCATTATCTACTTACCTTTGCTACTCTGATTCTTTTCTAAACTTATCTTAATCTTTTCTCATCTAATTCCGCTTACTCTGATTATTCTTATCTTTTCTTTCTAAAAGACAAATGTGGATTTCACACTTTGAAATCCTATGCCTAAAGTGACTTTAGGAATAGGAGACCTAATCCTAGGAACAAAAACAAACCTATTTTTATAAAGTGTTTATATATTTGAATGTTTGTTCTTATGATACCTGTCTGATTTGAATCTTTGATTGAGTGTGATGGGTTGTGGAGTAATGTCCACAATTGCATCTGCATATACACATAGGTATAAAAATATATTTAACTAGACAAACTAAATTATCCTTCAATAAAGTAACTAGCCTAACAATACCCATCTTATCTTAAAGATTCTACCTTATCTTTATGGATTCATCTTGTCCTAATAAGCATATTTACCCCACCCTAGTAACAACCAAGATCTAATCCAAAGTAATTAGATATTATCTAGTTTAATCTAGTCATACCAACCTAATCTGGATTCTATCTAATCCAATATGATCTAAGCTAGTGTGAGTTACTTAATGCTGGTAGAAAGGATAAGGCCATACTCCTAAATCACTTAAAGCCTAATTTGGAGACTTATATCAACATTGGCCATACACAACAACTCGATCTATTTAACAAGTTACATAACCTACCCAATCAATAGAGTCTTAATGGATTACATAATCTATCAACCAACACCTGACATCAAACCAGACTTTGGCCTACATCATATAGTCCATCTCACCCATAACTATTCTAACCATATTTCCCCCAACTCCGATAATATACACTAACTCCTAATCAAAGAGACAAGACCGAAGAATATGATCAACTTCATCAAGTAAGGATGAGCTCCAACTCAAGTCTTCAAGGATCAAGTGAGGTCACCAAGATGAGTCAAGATCCACAATCTTGGATGAAGTCTTTTCTTATCCTACTCTTTCTTACCCAAACCTATATATGCCCTAAAGACATCTTCTATCCTACATAATTAAAGTGGACATACATATATATACCCATGCTCTCCTAATCACTTACTAATGAAAAAAAAAGAGAGACTCTTGATTTTGAACTAATTAGAAACTAAAAGTTAGATTTCAAATCACTCTTCCTATATCCTCTTTCTTACAAATCTCGAGGGCGAGATTATTTTTAAGGGGGGTAGGATTTGTAGAGCCCAAAAATTTGTATCAAAGAAAAATAAGGTTATAAATAAATAAATATGTTTATAAGTGGGTATCTTGGGATTATGGAACCCTTGGGAGTTAATTGGTTTTCTCTTCTTTGTGCATATTTGATTAATGGAATTATATGGGTTAACATAACAAATAAATAAATAAATAAAATGCCTCTCATGATAAAGTTATTGTATTGTTGCACTTTGTATTCAAATTTGTGAAACAAACTTAAGCTAAGAAAACTAGAATTTGAAAATGGAAATATAAAATAAAAGAGAAAAGAGAAGGAAGAAATTACTATGTAAATAAAAATAATTATAATATATATATATATATTATTCTTGTACAGATTTGAGTTGGTACATTTGACTCAAAAGTGAAGTTCATAACAGGATTCAAATTCAAATTAGAGATTCAAATGAAAAGAAGATAAATCAAAAAGGAAAAAGGAAAATAAAAGAAAAGAAAAAGAAAAACCCTAGCTGGGCCGCCCATTCTCCATTTCGGCCCACCCATCTGCCCCCCCGACGGCCGCCTGGGCTGAAAGCCTTCACTGCCAGCCCAGCTCCTACTCGCGTGACACTTCCATGTGGGCCCCGCTCTCCAACTCTCCCTTGTGCGTCGGTGTCGCTGTGGGGTGGGCCTGCGCCGTCAGGGTTTTCTTCATCCGCGCAACAGCCGCGCATCGCGCGCACAGACCGTATGTCGCGGACTCCGTGGGCGCGAGCTCAACGGAGCTTGCGCCAACAACCACCGCGGACGTCGCGGGATTCGGGCATTGTGACTCGTGCGCGCGCGTTGGATGGCTTGGGCCCTCTCGTCAGGCTCCTTTCCGTCTCCGGCTGCAACAAACACCGAGTTCTTCACATGTCGTTCGCCCCAATCCGCGCACGGTGATTTCGCTGGGTGTTGTTCATCTCCTGCTGGCCCCTGCGGAGTATAAGACCAAGCTGTGCGCGGGCTCTCCCTTCAACCCTCCAGTGCCCCGAGCTCCCTCCCCAGTAGCCTCCGCTCGGCGCGCCCCATCTCTGCTCCCTTCTCCATGCCGCCGAGCGATTTCCTCGTGGTCGTCCTCAGTCAAAGCGTGCAGGTGGGTGGGGGCGTTCGCCGGGGACCCGTGAAGCCGTCCGCGCCTTCAATTTGAACTGCGTGGCCTTGGGCGACTCGAATTGCTCGCCGTGGTTCGACCTTCGCCATGGATCCGTCTGCTATCGTGGGCAGGACTGCAGCCACCACCATGCGCGGTAAGAAGACCCCCGTTGTGTTCGCCCTTGTTCATACATCGTGTAGCACCTCTCTGGGGTCCGATTAGGGCACTGGGGCGCCTAATCGCTCGTCTCCGGCGAACTGCACCGCCGCTCGGTGCCGTCGCGCCGCCGCGGTCCAGTGTTTAGGAAGGGGATGAACCCAGTACCGTTGATCTCGACGTGGGCGGCTGAGATTAAGTCTGGCGTACCGTTTTGGCCGAACGCACGACGACCGTAGATCCAAGATCCAACGGACTGCGCATCGATCTCGGTTATGTTGAGCGCGGACCATAGATTTCCAATCCGACGGCCTGTGATGTGTACCGGTTCGTTTAATAGGTGATCTAATCTGGGCGGTTGGCGCGCGATCGGACGGCCCAGATCACATCATACCCTCCGGCCGGGTCGTTTTTCATATGAGCCCCTCGGGTTCCAGTGAATCAACCCGCCGTACCACGGGCACTGTTGACTGAGTCTCGGGTTTCTTGCGCTGTGGCCCCTGGGTTTCTTTTTATTTGACGCGCAGTCCAGATAACAGAGAAATAAGATTATTAATATTAAAAATTGATTTTTAGTATAAAAATAAATCTTAAAACTTGTATAATTCATATTTAATTCATTTTAGCTCTAAATTGAGTCATTCCAATTCCTAAAATTTTGTAATAATATTCTCTATCATTTAGAATTACTGTTTTGACATGAACTCTGTTAGGAAATTAATTTATCATCTAATCCTATTATAATCACTTTAAATCTTAGGAAATTCATAACTTGAATTCTATAACTCAAAAATTAATAATTCTTTTTCCTGTGATCTTATTTTAATATGTAGATTATTAATATGTATTTTGGCATACATGTTTGGTGTAATGTTAATTTTGCCTATACACTGTTTGTTTGTATTGCTACGACTAGCAGTGAGGTCACGACAATCTGAAGATCATCCTGGTACCTGGAATCTCAAGACCCAGGCAAGTTGTGCCCTTGATCACTTCTTTTTACCCACCCATGTTCTGATTAATCATAATGATCTGCATAGGTTAATTTTGATGGGACCCAATAGGTTACCCTAGTTTGTCTATCTTTATACCTTGCTTACCACTGAACTTTCTGGGTAGTACTTGCTAGTGCTATATGTGGTTTTGGGTATGAAGATTACATTATTCATGATTATACTTTGGTTATCAGTTGTTATTTATTGTTCATGATGAGATCATTATGTTAATTGGAACATGGAGCGACCACCCGGGAAAACAGTGCTACCACAAGGGTTTAATGGGACGCCCTTGGCTGATTAATTAGGAAAGCTAGTGGAAGACTACCTTACCCGAAAGGGGCAAGGGCAGTAGGGGAGTGGTCAATGTAGGGAGGCCCTCGGGAGGATTTTGCTGCGATGGCGGTCCTGCAAGGGATTCCTGCATTGGAACTTCCTATAAACTGTAGCGGGTTTTCGGAAGCTAGTGGAACTTTGTAAAGGCCTCGTAGTGGATCCCTAGCCATTCACCTCGGAAGTGTCTAAGGACCTTGCAAACCCTGGCGACATGGGATACACGACTTGTGGGTAAAGATGCGCAACCTCTGCAGAGTGTAAAACTGGTATACTAGCCGTGCTCACGGTCATGAGCAGCTCGGACCCTCACATGATTAAATTATGGAACTTAAACTCAATTTGTCATATGCATTGCATCGCAGGTGAAGTTGTTACTTTTGTTCTACTATTTAATTGGGTTTGGTATTTATTTATACTTAGTAACTGCTAATAAAATTTTGACCAACTTTAAAAGCAATGCTCAGCTCTAACCATCCTCTTTGGTAAGCCTTACACTTCACGTGAGCTCCCACCTTTGGTGAGTTCATGCACATTATTCCCCACAACTTGTTGAGCGATGAACGTATGTGAGCTCACTCTTGCTGTCTCACACACCACACAGGTCAAGAACTGGTATCGCAGGATGAGGCGCTTGGAGGATGCTGCGATGTGTTCGTGAGAGGTCTAGGCCGTCGTCTCCCAGTCAACTTTGGGTTGCTGGACCGTTGTCTCCTTATAATGTAACTATTATTTGTATAGAACTCCTGTTATATATAAAGATGTGACATTCGATCCTGTGCCACTTTACATCATATGTGTGAGACTTGGTCCCAGCATACCTGGTGTTTATGTTAGCGCCCGGGTTTTGGACCCCTAAAATCCGGGTGTTACACTTCATCTCTTGGTTTGGTCTATCACATAACTCTACCAGATCCACTCTTGCCTTTACGTTATCCTTTGACTTATCAGGAATCTCCATAATTGTTGCCCAAAGTGCCTCGGCAACATTCTTTTCAGTGTGCATCACGTCAATGTTGTGTGGAAGGAGCAGGTCATCATAATAGGGGAGCCGAGTCAATCCCGACTTATGTGTCCACATATGTTGCTCACCATATCCCACAAAACCACCTTCTGGGTTGGCCATGAGACCATCTATCTCTTCGCGAACTTCGGCACCAGTCATCATTGCAGGTGGGCGGTCTGTCACCACGACACCTTTCGTAAAGTTCTTGATGTCTAGTCGGAATGCATGGTCAGGAGGGAGAAATTGTCGATGTTTATCGAATGACGAATATTTGCCACCCTTCTTCAACCAAATGAACCTAAGAGCTTCCTTGCAAACTGGGCATGGGAACTTACCGTGAACACACCAGGCGCAAAATAGCCCGTGCGCCGGAAAGTCATGCATGGAGTACTGGTACCAAACATGCATTTTGAAGTTTGTCTTCGTAGCTCGGTCGTACGTCCATACCCCTTCCTCCCAAGCACGGACCAATTCATCAATCAAAGGCTCCATGTACACGCCCATTTTATTCCCCGGGTGTCCAGGAATTATCAACGACACGAATATGTTCTGTCTTTGAAAGCATACGCCGGGGGGGAGATTGATGGGGATAACGAACACAGGCCAACATGTGTATGGGGCAGCGGTCATTCCATAGGGATTGAACCCATCTGTGGCCAGCGCAACACGAACATTACGAGCCTCTTTAGCTTTCTCATGGTGAATGACATCAAAGTGGGTCCATGCTTCACCATCGGATGCGTGAACCATCTTGTCAGGATTGTATCGTTTGCCTTTTTTGTGCCATGTCATCTGTTTCGCGGATTCCTCTGTCATGTATAGACGCTGGATCCTCGGTATGAACGGAAGGTGACGTAGGATTGTCACGGGGATGTCGAGCTGCCTCTTCTGTCCATCACCAGAGTCTACCTCCATGAACCTAGACGATTTACACTTCGGACAGTACTTTGCCTCAGTGTGTTCTTTCCTAAATAGGACGCAGCCCTTCGGACAAGCATGTATCTGCTCATACGTCATCTTGAGTGCACGAAGGAGTTTCTTTGCCTCGTACATGCTCTTTGGGAGAACGTGATCCTCCGGAAGCAGGCTGCCAATAACTGTCAACAAACCATCGAAGGCGTCTCGACTCATGCTATACTGCGACTTGAACGCCATTATACGCCCAATGACATCCAGTTGAGAAACCTTTGTCTTGCCGTGAAGGGGTTTCTGTGCCGCGTCAAACATGTCGTAGAATGCCTTTGCGGTCGCCTCTGGCTCGTCCTCCGTACATCCTTCGGCGAACTGTGCCTCGTGATAGTCGTTCAACATGTCCGCTACCCCGGCATCAGCATCGTAATCCTCGACGCGTTGTCTCACCACCTCCTCTCTCGTGCGATGCGCTTCACCATGGAAGATCCACCGAGTATAGTCCGGCGTAAATCCATTCTTCCAAATATGTTCTACCATGGCCTTCTTTGGTTTTCTTTTCCGGTTGTCACATTTGTTGCACGGACAAGGGACTAGGCTAGCTCCTTTAGCAGCTTCGCCATATGCCCGTTCCACGAAAGCATCGGTCTTCCTAATCCATTCTGGGGTGACATCATTACGTCGAACGCGGCCCGTGTACATCCACTCACGGTCCTCCATCCTCTAACATATATATAACCGAGTATAGTTTAATATAGACATGTAATGCATGTACACTACGTTCCTACCTTCTAATAGGTGATGATAGGTCCTAATCCCACCCGCGGTTGCGTAGATGGAGTTAGTTCCATGCTCTACTCCGATCCGAGATAAAATTTCGGCAGCACCTACCCGCTGTTCTCCGGATACACGTCCTGACAGGGAGAGTGTACTGTCCGGAGAACAACAGGGAGGTGACGCCGAAACTCTATCTCGGACCGGAGTAGAGCATGGAAACTAACACCATCTACGCAACCGCAGGCTGTCCAAAAAACATGGACAATTCGAAACTGATACATTTGTAGATATGCAAAGATCTGCATATCTACACCGTATCTCTTTCGAACGGGAGACGCCTAACAGGGTTACGTGATCTACGACCATGATGCGGATGTAGAGGTTATACCTAGGGTGGCGGTAGAGTCAGGCTAGTGGGGCTGTGGCGGGTCGGTGCAGTGGCGACGCGAGGCAGACCCGCAGCGGCTAGGAAGACCTCTGCAAAAAAAATAAACAAGTATGTCAACAAAAAAATTCGGCAGCACCTCCCCTGCACGGGGAGGTTTCCAAAACCTGCAAATAAAATTAACAGCACGATGGCTGACATTCACACATATATCAACGGCACGATGGCCGACAATCACATTTAATCGACATTCATATCCACCATCACACAATCATATCTAATCGGCATACAACTAAAACTAGGACCCCTACACAATCATATCTATCGCCACACAAACATTATATAGAAACTTTATACGTACTGCGCTACTGTGCTACTATCGCTTTTATTGTGAAGTGGAACTACTTATGTATATCAACAAATGTGAATTAGTGCATATATATTCTCTATTGCATATATATCAACAAATGGAACTACTTATGTATATCAACATACGTACCTGCTGCGGCGCAGATGGCGGCGAGCGGGCAGACTGCGCGGCGCGGGCGGACGGCGGGCGGCTCGAGCGTCGCGACGGCGGGCGGCTCGAGCGTCACGACGGCGGGCGACGGCGGGCGACGGCGGGCTCCGGCGGGCGCGACGGCGGGCGCGACGGCGGGCTCGACGGCGGGCGCTACGGCGGGCGCGACGGCGGGCTCCGGCGGGCGACGGCGGGTGGCGGCCGTTTAGAAAGTGAGAGTGAGAGAGAGAGACAGGGAGTGCGGGCGCTGTAACGCTATTAAAACATTCTTTGCCGAGTGCCCGCGATTCGGCACTCGGCAAAGATTTTTTAAAAATTAAAAAATAAACTTTGCCGAGTGCCGGATCTCGGGCTCTCGGCACAGTCGCCTTTGCCGAGTGCTGGATCTCAGGCACTCGGCAAAGTCGCCTTTGCCGAGTGCTAGCTGTAGAGCACTCGGCAAAGATGTGTTGTACAGACTTTGCCGAGTGCCCAAGGACAGGCACTCGGCAAAGTTGTCTTTGCCGAGTGCTAACTGGGCAGCACTCGACAAAGTATTTTTTATTTTTTTTATTTTTGGCAACCAAACTTTTTGTGGTGTGTTCCTACACTATGTAGACCTACATGTATCATTTGTGGACAATTTTAACAGAGTTTTCAATCGTTAGTAGATTTAGTTCGTTTATTTGAATTTCTTCGAAAAATTTAGATTTGAACTGTAGGTCACTCGAAACATGGAAAACCGTGCATGCAAAAATGATATTCATGTTACTTAGCATAAGTTACGACCGATTCCAGGAGCGGACCGGAAACTTCGAGCAACATGCTCACTAAACATGGCCGTGAACTTGCCATACACATGTTTAAAAATTGTATAAAACACAAACAAAGTCAAAAAATCCTGAAACTTGTCCACGTGTCATGATATCATATGTACAGGCTGCGATAAAAATTTTAGAATGTTTGGAGAAAGTTGTGGGACACTATGTGTAGAAACCTAGGAGAACTACATTGAAACTCTATGATTTCATGTGTAGTTCTCCTAGGTTTCTACAAATAGTGTCCCACAACTTTCTCCAAACATTCTAAAATTTTTATCGCAGCCTGTACATATGATATCATGACACGTGGACAAGTTTCAGGATTTTTTGACTTTGTTTGTGTTTTATACAATTTTTAAACATGTGTATGGCAAGTTCACGGCCATGTTTAGTGAGCATGTTGCTCGAAGTTTCCGGTCCGCTCCTGGAATCGGTCGTAACTAATGCTAAGTAACATGAATATCATTTTTGCATGCACGGTTTTCCAAGTTTCGAGTGACCTACAGTTCAAATTTAAATTTTCCGAAGAAATTCAAATAAACGAACTAAATCTACTAACGATTGAAAACTCTGTTAAAATTGTCCACAAATGATACATGTAGGTCTACATAGTGTAGGAACATACCACAAAAATTTCGAGAGACAAAATAAAAAAAATAAAAATATACTTTGCCGAGTGTCCAGGAATGACACTCGGCAAAGTATGCTTTGCCGAGTGCCTACTATGTGGCACTCGGTAGAGAATCTCTTTGCCGAGAGCCAACGGATGACACTCGGCAAAGACTAACGGCCGTCAGCTTTGGGACGGCCGCTGACGGCCGTTTGCCGAGAGCCCACTTTGCCGAGTGTTTGACACTCGGCAAAGTTGTCTTTGCCGAGTGCCGTTCTGTGCCGAGTGTTCAGCGCTCGGCAAAGTTGTCTTTGCCGAGTGCCTAACGTTACCGAGTGCGGCACTCGGCAAAGCTTTCTTTGCCGAGTGACCGACAAAAGGCACTCGGCAAAGAAGCCAACACTCGGCAAAGCCTCGGATTCCGGTAGTGATGATACGATGGAATCTGGAGTAAGATTTGTCTTGTTCTCGTGTGATCCTGCCCACACATTTCTCTATATTATATGCCATGTTTGATGTCTTCACTTCCGACCACAAACTGCATTATGTATCCTTGTTCATCACCTTAGAGCCGATAGCTCGGCAGCAACCAGCCAAAGAAACCGGACACGACGACACCAGCCCATCCTGCCATCCAGCGTACGGTATGGCTATGGCTATGTCACCCAACTCCAGGAGAGATACGACCAGTCGACCACCGGCGACCGCCGCCGCCACCGCCGCGTGCTGCTGTTCCCGCTCCCGTACCAGGGCCACGTTAATCCTATGTTCCAACTCGCCGGCCTCCTCCACTCGCGCGGCTTCGCCATCACCGTCTTCCACACCGACTTCAACGCTCCCGACGCGTCCCGCCACCCTGCCTACGACTTCGTCCCCGTCCCGGACGGCACGCCGGAGAGCAACCCGGCGCAGGTGACCGCCGAGCGCATACTCGAGCTGAACCGCGCGTGCGAGGCGCCGTTCCGGGAGCGCCTGGCCGCGCTGCTGGAGCAGGAGAACGCGCGGGACAACGTCGTCGCGTGCCTGGTCGGCGACGCGCACCTGCTGACGCTGCTGGAGGTGGCGCGGGGGCTCGGCGTGCCCACAATGGTGCTGCGAACCACCAGCGCCGCGTGCTTCCGCTGCTTCTTGGCTTATCCCATGCTTCACCAAATGGGTTATCTGCCTCCCCAAGGTAACTTCACAAAATGCGATTCATTTTCCCCACAGAAATTGCAAAGTAAATCCCTTCTCACCTCATATGCAGTAGCATTTTAGGAAGTCGTGCCCCCCCCTGCAATAAAGGGAGAGAGGTGAATAGTGCTTCACCGACAGATTACACGAAAGAAAAACACATCCAGTTTATAGATAGTCATTTGACACTAACACGATGGGTCAGCCTAGTCACGACACGAAAAAGTACGGCCTAGACACGATCCGACCTGGCTAGTATAGTGTCATTGGCTGGCACGGCGGCTATAGTGCCGTGCCTAAACCACCATCTTGACTCGTAGTGCTGGCACGGGCACGACACAGTTACATTTTTATTTAAAAATTAATAGTTTACACATATTAAGTATAAAAATTCAACATATTTTTTGCTGAATTATTCACCTCTCTCATACACTCGTAATAAAATTGTAGCCACACTAGCTAGGTGGGTGTGTTTAAGTCTCTCATATACTTGGTTGCGAGTTCGAGCCCACATAGCTACACATTTTTTGCTGAATTATACAATATACTCAGATGGGCCAACGTGCTACCGGACCGACCCAACACGGCTAGCATGTTGACGGGTTGTGCCTGGGCCGCTACCGCGGCACGTGGGCCCGTCTGGCACGACACGGTTTGCCAAGCCAGGCCTAACGGGCCGTGCCTTAAACGGGACGGGCCGGGTCGGGCCGACCCGTTTGGCCATCTATAATCCAGTTCAACCCAAGCGATTTGTTGGCTCTCGCACATCTCTTGCTTAAAATAAGCATGGTTACCATGCTCCGAGCTTGCACCATGAGTGGCGGCCCCATGCGTATAAGACTGTCTCCAACAATTCCCCCTATACAACTCCCTTATATGTATTATCTATAATATTTTACTTCATCACATTAAAAGATTCTACCTCTACATATCGTTTGACCATTCCTCTCACCTATGTCCCCTATACCAAACCCATAATGAGGGCACCATAAGAACCACACTAAAAATACACTCCAATAAACCATGGTTTTACTATAATTGCTCTTCACGAATTTTCCTTGGAAAATGAGCACAAGAGCCCCTTACAACGATGCTTGGAGCAAATGATAATCTCCTATAGTTGCTCAATAAATTCCATAAACTCTAGGTTGTTTAGGTGATAACAATCATCAAGAGTAATAGGAGCATAATTAGACCAAATATGCTCAACTAGTGACATGAGATGCAACAACTATATGTGATGAAGTAGGAGCTCTCTAGCTAGTCTCACCCAAATGATGATATACAAGATGTAAGTGAGGGCAGTGTATTTCTCTATCCCAAAAAGCTATTCTCAAGTGTGATGAGTGAAGGGTGCTAGCCAAGATGGACAAGGGGTTTATCTATAGCCCCAACTTGAAATCCAATCATTACCTCTTGGTGGTAGGCACTGGATATGTCCAATGTACCAAGCTATAATCCCAATAAGCTAAAAACTAGTTGTTTGAACCAGGGAGATTGGTTGAGAACGTTCACATCGTTGTTTGAACACACCATACACAAAAAACATGCAAAATCTATAGGTCATATGAGGCAACTGCCTCAAGCATGATGGTCGGGAATCCAATGCCCCCCTTGTGAACTATCCATTCCATTCAATAGGACAGTTCCTCCACTTTTGATGCATGCAACATCAACTCCCTATCGTACCAGGGAACCCCCTTTCCTCTCACTTAGCTAATAGTCGCCAAAGGTTGTCAGCAGTGGGACAACGGCTATACTGCTCACCGAAACATGAAATAAACACCTCTACAAATCAGTTTGAGGCACTCAAGGAGGAACTTTCCCCATTTTGATATACTCAAGAATAGAGTCAACAACGCTACTGTACATAAGCGTAGGGTAGCTGTGCACTTTTGGTGGAGGGAGAAACCATTATGCTTGAGTGCATCGGTTCTAATAGTGGAGTAGCGGAATGCTCAATATACCTCTCCAAGATTTAAAGAGACTCCTTCGTTTGTGGTACCTTCGATGAAAGTAGAGCGATGGCTACACACACGAGTCATTAAAGTAGTCTTGCATCAACTAGTCGTGGGCGGAATCACAGTCATAATCGATGTATCTTTGACTTTGCCTCTGTCGCCTCCTTGTCATGGAAGACTCAAATCACCTCTTCTTCCAAACTAGATGAAAACATCTCAACAATGCTTTACTCCATTGAAATGAGGGTGAGATCAATATGAGGTGGTGGTAGAGAAATTCAAGCACTCCTTTATCTATAGACCAGGTTCTAGGTTTTTTGTTTTTTAAATAATATTCAAAATGACGCAGCAAAATATTAGAATGTGCCACATGTCACCAGGCATCTAGTATCAACTGATCAAAATTGATACCAATCGGTGCTCCAACGATAGGGTCGATACCGGCCAATGATTTAGCAGTAGGGTCTATACCGATCGATATGGGTCCAACATGGTCGGTGCCAACCCTATCATCCTATTGGCTACTTTGGCTATCGTGCACTCGTGCTGACATGATACCGATCGGTATGGGTCCAACATGGTCGGTGCCAACCCTATCATCTAATTGGCTACTTTGGCTATCGTGCACTCGTGCTGACAGATGATAGAGATGTGGTGGTCGATATTAACGGTCGGGGTGCCACATGAACGGGTACTATCGCCCAGGGCTAGAACCAACCTAAATTGACCTTGTACTCTCCCATGCATGTTATTGCAACACCAAGCATGCACACAACTTGCAACCACACAATAAATGCATGTGCATGCATGTACCTTGAGCCCCATGTTCATGTAGTCATGTGCATGTGTCGCATGATGATGCTCCTATTCCATACAATAAATGTTGCTGCTACACTAATGGTGTGTCCTGTTGGTATTGCTGCACTCTATGCACTTCCTTGCATGCTAAGCCTCTAGCATAAGAGAAAGTCGCTACGTTAGAACCGTGCCATTAGAGATGTTTTTAGGTTAATTAGTGACACATGTAAAATGTGTCTCATATTTTATGTCACTGATTGAACCTAACCAGTGACACTAAAAATGATGTCCTTAATAGAACTACCTTAGTTATGTGTATTTATAAATCAATGTCACTAATCACGCAAATCTGAGACGCGATTTGGTGAACACACGTCACTGAGTTTACATAACCGTGATGTCTTTTACTTAAATCTTGTCACTAACATGAGCAGAAACACCTACCTCACGGAAGTCATGTGACATGTTTTGTAAATCCGAGTCACATATTTATTTGATTAGTGACATGGTTTTGTTGATACAAGTCTCTAGTTTTTTATAGCAGTGACATTGTTTTCTTAATACGTGTTTCTAATTTCGTATAGTAGTACTTTATTTTCATGCATTAGAGGCATCACCCATGATCATAGAAGTTATATTCATTACACAATAATGCACATGCCATATCACATTCATTGAGAATAACACATCATATGAATAAACACTATAAATAATCCATTAAGTGCATGCAGAGGTTTACACATACACACAACTTCTCACAGTCACCACTTTCAATACTATCATTACATTAGAAATGAGCAGGTTTGGACCAATAAAACTCTCCTTTTTGTCAATTACTTGGGACACTAAGAAGGTAGAAAGCTCCATGCAGATGCAGGACAACACACTTTGGTCGATGGTGTCAGTTGACAAATCCAAGTCCTGTTAATTGTTAAGTAAAATAGAATCATATAAACTTTGAAAAACAAAGGAAAATAAATTTTAGGAACATGTACAAGTTTTAGAAAAGGAATTAAAGTTGTATCACCATGTTAGTTTTCTTCATATTAATCCTCAAATGTTTCGAAACAGATACAATTTCCATACATATTTCAAATAGTTACAATTTCCATACAAACAACCATACAATTTCCAGAAACACAGTCATACAATTTCCATAAATAGTCATACAGTTTTCATAAACACAACCATACAGTTTCCAAACAACCATACTTATATAGTTTTCAACTTCCAAACCCAAGACATCAATTCACACCAATAACAAATTAACAAGTATTTACATGTGAAAAGAATTAATTAGGGCAACAAAAGAGAGAATTGCATATGTGCTCCTTATAGAGCTCGATGAAGTCCCTCCCTGGCCCCTGCACGCGCACACGCACACAGGCAAAACAAAAAACTACAACCTACTATCTGTTGGAGCGATGAAACTGCAACCAAGAAACTGCAGGCGCGATGAAGTTTCTCCTTGGCACCTACATACTCACTCTCACATAGGAAGTAAGATCTCCGTGACTCCGCCGCCCTTTCCATCCTAGAAATTTTAATCAGAGGTAATAAAAAGACAAAAGTAGGCAACAACATCACTCGCGAGTGCGACTACATTGTGGAGCCTCCCTCACCTGCAGGGTTGCATCGAACGGTTGTGGGTGCAAGGCCACCGGGGCTTCTTGTGCGCTAGGGTTTGGGAGCACGTGGGTCGTGGGCGCGCGGCTAGAGAGCGATGGGCGCAACTAGAAGCTAGGGATGGCAGACTCATGTACTATGATAAGGTTTGTCCAAATTATCATTCGTGAGTACCAAACCACTTTGCAAGTACCATATTTTTAAAAATTTTAGTGGTATTTTTAGTTTCCACATGCTTTGGTTGATATTGGGAAGGTTTGTCATCATAAGGGCATCATAGAGGGATTTTACCGAGAAGTTGCCATTTGAAGAAAGCTCCAATACATTAAACACATCTTGGTCCTGAGACAGGATAATATCCTCTATGCGAGTTCTCAATTCATTGCAAGCAATTTTTTTAGTGCCGACAAGATGCCTACACCAAGAGAGGATTAGAGGTGAGGAGTTAAGGACCTCAGCGATTGTGATAAATTTTGGTATGGCAATGTTATAGTGGGAGTGATATTGATTCTTTAGATGTGTTCCCCCAACTAAGAGTCCTCCTAGAAATGAACTTCAGATCCATCTTCAACCATAAATACCCCAACACAAAGATATTCATGTTTTACTCTAATTAGACAAGCCCAAAAGTTGGAGTCCCTAGGCTTCCAACCTACTTGAACCAAAGGTTTTGAGCCCAATAACTTATTTTGAAGGATTTGTTGCTAAAGGCCATCATACGTGAATAACTTGTGCAACCACTTGCTAAATAGTACGCTGTTCTTAGTCTTTAAATCTAGAATACCAAGCCCCCCTTAGTCCTTAGGCAAGCACAAGATGCTCCACTTAGCAAGTCTATATTTTTCTTTTGCTCGTCTCCTTGTCAGTAAAATCTAGAGCAGAAGTAGTTCAATTTCTTAAGTACTCCCTTGGATAATGAGAAAAAGGACATCATGTACATTGGAAGGCTAGTAAGAACCAAATTAATTAAAATTAGGCATCCTCCAACAGATAGATGTTTCCCTTCCAGCTACTGAGTCTTTTTTCAAACTATTCCTCTACTTTCTTTGAATCACAATCCTAAGTTTCTTCAAATGAATGGGAATGCCTCAATTAAATGGAAAACTACCAGCATTGCATCCGAAAAGATTTCTGTATTGGTCCAGATACTCATGTACTTCCCTAAAGAAGTAAAGCCCACTTTTATGAAAATTGATCTTGAGACCTGATGCTTGCTCAAAAGCCTAAAGAAGTAGCTTCATGTTGCGAGCTTTGTCTATATCGTGATTCATAAAAAGTATAGTATTATCTACATATTGGAGAATCGACAATCCCCATCCGCAAGATGGGGGACCATACCTTCCATATATTCATGACTTCAGTCAAACAAGAGATAAAAAAATCTAAGCATTTCTAATTCAAAACAGATGACTAAGATTCAACACGGCCTATAAGACGAGACTTCGACTAAATCCCTATATCTTTATAGGACATCTCAAACAAAGATATGAATCCAGCTTCATCTTCTTTATGGTTGTCCATGTTTATGCATTTACACTACCGGAAACCGGCTCTTTGTCGAGTGCTCGACGCTTTGCCGAGTGCTTTTTGTCGGGCACTCGGCAAAGTTCCAGTCTCAGTAACGACCATGTTTGCCGAGAGCAGATCTCTCGTTACAGGAAGACACTTGGCAAAGACAACTTTGTCGAGTGTCAAACACTCGGCGAACAGCGACGTTCGGCAAAGGACCGTCAGCAGCCGTCTATAGCTGACAGTGATATCTTTGTCGAGTGATGGCTTAAACAAAAGTTAAGATTTGTTCAGACACTCGGCAAAGAGCCCGATTCCGGTCTTAAACAGAAGTTAAGATTTGTTCAGACACTCGTGAAAGAGCCCGATTCCGATAGTGTTATGTATAAACTTAAACATAAGTTAAGATTTGTTTAGAACGAAGTTGAAATGCTATACAATTTGAAATGGAAAGAATATTTGCATACATAATTATTCAAATATTTGTGATCAACAAATTTGACCACTTGAAATTCTAATTCAACTAAAACATGAGACCAAGAAGTCATGGCCTCTGATATAATTAAGTGCTGTTAATTTTGACAGAAAATGCTAATTCGAGGATTAACAAGACAATTTGAAGCAAAAAAGAGAACATCACGTCAAGAGATTCTCCTATCTGTTGTGCTGATCAATGCTAATAACGATATGTAATGTGATGCACACTACGTTTTAATCAGAGTCGAAGCTGTACATGCCGGTGAAGGAGTTGACACCGCTACCGGTAAGGGACCTCTACTACTCGAGAACGGGCGACAATGAAGGGGTGAGCAAATTGCTCGCTCGAGCCACTGAAGCAGTGAAGAATTCCTCCGGTCTAGTGATCAACGCATGTGACGCATTGGAGGCAACGGAGCTGGAGACGATCCGTGATCAGCTCAACATCCCCCTGGTACTCGCTGTCGGCCCTCTCCACAAGCTTTCTTCCGAGAGCACGGGGAGTAGCCTACTGAACCAGGACTACGGCTGCATTGAGTGGCTGGAGACGCAGCCGTCTGGATCTGTGCTGTACGTCAGCTTCGGGAGCCTGGCATCCATGGACTCCAGGGAGTTCTTGGAGGTGGCTTCGGGTTTGGCGAACAGTGGCCTTCCTTTTCTATGGGTGGTTCGGCCAGACGTAGTAGTGGTAGTGCAGGGTTTGGACGGTCCAGATTTTCCAAACGGCTTCGAGGCTGCAGTGGAGGGCAGAGGAAAGGTGGTCCGATGGGCGCCGCAGCAGCAGGTGCTGGCGCACCGGGCGGTGGGTGGGTTTTGGACTCACTGCGGATGGAATTCGACGCTGGAGAGCATCAGCGAGGGCGTTCCGATGATATGCAGGCCCTGCTTCGCGGATCAGATGATGAACGCGAGGTACGTGGAGGAAGCCTGGGGTGTAGGGTTTGCGCTGGAAGGCGAGCTGGAAAGAGGCAAGATTGTTAGGGCTATCAGGAAGCTAATGAAGGAGAGGGAGGGTGATGCGATGAGGGAAAGAGCCATGGAGCTCAAGAACAGAATGGAAGACGGCTTCAAGATTGGTGGGTCTTCTCACAATGCCATAGACAAGATGGTCAGCTACTTTCTTTCTATGTGAGCCTTCTTTTCGGGAATATGCTGTGTTACTTCGAAGAAGTTCTTAGCCATATTGTATTTGTTCTAGAAAAGCAATCGAATTTCATCATATATATGGTTTTGTTCCTCTATGCTATTAAATATTCTAATTCTGAATAAAACAATCATATAACTCAGATAAATGTCATATGTAATTATAACAGCAATGAACAGTAGTAATTACAGTAATTGAAAACATGAAACATAGCTACTCAGGTCCATTTGTAAATTAAACATGGCTTGTAAATGAAGAAAGCAGATTAAACAAATAAACATGATTGTTTATTTTAAAATATTGCTCTAAAAAAAGCGGGTTACTGCACTAGACAGCCCTCCAACGCTAAATGGTGATTAAAGATCCTCGACTAACGTGACAGTCCTATCTTACCAAATCAGAGTTTTAGATCAAATGTAATAAGCCTAATAGTCAAGTATAAATACTAATAGTAAGAAGCTGTGAACTAAATAATATAGCAGAATTTAACACAGGTAAACAGCCTCAACAAATAGAGATTTAATTAGGCACAAACAATATCAATGCTGAAATTAACAACACACTAAAACTCAAACTGTCACGTTGTCTCACTACACCGCTATTATCATTGAGCAAACAAATCCACCCACAATAGTGCAATCACACCCAAGTATTTAATACTAGCAGATTGCACAAAATTAAACAGTAAATAAAGTGAGGCAACGGACAACTCACATCATGTAGATTGTCTACGTGGGAAGATCATCTCAGCGAACACAAGGTTCTGTCCCAAAAAACCAATGCTGCTGCCCACGTCCTGACCTGCACGGCGGGAGGTTGACGGAGATACTAGAGCCGCTGCTGAGGCCGTGGGAGACGTCCACAACTGTGACAGCCCTCCCAAGTTATCAGGCCCACATGCACCAATCCTTGCCTTAATGACCTCAGATGGCTGTGCACGTGTACCGGGTAACTTAACAAGGCTATCGAGTTCGCCAACTGGAACTCATCATCCCAAGGATCTCCCACATAACAGGTATATTACATAATCACATTTGATACACACACATTGAAGATAGAGCGGAAGACTTTTACAAAGTACACTTTACATTCCAGAACTCAAGTTTTACATGGTAGAAAGAGATGTATTTATTACAAGTCCTGATAGTACTCGAAGTGCATAACTTATTACAATAATTGGAAGGGTGAAGCCTTTCCATAAGAGATATATAAAAACATTCTAAGCTTCAAGTCCTCCACATGAAGTAACTAACCCAAAGATAAGGGAATAAAACTTCTCCTACAAAAACAACAAGGGATAAAACCCTGAGTACGCAATTACTCAGCAAGACTTACCCGACTAAAGAAAAGATTCTCAAGGGTATGCTGGCTTTTGGGAATCAAGGTAAAACTCATCAAAGTTCAAGGACTCATTTTGCAGAAAAGCTTACTAGAAGTGGGTCCTTAAGCCAAGTTTTATTTCACAAGTTAGTTTATTACCTGAATCTTCTAGCCTGAATCTAGCATTTTCCTAATCTAGATCATTTACTTGACCTACACTAGGTTGCTTTTAAAATCCAAATTTTGTTTCGCTTGTTATCTACGATGAAGGGCAGCGATCCAGTCTTCATATCCGAGAAGTAACGGCGATCTGAATCGATTAATACCCAGCTGGGGATCTCCAGCCACACGACATATGTAGCACTTAACCCTTGCATATGGCTACCATTCCCACGGGTCCTCCACTACGTGAACCGGTCCGCGCCACCCGAGAGTACAGTACTCCACCATCCAGCCACGTGCTAGGTGGGTACACGCCACTCCCGCCATCTCTCCACTCCCAGTGCACGATTGTCTTTTCACATATGGAGTAGCCGGGTGCAGGCTTACCCATGACGAGGTATGTGGCCAGTTAAAAGGTCCTATATCAACAGGCCTACAATCGGTACGGTCCTTAATCGACACAGACGGGCGACCTGTCCAGCTCAACGTATGGTCTCATTTTAAACAAATTCTCAAAATTTGATACCTGGCAGAGGTACCCTGCTTGAATGATGAATTCATCCCCGCGGAGGATGTCTCCATCATCCCAAGCCCTTTTTCTTTTTAAAAATCATGAGTCATAGATCAAAAACATTTTTCTTAATCTATAAGCATAACTAAGCATTACTAGTTTTTATAAAACAGGTAACAAGGTATGATAATCAATCTTTCAAGGATGGTTATACATCAAGTGTTTAATCATTCAACTCCTATTACCTAATGCAGCATATAAGTGATAAAATTTTGTAATACAAGGAAGGTGGCAAATGCACCGGGGCTTGCCTTTGTTGCAGAGACGGAGGTCTAAATCCCTCTATTAAACCCCAGTTAGATGGCTCCCATCACTTGATGAGCAGGCACTAAAGCAGACTCCTCTTCAGAAACCACTTCTTGAATTTCATCTTCTTCTTCTGGGAATTCTACATGTAAAGATATGAACATGAATGCTTATGCTGATGCAACTTGAAAAGAAAATACTAAAAAGCATCACAAGACTTACACCTTTCTAAACGTGCACACAAAAACTAATAAAACCTTAAGAGAACTAAATACTCTAATATCACAACTCAATTCACCAACTAAACTAGGAAACCTTGCCTCCATAACCAACCAAGCACTTCATTTATGCCTTAAGCAAGGATCCAAACTGCATGCACTACAAGTTATAGTGTCCAAGAATCAGCCACAATTCACTTTGTTATGGAACTCCTATCCTAAAACCCCATGATTTGGTCACCAAAGAGCTCCAAACTGAGCACCAACAGTGAAATTCCAGATCTCAGTTAACTGAATACAGTCCGTTAGCAATACTACTCCCTGTTGCTTTCTTCTTTGTTCAAGCCCAGATATCTAACAATTCTTCTCAACAACCAACCAACCTTTGTGAACCAATATTACTCTCCTACTATAGCCCTTCCCATTTGGTATAAAACCCCTAAGCTGAAAATACTTAGAACAGTAGCTATGGTGCACAAAAGTTAGAGCAAAACACTGAAAAGTTCAGTTCCTCGATCTGAAACAGCACCTTACCATGTCTGACAGAGAGTTTTGCAACAGGCTTTTCTCTAAATTCCTAAAATTAACAAGCCAATCTACCTGTATAAAACTGGTTCTCCTACACTTGGTATTTCACATTTCTGTAAAACTCTTAACCCAATTCTGGTTTTATTAATTACCACAGAGCTCCAAAGTTGACTAAACAACACCCTGAACAGGTTTTCAGTTAGCTGAAACAACCCACTCCAAGTCTGACAGAGGGTTTTGTAACACTATTTTCTCGCAATTCCATATGAGGGCTCAATGTATTTCCTTACTATGAATGGTTCCTCTATAATCTCTCTCCATCTTTGTTACAACAGCTACTAGCTAACCCTAAACAGATCTCAAGTTACATAGCACCAAACTTGAGGTGGAAACGCAAAGGCTAAATTTTAGCTAATTGAAAAAGACCTGAACACAACACATGACATAGAAAATTGCAGCACATATTTCTCCATATTTTACACAGTAGTAAGCCCCACTCCTCTGATGAAGCTTGTTCACCTTCATCTGGTCTTTGACTTTTCTATACAACTGGTAACCCAAAACCTCATGAACTGGTCATAGGAGAGCTCCAAACTGAGCAATCTGCTGCAATCCAGTTTTCAGCTAATCTGAACAAAAATTCAGTCAGTGCAAACTCACAGTTCATTTTTGGGCAGCTTTCACTCTATTTTCCATACACACCCCCAAACCAAACCTACTTAAGGAGAATGGTTTACCATCATATGAGCTTCTCTATCTTATGCAGAGCATAAAATATGCACAACTCGACTGAGGAAACCCTTGAAGTTACCTGGTCACGACGAGGTGGACTAACTGCCGACGATGGTCACCACCTAGGGACTGGTACACCAAGCTCTGGGCAGATGGACCAAGATATTGGGAGGGGATTAACTCCGGGGAAACATAGGCTACAACAGCCAAGGAGATCACTCGAGCTCTAGGACTGCACGGCCTACTGGACCATGACTTAAGTAGGAGATGGGAAGACTAGGGCAGATCGAGTTGGTGGCTGGGAAGAGGAGCTTAGACTTACAAACACGAACCGCTAAGACACCAAGTGAAGCAACTAAAACTTGAGAACAGCAGGGATTACAGCAGCAGTATTTAAGCAAAGGGATGGGGAGACAGATGTTCCAGAGCTCGGCCAGGACATGATGGAGGAGGACGCCGGGGACGCCAGCAGCCCCACGATTATGGACACGTAGCAGGAGTGCATGGACAACACATAGGAGGTAAACGCAGGGGTGATGAACCTCATCCACGGCTGGGCACAAGACAACAAGCAGACAGGAGGATGTGTCTGTTGTGATCAATCTAGTACAAGTTCAATACAGTCCTTAGCTAGTAAACCAAGTCTCACGACCCTACCTCATACCAGCCTTCACTTATCCAAACATTCCCTGGAAACCCATGGAGTCCGTAGTGGGTGAAGATCTTTACTGCAGATATTTTTGATCCATATTGGACTGCCACTGCTCCACTTCACTTCTTCATGTTCAGTGCCCTTAATCTCACAATTTCATACAATAACTAACCCTTCTTCCTTAACCAAATTTAGTCACCAACTACAGCCCTACCAACTTGGTATAGCACCCCAATGCTGCAACTATACAGAACACAAGTTATAGGCACCAAACTGGAGCCAAAAAGCACCGAAAAGTGCAGTTTCAGATTAACTGAAGCAGCCCAAAACAGTCTATCAGAGGGAGTTTAGATGCATACTACTCCATAGTTTGCATGATACTAGGTCCATCTCACTTTAGGAGACGTTTACCTCTTTATTTGGTCTCTAATTTCACTATATGATTCTCAGTACAAATCTCAATAGAATGGTCACACTAGCACCACAAACTGGGTATCAAGCACTGAAATTTTGGTTTCAGCTGACTGAACTGAGTTCAGTCACAACCACTTTGACAGAGAAGATTGGGATATACTTTACTCCTAGGTTTATGTAGAATCAAGTCTAACTCTCTTTAGGAAACTTGTTCTCTGTACTATGGGCTCCAACTTTTCTATGGAAACTTTAGTCCAAAACCACTTGGATTGATCATAAATGAGCTCCAAATTGGGCACCATTTACTGAATTCCAGTTTTAGTTAACTGAACCAATTTCAGTCACCAGTAACCCAACAGTCCATTTTCAGTTTACTTTTTCTCCACTTTTTGTGTAGGATCATATCCATCACCCTTAAATACATTTGTACACCAACTTATGGTCTTCAATTCCTCTATAGAAACCATAGCTCAAAACCTCATGGATTATTCACAAGGAAGCTCCAAAGTATGTCACAATCACTGAAATTCAGTTTTCAATAACTGAATATAATTAAGTTTCAGCCACAACACAGTCCCACTTTAAGCAGTTGTTACTCCAATTCTTGTATGAGATCATGTCCATCACCCTTTAAGGAAGTTGTTCACCAATATATGGTCTTTACTTCCTTAATAAACATCACAACCCAAAACCCTCTAGATCAGCCAAAAACAGGCTCTAAAACAGCTATCAAAACACAGAAATCTGATTTCAGACACTGTTCACAACCTGAAATTTAAAAGTCTGACAGCCTCACTTTGGATCACCTTTTTCTCCTAGTTGTATATAGTTCGAGGGCTGTGACACTTAATAACAGTTGTTCTCTCATACTTATTCTACAAGTTTCCTATAGTGGTCATTAACCAAAACCTCTTGGATTCCAAACTACAATAGCTCAAAGTTTGCTCCAATTGCTGAAATTCAGAATCTGAATTTCATTAAGTCTGAAACCTACAATTTCTGACATCTTTACTTTGGACCAGGTTTTCTCTAAGTTCCTAACAGTTTTAGTGCTAGGTGACTTAACCAAACTTATACTCCTCATGTAGCTCTATAATTTTGTTACAATGACCATCTTCAAACTGTTTATAGATCAAAAGTTATGAAGGCCCAAAAACAGCTAGTTGATATTATTTTCAGCAAACTTCAAATCTGATTCAAAACTGAATTAAGCTTTTTACTCCAACTTTTCCTCTCAAACTTGGAATTCTCCATACATGAAAGTTGTTCAACTTTCAAAAATCTACAACTTTGATATATGGACCGCTAGCAAATTCTCTCTAGATTTAAAACTCCACTTTTGGGCTAGTTGAGGGTTTCATTTGAGTTTGCCTTTCTCCAGACAAATATCTTCCAGTCTGATCCCTCACTTAAAGCAAGGTTGCACTTTACCTCAAAGTCCAATTTTGATACTTGGATTTCATGGCCAAGGCATTTTTAGCTTAGAAGTAGTTTGCTCTCACTCAACCACTCACTAACTCTTCAAACTCTTTAGCTCATATCAACGCAACACACTATCTTTGTTTCGAAATTTTTAGACCTAGTAGATGCACTCTAGGTGTATCAAGCAAGATAATGCAAGTGCTTATGATGACATGTCAGAATTTTAGTTATCGTAACACCAGGGGTGTTACAACAACACTAGCCAAAGAAGACGAACACCGCGCAGCAGGGAGCCCAGACACCAGACCACGGTGGACAATAATCAGACAAACACAGCACCACACAGGTGCACAAGTGAAGCAAGGAGCACGGGAGAACCTCGCTGCACAAGAACAGCACCACCTCTACCAACTTCCAATCACCACCAGCGATCAACCACAGGAACGCTAGGGACCTAATAGATCGAGGAGACTGGAACAGCAAGTAGCAAAGAGGAGCAGAGAACCTTAGAAAAGCCAGGGGAGCGCTCGCCCATCTTAAGGAAACGGCCGCGCCAGGCAGTTGCGCAGGATCCGGCAGAGCAGCGAACGAGTCGCTGAGCTGTTCAGCGCCGCCGCCAGGCAACTTCCCGCATTCGTCCTGCACACGAGCTTTTTCCTCTGCTGTCCCGCTCCTCAACGAGCCCTAGCCAGCTGCCAGCCGGTGGGCTGCTCGATCAGCTGGACCTTGAAGCGGCCCACCCGACTGGCCCCTCCTCTTTTTTTATAAAGTGAAAACTCAAAATGGACAGCAATCCCCACCATTTTCACTCTTATTTTCTGATCAATGTCATTGATCTCCCATATTGTTTATATACTACTTTTCGGAAGAGGTACCTGTTAGGTTTGAACCAAAGCCTATCCCAGTGTACTCCAACCCTGCACGAGTAAGCAGAGGACTACGCCTTGATCCACAAAACCTAGTATGAGAATCTTCGCACAAAAGGCACATAGTACTAGGCAGATTATCTGCTTCTCTTACGGGGCAGGGCGTTACGGTCATGCCCTTTAATATCTATTCATGAGCTCACTAGAGAGAAAACCCCATTCTCTCCCGGATTGCGACCCCACAATCATCTCATATAGGTGAAATCATTAAGGAAATTCTGTAGGACAATTTCCCTGCTTATAGCATTGACTTCATTAAGAGCATATCGCTCAACCTGCCATATAGACAGAGGACAGCAACTCATGAGACTCTTTGTCTTTTGTGCTCTTGGTTCCACAGTGCTTCGTTTCCTGGAGCCTAGATCTCAGGACCTCCGGTCACACAGGACAGTTATCCGCAGTTGAAACCGCTAATAGGGTACGAGTCTCATTCCCATGAACGCTGCTTGGATTGGCTTTTGAGCCAGTCCTTTGGTGAAAGGATCAGCAAGGTTCCTTTCAGACTTGATGTAATCTACGGTTATTACACCGTCTCTCTAGCATGCCGACATGAATCAAGTCGTCTTCTGATATGCCTCGAGGATTTTTTGTTGTCCTTTTGAAAGTCACCTAGAGGGGGGGTGGATAGGCGAAACCTGAAAATTAAAACTTTATCCCCCAACTAGATCCCTTGATTAGTGGTTAGAACAAGATGAACAAATATCGAAGTATAAAAAGCTAAGTCATTTGCTTGTAAAGAATGTTGCTTTGAAATAATGCGGAAGTAATAATCAATACAACTACTAGATATATGGATAGTCAAGCAAGAGGGCTTAGATGAAAAGAACATTAACTCAAGTTCTTTCTTGCGGAGTGTTGCTTCACTAAATGAGAATTTAACTTGAAGCAACACCAAATGATATGAGCAAAGAATAGTGCAAGAGAACTTAGAGTAAGGGAAAGCAATAACACAAGTTTTCTCTTGCAATGAGTTGCTTCACTAAATGTGAATTTAACTTAAAACAACATCAAATAGAATTAGCAAAGAGTAGTGCAAGAGAAACTTAGAAGAGAAAGAACAAACAAATCACAAGCAATAAGCACACGAGACACGGGTGATTTGTTTTACCGAGGTTCAGCCCTCGAAGGCCTAGTCCCCGTTGAGGAGTCCACTTAAGGACGGGTCTTTTTCAACCCTTTCCCTCTCTCCACCGATCACACAAGGATCGGCGAGCTCTTCTTCTTTTCAAGGATCACTCTCGATCCCACAAGGACCACCACACTCTTTGGTGTCTCTTGCTAGCTTTTACAAGCCTCCAAAACTTTGGAGGAAGTTAGATGGGAGTCAATACTCCACGCGCAAATGAACACAAAGATGTAGCACACACTATCTCTCAAGGAATCTCACAAGGCACTAGGGCTAAACTCAATTGAGTAGCTCTCAATTGCTTGCTCTCTCTTTTGTGGCACTTGTGTTGGTTGTAGTGGGCTAGATCTTGTGTATAGGATGTATCAATGAATATATGTGGTTGGGAGGGCTTGAGTATGTCAACTAGATGACTTGGAATGTTGCTTGGGCTCCCACACCTTGAAGTGGCCGCTTGGGGTGGTATTTATAGCCACCAACCAAAATGTAGCCATTGGAGAAGGCTGCTGGCGATGGGCGCACCGGACAGTGTCCGGTGCGCCAGCCACGTCATCCTATCCGTTGGGGTTGGAGCTGGTCGACCGTTGGAGGCTTTGTCCTCATGTGGCACCGGACAGTCCGGTGCACACCGGACAGTCCGGTGCCCCTCTGTCCTTCTGCTCTGACTTCTGCTGCGTGTACTGTTGCGCACTGTTCGCTGTCAGAGTCGACCGTTGGCGCGAGGTAGCCGTTGCTCCGCTGGCGCACCGGACAGTCCGGTGTACACCGGACAGTCCGTTGAATTTTAGCGGAGCGGCCTTTCATTTTCCCGAAGCTGGCCAGTTCAAAGCCGCTTCACTCTGGAGCACCGGACAGTCCGGTGAATTATAGTGGGCTGCGCCTGAGAAACCCGAAGGTGAAGAGTTCGAAGGCAATCCTCCCTGGTGCACCGGACATTGTCCGGTGGTGCACCGGACACTGTCCGGTGCCACACCGGACAGTCCGGTGTGCCAGACCAGGGAGCACTTCGGTTTCTTTTTGCTCCTTTGTTTTGAACCCTGTCTTGTTCTTTCTATTGGTTTTTGTTGAATCTTTGACACCTGTAGAACATGCAATCTAGAGCAAACTAGTTAGTCCAATTTATTTGTGTTGGACATTCAACCACCAAAAACATTTAGGAAAAGGTTTAAAGCCTATTTCCCTTTCAATCTCCCCCTTTTCGGTGATTGATGACAACACAAACCAAAGCACATATATAAGAGCATAATTGAACTAATTTGCCTAAGGTAAGTGCAAAGATTGCTTGGAATTAAACCAATATTGATTTCATAAGATATGCATGAATGGTTTCTTTATATTTTTGACATTTTGGACCATGCTTGCACCACATGTTTTGTTTTTGCAAACGTTTTGGAAATTCTTTTCAAAGTCTTTTACAAATAGTCAAAGGTAGATGAATAACAATTTTGAGAAGCATTTACAAGATTTGAGATTTTCTCCCCCTGTTTCAAATGCTTTTCCTTTGACTTAAACAAAACTCCCCCTTAATGAAATCCTCCTCTTTAGTGTTCAAGAGGGTTTTGATATTAATTTTGAAGAGGGTATATCAATTTGAAATTATATCATAAGTAAGATACCAATTTGAAAATACTTCTTTAAAACAAATTGAAAGACTATACCAATTAAAAATTCATCATTTCAAGACCTTTTAAATTTTGAAAATTGGTGGTGGTGTGGTCCTTTTGCTTTGGGCTAATACTTTCTCCCCCTTTGGCATGAATCGCCAAAAACGGATACTTTGAGTGAAATATAAGCCCTTGTAAGTTGTCTCCCCCTTTGGCAAATAATATATGAGTGATAGATTATACCAATGTGGAGAGCTAGTGGAGAGTGATGGCGAAGGATAAATGGTACCGATAGAGTTGAGTGGAAGCCTCGTCTTCGCCGAAGACTCCATTTCCCTTTCAATCTACGACTTAGTATAGAAATATACTTGGAAACATATTAGTCATAGTCATGGTACGGGAATAATAAGATATATGCATTTGTACCAAAATGAAAGAGATATGATCAAAAGATATGTCAATTAAGCATGATCATAGTTCTATATAATATAGATTGCTCCCCCTAAATATGTGCCTTGATAGGAATACGTATTTTGGCCTTGAAATGCCAATTGCACATAATGAGGTTAATGAGAACATATCTATACCATACAGAATGTGAAGTGCATTGTGTCCTAGTATAAGTGTGATGCTCATGACAGTTTATGCACTTATGAAAGCATGTTATAAGTGTCTTAAGCATTTTCCCTTAAGGATTTTAAAGAGGCTTAAGGACCATCCACCTTTGGAACAAAGGCAGCTTATCCTCGTTACAAGGTTAAGCTTTAAGTTCTTTGACAATAAGATTACTTCATCCAGTTTTAACAAAGATGCATAAATGCAGGAATGAAATGTTTGGGAGGTTAAACTAGGTATGAAGCAGGAAAAAATGCATGGACATGCTTTCTCTTCCTTTTATACAAGATATGTAAGGAAAGTATAGAAAAGGAAGATTTTAGGTACAAGTTTGAATGAAAGGAAGTAGTTTTACCTTTTTGTACCTTCAAATAGAGATGCTCTCTTCATTGTGCTTTGTCCTTAGTCTTAGTTGCTTAAGACCTATACTCAAGACAATATATGGAAATATTTTGCACAAGAGAGAGCTCTACAACTAGTGATCTTTTTGCAAGTTAATGTTAGATTAAATTAAATGGATCACAAATTGTATAAAGGCAACATGAATTCTCCTTTCAACTTAGTGCACATCAAGAGAGATATCGATTTGAAAGAATGAGGCACTAAGTGACATTTGATGTTATTCTATGATCAAACAAACAATGGATGCGATCAAGAGAGTAACATATTGGAATATGAATTAAGCTTAAAATAGGAGAATCCAATAAGCAAGCTACTTTAGCAATGAAAGCAACAATCCTTGATAAAAGCGACATTATTTTAACAAGTTGAATTGATGTGAAGTAGCATACTTTATGAGAAACATTATTCTCATGTAAGAGACTATATGAAATTACTAAGATAAAGCAATAGTCTCAACATAATCAAAATATAGGAATGGACTCCCCCTAAAGATATGCATCAAGTAATTGAAAGAATTGATTTCGATGCATTCACTTTTAAAGACATAAAGGGAGACCCATTATACATCTTGATCAAGGCTTATAAAATTTGCAATAAACAACTTAAGCCTTGTATTCTCACAATGAAAAAGATTTAGAATGCTTACAACCACACCATTGATTATTGTGAAGACCTTATTGTCCAAGTAGGTGTTGTTGTTCTTGATGTTCTTCCTTTTTCATTTGAGTGTCCTCCCTTTGTAGTTGTCTCTTTTTCCTTCCAAACTTTATTGAAAATACTCAAGAGAGATGTCAATAGCGCAAGGGAGTATATGATGAATGATGATTTCTTTTAGAAAATAAATATGAACAATTCATCATCCATAAGTCACACAGACATGAAGTAAAATCCCTAGCATTAGTGCACATTATAGGAAAAGAGGAATATGCACTATTTAACCATTTGATCAATCATAGGAATTTACTTCTTCATATTGAGTTTATTAATCATTACTTTAAAAACAAGTCAATATGAGAACATTTATAGCAAAGGTATGAAATAGATTCTAATGGACAAGTGCATTAATGAGATTGAGGTTGAATGCACATCTTAGCCAATTTAAATTCAAATAAAGAATCTATTTCTTCACAAAGATATAATTATAGTAAACAGTCATTGATGGGAACTATATTTGGTTAAGAGGATGAGTTCCCATACCTTTGCTTTTACCTTTCTTCCTTTGGGTGAATATCAAACCCTTTGAGGCTTGTGGCATTAAACTTGCACTTACTCTCTTGTCGATTTTCATAAGTAAGCTCAAGTGAAAAGTTAATGGCAACACAAGCACTAGTTTCCCTTTTTGTAATCATTTTGATAAGGAATGAAAAAACTAGATTACTAAAAGCATGGAAACTTCATAGCATGAACTGATTATCCATAGAAGATGTTATGCTCATTTTTAACTCATAAAACAAGCATAACCAATCCTTTAAGATTGTAACACCCACTTTGTAAATTGCTAGAAATAATACCAATAGAGAAACAATTCCTCGTTATGTGAGTTTGACCTTCATGCATCATCATATGTGAACACCATGTCCAAGAACAATTAATAAAAAGATATGCTACTAAATCATTGCATCATGCTGAATATTTTATTTTTGTGTGCATTTTGTAACAAGAAAATATTAAAGACCAAAAAAGGGAAATTAAATCCTAAAATAGATTATAGAGTTGGAAAAGAAGAATGGAAATACTATGTGACTAAAAATGGTATAAAAATATATATGATAGAATATAATATTTCTGCATTGAGATTTGAATTTGTATAATTAATTCAAAGTTGAACCTCATAACAAGAATCAAATTCAAACTTGAGATTCAAAAAAAAAGAAAAGAAAATAGGAAATATAAAAAGGAAAAAGAGTAAAACCCTAATTGGGCCGCAGACTCCCATTTCGGCCCACTAGGGCTTTCCAGCGCGCGCAGCCCATCTCTCCCGCGCCCACTCCTCCTTTCACTGCTAGATGGGGCCCGCATGTCAGCCCTTCCCCCTCACGCCCTCATCTCTTCACTGCCGCGTGGGGCCATTTCGTCAGGGCTCCCATCTCCGTCGCAACAGACTCGCGCGGACTCGCCCTGTTTCTCTTCCCGTAAGAATCGCGCGCCGTGGTTGACCTCGCCGTTCGGTGCGTGGGTTGTTGCGCTAGCCGCACAAGAGTTGGGTCTGGCACCCAGAGATAAGTACCGCCACTGCGTTTCTCGCGCAAGCCCAGGGAGTTCTTGCCGTGCGCTTAGCCACCGTTGCCGCCGACCCTGCGTCCTGGCATTACCTCGCGATAGCCGCCGTCGAGCCATCCTTTCGGTCCAGGGTGCTTCGGATCCACTCTCTGTCGGTAACCCCAAGCTCGTCGGGCGGAATTGGCAACGGAGAGCCCACGAATTTGTCGCTGCCATTGCCGCGGAGTCGACCAACGCCGCACCAGTGATCCCCTCGGCCCTCCTCGACGGTAACTTTCCCCTCTCTGGATTGCGGATCATTCCTTGGTAGATAGGAGCCCACACCGCGCCGCGCTTGAAAACATCTAATCCTTGTAATTGCTCGTCGGAACGATTTGCTCCGCCGTGTGTTAAACCGCACCGTGGGCCGTGGATCTGCGCTGTGGGACAAGGGAAATTGTGAGGCAAAATGGGTTCGGGAGGTCGCGAATCTCGCGAGAGCCAGGCGAATTTGTGTTTGGGCGCTCGGGTTGGCCAGATTGGTGAGCTCCGGTGATCCCGCCGTCGTGTGCAGTGACTGATTGGGGTGGCTTGGGTTGGGTGAAGGCGAAGCTTGCGCGGCCGTCGGATCAAGATCTGGCGGTCACAAGCTCATACCGGTTCAACGTCCAGATCTAACCATCGATCTCAATCGGGCGGTTGAAACAAGTCTAGGTTAAAGGAAAGATCTCTACCATTGGCCTCCAATCCGACGTTAGGAATCGTGTACCGGTTCACTTAAAGTCCTGATCTGATCTGGGCCGCTCAGATCAGATCGTGCAGCCGAGATCTAACCGTACCCTTTCGCGCTGGCACTTTTATTAAAGAGCCCCTGGAAAAACAACAAATCAACCCGCCATACACGCGGGGTTAGTTCTATGTCTGCAGAATCTTACTCAGAGCCCCCTGGGGTTCTCTGAATTTGAGGCCCAGTCCAGAGCAGTGTAAAACCAGAGAAAATAATTTATAAATGGATTTTCAATAGGAAAATAATTGCTAGAACTTTGATAATTCATAGAAAATGTATATGAAGTCCAAATTACTTCATTCCAGTTGCTAAAATTTTGTAGTTTTATTCTCTATCACTTAGTATCTCTGTTTTATCATGACAACAGTAAGAAAATTAATCTCACACTTAATCCTATTTTAAACACATAAAACCTTTGAAAATGCATAACTTAAATTCTATAACTCCAAAAATTATGATTGTTGTTCCTAGAATTTTATTTTAATGTGTAGAATATTTCTGTGTATTTTGTGTACATGTTTGGTGTGATGTTAATTTCTCTATATGCACTGTGCTTGTTTGTATTGTGGCGAGTAGAAGAGCCCGTTGCTGAGGATCCTGGTGAGCAGCAGGTTGAAGTAGCTGAGCAGGAGCTCATTGAAGGCAAGTTGTGCCCTTGACCACTTTTTACCCAATAATGTTTTTTAATATCACTTATTCATGCATAGGTTAAGTTTGATGGGACCCAATAGGTCACCCTAGATTGTTTATCTCATTACCTTGTTTACCCCTGAATCACTTGGGTAGTTTGCTATTGCTTTACATGGTTTTGGGATAATCATTTATTATATCTATGTTCCAATTATTCTTGTTATTCTATTTATGTTCATGTCAAGTTCATTAATGTTAATTGGAACATAGAGCTTAACTTGAGAACCACGTGCCACCATAAGGGTTTAATGGGACGCCCTTGGCTGACTAATTAGGAAAGCTAGTGGAAGACTACCTTACCCGAAAGGGGCAAGGGCAGTAGGGGAGTGGTCAGTGTAGGGAGGTCCTTGGTTGATTTTGCTGCGATGGCGGTCAGACAAGAACCCTGCATTGGAGCTTCCTATAAACTGTAGCGGGTTTTCGGAAGCTAGTGGAACTTTGTAAAGGCCTCGTAGTGTTGCCCTGCCGCGCTTCCTAGGTAGAGGTGTATGGGATTCGCGACCCCTTGGCAGATGGGTAACATGACTTGTGGGTAAAGGGTACAACCTCTGCAGAGTGTAAAAAAACTGGTATACTAGCCGAGCTCACGGTCATGAGCAGCTCAGGACTCTCTGATGATTAAATTATGGAACTTAAATTCAATTTTGTCATTTGCATTGCATGGGTTTATTATAAATTTTGTTCTATTACTTTATTTAAGGTTTGGTATTTACTTACACTTAGTAATTGCTAATAAAATTTTGACCAACTTAAAAGCAATGCTCAGCTTCAGCCTTATATCATTGATCAGCCTTACACTTCATGAACTCCCACCTTTGGTGAGTTCATGTCACATTATTCCCCACAACTTGTTGAGCGATGATCATGTGTGAGCTCACCCTTGCTGTCTCACACCCCCCCCCACAGGAGAAGAACAGGTGGTTCAGGAGGAGCCACGAGGCGAGGAGTTTGATCTGATCTAGGTGGCGTTTCTCAGTTGACATTGGCGCCGACGATCCTTAGTTCGTTTTATATTTATTATTTTATTTTGTAATAAGTCTTCCGCTATGTAATAAGTACTCTGATTATTGTGACATTTATCTCTATACTCTCTGTTATTATATATGTTGTCTTCTTGGCGCATGTATGAGATGCACCTGTCTTTGTTCCTTAAAGCCGGGTGTGACAGAAGTGGTATCAGAGCAAATGTTGACTGTAGGACGAGACCTAGATAGAAATGGACAAACCCTTACCTACTTATCTTATTCTGATTCATTCTATAGTTACCTTACTCTGACTCTTTCTACACTTATCTTGATCCTGTCTCACCTTCTACTGTTCTACTCTGATCATTCTTACCTTTTCTACTCCAAGACAAGACGGATTTCACACCTTGGAATCCTACCACTATGATCTTTTTAAGAGATAGGGAACCTAAGACAAAAAATTTAAAACTATTTTCTCTATTTAAATGTTGTTTGATTGTTCTGATGTTAAATGCTTGATTTGCTTCTTTGATTGATTGAAATAGTATAGTTGGGCATCTTAGCATGTTCCACCATAAGGTAATGTATTAGCTTTAGTGGATAACACACTAATCTACTTAACTAATAAATCCCCCGCAATAACATTTCTCGTAATTACTCGCCTTGTCTACAATTCTTCCTTTCTTACCTTGTATTTCTAACCCCGATGGGCTACTGAGAGCACCTAGAGGGGGGGGGGTGAATAGGTGATCCTGTGAAACTTAAACTTATAGCCACAAAAACTTGTTAAGTGTTAGCCCAATAATCGCCAAGTGGCTAGAGAGGAGTCTCAACAAAACACAATACCACAAGAGATCAAACACAGAGATGACACAGTGGTTTATCCCGTGGTTCGGCCAAGACCAACGCTTGCCTACTCCACGTTGTGGCGTCCCAACGGACGAGGGTTGCAATCAACCCATCTCAAGCAGTCCAAAGACCAACTTGAATACCACAGTGTTTTGCTTTTCCTTTCAATATCCCGTTTGCGAGGAATCTCCACAACTTGGAGTCTCTCGCCCTTACACTTGAGATTCACAAAGAAATACGGAGTAAGGGAGGGAAGCAACACACACAAATCCACAACAAATATGCGCACACACACGGCCAAGAATCGAGCTCAAAAGACTATCTCAAAGTTCTCACTAGAACGGAGCTCGAATCACTGAGAATGACAAACAAATGCGCAAAGACTGAGTGTGGATGATCAAGAATGCTCTAAGGTTGCTTGGTGTACTCCTCCATGCGCCTAGGGGTCCCTTTTATAGCCCCAAGGCAGCTAGGAGCCGTTGAGAGCAAATCTGGAAGGCCTTTCTTGCCTTCTGTCGTCGGGTGCACCGGACAGTCCGGTGCACACCGGACACTGTCCGGTGCCCGATTTCCTTCCTTAAATAGCGAAGCCGACCGTTGGCAGACTTGGAGCCGTTGGCGCACCGGACATGTCCGGTGCACACCGGACAGTCCGGTGCTCCCTTCTAGCCGTTGGCTCGGCCACGTGTCCCGCGCAGATCGCGCGACCGACCGTTGGCCCGGCCGACCGTTGGCTCACCGGACAGTCCGGTGCACACCGGACAGTCCGGTGAATTATAGCCGTACGCCGTCGGCGAATTCCCGAGAGCGGCCACTTCGCTCGAGGCAGCCTGGCGCACCGGACACTGTCCGGTGCACCACCGGACAGTCCGGTGCCCCAGACCGAAACAGCCTTTTGGCTGTACACAGCCAACTCTTCTCTTTTCTTCTTCTTTCTGTTTCTAATACTTAGACAAGTATATTAGTACACAAAACCAATGTACTAAGACTTAGAAACATACCTTTGCTCTTGTTTTGCACTTTGTCCATCCATAAGCATGAATTCACATTTAAGCACTTGTGTAGGCACTCAATCACCAAAATACTTAGAAATGGCCCAAGGGCACATTTCCCTTTCAATCTCCCCCTTTTTGGTGATTTATGCCAACACAACATAAAGCAACTAGAATAAGTGCAAAATCACTTCGAATAAAACTCAAATTTATTTTGATTCATTTTTGGCATATATGGATCATCCTTTGCCACCACTTGGTTTGTTTTTGCAAATCAAACTCAAATCTCTATCTCTAAGTCAAACACACATGTTGAAGCATAAAGAGAGTCATTCCAAAAGAGATTGATCAAAGATTTCAAAAACTCCCCCTATTTCCCATAATCAACACTTCTCCCCACAAGAGGCCAACTTTTGACAAAAGAGACAATGCAAAAGCTCTATTCTGACAAAAGAGACAATGCAAGAGTTTTGACAAACCAAAAGCTCTATTCTACTATTTTCAAAATTTCTCAAGTGGTAGCTGATCCATCTATTGCTTTGGCCTTTATTTTCTCCCCCTTTGGCATCAAGCACCAAAACGGGATCAATCTTGGCCCGATAACCCCATT
Organism: Zea mays; assembly: GCF_902167145.1. Taxonomy (NCBI): domain Eukaryota; kingdom Viridiplantae; phylum Streptophyta; class Magnoliopsida; order Poales; family Poaceae; genus Zea; species Zea mays. The sequence continues at coordinate 23,831,684 of NC_050102.1, read as the reverse complement.
GCCTCACCAAAATCTTCAATTAAGAGCAAATGGCAATAAGAGTTCATGAGATGAACTTGGAATAAGTTACCCTCTCATCGGAGTGCAGTGGAAGTCTTTCATGGTCCAAGTCCACCTTTTCCCTTTCAATTCTCCTTCGAGACTAAATCAAGTAAACTCAAGCATATGGTTAGTCTCAAAGGGTCAAGTTGTAACACAACTCCCCCTAAATATGTGCATCACTTACACAAGGACTTGTGAGGTCCAGGGAATGTTTGTACAACTTGAGCACCACAATAAGCAACAAAATGCAGAATGAACATGATCAAAGGCATAAACATATGTATGCTACAATTCAATCCAAGTTCCGCGAATCTAAGACATTTAGCTCACTACGCAGCCTGCAAAAGGTCTTCTCATCTAGAGGCTTGGTAAAGATATCGGCTAGCTGGTTCTCGGTGCTAACATGAAACACTTCGATATCTCCCTTTTGCTGGTGGTCTCTCAAAAAGTGATGCCGGATGTCTATGTGCTTTGTGCGGCTGTGTTCAACAGGATTTTCCGCCATGCGGATAGCACTCTCATTATCACATAGGAGTGGGACTTTGCTCAGATTGTAGCCAAAGTCCCGGAGGGTTTGCCTCATCCAAAGTAGTTGCGCGCAACACTGTCCTGCGGCAACATACTCGGCCTCAGCGGTGGATAGGGCAACGGAGGTTTGTTTCTTAGAGTTCCACGACACCAGGGACCTTCCTAAGAATTGGCACGTCCCTGATGTACTCTTCCTATCGACCTTACATCCAGCATAGTCGGAATCTGAGTATCCAACCAAGTCAAAGGTAGACCCTTTTGGATACCAGAGCCCGAGGCAAGGCGTAGCAACCAAATATCTTAGAATTCGCTTCACCGCCACTAAGTGACACTCCTTGGGATCGGATTGAAATCTAGCACACATGCATACGCTAAGCATAATATCCGGTCTACTAGCACATAAATAAAGTAAAGACCCTATCATTGACCGGTATGCTTTTTGATCAACGGACTTACCTCCTTTGTTGAGGTCGGTGTGTCCGTCGGTTCCCATCGGCGTCTTTGTGGGCTTGGCGTCCTTCATCCCAAACCTCTTTAGCAAATCTTGCGTGTACTTCGTTTGGGAGATGAAGGTGCCGTCCTTGAGTTGCTTCACTTGGAACCCAAGGAAGTAGTTCAACTCGCCCATCATCGACATCTCGAATTTCTGCGTCATCACCCTGCTAAACTCTTCACAAGACTTTTGGTTAGTAGAACCAAATATTATGTCATCGACATAAATTTGGCACACAAAAAGATCACCATCGCAAGTCTTAGTAAAAAGAGTTGGATCGGCTTTCCCAACCTTGAAAGTGTTAGCAATTAAAAAGTCTCTAAGGCATTCATACCATGCTCTTGGGGCTTGCTTAAGTCCATAGAGCGCCTTAGAGAGCTTACACACGTGGTCGGGGTACCGTTCATCCTCGAAGCCAGGGGGTTGCTCTACGTACACCTCCTCCTTGATCGGCCCGTTGAGGAACGCGCTCTTCACATCCATTTGGTACAACCTGAAAGAATGGTGAGCGGCATATGCTAGCAAGATACGAATTGATTCTAGCCTAGCCACAGGAGCAAAAGTCTCCTCAAAGTCCAAACCTGCGACTTGGGCATAACCTTTTGCCACAAGTCGAGCCTTGTTCCTCGTCACCACCCCGTGCTCGTCCTGTTTGTTGCGGAACACCCACTTGGTTCCCACAACATTTTGCTTAGGACGAGGTACCAGCGTCCAAACTTCATTTCTCTTGAAGTTGTTGAGCTCCTCTTGCATGGCCAACACCCAGTCCGGATCTAGCAAGGCCTCTTCTACCCTAAAAGGCTCAGTAGAAGAGACAAAGGAGTAATGCTCACAAAAATTAACTAATCGAGATCGAGTTGTTACTCCCTTGCTAATATCACCCAGAATTTGATCGACGGGATGATTCCTTTAAATCATCGCTCGAACTTGGGTTGGAGGTGCCGGTTGCGCTTCTTCCTCCATCACATGATCATCTTGTGCTCCCCCTTGATCACACGCCTCCTGTTGATGAACCTGTTCATCGTCTTGAGTTGGGGGATGCACCGTTGTTGAGGAAGAAGGTTGATCTCGTTCATCTTGTTCCTGTGGCCGCACTTCTCCAATCGCCATGGTTCGTATAGCAGCCGTCGGAACATCTTCTTCATCTACATCATCACAATCAACAACTTGCTCTCTTGGAGAGCCATTAGTCTCATCAAATACAACGTCGCTAGAGACTTCAACCAAACCTGATGATTTGTTGAAGACTCTATACGCCTTTGTATTTGAGTCATAACCTAACAAAAACCCTTCTACAGCTTTGGGAGCAAACTTAGAATTTCTACCCTTCTTCACTAGAATGTAGCATTTGCTCCCAAATACACGAAAGTAAGATACATTGGGTTTGTTACCGGTTAGAAGCTCATACGACGTCTTCTTGAGGAGGCGGTGAAGGTAGACCCTGTTGATGGCGTGACAAGCCGTGTTCACGGCTTCCGACCAAAAGCACTCGAGGGTCTTGAACTCTCCAAGCATCGTCCTCGCCATATCAATGAGTGTCCTGTTCTTCCTCTCTACCTCACCATTTTGCTGTGGTGTGTAGGGAGCGGAGAACTCGTGCTTGATCCCTTCCTCCTCAAGGAACTCCTCCACTTGAAGGTTCTTGAACTCGGACCCGTTGTCACTCCTTATCTTCTTCACCTTGAGCTCAAACTCATTTTGAGCTCTCCTTAGGAAGCGCTTGAGGGTCCCTTGGGTTTCAGATTTATCCTGCAAAAAGAATACCCAAGTGAAGCGGGAAAAGTCATCAACAATAACTAGACCATACTTACTTCCTCCTATGCTTAGATAGGCGACGGGTCCGAAGAGGTCCATATGTAGTAACTCCAGGGGTCTTGAAGTGGTCATCACATTCTTGCTGTGATGCGCTCCTCCCACTTGTTTACCTGCTTGACAAGCTGCACAAGGTCTATCTTTTTCGAAATGCACATTAGTCAAACCTATCACGTGTTCTCCCTTTAGAAGCTTGTGAAGGTTCTTCATCCCCACATGTGCTAAGCGGCGATGCCACAGCCAGCCCATGCCAGTCTTAGCAATTAAGCATGCATCTAGACCGGCCTCCTCTTTTGCAAAATCAACTAAATAAAGTTTGCCGTCTAATACACCCTTAAATGCTAGTGAACCATCACTTCTTCTAATGACAGACACATCTACATTTGTAAAAAGACAATTATATCCCATATTGCATAGTTGGCTAACAGATAGCAAATTGTAGCCAAGAGACTCAACTAAAAACACATTAGAGATAGAGTGCTCATTAGAAATTGCAATTTTACCTAACCCTTTTACCTTGCCTTGATTCCCATCACCGAATATAATTGAATCTTGGGAATCTTTATTCTTGACATAGGAGGTGAACATCTTCTTCTCCCCCGTCATATGGTTTGTGCATCCGCTGTCGATAATCCAGCTTGAACCCCCGGATGCATAAACCTACAAGGCAAATTTAGGCTTGGGTCTTAGGTACCCAACTCATGTTGGGTCCTACAAGGTTAGTGCAAATATCCTTAGGGACCCAAATGCAAGTTTTGTCTCCCTTGCATTTTGCCCCTAACTTCCTAGCAACTATTTTCCTATCCTTTCTACAAATAGCAAAGGAAGCATTTAAAGCACAATAAATTGTAGAAGGTTCATTCACTACTTTCCTAGGAGCATGAATAATATTCTTTCTAGGCACATGATGAATAGTATTTCTTCTAGACATATTTCTATCATGCATATAGGAAGAACTAGAAGCAACCATGGCATGAGAGTTAAAGTCATCATAAGCATTATAACTCCTATAAGCATTTCTAGTTTGTCTCCTATCATGATATATAAAAGCATGGTTCCTTTTAGTACTTTTAGCCATAGGGGCCTTCCCTTTCTCCTTGGCGGAGATGGGAGCCTTATGGCTTGTTAAGTTCTTGGCTTCCCTCTTGAAGCCAAGTCCATCCTTAATTGAGGGGTGTCTACCAACCGTGTAGGCATCCCTAGCAAATTTTAGTTTCTCAAAATCACTTTTGCTAGTCTCAAGTTGGGTATTAAGACTAGCCACCTCTTCATTTAATTTAGAAATGCAAGCTAGGTGTTCACTATAAGCATCAATGTTAATGTCTTTACACCTAGTGCAAGTTATAACATTCTCTACGCAAGAGTTAGATTTACTAGCAATCTTAGCATTCAAGTCATCATTAATGCTCCTTAAGCTAGAAATTGTCTCATGGCAAGAAGATAATTCACAAGAAAGCATTTTGTTTCTTTTAACTTCTAAAGCATGAGATTTTTGTGCTTCTACAAATTTATCATGTTCATCATATAACAAATCCTCTTGCTTTTCTAAAAGCCTATCCTTTTCATTCAAGGCATCAATTAACTCATTAATTTTGCCAATTTTAATTCTATCTAGACCTTTAAATAAACTAGAATAGTCTATTTCATTGTCGTCACTAGAATCATCATCACTAGAAGAATAAGTGGTACTTTCTCGAGTACATACCTTCTTCTCCTTCGCCATGAGGCATGTGTGATGCTCGTTGGGGAAGAGGGACGACTTGTTGAAGGCGGTGGCGGCGAGTCCTTCATTGTCGGAGTCGGAGGAGGAGCAATCTGAATCCCACTCCTTTCCGATATGTGCCTCGCCCTTGGCCTTCTTGTAATGTTTCTTCTTTTCCCTCTTGCTCCCGAGTTCCTGGTCACTTTCATTATCGGGACAGTTAGCAATAAAATGACCAATCTTACCGCATTTGAAGCATGAGCGCTTCCCTTTGGCTTTGGTCTTGCTTGGCTGTCCCTTGCGACCCTTGAGCGCCATCTTGAATCTCTTGATGATGAGAGCCATCTCTTCATCATTAAGTCCGGCCGCCTCAATTTGTGCCACCTTGTTAGGTAGCGCCTCCTTGCTTCTTGTTGCTTTGAGAGCAAGAGGTTGCGGCTCGTTGATCGGTCCATTCAAGGCGTCGTCCACGTACCTTGCCTCCTTGATCATCATTCGCCCACTTACGAATTTTCCAAGGACTTCTTCGGGCGACATTTTGGTGTACCTAGGATTCTCACGAATATTATTCACCAAATGAGGATCAAGAACGGTAAAGGACCTTAGCCTCAGTCGGACGACGTCGTGGTCCGTCCATCGCGTGCTTCCATAGCTCCTTATTTTGTTGATAAGGGTCTTGAGCCGGTTGTATGTTTGAGTTGGCTCCTCGCCCCTTATCATTGCGAACCGTCCAAGCTCGCCCTCCACCAACTCCATCTTGGTGAGTAAGGTGACGTCATTCCCTTCATGAGAGATCTTGAGGGTGTCCCATATCTGCTTGGCGTTGTCCAGGCCGCTCACCTTATTGTACTCTTCCCTGCACAAAGATGCTAATAGAACAGTAGTAGCTTGTGCATTTCTATGGATTTGTTCATTTATAAGCATAGGGCTATCCGAGCTATCAAATTTCATTCCATTCTCTACAATCTCCCATATGCTTGGATGGAGAGAGAATAAGTGACTACGCATTTTGTGACTCCAAAATCCGTAGTCTTCCCCATCGAAGTGTGGAGGTTTGCCAAGAGGAATGGAAAGCAAATGCGAATTCGAACTATGTGGAATACGAGAATAATCAAATGAAAAGTTCGAATTGACCGTCTTCCTGTAGTCGTTGTCGTCGTCCTTTTGGGAAGAAGTCGACTCATCGCTATCGTCGTAGTAGACGATCTCCTTGATGCGCCTTGTCTTCTTCTTCTTCCCATCTTTACGCTTGTGGCCCGAGCCCGAGTCAGTAGGCTTGTCATCCTTCGGCTCGTTGACGAAGGACTCCTTCTCCTTGTCGTTGATCACGATTCCCTTCCCCTTAGGATCCATCTCTTCGGGCGATTAGTCCCTTCTTGAAGAGAACGGCTCCGATACCAATTGAGAGCACCTAGAGGGGGGGTGAATAGGTGATCCTGTGAAACTTAAACTTATAGCCACAAAAACTTGTTAAGTGTTAGCCCAATAATCGCCAAGTGGCTAGAGAGGAGTCTCAACAAAACACAATACCACAAGAGATCAAACACAGAGATGACACAGTGGTTTATCCCGTGGTTCGGCCAAGACCAACGCTTGCCTACTCCACGTTGTGGCGTCCCAACGAACGAGGGTTGCAATCAACCCCTCTCAAGCAGTCCAAAGACCAACTTGAATACCACAGTGTTTTGCTTTTCCTTTCAATATCCCGTTTGCAAGGAATCTCCACAACTTGGAGTCTCTCGCCCTTACACTTGAGATTCACAAAGAAATACGGAGTAAGGGAGGGAAGCAACACACACAAATCCACAGCAAATATGCGCACACACACGGCCAAGAATCGAGCTCAAAAGACTATCTCAAAGTTCTCACTAGAACGGAGCTCGAATCACTGAGAATGACAAACAAATGCGCAAAGACTGAGTGTGGATGATCAAGAATGCTCTAAGGTTGCTTGGTGTACTCCTCCATGCGCCTAGGGGTCCCTTTTATAGCCCCAAGGCAGCTAGGAGCCGTTGAGAGCAAATCTGGAAGGCCTTTCTTGCCTTCTGTCGTCGGGTGCACCGGACAGTCCGGTGCACACCGGATACTGTCCGGTGCCCGATTTCCTTCCTTAAATAGTGAAGCCGACCGTTGGCAGACTTGGAGCCGTTGGCGAACCGGACATGTCCGGTGCACACCGGACAGTCCGGTGCCCCCTTCTAGCCGTTGGCTCGGCCACGTGTCCCGCGCAGATCGCGCGGCCGACCGTTGGCCCGGCCGACCGTTGGCTCACCGGACAGTCCGGTGCACACCGGACAGTTCGGTGAATTATAGCCGTACGCCGTCGGCGAATTCCCGAGAGCGGCCACTTCGCTCGAGGCAGCCTGGCGCACCGGACACTGTCCGGTGCACCACCGGACAGTCCGATGCCCCAGACCGAAACAGCCTTTTGGCTGTACACAGCCAACTCTTCTCTTTTCTTCTTCTTTCTGTTTCTAATACTTAGACAAGTATATTAGTACACAAAACCAATGTACTAAGACTTAGAAACATACCTTTGCTCTTGTTTTGCACTTTGTCCATCCATAAGCATGAATTCACATTTAAGCACTTGTGTTGGCACTCAATCACCAAAATACTTAGAAATGGCCCAAGGGCACATTTCCCTTTCAGCTACCCCTATAGTGTTAGAATAGAGCACTATAGACGTGATCCTTGGTATGTCATGGTTAAGAAAGGCAAAGGCAGTATATACACTGTGCTAAGGGAACCGTAGAACTCACCAGGACAAAGATTTGAAGTTGAAGTTGCAGTAACTACCACCATCAGTCTAACAACATTCTTAGAAGATGAGAAGTTTGTGGGTGACAACATCCGTGCACTTAGAGATCTTCCGGATGTCTTTCCAGAGGAGTTATTAGGGGTGCCACCAGATATGGATGTTGAGTTGGTCATTGATCTCTTACCTGGGACGACTCCTATTTCTAAACGGCCATACAGGATGTCCGTAGAAGAACTAAAGGAACTTAAGAAGCAATTAACGGAATTACAAGAGGCTGGGTATATTCGTCCGAATTTCTCACCTTAGGGAGCATCAGTTCTGTTTGTACAAAAGAAAGAGGGATCACAAGGGATGTGCGTGGATTATAGGACCCTTAACGATGTCACTGTGAAGGACAAGTGTCCATTACTCCGCATTAAGGATTTATTTGATCGGATGAGAGATGATAGAGTGTTCTCGAAGATTGATCTCCGATCGGGTTACCATCAAATGAAGATTAGACCATCGAATAATTCCAAGACGGATTTCTCGACCCTATATAGTTTATATGAGTTCACTATTATGTCATTTGGACTAACTAATGCACTAGCCTATTTTATGGATCAGAAGAATAAGGTGTTCATGATCTGGACAGATTCGTCGTGGTTTTCATCACGATATTTTTAGTTATTCCAAGAGTGATAATGATCATGAGGAACATCTGAGATTGGTGCTGCAAAAGCTACGAGATAACCAGCTATATGCCAAGTTTAGCAAGTGCGAGTTTTGGATTAGCGAGGTGCCATTTCTTGGTCATATTATTTCTAATGGAGGAATATCAGTGGATCCTACTAAGGTTAAGGAGATAATGGAGTGGAGAGTACCCACTACAGTTACTGAGATTCGGAGTTTCTTGGGATTAGCAGGATATTATCGAAGATTTATTGAAGGATTTTCTAAGATTGCCAAGCCTATGACCTCACTTCTGGAGAAGGGAAGAGAGTTCAAGTGGGACGAGAAGTGCCAAGATAGCTTTGATCAATTGAAGAAGAGATTGATGTCGCCACCAGTGTTGGTTATGCCAGATCTACAGAAGGGATTTAACATTTATTGTGATGCATGTGGCCAAGGCTTGGGATGTGTGTTCATGTAAGAAGGACATGTGATTGCCTATGCTTCTCGTTAGCTAAGGAAACATGAATTGAACTACCCCACTCATGACTTAGAACTGGCAGGCGTAGTGCATGTGCTTAAGATATGGAGGCATTATATCATGGGGACCAAGGGTTAAGTATACACGGATCATAAGTGTTTGAAGTATATATTCACTCAGAAGGACCGCAACCTTAGGCAACGCCATTGGTTGGAGTTTATTAAGGATTATGATTTGGATATTCCCTATCACTCGGGCAAGGCAAATTTGGTTGCAGATGCCTTGAGTCGAAAGGAGCATGTTCATTCAGCTGTTGTTGCCCAGCTACCCGATAAGATTGTTGAGGATTTCAGGAGACTTAACCTGGGGATAGTTGCTCATACTGAAGGAGTCACTATTGATGTGGAACCTACTTTGGAGCAAGAAATCCGCAAAGGTCAACTTGACGATGCTAAAATAAAAGAGATTAAGGATCTAATTACTGAAGGTCGAGTTCCGGAATTTACGGAAGATGAGCAAGGCACTGTATGGTTCAAGGACAGGATGTGTGTTCCTGATATTGAAAGCCTTTGAGAGACTATATTGAAAGAGGCCCATGATTCAGATTATTCTATTCATCCTGGTAGTACCAAGATGTATCAGGTTTTGAAGGAGAAGTGCTGGTGGTGTGGACTGAAGAGAGATGTGGCTGCACATGTGGCTATGTGCGACGTATGTCAAAGAGTTAAGGCTGAACACCAGAGGCCAGCTGGACTATTGCACCCACTGAAGATACCCGAGTGGAAATAGGAAGAGATTGGTATGGATTTTATTACTGGATTGCCTCGCACCCAGAAAGGATATGATGCTATATGGGTGATTGTGGATAGATTGACTAAAGTGGCTCACTTTATTCCTGTCAAGACTACTTATAAAGGTTCTCAGCTAGCAGAATTATATATGGCTCGGATTGTGTGTTTACATGGAGTACCAAAGAAGATCGTGTCTGATTGAGGTTCACAGTTTACCTCAAGATTTTGGAGAAGCTTTCATGAGAACATGAGTACAAAGTTGAATTTTAGTACGACTTATCACCCTCAGACTGATGGACAGACTGAAAGGACCAATCAAGTATTGGAGGATATGTTGAGAGCTTGTGCCCTTCAGCATGGAGGAAGTTGGGATAAAAGTCTACCATATGCTGAGTTTTCATATAACAATAGTTATCAGGCTAGTCTGAAGATGTCACCTTTTGAAGCTCTATATAGCAGGAAATGCAGGACTCCTCTATATTGGGATCAGACTGGAGAAAGACAGTTCTTTGGGCCTGAACTGATTCAAGAAGCAGAAGGACAAGTCCGTATAATTTGAGAGAATTTGAGGGTGGCTCAAACCAGGCAAAAGAGCTATGCTGATAATAGAAGAAGACCACTGGAATTTGAAGAAGGAGATTATGTGTACCTTAAGGTGTCACCACTTCGTGGAATGAGGAGATTCAAAGTCAAGGGCAAATTGTCCCCTCGCTATATTGGACCATTCTTGATCTTTAGGCGAGTTGGGGAGATGGCATACCAACTCGAGTTACCTGCTAGTCTATCAGATGTGCATAATGTGTTCCACGTGTTCCAGCTCAAGAAGTGTCTTCGTGTCCCTGAGGAACAGTTACCCATGGAAGAGCTTAGTGTTCAAGGTGATTTGACTTACACGGAGTACCCGATCAAGATTTTGGATACAGTGACTCGAGTTACAAGGAATAAGGTGATAAAGATGTGCAAAGTGCAATGGAGTCACCACGGTGAAGATGAAGCAACCTGGGAAAGAGAAGAAGAGCTTCGTATAGATTTTCCCCATCTTTTCCCTCGTTCTTCTTAAATCTCGAGGACGAGATTATTTTTAAGGGAGGTAGGATTTGTAACACCCACTTTGTAAATTGCTAGAAATAATACCAATAGAGAAACAATTCCTCGTTATGTGAGTTTGACCTTCATGCATCATCATATGTGAACACCATGTCCAAGAACAATTAATAAAAAGATATGCTACTAAATCATTGCATCATTCTGAATATTTTATTTTTGTGTGCATTTTGTAACAAGAAAATATTAAAGACCAAAAAAGGGAAATTAAATCCTAAAATAGATTATAGAGTTCGAAAAGAAGAATGGAAATACTATGTGACTAAAAATGGTATAAAAAATATATGATAGAATATAATATTTCTGCATTGAGATTTGAATTTGTATAATTAATTCAAAGTTGAACCTCATAACAAGAATCAAATTCAAACTTGAGATTCAAAAAAAAGAAAAGAAAATAGGAAATATAAAAAGGAAAAAGAGTAAAACCCTAATTGGGCCGCAGACTCCCATTTCGGCCCACTAGGGCTTTCCAGCGCGCGCAGCCCATCTCTCCCGCGCCCACTCCTTCTTTGACTGCCAGATGGGGCCCGCATGTCAGCCCTTCCCCCTCACGCCCTCATCTCTTCACTGCCGCGTGGGGCCATTTCGTCAGGGCTCCCATCTCCGTCGCAACAGACTCGCGCGGACTCGCCCTGTTTCTCTTCCCGTAAGAATCGCGCGCCATGGTTGACCTCGCCGTTCGGTGCGTGGGTTGTTGCGCTAGCCGCACAAGAGTTGGGTCTGGCACCCAGAGATAAGTACCGCCGCTGCGTTTCTCGCGCAAGCCCAGGGAGTTCTTGCCGTGCGCTTAGCCACCGTTGCCGCCGACCCTGCGTCCTGGCATTACCTCGCGATAGCCGCCGTCGAGCCATCCTTTCGGTCCAGGGTGCTTCGGATCCACTCTCTGTCGGTAACCCCAAGCTAGTCGGGCGGAATTGGCAACGGAGAGCCCATGAATTTGTCGCTGCCATTGCCGCGGAGTCGACCAACGCCGCACAAGTGATCCCCTCGGCCCTCCTCGACGGTAACTTTCCCCTCTCTGGATTGCGGATCATTCCTTGGTAGATAGGAGCCCACACCGCGCCGCGCTTGAAAACGTCTAATCCTTGTAATTGCTCGTCGGAACGATTTGCTCCGCCGTGTGTTAAACCGCACCGTGGGCCGTGGATCTGCGCTGTGGGACAAGGGAAATTGTGAGGCGAAATGGGTTCGGGAGGTCGCGAATCTAGCGAGAGCCAGGCGAATTTGTGTTTGGGCGCTCGGGTTGGCCAGATTGGTGAGCTCCGGTGATCCCACCGCTGTGTGCAGTGACTGATTGGGGTGGCTTGGGTTGGGTGAAGGCGAAGCTTGCGCGGCCGTCGGATCAAGATCTGGCGGTCACAAGCTCATACCGGTTCAACGTCCAGATCTAACCATCGATCTCAATCGGGCGGTTGAAACAAGTCTAGGTTAAAGGAAAGATCTCTACCATTGGCCTCCGATCCAACGTTAGGAATCGTGTACCGGTTCACTTAAAGTCCTGATCTGATCTGGGCCGCTCAGATCATATCGTGCAGCCGAGATCTAACCGTACCCTTTCGCGCTGGCACTTTTATTAAAGAGCCCCTGGAAAAACAACAAATCAACCCGCCATACACGCGGGGTTAGTTCTGTGTCTGCAGAATCTTACTCAGAGCCCCCTGGGGTTCTCTGAATTTGAGGCCCAGTCCAGAGCAGTGTAAAACCAGAGAAAATAATTTATAAATGGATTTTCAATAGGAAAATAATTGCTAGAACTTTGATAATTCATAGAAAATGTATATGAAGTCCAAATTACTTCATTCCAGTTGCTAAAATTTTGTAGTTTTATTCTCTATCACTTAGTGTCTCTGTTTTATCATGACAACAGTAAGAAAATTAATCTCACACTTAATCCTATTTTAAACACATAAAACCTTTGAAAATGCATAACTTAAATTCTATAACTCCAAAAATTATGATTCCTGTTCCTAGAATTTTATTTTAATGTGTAGAATATTTCTGTGTATTTTGTGTACATGTTTGGTGTGATGTTAATTTCTCTATATGCACTGTGCTTGTTTGTATTGTGGCGAGTAGAAGAGCCCGTTGCTGAGGATCCTGGTGAGCAGCAGGTTGAAGTAGCTGAGCAGGAGCTCATTGAAGGCAAGTTGTGCCCTTGACCACTTTTTACCCAATAATGTTTTTTAATATCACTTATTCATGCATAGGTTAATTTTGATGGGACCCAATAGGTCACCCTAGATTGTTTATCTCATTACTTTGTTTACCCCTGAATCACTTGGGTAGTTTGCTATTGCTTTACATGGTTTTGGGATAATCATTTATTATATCTATGTTCCAATTATTCTTGTTATTCTATTTATGTTCATGTCAAGTTCATTAATGTTAATTGGAACATAGAGCTTAACTTGAGAACCACGTGCCACCATAAGGGTTTAATGGGACGCCCTTGGCTGACTAATTAGGAAAGCTAGTGGAAGACTACCTTACCCGAAAGGGGCAAGGGCAGTAGGGGAGTGGTCAGTGTAGGGAGGTCCTTGGTTGATTTTGCTGCGATGGCGGTCAAACAAGAACCCTGCATTGGAGCTTCCTATAAACTGTAGCGGGTTTTCGGAAGCTAGTGGAACTTTATAAAGGCCTCGTAGTGTTGCCCTGCCGCGCTTCCTAGGTAGAGGTGTATGGGATTCGCGACCCCTTGGCAGATGGGTAACATGACTTGTGGGTAAAGGGTACAACCTCTGCAGAGTGTAAAAAAAACTGGTATACTAGCTGAGCTCACGGTCATGAGCAGCTCAGGACTCTCTGATGATTAAATTATGGAACTTAAATTCAATTTTGTCATTTGCATTGCATGGGTTTATTATAAATTTTGTTCTATTACTTTATTTAAGGTTTGGTATTTACTTACACTTAGTAATTGCTAATAAAATTTTGACCAACTTAAAAGCAATGCTCAGCTTCAGCCTTATATCATTGATCAGCCTTACACTTCATGAACTCCCACCTTTGGTGAGTTCATGTCACATTATTCCCCACAACTTGTTGAGCGATGATCATGTGTGAGCTCACCCTTGCTGTCTCACACCCCCCCACAGGAGAAGAACAGGTGGTTCAGGAGGAGCCACAAGGCGAGGAGTTTGATCTGATCTAGGTGGCGTTTCTCAGTTGACATTGGCGCCGACGATCCTTAGTTCGTTTTATATTTATTATTTTATTTTGTAATAAGTCTTCCGCTATGTAATAAATACTCTGATTATTGTGACATTTATCTCTATACTCTCTGTTATTATATATGTTGTCTTCTTGGTGCATGTATGAGATGCACCTGGCTTTGTTCCTTAAAGCCGGGTGTGACAAAGATTATGGGAATAAATCTAATTCATGATATGGAAAGCGATAAATGTAGAAGAATCATATCCAATTTAAGCAATAAGACATACAACATAAATCATTGGATTGATTTTTCTTGTCATGATGGATTACACATTTCCATAGAGAAACTCATTCTCTACATGTGAGACTACTTAGGTTACTTAGATAAAAACATTAGTCTCACAATTCTAGACATAAAGAAAGATTTCCTTTTATACGTGTCCTTAGGATTTGAATTCCTTACATGACACCTTATTCTTTTAAGAACATGGAATCTTTTTCTATATCTAGATCATGGCAATAATAGGATAATTAAAGTAAAATATGCCATGGGAACTTGCAACAATTTAAAGCATGTAGATTGCCATAATATTGAAATGAAGAATATGCAATCTACCATATGAGAGGAATTTCTTCAAAGAATGGTGACATAATTAAAAATATCTTAAGTGCTTCCTTTTTCTATGTGACTACACAAGACACATAAGAAATGATAATTTAAGATACTTGCACTTGAAAGCATACGTGTTACCATCCTTTGACATTCCTTCATGTTGTAGGCCTTGATTTTCCGCACATGATGATTCTTCAATTCCTACAACATCAATATCTTCCCCAAGATGATATGGGTTTTGAATACAATAAATTGAAGTAACCTTGGGTCAATCTTGAATATGTAGATCATTTGAAGATTGATAGCTTGAGTTGATAAGAATTGAATTAACTCCCTCAAGCACCCCAAAGCTTCATATCATCTCCTCCTCCTACAAAGCTTGTCAAGCACATTTTGGTACCCATCGCTTGATGGGTCCGTTAAGGTTAGTAAACAAAGATCTAGGAACCCAAAAGTCCTTTGTGTTAGCGCTTGGTAAACTTGTTACCTTTCTAGCACAAGTTGCAATTTTGGGTTGCCTAGTTACATGCGAAATGATTGACAAGCTAGAGGTGGGGTTGTTACCAATGGGACAATCCTTGCATTGATGTCCCTTTTTCCGGCATGTGTAGCATAGGCGTTTTTGAAGTCTTGAAGATTTCTTCTTTCCTTGTTTGTTGCTTGCTACATGGTTAGTAAAAACTTTCTTTTCTAACCCTATGCCTCTTTGTTTCAAATGGGGACAAGATTTGATTAAATGTCCCTTCTTTGAGCATTTAAAACAAAGTCTATCATCCTTGTTAATAATCAAGCCATTTTTAATGTAGGGACATGACCTAATCAAGTGTCCCTCTTCAAAGCATTCACTACACTTCTTATTTTTCTTAGTGTGAAGTGTGGCTTGATTATTACCTTGGGTGTTACTTTGTATGGAGGCATGGTTGAGGCTTTTGGAAGAGGCGTTGAATTTCATCTTTTGTTTCTTTCTCTTGGCAATCCTCAAGTCCTTGACATTTTCTTCAAGGGATGTAGTGCATGCCACGGTTGTTCCCGTCTCAAGCTTCTTCACCATGTGATCACAGTTATCTTGAGAAGGTTGAGCGATGCATTTTCCTTTAAGTCGTGTCAAGCTCATCTTTAGCCTCTCATTTTCTTCTTTGAGCTTTTGATATGTATCATCATTTGTTCCTGCAAATTCTAGCTCAAAAGAAGATTTGCTTGTCGACGGACAACAAGCATTAGCACATGGTAATATAGTATCAATATGAACACATGTGCAAGAGTGAGGTTGTTGGAATTTTAAGTTTTCTATCACAACCTCATGAGCAATGTTTAACATGATATGATCATCCATAAGATTTTCATGAGAGCATAGGAGCATATCATATTTTTCTTGAAAAGCTAGATTTTCAACTTTTAGCTTTTCTACTTGGTCCTTAAGCAAGGTATTCCTATTTACTAATTGAGCGATACAATGTAAAGCGTTATCTTGCTCAATTGAAATAGTTTCATACCTTTGGACCAAATCAACATGAGAGCACTTTAGCTCCTCATGTTCTTTAGTCAACTCGTCAAAGTGTAGCATTTTCATGGAGAGAATATCTTCTAGCCTTTGACGAGCTTCGCTTTGCTCTCTCGCTCTTTCTAGAAGTTTGAGCATGACCGCCTTATCTTCTTGGCTTAGGCGAGCGTAGAGATGCACAAAGCTTCTTTCTTCCTCCTCATCCTCATTTGTGCTTCCGCTATCATTTTCATTAGCCACACAACACATGTGGGAATCGAAATGGGAAGACAAACCTTTTGGAGAGGTGGATTCATCGTTTGGTCTCCATCGTTCATTCTCTTCTTCTTCCTTGCAAGGGTTAGTATCACAAATACCAAAGGAAGTAGAAGCACAAAATGGACTATCATAATAGGACTCATCAAATTTTCTTCTAATTCTAGTCCAAATATCATGCGCATCATGGATTGATTCGTCATAATTTGATATGAAGGCACGATAATCTTCTTTACTAAGAGAATTAGTTAAGATGTCAAAAGCTAGATAGTTTAATTGATAACATCTTTGATCCTCCTCGGAATTAATTTTTCCATTGAAATTAGAGGAAAAAATACACTTGTCTATAATTTGTTCTAATCATGGATCTATGGTTCTAAAAGCATTTATCACACTAGAGGATCATGAGTCATAATTAGAACAATCATCAAATAATACTTCAAGAGTTACCTCCTTTTGAGTTGCGTTCGATAGAGGAGTCTTCTTGCTATTTTGGGATCTTCTACGAGCCATCATTTCGAGTTGTTAGTCTCAAGATGAAGTGCCTAGCTCTGATACCAATTGAAAGTCGCCTAGAGGGGGTGGATAGGCGAAACCTGAAAATTAAAACTTTATCCCCCAACTAGATCCCTTGATTAGTGGTTAGAACAAGATGAACAAATATCGGAGTATAAAAAGCTAAGTCCTTTGCTTGTAAAGAATGTTGCTTTGAAATAATGCGGAAGTAATAATCAATACAACTACTAGATATATGGATAGTCAAGCAAGAGGGTTTAGATGAAAAGAGCATTAACTCAAGTTCTTTCTTGCGGAGTGTTGCTTCACTAAATGAGAATTTAACTTGAAGCAACACCAAATGATATGAGCAAAGAATAGTGCAAGAGAACTTAGAGTAAGGGAAAGCAATAACACAAGTTTTCTCTTGCAATGAGTTGCTTCACTAAATTTGAATTTAACTTAAAACAACATCAAATAGAATTAGCAAAGAGTAGTGCAAGAGAAACTTAGAAGGGAAAGAACAAACAAATCACAAGCAATAAGCACACGAGACACGGGTGATTTGTTTTACCGAGGTTCGGCCCTCGAAGGCCTAGTCCCCGTTGAGGAGTCCACTTAAGGACGGGTCTTTTTCAACCCTTTCCCTCTCTCCACCGATCACACAAGGATCGGCGAGCTCTTCTTCTTTTCAAGGATCACTCTCGATCCCACAAGGACCACCACACTCTTTGGTGTCTCTTGCTAGCTTTTACAAGCCTCCAAAACTTTGGAGGAAGTTAGATGGGAGTCAATACTCCACGCGCAAATGAACACAAAGATGTAGCACACACTATCTCTCAAGGAATCTCACAAGGCACTAGGGCTAAACTCAATTGAGTAGCTCTCAATTGCTTGCTCTCTCTTTTGTGGCACTTGTGTTGGTTGTAGTGGGCTAGATCTTGTGTATAGGATGTATCAATGAATATATGTGGTTGGGAGGGCTTGAGTATGTCAACTAGATGACTTGGAATGTTGCTTGGGCTCCCACACCTTGAAGTGGCCGGTTGGGGTGGTATTTATAGCCACCAACCAAAATGTAGCCGTTGGAGAAGGCTGCTGGCGATGGGCGCACCGGACAGTCCGGTGCACACCGGACAGTGTCCGGTGCGCCAGCCACGTCATCCTATCCGTTGGGGTTGGAGCTGGTCGACCGTTGGAGGCTTTGTCCTCATGTGGCACCGGACAGTCTCGTGCACACCGGACAGTCCGGTGCCCCTCTGTCCTTCTGCTCTGACTTCTGCTGCATGTACTATTGCGCACTGTTCGCTGTCAGAGTCGACCGTTGGCGCGAGGTAGCCGTTGCTCCGCTGGCGCACCAGACAGTCCGGTGTACACCGGACAGTCCGGTGAATTTTAGCGGAGCGGCCTTCCATTTTCCCGAAGCTGGCCAGTTCAAAGCCGCTTCACTCTGGAGCACCGGACACTGTCCAGTGGTGCACCGGACAGTCCGGTGAATTATAGTGGGCTGCGCCTGAGAAACCCGAAGGTGAAGAGTTCGAAGGCAATCCTCCCTGGTGCACTGGACATTGTCCGGTGGTGCACCGGACACTGTCCGGTGCCACACCGGACAGTCCGGTGTGCCATACCAGGGAGCACTTCGGTTTCTTTTTGCTCCTTTGTTTTGAACCCTGTCTTGTTCTTTCTATTGGTTTTTGTTGAATCTTTGACACCTGTAGAACATGCAATCTAGAGCAAACTAGTTAGTCCAATTTATTTGTGTTGGACATTCAACCACCAAAAACATTTAGGAAAAGGTTTAAAGCCTATTTCCCTTTCACCTTTCTACTGTTCACTTTCAGCAACCCAGAAGTGTTGTCACAGTATACTAGGATAGCCGGTATCGTCTTTGCTAGCATTGGAAGGTCTGAGAACAGGTCTCTCCACCATTTAGCCTCCAATGCTGCTGAATCAAGTGCAACTAATTCAGCCTCCTTGGTGGAACGTGTCGATACTGTTTGTTTAGACGATCTCCACGACACGGCCCCACCAGCTAAAGTGAACACATAGCCACTTGTAGACTTCATTTGATCCGAGTCAGAGATCCAGTTTGCATCACTGAATCCTTCAAGTACTGATGGAAATCCAGTATATTTAATACCAAGATTCATCGCTCCCTTCAAATACCAAAGCACTCTATACAAGGCTACCCAGTGTCTATCTCCTGGACTGGCCGAATAACGAGCCAGTCTGCATACTGCATATGAGATATCTGGTCTAGTTGCTCTGCTCAGGTACATGAGAGATCCGATGATCTACAAATATAGTAGCTGGTTCACAGGCTCGCCTTCATGTTTACTGAGCGTGTAGGATGGATCATAGGGCGTGGTGACTGGTTTACAGTCCATATGTCCAAAGCGAGTCAGGACCTTTTCCACATAATGGGATTGTGACAAAGTAATCCCATCATCACCCTTTATTAGCTTGATGTTCAATATTACATCAGCTTCACCCAAGTCCTTCATATCAAAGTTCTTGGAGAGGAATACTTTTGTCTCCATGATAGCCTCCAAATCGGTCCCAAATATCAATATGTCATCAATGTATAAACACATGATGACACCTTTGCCCCCAGAGAAGCGATAATACACACACTTGTCGGCTTCGTTTACACAAAACCCGGCAGTGGTCAGAGTATTATTAAACTTCTCATGCCATTGTCTAGGAGCTTGCTTAAGACCGTATAAGGATTTAATCAAGCGACACACTTTGCTCTCTTGTCCTTTAACCACAAATCCTTCTGGTTGCTGCATATAAATTTCCTCTTCCAGCTCTCCATTTAGGAATGCTGTCTTTACGTCCATTTGATGAACAAGAAGTTTATAAGAAGCAGCCAACGCCAAAAGCACACGGATTGTGGGCAATCGAGCCACCGGAGAATAAGTATCAAAATAATCCTCCTCTTTCTTTTGAGTAAAACCCTTAGCCACAAGATGGGCCTTGTACTTTTCAATAGTACCATCAGGTCTCCTCTTCCTCCTAAAGATCCATTTGCAGGAGATCAATTATCTCCCAGGTTCCGTTCGAGATTATTGAATCCATCTCGCTACGGACAGCCTCCCTCCAGTACTTTGCATCCGGAGATGTATATGCCTCTGTGAGGGAGCGTGGTTCTTCATCCACTAGATAAATAATATAATCATCACCCAGAGACTTTTCAGTCCTTTGTCTCTTACTCCTCCTTAACTCCAAATTTGGAGTCTGGTCATGGACACTCGAGGGCAGAGAATATGTCTGTGATGGACCATCTGGGGCTACTACTTCCTTATCCCGCATAGGGAAGATGCTCTCAAAGAATGTCACATCCTGAGACTCCATTATTACATTTACAACGACTTCGCTTGTCTCGGAATGGACCACTAGAAATCTATAAGCTGCACTGTTATGTGCATAACCTAGGAAGACACAGTCTACTGTCTTAGGGCCTAACTTTCTCTTCTTCGGCAACGGGACATTCACCTTTGCAAGACAGCCCCAAGTCCAAAGATGTGAAAGATCTGGCTTCCTTCCTTTAAATCCTTCATAGGGCGTGGCCTCACGGTTGCGAGGCGGCACCCTATTCAGGATATAGCACACTGTGAGTACTGCCTCGCCCCACCAGATGTCAGGCATCCCCGAACTTTGCAACAAAGCATTAACTAAGTCACACACCGTTTGGTTCTTCCTTTCAGCTACCCCGTTTGACTGAGGTGAATATGGAGCGGTGGTTTCATGAATGATTCCACACTCTTTGCAGTACTCATAAAAAAGGTTGGAAAGGTATTCACCTGCTCTGTCAGACCACAGCCTTTTAATTTTATTGTCTAACTGGTTTTCAACTTCAGTCTTATAGATCTTAAAGTGTTCTAGTGCCTCATCTTTGGTTCCGAGTAAGTAAATATAACAGAACCTGGTAGCATCATCTATCAAGGTAAGAAAGTATCTTTTACCGCCTTTTGTGATTATACCATTCATCTCACAGACATCTGAGTGAATTAGTTCTAAAGGAGTGGTACTTCTGCCTTCAACCATATGAAACGGTTTTCTAGGCTGCTTAGCTTGCACACAAATACCACATTTTACACCTTTAACATGTTTATATTCAGGAATTAAAGACATGTCACTTAATCTCTTAATGGCCCCAAAATTCACATGACACAAACGGGAATGCCATATATCATTAATGGAATCGTTATTACATACCACATTAACATGGTAAGAAGATTGATTGTTCAAAACAGAAAGACGGAACAAACTGCCTGACTCATATGACTTTCCAACAAAAGTACCAAACTTAGATAGGACCACTTTATTAGACTCAAACACTAATTTGAGACCCTGTCGACATAGCAGCGACACTGATATGAGGTCTCGGCTCATCGAGGGCACATAGAGTACATCCTTCAGCACGAGCGTCTTTACTAAAGTTAACTTCAGGTAGACCTATCCAGTACCTCGAACTGCTGCCGAAACACCATTTCCCATCAAGACTGGTGCGCTGCTGAATCCCTGGAATGAAGAGAACATGGATCGATCAGCACAAATATGAACAGTAGCACTGGAATCCATCCACCAGTCATCTGATGGACTTGCCATAAAGGCCTGAGGTGCATACCCTGGGGTGGAGTTAACCACCATGTTCCCTTCTTTGCGCTGAGGTGGAGGACCTTTTCCCTTCCTAAGTTTGCACCTCCGAGCTATATGCCCGGAGACACCACAAACATAGCAGATAAAGTCCTCCTTTTTCTTCTTCATCTTTTTGGACTTAGGTTGGTTCAGATTCTTCTGTGGAGAGTTCTTCTTCTTCTTCTGGAATTTTCTATCTCCCCCCTTCTAAATAACGTGAGCCTGGAGTTGCTGGGATGGCTTGTTACTGGACCTTACACGTTCGTCCACATTTATCACAGCTGACAACTCAGTGAGAGTCATTTGCTTCTTCATGTGGCGGCGTGAAGTCACAAAGTCTCGCCAAGAAGGCGGGAGATTTGCCAGTATTGCATTCACCTGAAAACTGTCTGGTAGGACGCAGCCATATTGGACCAAGTCCCTAACAAGGAGTTGAATCTTCTGTAGCTACTCCATAACAGACCTTCCCTCAGCCATTTTATAGTTGAGGTAGTTTTCCGTTGTGAATGACTCATTGCCATTGTCAACTTCAGAGAACTCGTTCTAAAGTTCAGTCCATAGACCCTTAGCGGAGGTAAAACCAGAGTACACGTCAAATAAGCGGTTCGAAAAGACGTTCAGCAGACGAGACAAGCATGCCTCATTGGCTTCGTCCCACTTGGCCTTCTCCGCTAGTACGGCGGCCTTCGCTGCATCATCAGAATCATCTGATGCAACCTGGGGAACAGTCGACGTCACTACCCAAAATAATTTTAGGTCACTAAGCCACATGCGAGTCTTAATAGGCCGGCGCTTAAAGCTTGCGCCGTTGAACGCTTTAGGCTTAATGACATCAGAACTGGAGGCCATTATACGAATTGGTTTTCTGGATTGTTGTAAAATTAGAGAAATAAGTGACATGCTTTCAACATATATATATATATATATATATGAAATATTCTAATTTCGAATAAAACAATCAAATAACTCAGATAAATGTCATATGTAATTATAACAGCAATGAACAGTAGCAATTCCAGTAATTGAAAACATGAAACATAGCTACTCAGGTCCATTTGTAAATTAAACATGGCTTGTAGATGAAGAAGGCAGATTAAACAAATAAACACGATTGTTTATCTTAAAATATTGCTATCAAAATAGCAGGTTGCTGCACTAGACAGCCCTCCAACGCTAAATGGTGATCAAAGATCCTCGACTAACGTGACAGTCCTATCTTACCAAATCAGGGTTTTAGATCAGATGTAATAAGCCTAATAATCAAGTATAAATACTAATAGTAAGTAGCTGTGAACTAAATAATATAGCAGAATTTAACATAGGTAAACAACCTCAACAAATAGAGATTTAATTAGGCACAAATAATATCAATGCTGAAATTAACAACACACTAAAACTCAGGCTGTCATGTTGTCTCACTACACTGGTATTATCATTGAGCAAACAAATCCACCCACAATAGTGCAATCACACCCAAGTATTTAATACTAGCAGATTGCACAAAATTAAACAGTAAATAAAGTGAGGCAACGGACAACACACAACACGTAGATTGTCTACATGGGAAGATCAGCTCAGCGAACACAAGGTTCTGTCCCAGAAAATCAATTCTGCCGCCCACGTCCGGAGCTGCACGGCGGGAGGTTGACGGAGATACTAGAGCCGCTGCTGAGGCCGTGGGAGACGTCCACAGCACTAGCCCGAGAAGACGAACACCGCGCAGCAGGGAGCCCAGACACCAGGCCACGATGGACAATAATCAGACAAACACAGCACCACACAGGCGCACAAGTGAAGCAAGGAGCACGGGAGAACCTCGCTGCACAAGAACAGCACCACCTCTACCAGCTTCCAATCACCACCAGCGATCAACCACAGGAACACTAGGGACCTAATGGATCAAGGAGACTGGAATAGCAAGCAGCAGAGAGGAGCAGAGAACCTTAGAAAAGCTAGGGGAGCGCTCGCCCATCTTAAGGAGATGGCCGCGCCAGGCAGTTGCGCAGGATCCGGCAGAGCGGCGAACAAGTCGCTGAGTTGTTCAGCGCCGCCGCCAGACAACTTCCTGCGTTTGTCCTGCACACGAGCTTTTTCCTCTGCTGCCCCGCTCCTCAACGAGCCCTAGCCAGCTGCCATCCAGTGGGCTGCTCGGTCAGCTGGGCCTTGAAGCGGCCCAGCCGGCTGGCCCCCTCCTTTTTTTATAAAGTGAAAACTCAAAATGGACAACAATTATTGCATTTATTCTTAAAAAACAATCGAACTTCATCTTATGGTATTGTTCCTATATGGTACTTTTCTTCTTTTTAGGCTTAATTGCATGGATTCCTATGTTGTCATTTAGAGGAAAATCATAACATGTAGTAGTAGATTAATTTATTCACATGGTTTCAAATCTACTGCTACAGTTGTTTTCTATCTCTAGATAGAGTTGATAAAGGTTGAAGAGGGTCAAGTTATTTCCTTAATATACAACTAGCTGAGTGTCCATGCGTTGCAACGGGAATATATAATATTAGTATACTACGATAACTTATATACAAAATATGTGTTATATTGTTATGAGAAAATGTTTCATAATCAATTTGTGATCCTAGCCATACATAAATTTTGTTATTTTAATCTAGTTGTTTCACCACTACATTGCATCCATCAGTATCATGCAGACTTCGATATATGCCACGATTTGTATGGTCTCATCATTGGAGAGCACGTTCCACACATGCCGGAAGAAATTCCCTCGTACATCGTTAGTCATTAGACACGCACCACCATACGCTCTTGCTTAAACAAAAAGGTAAGTGTGTGTTTGCGAAGAGAATTAAAGGCAGACCGGCACAAAAGCTACCTTGACGGTGGCGAGGATGACAAACTGGTCACTGTTGTCGATCCTCCTCTGCGTCACCTCTGGCGCCAAGATGACGCCACAATCCTCGATATAGTAGTCGTCGAACGCGCGCGACATGACGAGTACCGATGATTCTTGGTTGGGCTGCCAAACGAAGTGCACCCCAGGCTCATCAGCGAGGTAGTACCCCTGGTCGTTGCACCACCGGATGCGCTACTCCACTACATACATCATGTTCGAGGACACTCACACAACGTCAGCAACGTCCATCGTCACAGCGCACAAGAATTCATGTCCGGTCAGTAGCGACTTATGTGGCAAGTTGGGCTTCAGGTGGACGATGAGCTGGACGGCGTGATAGCGTCGTCATCAGATGCGATGTCCAGAACAACCTGAGAGTCGTCGACGTTGGCGACAACCATGAGGCCCCCTGCTTAACGATGGATAGCGCGGTGCAACTACTCTGGACCGCGTCCAAGCGGCGGCTTCGCGGGAGCTTGTCGTACACAGCGGCGCATGCGACCACGTAGGACTGCTTCTAGTGGTCGAACTGACAGTCGCCAAGCTTCTTCTCGTCATCGATGAGCGACGCCAACGCGAGTGCCTCCTGCTCATGGTGTTTGTTCGGGGTTTCAAGTAAGAAACATAGGTTCATGCTTAGCATTGGTTTATGAAAATGACTCACAAGTCTGGTCCATGGAAAAAATATTACGAAGAAAAAATGCCACGCATGCAAAAAAAGGAATTTAAGTATAAAACATTATTCAAACAAAAGAAATTGCATGCAAAGCTCTTCTTTAAATAATATTACCTCCATCCAAAAATATAATTCAAGAATCTCGGTGATACTTATCTACTACTACGCATTGTGCAAGGGTAGCAAGTGAGCTTGGTGAGAGATGTAGTAGATGTGTTTCCTGTCATAGATGCAGACATAAACACACATGTGGTGTAGCGGTAGCTACTCTTGGCCTTTGCTTGAGAGGTCACAGGTTCAAATCCCCTTGAGGGTATTTGTGTTTTTTTTTTAATTTTAGCTAGACGTGGGTTGTACGGGGGAATGAGAATGGGAATGGATTTTGCGAGGAGAGGGAATGAGAAAGACAGAACAAAGAATGAGAATGATAGAATATAGAATGATGGAAGAACATAAGAATGACAGAACATGGGAATGAGAAACGCAGAATGGTGACAGAACGGGAATGGCAGAACAGGAATGATGGCAGAACACGGAATAACAGACTACTCTTGCAGCCTTAATAAGTAGTAGAGATTTAACAATTATAACTTAATTTAGTTGTCCATTAGCTCAATTTCGGCTGTATTGTCGGCCGCATCACTACCATTTTGCATCGAAAGCAAATTGTGTGTGTGGATGTGAGGGACGGGGAGCAACAGGCAGCGATAATCACTAACATTTCCAACTCTCGGCATAATTAGGCACTCGGCAAAATTATACCAAGTGTCAAAGGCAGACACTCGACAAAATTTATTTGTTTTTTCTTTTTCTAACTTTTTTTAGTGTGTTTCTACGGTCTCTAGATCTAAATATGGAATCTTGGCACATTTTTTAAAGTGTTAGCTATATCTATTTTAGTACATTTAGTTGAATGTCTTTGAATATTTTAAATTTGAATTAGAAGTCGCTCAAGTAATAGAAAACAATGAATGCAAAATTGATATTCATATTATTGAACAAGTTACAGCCTTATTTAGGAACAGACTAGAAATTTCGAACATCATATTCACGAAACATTACCACAAACTTTTGATACAATTGTTTTAAAATTGTATAAAACATAAACGAAGTCAGAAAATTATGAAACTTGTTGAGATGTCATGATATCATATGTGGAGGTTGTGATAAAAATTTGACAGAGTTTCGTAAAAATTGTCACGTACGATGTATACAAACTCAGAAATCTATGTAGAAGTTTCATGATTTCATGTGAAGGTCGATTAGGTTTGTACATATAGTATGTGACAAATTTTACTAAACATTGTCAAATTTTTATCACATTCTCTACATATGATATCATGACATCTTGATAAATTTTATAATTTTCTGATTTCGTTTGTGTTTTATACAATTTTAAAATAATTGGATTGCAAGTTCGCAGTCATGTTTCGTGAACATGATGTTCAAAGTTTATGGTTTGTTCCTGAATAAGACTGTAACTTGTGTTGAATAACATGAATATCAATTTTAAATTCATTTTTCCATCATTCAAGTGACTTTTGGTTCAAATTTTAATTATTCTAAGAAATTTAATTAAATGCATTAAATCAAATAGATATAGCAAACACTTTGAGAAATGTTACAGGTGTTGACTAGAAAAAAGATCTTTCTCACTTTAATAGTTGGGGCCAACATCGATAAACTATTATAATATACTCTCTCCGTTCTTAAATATATGACACCGTTGCCTTTTTAAAAAACTTTGACCACTTGACTTACTCAAAATATTTATTAAAAATGTAAAAATTTAAGTCACGGTCAAACAATCTTAAGTGATAAAACAAATTATAAAAAAATAAATGATATTTCACGTTTTTTGAATAAGATAAGTGGTCAAAGTTTTTTTAAAAAAAGTTAATGGTGTCATATATTTAAGAACGTAGTTACTATATTTTTTAGCTAAATTAAGTGTTATGTGACATGTCTTGTGTTCAAAATACATATAGCAGTGTTGTCCATTATTGTTTGTCTATGGTGGCATAGAGTATATTTTTTGGGTAAGCCTACACTGATGGCAAAGGTAAAATTATCATTTACTTCATCTCTAACCGTTGTCTAATAGATTTAAGCCATCAATGCACTATGAGCATATAAGGAAGCCAAAAATACAAGTCCATAGCAACTAAGGAAAGCCTTAATTTTTAATGGAATATAAAGAAAGGCTATAAGTTTCATAACATTTAACAAATTTTGTCGAGTCGTCACTATTCAACTCAACTAAAGGCTGGTTCTAACTGTTTAAACACCGGTGATAGGTGATGTGGTCTGGTCTATAGAGTAGTCGGTACCGATGGGTCCGATCTCAACTAGTTGGTCTGGTCGATCGATTAGTACGTCTGTGGATCGGTCAATCCAACTAGTACCGACTCTATTAGAGTTAGCGTCGGTTGCTACCAACTCATACCAGTCGGTATCACCATAGTTTGTGATGTGGCACAATCTGATTAATCCACATGTGTGCCATGTTAGTTGTCTATTTTTAACCTTTTGAAGTTTAAAGAACAAATAAAATAAAAAATATTTATAAAATATGTAAAATTTAAGCTTCATAAACTATATATAGTTTTTATTTCTAGTTCCTAATTTTGTGTTTTTTATGTTTTATGAATTATGTATTGTTTTTGTTTTATGAATTATATAGATTTTATTTGTTTTTAATTGGATATATTTTATTTTCATAAAATGATATGTTTCATGTCAACCATAAGCAGTATTGCTAATGTGGTTGTAGACTGACTAGGGATGGATATGGATGTCTAAAAATCCGAATTATTCGTGTTTATATTTGATTTGAATATGGATGTCAAATGAATGCATCCGAATTTAATTTCTAATATTTTTCTCTATCCAATTCTAGATTCATATTCGATAAAAACCTAAAATATTTGACACTATATGTATCTTGTATCTATGAAGACAAAAGTATTCGATGAAACTATTTAAACCTATTTTTTATCAATAGTTACTAATTGTAAATGATTTTAATTTTTAATAATGAAACTAGAAAAATGATGTACAATTGTGTTAATCTTATATTACTAGTAATATACAGTGATAAATTTTAATTGATATAAAAAGCCTAATTGTAAATATATTAGATTAGGTATTTAATGAATATATTATATTTATATGTATTAATGTACATTTTTGTTACATAATATATATTTATTAACGAATATGTCTGTAAGGTATCTATGTACTGTGCTTATAATTTACTCATACCATAATTATTTATCAAGTATAAGTCCATCGATGACACAAATTGATACTTGTCATGGCACTATATATCAAGTTAATTAAGTATCTGAATATGAATTTGGATTCAACTATTCGTCATTATTCGTATCCATATTTAAATTAAAATATGATAAATAGTGATATCTTAATCCGATTCAATGTGTATTGGCTTCGAATCCATCTCTAAGAATGATGACCGTAAATTGAAGGGTAGATGAAGGTCGATAATAGTCGATAAGGATTAAGGAGTAGGTGACAGCGTGACGCGAGGGTCTAAAAACGTTGAAGACAGCCTTAAAAAAAGGTTTAGACCTTGTTACAAATATCTAAAACTAATAGTTAGTAGCTAAATTTAACTGAGAGATTTAGAACAGATAAACTAATGAATTAATTAATTATTAGTTATATCTATCAAATAGCTACCAGTTGTTAGCTATCTTAATCTGGTTAAAACACGCTAACAATTTATTAACTAATAATTAATTTTACAGATTTAGAACATGACCTTAAACTGATTGCTTTCTTGTCAGTCTCCAGTACATCGAGGGCCAACATACAAACTGTGTACAGTGTACGCAATATAAGCACAGATCGGACAAGGATACACAAACACAGCACGAGACAAAACAAAGTCACATGGTCACCTGAAAGAATCTAAAGAACATAGACTCTTGTGACTAGGGATGGTAATGGATCATGATATAAATATTTCTTTACAAAATAACAGAACTCTAAATAGATTTAAGTTTAAAAATAAATAGAAATAAGGTTTCAATTTTAATTTTATATAATTTTTAAAATTTTATAATGTAAAATTTAGAGCCCATTATCAATCATACCTGTGACTCTGAGTGACGAGTTGAGGATCATAAGCTCCAGCCAGTTTTTTATTTATTTTTCAACCGCAAAGAAAAACAGTACCCAAGAACAGCACCACGTGGCTGCTCCTGTACCAAACGCCTACAGTGTCAGAATGTGGTCTACCAGCTTGTCGACATTCGTGCAGGACGACCCATCCTTGGTCATGCAATCCGCCGCGCTGCTCTCGAGCTCCCGCGCCCTCCGACGCAGCCCGTCGCCGGGCTCTCCTGGCGCCATCAGCGCCGCGACGGCCGCCTCCACCTCGCCCCTCTCGAGCACGCCGTCGAGCGTGAGGCCGGTCCGCCACACGTGGTCCACGTACCTCGCGTTCCCCATCTGGTCGCCGAAGCACGGGCGGGCAATGACCGGCACGCCCGCGCACAAGCTCTCTAGCGTCGAGTTCCAGCCGCAGTGCGTCCAGAACGCGCCCACGGCAGGGTGCGCCAGGACCTCCTCCTGCGGCGCCCAGCTCACGACCATGCCCCGCCCGCGCGTCGCGGCGTCGAAGCCGTCGGGCAGGGGTGGCGCCGCCTCCGACGTCTGCGAGCCGCGGACGAGGCCCGGCCGGAGAACCCACAGGAAGGTATAGCCGCTGTTGGCTATGCCCCAGGCTGTTTCCACCAGCTCGGCGGCGGACATGCTGGCGAGGCTGCCGAAGCTGACGTAGAGCACGGACGCCGGGGCTTGCGCGTCGAGCCACTCGAGGCAGCCGCGGTCTTGCAGTAGCAAGCTGCTCGAGGCAGCCGGAGAGAGCATGTGGAGCGGGCCGATGTCGAACACGGGGACGCCGAAGTCTCGCCGGAGCGACGCCAGCTCGCCGCACTCGAGCGCGTCCATGGTGTTGAGGATGAGACCCGAGGAGGTCGTCACGGCCGTCACTAAACGGGAAATCACCTCGCTTATTACGCCGTGGCAGGCGCTGGTGGTGGACGGCAGGTCCCGGACGCGGTACGGCGGCAGCTCAGTCACCGGCGTCTCCAGCTGCGACTCTACATCCGATTGGAACACAAACAGGAGCGTCAGAGCATGGATGACGTGGGTTCTAGTGGTGCGCGCTTGCGTTGACATGGATGAGTGCGTGTGCGTTCGTGCCTTGCGCCGGCTGATACCCCTTGTCGCAGAGCGCGGGGAACGCCGCGAACATGCGGAGGCACGCCGCGCTGCCGGTGCGCAGCACCAGCGTCGGCACGCCGAGCCCCCGCGCCACGTCCAGCAGCGTCAGCAGGTGGGCGTCAGCGACCAGGCACGCGACGTCCTCCCGCGCCAGCAGAGAGGCCAGGCGCTCCCGGAACGGAGCCTCGCAGGCGCGATTCACGGCGAGGATGCGCTCCACGGTCACCTGCAAGGCATCCGAGCTGCCCTTCGGCAAGCAGCCGCGGACGGGAACGGGGACGAAGTCGTAGGCAGGGTGGCGGGACTTGTCGGGAGCGTTGAAGTCGGTGTGGAAGACGGTGACGGAGAAACCGCGCAAGTGGAGGAGGCCGGCGAGTTGGAACATGGGGTTGATGTGGCCCTGGTACGGGAGCGGGAAGAACAGCACGCGGCGGCGCCGGTCGGCGGTAGCTGTGGTTGTGTGTCCTCCTATAGAACCCATTGAGGCTGTGTTCGGCTGGTATGGTTTCAATCCCCAAGTATAATTAATCCAGACATGGATTGAATGGATCCCCTATTGACACTTTTTCCCCACGTGGTTTAGTTCCCTCCCTCCTTTTCCCTGCCCCTTTTCCCTGTCTATTTTTCCTTGTTCGGTTAGCCCCAGTCCAAGGAATAAAAGCAAAAAATCTGATCCATTGTACATACATCTAAAATGTCAAGCTATACATAAAGATTTCTGCTCTGAACATGAAGAACCTTCAGTACACTCGTAGCAAACAGACAATAAGGTTTAGTTCCCTGTCTACATAAAGTTTCAATTCAACAAGATAAATGTATGTCCTAGCAAACAGACAATATGTTGGTCATAGTTTGCACATGATTTAAATAGATAAAAACAAAGAACAAAGTAGAGTTGGTGCTTGCAGTCATTTTGTCTCACTCGTAGACTAAGGTTCAATCCAATAAAAATGCAGACATCACTCATGGCTCACAGTTCTAGGCATGGTTACAACCTACGATCAAGTTGAGCCAAAGGCTTCTAAGTTTAAAACTTTATATAGTAATAGCAAAAGTGTCCCGGAGATGTAAAGCCTGCAAATATACAAGGGGAACAATGATTAGATTCTCACCGACAGAAAGAGAAATATATGTAAATATATGTACTCTAAACTGAAAGAGAAATATATGTAAATATATGTACTCTAAACTGAAATATAATATGTGCAGAACAAGGCCTCGCTGATGATCTTGATCACGAGGCTGGGCTGAAATATAAACTGAAATATAATATGTTGCTACAGCCAATCAGATCCTGGCCTGGCCTGCAGTAGGAATATATGATGATCAACCAAGCACTTTGCTTCTTTCCTCCTAGTGACTGTCTAGGTCTCAGTACTTATTTACATACTAGTGTACACAGTCAGGACTCATGAAATAGCTTGAGATGAAAGGGCCAAAGAAGACAAGAAAACCAGGGAAAATATAATCCTAAGTAAACTAGTGTCTAAAAGAGAAAATCATTTCACATACAATGATTTCCACTACTGAATAACCCGAAACTTCTGCTTTTAGGAAAAGTAACAGCATTCATTCCAGAGACAAATGGAACAACCTAACCTCCTTATCGACAGAAGAAATATAAATCATAGATAGAAGTAATATCTCTAAAAAACATTCATTGGCACTACTGATTAAACGTGATGCTTCTTAAATACAACTAATGGTCTAATGAAAGTACATATCATAAACAAATGGTCTACTGTAAGCAGAAGTTAGGAACTGAAACTACACGTCATGATTTATTGAGTAAAGATGAAAGTAATCAATTGAACTAATCGATTCTTAGGGCACAAATTCGATTGTCAGCACAAAGTAATTAAAGGTTGAGATAAACAACCACTAGCGTTCACGTGCTCCACTACACGTCAAATTTGATTGTCAGCACAAAGGAATTGCTTAGAAAGAATCTGGATCTTGAGATCTGGTAGCGCCAGGGGGATGGAGGCCAGCGGCGGGCTGGTCGCCAGCTCGCACAACCGGAACGAGCTAATCTTCGGGCTGGTCGCTGGTCGCCGGGTTGGTTCTCCTCCTCACCTAGCTACTATGTTCCACCAGCAGCAGGAGCTCTTGCAGGCAGAAGTTGCAGCGGTGAAAAGCAGATCCACTCTCCATCGACATGTGAGGAGTCAGAGGAGGAGGAGGACGTGAGTACCGGTGAAAAGCTGATGTTCTCCACGCTGATCTTCGTGTCGTAGCCTCGTAGGTAGCCGCCGATGTAGCCACCGCCGCCGTCGCCTCACGCTGGTTCTTCGTGATTTGTTTCCACGACGGGAAGACGAGGGCTGCTTCCCGGCCGGGTTGAGGTGAGAATAGCCGGGATGGGCCGGTGTTGAGGCCCGGACGGGGTGAAACGAATGCTGTTTTGTCGTGGGCCGGGATCTTTTCCAGACCGGGCTGATCCACGGGGAATTGGGTCTAACCCTGGCCGGGATTTACTTAAACGAACATGGCCTGACGGTTCTCGTGGAATCTTGCTGTGTGTTTGCTGCTCACTTGCCACCATGCTCTGGTTCTTAAAGTATGATAGGTTAGTCTCCGGTGGACATGGATTTAATTGTTACAGCGTCTACCAGAGTCCATAGAGGCTATTATATATAGGACTCGGTCTCTCGAGTTCTAAATATAGTACCCATATACTAGAACTCTATCCTCATTTCTACTTAATTTTTAACCATTTATTTTCTAACAACATAATTTATTTCCTAAATAGTATTATTTAAGACCTAACGGTTGTAGTAAACATGTCTTTTGAGACCTTAAACATTCTAAATACGGTCCTATTTCAAATTTTAGGACTCTATTTTAGAGTTTGTTGTTGGAGATGCTCTTATATGCCATTCTTAGGGCTAATTTAGCAACTCCGTTTTCACGAGAGATTTCTATTTTTTGAAAAGAGTTCCCAAACTAGCCCTTAGTGATAGTTTTATCACACTATTTCTAATGTTGCAACGTCAAAAAAAGTAAGATAGAATGAAAAATAAAATATGATCTCTCAATAAAGAGTTTCATGATATAATTTCATAGGCTAAGATGTGACTATGTAACCAACAGAAATAGATAAAATAGATGGAGATGAAACAAACTGCTATCAATAGTTGTCTTGAAAACGAGTTGACATAGTTTCATGGTGATGAAAGTAGTTTCACCTATTTCATAATAGATATAGTGTCATGTGATAAAAAATCTATGTGACATACTAATTAATATCATGAAATCTCTTATAAAACTTCCATTAAAAATGGCCTAAGCTCATTTGGAACCTTACCCTGGCCTTGATTTGAATGCCTTTTGATATGTCGTCTCATATTCCACTTTCCACTTGACAAATGGATTTACTTTGCCTTTGTCCAGTCTCGGGCTACTTTGGATACACCTGTTCTCCCATGGGATTTCCTCCCCATTCCCCGACAATCCTCTTCTCATAAAAATCATAGATCTAAACTAGCTCAAAGGGTGGTATATGGATTTGCTTTGCCTTCCTTCATCTTTATCGGATCTCATTCCAACTTAGGGCATGTTTGGTTCTAGGGACTAAAGATTAGTCCCTTCATTTTAATCTCATTTAGTCTCTAAATAGTCAAACGTTGAGACTAAAACAGGGACTAAACTATTTTAGCCCCTAGTATCTCAAAGGGTGATTGAAATGGACTAAATCATATTGATTCCACTTTTGCCCCTCATTTATTTTAGTTGCACTAATGATGGGAGAATGGTAAAGGGCATTTTGGACTTCTTATAGGTCATTTAATGTGTTCTGAATAGTCCATGTAACCAAATAGGATATAAACTAAAATTTAGTCTCTAGACTAAACTTTAGTCCCTACACTAAAGGAACTAAACAGACCCTTAGGTTTAGGTTTAGAGAGACTCCAAGAGTTATCCTATATCCTTTCAAATGGAACAAAGATTACACTGTACACTCTAGTAACTTCTTCAACTAGATATATAAATATAACTATCTTCTATTTCAAATTTTCTCACTAGCCAAAAATAAAAGAAGAGACTAATTGCATCTAAGATGCACAAAAGATTAAAAAGTTGTTAGAGAGAAAAATATATACAATAAATACTCTCTTATGGTACTCTTAGACTCTGTTTGTTTGAGTTTTTAGATAGCTTCTCAACATGAAAAGTCAGAAACTGAAACAAACGGCTAGTTTTTTATTTAGCTTCTAGAAAGCGGGAAATTTCTAAAAGCTAGGTTTATATGTAAAGTAGAAAAGTTTGGTTTTGTGGAATTCTCTTAGCTTTCTGAGTTTAGAAAGCTAATAACATCATCAATAATTTATCATTGACTTCTCATGATCAAAATCTCAAAATATTTTTTTAGAATAACTCAAAAAGTTGCAGCTCCAACAAACTGGCAGACAATATGGATCAAATGGAAGATAATTTTGTTTGAAGACATTATCCATTTCGGTGCAAGATAGGTGCACAGTTTATGTGAAACATACCATGAACTCATAAATCTCTTTTGCTCTCTAAAAGATGATTTAGAATGAGAGTTGTCGAGTACTCGGGAACCACCCTACCCGAAATAGGCCGTTTGAAAATGGTCGACCTGCCGACCAAGTCTCCGCCGACCAACTCTGTGAGGTGGACTAGCTGACCAACTCCGATGATCAACTCCACCGACCAACTCTGCGAGGTGGATCGGCTGACCAACTCTCCGATGACCAACTCTAATGACCATCTCCGATGACCAACACTAACTCTGTTGACCATCTATGCGAGGCGGGCCGACTAACCAACTCTCTGATGACCAACCTCCGCCAATCAGCTCTAACCGACCAACTCATCGTCGAGCAACCCGGCAAGGCAAAGATTTGAGTCTAGCGCTATTGATCCACGTTATCTACGACGGGACACGTCACCATCAAGCCACGTTTGGACATACACACCGCACGCTGAATGGGCATCGAGGTCTCTATAGTGACCCATACATCAGAAGGACGAGACAGCACGCCATATCGAGTGTAAGCCTATGCATGCTGATAGGTGACGAAGGGCTCATGATGACAGGAGAATCCACGCCACATATGACTGTACCATGAGACTAATCTGTGGGACCCGCCTCGCACCACTACAAAGACGTCAGCGATGGAGTCGCTACAGGAGCCGGAGTAACGGACGACGCCATACCGAGAGTACGACTACACATGACCCTACAAAGGACCCACCACGACAACCCATGGGAGCCAATCTCTCTCTATATATAGTAGAAAATAGATCTCCTCTATAAGGTCCTACCTTGAGATATAAAAGGACAGGGCCCCTCCTTCCCACACGAGCATACCAATTGTAACACGCCCTCAGCAATAATACAATCAACACTGCACTGGACTAGGGCGCAAGCTTGAACCTGTATAAACCCTCTGTCTCAATTCCCACGTTCGAGTCCCAGCGACTTACCATTCAGAGTGAGTCCACACTATCACCCAATACAAATCTTATTGTCTCCTGGTTTCTAAAACCACAACAAGAGTTTTAGAAAGAATTCTAGAGATGTTGTTAGGACCTATTTGTTTTAGCTTTTGTGTGGCTTCAACAAAAAATAAAGAGCCGAAACAAGGGTGCTTTGGTTTATACGGACTAATTTTTAATCCCTCCGAAATTTTAGTCTCAAATGAAATAAAATGGATGGATTAAAAATTAGTCTCTAGAAACCAAATACCCTCTAAATTTTCTGGCTCTTGTGCTAGATTTTGAAAACATGGAAAGCTTGATTTTGAGAAAAAATGAACAAATTAAAAGTTGAAAAGCACGTTAAAGCAGCAGCTTTTTCGGTATTTTGATGTCATGAATATTTTATATTAATTGGGCCATACACCAGGAAAAGCTAGCTCAAGAGATCTACTTTGCACTTTCCACTTGACACATAGAGTTTGCCTTCCTTTCTCTTCGTCCGATCCCATCCAAACTCTATGTGGATTTACTTTGCCTTCCTTTGTCTTCATCGGATCTCATCCCAACTCAAGTTTAGGTTTAGAGCGACTCCAAGAGCTATCCTATATCCTTTCAAATGGAATAAAGGTACGCTCTGATAACTTCTTTAACCTAATATCATAAAACTTCTATGAGGCCGACTAGTTTTCTATATATAGTATTGTGACAATTTTTACAAAACATTTTCAAAATTTTATCAGCGTCTCTACATATGATATCATGACATATCGACAAGTTTCATGATTTTCTAACTTTGTTTGTGTTTTATACAATTTTAAAACAACTAGATCATAAGTTTGTGGTCATATTTCGTGAGCATAGTGTTCGAAAATTCTGGTCTGTTCTTAAAATAGGTCGTAACTTGTGCTAAATAACATGAATAACATTTTTGCATTCACTATTTTCCATTTTTCGACTGATTTGTTGTTCAAATTTTAATTATCCAAAAAAATTCAATTAAACGAACTAAATCTAATTGGTATAGCAAACACTTTGGTAATTGTGCCAAAATTGAACATGTATGTATATATAATATAGAAACATAGTAGAAAAAGTTTAGGGGGGAAGAAAAAAACAAGTAAACTTTGTCGAGTGTCAGTAGAAAACACTCGGCAAAGAAGTTACTTCGCCGAGTGTTAGCAGAAGACACTTGAGAAAGAAGTCACTTTAGGACACTCGACAAAGGATTTATTAAAAAATAAAAAGATCTTTACCAAGTGTGGCCCGAGGGAGACTCAACAAAGGTTATTTTTATTTTTTTAATAAATTGTTTACCGAGTGTCGGATCGCTGGCACTTGGCAAAGTTGTCTTGCATTAACCCTAACCGGTGCCTGTTTTCTCTCACTCTCTCACTCACTCACTTTCTCTCTCTCATGTTGTCGCGCCCCCACCATTGCCTATGCCTGTGCCCACGACGCCGGTGCACTGTCACCCCGACCCGCCAGCACCGTCCCGGCTCCGAGCTCACCCCGGATCCGCGCCCCAAGGTAAGAACCTCTTGTTTTGCATATGAATAGCTTGTGTAGTGCTTGTTGCTTGCTTAGTTGAGTAGTGGTAGCTCCCTAGTTAGCTTTAGCCTAGTTTTGCTAGTTAGTAGTAACTAATTGCTTGCTTAGTTGGGTAGTAACCTGTTGGGGACTTGTTCTCAAATGCTATGAATCAAGAACAAGGCAACATAAAATGTTAAATATCAAAGCTCTTCGTCCTTTGAATCATTATTTCCCTTTGGATATAATGAATCTAGGACGAAGGTCATGAAGGACATACCTACATGATCATGATAAAGAAACGGACAATATTCATGCAAAGCATAAGGAGTAACATAATTTATATGAACATGATTATCAACCTATTTTTATTCATATCACTTGTGTAAACAATAATAAATTGTAAGTATACCTTCGGCTCGAAGGAGTAAGAATACAGGTGTGACGCAAAAGTAAATGCCAAGTCAGCCCCCCAGTACGGGAATACTGTTCACCTATTTATAGGCACGGGTCGCAGCCCATGCAAAATTACATTAATGCCCTTTACATTTATCAATAACTTTATAGTAATTCTTCAAGGTCTGATTCGGCTTTTCATCTTTAAGTCGGTTTCCTCTTCCTGCCGTTATACCGAAGCTCCTCTGCACACAGCTTCGTGATTGTCTTATCCTTCGTCGTGATCGCCGTCCCAGTCAAGCTTCGTCTTAACCATGTTCTTGTATACTCGCAATTTGTCTTCGAAGGTACCTGTTCACATATTTTTCTTGGAAGACATAGTCAAATTACGTTTTTGAGGACCTTCGGAAGACGAAGGCCCCCAACAGTAGCCCCTCGCAATATTAATTTGCTGGAATAACAAATTTGTATTGCGATATGGACGAAGGCTTCGAGCCGAAGGTCCGAAAAAACACTTTCCCTTTGCTAGAATAGCAACAGTCAATGGCAAATGGGGACTTCCAGCCTCCGACATAATGGGTTTATAAATACGGGCCCGCCACAATTTATTCGACACACTCCCTTGCCATCTGTTTTGCCTGCTCAATTAGTTTTTCTGCCCACAAATATTTTGTTGCCTTCCTAGTTTTAAGCTTCGGAAGCGAAAGGCAAGAATTCCGAAGAGATGTCTGAGGAGAAGAAGGTTGCTGCCGAAATGAAGTTGAGTCTTTCTGAAGAGATACATCTGGGTTTTCTTCGGTCTATGTCGAAGACCAATACAGAAAAGATCACTAAAGAAATTTTGGAAGGTTTATCTGAAGACACTGGTGATAGCGACAGTTATGATGCGGATAGTGGTGGTGAAGACTCCGAAGATCGCCCTTGGCGGCCAAGCCATGCGGTTTTCGGCAAATCAAGTATTAAAGAAAATCATCTTGTCAACATGAGGGGAAGATATTTCCGGGTTTTGTCTGTTGTAAGGGCCGACGAAGGAGAGAAGACTTACCCAACTCCTGAGGAAGATGAAGTCGTAATATTTCGAAGCTTCTTGAAAGCTGGACTACGATTTCCCCTGAGCCATTTTGTTGTGGAGGTGCTGAAGATATTTGAAATCCACCTTCACCAGCTTATCCCCGAAGCGATCATAAGGATGAATATTTTTGTGTGGGCTGTGAGGAGTCAAGGCTTGGAACCTGATGCAAAAAGCTTCTGCAACATGCACGAATTGTTATACGAGACAAAACCCTGGGGTAAGGAACAATATCACAACAACTTTGGCTGCTACAGCTTCGGCTCTCGGTCTGGTTCAAGCTGCCCAGTGCCGACCTTTCGAAAGAGATGGCCTGGCGACTGGACGACGAAATGGTTTTACGTGAAAAATGACTTGAAATCTCGAGAGGATATAAAGAAGATCATTATGTATCCCATCTGGCAACGCTTCGGCCTGCGAAGGCCGAAGGTGGAAATGAATGAAGCAGCCGAAGAATGCCAGAGAGCCTTCAGAGTTGTCTGCTCTTTTATTGGGACGAGGGATTTAACACAAGAACATATTGCCTTCAGAGTGTGGCCTCTTGCGGATAATTGGGAAATGCCGAAAGAAACTATTAAAGAAACTGACGAAGGTGGGCTAGTCCGGCTGAAGTACACATTCAAGTATGGAGACAAATTTGTTGAACCAGATGATGATTGGTTAAAGAGCATTGAAACTGTAAGTGATGAATTGCTTGGGGCATATTCGAAGGCCGAAGATACTGCTTTGTCAGCGGCCTTCGGAGGCCGAAAGAAGAAAAGACTCAACCGGGTATTTGATGCAATCGGGTTCGTCTACCCCGACTATCGTTATCCCATTCGAGGGCAGAAAAGAAAAGGCGCAACTTCTGCGAAGGAAGAAGCTGCAGCTGCTCCTAGTGAGCCAGGACCGAAAAGAAAAAGGATAAAGGTTCTCACACATCGGCCACGCTATATTGAACCAGCTTCGGTGCCTGAGTTCACCGGAGAGACCTCTTCGGCCACCGAGGCTGAAGAGCCAACCCTGCTGCCAGAAGTCGCAGAAATGGCCGAAGCGCCAACAACAAAAGAATTGGAGGAACCAAAGGTTTTATTACCAAAAACCAAAGAGATGGCCGAAGCGCCATCGACAGAAAAGATGGAAGAAGCAAAAGGATCAACTGAAGGAGCAAAAATATCAGGAATTTTAAGTCCTTCAGTAGAAATTGAAGTAGCAAGAATTAAAAAGGGGCCAACAGTGACCCCAAAAAGAAAAAGAATGGTCAATGTGTTGGATGTTTTGGAAACAATTAAACTTCCAAGCACAACTCCCAAGAAGACTGCTGAAATTTCTGAGGCACCTGCGGAAGCATCCGTTGCTAAGACTCCGAAGCAACAGACCGTAGTTGAAACTGAGCCTTCAGAACCAACCAAGGTAAAACCTTTGGAAGCAGAAGAAGCAAGCATTGAAAAGGCAACTGGAGAAATAAAAATGTCAGAGCCTATTTTGGTCGAAGAAATTGATACTGCTGTCCCCGAAGCATCTTCCAAAATGTATGATTATATTATGCGTCATGCTTCAGGGAAAAAGTTATCAGAAGAAGAAGTTTTTGAAGCCAATCACTATGCCAAAGAATTGAAATATCCGAAGGGGGCATTAGTATTCAATGGGACGGATGAAGAGGATTTCCTATATTGCCTCCCAGACAATAAAGAATTATCCGTCTGTCGGGAGATGTCTAGAAGCATGGGGTTTCCGAAGCTCGAAGCTGGATTAAGTGCCATGACGAAGGAGGATCTCGCGGACAGTCTTGCGTACAATAGCCTGAAGGTATGGGGATTGTTCATTTGAAAATTTTACAATTCGTAGCTCATTCTTTTATTCTTATACGAACTCTTTTACATATAGGGCTTAATTTTAAGCAACGCATTGAGAGCACAAAAGAGTACCGAAGACGAGAGCTATGAAATTGCATTCAACAACCTACGATCCGAAGTTATTAAATTGAGAAATGAAGCTCTGGAAAAGGATAAAATTCTGCTTACATTGATAGATAAGGTAAAAAAGGACAAAGCTGCCTCAAAGGCCCAGGCCGAAGCCCAAAGACATGAAATTAAAGATCTTCAGAAACAGCTAGCTAGAGCTAAAGAAGAGCGTATACTCGAAGAAACAAAACGAGAGCTTAGTGATCAACTGGCCAATCATTTAGAATTAAGTGTCAAAGAGCTTCGTGCCTCCCAGAGGAAATGCTATGTTAAGTCCATAGAGTGCGTCAAAAAGATAAAATCTAGCTTCGCCAGCGTTGGCGCGTTTTCTAGTGAAGAGAACTTTTCAAGAGGCAATCCTGAAGGTCCAATGGAATGGATTAGTCACGAAGCAGAAGCCTTCGAGGAAATTCTGAATAGCCGCGGCGACATCTGTGCTTTTTCGGGTGCTAGAGGGATTGTTGCTGTCTTGGAGAAGAAAGGCTGCGAGCACATAAAATCCTTAGCGCAGACCGAAGCTACCTTGTCCACTGATGACATAAAAGACCCCTCGCCCGAAGCAAGCATGATCGGTGGAAAATTCTTCACTGATATCTGGGATAACGGCGGCCGAGAATTGGCGCAAGAAATTATCCAAAAGAGTGAAAAGGGCATCCATGATGCTAGAAAAGTAGCGGAAGCTGCCGAGAAGAGTACAGAGCCCGAAGGGCAAATAGGTATTAATTAGTGGTTTTTATCATGCTGTAATTTTTAATTTCAAACTCTGTTCTCGGTTTGTAATAGTAATATAGCTGTATCTTTTCTCCCCTCAGAACCTGCTGAGGCATCTCCGGGCCCCCACCCGAAGGGGGACGATGAAATTAGAGAAATGGCCAAAGCTATTATTGATAAGGTTGTCAACCAACTTTTGAACGAAGCTACAGAAATAGTGCTTAAAGAGGATTGAATGCCATTGAAGAAACATTTGAAATGTAAAAATGTGTAATATATTGTAACTTTAAATGTGATATACAATCTATTTATTGTTTAATTCTTTACGATGCATGAAACTTTGCATACATACCATTTTTTGAGCCTTCGGCGAAAAAACACCTTCCCTTCTTTTCATGCTTCGTGAAGAAAATCTTCTCCATAAGAATTTACTTACTTTTCTGATAAAAATGTCCAAGCTTCGTGAAATATTCTTCGAAGCTGTTAAAAAGTTTTGTGTTGCTTTTCCGAAGAGGCTACACTTCATGCCGATTTGCCTTGTGCCTTAGCGCGATTTTCTCTTTCCCAAAATATGTTCCGAAGGTCAATAATGTATCCCCTTCTTGTTCCAGATGCATTATGTTGTATGATGCTTATGTTATGCAAAATGATGTGATGATGTTATGTTATGCAAAATGATATTTGTGCCGTAGATACATATCCCTTTGATAAAGCACACACACTTTTTATATCAGCGCTGACTTTTCGCTGTAAGCCTCCCTTAGGAGCTTCTTCGCCTTTTACTTTCAGCGGAATCAACGTTTATTTTTCGCTGTAAGCCTCCCTTAGGAGCTTCTTCGCCTTTTACTTTCAGCGGAATCAGCGTTTATTTTTCGCTGTAAGCCTCCCTTAGGAGCTTCTTCGCCTTTTACTTTCAGCGGA
This sequence comes from Zea mays, assembly GCF_902167145.1. Taxonomy (NCBI): domain Eukaryota; kingdom Viridiplantae; phylum Streptophyta; class Magnoliopsida; order Poales; family Poaceae; genus Zea; species Zea mays. The sequence continues at coordinate 23,789,845 of NC_050102.1, read as the reverse complement.
ATCAGCGTTTATTTTTCGCTGTACGTTTAGAAAACTTACGCTGCGCTCCCTTAGGAACGACTTTTTACTGCTTCGAACAATTTGTACTGTGTCCATTAGATCAAAATTTTTGATAATACAAAGATCCTTCAAATCAGTATACTTCGGCAACTCGAGCCTATGGAAAAAACATATTTTTATTATGGTAAAAGATGGAAGTATTACAAGAAATTGAAATTCAATTAAAGGCATTTAAACTCTTCATAATTGTTCCTTATTAACAAAAGGGTAATAGGGAATGTAGAAAACACAAAAGAACTGCTGTTGAGGTAGGATATTCGTCAGTAAATGTGCTTCGACTCTGGCACAGTGCTATTGACTGTGCGAGCTTCGGACTCCTCTCTGAAGTCCCGCTGAAGGTTAGTGCGCTGACTCCCTTCTGGCTGCTGACCTCTTTGAATCGGCGGTGGCGGTGGAGGTTGCTGCCAGGATGCTTGGGATTGGCTTGCCGAAGCAACAGAAGCTGCAGGGTGGTTGCCTACATATTCTGGAATATAAGGTGAGTGATACGAAGCAGTATGCATGACCTGCTTCGGCTGACTCTGTTGCGCTGCTGCTTCCGCTATTTCCTTCTGCTTCTGGATGGTAACATGGCACATCCTGGTAGTATGGCCCTTGTCTTCACCACAGAACAGACAATATATTTTTCTTGGCTGGTCTCCAAACCTTCCCCCGAAGCCCCTGGCGCCTCTGCCCCTTGGCGCTGGCGACCGAAAAGAACTCTGCTGTTGGGCCGAAGCTTGTGAAGAGTGTTGTGGCCTTTGCTGCTGACTTCCTCGATCATCAGTTTGAGCAGAGTTATGGATTGACCTAACATGCCTCGGGTGAAATCTTCCTCCGAAGCCCCTGGTCATTTCAGAAAACCTGAATGGTTCCTCCCTTCTTTGGCGGAAATCATTGTCAGCTCGAATGTATTCGTCCATCTTCTGGAGCAGCTTCTCCAACGTTTGTGGTGGCTTCCTGGCAAAATATTGTGCTGATGGCCCCGGCCGAAGTCCCTTAATCATGGCCTCAATGACAATCTCATTGGGCACTGTCGGCGCTTGTGCCCTTAGGCGCAGAAACCTTCGGACATACGCCTGAAGGTACTCTTCATGGTCCTGGGTACACTGGAAGAGAGCCTGAGCGGTGACTGGCTTCGTCTGAAACCCTTGAAAGCTAGTTATCAGCATATCCTTCAATTTCTGCCAAGAAGTGATTGTCCCTGGCCGAAGAGAAGAGTACCAAGTCTGAGCAATGCTCCTGACGGCCATGACAAAAGATTTTGCCATGACTGCCGTATTGCCACCATACGAAGATATAGTTGCTTCATAGCTCATTAGGAATTGCTTAGGATCTGAGTGACCGTCATAAATGGGGAGCTGAGGTGGCTTGTAAGACTGTGGCCAAGGTGTAGCCTGCAATTCTGTTGAGAGAGGAGAAGCATCATCAAAAGCAAAGTTTCCATGATGGAAATCTTCATACCAGTCATCCTCATTGTGGAAGCCTTCCTGATGAAGCTCTGTGCGTGGAGGCCTTCGGCTTTGATCATCTTGAACAAGATGACGAACCTCTTCAGAAGCTTCGTCTATCTGTCTCTGAAGATCAGCTAGACGAGCCATCTTCTCCTTCTTGCGTTGAACCTGCTGCTGAAGGATCTCCAGGTTTTGGATTTCCTGATCTAGGTCATCCTCCGGAGGTGTTGGACTGACAGCCTTCCTCTTCTGGCTTCGGGCCTCTCTAAGAGAAAGGACATCCTGATTGGGATCCAGCGGCTGTAAAGTACCAGCCCCTGTCGCTGAAGCTTTTTTCGGTGGCATGACGAAGGTGATGCTTGCCGAAGGTGTTCAAGACTCAAAAAATGGAAGTGAGTTCACCGGAGGTGGGCGCCAATGTTGGGGACTTGTTCTCAAATGCTATGAATCAAGAACAAGGCAACATAAAATGTTAAATATCAAAGCCCTTCGTCCTTTGAATCATTATTTCCCTTTGGATATAATGATCTAGGACGAAGGTCATGAAGGACATACCTACATGATCATGATAAAGAAACAGACAATATTCATGCAAAGCATAAGGAGTAACATAATTTATATGAACATGATTATCAACTTATTTTTATTCATATCACTTGTGTAAACAATAATAAATTGTAAGTATACCTTCGGCTCGAAGGAGTAAGAATACAGGTGTGACGCAAAAGTAAATGCCAAGTCAGCCCCCCAGTACAGGAATACTGTTCACCTATTTATAGGCACGGGTCGCAGCCCATGCAAAATTACATTAATGCCCTTTACATTTATCAATAACTTTATAGTAATTCTTCAAGGTCTGATTCGGCTTTTCATCTTTAAGTCGGTTTCCTCTTCCTGCCGTTATACCGAAGCTCCTCTGCACACAGCTTCGTGATTGTCTTATCCTTCGTCGTGATCGTCGTCCCAGTCAAGCTTCGTCTTAACCATGTTCTTGTATACTCGCAATTTGTCTTCGAAGGTACCTGTTCACATATTTTTCTTGGAAGACATAGTCAAATTACGTTTTTGAGGACCTTCGGAAGCCGAAGGCCCCCAACATAACCTAGTTTTGCTAGGTAGCTTTCTAGTTAGCTTTGAAATTTAATCTTGTGTGGTAGTTTTAATATTATGTGGATAGGGATGTCGATTAGATACACATATCTATGTGGTGGATTTGATATATTCTCTGACATCGATTGAAAATATATTTTTGATTGGCGGCCATCGTGTCGTTTGTATATGTGCGTGTCAGTCATCATGCTGTTACTTTTATTTGCAAGTTTTGGAAGCCTCCTTGTGCGGGGGAGGTGCTGCTGAATTTTTTTGATAGGCTTGTGTTTATTTTTTTGCAGAGGTCTTCCTAGTCGTTATGGGTGTGCCTGCACCATGTCGCGTCGCCACTGCACCAACCCGCCACAGCCCCGCTAGCCTGACTTCACCACCACCCTGGGTATAACCTCGATTTCCGTATCGTGGTCGTAGATCATGTAACCTAGTTAGGTGTCTCCCGTTCGAAAGAGATATAGTGTAGATATACAAATCTTTGTATATCTACAAATGTATCTGCTTTGAATTGTCCACATTTTTTGGATAGCCCGCGGTCGCGTAGATAGGTTTAGTTTCCATGCTCTACCCCAGTCTGAGACAAAGTTTCAGCGTCACCTCCCTATTGTTCTCTGAATACACACTCTCCCTACCAAGACGTGTATCTGGAGAACAACGGGGAGGTGCTACCAAAATTCTATCTCGGATCAGAGTAGAGCATGGAATCTAACCCCATCTATGCAACCGCAGGTGGGATTAGGACCTATCCTCACCTATTAGAAGTTAGGAACGTAGTGTCTTACATTACATTTTTATATTACACTACACTTGGTTATATATGTTAGAGGATGGAGGACCGTGTGTAGATATACATGGGCCACGTAACAAATAATGATGTCACCCCTGAATGGATTACAAAGATCGATGCTTTTTTGGAACGGGCATTTGGAGAAGCTGCTAAAGGAGCAAGTCTAGTCCCATGCACGTACATCAAATGTGCTAACAGGAAAAAAACAAAGAAGACCATGGGAGAACATATTTGGAAGAATGGATTTACACCAGACTATACTCGGTGGATCTTCCATGGTGAAGTGTATCGTACGAGAGAGGAGTTGGTGAGACAATGTGTCAAGGATTATCATGTTGATGCCGGGGTAGCAGACATGTTGAATGTCTATCACGAGGCACAGCTCGCTGAAGGACGTACAGAGGACGGCCAAAGGCGACCACAAAGGCATTCTACGACATGTTTGACGTGGCATAGAAACCCCTTCATGGCAAGACAAAGGTTTCTCAACTGGATGTCATTGGACATATAATGGCGTTCAAGTCGTAGTACAGCCTGAGTCGAGATGCCTTCGATGGATTGTTGACAGTTATTGGCAAACTGCTTCTGGAGGATCACGTTCTGCCAAAAAGCATGTACGAGGCACAGAAGCTCCTTCGTGCATTCAAGATGACGTATGAGTAGATACATGCTTGTCCGAAGGGTTATGTCCTATTTAGGAAAGAATACACGGAGGCAAAGTACTGTCTGGAGTGTAAATGGTCTATGTTCATGGAGGTAGAATCTAGTGATGGACAGAAGAGGCAACTCGACATCCTCGTGACAATCCTACGCCACATTTTGTTCATATCGAGGATCCAGCGTCTATATGAGAGCACCTAGAGGGAGGTGAATAGGTGATCCTGTAAAATCAAACACTAATAGCCACAAAACTTAATTTAAAGTGTTAGTACGACTAAGTAGCTTTGAAGCGAGTTCTTGTGAACACAATAATCACAGAGAAAGCAACACAAGAGACACGCGATTTTTATCCCGTGGTTCGGCCAAGTAACACTTGCCTACTTCCACGTTGTGGCGTCCTAATGGACGAGGGTTGCACTCAACCCCTTTCGAGTGATCCGATGATCAACTTGAATACCACGGTCTTTTCCTTTAGTATCTTTTCCCGTTTGCGAGGAATCTCCATAATTTGGAGTCTCTCGCCCTTACAATTGAGATCACAAAAAAAGCACAAAGTAAGGATGGGGAGAGCAACACACACAAGACTTAATTCTGCAGCACAACCACGCACACAAGTCACAACTTGAGCTCGAAAAACAACAAACGGAGTTCGCAACTCAAATGGAGCTCAAATCGCTAACACAGAGAATCAAAAGCGTGGAGTCGGAGTCTGGGAGTCTTAGAATGTTTCGTGAAGGCTTGGTGCACTCCTCCATGCGCCTAGGGGTCCCTTTTATAGCCCCAAGACAGCTAGGAGCCGTTGGAGGCCAACTTGGAAGGCCAAACTTGCCTTCTGTCGGGTGGTGCACCGGATAGTCCAGTGCACCACCGGACAGTCATTGTAGTTGTCCGGTGCGCGATCTCCTTCCTTGTCTGGCGCATCTGACCGTTGGTCCTCGGGGTCGGTTGGTGCACCGGACACTGTCCGGTGCACATCGGACAGTCTGGTGGCCCAACCGACCGTTGCTGCAGGCCACGCGTCGCCCGCAGATCGCGCGACCAACCGTTTGCTCACCGGACAGTCCGGTGCACCACCGGACAGTCCGATGAATTATAGCCATACGCCTCTGCTTTTTCCCGACAGCAGCCATTTCACTGCCGGCCAGCCTGGCGCACCGGACAGTCCGGTGTGCCAGACTGAGCTAGTGTTGGCTGCACACAGCCAACTCTTTTCCCTTTTCTTCTCTTCTTCTTTAGTCATTGTTTCTAGCACTTAGATAACCATGTTAGTACATAAAACAATATACCAAGTCTAGAAACATACATTTGTCTCTGATTTGTACTTCTCGCACATAAGTACTCAATTAATGTGTTGGGCATCTAATCACCAAAATACTTATAGAAATTGCCCAAGGGCACATTTCCCTTTCACTATACAAGACCGAGGAATCCGCGAAATAAATGACATGGCACAAAAAAATGCAAACGATACAATCCTGACAAAATGGTACATGCATCTTGAAAGGGAAATAGGGTCAAACCTTTTCCTAAATGATTTTGGTGGTTGAATTGCCCAACACAAATAATTGGACTAACTAGTTTGCTCTAGATCATACATTCTATAGGTGTCAAAGGTTCAACACAAACCAATCAAAAGAACAAGTTAGGCTTCAAAAGAAAGGAGCAAAAAGGAAACCAAAGTGCGCCCTAGTCTGGCGCACCGGACTGTCCGGTGTGCCACCGGACAGTGTCCGGTGCACCAGGGTGAATCAACTCAAACTCCTCAGCTTCGGGTTTCACAGGCGCAGCTCCGCTATAATTCACCGGACTGTCCGGTGTGCCACCGGACTCTCCGGTGCACTAGCGGAGCAACGGCTACCTGCGCGCAACGGTCGACTCTGCAAAGTGAACAGTGCAATTCAGATGTCAGAGTAGATGGTCAGAGGGGCACCGAACTGTCCGGTGCCACATGAGGACAGAGCCTCCAACGGTCGACCAGCTCCAAGCCCTAACGGGAGGATGACGTGGCGGCGCACCGGACACTATCCGGTGGCGCACCGGACTGTCCGGTGCGCCCATCGCCAGCAGCCTTCTCCAACGGCTACAATTTGGTTGGTGGCTATAAATACCACCCCAACCGGCCACTTCAAGGTGTGGGAGCCCAAGCAACATTCTAAGTCATATAGTTGACATATTCAAGCCCTCCCAACCACCTCTATTCATTGATCCATCCTATACACAAGATTTAGACCACTAGAACCAACACAAGTGCCACAAAAGATAGAGCAAGCAAGAGAGAGCTACTCATTTGAGTTTAGCACTAGTGCCTTGTGAGATTCATTGAGAGGTAGTGTGTGCTACATCTTTGTGTTCATTTGCGCGTGGAGTTTTCACTCCCATTGAACTTCCTCCAAAGTTTTGGAGGGTTGTAAAGCTAGCAAGAGACACCTAAGTATGTGGTGATCCTTGCGGGGTCTTAAGTGATCCTTGAGAAGAAGAAGAGCTCGCCGGTCTTGTGTGATCAATGGAGAGAGGGAAAGGGTTGAAAGAGACCCGTCCTTAGTGGACTCCTCAACGGGGACTAGGCCTTCGAGGGCCGAACCTCGGTAAAACAAATCACCCGTGTCTCGTGTGCTTATTGCTTGTGATTTGTTTGTTCTTTCACGTTCTAAGTTTTTTCTTGCACTATTCTTTGCTAATACTATTTGGTGTTGCTTTAAGTTAAATTCTCATTTAGTGAAGCAACACCTTTCAAAAAAGAACTTGTGTTATTACTCTTCTTATCTAAGCCCTCGTGATTTATTCTCATAGACTTATTAGTAGTATTGATTTATCAATTCCGCATTATTTGAAAGCAATACTCTTTACAAGCAAGGACTTAGTTTTGATACTCCGATAATTGTATATCTTGTTCTAACCACTAATCAAGGGATCTAGTTGGGGGATAAAGTTTTAATTTTCAGGTTTCGCCTATCCACCCCCCTCTAGGCGACTTTCAATTGGTATCAGAGCTAGGCACTTCATATTGAGTCTAACAACTCGAAGTGATGGCTCGAAGAAGATCCCAAAAGAACAAGAAGACCAAGGAGAACAAGGAGGTAACTCTTGAGATATTACTTCCCGATTGTTCTAATTATAATTCATGGTCTACTAGGGTGATAAATGCTTTTAGGACCGTAGATCCTCAATTAGAACAAATTTTAGACAAGAGTATCATTCCTTCTAACTATGCTAGGGAAAATGCCTCCGAAGAAGATTTAAGATGTATACGCTTAAACTATCTAGCTTATGACATCTTAAGTAAATCCCTTAGCAAAGAAGACTATCATGCCTTCATAATAAAATATGATAAACTTATTTGTGATGTGCATGATATTTGGACTAGAATTAAAAGCAAATTTGATGAGTCCAAACATGATAGTTCATTTTGTGCTTCTACTTCCTTTGGTCTTTGTGATACTAACCCTTGCAAGGAAGAAGAAGAAAATGACCGATGGAGACCAAACGATGAATCCACCTCTCCAAGAGGTTTGCCTTCCCATTTCGATTCCCACATATGTTGTGTGGCTAATGAAAATGATAGCAGAAGCACAAACGAGAATGAGGAGGAAGAAAGAAGCTTCATGCAACTCTACGCTCGCCTAAGCCAAGAAGATAAGGTGGTCATGCTCAAACTTCTAGAAAGAGCGAGAGAGCAAAGCGAAGCTCGTCAAAGGCTAGAAAATGTTCTCTCCATGAAAATGCTATACTTTGACGAGTTGACTAAAGAACATGAGGAGCTAAAGTGCTCTCATGTTGATTTGGTCCAAAGGTATGAAACTATTTCAATTGAGCAAGATAACGCCTTACATTGTATCGCTCAATTAGTAAATAGGAATGCCTTGCTTAAGGACCAAGTAGAAAAGCTAAAAGATGAAAATCTAGCTTTTCAAGAAAAATATGATATGCTCTTATGTTCTCATGAAAATCTTATGGATGTTCATATCATATTAAAAATTGCTCATGAGGTTGTGATAGAAAACTTAAAATCCCAACAACCTCACTCATGCACATGTATTCAAATTGAAACTACATTACCATGTGCTAATGCTTGTTGTCCGTCGACAAGCAAATCTTCCTTTGAGCTAGAATTTGCAGGAACAAACGATGATACATATCAAAAGCTCAAAGAAGAAAATGAGAGGCTAAAAATGAGCTTAACACAACTAAAAGGGAAATGTATTGCTCAACCTTCTCAAGATAACCGTGGTCACATGGTGAAGAAGCTTGAGACGGGAACAACCGGGGCATGCACTAAATCCCTTGAAGAAAATGTCAAGGACTTGAGGATTGTCAAGAGGAAGGAACAAAAGAAGAAAATCAATACCTCTTCCAAAAGCCTCAACCACGCCTCCATAAAAGGTAACATCCAAGGTAATAATCAAGTCACACTTCACACTAAGAGAAATAAGAAGTGTAGTGAATGCTTTGAAAAGGGGCACTCTATTAGGTCATGTCCCTATATTAAAAATGACTTGATTATTAACAAGGATGATAAACTTTGTTTTAAATGCTCTAAGAAGGGACACTTGTTTAGGTCTTGTCCCCATTTAAAACAAAAAGGCATAGTGTTAGAAAAGAAAATATTCACTAACCATGTAGCAAGAAAGAAACAAGGAAAGAAGAAATCTTCAAGACTTGAGGATCGCCTATGCTACATATGCCGAAAGAAGGGACATCAATGCAAGGATTGTCCCATTGGTAACAATCCCACTCCTAGTTTGTCAATTAATTCTCATGCAACTAGGCAACCCAAAATTGCAACTTGTGCTAGAAAGGTAATGAGTTTACCTAGTGCTAGCACAAAGGACGTTTGGGTTCCTAGATCTTTGTTGACTAACCTTGATGGACCCATCAAGAGATGGGTACCAAAATATGCTTGACAAGCTTTGCAGAAAAAGGAGATGATATGAAGCTTTGGGGTTCTTGAGAGAGTAAATTCAATTCTTGTTAACTCAAGTTATCAATCTTCAATGATCTATATCCATGATTGACCCAAGGTTATTTTTCAAATTACTATGTCTTAAACTCATATCATCTCGGGGAAAGTATTGATGTTGTAGGAAACAAAGAATTATCCTGTGCGGAAATAACAAGGCCTACAACGTGGAGGAAAGCTAAAGGATGGTAACATCTATGTTTTTAAGTGCAAGTATCTTAAATTATCATTTCTTATGTGTCTTGTGTAGTCACATAGAAAAAGAAAGCACTTCAAATATTTTTTTTAAATTATGTCACCATTCTTTGAAGAAATTCCTCTCATATGGTAGATTGTATATTCATCATTTCTATACCATGGCAATCTACATGCTTTAAATTGTTGTAAGTATCTCATGGCATACTTTACTCTAATCATCCTATTATTGCCATGTTCTAGATATAGAGAGATATTCCATGTTCTTAAAAGAATAAGGTGTCACGTAAGGAATTCAATTCCTTAGGACACTTATAAAGGGAATCTCTCTTTATATCTGGAAATCGTGGGACTAATGTTTTTGTCTAAATAACCTAAGTAGTCTCACATGTAGAGAATAAGTTTCTCTTTGGAGATGCGTAATCTAACATGAAAAGAAAAGTCAATCCAATGATTTATGTTGTTTTGCCTCTTGCTTAAATTGAATGTGATGCTTCTATGTTTATCGCTCTCCATGTTATGAATTAGATTTATTCCCATAATCCTAAAAGAATTTTCTCTGCTTGTTTTGTAAGCAAAATTAAGCATACATCATGGAATAACCTAGTTCATATTATAAAGTTTCCATGCTTTAGTAATATATTTTCCATTCCTTATCAAAATGATTACACAAAGGGAAACTAGTGCTTGTGTTACTAATGACATATCTCTTGAGCTTTCTTATGAAAATCTACAAAGAGAGTAAGAGCAAGCCGCAAGCCTCAAGGGTTACTCTTCCCCCAAAGGAAGAAAGGTAAAAGCAAAGGTATGGTAACTCATCTTCTTAATCAAATATAGTTCCCATCAATGGTTATTTACCCTAAATTCTACCTATGTGAAGAATAGATTCTTTATTGGACTTAAGTCAGCTAGATGTGCATTCAATCTCATTCTCATAAATGCACTTGTTCATTAGAATCTAATTCATGCCTTTGCTATATCTATTCTCATATTGATTTGCTTTTAAGTCATGATAATAATTTCAATATGAAGAAGTAAAATTCCTATGATTGATCAAGATATTTAAAAGGTGCTTATTCCTCTTTTCTAATAATGTGCACTAATGCTAAGGATTTTACTTCATGTATATGTGAATTATGGATGATGAATTGTGTTCATTTCCTATCTAAAGAAATCATCCTTCATTATATACTCCCTTGTGCTATTAACATCTTTCTTGAGTATTTTCAATAAGTTTGGAAGGAAAAAGAAGCCACTGCAAAGGGAGGACTCTCAAATGAAAGAGGAGGACATCAAGGACAACAACACCTACTTCTACAAAACAATCAATGGTGTGGTTGTGAGTACTCTAAATCCTTTTCATTGTGAGAATATCAGGCATAAGGTGTTTATTGCAAATCTTATAAGCCTTGATCAAGATGTATAATGATTCTCCCTACACGTCTCTAAAATGAATGCATCTATTCATCTCATTAACATTCTTTGATGCATATCTCTAGGGGGGAGCCTATGTCTATATCTTGATTATGTTGAGACTATTGCTTTATCCTAGTAATCTTATACAACCTCTTGCATGAGAATAAGTTTCTCATGATGTATGCTACTACATATCAATCCAACTTGTTAAAATAATGTCGCTCTTATCAAGGATTGTTGCTTTCATTGCTAAAGTAGCATATCTACTGGATTCTCCTATTCTAATGCATATGTTGTTCTTTTGATCACATCTGTTATTTGTTTGATCATTGAATAACTTCAACTAACACTTATAATTCTTAGTGTTGCATATACTATCAATCGATATCTCTCTTGATGTGCACTAAGTTAAAAGGAGAATTCATGATATATTTATGCAATTTGTGATCTACTTGATATATGCTAACAATGACTTAGAAAAGGATCACTAGTTGTAGAACTCTCTCTTGTGCAAAATATTTCCATATATTGTCTTGAGTTTAGGTCTTAAGCGACTAAGACTAAGGACAAAGCATAATGAAAAGAGCGTCTCTATGTGAAGGTACAAAAGGGTAAAACAACTTCCTTTCATTTTAACTTGTACCTAAATCTTCCTTTTTTCATACTTTCTTTGCATATCTTGTATAAAAGGAAGAGAAAGCATGTTCATGCATTAGTCCTGCTTCATACCTAGTTTAACTTCTCAAACATTCATTCTTGCATCTTTGTTAAAGCTGGGTGAAGTAATTTTATTGTCAAAGAGCTTAAAGCTTAACCTTGTAACGAGGATAAGCTGCCTTTGTTCCAAAGGTGGAGGGTCCTTAAGCCTCTTTGAAATCCTTAAGGGTAAATGCTTAAGATGTTTTCTAACATGTTTTCATAAGTGCATAAACTGTCATGAGCATCACACTTATACTATGACACAATGCACCTCACATTCTGTATGATATAGATATGTTCTCATTAACCTAGTTATGTGCAATTGACATTTAAGGCCAAAATATGTGTTCCTCTCCATGCACATATTTAGGGGGAGCAATCAATATTATATAGAACTATGATTATGCTTAATTGATATATCTTTTTGATCATATGTCTATGACTAATGTGCTTTCAAGTGTATTTTCATGCTTAGTCATAGAATTGAACGGGAAATGGAGTATTCGGCAAAGACATCGCTTCCACTCTACATCTTCGGTATTATCCTTCCTTGTCGGTATTCCGCCAGCTCTCCAATTTGGTATAATCTTCACTCATATATTGTTTGCCAAAGGGGGAGAGAACGTAAGAAGGGCTTATATTTCAACTCACAAGTATCCGTTTTTAGCGATTCATGCCAAAGGGGGAGAAAGTATTAGCCCAAAGCAAAAGGACCGCACCACCACCAATTTCAAAATGTAGTATTTCTAATATGGATTAAGAAAAGATTTTTCAATTGGTATCTTATTTTTTATATAATTTCAAATTGGTATACCCTCTTCAAAATTAATATCTAAAACCCTCTTGAACACTAAGAGGAGGATTTCATTAAGGGGGAGTTTTGTTTAGTCAAAGGAAAAGCATTTGAAACGAGGGAAGAAAATTTCAAATCTTGAAAATGCTTCTCAAAATCTTATTCATAAACCTTTGACTATTTGCAAAATTTTGAAAAAGAATTTTCAAAACATTGCAAAACAAAACAAGTGGTGCAAGCGTGGTCCAAAAGTTTAAATAAGAAGAAAGCATCCATTCATATCTTATGAAATGAATATTGGTTTAAATTCCAAGTAACCTCCGCACTTATCTTATGCAAACTAGTTCAATTATGCATTCATATATTTGCTTTGGTTTGTGTTTGCATCAATCACCAAAAAGGGGGAGATTGAAAGGGAAATAGGGTCAAACCTTTTCCTAAATGATTTTGGTGGTTGAATTGCCCAACACAAATAATTGGACTAACTAGTTTGCTCTAGATCATACATTCTACAGGTGTCAAAGGTTCAACACAAACCAATCAAAAGAACAAGTTAGGTTTCAAAAGAAAGGAGCAAAAAGGAAACCGAAGTGTGCCCTGGTCTGGCGCACCGGACTGTCCTGTGTGCCACCGGACAGTGTCCGGTGCACCAGGGTGAATCAACTCAAACTCCTCAGCTTCGGGTTTCACAGGCGCAGCTCTGCTATAATTCACCGGACTGTCCGGTGCACTAGCGGAGCAACGGCTACCTGCTCGCAACGGTCGACTCTACAAAGTGAACAGTGCAATTCAGATGTCAGAGCAGATGGTCAGAGGGGCACCGGACTGTCCGGTATAGCACCGGACTGTCCGGTGCCACATGAGGACAGAGCCTCCAACGGTCGACCAGCTCTAAGCCCTAACGGGAGGATGACGTGGCGGCGCACCGGACTGTCCGGTGCGCCCATCGCCAGCAGCCTTCTCCAACGGCTACAATTTGGTTGGTGGCTATAAATACCACCCCAACCGGCCACTTCAAGGTGTGGGAGCCCAAGCAACATTCCAAGTCATATAGTTGACATATTCAAGCCCTCCCAACCACCTCTATTCATTGATCCATCCTATACACAAGATTTAGACCACTACAACCAACACAAGTGCCACAAAAGAGAGAGCAAGCAAGAGAGAGCTACTCATTTGAGTTTAGCACTAGTGCCTTGTGAGATTCATTGAGAGATAGTGTGTGCTATATCTTTGTGTTCATTTGCGCGTGGAGTTTTGACTCCCATTGAACTTCCTCCAAAGTTTTGGAGGGTTGTAAAGCTAGCAAGAGACACCTAAGTGTGTGGTGATCCTTGTGGGGTCTTAAGTGATCCTTGAGAAGAAGAAGAGCTCGCCGGTCTTGTGTGATCGGTGGAGAGAGGGAAAGGGTTGAAAGAGACCCGTCCTTAGTGGACTCCTCAACGATGACTAGGCCTTCGAGGGCCGAACCTCGGTAAAACAAATCACTCGTGTCTCATGTGCTTATTGCTTGTGATTTGTTTGTTCTTTCCCGTTCTAAGTTTTTTCTTGCACTATTCTTTGCTAATACTATTTGGTGTTGCTTTAAGTTAAATTCTCATTTAATGAAGCAGCACCTTGCAAGAAAGAACTTGTGTTATTACTCTACTTATCTAAGCCCTCGTGATTTATTCTCATAGACTTATTAGTAGTATTGATTTATCAATTCCGCATTATTTGAAAGCAATACTCTTTACAAGTAAGGACTTAGTTTTTATACTCCGATGATTGTATATCTTGTTCTAACCACTAATCAAGGGATCTAGTTGGGGGATTAAGTTTTAATTTTTAGGTTTCGCCTATCCACCCCCACCCTCTAGGCGACTTTCACATCTGATGGTGAAGCGTGGACCCAAATTGATGCCATTGAAAGGGAAATAGGGTCAAACCTTTTCCTAAATGATTTTGGTGGTTGAAATGCCGAACACAAATAATTGGACTAACTAGTTTGCTCTAGATTATATATTCTACAGGTGCCAAAGGTTCAACACAAACCAATAAAAAGATCTAAGTTAGGGTTCAAAAGAAAGAAGCAAAATAAACCGAAGAGAACCCTGGCCTGGCACACCGGACTGTCCGGTGTGCCACCGGACTGTGTCCGGTGCCCCAGGGACCATACAGGCTGAACTCTTCACCTTCGGGTTTTAGGAGAGGTGCTCCGCTATAATTCACGGGACTGTCCGGTGTGCCAGCGGAGCAACTACTAAGAAGCGCAACGGTCGACTCCAATGGTCGCCTGTAGACGTGAACTGTGCGCGGACAGTTCGCGCAGAGTCAGAGCAGCACTAGAAGGAGCACCGGACAGTGAACAGTGCCTGTCCGGTGCGGCACTGAACTGTCTGGTGCCCCAAGATGTCAGAGCTCCAACGGTCGAAACCGTCAGAACCTTAACGGTTGGGTGACGTGGCTGGCGCACCGGACAGTGTCCGGTGGCGCACCGAACTGTCTGGTGCGCCCATCGACAGACAGCCTCCCCAACGGTTGGTTTGGTGGTTGGGGCTATAAATACCCCCCAACCACCACCACTTCAAGCATCCAAGTTTTTCAGACATCTCATTCAATACAAGAGCTAGTGCAATCAATACAAGACACAATTCAATAGAATCAAAGCCTCTCCAAGTCCCAAATCCATTCCAAACAAATAGTGACTAGAGAGAGAGTTTTGCTCGTGTTCTTTGAGCTCTTGTTCTTGGATCGCTTTCTTCTTCCTCATTCTTGTTCTTCAAAGCACTTGTAATCAAAGCAAGAGACACCAATTGTGTGGTGGTCCTTGTAGGGGTCTAAGTGACCCGTTTGATTAAATGAGAAAGCTCACTCGGTCTAGGTGACCGTTTGAGAGAGCGAAAGGGTTGAATGAGACCCGGTGTTTGTGACCACTGAAAGGGAATTAGGCTTACACCTATTTCCTAATTGATTTTGGTGGTTGAATTGTCCAACACAAATAATTGGACTAACTAGTTTGCTCTAGTGTATAAGTTATACAGGTGCCAAAGGTTCACACTTAGCCAATAAAAAGACCAAGAATTGGGTTCAACAAAGAGAGCAAGGGATAACCGAAGGTAGCCCTGGTCTGGCGCACCGGACTGTCCGGTGTGCCACCGGACAGTGTCCGGTGCACCAGGGGACTTCAAGCCAAACTCTTCACCTTCGGGAAAATCCAGAGGCGCTCCGCTATAATTTACTGGACTGTCCGGTGTACACCGGATAGTGTCCGGTTCCCCAGGGGAGAGCGACTCTGGAACTCGGCAGCTTCAGGAATTTGCTCCTCTATAATTCACCGGACATGTCCGGTGTGCACCGGACTGTCCGGTGAGCCAGCGGAGCAACGACTACTTCGCGCCAACGGTCACCTGCAGAAGCATTAAATGCGCGCCAGAGCGCGCAGAAGTCAGGCACGAGCGAAGTGGCGCACCAGACACTCTACAGTACATGGTTGGTGTGCCACCGGACATCCAGGCGGGCCCAGCAGTCAGAGCTCCAACGGTCGGAACCCAACGGCCTGGTGACGTGGCTGGCGCACTGGACACTGTTCGGTGGCGCACCGAACTGTCCGGTGCGCCATGCGACAGCAGCCTCCACCAAACGGCTAGATTGGTGGTTGGGGTTATAAATACCCCCAACCACCCCACATTCAAGTCATTCAATTTTTTCACCTTTCAACCACTTACAAGAGCTAGGCATTCAATACAAGACACACCCAAGTGATCAAATCCTCTCCCAAATTCCACAAAAAGCATTAGTGACTAGTGAGAGTGATTTGTCGTGTTCTTTTGAGCTCTTGCGCTTGGATCGCTTTCTTCTTTCTCATTCTTTCTTGAGATCAATACTCACTTGTAACCGAGGCAAGAGACACCAATTGTGTGGTGGTCCTTGCGGGGAAGTTTTGTTCCCGGTTGATTTGAGAAAAGAAAGCTCACTCGGTCCGAGGGACCGTTTGAGAGAGGGAAAGGGTTGAAAGAGACCCGGTCTTTGTGACCACCTCAACGGGGAGTAGGTTTGCGAGAACCGAACCTCGGTAAAACAAATCTGTGTGTCACACTCTTTATTCGCTTGCGATTTGTTTTGCACCCTCTCTTGCGGACTCGATTATATTTCTAACACTAACCCGGCTTGTAGTTGTGATTAAGTTTGTAAATTTCAGATTCGCCCTATTCACCCCCCTCTAGGCGACTTTCAACCACCTCAATGGGGACTAGGTTTGCAAGAACCGAACCTCGGTAAAACAAATCACCGTGTCATCCGCTTCATTTGCTTGTGATTTGTTTTCGCCCTCTATTTTGGACTCGAATTTATTTCTAACGCTAACCCCGGCTTGTAGTTGTGCTTAAAGTTTGTAAATTTCAGTTTCCGCCTATTCACCCACCTCTAGGCGACTTTCAATTGGTATCAGAGCCCGGTGCTTCATTAGAGTTTAACCACTCGAAGTGATGTCGGGAGATCACACCAAGAAGGAGATCGTGACCGGCGGTGACAAGTCTACAAGCCACGAGAAGGCTCCATCGGGAGAGTCCGGCAACAAAATGAAGGGATCCCCTTCACATGCCAAGTCGCATCGGAGCAGCGACAAGAAAAATAAGATGAAGAAGGTGGTCTACTACGAGACCGATTCCTCGTCGCCATCCACCTCCGGCTTCGACACTCCATCCGTCACTTCTAAGCTCCATGAGCGCAAGAAGTTTAGTAAGATCTCCCCTATGCTATCCTCGCATTTCTAAACACACTCCTTTACTTTCCGTTCCATTAGGCAAACCACCGGTTTTTTACGGTGAAGATTATTGTATGTGGAGTGATAAAATAAGGCATCACCTAACCTCACTCCACGCTAGCATTTGGGACATTGTTGAATTTGGAGCGCGGGTACCATCCGTGGGGGATGAAGGCTATGACTCGAACGAGGTCGCCCAAATCCGGCACTTCAACTCCCAATCTACTATTATACTCCTCGCCTCTCTATGTCGAGAGAAGTATAATAAGGTGCAAGGGTTAAAGAGTGCCAAGGAAATTTGGGACGTGCTAAAGACCGCGCACGAAGGGGATGAGGTGACCAAGATCACCAAGCGGGAGACAATCGAGGGGGAGCTCGGTCGATTCATCCTCAACCAAGGAGAGGAGCCACAAGCCATGTACAACCGGCTCAAGACCTTGGTCAACTAAGTGCGCAACCTCGGGAGCACCAAATGGGATGACCATGAAATGGTCAAGGTTATTCTAAGATCACTTGTTTTTTGTAATCCTACACAAGTTCAATTAATTCGTGGTGATCCTAGATATAAGCTAATATCTCTCGAGGAGGTTATAGGGAAGTTTGTGAGCTTTGAGTTGATGATCAAAGGATCCAAACAAATCGTCGAGCAAGGCAGCACCTCCACACCCGAGGTGCAACCCGTCGCATTCAAAGCGGCGGAAGAAAAGAAAGAAGAGTCTACATCAAGAAGGCTCCCCATCGACGCCTCCAAGCTCGACAACGAGGAAATGACACTCATCATTAAGAGCTTCCGCCAAATCCTCAAGCAAAGGAGGGGGAAGGATTAAAAACCCCGCTCTAAGAAAGTTTGCTACAAATGTGGTAAGCTCGGTCACTTTATTGCTAAATGTCCTATATCTAGTGATAGTGACAGGGACAACGACAAGACGGGGAAGAAGAAGGAGAAGAAGAGATATTACAAGAAGAAGGGCGGCGATGCCCACGTGTGTCGGGAATGGGACTCTGACGAAAGCACCACCGAATCCTCCTCCGACGAGGATGCCGCCAACATCGTTGTCACCAAAGGCCTCCTCTTCCCCAACGTCGGCCACAAGTGCCTCATGGCAAAGGACGGCAAAAAGAAGAAGGTAAAATCTAGAGCCTCCACTAAATATACAACATCTAGTGATGAGGGTAGCTCTAGTGAAGATGAGGATGATTTTCTTGCTCTTTTTGCCAACTTAAACATGCAACAAAAAGGATGAACTCTTGGATAGCCAAGAGGAATTCCTCATTAAGGAAAACAAAAAGCATGTTAAAGTTAAAAATGCCTATGCTCAGAAGTAGAGAAAAATGAAAACTTGTCTAAAGAGCTTAGCATTTGCCATGACACTGTCTCTAACCTTAGAACTGAGAATGCCAAATTACTTGCTAAGGTTGAGAAGTTAAATGTTTGTGATAATTTAATTGCCAATCTTAAAAATGATAATGCTAGTTTAATTGCCAAGATTGACAAATTAAATGAATCAATTTCTAGCCTTAAGATTGAGAATGATAAATTAATTGCTAAGGCTAAGGACTTAAATGTTTGCAATGATGTTGTTTCCAATTTTAGAAATGAGAATGTTATTTTACATGCTAAGATTGATGAATTAAATGTTTGCAAACCTTCTACATCTAGTGTTGATCATGTTTCTATTTGTACTAGATCTAGAGATATTAATGTTGATGCTATTCATGATCACCTAGCTTTAATTAAAGACCAAAATGATCGCATAGCTCAACTAACTGCTAAAATTGATGAACATGAGATAGAGAATGAAAAATTTAAATTTGCTAGAAGCATGCTCTATAATGGGAGACGCCCTGGCATTAAGGATGGCATTGGCTTCCAACAGGGAGACAATGTCAAGCTTAATGCCCCCAAGAAATTGTCTAATTTTGTTAAGGGTAAGGCTCCCATGGCTCAGGATAATGAGGGTTACATTTTATATCCTGCTGGTTATCCTAAGCATAAGATTAGGAGAATTCATGCTAGGAAGTCTCATTCTATTTCCCATCATGCATTTATGTATAAGAATGAGGCATCTAGCTCTAGGCAATCAACCCATGTTAAATTGCCTAAAAAGAAATCTCCTGTTGCATCAAATGAACCTAATGTTTCATTTAAGGCTTTTGATGCTTCTTATGTTTGAACTAACAAATCAGGCAAAGTAGTTGCCAAATATGTTGGGGGCAAACACAAGGGCTCCAAGACTTGTGTTTGGGTACCCAAGGTGCTTGTTTCTAATGTGAAAGGACCCAAGACCGTTTGGGTACCTAAGAACAAGGCCTAAATTGTTTTGTAGGTTTATGCATCTGGGGGCTCAAGTTGGATCATTGATAGCGGATGCACAAACCACATGACAGGGGAGAAAAGGATGTTCTCCTCCTACAAGAAAAACGAAGATCCCCAAAGAGCTATCACATTCGGGAATGGAAATCAAGGTTTGTTCAAAGGACTTGGTAAAATTGCTATATCGCCTGATCATTCTATTTTCAATGTTTTTCTTGTAGATTCTTTAGATTACAATTTGCTTTCTGTTTCTCAATTATGCAAAATGGGTTACAACTGTCTTTTTACGGATATAGGTGTTACTGTCTTTAGAAGAAGTGATGATTTAGTAGCATTTAAGGGAGTACTCGAGGGTCAGCTATACTTAGTTGATTTCAATAGAGCTGAACTCGATACTTGCTTAATTGCTAAGACTAATATGGGTTGGCTCTGGTATCGCCGACTAGCCCATGTTGGGATGAAGAATCTTCACAAGCTTCTAAAGGGAGAATACATTTTGGGACTAACAAATGTTCATTTTGAGAAAGACAAGGTTTGTAGCGCATGTCAAGCAGGAAAGCAAGTTGGTGCCCACCATCCACACAAGAACATCATGACGACCGACATGCCGCTTGAGCTACTCCACATGGATCTATTCGGCCCGATAGCTTATATAAGCATCGGCGGGAGTAAGTATTGTCTTGTAATTGTGGATGATTATTCTCGCTTTACTTGGATATTCTTTTTGTAGGAAAAATCTCAAACTCAAGAAACTTTAAAGGGATTCTTGAGACGGGCTCAAAACGAGTTTGGATTAAGGATCAAGAAGATAAGAAGCGATAACGAGACGGAGTTCAAGAACTCTCAAATCGAAGGCTTTCTTGAGGAGGGCATCAAGCATGAGTTCTCTTCTTCCTACACACCTCAGCAAAATGGTGTAGTGGAGAGGAAGAATAGAACTCTATTGGACATGGCGAGGACCATGCTTGATGAGTACAAGACTCCGGACCGGTTTTGGGCGGAAGCAAACAACACTGCTTGCTACTCCATCAACCGGCTCTACCTTCACCGAATCCTCAAGAAGACATCATGTGAACTCCTCACCGGTAAAAATACTAATGTTTCATATTTTAGAGTCTTTGGTAGCAAATGCTTTATTCTTGTTAAAAGAGGTAGAAAATCTAATTTGCTCCTAAGGCTATAGAAGGCTTTTTACTTGGTTATGACTCAAACACAAGGGCATACAGAGTCTTTAACAAGTCCACTGGACTAGTTGAAGTTTCTTGTGACATTGTGTTTGATGAGACTAATGGCTCCCAAGTGGAGCAAGTTGATCTTAATGAGCTAGATGATGAAGAGGCTCCATAGGTCGTGCTAAGGAACATGTCCATTGGAGATGTGAGTCCTAAGGAATCCGAAGAGCCTCCACAAGCACAAGTGTAACACCCCTGTTGTTACGTGAACTAAAACTCTGACATGTCATCATAAGCATTTGCATTAACTTGCTTGTTACACTTAGAATGCATTCACTAAATCAAAAATTTTACAATAAGGTGATGTTGTGTGCAGAGTAGAGGCCTAGTTAAGGACCTAAGCTAAACAGGAGTAGGTCATCCCTTGAGCAAGTAACAAATTGACTTGGAGTCTTGAAGTGCTAAAAGAAATTCCTAGAGTCTATAGAAAATATGTTTTCAAAGATAGATCAAGTGAAAAAAATACTTGGACCGAAGGATTAACGTCAAAATCCTAAGGCTTGAAAACCTTGATTGGAATTGAGTGTAAGCAAACAACTCCTAAATCAAGGATACTTTGGACCTGAGTTCTATAAGCCAAAGTTGGATTTGTGATTAAGGAGCAACTTTGCTTTAGGAGGATGGATAAGTTTGCTTTTGATATGTGGATTAGAAGTGGTGAAATACTTAGGGTGGTTGAGTATCTCTAACCCCTAAACTGGAGTCCAAAAGTGGATTTGGAGATCTAGCCACATTTTGCAAGAGGTAAAAATACCAAGTTGGTAGGATTTCCAAAGTTGCACAATTTTGTTATTTGGAGATTTCCAAGTTGTGTGGAGAAATTTGGAGAAATTCACAAAGGTTCAGTTTTGGAGTTCCTGAAAATAACAGCAACTAGGCAATTTTAGTCCTTTGTAACTTTTGATCTAGAACCATTTTAAAGATGATCATTATAACAAAGTTATAGAGCTACATGAGGAGTATAAGTTTGGTTAAGTCATATAGCTCTAAAACTATTTGGAACTTTGAGTAAAACTGGTCCAAAGTAAAGCTGTCAAAAATTGTGGATTTCAGACTTAGTGAAATTCAGAGCCTGAATTTCAGTATTTGGAGCAAACTTTGGGCTATTGTAGTTTGGAATCCAAGAGGTTTTAGTTAATGACCACTATAGCAAACTTGTAGAATAAGTATAAGAGAACAACTGTGATTAAGTGTAACAGCCCTGAAACTATACACAACTAGGATAAAAAGGTGATCTAAAGTGAGGCTGTCAGACTTTTGAATTTCAGATTGTGAACAGTGTCTGAAATCATATTTCTGTGTTTGATAGCAGTTTTGGGAGCTTGTTTGTGACTAATCCCTAAGGATTTGGGCTGAGAGGTCCATAAAGGGATTGAATACCATATGCTGGGGAACAACTTTCTTTAAGTGTGTTTGGAATGATCCTATACAAAAAGTGGAGAAAAACTCTGCCAAAGTTGGATTATCAGATTGTTGTTGACTTAGTTTATTCAGAACTGAAAGTCTAAAATCAGCATTTTTAGAGCAGTTTTGAAGCCTATTTGTGGCTATTCTATAAGGTTTTGTGCTGTTGTGTTTGTAGAATAAGTGAAGAACATATAATGTGGAACAACTTTCTTATAGGGTGGTGGACCTGATCCCATACAAAAAGTGCAGAAATAGTTGCTCAAATATTGGATTGTCAGGTTGGTTAATAATTGAATTTTAATTCAGTTCTGAACCCTGAATGGCAGCAAGTTGCCCAGTTTGGAGCTCTATGATAATTAATCTATGGAGATTTTGGTTAAGAGTTCTGTAGTAAAGTCAAAGTCCATATGAAGGGGAACAACTTTTATGCAAAGGATTGACTTGTTACTGTGTAGAGTTTGGAGAAAAAGGAAAGGCAAAACCCTCTATCAGACTTAAACTGTGCTGTTTCAGACTTCTGAAACTGGGTATTTTAGTGTTTTCGCTCAACTTTGGGATGCCAAAACACTTGATCTGTGTGGGTATAAGCCAAAGACCCTGTGACAAAAGTTTAGATGGGTGCTAGGAGAACAAGTTTTCGACAGGAAGGTGGGTTTGATGCTAAGTAAAATTTAGAGTAAAATGTGCCTAAATGTCTATGAGAGATGTCTATTTTAGAAAACTGAAAACATATTTAGTGGAAGGTGGCTGATTCTTGGACACTATAACTTGTAGTACATGCAGTTTGGATCCTAGATTCTTGAAACAAACTTGAAGAGCCTTAGTTAGTGAACAAGTTTGATTATAGGGGACTGATCTGTCCTTAACAGGAATGGGGAGAAAAGTGGGGCTGAACAGGGAGGATCAGACCAGCTAAAGCAATTCAGAGATTCCCAAAATATCTAAAGAAGATCTCCCCCCCTGCAGAAAATATCAAACCTTTGGATAAGTTTGAGCCTGTCTACCGTGGAGTTTTTTTTATCTGCCTTTACCTCTGTCCATATCCAGTGAATAGGTGGGATATTTTAGCAGTGAGCAGTGGGCAGTGAGCAGTAGAGTATTTGTTGGTTTTGTTTGTTGTCTGCGATATGGGACACTGGTGAGCTGAGTATTGGATATGGATGAAGTGCATCAATGAGGACTAGAAGTCTCGCTCCCCACTAATAAGTCTCAAGGTGAGCTGGAATGTGTCTGTTCGTAGGTGCAGTTTTGACTGCTTGCTCCTTATCAATATCAAACAGACCAGATTCAGTGTTTTAGTGATATTTGTGAGTTGTGCGCTGTGCCAGCAAGGTTTGTGCATGGAAGCCATGTGTGTTAGCCATGCAGTGCTGGCATCCCCAGAAGACTTCCCCACTGAGTTGTGTAGTGGTTCAGGGAACACTTTCCTACATTTGCAGTGCCTTTGGTGCAGGTTCAGTGAAGCTCTCCTCCTTGTCTCGAGTCTAGCCATGGTTCCCTGCTTAGGGTGGTGATTCTAAAGTCTACAGGTCTCTGTAGCCCTCTCCAGTTCATCGCATGCCATTCCCCTGTGCTGGTGACCACGCCTGCAGTTCTCCCACCTCGCCATGGCTCGGACGTCCTAAGGAGTTGCTGGCCTGGATGAAGCTTGTTCTGTAATCATCTCAGGTCAGTGAAGCTCACACCATTTACTGCTTGAACTCTATCACTATTGGTTGCCTGGAACTAGATGTGAAATTTGCTCAAACATAGGCTGTCAGGTTTCTGGATCCCAGACTTAGTGCAGAAGGCTGAAACTAGATTCTAGTGTGTGAGCTCCACTTTGGTGCTTCACAAAAAAATTGTTCTGAATGTTTTCAACCTAAGGGTACTATACCAAAGTATTAGAGCTATATCTAAGGAATAACCTTGGTAATGTGAGCTTGGTCTGTTGCTGTGTAAAAATTGAAGAAAAGGGTTGGCTAAAGTTGGTCTGTCAGGCTGGACACATAACTGAATTTTTATTCAGTTCTGAGAACTGAATTGCAACAGGATGCCTAGTTTGGGATTCATTTGTGACTGATTCATGTAGTTTTGGATTAAAGTTTCCATAGCAAAGCTGGAGACCATAGTAAAGAGAGCAAGTTTTATAAAGTGAGGTGGACTTGGTTCCACAAAAATTTGGGAGTAAAAGTGGCCAAAATGTGGATTGTCAAGTGTTGGGATTCAGACTTAGAATAATATTTAAGTCTGAATTTATGTGTTTTTATTCAATTTGGGTCCTTGTGGTAATTAATCCAAGAATAATTGGGGTAGGAATGCTATAGCAAAGTGAAAGACCATGTTATAAGGAGCCAATCCCTTTAAGCAAGTTAGGCTTGAATCCACATAAAGTAGGAAATAACAGCTGTCCAAAACTGGACTGTCAGAGTGACTGTGACTGAATTTTATTTAGTTAGCTGAAATAGCAGTTCAGTGTGGGGGTAACTTTGGGGCATAATAAAATTTGCTCTGAATGTTTTCAATCATGGGTTGTTATACCAAGTTGGTAAAGCTAAAGTCGGAGTATAACTTTGGCTAATAAGTTTTGGTCTGTACCATATGAAATTGTGAGATACCAGGGGCTTTAACAGGGAGGTGTGTAGATGGGGCAGCAGGCCTAAGGTAATTGAGTTCAGGCTTTCATTTGAAAACTAACGAAGATCACCCCTGCTGCTCTCACATGTGTTTGTGAATGGAAGTGAGGGGAAACAGAGACTGAATATTGGTTGTGGTGTCGACTATGTAAAGTTTCAGTATCTGAAACTGAATTTGGTTCAATTCTTTTTCAGTTACCTGAATTTAAATTTTTGTGTTTTCACCTCAAGTTGGTGTTCAACTTGAGATCTGTTTGGGGTTAGCTGGTAGCCATTGAAACAAAGATAAAGAGTGATTATAGAGGAACAACTCCTAGTAGGGGAGTATGTCAAACCTTGATGTGGAATTGAGAGGAAGTATAGTCTTGTGATGTTTTATAGTATTTTATTTGCAAACAGCATAAGCATAAGCATTCATGTTCATGTCATTTCATGTAGAGCTCCCAAAATAAAGAGTGAAGATTCAAGATGAAGTGGTTGCTAAAGAGGAGTCTACTCCAGTGCCTGCTCATCAAGTGGATGGAGCTATCTAACTAAAGGTTGGGTAGAAGGATCTAGTACCTCTTCACTGCAATAAGGCAAGCCCCGGTGCATGCAACCCCTTCCTTGTGTTTTTAAAAGATTTTTATACACTTTAAGTCTAGTGAAATGTGCATTAAGTTTATAGGAGTTGCTTGAAAACTATTGGATGCATTGCCTACCTTGATATCCATACCTTTATAGATACTTCTGATGAAGTATCAAAATATGATTTACAAAAATGCTTAGCCCTGCTTAGATCTTGTGGATAGAGGTTGTCTTTTGCATTAATGCCTAGCTCAGGGGATATCCTGAGGAAGGATGGCTTCTACCTGCAAGAATATTTTCATTGGGAGCATGATGGGATCTTACTGCAAAGTTTCCTATAATGCTCTTTTCATCCTAAGGAACACAAAAAAATCCTAAGGATGGAAGTACTTAAATTGGGACTTGGGCTAGGAACAGGTGATGTTCTACCTAGGTTAATTAAGGATTGGATGCGTATGTAGGCCTGTATGATCAAGGACTATCTTAACTAGCCACATGCCCTGGATATGGGACAGGATAAGATTGAACCCGGCTATTCCATACATGAAAAGACAATCGCGCACTGGGAGTGAAGAGATGGCGAGAGTGGCACGTACCCTCCTGGCAAAGGACCGCCTAAAAGGGGTGGTGTGCTCTCGGGTGGCGCGGACCTGTTCATGCAGTGGAGGATCCGTGGGAATGGTAGACATATGCAAGAGTTACGAGAAACATATGTCGTGTGGTTAGAGATCCTCAGCTGAGTAAATCGATTCGGATCGTCGTTATATCTCCGGACAGTGGAGACTTGATCTCTGACCTGCAACCTAAGTCAGGATGTAAACATTAAGAATAAAAATGATGTTGTATTGATGAGATGGTGAAATTAGACTAGATGCAACCAGAGTCTATTAATATTTAATCTGGCGTTAAAATATTGAAAGTAAGGACTCACTTTAGTAAGCTATTTCTGCAAAACTATCTAAGTTGATTCTTGCTAAAGCCTTTTCCTTGATTCCTGTTTAACCAGCATATCTTTGAGAGTCATTTTTCCTTAGTCGGGTAAGACTTACGAAAGTACACTCCGTACTCAGGGTTTTCGAACCCATGTTGTTGTAGGTGATGAGGAGTACACTACCTGTTCCTAAGGCTGGAGGACGTTTCCAGTTCTGGAGGAAGATTAGTTAGGCTTATGTATAAGCTTTGGAGGGTTCCTACCTTTCTGCTATTGTAATAAGTTATGCACTTTGAGTATATCAGGACTTGTAATAAATGTAACCTTCCCATGTAATAACCTTCAGTTTTAGAAATAAAAAGAATGTTTTGTAAAGTCTTTCGCTCTTATCTCCGAAGTGTGTGTATCGAATGTGATTACTGTAATATGCATGTATGGTGGGAGATCCTTGGGATGATGAGTTCAAGTTGTTGAACTCATGATAGCCTTATTAAGTTACCTGGTACACGTGCATAGCCATCTGAGGCCATCAACGCAAGGATTGGTGCACGTGGGCCCGATAACTTGGGAGGGCTGCCACAACAAGATCAACCGTCATCTTCCATGTAAGCATCTCCACCAACCCAAGATGAGGATCAAGCTCAAGGTGATGAAAATGAAGATCAAGAGGATAAGCCACCTCAAGAGGAGGACAATGATCAAGGGGGAGATAACAATGATCAAGACAAGGAAGATGATCAAGAAGTATAGGGTCAAAGACCTCCACACCCAAGGGTCCACCAAGCGATACAAAGAGATCACCCCGTGAACTCCATCCTCGGAGATATTCATAAGGGGGTAACCACTCGATCTCGTGTCGCTCATTTTTGTGAACGTTACTCTTTTGTGTCTTCTATTGAGCCATACAGGGTGGAAGACACATTAAGAGATTTGGATTGGGTGTTGGCAATGCAAGAGGAGCTCAACAACTTCACGAGAAATGAGGTATGACATCTTGTTCCATGTTCTAATCAAAATGTTGTAGGAACCAAGTGGGTATTCCACAACAAGCAAGATGAACATGGTGTGGTGACAAGGAACAAAGCCCGACTTGTAGCCAAGGGATATTCACAAGTCCAAGGTTTGGATTTCAGTGAAACCTATGCACCCGTAGCTAGGCTTGAATCAACTCGTATATTACTTGCTTATGCTACTTACCATGGTTTTAAGCTTTATCAAATGGACGTGAAAAGTGTCTTCCTCAATGGACCAATCAAGGAAGAGGTCTATGTTGAGCAACCTCCCGGCTTTGAAGATAGTGAGTACCCTAATCATGTTTATAAACTCTCTAAGGCGCTTTATGGGCTCAAGCAAGCCCTAAGAGCATGGTATGAATGCCTAAAAGATTTCCTTATCACTAATGGCTTCAAAGCCGAAAAAGCCGATCCTACTCTCTTTACTAAAACCATTGCAAATGATTTGTTTGTATGCCAAATTTACGTTGATGATATCATATTTGGGTCTACTAACTGAAAGCACCTAGAGGGGGAGGGTGAATAAGTGATCCTGTAAAAACTTGAAACTTAAAGCCACAAAACTTGATTAAGTGTTAGCGCAATGAAATCAAGTGGCTAAGGACCGAGCTCTTGTGAAACACAATAGTCACAGAGAGAACAAGCACAAGAGACACGATGGTTTATCCCGTGGTTCGGCCAAGTACAACACTTGCCTACTCCACGTTGTGGCGTCCCAATGGACGAGGGTTGCACTCAACCCCTTTCAAGTGATCCAAGGATCCACTTGAATACCACGGTGTTTTTCTTTCTTTCACTATATCCCGTTTGCGAGGAATCTCCACAACTTGGAGCCTCTTGCCCTTACAAATGATGATCACAAAGAAACACGGATGTAAGGGAGGGAAAAGCAACACACACAAATCCCAGCAATACACACACACACAAGTCAAGATTTGAGCTCAAATGAAACACAACAAGTTCACCACTAGAACAGAGCTCAAATCACTAAGAATGTCAATCGAGTGTGCGAAGATGGAGTGCAGGAGTCTTAGAATGTTCAGAGTATGCTTGGTGTTCTCCTCCATGCGCCTAGGGGTCCCTTTTATAGCCCCAAGGCAGCTAGGAGCCGTTGAGAGCAATCCAGGAAGGCAATTCTTGCCTTCTGTCGGGTGGCGCACAGGACAGTCCGGTGTGCCACCAGACAGGCACTGTTCAGTGTCCGGTGCAGATTGCTTTCCTAAATTGGTGCAGCCGATCGTTGAAGATTTGGAGCCGTTGGCGCACCGGACACTATCCGGTGTACACCGGACGGTCCGGTGCCCCCATCAGACCGTTGGCTCGGCCACGCGTCACGCGCGGATTGCGCGGCCGACCGTTGGCTCACCGGACAGTCCGGTGCACCACCGGACAGTCCGGTGAATTTTAGTCGTACACCGCCGACGAATTCCCGAGAGCGGCCATTTGACCTGACGCCAGCCTGGCGCACCAGACACTATCCGGTGCACCCAGACTGCGCAGAGTCTTGGCTGCTCCAGCCAAGTCTTTTTCCTTTTGTATTTTCTCTGATTCTAGCACTTAGACAAATATGTTAGTACACAAAAAACAATGTACTAAGTCTAGAATCATACCTTTGTGTTGATTTTCACTTCATCCACCATTTGGCACAATTTAATACTTAAATCATTTGTGTTGGGCACTTAATCACCAAAATACTTAAAAATGGCCCAAGGGCACATTTCCCTTTCAATCTCCCCCTTTTTGGTGATTTATGCCAACACAACACAAAGCACCACATAGAAGTGCAACATTAATGCAAATAAGAACAATAATTGTTTTTGATTCAAATTTGGCATATTTGGATCATTCTTTGCCACCACTTGGTTTGTTTTTGCAAATCGAACTCAAATTCCTATCTCTAAGTCAAACACACTTGTTGAGACATAAAGAGAGGTATTCCAAGAGAAATTGATCAAAGATTCAAAAACTCCCCCTTTTTCCCATAATCAAACATTCTTCCCACAAGAGACCAACTTTTGACAAAAAGAGACACTTAGAGTATTTTGACAAATCAAAACTTCTAACTCTACTATTTTCAAAATTCTCAAGTGGTAGCTGATCCATTTGCTTGCTTTGGCCCTTAATTTGTCCCCCTTTGGCATCAAGCACCAAAACGGGATCATTTTTGGCCCTTTAACCTCATTGCCTCACCAAAATCTTCAATTAGGAGTAAAAAGGCAATAAGAGCATGAAGATGAACTTGGAGTAAGTTACCCTCTCATCGGAGTGCAGTGGAAGTTTTTCATGGTCCAAGTCCACCTTTCCCTTTCAATCCACTTTTGAGACTAAAACAAATAAACTCAAGCACAAGGTTAGTCTCAAAGTGTCAAGTTGTAGCATGCCTCCCCCTAAATAAGTGCATCACTTGCAAATGAACGTGTGAGGTCTGGGGATCATGTGTACAACTTGAGCACCATAAATAAGCAACAATATGCATAAAAGAAGATGATCAAAGGCATAAACACATGTATGCTATAGATCAATCCAAGTTACGCGAATCTAAGACATTTAGCTCACTACGCAGCCTGCAAAAGGTTGACTCATCTAGAGGCTTGGTAAAGATATCGGCTAGCTGGTTCTCGGTGCTAACATAAAATACTTCGATATCTCCCTTTTGCTGGTGGTCTCTCAAAAAGTGATGTCGGATGTCTATGTGCTTTGTGCGGCTGTGTTCAACAGGATTATCCGCCATGCGGATTGCACTGTCATTGTCACATAGGAGTGAGACTTTGCTCAGATTGTAGCCAAAGTCCCTGAGGGTTTGCCTCATCCAAAGTAGTTGCGCGCAATACTGTCCTGCGGCAACATACTCGGCCTCAGCGGTGGATAGGGCAACGGAAGTTTGTTTCTTAGAGCTCCAAGACACCAGGGACCTTCCTAAGAATTGGCACGTCCCCGATGTACTCTTCCTATCAACCTTGCATCCAGCATAATCGGAGTCTGAATATCCAATCAAGTCAAAGGTAGACCCCTTTGGATACCAAATCCCGAAACAAGGCGTAGCAACTACATATCTAA
Organism: Zea mays; assembly: GCF_902167145.1. Lineage (NCBI taxonomy): Eukaryota > Viridiplantae > Streptophyta > Magnoliopsida > Poales > Poaceae > Zea > Zea mays. The sequence continues at coordinate 23,759,861 of NC_050102.1, read as the reverse complement.
GAATTCGCTTAACGGCCACAAGGTGACATTCCCTTGGATCGGATTGAAATCTAGCACACATGCATACGCTTAGCATAATATACGGTCTACTAGCACATAAGTAAAGCAAAGAACCTATCATAGACCGGTATGCCTTTTGATCAACAGACTTACCTCCTTTGTTGAGGTCAATGTGTCCGTCGGTTCCCATTGGAGTCTTTGCGGGCTTGGCGTCCTTCATCCCAAACCGCTTGATCAAATCTTGCGTGTACTTCGTTTGGGAGATGAAGGTGCCGTCCTTGAGTTGCTTCACTTGAAACCCAAGGAAGTAGTTCAACTCGCCCATCATCGACATCTCAAATTTTTGAGTCATCACCCTGCTAAACTCTTCACAAGACTTTTGGTTAGTAGAACCAAATATTATGTCATCGACATAAATTTGGCATACAAATAAGTCACCATCACAAGTCTTAGTGAATAAAGTTGGATCGGCTTTCCCAACCTTGAAAGCATTAGCAATTAGAAAGTCTCTAAGGAATTCATACCATGCTCTTGGGGCTTGCTTAAGTCCATAGAGCGCCTTAGAGAGCTTACACACGTGGTCGGGGTACCGTTCATCCTCAAAGCCAGGGGGTTGCTCTACGTACACCTCCTCCTTGATTGGCCCGTTGAGGAAAGAGCTCTTCACATCCATTTGGAACAACCTGAAAGAATGGTGAGCGGCATAGGCTAACAAAATGCGAATAGACTCTAGCATAGCCACAGGAGCAAAAGTCTCCTCAAAGTCCAAACCTGCGACTTGGGCATAACCTTTTGCCACAAGTCTAGCCTTGTTCCTTGTCACCACCCCGTGCTCGTCCTGTTTGTTGCAGAACACCCACTTGGTTCCCACAATGTTTTGCTTGGGACGTGGAACCAGTGTCCAAACTTCATTTCGCTTGAAGTTATTAAGCTCTTCCTGTATGGCCAACACCCAGTCCAGATCTAGCAGGGCCTCTTCTACCCTGAAAGGCTCAATAGAAGAGACAAAAGAGTAATGCTCACAAAAATTAACTAATCTAGAGCGAGTAGTTACTCCCTTGCTTATATCACCCAATATCTGGTCGACGGGATGATTCCTTTGAATCGTCGCTCGGACTTGAGTTGGAGGGGCCTGAGGTGCTTCTTCCTCCATAACATGATCGTCTTGTGCTCCCCCTTGATCACATGCCTCTTCTTGATGAGCTTGTCCATCATCTTGAGTTGGAGGATGCACCATTGTTGAGGAAGAAGGTTGATCTTGCTCCTTTTGTTCCTGTGGTCGCACATCTCCAATCGCCATGGTGCGTATTGCGGCCGTTGGAACATCTTCTTCATCTACATCATCAAGATCAACTTGCTCTCTTGGAGAGCCATTAGTCTCATCAAATACAACGTCGCTAGAGACTTCAACCAAACCCGATGATTTGTTGAAGACTCTATACGCCTTTGTATTTGAGTCATAACCTAACAAAAACCCTTCTACAGCTTTGGGGGCAAATTTAGAATTTCTACCTTTCTTCACTAGAATATAACATTTACTCCCAAATACACGAAAATATGACAAGTTGGGTTTGTTACCGGTTAGGAGTTCGTACACGTCTTCTTGAGGAGGCGATGAAGATAGACCCGGTTTATGGCGTGGCAAGTCGTGTTCACAGCTTCCGTCCAAAACCGTTCGAGCGTCTTGAATTCACCAATCATCGTCCTTGCCATGTCTAAAAGTGTCCTGTTCTTCCTCTCTACCACACCGTTTTGTTGTGGTGTGTAGGGAGCGGAGAACTCGTGCTTGATTCCTTCCTCCTCAAGGTACTCCTCCACTTGAAGGTTCTTGAATTCGGACCCGTTGTCGCTCCTTATCTTCTTCACCTTGAGCTTAAATTCATTTTGAGCTCTCCTTAGGAAGCGCTTGAGGGTCCCTTGGGTTTCAGATTTATCCTGCAAAAAGAATACCCAAGTGAAGCGGGAAAAGTCATCAACAATAACAAGACCATACTTACTTCCTCCGATGCTGAGGTAGGCGATAGGTCCGAAGAGGTCTATGTGAAGTAGCTCCAAAGGTCTTGATGTGGTCATCACGTTTTTGCTATGATGAGTACTTCCCACCTGTTTACCTGCTTGACAAGCTGCACAAGGTCTATCTTTTTTGAAAGTTACATTTGTTAGACCTAACACATGTTCTCCCTTTAGAAGTTTGTGAAGGTTCTTCATCCCCACATGTGATAGACGGCGATGCCACAGCCAGCCCATGTTAGTCTTAGCGATTAAGCATGCATCTAGACCGGCCACCTCTTTTGCAAAATCAACTAAATAGAGTTTGCCGTCTAGTACACCCTTAAAAGCTAATGAACCATCACTCCTTCTAAAGACAGACACATCTACATTTGTAAATAAGCAATTATAACCCATATTACATAATTGACTAACGGACAACAAGTTATACCCGAGCGATTCAACCAAAAACACATTAGATATGGAATGCTCGGATGAAATAGCTATCTTTCCTAGTCCCTTAATCTTGCCTTGATTCCCGTCACCGAATATGATTGAATCTTGGGAATCTTTGTTCTTGACGTAGGAGGTGAACATCTTCTTCTTCCCCGTCATGTGGTTTGTGCATCCGCTGTCGATAATCCAGCTTGAGCCCCTAGATGTATAAACCTGCAAGGCAAATTAGGCTTGGGTTTTAGGTACCCAACTCTTGTTGGGTCCTACAAGGTTAGTAACAATAGCCTTAGGGACCCAAATGCAAGTTTTATCTTCCTTGCATTTTGCCCCTAATTTCCTAGCAATCACTTTCTTATTCTTCCTACAAATTGCAAAAGAAGCATTGCAAGCATGGTAAATTGTAGAAGGTTCATTACTTGCTTTCCTAGGTACATGAACAACATTTCTCCTAGGCATATGATGAATAACATTTTTCCTAGGCATATCTCTACCATGCACAAAGGAAGAACTCGAAGCAATCATGGCATTTGAATCATAAGCATTACAACTCCTATTATGATAAGTATTTCTAGAAAATTTTCTATCATAAATAAATGCATGATTCTTTTGACTATTACAAGTCATAGGAGCCTTCCCTTTTTCCTTGTTGAAAATGGGAGCCCCTTGACTTGTTAAGTTCTTGGCTTCCCTCTTAAAGCCAAGCCCATCCTTAATTAAGGGGTGTCTACCAATAGTGTAGGCATCCCTTGCAAATTTTAGTTTATCAAGGTCATTCTTGCTAGTCTTAAGTTGGGCATTAAGACTAGCCACTTCATCATTTAATTTGGAAATGGAAATTAAGTGTTCACTACAAGCATCAACATTGAAATCCTTACACCTATTGCAAATCACAACATGTTCTACACAAGAGCTTGATTTATTAGCTATTTCTAACTTAGTATTCAAGTCATCATTAATACTCTTTAAGCTAGAAATAGATTCATGGCATGTAGATAATTCACATGAAAGCATTTCATTTCTCTTAACTTCTAAAGCAAGAGAATTTTACGCACCTACAAATTTATCATGCTCTTCATATAAAAGATCCTCTTGCTTCTCTAACAATCTATTCTTCTCATTCAAAGCATCAATTAATTCATTGATCTTATCAATTTTAGTTCTATCTAAACCTTTGAATAAGCTTGTGTAGTCTACTTCATCATCACTTGAAGAAGCATACGTAATAGTACTTCGAGTACTTACCTTCTTCTCCTTTGCCATGAGGCAGGTGTGACGCTCGTTGGGGAAGAGAGACGATTTGTTGAAGGCCGTGGCGGCGAGTCCTTCGTCGTCGGAGTCGAACGAAGAACAATCTCAGTCCCATTCTTTTCCAAGGTGTGCCTCGCCCTTAGCCTTCTTGTAAACCTTCTTGTTCTCTCTCTTCCCATTCTTTCCTTGTTCCTGGTCACTATCATTATCGGGACAATTAGCAATAAAGTGACCAATCTTACCACACTTGAAGCAGGAGCGCTTTCCCTTCGTCTTGCTCTTGTTGGAATGCTCCTTGCGACCTTTGAGCGCTGTCTTGAAGCGCTTGATGATGAGGGCCATTTCATCTTCATTTAGCCCGGCCGCCTCAACTTGTGCCACCTTGCTAGGTAGCGCCTCCCTGCTACTTGTTGCTTTGAGAGCAACGGTTTGAGGCTCGTGGATCGACATTGGGCCATTCAACGCCTCATCAACATATCTTGCCTCCTTGATCATCATTCGCCCGCTTACAAACTTTTCGAGTATTTCCTCAGGCGTCATCTTGGTGTACCTAGGATTTTTACGGATAGAGTTAACAAGATGAGGATCAAGGACAGTGAAGGATCTTAGCATAAGCCGGACGACGTCATGGTCCGTCCATAGCTCCTTATTTTGTTGACCAGGGTCTTGAGCCTGCTGTATGTTTGGGTTGGCTCCTCCCTCCTGATCATTGCGAACCTTCCTAGTTCACCTTCCACCAACTCCATCTTGGTGATCATGGTGGCGTCGTTCTCCTCATGTGAGATCTTGAGGGTGTCCCAAATTTGCTTGGCATTATCCAAGCCGCCCACCTTATGATACTCTTCCCTGCACAAGGATGCTAAAAGAACAGTGGTAGCTTGTGCATTTTTGCGAATTTGTTCATTGATAAACATGGGATTATCCGTACTATCAAATTGCATTCCATTTTCTACTATCTCCCATATACTTGGATGAAGAGAGAACAAATGGCTACGCATTTTGTGACTCCAAAATCCGTAGTCCTCTCCATCAAAGTGTGGAGGTTTACCAAGAGGAATGGAAAGCAAATGAGCATTAGAATTTTGCGGAATACGAGAATAATCAAAAGAAAAGTTTGAGTTGATCGTTTTCTTTTTCTCGTCATCGTCGTCTCTTTGGGAAGAAGAGGACTCGTCGCTGTCGTAGTAGACTATCTTCTTGATGCGCCTCTTCTTCTTCCTGTCCTTCTTCTTGTGACTTGAGCCCGAGTCAGTGGGCTTGTCGTCTTTTGGCTCATTGATGAAGGACTCCTCCTTGTCGATGATCACCATCCCCTTTCCCTTAGGATCCATCCCTTCGGGTGATTAGTCCCTTTCGTGAAGAGAACGACTTTGATACCAATTGAAAGCACCTAGAGGGGGGTGAATAGGTGATCCTGTAAAAACTTGAAACTTAAAGCCACAAAACTTGATTAAGTGTTAGCGCAATGAAATCAAGTGGCTAAGGACCGAGCTCTTGTGAAACACAATAGTCACAGAGAAAACAAGCACAAGAGACACGATGATTTATCCCGTGGTTCGACCAAGTACAACACTTGCCTACTCCACGTTGTGGCGTCCCAATGGACGAGGGTTGCACTCAACCCCTTTCAAGTGATCCAAGGATCCACTTGAATACCACGGTGTTTTTCTTTCTTCACTATATCCCGTTTGCGAGGAATCTCCACAACTTGGAGCCTCTCGCCCTTACAAATGATGATCACAAAGAAACACGAATGTAAGGGAGGGAAAAGCAACACACACAAATCCCAGCAATACACACACAAGTCAAGATTTGAGCTCAAATGAAACACAACAAGTTCACCACTAGAACGGAGCTCAAATCACTAAGAATATCAATCGAGTGTGCGAAGATGGAGTGCGGGAGTCTTAGAATGTTCAGAGTATGCTTGGTGTTCTCCTCCATGAGCCTAGGGGTCCCTTTTATAGCCCCAAGGCAGCTAGGAGCCGTTGAGAGCAATCTAGGAAGGAAATTCTTGCCTTCTGTCGGGTGGCGCACCGGACAGTCCGGTGTGCCACCGGACAGGCACTGTTCAGTGTCCGGTGCAGATTGCTTTCCTAAATTGGTGCAGCCGACCGTTGAAGATTTGGAGCCGTTGGCGCACCAGACACTATCCGGTGTACACCGGACGGTCCGGTGCCCCCATCAGACCGTTGGCTCGGCCACGCGTCACGTGCGGATTGCGCGGCCGACCGTTGGCGCAGCCGACCGTTGGCTCACCGGACAGTCCGGTGAATTTAAGTCGTACGCCATCGACGAATTCCCGAGAGCAGCCATTTGACCCTACGCCAGCCTAGCGCACCGAACACTGTCCGGTGCACCCAGACTGCGCAGAGTCTTGGCTGCTCCAGCCAAGTCTTTTTCCTTTTGTATTTTCTCTGATTCTAGCACTTAGACAAATATGTTAGTACACAAAAAAACAATGTACTAAGTCTAGAATCATACCTTTGTGTTGATTTTTACTTCATCCACCATTTGGCACAATTTAATACTTAAATCATTTGTGTTGGGCACTTAATCACCAAAATACTTAGAAATGGCCCAAGGGCACATTTCCCTTTCACTAACAAATCTACTTGTGTAGAGTTTAGTAGGATAATGATTCAAAATTCGAGATGTCTATGATGGGGGAGTTGAAGTATTTCTTAGGATTTCAAGTAAAGCAACTCTAAGAGGGTACCTTCATCAGCCAAACCAAGTACATTCAAGATATACTTACCTAGTTTGGAATGAAGGATGCCAAGCCCATCAAGACACCCATGGGAACCAATGGGCATCTCGACCTCGACACGGGAGGTAAATCCGTAGATCAAAAGGTATACAGGTCGATGATAGGATCTTTACTCTATTTATGTGCATCTCGACCGGATATTATGCTTTCCATATGCATGTGTGCAAGGTTCCAAGCCGATCCTAAGGAAATTCACCTTAGCGCCGTCAAAAGAATCATGAGATATTTAGTTTATACACCTAAGTTTGGTCTTTGGTACCCCAAGGGATCCACCTTTGATTTAGTAGGTTATTCAGATGTTGATTGGGCAGGGTGTAAAATTGATATGAAGAGCACATCAGGGACTTATCAGTTTCTAGGAAGATCCCTGGTGTCTTGGATTTCAAAGAAACAAAACTCAGTAGCTCTTTCTACCGCCAAAGCCGAGTATATTTCCGCATGCCATTGTTGCGCGCAATTGCTTTGGATGAGGCAAACCCTCAGAGACTATAGCTACAAATTGAGCAAAGTCCCTCTCCTATGTGATAACGAGAGTGCAATCCGCATGGCGGATAATCCCGTTGAACACAGCTGCACTAAGCACATAGCCATTCGGTATCACTTTTTGAGAGATCACCAACAAGAGGGGATATCGAGATTGCTTATGTTAGCACCAAAGAACAATTAGCCGATATCTTTACCAAACCATTAGATGAGAAAACCTTTACCAAACTTAGGAATGAGCTAAACATTCTTGATTCTCGGAACTTTGATTGATACTTTGCACACATAGCTCATGTATATACCTTTGATCATATCTCTTTTATGTCTATGACTAATGTGTTTTCAAGTGTATTCCCATGCTAAGTCATAGATTGAAAGGGAAATGGAGTCTTCGGCGAAGACAAGGCTTCATCTCCACTCTATCGGTATCATTTATCCTTCGCCGTCACTCCGCACCGCTCTCCACTTTGGTATAATCTTCACTCTTATTTCTCATACCATTGAGGAGATAGTAAAAAGGGCTCTCAAATGTCTCTGTTTTTGACGATTAATGCCAAAGGGGGAGAGAATATAGCCCAAAGCAAAAGGACCGCACCACCACCAATTTCAAAGTTTAAAAAGAAGTTTTCAATTGGTACCTTATGATGAAATATTTAAAAGAGGATTTTTCAAATTGGTATCTAAAATATTTGGTCTTCTTTCAATTGGTAAAACCCTCTTGAACACTAAGAGGAGATTTTCATCCAGGGGGAGTTTTGTTTAAGTCAAAGGAAAAAAGCATTTGAAACAGGGGGAGAAAATTTCAAATCTTGAAAATGCTTCTCGAAATCTTATTCATATACCTTTGACTATTTGCAAAAGACTTTGAAAAAGAATTTCCAAAAAGATTTGCAAAAACAAAAACAAGTGATGCAAATGTGGTCCAAAATGTTAAAAGAAAGAAAGCAATCCATGCATATCTAGTGAAAGTATAAATTGGTTTAATTCCAAGCAACATTTGCACTTACCTTATGCAAACTAGTTCAATTATGCACTTATATATTTGCTTTGGTTTGTGTTGGCATCAATCACAAAAAAAGGGGGAGATTGAAAGGGAAATAGGGTCAAACATTTTACTAAATGATTTTGGTGGTTGAAATGCCCAACACAAATAATTGGACTAACTAGTTTGCTCTAAATTATATATTCTACAGGTGCCAAAGGTTCAACACAAACCAATAAAAATATGTAAGTTAGGGTTCAAAAGAAAGAAGCAAAAGAAATCGAAGAGAACCCTGGTCTGGCACACCGGACTGTCCGGTGCCCCAGGGACCATACAGGCTGAACTCTTCACCTTCAGGTTTCTAGAGAGGTGCTCCGCTATAATTCACCGGACTGTCCGGTGGGTCACCGGACTGTCCCGTGTGCCAGCGGAGCAACTGCTAAGAAGCACAACGGTCGCCTGCATACGTGAACAGTGCGCGGACTGTTCGCGCGGAGTCAGAGCAGCGCCAGAAGGAGCACCGGACAGTGAACAGTGCTTGTCCGGTGCCCCAAGATGTCAGAGCTCCAACGGTCGAAACCGTCAGAACCCTAACGGTTGGGTGACGTGGCTGGCGCACCGGACAGTGTTTGGTGACGCACCGGACTGTCCGGTGTGCCCATCGACAAACAGCCTCCCCAACGGTTGGTTTGGTGGTTGGAGCTATAAATACCCCCCAACCACCACCACTTCAAGCATCCAAGTTTTTCAGACATCTCATTCAATACAAGAGCTAGTGCAATCAATACAAGACACAATTCAATAGAATCAAAGCCTCTCCAAGTCCCAAATCCATTCCAAACAAATAGTGACTAGAGAGAGAGAGTTTTGCTCGTGTTCTTTGAGCTCTTGTTCTTGGATCGCTTTCTTCTTCCCCATTCTTGTTCTTCAAAGCACTTTTAATCAAAGCAAGAGACACCAATTGTGTGGTGGTCCTTGTAGGGATCTAAGTGACCCATTTGATTAAAGGAGAAAGTTCACTCGGTCTAGGTGACCGTTTGACAGAGGGAAAGGGTTGAAAGAGACCTGGTCTTTGTGACCACCTCAACGGGGACTAGGTTTGCAAGAACTAAACCTCGGTAAAACAAATCACCGTGTCATCCGCTTCATTTGCTTGTGATTTGTTTTCGGCCTCTCTTTTGGACTCGAATTTATTTCTAACGCTAACCCCGACTTGTAGTTGTGCTTAAAGTTTGTAAATTTCAGTTTCCGCCTATTCACCCCCCTCTAGGCGACTTTCAGCCATTCACCATAAGAAAGTCGAAGAGGCTTGTAATGTATGTGTTTCACTGGCCACATGTCGGTTCAATCCCTACGGAATGACCGCTGCCTCATACACATGTTTGCTCGTGTTCGTTATCCCCAGCAATCTCCCTCCCCCCTGGCGTATGCTTTCAAAGACAGAACATATTCGTGTCATTGATATTCCTATACACCCAAGGAATAAAATGGGTGTGTACATGGAGCCTTTGATTGATGAACTGGTTCGTGCTTGGGAGGAAGGGGTATGGACGTACGACCGAGCTACAAAGAAAAACTTCAGAATGCATGTTTGGTACCAATACTCCATGCATGACTTACCGGCGTATGGGCTATTCTGCGTCTGGTGTGTTCACGACAAATTCACATGCCAAGTTTGCAAGGAAGCTCTTTAGTTCATTTGGGTAAAGAAGGGTGGCAAATATTCATCGTTCGATAAAATCGACAATTTCTCCCTCCTGTCCACTTGCAATGATGACTGGTGCCGAAGTTCGTCAATAGATAGATGGTCTCGTGGTGAATCCAGAAGGTGGTTTAGGGGATATGGTGAGTAGCATATGTGGACCCATAAGTCGGGCTTGACTCAGCTCCCCTATTATGATGACCTTCTACTTCCACACAACATTGACGTGATGCACACTGAAAAGAATGTCACTGAGGCACTTTGGGCAACAATTATGGACATTACTGATAAGTCAAAGGATAACGTAAAGGGAAGAGTGGATCCGACAGCGTTATGTGATAGATCAAACCAAGAGATGAATCCGCCTAGTTATGGAAAGACATGGAGAAGGCCTAAGGCTGATTTCATCCTGAGATGGTCCCAGAGGAAGGAAGTACTATAATGGATCAAGATGTTAATGTTCCCTAATGGGTATGCAACTAAGCTGAGTAGGGGGTGAACTTATCAACTCTGTGAGTCTTATGGGTGAAGAGTCATGACTTCCACATAAGGATTGAATGAATTATTCTGGTGATGGTTCGAGACTATGTCCCTGAGCATATCTGGCTAGCGCCTGCAAATTTGAGATATCTCTTCCACTAGCTTTGTGCAAAAGTGTTATCTTGGACCGTGATTGCAAACTTGAAAAGAATGGCACCTGTGTTACTATGTAAGCTGGAGAAGATCTTTCCATTTAGCTTCTTCGATCTGATGCAGCATTTGATTCTTTAGCTCTCGTATGAGGCACGAATGGGGTCCCGTGCAGGGATGTTGGTCCTATCCAATCGAGAGATGTCTAAAGACTATTCAAAAGAAATGTATAAATATATGCATAATCGAGACTTTCATTGCAGAGGCATACATACTGGAGGAGGTGTCAAACTTCACAACAACTTATTATGGTGACAAACTACCGAGCATACATAATCCACCCCCTTGTTACAATGATGGTAAAAATGAATCAAACCTCAGTATTTTTTAGGGTAACTCGGAAGCGCAAGTGGTTCGACCACCAGGACCCTGAGACATGAAGAGTGGTGCCATATCATGCTATACGTATTGACCAACCTTGAAGAGGTGATTCCAAACATGGAGCAATTTATTCATGAATTCTAGCATCGATCAAGGGACCCAACTCCATAGGAATATGATGCCCTTCTTAGAAAGGGTGTGAGAAATGGATTGCCCGATTTCATTTCCTGGTTCAAACAGAAGGTATTGTGCTTAGTTATTCATTTGAAGTTGCTCTTACGTGCAAATAATATAACAATCTAGCGTGTTTGAACTTGCAGGGCCAAAGAGACCCGTCTATGAGTGTCGAGTTGAGACAAGTAGAAAATGGCTTTGCCAATAGGGTCGGAATGGATACCGTTTTCGTAGAACAAGCTACGACCAAAGTCGACCCAATCGAAAAACCACGTGTTCTGGAGTCTTTACGTCCGGGCTTGATGAGGTCGAGTATTATGGAAGAATTGAAGAAGTATATGAACTCAATTTTCATGGTTCCAAACCTCTTACTCTAGTCATATTCAAATGTCATTGGTTTGACCCTGAAGTGACGAGATGGACACATCTAATCTTGGGCTAGTCAAAATTCGACAGGATTCCACCTTACGAGGAGACAATGTCTATATCATGGCCCAACAGGCCACACAAGTGTATTATCTCCTTTATGTGTGTCAAACTAAAGAACATCTTAAGGGTTGAGCTGTTGTGTATAAGGTATCACCACACAGTAAATTACCTGTTCCAAACGATGAAGATTATAACTTAGACCCAGACACATATGATAAAGAGTTCTTTCAAGAAGATGGGCTAGAAGGGTGATTTGAGATAGACTTAACCCAAGCGACCAGAATGGAAGTAGATATTAAAATGATTGTTGATCAGGAGGAGGAGGAGGTGTAAAATGAGAATGGCTTAGAAATGCTTCAAGGTAATGATAATGACAAACTTGTGCCTTCAGATGGTGGTGTTGAGTATGAAATGGTTGATAGTGATTATGAGACTTATGACCCAGCTAATCTGGACACATATGAAGATTATTTTAATCGATGTAATGCTATATTTTATTTATTTCACATTTGTTTCTAAATACATATTTTTTATCTGTGCTTATTTGCTTACTCTTGATTGCAGGTGTTTGGACAAAGATGGTGGGTGGTGGGACGAGGACGAGGAGGGAGAGGAGGAGGAGCAACCATAGGACGGAGGAGAAGGCGCAGCAGGACGACAACGTACAACAATAGGTGGAGTAGTATGCTGTTGAAGATGCGGCGCAATAGGACGTCGATGTAGTGCGGTTGGACGACAACGACACTCAGTAAGACGCCTCTGGTTCTGGTGCCTCAGGTTCGATGCAAGTCTACTTGAGAGGTCTCGTGAGTCTCCGTAAGCGACCGATCCTTCGTGACAGGAGCCCGCTTATTTGACACGATGGGAAAAAGGTATGTAACTTTAAATGTTGTTGTTGCTTCTTCATATTATATGTTCAAATTTAAAATAGAAACTAATACTTTTTCTTAATCACTTGGACATGTCTTGGCTGATTGTGGAAAAAGCAGGTGGTCACAAACGCGTCCCCAATGGCATCCTCGGCCTTCTGTGCAGGGAACACTTCCCTGGATTGTTGAGTACGTCGGAATGACGGGCCCACCCTATTCATTCGACCACTACGCCGTCGCCCTCGATGCAGTAGATCAGGACGACAGGGAATTCAACAACAAGGCAAAGCGGGTGAAGCAAGAGTTCTAGGTAAGTCTTCCTCAGACTATATTGTTTAATATGTCGTATTCGTTGCACATTCTAAAAATAATATATGGATACATCATCTTTGTATGCAGGATTTCTTCATATGCGAGGCTGTATACGAGGCCAGGGCGGATGTGGTGGCTACTGCGAGCTGTAAGAAGCTCATCATAGATATGCACTAAGAGACGCGCATCCAGACCATCATCACTTACCATGGCTCTATCCTTGGAGAGAAGGTTAGCAAGAAGGATGACCGAACCATGTCGTTGACTCATGACCAGTACTTGCAGGTAAATATATAACATTAATATTTATATTAAATATGCTTAATTTTATCTTCTGATATGTCGTGTACTTGGTTTTTTGTAGATGATTCCTTATTGTTGCGCTACGCATCCTGAGTGCTGGGAGTAGTGGTGCAAAGGTGGTGCTCGAACGAGTGGGGCAAGGCGCACAACGCTAGACGGGAACGACGTTGGATGATGCAAGGTCCCTCCCACTACCAAGGCAGTCGCAGCCTTGGCAAATACGCAGAAGCATGGGTAAACACCCTTTTTAATTTAGTCTAAGTTTTGGTTAGGCATGATATCTAATCATCTCATTGGTTTTCTCACAGTTGGCGTCACATAGTGGCCAGCCTTGCTCTATCTTTTCGGCGTATGCTATGGCCCACAAGGGCAAGGTGACGTCTAACATCACCTACAACCTAGAGGACGGGCCCAAGGCGTACAACAATCTCATCGTCTACAGCCACCTCAGTGAGTACGCCGCCATGGCAAAGGAGGTCCATGAGCTAGATTATGATCCAAGGATCGAGGACATCAACAGAGATGTCCTCATGAGGCTTGGAGGAGGCAAGAGGCATGGGCGGTACTAGATTGTCGATGGGGCAATCGACTCGTCATCCACTTCCACTCTGTCTCCGGTGCAATCAAGGAGCAGGAGCATGAGCCTAGCCATACGACCTCGACAGGACAGCTCATAGCATCGCATCCAGGAACTCCAGGTTAGTGCTTTTGTGCCTCGTCATTCATTGAGTTATATACCTTCTCTTTGCATTATTACAACATTGGGGTGAAATATTATAGACCCAGCTATAAGAAGAGAGGAGGGAACATATGGAGCGGGAAGCGAAGCAGGGCGGATCAGCAGAGGATGGGTGAGATGTTCTAGTACATGCAGAGCCTTGGTGCTGCACAGGGTCTTGCTCCACCACCTCTGTTGTTCTCTACAGTTAACTCTTCTCAGTTCCATACTCATGTGAGTATCAAAATTTTAGTCCTACATGATATATATTCATCTGGTCTCACACAAGCAATCTCTTCTCTGTGTAGGGCAATTGGCGGCATCAAACAACCCTCATAGATCGCCCAGCCCATCGTCGAACCAGTCCAGCCGACCACCTCACTGATGATCTCTTAGTTGTGCTTGTGAGACATTTGTAGTTTCAAACTTGAGATACTTATGTTTGTGTGGGTACGGTAATACTCATGTTTGTGAAAATTGGTTTGAACTTGTGAGATTTGTGGTCTTTGTGATACTTATGTTTGTGATAGTACTTATATTTGTGAAAAATTGGTGAGATTTGTGGTATATATTATGTATGTGATGATTCTGTGAATTTTGTGATGTATATGTGATATATGTTTTGTTTGTTTGGATGGAATAATAAAAACAAATAAAAAGGGGGGTTTCTAATCACTTTGTTGAATGTTACACTCGACAAAGAATGTCTTTGACAAGTGCAATGACCATAGCACTCGGCAAAAAAACACACCTAAGAACCGGTAAAGTTTCTTTGTCGAGTGTTGTAGTCCTGACACTCGGCAAAGAAGCTCCTGTTACTGAGTGTCTCCCATGGCACTCGGTAAAGGGACTGCCAAAGGGGCCCACTGGAGCCTTCTTTGTCGAGTGCCAGGCCAACATGCACTTGTCAAATGCTACCTCTTTGTCGAGTGCTTCCCAGTGCACTCGGCAAAGAGATTGGCAAAGGGGCCCACTGGAGCCTTCTTTGACGAGTGTTAGGCCAGCAGACACTCGGTAAAGAGGGAGCCTCTGTCGTGTGTCAGTGAGTACACTCGGCAAAGTCATCGTCTCTGTCACTTGTCATGGCAACTTTTCTTTGCCGAGTGCCTGACAAAAAGTACTCGGCAAAAAAGTTGTTGCCGATGCAAATTCACCGAGGCCTCTTTGTTGAGAGTCACACTCCACAAAGAGGTTGTCGAGTGTTTTCTGGCTTTGCCGATTGCTTGTGGCACTCGACAGAGCAGGTTGTTCTGGTAGTGTGTCAGCAAAAAAAATCAGGAGCCAAAATAAATAGCCAGCTCTTGAGCTAGCTTTTGAAAACATGGAAAGCTGGATTTTGAGAAAAATGGAAAAAAAAACTTGAAAAGAATGTTAGCATCAGCTTTTTCGCCATAAATTTTTTTCAATATTAATTGGGCCATACACGAGAAAAGGCTATCTCGTTTGAACACACTAGGTGGGCTCGGTTCAACAGTGGGCTATTTAATTTTAAAAAAGCTGAAAATTATTTGGTTCAACCTACTATGAGTTGTCTATTATAAACAAATTGACTATTATTTATATACACTTTGTTTAATTGTATCTCTTAGGGTCTGTTATATAATATATCTTATTTTTAAACTAAGTGTTAATTGAAAATATGTTAAATTATATATTCTAGACAGATTAAAATCTCAAACAAACATGCCCTAAATTAATGTATCTAATTAAAAAATCGATTTCTCATTTGTGTTCCTAATATTTTTAATCACATTTTATTTTTTATTTGTCGTATCTTTTCATTAATATATTGAATTAAAAATCAACTTTACAATTCTATTTTAAATATTTTAATTAAAAATATGTTTTCATTTTATTAAAAACATGTTTACTTTATATTTGATGTATTTCAATATAAATATATGGAACTTGGATAAGCAGCAAAAAATTGGGGTCTAAGTTGCTTTCAAATTTGTACTAAAAATTATTTTTAAGTAGAAGCGGAAAAATTGAATCTCTTTGGATTAGATGTGCTTTTTAAAAGTAGAAGCAGGTTCAACAAGCTAGACCAAATGCACCCTAAGACCTTTGAATATATTTAAGTCTTGTTCGGTTATTACTATTCTATTGGGGTTAGAGGGGATTAGGAGGAATTATGAGGGACTTTGACTAGCTAGGAATTTAAACTCACTCAATCATATTCAATCCACATGGATTAAAATTAAAAACAAACAGGTCCTTACATGGAATCCCTACCTAACATATATATTATTGTATATCTATATGTGAGCATGGGTCACCCAACCTGACCGACCCGTCCAAAAAAACCTGACATGACCCAACCTGACCAATACAACGGGTGGGTACGTGCCACAATTTTTGTCCCGCAATAATCCACAGGTCGAGCATGAGCCATGTTTTTTTGACTAAAACTCGACCCAACCCAAAAAATCGGACCCAAAACCAAAAAGAAAACCTAACTCAACCCGAAAAACCCGACACACCTAACAGGGAAGCACGGATCAATCTAACCTGACCCGACACTAGATACCAGCGGCGAACCTAGGATTTGAACTTGGGGTAGACAATGATAAAAAGTTCTAACATATAATATCATATATAATTCAATACCAAATATATACAATTCCTTCCAATTTAATACATAAGCAGAAAATACCCAAAATGTCTCATAAGAAATTCAATTCATCAAAGGAAAAATAACAACTTATCATAGCAACGACCGCTATTGAATTGAAAGGGTTATAGTGCACCACATCACCTTACCACTTACAGCTACCACAAGACGCTAGACAGTGGCAGCACCTGTCGAGTACGGGCGGTGGAGCGACGCTAAGAGTAGGGATGGACAGAGTTGTGGGCTAGGAGTGAGGGGTATATTTTTTTGGCCCAATTCTAGGGTAGTCATAGGTCTATCTAGACTATCCATTGAGCCCGCCACTGCGGGTCGGATATATGTCGTGTCAAACATCCTATGACCCGATTTTGACCTAACCCTGGGTTTCAACATGTCTATGTAGGGGTGAAAACGGGCGGATACAGACGGATAGTAGCTCATCCTGTATCCTACCCTAATGTATTTAAAACGGATTCAGGATTGGATACGGATAGTTAGAAACGGGACAGATACGGATACAGGGACCGGATATTTATCCGGGCGGATAAGTGACGGATACGGATATTATTTGATCGGATATCGGATACTTGTCGGATAATGCATTAATTAGTTATCATAAAATATTCTTGTTCGACCACGAAATTGAAAGTAAATTAATACTAATAAACATTTAATAGAAGATAATCTCAAGTTCCCACATAAAAATGGTAAAGTGAAGTATTGATTATGTTGAAACTTGGATACTTAGAGTGATTTCACATGTAACTCACGCAATAAGTGGAAATAAAATAGAAGAAACTTTGACATCCTGTGGATTTTATGGTCCCATTATTTTTATGACTATATGTGGCCATATGTTGTACCTTCGTATAATTTCATAGATTTCTGAGGCAATTTGTACATTATTAATTTCTTTCTACATAAAATTATCAAAATATAATTAAAATTCATAAATACACTAGTTTTGACCCAAAATTGCAAAAAGCTTACCAAAAACAAATAAACATTCTATTCAAATAAAACCTCAAGTCGCCACATGGAAATGATAAGTGAAATATTAATTATGTTGAAACTTCGATACATAAAATGATTTCACGTGTAAATCACGCAATAAGTGGGAGTGGAATGGAAGAAACACCAACATCTTGTGGATTTTATAGTCCAGATGTTTTTAAGAACTATATGTGGATATATGTTGTGTCCCCGTAAAAATTCATGAATTTTTAGGCTATTTAGTGTATTATTAATTTCTTGTTGTAGAAAATCATCAAAATACAATTAAATTTATAAAAATATTGTAGCGTCGACCGGGAATTGCAAATAAGTTACCAATATTAATAAATAGTTTATAAAAAGATAATCCTAAGTTCCCACATGGAGATAATCTTAAGTCCCCACATGAAAATGATAAAATTTATTATTTTGATATAAATTTAGACATTATTTCAATGATTTTGGCTTAAAGATATGTTTAAACAAAAATGTAATGTAGTACAAAGTTATAGATCTCTTCGAGCTCTACAATTTTCATATAAACTTTATATTCATCCGATTTCATATGTAAAAGTTATGATTTTATAACTATATTATTATGCAGAAAAAGGAAAAACGGGTACCCGAATTCCGGGTACCCGTATCCGACCCGAATATTCGGGTATTTACCGGGTAGTACTCGCTCCGTATCCGACCCAAATCTGAAGCTGTATTATCCGGGTATTACTCGTATCCATCCCGAATATAAAAATACCTATATCTGTATCCGAAAAATGGTCCCGAATCAATACCCGTATCCGGTACCCGTTTCGGGTACCCTGCCCGTTTTCACCCCTGTGTCTATGTATATCTAATAATATTATTTTGTATTGTAAATCTTTATGTTATAAATAAATTTAATCAGATTTTGAAACATATTTAAAACAAAAATAGAGATCGAATTATATGGAAATATGATTATTTTTTTACACCAATCAGCTTTCGCAGTATCAACACACTTTCTGCTTTGTTTCCTAAATTCCCGCAACAAGATTATGAGAAAGTATAGGAGTAAGGACAAAATTTCTAATGTAAATATGTTGAGCAAAAGAAAAAGAAAGTATAAAAGTAGAGTGGTAATTTGAAGATAATTTAAGATTTATAATACAAAATTATCTTCTTTTTTTTAAACGACATTTCATTTTGTAAACCGTTAAACCTCCCAACTTTTTAGCCTCTTAGACTATCTCCAGCAGACTACTTATCCAACTCCTAATTTTATTCTATATTTTAAATTTCACTCTGTAAAAGTGTAACCTACAGTACAAATTAGTATTTTGCACGACCATTTACACGATCTGATGAAGATGGCCTTAGGATTAGTTTGGGAACTCAAATGATCTATAGAATAGGAGGATATCGAGAGAAAAATTAGGATACGCTTAAGAGTAGTTTGGAAACCTCATTTTCATAAGTGATTCCTATTTTCAAAAAAAAATGAATTAATTTTCCATAAAAATAGAAATCTTTTGGTAAAATAGGGTTATTAAACTGGCCCTTATCAGCGCTCTTTTCCAGCTTTTCTCCACTCCGCTCCTTGCTTCTCACATCTCTCACTTCTGCCTGCTTCCCTCTATTCCTACAGCGGTTTGGCAAAGAATATTCGCTCCCTGTGACTCCCGCATCAGCACATGAGATAACCAGGGAGAGAATCCGGGGGATCAGGTACTTTTTGCTTCAAGGGTGTGGTACAAAATGAGTAGAGCGGGAGTGATTCACGTATGGAGTCGGACGCAAAAACACTGTTACTCCGCAAAATCTGGGGAGTAGGAGCGCTGACCCCTCCCTGGGGGTGTGTTCTGGAGTGTGCTTGTTTCGAGCAAGTGAATCTAGATGGTCTCTCAACTTGATAGTATATGAAATTGTCCCAGATCTCAACTACTACTAGATCCGTAGCAGTCCCAGGTCTCAGGTCTGCGTCTGTCATTATCTGCATTGGTGAGCATTGAAGGTCGCAAAATCTGCGTTGTCAGCTCCCCCCCCCCCCCCCCCCCCCCCCGTTTCTCGAAATGCACTCCATTCTACAATGTCAGCAAGCATCACAATGTTCAAAGTCGATGGAACGATGGGCCCGGTTCTCATGTGCCAGCGTCACCTGGACTTGTGCAGCCGAACGCATCTGCTTCAGCATGTTGCTCTTTCAGACCCTGCCATGGTTTGGCCCTTTCCTTTGCATTTAATTATCACTACATTTTTCCCGGCCTACAGAGCCCATGGCCACCCTGGTTCTCACTTCTCATCTTCACTGAAAGAAATTAAGCTGACTTTCTCAACTTTGTTTTCGCAGAAGCACCTGCGCTTGAAAACTCTGCAATCCCAACATGAGGTAACTCGACCATCCAGTTCATGGGATGGAGAATAACAAAAACTATTGCATCTTAACAGCTGTTCATGTCAATTCACACCAGTACTACTAGGGCTGGACGAAATACTCGTGGTTCGTTGGCTCGCTCGGTTCATGGTCAGCTCGGCTCAGATCAGCTTGTTTGAATTTTTTCACAAGTTAAGCTGACTGAGCTGACATTCTAGCTTGGTTCGTTGACGAGCCAGCTCGCGAGCTAAACGAGCTACCACATTCCGGCAAAACGAAACTATATGCATATCATTTACGGAATAATTGATGAACATGTTATATGTATGTGAGGTGTCTATGACTTATGAGTTAAACTAATGATTAATGAACGATGTTTATGTGTTAAATTGGTTTATGCAAATATAATTGTGGTTAACTGATGAACATGTATGTGAATTGATGAGTGATGAATTATGCTAATTCGGTGTTACATTGACGTGGTTTTTGAAACTAGGAGTACAATTACTATTTTCTATTGTTAAATTAGTTTAAAATTAACTAAAAATTAATTATTATGTACATATTATTATTTTTCTACTCTGGCTCACGAGCTAAATGAGCCACCTCGAGCTCGTTAACGAGTCGAGCTGACTCTGTGGCTCGTTAACTTAACGAGCTAAGTCGAGCTGGCTCGTTATCTTAACGAGCCAGCTCGAACTCGGACGAGCTGATTCGTTATCCACCCCTAAATACTACTCCTGGATACAACATAGTGCCATGTCATCTTGTAATTTAGACCCCATGTATTAGGTTTCCAGCGAAACATAAGGGCTTGTTAGGTTAGAGGTGGATTGAAGAGGATTAAATCTCCTCCTATTTAGGGTGTGTTTGGCATGGCTCTGCTCCACCCCAGAGCAGCTCTACTCCAAAACTCTGGGTGGAGCAGCTCTGCTCCAGAGTTTAGATTGTTTCTCATAACCAGTGGCAATAGCGGGTAAATAACTCCAAACTCCATGACTAGGTTGCTTTTTTGGAGTTTTCAGAGCAGCAAAAGAGGTACTCTAAAAAATTGTACTGTAGCTCCAAAAACTCCATAGAGTTTACAACTCTGGAGTTAGGGTGTTTGGCATGCTCTGGCCAGCTCCCCCTTAGAGTTTTGCTCTGGAGCCATACCAAACAGGCCCATAATACCAAACAAGTCCTAAATAGAGTTTTATGAAACACACGCTAGTACCATAAAAACTAATAATAAATAAGTGACAAGATGTTGGACTTCCAAAGTAGTCCACAGAACATATGAAAATATGAGAACAGCAAATTCAATAGAGTATAAGCAAGTACTAGTACACTCAACTATCCAAATCAAGACGGTGACATCTTCAACAACAAAACAAGCAATTCAACCTCTCCTGGTTCTATGCTGCGCTAAGCACTCCTAATGCTAAACTCATCATTCTCCGAGAAACCTCCACATTTATTTTTTATATCTTTTGCCCCCCAAGATATTTATACCACATCTTTGACTTTGCCATGATGAAAATTCGACGAATTTGGGTGGAATAACAGGTAGCAGACAGCAAGCAACAACAATACAGCATCGCGGTGAATAGTGACTGCAATAAAAAGCATCTGCATTATTGGCATAATGTTATCTATCCATTGGCTACATCAAGAGAAGAGAACTGCATTTATTGTGGGGGGGAGAGGGGGCATGTATAGAAGAAGGAAGACCTCACCACAGAAATGAAAGCTCGCAACTCATTGGCAGCCACTCATTCTTGCCCAGTCAACAAACTGCATCCCTCCGTACACGTTATTGGCAAACCTCACACCAACAGTGAATGCCAAAGAAGCAGCCGGGACACGCTTCCCAACAGGTGAAGCCTCAACCAGGCGCTCTAATCCATTAATAATCTGGTACCGTGTGTTGGAAGAAACAGCAAGGAATGCACCTGCAAAAATCAGGCCCATTATTGTTTACACTTCACATGGTTTCAGAAGACACCATCAGGAAATAGGGAGGTGCAGAATCTATCATTATCAAAACACTAAGAGTATCAACCTGTTTTCATTTGCTACAGTAAAATGCTTAACTAAACAAGATATGAAGATTTTGACTACAGGTACAACAATGCAAACTTGTAATTATGTTATCATAGGAAACTTTAATTAGATGCATTTGACTATAGCTTCGCAAGTCTCAATCCATTATCAGTGTTAAAAAATCAACCCAACAAACAAAATAGGCAGTTCAGAAACATTTAGTACAAGAAAGTATGAAATCACTTGTGCATGCAGGGCCCAGCAAGATGAAAGAAAACAATTTTTCCTTTGTTCTGAAAATATTAAGACACTATCATGCATATATTTATTGCAAATTAAAGTTCCGCATATGATCATGTATCCAAAACCTATAGGTGTTTACTGTTTAGCGTAAGAAAATCACATGGAAACCTACGTGTATATAATTCAACCATACAAGGCTGAAGGAGAAACTTTAATCTAGTGATGTCGACATGCAAACAATTTGAGATATGAAATTATGATAAGAATTGTCTGGACAGCCTTACCCCACAAAGCAGAAGTCTTGAGAAGAGGTGGAACAGGTACATCATCATCTGACTTCTTAACACTCCTGAGGTACAAATTTTAAGGAATAATTAAGTCTGAGATTCATGAATAGCACACAAACAATTTGTGGAAGAGATTGCTAAGTTTTATCACCATACACGTCTTAATCTTTAGCTATCACCTAACACTCGACGTACCTATCAAAATAGGCAATAATTCCCACACTGACCAAGAAATCAGAAATAGGCCCTCTATAAATGTAGAAGGTTTAGAACAAACTGCCAGTGGTCATGTAGGTAAACATCATATTGCAGCATCAAAATTCAAGTACATTCCATAGCCATATAAAGTAAAGAACGCATGTTAAACAGAATAACAAGATGAGGAAGCAAAACTATGAACATGGAACACATGCACATTACCAGATATAGTACCAAGAGAACATACCGTTTGGCTGTCATTATCAAATTAGCAATCCCTTGTCCCACAAGACCACAAAAGAATCCAACAGAACCATACAATATTCCCTGTTCACGAATAATATTTCAGACATCTAAAGAGATAGTTATAGTTGATAACATTTCTATGGAAAATAGCGAGTATTTCATTAAAAACGGAGTTACCTTGAAAAAGTATGTTCCTATCCGTTGCTGCACAGAAAATTTGTATCCTGGCCTTTCAGCTTCAAAAACGCTGCAAGTATCAGTTTTGATGATCATTACCCAGATGAATGGTTGAATGCAGTAAAGGAAAAAAATGAGCTGTCTTGACAGAATAATAGAATATAAGTGGTAAAACTATAAATCGAACATGCAACAAGTAATAAAAATGAAAGACAAAGCTAGGAGGAGCGAGATCACTATTTCAACAGGTTATGCAAAAGAAGAATATAGGCCCTTGGCAGTATTGTTATTTTTTCCCCTAAAGACCACTATGCTCCAGTTTAGAGTAACAAAATTTGGGCCACACCATGCTTGTTAAGGCTACAAAAGGCCAAAACTCCACACCTGAACAGAAATGCTTATATATGCTACAAGTTGGAAACAGAGCTCCAACATACATGTTACAATGATTCATGGTGATTCCACAATCAATTATATATAGCTGACTTATGAAAAAAATAATCTAACGAACATGTTTGCCAAGGATTCAGCATAAACATGCATTTCCAATAGTGCGAATGCAGAAGCTAAGGATTAAGCATTTCAGCTCCAGCCTCCAGATTTAATAATTTTCCATATTTTTTCCTTGTCATTAAGTACAAAAAATAACATGTCCAACTGGCATTTATGATACTGGTAAAAATGAGACTGAATTATTCTGTGAACATTTTCATGGTTCATTCTTATGAGAGCAGCTCGGGGGTATCAAACATTGTGTATCATTCATTGGCATAGAAAAGATAGAAAAGATATTGATCCCGCATAGATGTCATTTTAGTCCAATGCAGGAAATGACCAACCCCTACCCAACCAAAAAAGAAAGAATGAAACAAGCACGACAGCAGTATTTGATGCCCCTAAATAACACATCTACAAGAATCCCTTCTAATAATTATCAGTTTTGAGTAATTATTTTTTCCTGGTTGAGTAAATTTCAATAGTTCAAATAGGTTCACACAACTTGTAGAATGGTATGCTTAAGATATAACTTCAGAGGATAATTTATGTTGACAACAAACCTGCTTGGGAGGGCATCATAAGCATGCCTAACGCGCCCAAGGAGACCTTCTGATGCAGATCTGCTACCAAATCGAGCATATGGCGCTAACATGCCGACTAAAGCTACATTAACAACTACTCCTACCAACATATCTGCAGCATACAACTCAAATTCTGACCAAAACTCCTCCCCTCTCTTCTGAACCTCAGCAAATGTCGCACAACATGTATCGATGACTATCTGCAACATAACCATGGAGGAAACAGTCAAAACTGAACCCATGGAATCATGTCAGTATCATTGCACAAATATACAATACTAGTTGAAGTAAACAACTGAACCAACCTCAGTGCCAATTTTGAAGAGGAATGCAGGATCAACCAGCATCCTATTCCGGAGAAGCGAGCAGGACCTAATTGCAGGCCCCAAGGGCCAAGCCGACGCCTTTGAAATCCAAACAACAAAACAATTTCAAGTCAGACACGTCAGAATCAAACTAACAACGCAAACAAACAAAAAACACAAGTAAAATAACAAGAACTCTTCAAAAGACCTGCATGTCCAGATATCTCAGCAGCAGCAGTTTCTGAATCCCAACGCTCTTGGCCGCCTCAACTATGTCCGTGGGCAAACTGGGCAGACTAACCCCTCTCTTCTCCGCCTCCTGGACCACCTGGTCGAAGCTGAGTATGGGTCCGAACTCATCCTCCTCCTCGTCACCGTCACCCCCGCCGCCGCTACCGCCGCCATTCTCGCCGTCCCCACCGCCGCCGGCGGCGGGAGGGAGCTTGCCATTTCCACCATCATCGACATCAAGCTTCTCCGGGAGCACAACAGGTTGAACAACCGCGGCCACCTCCTCAGTAGCGTCCCCCGCTTCGGGGACGACGACGTCCGGGCCGGAGGTGGCGGCGCCATCCGCGCTCGCCCGCGGCGGTGGCGGGAGGTCAGCGCGGATTCCCCTGGCGGTGCTCCACCTCCAGGCGGTCGGACGGAAGCAGGTGCCCCGCCGCCCGAGCAGAGCCGCGCCGGGACGGCATTTGGCGCCGCCGACGCCGGTGCGACCGTGGAGGCGCGCGCCCGCGCAGGAGAACGCCATGCTCATGCTCGATCGGAGAAAAGTGGTCGGATTGGGACGGCTAAACGATTTTGCCGCGGCGAGAGAGATGAGTGCGCCACAGGGGCGGGGGTATGGAGGGCGCGGCGGACCACAGAATTGGTCGGGATGGGTGGGATTCGGCTGGGAAATAGCGGAGGAGGGCGAGGGGTTTGGTCTTTCGTGGGGGACTGGGGATTGGTGGGGTGGCGGCGCGGCGGGAAGAAGAAGCGTGCGGGGCTGCCGGCTCCCAACGGTGGTTGGGGACAAGGGTGGCGACTGTCGTTTTGCTGCGGCTGTGGGCCGTATCCTCAACCATGCGGGCCGTATGGAGGCCCACGTTTTTTGTCCGTCGTGGAACCGTTGTGGTGACGGAGCAGAGCCACTAATCGTGACGTGGACGCAGTGGCCCAAGGGCTGCAAGTGGGCGTTTCCCATGCCACTTTTTGTTTAATCGTGCTCATCTATCTATTTTCATATCTTTTGTATTGTACTAGTGTATTTATACATGTACCTTTTTAAAAACTATTATAATATTCGTGTATTGCAATAACACATTAATTATATTTAATGGTGTAGTGGTGTAACTGTTGTACGACACATAAGGCGCCTAATGGCAAGCCAATGTGGTGGACTTCCTCACAAAAAATAAATTTAAAATTTAAGTGGATTCTGCCCACACAAAATAAATTAAAAATTAAAGTACACACATGACTCACATACCAGATATTAAACTGCAGATCTTAGCCAAAAGGGTGAGAAAGATATTAGCTGAAAAAAAGACATGTTCCTTTTTATAGCTAGTTTGGTCGTTCGGCCTCCTTCAGCTAGCGATTTGTTACTATTCGAAAGCGATGCGATGTGTGTGGCTTCGTGCCGTATTAGGCTTAGATGTTTTCTCACGGTCTATTTTGCAGGTACCAACCCACGTCAAGAGTGCGAGTTAGATTAGAAAGAAGTATACTTACTTTTTTATAAAAGGGATGACGGTGGAAAACAGAGAAACTAATGATTTATAGGAGTAAAGAATTACCCACTTTTGCTTTGTTTAACTAGTAAAATACTCGTGAGTTGTGTAGAACTCATTAATTTTTTAAATCAAAATCCATATCGATTCGAGTTTTTCTAACTATTGTATCAACAAATCATAAATTCGTCTATCATCACACAAAACTACCGCTTGTAGGCTAGTATGCCCTACCTCTCACGTGGAACTCATGTGATATGTTGTGGGTGTCTAATAACGATATGGACTTCGATTCTAAAACATATTAGGCTATGTTCAGTTCTATCCTAATCCATATAGATTGAGCAGAATTGAGGGGGTTTCAATTCCTAGTAAGTCAAAATTTCTCCCAATATATATTAATCATCTCCAATTCATATGGATTGAAAATAACCGAACAAGCTCTAAGAGTCCGGTTGGTGTTGAAGTTTGCCACGACTGACCTTTGGTAAAGTTTGGCGTGAAAATAAGTATATGACGGATGAGACATGGTGCCAACAAAATGTGGTGAAGTTTAGCATGAAAATAAGTATATGGCGGATCAGACATGGTGCCAACAAAATGAGGTGCCTCCGATGGATCAAGATTATAAAGTTTCCCTATAAAACTAACTAGCAGCAAGAAGATAGTGTCGGTGTTTCGAGACCGGGGGTCCCTAAGCCGACGAGTGAGTGTGCCGCGTGCCCCAGCCCAGATGGGTTGAGCGCGTGGGCGAGCGCGAAGGGGGGAAAGCGAGGTGGCCGGAGACGGGCGTGAGAGAGGTGGAAATCCCGCGGCCTTCGTGTTCGTCCCGCGCCCAGGTCGGGTGCGCTTGCAGTAGGGGGTTACAAGCGTCCACGCGGGTGAGGGAAGCGAGCGGCCCCAAGAGAGCGCCTGTCCCGCCCTCGTCCCCGCGCGGCCAACCCTCTCTAAGAAGGCCCTGGTCCTTCCTTTTATAGGCGTAAGGAGAGGATCCAGGTGTACAATGGGGATGTAGCAGAGTGCTACGTGTCTAGCGGAGGGAGAGCTAGCGCCCTAAGTACATGCCAATGTGGCAGCCGGAGAGATCTTGGCACCCTGCTGGTGTAATGTCGTGGCTGTCGGAGGAGCAACGGAGTCTGGCGGAGGGACAGCTGTCGGAGCGGTTGAGTCCTTGCTGACGTCCCCCTGCTTCCGTAAGGGAGCTGAGAGCCGCCGTCGTCACAGGGCTAGCGGGGCGCCATCATTGCCTATCTGGCGGAGCTAGCCAGATGGGACACCGGTCTTGTTCTCTGCGGCCCGAGTCGGCTCGGGGTAGGGTGATGATGGCGCTTCCTGTTGACGTGGCGGGCCTGTGCCCTAGGTCGGGCGACGTGGAGGCTCCTCCGAAGCCGAGGTCGAGTCTGTCTTCCATGGCCGAGGCCGAGCCCGAGCCCCTGGGTCGGGCGAGGCGGAGGTTGTTCGGCAGAGGCCAGGGCGGAGTCCGAGCCCTGGGGTCGGGCGAAGCGGAGTTCGTCGTCTTCCGGGGCCTAGCCCGAGTCCGAGCCCTGGGTCGGGCGGAGCGGAGTTCGTCGTCTTCGAGGGCTTAGCCCGAGTCCGAGCCCTGGGTCGGGCGGAGCGGAGTTCGTCGTCTTCCGGGGCTTAGCCCGAGTCCGGGCCCTGGGTCGGGCGGAGCGGAGTTCGTCGTCTTCCGGGGCTTAGCCCGAGTCCGAGCCCTGGGTCGGGCGGAGCGGAGTTCGTCGTCTTCCGGGGCTTAGCCCGAGTCCGAGCCCTGGGTCGGGCGGAGCGGAGTTCGCCGTCTTCCGGGGCCTAGCCCGAGTCCGAGCCCTGGGTCGGGCGGAGCGGAGTTCGCCGTCTTCCGGGGCTTAGCCCGAGTCCGAGCCCTGGGTCGGGCGGAGCGGAGTTTCCTATGGCGCCTTTGGCAAGGCCTGACTGCCTGTCAGTCTCACTCTGTCAAGTGGCACTGCAGTCGGAGTGGCGCAGGCGGTGCTGTCCTTCTGTCAGACCGGTCAGTGGAGCGGCGAAGTGACGGCGGTCACTTCGGCTCTGCCGGGGGGCGCGCGTCAGGATAAAGGTGTCAGGCCACCTTTGCGTTAAATGCTCCTGCGACTCGGTCGGTCGGCGCGGCGATTTAGTCAGGGTTGCTTCTTAGCGAAGGCAAGGCCTCGGGCGAGCCGGAGATGTGTCCGCCGTTAAAGGGGGGCCTCGGGCGAGACGGAAATTCCTCGGGGTCGGCTGCCCTTGCCCGAGGCTAGGCTCGGGCGAGGCGTGATCGAGTCGCTCGTATGGACTGATCCCTGACTTAATCGCACCCATCAGGCCTCTGCAGCTTTATGCTGATGGGGGTTACCAGCTGAGAATTAGGCGTCTTGAGGGTACCCTTAATTATGGTCCCCGACAGATAGGTTGACATAAAGTCTGCCAAGAAAACACATAACAAGGTGCCGTGGCCTCCAAGCCAAGAACTCAACCTAATAGGATAAAAGGGTTATATCTCTACTATACTTAAAGCATCAGTTTCAACGGTCGTCACGCATCATCTTTTTACAAATAACCCCTCACAGCTATTTCAAATTAACCCGTTGCATGCTTAAAGCACCAGTTTCAACGGTCGTCATGCGTCATCTTTTTTACAAATAACCCCTCACAGCTATTTCAAATTAACCCGCTGCACGCCTATATATGCCAAGCGATGGTCCGGCACAGGCCAGACGCCTGCGGGCCACAGCTCTGGCCCAGGCACGTCATGCCGACCTGCTGACTGTGTCGGACCGGTCCGTTAGCCTGTCAGCCCATTTGATTAAATCAGCGTAAAATGTTAAAAACGGTGCAGGAGGTGGGGTTGGGGTTCGAACCTACGCCCTGATGGAAGAAGGACGGAAGACACTGGGTAAAGCTGTCTAACCAGTAGAACATCATGCTCGGATGTTTTTAATATTGAATATAAATTGTATATATGTATATACGTTTTTTGTAAAATAAAAAATATATAATCATGTCGGGCCAGGACTACGGGATCAGCTGAGATGAGAGAAAGTCCAAATATAGCTACTGAACCGCAAGTCTAATCAGCAGAGGCATTGAAGCACAAAGCGGAGTGATGTCCAGCCGAGAGCCATCTGCCAGACGTCCAATCTGTCACTGATCAAATAAATTATAGACCTAACAGGGCATAGACAGATAACGTTGGTTGAATTTACA
Source organism: Zea mays (assembly GCF_902167145.1). Lineage (NCBI taxonomy): Eukaryota > Viridiplantae > Streptophyta > Magnoliopsida > Poales > Poaceae > Zea > Zea mays. Next base: position 23,730,982 of record NC_050102.1, on the reverse strand, counting down.
AGAACATGAGATGAAGACAAAATGTTGATTTCTAAAGCACAAGATGACGATGAAATGCTGATTTCTAAAGCATAAGACGAAGACCTTTGAGCGGATTATTTTCAAAAATCTACTCAAAGCTCGGGGGCTACACTCATTGGGTGCACCCCAATAGATTTTTTAGTCGCAGGAAGACAAAATGCTGATCTCTAAAGCATAAGTTGATGATAGAATGCTGGTTTCTAAAGCACAAGATATAGACCTTTGAGTGGATTATTTTCAAAAATCTACTCAAAGCTCGGGGGCTACACCCATTGGGTGCACCTTTGGTGCACCCAATAGATTCTTAGCCTCAGAAGACGAAATGCTGATTTCTAAAGCATAATAGGATGACAAGGCGTTGATCTCCAAAGCATAAGAAGAAGACCTTTGAGAGGTTTATTTTTAATGAGCCACTCAAAGATTAGGAGCTACACCCCATGGGCGCAATTTTGGTGCACCCATTGGCAGAATGGAAACCACACCACATAACAAACACACGAGCCGGACCTAGAATCTTTGGGCTGATTATTTCAAAATCAACTCAAATATTGGGGGCTTGTGGGGGACAAATATCCCCCAGACCCACTAGAAGGCAAGAAGGCCTCGCGAGAGGCTCTTGGCCTATTTTCTCGCAAGGCCATGCCTTCGTGGGCCAGGAGAGAACTACTGGCGGAGTGGGCCGTCACGGGAAAGAAGCAAACTCAGGCTCGAGCAACCCGTCAGACTTGAGCGCTATCCATAGCGTCTATCCGACTTTCCCGCATGCAGCGTCCTTGAATATCGGGACAGATTAGGGATAAGTTGGCAAGATTATTGAAAGGGAAATAGGGTCAAACCTTTTCCTAAATGATTTTGGTGGTTGAATTTCCCAACACAAATAATTGGACTAACTAGTTTGCTCTAGATTATAAGTTCAACAGGTACCAAAGGTTCAACACAAACCAATAAAAAGTCCAAGAAAGGGTTCAAATAAAAAGGAGCAAAACCAACCGAAGGCTGCCCTGGTCTGGCGCACCGGACTGTCCGGTGTGCCACCGGACAGTGTCCGGTGCACCAGGGTGAATTCACTCGAACTGCTCAGCTTCGGGTTTCTGGGAATGCCACTCCGCTATAATTCACCGGACTGTCCAGTGTAGCACCGGACTATCCGGTGTGCCATGCGGAGCAACGGCTATCAGCGCCAACGGTCGTCTGCAAAAGTGAACAATGCGTGAACAGTGCGCGGACAGCGCGCAGAGTCAGAGCAGGCGCCAAAAGGTGCACCGGACAGTGAACAGTGACTGTCCGGTGCACCACAGGACTGTCCAGTGGTCCCACTTGTCAGAGCTCCAACGGTCGAACCCTAACAGTTGGGTGACGTGGCTAGCGCATCGGACTGTCCGGTGCGCCCATCGACAGATAGCCTCCCCAACGACTACTTTGGTGGTTGGGGCTATAAATACCCCCCAACCACCACACTTCAAGGCATCCAAGTTTTCAGCCAACACATTCAATACAAGAGCTAGTGCATTCAATACAAGACACAAATAGATTGAACAAAATCTCTCCAAGTCTCAATTCTACTCAAAGCAATTAGTGACTAGAAGAGAGAGTTTTGTCATGTTCTTTTGAGCTCTTGCGCTTGGATCGCTTTTCTTCTTCCTCTATTCTTGTTCCCAAGACATTTGTAATTAAAGCAAGAGACACCAATTGTGTGGTGGTCCTTGTGGGGACTAAGTGTCCCAATTGATTGAGAAGAGAAGCTCACTCGGTCTAAGTGACCGTTTGAGAGAGGGAAAGGGTTGAAAGAGACCCGGTCTTTGTGACCACCTCAACGGGGAGTAGGTTTGCAAGAACCAAACCTCGGTAAAACAAATCATCGTGCCACTCTCGCTATTTGCTTGTGATTTGTTTTTCGTCCTCTCTTTCGGACTCGATTATATTTCTAACGCTAACCCCAGCTTGTAGTTGTGCTTAAACTTTATAAATTTCAGATTTGCCTATTCACCCCCCTCTAGGCGACTTTCAATTGGTATCAGAGCCCAGTTTTTCATTAGAGCCTAACCGCTCGAAGTGATGTCGGGAGCTCACGCCAAGAAGGAGATGGTGACCGGTGAGAAGCCCGCTACAAGCCACGGGAAAGCTCCATCGGGGGAGTCCGGCAACAAGAAGAGGGAGGAATCACCTCCCCGCGTCAAGTCGCACCGGAGTGGCGACAAGAAGAAGAAAATGAAGAAAGTGGTCTACTATGAGACCGATTCTTCGTCGCCTTCCACCTCCGGGTCCGACACATCGTCCGTCACTTCTAAGCGTCATGAGCGCAATAAGTTTAGTAAGATCCCCTTACGCTACCCTCGCATTTCAAAACGCACTCCTTTACTTTCCGTCCCACAAGGCAAACCACCGGTTTTTTACGGCGAGACGGAAATTCCTCGGGGTCGGCTGCCCTTGCCCGAGGCTAGGCTCGGGCGAGGCGTGATCGAGTCGCTCGTATGGACTGATCCCTGACTTAATCGCACCCATCAGGCCTCTGCAGCTTTATGCTGATGGGGGTTACCAGCTGAGAATTAGGCGTCTTGAGGGTACCCCTAATTATGGTCCCCGACAGTAGCCCCCGAGCCTCGAAGGGAGTGTTAGCACTCGCTTGGAGGCTTTCGTCGCACTTTTTTGCAAGGGGACCAGCCTTTCTCGGTTGCATTTTGTTCCGGTGGGTGCGCGCGAGCGCACCCGCCGGGTGTAGCCCCCGAGGCCTCGGAGGAGTGGTTTCACTCCTCCGAGGTCTTAATGCCTTGCGTAATGCTTTGGCTGGTCTGGTTGTTCCCTCATGCGAACTGGCCATAGCCCGGGTGCACGGTCGGGGCCCAAGTTCTCGGGCTGGTATGTTGACGCTGTCAACGGTTCGGCCAGAGCCGGGTTTGCGAGAGCAGCCCCCGAGCCTCTGCACAGGGCGAGAGGGCGATCAGGGACAGACTCGGCTTTTTTACATACGCCCCTACGTCGCCTTTCCGCAAGGAGGAGGGGGGAGAGCGCCATGTTACCCTCGATGGGCACCGAACATGGTGTCTCCGGTGAGCTGCAAGCGGGTAATCCGAGTGGACGTCCGTGCCCCGTTCATTGGGGGTCGGCTAGGGGCCCAGAGGCACGCCCAAAAGTACCTGCGGGTGATCTGCCGGACCCGGTCCCCTGGCGACGGGGTCCGAGGGCTCGATGCCTCCCTCTGATGGGATTCCGTTACAAGATCGCTCCCGCTGGTCTCGGAAATGTCCTAGGGTACCTCGGGAGCGCAGCCCGAGCCTTGGTTATGTATCGAACGTACCCCTGGTCATCCCTCGCTCGGTGTCTGAGGCGATTGTGAACCCTTTGGGGGCCAGCCTTCGAACCCCTGATCAGTAATGGGCGCGGAGCCTGAGTAGCCTGGGGCGGCCGTGGAGCCCTTCGGGGGGGGCGGCCTTCGAACCTCTGACCAGTAGTGGGTGTAGGGCCCACGCGATCTGAGGCGACTGTTGAACCCCTCGGAGGGCCAGCCTTCGAACCTCTGATCAGTAGGGGGGGCTCGGAGCCCGGTTCCTTCACAGGGAAGGATCCTTTTTGGGGTATCCCCCTTTCCCGGTCCCTGTTGCAAGAGATAGAGAAAGAGGAAAAAAGGAAAAGGATACGAAATCGAACGTCGTGGCGTACCTTTTTTGGCGCGGTTATTATGGCGAAGGCGAGGCGTCGCCCGCTTCTCCTGCCAGAAGCGTCGTCTGTCCCGCCGCGGAGTTAATGCGACGGGGCGAGTGGTCGGTAGGGCGGCCGTTGCGCGTGCGCGAGCCGTTCGAGGAACGGCCGTTTCGCTTCGCGTTTTTTGAATCCTGCGTCCGGTCCGGGCGGAGCGCTGGAAACGGTCTCGCCTTGGTCTTTATATACCCGGGAGAGGGTCTGGTGACGGTTCTTCGCTCCGCTTCCAGCCTCTTCCTTTAGGTTTTCGCAACCCGAGAGACTTTAGCCAGTGAAGAGGAAAACCGCCCTTCCTGCCCCTTGCGCCGCCATCCCTTCCGTTTTGGTGATGGCTGATCGGGTGACCATCATCTCACCGCGCGATCCGTGGCCCTTTTCCACGGTGACGGCGAGCGATCTGGAGGAGCTGGTCGGCGAGGGTTTGCTTCGCCCTCTCACCGACGAGCAGCGACCAGAATGGATTCCTCCCATGGGCGGAGTCGCTCCATCCCCACCGCCGGGGTACGTCGTGAGCTTCGTCTCCTTCCAAGAGCGGGGATTCGGTGTGCCGACGGGCCGCTTTATGCGGGCAATCCTGTTCCACTATGGGGTGGAGTTGCACAACCTCACCCCCAACTCCATCTCGCAGGCCGCTATCTTCGTAGCGGTGTGCGAAGGGTATTTGGGGATCGCCCCCCATTGGGATTTGTGGACTCATCTCTTCTTCGCCGAGCTTTTTGCCTTGCCGACGGGGGAGAGGAAGGTCCGCGCAGCGGTGCGGGCCGGCGGCTGCACCCTCTTGCTGAGGCAGTCGCGGGCGTCGCAGTACATTCCTGCCATCCTCGCATCCTCGAACAAGGAGTGGCAGCGCCGGTGGTTCTACCTCCGGAATGACGGTGAGTTGCTCCCGCCGTTCTCCCAGCGAGTAGTCACCGCTGCCTCCGATGCCTGGTGTCATGGGACCCCGCACGAGAGACAGAAGAACCTCGAACCCCCTTCTCCAGGCCCTGAAGGCGTTGCGGGAGGGGGGACTCACCGCTGCAGGAGTGGTTGCCGCCATCCACCGTCGGAGGGTGCTTCCCTTGGCGGAGCGGCGGCTGCCGCTTTGGGAGATGACCCCGGAGGCTGACTGGGAGGGCTCACAAATGTCCCCTGATCCTCTTCCCTTCGACGCCCTTCAATGGCGGGTGTCGGCTGCGATGGGGAAGCCGGACTCCCACGCCTTCTCCCAGCTTCGGATGCGCCCCGACCAGGGGTGCGTAACTCTGGTGAGTGTTCGCTCCTTCCTTCTTCATACATCGGGTCGCTCCTGGTTCTTACGATCGGGTTTCCTTCCCCCCTTCTTTAGGAGGTGGGGTGGCACAAGCCCTCCCTGCCACGGGTCCCGGAGGACGCGGTGGACCGAGCAGCGTGGTGGGTCGCCGCGGAGGAGAAGAAGAAGAAGAAGGACGCGGAGAAGGCCCGGGCCCGCGAGCGGAGGCGGGCTCGGGACGCCTTGGAGAAGCGCCGTCGCCAGCAGGAGAGGGAAGGACTCCCAAGGGAGCCGTCGCCGGAGACGCCCGACGACGATGATGACGACGATGATGAGGAGGAGGACGACATGGTCGTCCGTCTCGGCCTCAGCCCCGGCTTGGGGTGTGGCCAGGAGCCGTCGAGCCAGCCCCCGAGCGGGCCGACACCGTCAGTCCCCGGAGTTGGGGTGTCGGGGTCCCGGCCTGAGGCACGGGGGCGACCTGAGAGGTCACCTGACTCCTCGGCTGGAGGAGCTGAGGTGGCTCCGGAGGGCCAGGTCAGGGCGTCTGCTCCCCAGGGGCCGCCGCTCGTACTGGCAGCGCATGGGGGTGACCCTCAAGTCATCACGACCGTGCCCGGGCAATCTGCTCCCCGGGCGTCCAAAGCAAGGGTGGCGCCGAATTTGCCGGCGAAGCGGACCTCGGCGGCCGTTTCGGGAGCCGGGATCCAAGAAACCTCCCCCCAGGCGCGGTGGATCATGGCCCGAAGTGGGTAAGTATCTCGGAATGTCTTCGTCTTGGCTTTCCATTCATATGTCTCGGCCGTGATTTTCCTTTTCTTCTTTTTTTTATCCAGCAAGCGAAGCCATGGCCAGACCGACCTGGCACCCCGGAAGGCCCTTAAGACGGCGCCGGACTATGCGGCCAGCGCCGCCCCGGGCCTTGTCGTTCATCCGACCCTTTCACAGGGCGTTTCACCGCAGGGGGCTCGGGCGTCGCCTGTCTCTGGGGAGCAGGTTCCCGAGGCTGGCTCTTCTGCTGAGGCGGCCATCGTGATTGGGGAGGCGGCTGACACCGACGTGGTCCCGAGCCCGCCTGTCGTGCCGGCCATGCTGGCGCCTGCCGCTACCGAAGTCGCCGCCATCCCAGTCGGAGAGCGACCGGTTGCTCCCAGCGTCGGGATGGCTGATGCGTCGGCGCCCAGTGCCTCAGAAGAGGTGGGCATGGACGTGCGATCCGTCCAGCCGGGCGGCAGCCTCATCGCTGTGCGGCGAAGCCCCGAGGCCCGGCGCCAGTTGCTCCGATTCCGGACCCGCGAGGCCTCGGACCCTGTCTTCGTTCTCGACGATGAACAGGAGGACCAGTCCTAGGATGAGCTCCGCGAGCGTGCTGAAGCAACGGTGGGGTCGCTCCGGTCGTCGCTGGAGGTTTTCTGCAGGGACGTCCCCAAAATCCTCCAGGTAACGGTTTCAGGCATACCTTTTCCTTTCTGTGAGTGAGGCGTTCGTCGTGACGCCCTGTTTCCTTCCCCCAGGATCTGACGGATCGGAGCGCCGCCAAGTCGTCGTTCATCCGCCGCGAGGTCGATGTCTGGGGCTCGCTGCGATCCCTGAGGACCTCGCTCGCCGGGGCTACTACGCGCCTTTCTCTGCAGGATGCCAAGGTAGCGAACCTCCAGTTACTCTGCGCTGACCTGAGAGCCGAGGCGGCAGCAGCGCGCGCGGAGGCGCAACGGCAGCGGTCGGAGTTCGTCTAGGTCGTCGAGGAGCGGGACCAATCTCGGGGCCGGGCTGAGACCCTCGCGGCCGACCTAGCCGCAGCCCAGGTCGCGGCCTCGGAGCAGCGTGCCCGAGCCGGAGGTACGCCTTGGCCATCCCTGGTTCTTGTTCTTGTTTGTTTCCTCTGCTTGTGCTTGAGGTCTTTCTTCTGGTTGTTCGCAGAGCTCGAGTCCACCCTTGACGAGTCCGCCAAGGCGCTCGCCGAGGCGCTTGCCGGAGCTGCCGAGCAGAGGGAGGCTGACCTCGCGGCCATGTCCGAGGCCGTCTCGGACGTTTATCGGATCCTTGGCTCCAGCGACGTCCCTTCAGGAAGCTCCCCTCAAAGCCGCCTTCAAGCCTTGGGTGATCACGTGCGTGGCAGAGTCCGCGAGGCGCTACACCACGGCGTCAGGCGGGCCTTCGCCGTGCTCGCTTCCCATTACGTTGTGGACCTGGAACGGGTTAGTGAGGGATATTGTCTTCCTGACGAAGACAAAGCTGCCCTGACAGAAATTCAGCGGCTCGACGCGGTCGCCGCGGGTCCGAGCGCGGCGCTGGCGACCACCTTTGAGGCGGAGATCCTTCCCCCTGCGCCGTCGCCGGAAGCCGAGATGGACCTTACCGACGGCGGGGACGGAACTGAGGGCGCGGCTCCTTCCCAAGGCGGCGCCTAACTCTTGTTGGAACAGTTTCTGTTGGATGTGCGTCTTACCGCGGCCGCTGAGGCCTGAACACTTTGTTTTTCTTGCATGAAGTCGTACTCTCCTTTCTTTCAATTTGTGTGTCCGGCCTAGCTTGTCAATAATAGGGTGGCTTCCCGAGTTGGGTCATTTTTCGTGGCAGGTGATGAGTGAGGTGTCCCTAACCCGGAGGCATAGGAGTTCCTCGGCTCAGTCGGCCTCGCCACTTACATGTACCCACGTTCGCTCCTCGGGACCCTGCTTCTGACATAGCCGGGAGAACGCAAAAGCCCCTTTTTGATCGAAAATTTTTGATGCGGAGAAGTACACCCAACCTCGACGCAGAGGGGTTCCCCCTTTTTAGCCCCCGAGGGAGGGTCGGGCTCTGCCGAGGCGAGGCCGACCCTTCCTTGACGACTGATACTTGTGTATGAGCGAGGTATACGAACAGCTTGAAAACATCTTAAGGGTAGAAGCGACGTAGCTGTCGGACGTTCCAAGCGTTGTCGTAGACCTCGCCTTGACCGCCGGCCAGCTCGTACGTTCCGGGCTCCAGAACGTCGGTGATGACAGGCGGCCTTTCTCGGGGGTGTGTGCAGCCCCCGGGTACCCCCAGCAAGGGCTCGGGGTGCCGTGCGATGGTCTGGGTTTTCTCCTGGTTGGCTTCGATGCTCCATTTGGAGATAATGAACTCCAAGACCGTGCCCTAGGACGCCCCGAGGACTCACCTTTCAGGGCTGAGCTTGACACTTTTCGCTTCTTTTAGCTTGTGGATCTCCTCGCCTATCACTCTGCGCTTCTTCTCGTCGAATCGGCGCAGAGGCTGCCTGACGGTTCGGGCTCTAGCCCGAATATCCAGCGAGTGCTCGGCGACGTCCCTCGGTATGCCGGGCATGTCCGAGGGACTCCACGCAAAGACGTCGGCGTTTGCGCGGAGAAAGTCGACGAGCACTGCTTCCTATCTGGGGTCGAGCCCGGAACCGATCCGGATCTGCTTGGAGGTGTCGCCACCGGGGTCGAGAGGGACGGCCTTAACCGTCTCCGCTGGCTCGAAGTTGCCGGCATGACGCTTCACGTCCGGCACCTCTTTGGAGAGGTTCTCCAGGTCGGCGATGAGGGCCTCGGACTCGGCGAGGGCCTCGGCGTACTCCACGCACTCCACGTCGCATTCGAACGCGTGTTTGTACGTGGGGCCGACGGTGATGACCCCGTTGGGGCCCGGCATCTTGAGCTTCAGGTAGGTGTAGTTGGGGACGGCCATGAACTTCGCGTAGCATGGCCTCCCCAGTACCGCGTGGTAGGTTCCTCGGAACCCGACCACCTCGAACGTCAAAGTCTCCCTTCGGAAGTTGGAGGGCGTTCCGAAGCAGACGGGAAGGTCGAGTTGTCCGAGGTGCTGGACGCGCTTCCCAGGGATGATCCCGTGGAAGGGTGCAGCGCCTGCTCGGACGGAGGACAGATCGACGCGCAGGAGCCTGAGGGTCTCGGCGTAGATGATGTTGAGGCAGCTGCCCCCGTCCATCAGGACCTTGGTGAGCCTGACGTCGCCGATGATGGGGTCGACGACGAGCGGGTATTTCCCCGGGCTCGGCACGTGGTCGGGGTGGTCAGCTTGGTCGAAGGTGATGGGCTTGTCGGACTAGTCTAGGTAGACCGGCGCCGCCACCTTCACCGAGCAGACCTCCCGGCGCTCTTGCTTGCGATGCCGAGCCGAGGCATTCGCCGCATGCCCACCGTAGATCATGAAGCAGTCGCGGACCTCGGGGAACTCTCCTGCTTGGTGACCTTCCTTCTTGTCGTCGTCGCGGGCCCTGCCACCCTCCGCGGGTGGCCCGGCCCTGTGGAAGTGGCGCCGAAGCATGACGCACTCCTCGAGGGTGTGCTTGATGGGCCCCTGATGGTAGGGGCACAGCTCCTTGAGCATCTTGTCGAAGAGGTTAGCACCTCCGGGGGGCTTCCGAGGGTTCTTGTACTCGGCGGCGGCGACAAGGTCCGCGTCGGCGGCGTCGCGTTTCGATTGCGACTTCTTCTTGCCTTTCTTCTTGGCGCCGCGCGGAGTAGACGCCTCGGGGGCCTCTTCCGATGGGCGGCCCTGGAGCTGCTTGTCCTTTCGGAAGATAGCCTCGACCGCCTCCTGGCCAGAGGCGAACTTGGTGGCGATGTCCATCAGCTCACTCGCCCTGGTGGGGGTCTTGTGACCCAACTTACTCACCAGGTCGCGGCAGGTGGTGCCGGCAAGGAACGCGCCGATGACATCCGAGTCGGTGATGTTGGGCAGCTCGGTGCGCTGCTTCGAGAATCGCCGGATATAGTCCCGGAGTGACTCTCCCGGCTATTGCCGGCAGCTTCGGAGGTCCCAGGAATTCCCGGGGCGCACGTACGTGCCCTGGAAATTGCCGGCGAAGGCTTGGACCAAGTCATCCCAGTTGGAGATCTGCCCCAGAGGCAGGTGCTCCAACCAGGCGCGAGCAGTGTCGGAGAGGAACAGGGGGAGGTTGCGGATGATGAGGTTGTCGTCGTCCGTCCCACCCAGTTGGCATGCCAGGCGGTAGTCTGCGAGCCACAGTTCCGGTCTCGTTTCCCCCGAGTACTTTGTGATAGTAGTCGGGGTTCAGAACCGGGTTGGGAACGGCGCCCGTCGGATGGCCCGACTGAAGGCTTGCGGACCGGGTGGTTCGGGCGAGGGACTCCGATCCTCCCCGCTGTCATAGCGTCCCCCACGCCTGGGGTGGTAGCCTCGGCGCACCCTTTCGTCGAGGTGGGCCCGACGGTCGCGACGATGGTGCTCGTTGCCGAGGTGGCTCGGGGCCGCAGGCGCGGTGTTGCGCATGCGCCCGGTGTAGACCGAGGCTTCCCGCATGAATCGGGAAGTCGCGGCATGAGGTTCCGAGGGGTATCCCTGCCTCCGGGAGGCAGAGCTCTCGGCCCGTCGGACCGCAGCGCCTTCCAGGAGATTCCTGAGCTCTCCCTGGATTCGCCGACCCTCGGTGGTTGATGGCTCCGGCATCGCGCGGAGGAGCATCGCTGCGGCTGCCAGGTTCTGACCGACTCCGCTGGATGCGGGTGGCGGCCTGACCCTGACGTCGTTGGTGACGCGGTGCTGGAAACCTTGGGGCAGGTGACGTATTTCTCCGGCCGGGGGTTGGCCCGCCCATACCTGTCCGACGTCCCGGCGGGTCGTCTCAAGCGCTCCTGCTCCCTCGTCGAGCCTGGCCTGCGCCCCGCAGACTTGCTCGAGCTGTGGGTCGTGACCCCCCGCCGGAACGGGGACCACAGCTAGCTCCCGCGGGATGTCAGCGCGAGGCACCGGCCTAGGGTGATCACCGTCCTCCGGCATGCCGAGATGGTTGCCTTCAGAGGGATCCCCTAGCTCGACGTGGAAACATTCGCGGCTTGGGCCGCAGTCCTCGTCATCAAGGCTGCGGCTACCGTCGGAACAATCGGAGAGGCAATAGTCACATGCGGTCATAAAGTCCCGCATGGCACTGGGGTCGCCAAATCCAGAGAAATCCCAACAGATGCTGGGATCGTCGTCTTCCTCGGACCCAGAGGGCCCGTAGGTCGAGACGTCCGTCAACCGGTCCCAAGGCGACCGCATACGAAACCCCAGAGGGGTTGCACTCGCCTCAACGAGAGCACCCGCCAAAGCAAGGTCGCTAGGCGGGTTGAGGCCGAGTCGAAATGACGTAAGATGGGAATCAGTCAGTACCTTTTGGTCGACGAGGAGCGACATAGTCACGTCGGGGACTGATTGCACCGTCGTCTTAGGTACGAGGGCGACGTCCTGCAAGCCCTCCGCGAGCGCGCTGGCGTCGTCCACTTGCTCGGGATTGGTGTGTCGCGGGGGGACGACGCTCGCCTTCGTCTCAAGCGCGAGGTCGACGCCCAACGCGCCTCCCGTTGGGGCGCTGGGGACGTCGATTCGCTCGACAGCCGACGAAGCGCGGCCTCCCGCTTGGCCTTGGTTGCCCCGCCTCCTCCTCCGTTGGCGGGGGAGAGGACGGGGTGAGCTCGAATGTTGTTCTTCCACCACGCGGGGAAGATGTCGTCGATTCCGCCGCCGGCGGGCGGGTTGTCGGCCGCCATTGTCGTTGTCGCGCGGCGGTGGAAGGAGTATCATGTCGTAGCTGCCGTCGAAGGACATGAACTCAAGACTCCCGAAACGGAGCACCGTCCCGGGCCGGAGAGGTTGCTGGAGACTGCCCATCTGGAGCTTGACGGGAAGCTGTTCGTCAACACGCAGCAGGCCCCTACCTGGCGCGCCAACTGTCGGCGTTTCGAGACCAGGGGGTCCCTAAGCCGACGAGTGAGTGTGCCACGTGCCCCAGCCCAGATGGGTCGAGCGCGTGGGCGAGCGCGAAGGGGGGAAAGCGAGGTGGCCGGAGACGGGCGTGAGAGAGGTGGAAATCCCGCGGCCTTCGTGTTCGTCCCGCGCCTAGGTCGGGTGCGCTTGCAGTAGGGGGTTACAAGCGTCCACGCGGGTGAGGGAAGCGAGCGGCCCCAAGAGAGCGCCTGTCCCGCCCTCGTCCCCGCGCGGCCAACCCTCTCTAAGAAGGCCCTGGTCCTTCCTTTTATAGGCGTAAGGAGAGGATCCAGGTGTACAATGGGGATGTAGCAGAGTGCTACGTGTCTAGCGGAGGGAGAGCTAGCGCCCTAAGTACATGCCAATGTGGCAGCCGGAGAGATCTTGGCACCCTGCTGGTGTGATGTCGTGGCTGTCGGAGGAGCAACGGAGCCTGGCGGAGGGACAGCTGTCGGAGCGGTTGAGTCCTTGCTGACGTCCCCCTGCTTCCGTAAGGGAGCTGAGAGCCGCCGTCGTGACAGGGCTAGCGGGGCGCCATCATTGCCTATCTGGCGGAGCTAGCCAGATGGGACACTGGTCTTGTTCTCTGCGGCCCGAGTCGGCTCGGGGTAGGGTGATGATGGCGCTTCCTGTTGACGTGGCGGGCCTGTGCCCTAGGTCGGGCGACGTGGAGGCTACTCCGAAGCCGAGGTCGAGTCTGTCTTCCATGGCCGAGGCCGAGCCCAAGCCCCTGGGTCGGGCGAGGCGGAGGTTGTTCGGCAGAGGCCAGGGCGGAGTCCGAACCCTGGGGTCGGGCGAAGCGGAGTTCGTCGTCTTCCGGGGCCTAGCCCGAGTCCGAGCCCTGGGTCGGGCGGAGCGGAGTTCGTCGTCTTCCGGGGCTTAGCTCGAGTCCGAGCCCTGGGTCGGGCGGAGCGGAGTTCGTCGTCTTCTGGGGCTTAGCCCGAGTCCGAGCCCTGGGTCGGGCGGAGCGGAGTTTGTCGTCTTCCGGGGCTTAGCCCGAGTCCGAGCCCTAGGTCGGGCGGAGCGGAGTTCGCCGTCTTCCGGGGCTTAGCCCGAGTCCGAGCCCTGGGTCGGGTGGAGCGGAGTTCGCCGTCTTCCGGGGCCTAGCCCGAGTCCGAGCCCTGGGTCGGGCGGAGCGGAGTTCGCCGTCTTCTGGGGCTTAGCCCGAGTCCGAGCCCTGGGTCGGGCGGAGCGGAGTTTCCTATGGCGCCTTTGGCAAGGCCTGACTGCCTGTCAGTCTCACTCTGTCAAGTGGCACTGCAGTCGGAGTGGCGCAGGCGGCGCTGTCCTTCTGTCAGACCGATCAGTGGAGCGGCGAAGTGACGGCGGTCACTTCGGCTCTGCCAGGGGGCGCGCGTCAGGATAAAGGTGTCAGGCCACCTTTGCGTTAAATGCTCCTGCGACTCGGTCGGTCGGCGCAGCGATTTAGTCAGGGTTGCTTCTTAGCGAAGGCAAGGCCTCGGGCGAGCCGGAGATGTGTCCGCCGTTAAAGGGGGGCCTCGGGCGAGACGGAAATTCCTCGGGGTCGGCTGCCCTTGCCCGAGGCTAGGCTCGGGCGAGGCGTGATCGAGTCGCTCGTATGGACTGATCCCTGACTTAATCGCACCCATCAGGCCTCTGCAGCTTTATGCTGATGGGGGTTACCAGCTGAGAATTAGGCGTCTTGAGGGTACCCTTAATTATGGTCCCCGACAGATAGGTTGACATAAAGTCTGCCAAGAAAACACATAACAAGGTGTCGTGGCCTCCAAGCCAAGAACTCAACCTAATAGGATAAAAGGGTTATATCTCTACTATACTTAAAGCATCAGTTTCAACGGTCGTCACGCATCATCTTTTTACAAATAACCCCTCACAGCTATTTCAAATTAACCCGTTGCATGCTTAAAGCACCAGTTTCAACGGTCGTCATGCGTCATCTTTTTTACAAATAACCCCTCACAGCTATTTCAAATTAACCCGCTGCACGCCTATAGATGCCAAGCGATGGTCCGGCACAGGCCAGACGCCCGCGGGCCACAGCTCTGGCCCAGGCACGTCATGCCGACCTGCTGACTGTGCCGGACCGGTCCGTTAGCCTGTCGGCCCATTTGATTAAATCAGCGTAAAATGTTAAAAACGGTGCAGGAGGTGGGGTTGGGGTTCGAACCTGCGCCCTGATGGAAGAAGGACGGAAGACACTGGGTAAAGCTGTCTAACCAGTAGAACATCATGCTCGGATGTTTTTAATATTGAATATAAATTGTATATATGTAAATACGTTTTTTGTAAAATAAAAAATATATAATCATGTCGGGCCAGCACTACGGGATCAGCTGAGATGAGAGAAAGTCCAAATATAGCTACTGAACCGCAAGTCTAATCAGCAGAGGCATTGAAGCACAAAGCGGAGTGATGTCCAGCCGAGAGCCATCTGCCAGACGTCCAATCTGTCACTGATCAAATAAATTATAGACCTAACAGGGCATAGACAGATAACGTTGGTTGAATTTACAAGAACATGAGATGAAGACAAAATGTTGATTTCTAAAGCACAAGATGACGATGAAATACTGATTTCTAAAGCATAAGACGAAGACCTTTGAGTGGATTATTTTCAAAAATCTACTCAAAGCTCGGGGGCTACACTCATTGGGTGCACCCCAATAGATTTTTTAGTCGCAGGAAGACAAAATGTTGATCTCTAAAGCATAAGTTGATGATAGAATGCTGGTTTCTAAAGCACAAGATATAGACCTTTGAGTGGATTATTTTCAAAAATCTACTCAAAGCTCGGGGGCTACACCCATTGGGTGCACCTTTGGTGCACCCAATAGATTCTTAGCCTCAGAAGACGAAATGCTGATTTCTAAAGCATAATAGGATGACAAGGCGTTGATCTCCAAAGCATAAGAAGAAGACCTTTGAGAGGTTTATTTTTAATGAGCCACTCAAAGATTAGGAGCTACACCCCATGGGCGCAATTTTGGTGCACCCATTGGCAGAATGGAAACCACGCCACATAACAAACACACGAGCCGGACCTAGAATCTTTGGGCTGATTATTTCAAAATCAACTCAAATATTGGGGGCTTGTGGGGGACAAATATCCCCCGGACCCACTAGAAGGCAAGAAGGCCTCGCGAGAGGCTCTTGGCCTATTTTCTCGCAAGGCCATGCCTTCGTGGGCCAGGAGAGAACTACTGGCGGAGTGGGCCGACACGGGAAAGAAGCAAACTCAGGCTCGAGCAACCCGTCAGACTTGAGCGCTATCCATAGCGTCTATCCGACTTTCCCGCATGCAGCGTCCTTGAATATCGGGACAGATTAGGGATAAGTCAGCAAGATTATTGAAAGGGAAATAGGGTCAAACCTTTTCCTAAATGATTTTGGTGGTTGAATTTCCCAACACAAATAATTGGACTAACTAGTTTGCTCTAGATTATAAGTTCAACAGGTTCCAAAGGTTCAACACAAACCAATAAAAAGTCCAAGAAAGGGTTCAAATAAAAAGGAGCAAAACCAACCGAAGGCTGCCCTGGTCTGGCGCACCGGACTGTCCGGTGTGCCACCGGACAGTGTCCGGTGCACCAGGGTGAATTCACTCGAACTGCTCAGCTTCGGGTTTCTGGGAATGCCACTCCGCTATAATTCACCGGACTGTCCAGTGTAGCACCGGACTGTCCAGTGTGCCATGCGGAGCAACGGCTATCAGCGCCAACGGTCGTCTGCAAAAGTGAACAATGCGTGAACAGTGCGCGGACAGCGCGCAGAGTCAGAGCAGGCGCCAAAAGGCGCACCGGACAGTGAACAGTGACTGTCCGGTGCACCACAGGACTGTCCAATGGTCCCACTTGTCAGAGCTCCAACGGTCGAACCCTAACAGTTGGGTGACGTGGCTAGCGCACCGGACTGTCCGGTGCGCCCATCGACAGACAGCCTCCCCAACGACTACTTTGGTGGTTGGGGCTATAAATACCCCCCAACCACCACACTTCAAGGCATCCAAGTTTTCAGCCAACACATTCAATACAAGAGCTAGTGCATTCAATACAAGACACAAATAGATTGAATCAAAATCTCTCCAAGTCTCAATTCTACTCAAAGCAATTAGTGACTAGAAGAGAGAGTTTTGTCATGTTCTTTTGAGCTCTTGCGCTTGGATCGCTTTTCTTCTTCCTCTATTCTTGTTCCCAAGACATTTGTAATTAAAGCAAGAGACACCAATTGTGTGGTGGTCCTTGTGGGGACTAAGTGTCCCAATTGATTGAGAAGAGAAGCTCACTCGGTCTAAGTGACCGTTTGAGAGAGGGAAAGGGTTGAAAGAGACCCGGTCTTTGTGACCACCTCAACGGGGAGTAGGTTTGCAAGAACCAAACCTCGGTAAAACAAATCATCGTGCCACTCTCGCTATTTGCTTGTGATTTGTTTTTCGTCCTCTCTTTCGGACTCGATTATATTTCTAACGCTAACCCCAGCTTGTAGTTGTGCTTAAACTTTATAAATTTCAGATTTGCCTATTCACCCCCCCTCTAGGCGACTTTCAATTGGTATCAGAGCCCAGTTTTTCATTAGAGCCTAACCGCTCGAAGTGATGTCGGGAGCTCACGCCAAGAAGGAGATGGTGACCGGTGAGAAGCCCGCTACAAGCCACGGGAAAGCTCCATCGGGGGAGTCCGGCAACAAGAAGAGGGAGGAATCACCTCCCCGCGTCAAGTCGCACCGGAGTGGCGACAAGAAGAAGAAAATGAAGAAAGTGGTCTACTACGAGACCGATTCTTCGTCGCCTTCCACCTCCGGGTCCGACACATCGTCCGTCACTTCTAAGCGTCATGAGCGCAATAAGTTTAGTAAGATCCCCTTACGCTACCCTCGCATTTCAAAACGCACTCCTTTACTTTCCGTCCCACTAGGCAAACCACCGGTTTTTTACGGTGAAGATTATTGTATGTGGAGTGATAAAATGAGGCACCATCTAACCTCACTCCACGCTAGCATTTGGGACATTGTTGAATTTGGAGTGCAGGAACCATCCGTAGGGGATGAAGGCTATGATTCGGACGAGGTAGCTCAAATCCAGCACTTCAACTCCCAAGCCACTACTATACTCCTCGCCTCTCTAAGTCGAGAGGAGTACAATAAGGTGCAAGGATTGAAGAGTGCCAAAGAAATTTGGGACGTGCTCAAGACCGTGCACGAAGGAGATGAGGTGACCAAGATCACCAAGCGGGAAACGATCGAGGGGGAGCTCGGTCGATTCATGCTTCACCAAGGAGAGGAGCCACAAGCCATGTACAACCGGCTCAAGACCTTAGTGAACCAAGTGCGCAACCTCAGGAGCACAAAATGGGATGACCATGAAATGGTCAAGGTTATTCTAAGATCACTTGTATTTCTTAATCCTACACAAGTTCAATTAATTCATGGTGATCCTAGATACAAGCTAATGTCTCCCGAGGAAGTGATAGTAAAGTTTATGAGCTTTGAGTTAATGATCAAAGGCTCCAAACAAATCATCGAGCGAGGCACCACCTCCACACCCGAGGTGCAACCCGTCGCCTTCAAAGCGACGGAGGAGAAGGAAGAGTCTACGTCGAGTAGGCTTCCCATCGACGCCTCCAAGCTCGACAATGAGGAGATGGATTTAATCATCAAAAGCTTTCGCCAAATCCTCAAGCAAAGGAAGGGGAGAGATTACAAGCCCCGTTCCAAGAAGGTTTGATACAAGTGTGGTAAGCCCGGTCACTTTATAGCAAAATGTCCTATTTCTAGTGATAGTGACAGGGGCGACGACAAGAGAGGGAAGAAGAAGGAGAAGAGATACTACAAGAAGAAGGGCGGCGATGCCCATGTATGCCGGGAGTGGGACTCCGACGAGAGCTCCACCGACTCCTCCTCCGACGAGGATGCCGCCAACATCGCCGTCAACAAAGGTCTCCTCTTCCCCAACGTCGGCCACAAGTGCCTCATGGCAAAGGATGGCAAAAAGAAGGTAAAATCTAGAGCCTCCAGTAAATATGCAACATCTAGTGATGAGGAGAACTCTAGTGATGATGAGGATAATTTGCTTGCCCTTTTTGCCAACCTCAACATGCAACAAAAAGAAAAGTTAAAATTGATAGGAGCTATTCTTGAAAAGGATGAACTCTTGGGTAGCCAAGAGGACTTCCTCATTAAGGAGAACAAGAAGCATGTTAAGGTTAAAAATGCTTATGCTCATGAAGTAGAGAAATGTGAAAAATTGACTAGTGAGCTAAGCACTTGCCATGACATTATCTCAAACCTTAGAAATGAAAATGCAAAATTAATTGCTAAGGTTGAGAAGTTAGATGTTTGTGATGATTCAATTGTTAGTCTTATAAATGATAATGCTAGTTTGATTACTAAGATTGACAAGTTGAATGCATCTCTCTCTAGCCTTAAAATTGAGAATGAAAAATTATTTGCTAAGGCTAAAGATTTAAATGTTTGCAATATTTCTATCTCCAATCTTAGAGATGAAAATGCTATTTTACATGCTAAGATTGATGAATTAAATGCTTGCAAACCCTCTACATCTACCGTTAGTCATGTCTCTATTTGCACTAGATGTAGAGATGTTAATGTTGATGCTATCCATGATCACATTGCTATGATTAAACAACAAAATGATCATATATAGCAAAATTAGATGCTAAAATTGCCGAGCATAAATTAGAGAATTAAAAATTTAAATTTGCTCGTAGTATGCTTTATAGTGGGAGACACCCTGGCATTAAGGATGGCATTGGCTTACAACAGGGAGGCAATGTCAAGCTCAATGCTCCTAAAAGATTGTCTAATTTTGTTAAGGGCAAGACTCCCATGCCTTAGGATAACGAGGGCTATATTTTATATCCTGTTGGTTATCCTGAGGATAAGATTAGGAGAATTCATGCTAAGAAGACTCATTCGGTTTCTCACCATGCTTTTATTTATAAGAATGAGGCTTCTAGCTCTAGACGTTCTACACATGTTAAAATGCCTAAAAAGAAATCTCCTATTGCATCAAATGATCATAACATTTCATTTAAGACTTTTGATGCTTCATATGTTTTAACTAACAAATCAGGCAAAGTAGTTGCCAAATATGTTGGGGGCAAACACAAGGGGTCAAAGACTTGTGCTTGGGTACCCAAGGTGCTTGTTTCTAGTGTGAAAGGACCCAAGACCGTTTGGGTACCTAAGAACAAGGCCTAAACTTGTTTTGTAGGTTTATGCATCCGGAGGCTCAAGTTGGATCATTGATAGCGGGTGCACAAACCACATGACAGGGGAGAAAAGGATGTTCTCCTCCTATGAGAAAAACCATGATCCCCAAAGAGCTATCACATTCGGGGACGGAAATCAAGGTTTGGTCAAAGGACTTGGTAAAATTGCTATATCTCCTAACCATTCTATTTCCAATGTTTTTCTTGTAGATTCTTTAGATTACAACTTGCTTTCAGTTTCTCAATTATGCAAAATGGGCTACAACTGTCTTTTTATGGATATAGGTGTTACTGTCTTTAGAAGAAGTGATGATTCAGTAGCATTTAAGGGAGTGTTAGAGGGTCAGCTATACTTAGTTGATTTTAATAGAGCTGAACTCGACACTTGCTTAATTGCTAAGACTAATATGGGTTGGCTCTGGCATCGCCGACTAGCCCATGTTGGAATGAAGAATATTCACAAGCAAAAAAGGGAGAACACATTTTGGAACTAACAAATGTTCATTTTGAGAAAGACAGGATTTTGTAGTGCATGCCAAGCAGGGAAGCAAGTTGGTGTTCATCATCCACACAAGAACATCATGACGACTGACATGCCACTTGAGCTACTCCACATGGACCTATTTGGCCCGATAGCTTACATAAGCATCGGCGGGAGTAAGTACTGTCTAGTTATTGTGGATGATTATTCTTGAAAGTCGCCTAGAGGGGGGTGAATAGGGCGAAACTGAAATTCTCAAAAATAATCACAACTACAAGCCGGGTTAGCGTTAGAAATATAAACGAGTCTGCAAGAGGACATAAAAACAAATCACAAGTGAGTAAAGCGGGGAGACACAAGGATTTGTTTTACCGAGGTTTGGTTCTTGCAAACCTACTCCCCGTTGAGGTGGTCACAAAGACCGGGTCTCTTTCAACCCTTTCCCTCTCTCAAACGATCCCTCGGACCGAGTGAGCTTTCTCTTCTCAATCACTTGGAACACAAAGTTCCTACAAGGACCACCACAAGATTGGTGTCTCTTGTCTCAATTACAAGTGAGTTTGATCGCAATAAATAATCAAGAAGGAAGAAAGCAATCCAAGCGCAAGAGCTCAAAGAACACAAACAAATCTCTCTCTCTAAGCACTAGGGCGTTGTGTGGAATTTGGGAGAGTATTTGATCTCTTGAGTGTGTCTAGAATTGAATGCCTAGCTCTTGTAAGTGGTTGGAAGTGTGAAAACTTGGATGACTTGAATGTGGGGTGGTTGGGGTATTTATAGCCCCAACCACCAAACTAGCCGTTTGGTGGGGCTGTCTGTCGCATGGTGCACCGGACAGTCCGGTGCACACCGGACATGTCCGGTGCGCCAGCCACGTCACCAAAGTCGTTGGGTTCTGACCGTTGGAGCTCTGTCTTCTGGGCCCGCCTGGATGTCCGGTGGCGCACCGGACATGTACTGTAGAATGTTCGGTGCGCCAGCATGGGCGTGCCTGACTTCTGCGCGTGCTGGCGCGCATTCAATGCGCTGCAGGTAGCTGTTGGCGCCGAAGTATCCGTTGCTTCGATGTCACACCGGACAGTCCGGTGTATACCGGACATGTCCGGTGAATTATAGTGGACTAGCCGTTGCGAATTCCCGAAGCTGGCGAGTTCCAGAGCCGCTCTTCCTTGGAGCACCGGACACTGTCCGGTGTACACCGGACAGTCCGATGAATTATAGCGGAGCGCCTCTGTATTTTCCTGAAGGTGACGAGTTTGACTTGGAGTCCTCTGGTGCACCGGACACTGTCCGGTGGCACACCGGACAGTCCGGTGCGCCAGACCAGAGGTGCCTTCGGTTGTCCCTTTGCTCTTTTGTTGAACCCAAAACTTGGTCTTTTTATTGGCTAAGTGTGATCCTGTGGCACCTGTATAACTTATACACTAGAGCAAACTAGTTAGTCCAATTATTTGTGTTGGGCAATTCAACCACCAAAATCAATTAGGAAATAGGTGTAAGCCTAATTCCCTTTCAATCTCCCCCTTTTTGGTGATTGATGCCAACACAAACCAAAGCAAATATAGAAGTGCATAATTGAACTAGTTTGCATCATGTAAGTGCAAAGGTTGCTTGGAATTGATCCAATATGAATATTTATAAGATATGCATGGATTGTTTCTTCATTTTTAACATTTTGGACCACACTTGCACCACATGTTTTGTTTTTGCAAATTCTTTTATAAATCCTTTTCAAAGTTCTTTTGCAAATAGTCAAAGGTAAATGAATAAGATTTTGCAAAGCATCTTCAAGATTTGAAATTTTCTCCCCCTGTTTCAAATGCTTTTCCTTTGACTAAACAAAACTCCCCCTTAATGAAATCCTCATATTAATTTTGAAGAGGTTATACCAATTTGAAATTATATCAGAAGTAAGATACCAATTTGAAAATACTCTTTGAAAAACTAAAATTTTAGAAATTGGTGGTGGTGCGGTCCTTTTGCTTTGGGCTCATACTCTCTCCCCCTTTGGCATGAATCGCCAAAAACGGAATCATTAGAGCCCTAGAATTACTTTCTTCCCCTTTGGTCATAAATAAATGAGTGAGGATTGTACCAAAGACGAAGTCCTTTTGCTTTGAACTCTCCCCCAAAAGATGGAGAGATGCGCGGAGCAACGGCGAGGGATGAGTTACGGAGTGGAAGCCTTTTGTCTTCGCTGAAGACTCCAATTCCCTTTCAATATACCTATGACTTGGTTTGAAATAGACTTAAAAACACATTAGTCATAGCATATGAAAGAGACATGATCAAAGGTATATAGAAGAGCTATGTGTGCAAGTTAACAAAAGAAGTTCCTAGAATCAAGAATATTTAGCTCATGCCTAAGTTTGTTAAAGGTTTGTTCATCAAGAGGCTTGGTAAAGATATCGGCTAATTGATCTTTAGTATTAATGTATGAAATCTCGATATCTCCCTTTTGTTGGTGATCCCTTAAAAAGTGATACTGAATGGCTATGTGTTTAGTGCGGCTATGCTCAACGGGATTATCCGCCATGCGGATTGCACTTTCATTATCACATAGAAGAGGGACTTTGGTTAGTTTGTAACCATAGTCCCTAAGGGTTTGCCTCATCCAAAGTAGTTACGCGCAACAATGGCCTGCGGCAATGTACTCGGCTTCGGCGGTAGAAAGAGCGACCGAATTTTGCTTCTTTGAAGCCCAAGACACCAAGGATCTTCCCAAGAACTGGCAAGTCCCCGATGTGCTCTTTCTATTGATTTTACACCCCGCCCAATCGGCATCCGAATAACCAATCAAATCAAAAGTGGATCCCCTAGGATACCAAAGCCCAAACTTAGGAGTATAAACTAAATATCTCAAGATTCGTTTTACGGCCGTAAGGTGAGCTTCCTTAGGGTCGGCTTGGAATCTTGCACCCATGCATACGGAAAGCATAATATCCGGTCGAGATGCACATAAATATAGCAAAGAGCCTATCATCGACCGGTATACCTTTTGATCGACGGATTTACCTCCCTCATCGAGGTCGAGATGCCCATTGGTTCCCATGGGTGTCTTGATGGGTTTGGCATCCTTCATTCCAAACTTGCTTAGAATATCTTGAGTATACTTCGTTTGGCTTAGGAAGGTGCCTTCTTGGAGTTGCTTCACTTGAAATCCTAAGAAGTACTTCAACTCCCCCATCATAGACATCTCGAATTTTTGTGTCATGATCCTACTAAATTCTTCACATGTAGACTCGTTAGTAGACCCAAATATAATATCATCAACATAAATTTGGCATACAAACAAGTCATTTTCAAGAGTTTTAGTGAATAAAGTAGGATCGGCCTTTCTGACTTTGAATCCATTAGTGATAAGGAAATCCCTAAGGCATTCATACCATGCTCGTGGGGCTTGCTTGAGCCCATAAAGCGCCTTAGAGAGTTTATAGACATGGTTAGGGTACTTACTATCTTCAAAGCCGGGAGGTTGCTCAACATAGACCTCTTCCTTGATTGGTCCATTGAGGAAGGCACTCTTCACGTCCATTTGATAGAGCTTGAAGCCATGGTAAGTAGCATAGGCCAATAATATACGAATTGACTCAAGCCTAGCTACGGGTGCATAGGTTTCACCGAAATCCAAACCTTCGACTTGGGAGTATCCCTTGGCCACAAGTCGAGCTTTGTTCCTTGTCACCACACCATGCTCGTCTTGCTTGTTGCGGAACACCCATTTGGTTTCTACAACATTTTGATTAGGACGTGGAACTAAATGCCATACCTCATTCCTAGTGAAGTTGTTGAGCTCCTCTTGGATCGCCACCACCCAATCCGAATCTTGAAGTGCTTCCTGTACCCTGTGTGGCTCAATAGAGGAAACAAAAGAGTAATGCTCACAAAAATGTGCAACACGAGATCTAGTGGTTACCCCCTTATGAATGTCGCCGAGGATGGTGTCGACGGGGTGATCTCGTTGGATTGCTTGGTGGACTCTTGGGTGTGGCGGCCTTGGTTCGTCATCCTCCTTGTCTTGATCATTTGCATCTCCCCCTTGATTATTGCCGTCATCTTGAGGTGGCTCATTTGCTTGATCTTCTACTTCATCAACTTGAGCTTCATCCTCATTTTGAGTTGGTGGAGATGCTTGCGTGGAGGAGGATGGTTGATCTTGTGCATTTGGAGGCTCTTCGGATTCCTTAGGACACACATCCCCAATGGACATGTTCCTTAGCGCGATGCACGGAGCCTCTTCATCACCTATCTCATCAAGATCAACTTGCTCTACTTGAGAGCCGTTAGTTTCATCAAACACAACGTCACAAGAAACTTCAACTAGTCCCGAGGACTTGTTAAAGACTCTATATGCCCTTGTGTTTGAATCATATCCTAGTAAAAAGCCTTCTACAGTCTTAGGAGCAAATTTAGATTTTCTACCTCTTTTAACAAGTATAAAACATTTGCTACCAAAGACTCTAAAATATGAAATATTGGGCTTTTTACCGATTAGGAGTTCGTATGATGTCTTTTTTAGGATTCGGTGTAGATACAACCGGTTGATGGCGTAGCAAGCGGTGTTGACCGCCTCCGCCCAAAACCGATCCGAAGTCTTGTACTCATCAAGCATGGTTCTTGCCATGTCCAATAGAGTTCTATTCTTCCTCTCCACTACACCATTTTGTTGTGGCGTGTAGGGAGAAGAGAACTCATGCTTGATGCCCTCCTCCTCAAGGAAGCCTTCAATTTGAGAGTTCTTGAACTCCGTCCCGTTGTCGCTTCTAATTTTCTTGATCCTTAAGCCGAACTCATTTTGAGCCCGTCTCAAGAATCCCTTTAAGGTCTCTTGGGTTTGAGATTTTTCCTGCAAAAAGAATACCCAAGTTAAGCGCGAATAATCATCCACTATTACAAGGCAATACTTACTCCCGCCGATGCTTATGTAAGCAATCGGGCCGAATAGATCCATGTGGAGTAGCTCAAGCGGCCTGTCGGTCGTCATGATGTTCTTGTGTGGATGATGGGCACCAACTTGCTTTCCTGCTTGGCATGCGCTACAAACCCTGTCTTTCTCAAAATGAACATTGGTTAGTCCTAAAATGTGCTCTCCCTTTAGAAGCTTATGAAGATTCTTCATCCCAACATGGGCTAGTCGGCGGTGCCAGAGCCAACCCATGTTAGTCTTGGCAATTAAGCAAGTGTTGAGTCCAGCTCTATCAAAATCTACCAAGTATAGCTGACCCTCCAACACTCCCTTAAATGCTATTGAATCATCACTTCTTCTAAAGACAGTGACACCTATATCAGTGAAAAGACAGTTGTAACCCATTTTGCATAATTGAGATACAAAAGCAAATTGTAATCTAATGAATCTACAAGAAAAACATTGGAAATAGAATGGTCAGGAGATATAGCAATTTTACCCAATCCTTTGACCAAACCTTGGTTTCCATCCCCGAATGTGATAGCTCGTTGGGGATCCTGGTTTTTCTCATAGGAGGAGAACATCTTCTTCTCCCCTGTCATGTGGTTTGTGCACCCGCTGTCGATGATCCAACTTGAGCCCCTGGATGCATAAACCTACAAAACAAGTTTAGTTCTTGACTTTAGGTACCCAAACGGTTTTGGGTCCTTTGGCATTAGAAATAAGAACTTTGGGTACCCAAACACAAGTCTTGGAGCCCTTGTGTTTGCCCCCAACAAACTTGGCAACTACCTTGCCGGATTTGTTAGTTAAAACATATGATGCATCAAAAGTTTTGAATGAAATGTTATGATCATTTGATGCACTAGGAGTTTTCTTTTTAGGCAACTTAGCACGGGTTGGTTGCTTATAACTAGATGTCTCACCCTTATACATAAAAGCATGATTTGGGCCAGAGTGAGACTTCCTAGAGTGAATTCTCCTAATCTTGCTCTCGGGATAACCGGCAGGATACAAAATGTAACCCTCGTTATCCTGAGGCATGGGAGCCTTGCCCTTAACAAAATTAGACAACCTTTTAGGAGGGGCATTAAGTTTGACATTGTCTCCCCTTTGGAAGCCAATGCCATCCTTGATGCCAGGGCGTCTCCCATTATAAAGCATACTACGAGCAAATTTAAATTTTTCATTCTCTAAGTTATGCTCGGCAATTTTAGCATCTAATTTTGCTATATGATCATTTTGTTGTTTAATTAAAGACATGTGATCATGAATAGCATTAATATCAACATCTCTACATCTAGTACAAATAGATACATGCTCAACGATAGATGTAGAGGGTTTGCAAGATTTTAATTCTACAACCTTAGCATGTAATATATCGTTTTCACTTCTAAGGTTAGAAATAGTAACATTGCAAACATCCAAATCTTTAGCCTTAGCAAGCAATTTTTCATTTTCAATCCTAAGGCTAGCAAGAGAAACATTCAACTCATCAATCCTAGCAAGTAAATTAACATTATCATCTCTAGGATTGGAAGTTGAAACATTACAAACATGAGAATCAACCTTAGCAATTAATTTGGTATTTTCATTTCTAAGGTTGCCTATAGTGTCATGGCATGTGCTTAGCTCACTAGATAATTTCTCACATTTTTCTACCTCTAGAGCATAAGCATTTTTAACCTTAACGTGTTTTTTATTTTCCTTGATTAGGAAGTCCTCTTGGGAGTCCAAGAGATCATCCTTTTCATGGATGGCACTAATTAGCTCATTTAGTTTTTCCTTTTGTTCCATGTTAAGGTTGGCAAAAAGGGTACGCAAATTATCTTCCTCATCACTAGCATTATCATCACTAGAAGATTCATATTTAGTGGAGGATTTTGATTTAACCTTCTTCCTTTTGCCGTCCTTTGCCATGAGACACTTGTGGCCGACGTTGGGGAAGAGAAGTCCCTTGGTGACGGCGATGTTGGCGGCGTCCTCGTCGTCGGAGGAGTCGCTAGAGCTTTCGTCGGAGTCCCATTCCCGACAAACATGGGCATCGCCGCCCCTCTTCTTGTAGTATTTCTTCTTCTCCTTTCTTCTCCCCTTCTTGTCGTCGCCCCTGTCACTGTCACTAGATATAGGACATTTTGCAATAAAATGACCGGGCTTACCACATTTGTAACACACTTTCTTGGAGCGAGGTTTGTAGTCCTTCCCCCTCCTTTGTTTGAGGATTTGGCGGAAGCTCTTGATGACGAGCGCCATTTCCTCATTGTCGAGCTTGGAGGCGTCGATCGGTTGTCTACTTGATGTAGACTCTTCCTTCTTCTCCTCCGTCGCCTTGAATGCGACCGGTTGTGCTTCGGGTGTGGAGGAGGTGCCTTGCTCGATGATTTTCTTTGAGCCTTTAATCATTAGCTCAAAGCTCACAAATTTTCCTATAACTTCCTCGCGAGACATTAGCTTATATCTAGGATCACCTCGAATTAATTGAACTTGTGTAGGGTTAAGGAATATGAGGGATCTAAGAATAACCTTGACCATCTCATGGTCATCCCATTTTTCGCTCCTGAGGTTGCGCACTTGGTGAAGCATGAAGCGACCGAGCTCCCCCTCGATCGTTTCCCGCTTGGTGATCTTTGTCACCTCGTCTCCTTCGTGCGCGGTTTTGAGTACGTCCCAAATTTCTTTCGCACTTTTTAACCCTTGCACCTTATTATACTCTTCTCGACTTAGAGAGGCGAGGAGTATAGTAGTGGCTTGGGAGTTAAAGTGGTGAATTTGGGCCACCTCGTCCGAGTCGTAGTCTTCATCCCCTATGGATGGTACCTGTACACCAAACTCAACAACATTCCATATGCTTGTGTGGAGTGAGGTTAGATGATGCCTCATTTTGTCACTCCACATATTATAATCTTCACCATCAAAGGTTGGCGGTTTGCCTAATGGAACGGAAAGTAATGGAGTATGTCTAGAGGTACGAGGATAATGTAAGGGGATCTTACTAAACTTCTTACGCTCATGGCGCTTCGAAGTTATGGAGGGTGCGTCGGAGCCGGAGGTTGAAGGTGATGAAGTGTCGGTCTCGTAGTAGACCACCTTCCTCATCTTCTTTATTTTGTCGCCACTCCGATGCGACTTGTGAGAGGAAGTCTTCTTTTCCTTCCTCTTCTCCTTGTTGCGGGACTCTTCCGATGAAGCCTTCCCGTGGCTTGTAGCGGGCTTGTCGCCGGTCTCCATCTCCTTCTTGGCGAGTTCTCCCGACATCACTTCGAGCGGTTAGGCTCTAATGAAGCACCGGGCTCTGATACCAATTGAAAGTCGCCTAGAGGGGGGGGTGAATAGGGCAAAACTGAAATTCTCAAAAATAATCACAACTACAAGCCGGGTTAGCGTTAGAAATATAAACGAGTCCGCAAGAGGACGTAAAAACAAATCGCAAGCGAGTTAAGCGGTGAGACACAAGGATTTGTTTTACCGAGGTTCGGTTCTTGCAAACCTACTCCCCGTTGAGGTGGTCACAAAGACCGGGTCTCTTTCAACCCTTTCCCTCTCTCAAACGATCCCTCGGACCGAGTGAGCTTTCTCTTCTCAATCACTTGGAACACAAAGTTCCTACAAGGACCACCACAAGATTGGTGTCTCTTATCTCAATTACAAGTGAGTTTGATCGCAATAAAGAATCAAGAAGGAAGAAAGCAATCCAAGCGCAAGAGCTCAAAGAACACAAGCAAATCTCTCTCTCTAAGCACTAGGGCGTTGTGTGGAATTTGGGAGAGTATTTGATCTCTTGAGTGTGTCTAGAATTGAATGCCTAGCTCTTGTAAGTGGTTGGAAGTGTGAAAACTTGGATGACTTGAATGTGGGGTGGTTGGGGTATTTATAGCCCCAACCACCAAACTAGCCGTTTGGTGGGGCTGTCTGTCGCATGGTGCACCGGACAGTCCGGTGCACACCGGACATGTCCGGTGCGCCAGCCACGTCACCAAAGCCGTTGGGTTCCGACCGTTGGAGCTCTGTCTTCTGGGCCCGCCTGGATGTCCGGTGGCGCACCGGACATGTACTGTAGAATGTTCGGTGCGCCAGCATGGGCGTGCCTGACTTTTGCGCGTGCTGGCGCGCATTCAATGCGCTGCAGGTAGCCGTTGGCGCCGAAGTATCCGTTGCTTTGATGTCACACCGGACAGTCCGGTGTACACCAGACATGTCCGGTGAATTATAGCGGACTAGCCGTTGCGAATTCCCGAAGCTGGCGAGTTCCAGAGCCGCTCTTCCTTGGAGCACCGGACACTGTCCGGTGTACACCAGACAGTCCGGTGAATTATAGCGGAGCGCCTCTGTATTTTCCCGAAGGTGACGAGTTTGACTTGGAGTCCTCTGGTGCACCGGACACTGTCCGGTGGCGCACCGGATAGACCAGAGGTGCCTTCGGTTGTCCCTTTGCTCTTTTGTTGAACCCAAAACTTGGTCTTTTTATTGGCTAAGTGTGATCCTTTGGCACCTGTATAACTTATACACTAGAGAAAACTAGTTAGTCCAATTATTTGTGTTGGGCAATTCAACCACCAAAATCAATTAGGAAATAGGTGTAAGCCTAATTCCCTTTCAATTCTCGCTTCACTTGGGTGTTCTTTTTGCAGGAAAAATCCCAAACCGAAGAGACCTTAAAGGGATTCTTAAGATGGGCTCAAAATGAGTTCGGTTTAAGTATCAAGAAGATTAGAAGCGACAACAGGACAGAGTTCAAGAACTCTCAAATAGAAGGTTTTCTTGAGGATGAGGGCATCAAGCGTGAGTTCTCTTCTCCCTACACGCCACAACAAAATGGTGTAGTGGAGAGGAAGAATAGAACTCTACTTGACATGGCAAGGACCATGCTTGATGAGTACAAGACTTCGGACCGGTTTTGGGCGGAAGCAATCAACACCGCTTGCTACGCCATCAACCGTCTCTACCTTCACCGAATCCTCAAGAAGACATCCTATGAACTCCTCACCGGTAAAAAGCCCAATATTTCATATTTTAGAGTCTTTGCTAGCAAATGTTTTATTCTTGTCAAAAGAGGTAGAAAATCTAAATTTGCTCCTAAGGTTGTAGAAGGCTTTTTACTTGGTTATGATTCAAACACAAGGGCATATAGAGTCTTTAACAAGTCCACTGGACTAGTTGAAGTTTCTTGTGACATTGTGTTTGATGAGACTAACGGCTCTCAAGTAGAGCAAGTTGATCTTGATGAGCTAGATGATGAAGAGGCTCCATGTGTCACACTAAGGAACATGTCCATTGGGGATGCGTGTCCTAAGGAATCCGAATAGCCACCCCAAGCACAAGATCAACCATCTTCTTCCATACAAGCATCTCCACCTACCCAAGATGAGGACCAAGCTCAAGATGATGAAAATGAAGATCACGATGAGCCACCTCAAGAGGAGGACAATGATCAAGGGGGAGATGCCAATGGTCAAGACAAGGAAGATGATGAGGGTCCAAGACCGCCACACCTGAGAATCCACCAAGCGATACAACGAGATCACCCCGTGAACTCCATCCTCGGCGATATTCATAAGGGGGTAACCACTCGATCTCGTGTCGCTCATTTTTGTGAACATTACTCTTTTGTGTCTTCTATTGAGCCATACAGGGTGGAAGATGCATTAAGAGATTCGGATTGGGTGTTGGCGATGCAAGAGGAACTCAACAACTTCACGAGGAATGAGGTATGACATCTTGTTCCACGTCCTAATCAAAATGTTGTAGGAACCAAGTTGGTCTTCCGCAACAAGCAAGATGAGCATGGTGTGGTGACAAGGAACAAAGCCCGACTTGTTGCCAAGGGATATTCACAAGTCGAAGGTTTGGATTTCGGTGAAACCTATGCACCCGTAGCTAGGCTTGAGTCAATTCGTATATTACTTGCCTATGCTACTTACCATGGCTTTAAGCTTTATCAAATGGACGTGAAAAGTGTCTTCCTCAATGGACCAATCAAGGAGGAGGTCTATGTTGAGCAACCTCTCGGCTTTGAAGATAGTGAGTACCCTAACCATGTGTATAAACTCTCTAAGGCGCTTTATGGGCTCAAGCAAGCCCCAAGAGCATGGTATGAATGCCTAAGAGATTTTCTTATCGCTAATGGCTTCAAAGTCGGAAAAGTCGATCCTACTCTCTTTACTAAAACAATTGCAAATGATTTGTTTGTATGCCAAATTTATGTTGATGATATCATATTTGGGTCTACTAACAAATCTACATGTGAAGAGTTTAGTAGGATTATGATTCAAAAATTCGAGATGTCTATGATGGGGGAGTTGAAGTACTTACTAGGATTTCAAGTCAAACAATTCCAAGAGGGCACCTTCATCAGCCAAACGAAGTACATTCAAGACATACTCACCAAGTTTGGGATGAAGGATGCCAAGCCCATCAAGACACCCATGGGAACCAATGGGCATCTCGACCTCGACACGGGAGGTAAATCCGTAGATCAAAAGGTATACCAGTCGATGATAGGATCTCTACTCTATTTATGTGCATCTTGACCGGATATTATGCTTTTCGTATGCATGTGTTTAAGATTCCAAGCCGATCCTAAGGAAGTTCACCTTAGGGCCGTAAAACGAATCTTGAGATATTTAGTTCATACACCTAAGTTTGGCCTTTGGTACCCCAAGGGATCCACTTTTGATTTAATAGGTTATTAAGATGCTGATTGGGCAGGGTGTAAAATTGATAGAAAGAGCACATCAGGGACTTGTCAGTTCTTGGGAAGATCCCTGGTGTCTTGGGCTTCAAAGAAACAAAATTCTGTAGCTCTTTCTACCGCCGAAGCCGAGTACATTGTCGCAGGCCATTGTTACGCGCAATTGCTTTAGATGAGGCAAACCCTTAGGGACTATGGTTACAAATTAACCAAAGTTCCTCTCCTATGTGACAATGAGAGTGCAATCCGCATGGCGGATAATCCCGTTGAGCAGAGCCGCACTAAGCACATAGCCATTCGGTATCACTTTTTGAGGGATCACCAACAAAGGGGGGATATCGAGATTGCTTATGTTAGCACCAAAGAACAATTAGCCGATATCTTTACCAAGCCATTAGATGAGAAAACTTTTATCAAACTTAGGCATGAGCTAAACATTCTTGATTCTAGGAATTTTGATTGATACTTTGCACACATAGCTCATTTATGTACCTTTGATCACCTCTCTTTCATGTGCTATGACTAAAGTGGTTTTGAGAGCACCTAGAGGGGGGGTGAATAGGTGATCCTATAAAACTTGAAACTTAATCCACAAAAACTTGATTAGACGTTAGCACAATAATGCCAAGTGGCTAGAGAGGAGTCTCAACAAAACACAATAACCACAAGAGATCAATCACAGAGATGGCACAGTGGTTTATCCCGTGGTTCGTCCAAGACCAACACTTGCCTACTCCACGTGTGGCGTCCCAATGGACAAGGGTTGCAATCAACCCTCTCAAGCGGTCCAAAGACCCACTTGAATACCACAGTGTTTTGCTTGCTTTACTATCTCCCATTTGCGAGGAATCTCCACACTTTGGAGCCTCTCGCCCTTACACTTGAAATTCACAAAGAAGCACAGAGTAAGGGAGGGATGAGCAACACACTCAAGACAAGAAGTCACAGCAACACCGCGCACACAAGTCGCAACAAGAGCTCACAACACGACTCAATGAGTTCACAACTCAACTAGAGCTCTAATTGCTATCGCAAGGAATCAAAAGCGAGGAATCGATGTCTTAGTGCTTAGGAATGCTTTGAGAATGCTTGATATACTCCTCTATGCGCCTAGGGGTCCCTTTTATAGCCCCAAGGCAGCTAGGAGCCGTTGAGTGCATTCTAGGAAGGCATTTCTTGCCTTTTGTCGACTGGCGCACCGGACAGTCCGGTGCACCACCGGACAGTCCGGTGCATCACCGGACATTGTCTGGTGCGGATCTCTTTCCTTATTTGGCAAAGCCGACCGTTGGCGCCTTGGAGCCGTTGGCGCACCGGACACTGTCCGGTGCACACCGGACAGTCCGGTGCCCCCTTCTAGCCGTTGACTCAGCCACACGTTGTGCCCGGATTAAGCGGCCGACCGTTGGCCCGGCGACCGTTGGCTCACCGGACACTGTCCGGTGCACACCGGACAGTCCAGTGAATTATAGCCGTACGCCGTTAATTTCTTCCCGAGAGCAGCAAGTTTGCCTGAGCCAGCCTGGGGCACCGGACACTGTCCGGTGCACCACCGGACAGTCCGGTGCACCCAGACAGAGCTGACTTTGGCTAAACAAAGTCATCTCTCTTCCAATTCGATTTCTCCTGTTTCCAGTACTTAGACACAATACATTAGTCTCTAAAACAATGTACTAAGTCTGAGAAACATACCTTTATACTTGATTTGTATTTTGTCCACCATTTGACACTTAGGCACTTGTATTGGACACTAAATCACCAAAACACTTAGAAATGGCCCAAGTGCACATTTCCCTTTCAATCTCCCCCTTTTTGGTGATTTATGCCAACACAACATAAAGCAAGTAGAACAAGTATAAAATCAATTCAAATAATAACTCAAATTTGTTTTGAATCAAATTTGGCATATATGGATCATCCTTTGCCACCACTTGGTTTGTTTTTGCAAATCAAACTCAATTTCCTATCTCTAAGCCAAACACACATGTTGAAACATAAAGAGAGGTATTTCACGAGAAATTGATCAAAGATTCAAAAATTCCCTTTTTCCCATAATTAGGCCTTCTCCCCACAAGAGACCAACTTTTGACAAAAAGAGACAAACAAGAGTATTTTGACAACCAAAAACTCTAACTCTACTTTTTCAAAATTCTCAAGACAAACGAGAGTATTTTGACAACCAAAAACTCTAACTCTACTTTTTCAAAATTCTCAAGTGGTAGCTGATCCATTATTGCTTTGGCCTTATTTTCTCCCCCTTTGGCATCAAGCACCAAAACGAGATCAATTTTGGCTCTTTAACCCCATTGCCTCACCAAAATCTTCAACTAAGAGTAAAAAGGCAACAAGAGTACAAAGATGAACTTGGAAAAAGTTACTCTTTCATCGGAGTGCAGTGGAAGTCTTGCATGGTCCAAGTCCACCTTTTCCCTTTCAACCTACCTTTGAGACTAAATTAAGCAAACTCAAGCACACAGTTAGTCTCAAAGGGTCAAGTTGTAGCACAACTCCCTCTAAATTTGTGCATCACTTAACAAATGGACTGGTAAGGTCCGGGGAGCGCTTGTACAACTTGAGCACCATAAGTAAACAACAAAATGCATAAGGAACATGATCAATGGTATAAACACATGTATGCTATAAATCAATCCAAGTTCCGCGAATCTAAGACATTTAGCTCACTGCGCAACTTGCAAAAGGTCTGCTCATCTAAAGGCTTGGTAAAGATATCGGCTAGCTGGTTCTCGGAGTTAACATGAAACACTTCGATATCTCCCTTTTTCTGGTGGTCTCTCAAAAAGTGATGTCAGATGTCTATGTGCTTTGTGCGGCTGTGTTCAACAGGATTATCCGCCATGTGGATAGCACTCTCATTATCACATAGGAGTGGGACTTTGCTCAAATTGTAGCCAAAGTCCCGGAGGGTTTGCCTCATCCAAAGTAGTTGCGCGCAACAATGTCCTGCAGCAACATACTCGACCTCAGCGGTGGATAGGGCAACAGGGGTTTGTTTCTTAGAACTCCAGGACACCAGGGACCTTCCTAAGAATTGGCACGTCCCTGATGTACTCTTCCTATCGACCTTACATCCAGCATAATCGGAGTCTGAATATCCAATTAAGTCAAAGGTAGACCCCTTTGGATACCAGATCCCGAAGCAAGGCGTAGCAACTAAATATCTAAGAATTCGCTTCACGGCCACTAAGTGACACTCCTTAGGATCAGATTGAAATCTAGCACACATGCATACACTAAGCATAATATCCGGTCTACTAGCACATAAATAAAGTAAAGACCCTATCATAGACCGGTATGCTTTTTGATCAACGGACTTACCTCCTTTGTTGAGGTCGGTGTGTCCGTCGGTTCCCATTGGCGTCTTTGCGGGCTTGGCGTCCTTCATCCCAAACCGCTTGATCAAGTCTTGCGTGTACTTTGTTTGGGAGATGAAGGTCCCATCCTTGAGTTGCCTCACTTGGAACCCAAGGAAATAGCTTAGCTCGCCCATCATCGACATCTCAAACTTTTGAGTCATCACCCTGCTAAACTCTTCACAAGACTTTTGGTTAGTAGAACCAAATATTATGTCATCGACATAAATTTGGCACACAAAAAGATCACCATCACAAGTCTTAGTAAAAAGAGTTGGATCGGCTTTCCCAACCTTGAAAGCATTAGCAATTAAAAAGTCTCTAAGGCATTCATACCATGCTCTTGGGGCTTGCTTAAGTCCATAGAGCGCCTTAGAGAGCTTACACATGTGGTCGGGGTACTGTTCATCCTCGAAGCCAGGGGGTTGCTCCACGTACACCTCCTCCTTGATTGGCCCGTTGAGGAAGGCGCTCTTCACATCCATTTGAAACAACCTGAAGGAATGGTGAGCGACATATGCTAGCAAAATACGAATGGATTCTAGCCTAGCCACAGGAGCAAAAGTCTCCTCAAAGTCCAAACCTGCGACTTGGGCATAACCTTTTGCCACAAGTCTAGCCTTGTTCCTTGTCACCACCCGTGCTCGTCTTGTTTGTTGCGAAATACCCACTTGGTTCCCACAACATTTTGCTTGGGACGAGGCACCAGTGTCCAAACTTCATTTCTCTTGAAGTTATTGAGCTCCTCTTGCATGGCCAACACCCAGTCCGGATCTAGCAAGGCCTCCTCTACCCTGAAAGGCTCAATGGAGGAGACAAAAGAGTAATGCTCACAAAAATTAACTAATCGAGATCGAGTAGTTACTCCCTTGCTAATGTCACCCAAAATCTGGTCGACGGGATGTCCCTTTGAATCATTGCTCGAACTTGGGTTGGAGGTGCCGGTTGCGCTTCTTCCTCCATTACATGATCATCTTGTGCTCCCCCTTGATCACACGCCTCCTGTTCATCATCTTGAGTTGGGGGATGCACAAATGTTGAGGAAGAAGATTGATCTTGTTCATCTTGTTCCTGTGGCCGCACATCTCCAATCGCCATGGTGCGTATTGCGGCTGTTGGAACTTCTTCTTCATCTACATCATCAAAATCAACAACTTGCTCTCTTGGAGAGCCATTAGTCTCATCAAATACAACGTCGCTAGAGACTTCAACCAAAACCGATGATTTGTTGAAGACTCTATACGCCTTTGTATTTGAGTCATAACCTAACAAAAACCCTTCTATGGCTTTGGGAGCAAATTTGGAATTCCTACCCTTCTTCACTAGAATGTAGCATTTACTCCCAAAAACCTGAAAATACGAAACATTTGGTTTGTTACCGGTTAGTAGCTCATACGACGTCTTCTTGAGGAGGCGATGAAGGTAGACCCTGTTGATGGCGTGGCAAGCCGTGTTCACGGCTTCCGACCAAAAGCGCTCGGGGGTCTTGAACTCTCCAAGCATCGTACTCGCCATGTCTATAAGCGTCCTGTTCTTCCTCTCTACCACACCATTTTGCTGTGGTGTGTAGGGAGCGGAGAACTCATGCTTGATCCCTTCCTCCTCAAGGTACTCCTCCACTTGAAGATTCTTGAACTCGGACCCATTGTCGCTCCTTATCTTCTTCACCTTGAGCTCAAACTCGTTTTGAGCTCTCCTTAGGAAGCGCTTGAGGGTCCCTTGGGTTTCAGATTTATCCTGCAAAAAGAATACCCAAGTGAAGCAGGAAAAGTCATCAACAATAACTAGTCCATACTTACTTCCTCCTATGCTTAGATAGGCGACGGGTCCGAAGAGGTCCATATGTAGCAGCTCCAGAGGTCTTGATGTGGTCATCACATTCTTGCTGTGATGAGCTTCTCCCACTTGTTTACCTGCTTGACAAGCTGCGCAAGGTCTATCTTTTTCGAAAGTAACATTGGTTGGACCTATCACGTGTTCTCCCTTTAGAAGCTTGTGAAGGTTCTTCATCCCCACATGTGCTAAGCGGCGATGCCACAGCCAGCCCATGCTAGTCTTAGCAATTAAGCATGCATCTAGACCGGCCTCCTCTTTTGCAAAATCAACTAAATAAAGTTTGCCGTCTAATACACCCTTAAAAGCTAATGAACCATCACTTCTTCTAAAGACAGACACATCTACATTTGTGAATAGACAATTATATCCCATTTTGCATAATTGACTAACAGATAACAAATTATATCCAAGAGACTCAACTAAAAACACATTAGATATAGAGTGCTCGGATGAAATAGCAATTTTACCTAACCCTTTTACCTTGCCTTGATTCCCATCACCGAATATTATTGAATCTTGGGAATCCTTGTTTTTGACGTAGGAGGTGAACATCTTCTTCTCCCCCGTCATATGGTTTGTGCATCCGCTGTCGATAATCCAGCTTGAACCTCCGGATGCATAAACCTGCAAGGCAAATTTAGGCTTGGGTCTTAGGTACCCAACTCTTGTTGGGTCCTACAAGGTTAGTCACAATTGTCTTAGGGACCCAAATGCAAGTTTTATCTCCCTTGCATCTTGCCCCTAACTTCCTAGCAATTACCTTCTTATTCTTTCTACAAATGGCAAATGAAGCATTGCAAGCATGATATATTGTAGAAGGTTCATCAACTTTCCTAGGAACATTAACAACATTTCTCCTAGGCATATGAACAACATATCTCCTAGACATATCTCTACCATGCATATAGGTAGAACTAGAAGCAAACATGGCATGAGAGTCAAAAGCATCACAAGTATTACAACTCCTATAAGACTGTCTTCTATCATGGTACATAAAAGCATGGTTCTTTTTAGCACTACTAGCCATAGGGGCCTTCCCTTTCTCCTTGGCGGAGATGGGAGCCTTATGGCTTGTTAAGTCCTTGGCTTCCCTCTTGAAGCCAAGTCCATCCTTAATTGAGGGGTGTCTACCAATCGTGTAGGCATCCCTTGCAAATTTTAGCTTGTCAAATTCATTCTTGCTAGTCTTAAGTTGGGCATTAAGACTAGCCAATTCATCATTCAATTTGGAAATTGAAACTAGGTGTTCACTACAGGCATCAATGTCAAAATCTTTACACCTATTGCAAATCATAACATGTTCTACACAAGAGTTAGATTTACTAGCTATTTCTAGCTTAGCATTCAGATCATCATTTATGCTCCTTAAGCTAGAAATTGTCTCATGGCAAGAAGATAGTTCACAAGAAAGCATTTCATTTCTTTTAATTTCTAAAGCATGAGATTTTTGTGCCTCTACAAATTTGTCATGCTCTTCATATAAAAGGTCCTCTTGTTTCTCTAAAAGTCTATCCTTTTCATTCAAGGCATCAATCAATTCATTAATCTTATCTATTTTAGTTCTATCCAATCCCTTGAACAAACTAGAGTAATCTATTTCTTCATCACTGGACTCCTCATCACTAGAAGAATCATAAGTGGCATTGTTTCGAGTACATACCTTCTTCTCCTTCGCCATGAGGCATGTGTGACGCTCGTTGGGGAAAAGGGATGACTTGTTGAAGGCGGTGGCGGCGAGTCCTTCATTGTCGGTGTCGAATGACGAACAATCCGAGTCCCACTCCTTGCCAAGGTGTGCCTCGCCCTTAGCCTTTTTGTATGCCTTCTTCTTCTCCCTCTTGTTCCCCTGTTCCTGGTCACTATCATTATCGGGGCAGTTAGCGATAAAATGACCAATCTTACCACTCTTGAAGCATGAGTGCTTCCCCTTTGTCTTGGTCTTACTTGGCTGTCCCTTGTGACCCTTTAGCGCCGTCTTGAAGCGCTTGATGATGAGATCAATCTCTTCATCATTTAGCCCTGCCGCCTCAACTTGTGCCACCTTGCTAGGTAGCGCCTCCTTGCTTCTTGTTGCTTTAAGAGCAAAGGGTTGAGGCTCATTGATTGGACCATTCAATGCGTCGTCCACGTATCTCGCCTCCTTGATCATCATTCGCCCGCTCACGAACTTCCCAAGAACTTCTTCGGGCGACATCTTGGTGTACCTAGGATTTTCACGAATATTGTTCACCAGATGTGGATCAAGTACAGTAAAGGACCTTAGCATGAGGCGAACAACGTCGTGGTCCGTCCATCGCGTGCTTCCGTAGCTCCTTATTTTGTTGATGAGGGTCTTGAGCCGGTTGTATGTTTGGGTTAGCTCCTCGCCCCTTATCATTGCAAATCTCCCGAGCTTGCCCTCTACCAACTCCATCTTGGTGAGCAAGGTGACGTCGTTCCCCTCATGAGAGATCTTGAGGGTGTCCCAGATCTGCTTGGCATTGTCCAAGCCGCTCACCTTAT
Organism: Zea mays; assembly: GCF_902167145.1. NCBI lineage: Eukaryota > Viridiplantae > Streptophyta > Magnoliopsida > Poales > Poaceae > Zea > Zea mays. The sequence goes on along the minus strand of NC_050102.1, from coordinate 23,692,322 downwards.
GGTACTCGTCCCTGCACAAAGAGGCTAACAACACAGTAGTAGCTTGTGCATTTTTATGAATCTGTTCATTAATAAATATAGGACTATCCGAGCTATCAAATTTCATTCCATTCTCAACAATCTCCCATATACTTGGATGGAGAGAGAACAGGTGACCGCATTTTGTGACTCCAAAATCCGTAGTCCTCCCCATCAAAGTGTGGAGGTTTGCCAAGAGGGATGGAAAGCAAATGTGCATTTGAGCTATGCGGAATACGAGAGTAATCGAAAGAAAAGTTTGAATTAACCGTCTTTCTTTTGTCGTAGTCGTTGTCGTCGTTGTCCTTTTGGGAAGAAGTGGACTCATCGCTGTCGTCGTAGTAGATGATCTCCTTGATGCGTCTTGTCTTCTTCTTCTTCCCATCTTTGCGTTTGTGGCCCGAGCCCGAGTCGGTAGGCTTGTCATCCTTCGGCTCGTTGACGAAGGACTCCTTCTCCTTATCGTCGATCACAATTCCCTTCCCCTTAGGATCCATCTCTTCGGGCGATTAGTCCCTTTGTGAAGAGAACGCCTCTGATACCAATTGAGAGCACCTAGAGGGGGGGTGAATAGGTGATCCTGTAAAACTTGAAACTTAATCCACAAAAACTTGATTAGACGTTAGCACAATAATGCCAAGTGGCTAGAGAGGAGTCTCAACAAAACACAATAACCACAAGAGATCAATCACAGAGATGGCACAGTGGTTTATCCCGTGGTTCGGCCAAGACCAATGCTTGCCTACTCCATGTTGTGGCGTCCCAACGGACGAGGGTTGCAATCAACCCCTCTCAAGCGATCCAAAGACCCACTTGAATACCACGGTGTTTTGCTTGCTTTACTATCTCCCGTTTGCGAGGAATCTCCACACTTTGGAGCCTCTCGCCCTTACACTTGAAATTCACAAAGAAGCACGGAGTAAGGGAGGGATGAGCAACACACTCAAGACAAGAAGTCACAGCAACACCGCGCACACAAGTCGCAACAAGAGCTCACAACACGACTCAATGAGTTCACAACTCAACTAGAGCTCTAATTGCTATCGCAAGGAATCAAAAGCGCGGAATCGATGTCTTAGTGCTTAGGAATGCTTTGAGAATGCTTGATATACTCCTCTATGCGCCTAGGGGTCCCTTTTATAGCCCCAAGGCAGCTAGGAGCCGTTGAGTGCATTCCAGGAAGGCATTTCTTGCCTTCTGTCGACTGGCGCACCGGACAGTCCGGTGTGGATCTCTTTCCTTATTTGGCGAAGCCGACCATTGGCGCCTTGGAGCCGTTGGCGCACCGGACAGTCTGGTGCCCCCTTCTAGCCGTTGACTCAGCCACGCGTTGCGCCCGGATTAAGCGGTCGACCATTGGCCCGGCGACCGTTGGCTCACCGGACACTGTCCGGTGCACACCGGACAGTCCGGTGAATTATAGCCGTACGCCGTTAATTTCTTCCCGAGAGCAGTAAGTTCGCCTGAGCCAGCCTGGGGCACCAGACACTGTCTGGTGCACCACCGGATAGTCCGGTGCACCCAGACAGAGCTGACTTTGGCTGAACAAAGCCATCTCTCTTCCAATTCGATTTCTCATGTTTCCAGTACTTAGACACAATACATTAGTCTCTAAAACAATGTACTAAGTCTGAGAAACATACCTTTATACTTGATTTGTATTTTGTCCACCATTTGACACTTAGGCACTTGTATTGGACACTAAATCACCAAAACACTTAGAAATGGCCCAAGTGCACATTTCCCTTTCAGGTTTTCAAGTGTATTTCATGCTAAGTCATAGATTGAAAGGGAAATGGAGTCTTCGGTGAAGGCAAGGCTTCCACTCCACTCCATCGAATTATTCATTCTTCGTCGTTGCTCCGCACCGCTCTCCAATTTGGTATAATCTTCACTCATATATTGTTTGCCAAAGAGGGAGAGAATTTATAAGGGCTTACATTTCACTTTCAAAGTATCGGTTTTTGGTGATTCATGCCAAAGGGGGAGAAAGTATTAGCCCAAAGCAAAAGGACCGCACCACCATCAATTTCAAAAATGTAGTCTTTCAATTTGTATTAAAGAAGTTTTCCAATTGGTATCTTATTTTTGATATAATTTCAAATTGGTATGAACTCCTTTAAAATTAATATCTAAAACCCTCTTGAACACTAAGAGGAGAATTTCATTGAGGGGGAGTTTTGTTAAGTCAAAGGAAAAGCATTTGAAACAGGGGGAGAAAATTTTAAATCTTGAAAATGCTTCTCGAAATCTTATTCATTTACCTTTGACTATTTACAAAAAGACTTTGAAAAGAATTTCCAAAAGAGTTTGCAAAAACAAAACAAGTGGTGCAAGTGTTGTCCAAAATGTTAAAAGAAATAAAGCAATCCATGCATATCCTATGAATGTATAAATTGGTTTAATTCCAAGTAACCTTTGCACTTACCTTATGCAAACTAGTTCATCTCTGCACTTATATATTTGCTTTGGTTTGTGTTGCCATCAATCACCAAAAAGGGGGAGATTGAAAGGGAAATAGGGTCAAACCTTTTCCTAAATGATTTTGGTGGTTGAATTGTCCAACACAAATAATTGGACTAACTAGTTTGCTCTAGATTATAAGTTCTACAGGTACCAAAGGTTCAACACAAACCAATAAAAAGTCCAAGAAAGGGTTCAAATAAAAAAGAGCAAAACAAACCGAAGGCTGCCCTAGTCTGGCGCACCGGACTGTCCGATGCACCACCGGACAGTGTCCGGTGCACCAGGGTGAATTCACTCGAACTGCTCAGCTTTGGGTTTCTGGGAATGTCACTCCGCTATAATTCACCGGACTGTCTGGTGTAGCACCGGACTGTCCGGTGTGCCATGTGGAGCAACAACTATCAGCGCCAACGGTCGTCTGCAAAAGTGAACAGTGCGCGGACAGCGCACAGAGTCAGAGCAGGCGCCAGAAGGCGCACAGGACAGTGAACAGTGACTGTCTGGTGCACCACCGGACTGTCCGGTGGTCCCACTTGTCAGAGCTCCAACGGTCGAACCCTAACAGTTGGGTGACGTGGCTGGCGCACCGGACTGTCCGGTGCGCCCGTCGACAGACAACCTCCCCAACGGCCACTTTGGTGGTTGGGGCTATAAATACCCCCCAACCACCACTTCAAGGCATCCAAGTTTTCAGCCAACACATTCAATACAAGAGCTAGTGCATTCAATACAAGACACAAATAGATTGAATCAAAATCTCTCCAAGTCCCAATTCCACTTAAAGCAATTAGTGACTAGAAGAGAGAGTTTTGTCGTGTTCTTTTGAGCTCTTGCACTTGGATCGCTTTTCTTCTTCCTCTATTATTGTTCCCAAGACATTTGTAATCAAAGCAAGAGACACCAATTGTGTGGTGGTCCTTGTGGGGACTAAGTGTCCCAATTGATTGAGAAGAGAAGCTCACTCGGTCTAAGTGACCGTTTGAGAGAGGGAAAGGGTTGAAAGAGACCCAGTCTTTGTGACCACCTCAACGGGGAGTAGGTTTGCAAGAACCGAACCTCGGTAAAACAAATCATCGTGTCACTCTCACTATTTGCTTGTGATTTGTTTTTCGCCCTCTCTTTCGGACTCGATTATATTTCTAACGCTAACCCCGGCTTGTAGTTGTGCTTAAACTTTATAAATTTCAGATTTACCTATTCACCCCCCCTCTAGGCGAATTTCAATTATAGGAAGATCCGTTCAGTCGGTTCACTATTATGTAGGTACACATCATCATCACATACGCATGTAGTGCCCCACGGTCGAATATATAAGGCCTAGGGGGTACCCCATCATTGCCATCAACCGTCTACCTATCTCATTAGCTTTTCTCCATACTGGAGACTTCTCTTGTAACCTACCACATAAAGATCCACACCAGGAAGTAGGGTATTACGCCTCTCCAAGCGACCCGAACCTGTAGAAAATTGTATGTCGTCTCTCATGCATCCCGCACGAACCATTGAGTTACAATCAACAACACCGTTCTACCCAAAAGCACCGTGAGGGGTATCCCTGGGTGTGCGGTCGGGCTATAAACACTGGCATCCCGGCCAACCTCTCCTCACGCGTGGGGGCACGTGCGTGTCAACTCTTCCTCTGGTGGGTGGGCCATCTCCGCCAGGGCTTGTCTGTGTCCGTCTTTGTGTAATTGCAGGTGGGGCCGTCATGTCAGTTTCCGCCCTCCCGAGTTCATCGCACACCTCAACAGATTCTGTACCGGCCGCCGCGAAATGCCTATCAAATCAACGGAGATCCGGTGATGGTGGTTGGCCGCAGGTAGGTATAAAGCACAACCAAGCCACCCCTGGAACCCAAGCCACAACCAAGCCTAGCTAGTCCTCATGGGAGGAGCAAAAGTTTGCACAGGAGGAAAACTCAACACCACATACCGGCGCGATCTAGATCACGTCTACGCCATTATGGGGCTGTTGATGTGGGTCAGAGTGATTTGTCGTAGCATGGGGAGTATACCCGTGGCACTGATATGGGGTGTGGGCCACCAGCTCCGGCCAAATTGCTCGCTGGAGTGCCATGACCGCCACGGTACCGCATAACGCAGTGGCCCAGGTCTGACACCACCTTGAAGCATGGTATGAAACCCCTCTGTTACTTCGCCTTGGGTCCTTGCACACGTTGAGCTATCGGGTTTGGGGGAAAGTTACCGACGGTCGTGTGCGCCTCTGACCGGCGAGAGCACCGCCACGGGGGAAACCAGCGTTGTCGGCCGGGTAGTAGAGAGGAGGAGGGTGGCCCCTGCGCCATTCTTTTGGTGATGGACGGTTGGGATTAGATCAATCTATACCAGTTCGCTCGGTTGGATCATACCCATTGATTCGGAATCCAACGTCCTAGATTAAAACACTGCTTACCGTTTCGGTGGGATAGATCATGGGCTTCGGATCGGGATCCAACAGTCTGAATCAGGCCCAAGTTAAACAGTCGTGGTACATTTGCATAAGAGCACCTCCGTTGTCAAAGAATGAGCCCGCCCTCCACCCGAGAGGTAAGAATATTACACAGGAGTCCCTAGTAATTGCATAATGATCCCTGGAAGCAATATTTTAATTCAAAGTGAACTTAAAACATGTTTATTCCATAACTTGGTCATTTTAACCCCGATTTGACCCGTTCAAGTTGCGTTAACTTCATAATAAAATTGTCTACATAGTAACAACCTTGTTTATAACATAACACATACTTTCAAAACTAATTTGTTTAACCCTGGTTTATTGGATTAACTTGTTTAATCTAAGTTAATAGTTTAAACTAAATCATCTAAAGGTTGACTAGAATATGAATTAGTGGCCACTTAGACTAAAAGTGAATGAAGTTAGTTATATTTTATCACATGCTTTATGTTAATCCACATAGGACATAATCTTTGTATCTAATCACATAGGTCTTTCGGAAATCATATCTTTTTAACCGTAACTCCGATTTTGGTGGTTCTCGAACCTACGATCTCGTAGCATCGTGTAGAATATATTCACGTTGTTTGCTCTCATATTTGGTGTACTGTTATGTTTATATACTCCTTGCCTATTTGTATGTATTGCTATAAGTAGCAGTGAGGTCACGAGAAACTTGAAAATTAACTTGGAGAAGTACCTGGATTCTCAAGTCTAAGGCAAGTTGTGCCCTTGATCACCTTTCTCTACCTAATAATATTCATGTTAATCACGGTGACATGTTTAGGTTAATCTGATGGGACCTAATAGGTTTCCCTAGTATTGTTTATCCCACACATGCAAACAAATGAACTATTGGGTAGTATTGCTATTGCTCTACCTGGTTTTGGGATTAATGTTACATTTGAATTATGATCATGTTCTAATTATGTTGTTGTTTTAATTATTGTTCATGACAAGATCATTGTGTTAATTGGAACATGGAGCTTAACTTGAGATAATAGTGCTACCACAAGGGTGAAATGGGACGCCCTTGGCCAAGTAATTAGGAAAGTTAGGGAGAGATTATCTTACCCGAATGGGGCAAGCGGGGAGGCATCATTGCAGAGTATAGGGAGGTACTCGGGTCGAACTGCTGCGATGGCAGTTCAGACGAGGGATTCCTATGCTTCCCCTTCTTGAAACCGTAGTGGGTATTCTCGAACTAGTGGAAGTTTGGAAAAACCTCGTAGTGCTACCCCGCCTTGTCTCCTCGGTAGAGGTGTATGGGGTCCATACAACCCCGTGGTAAATGGGTAACATGACTTGTGGGTAAAGGGCACAACCTCTGCAGAGTGTAAAAGTGGTATATCAGCCGCGCTCACGGTCAAGAGCGACTCATGACTCTCGCATGATTAATTTATGAAACTAAACTTAATCTTTCATATGCATTGCATCGTGGGCGTTATTATCAATTGTGATCTCTTATTTAATTGGGTTGGTATCCATTTATACCTAGTAAATGCTAATAAAATTTTGACCAACTTTAAAATGAATGCTCAGCTTTAACCATCCTCTTTGGTAAGCCTTACACTTCACATGAGCCCCACTGTAAGTGAGCTTATGCACATTATTCACCACAACTTGTTGAGCGATGAACGTATGTGAGCTCACCCTTTCTGTACTCACATCTCTAGGTCAAGGACATGTACCACATGATGAGGAGCATGAAGGATATTGTGATGAGTTCGTAAGAGGTCTAGGTCGTCGTCTTCTAGTCAACTATGGTTGCTGGATCGTTATCTTTATATGATGTAATTATTTAACTATTTTGTATAGAACTTCACTATATATTAAAGATGTGATATTCATTTGTGTACCATGAGTCATCATATGTGTGAGACTTGATTCTAGCACACATGTGAGTCGTACCCGGGTTTAGCCCCCTAAATCCGGGTGTGACATCTATCATTAAAGCTAGGGGGTATGCGTTCGGGTTATCTAAAAAATTTAGGTTGAGTAATTTGGGTAACTGTAACACCACAAAAGCCATCAACTAAAAACAATAAATTTAGTTATTAAGGTAATTAGGACAAATTTTTTTATGTGTTTAATTATTTATTTGCATTTTGATCATTTTTCTTTGTATGTGCATGATTGATTATCGGATGTTTAATATCAATTCTTTTTAAAAGAAAATACTAGTAAATAATATAATAATTATTAGTCTAAAAATAAATATGTTATTTATAAATAATTTTGGTGAATTTTTATGAAATTTTTTGAGCTCTTTAAAAATTGTATTTCAAAATAATATAAAAAAAAACACAAAACCCTAACCTAACCTAAACAGCCCACTAGGGGCCCATTTTTCTCACCCGCCGCCCCCTGCTGGCTTCTCCTCCCCTAGCCGCCGCTCTCTGCTATCCCCTCTCCTCTCCCCTAGCTCTCTCTCTCGCGCGCCGCCAGGGCACTGAGCCGCCCAGCCCCGCCCGCGACCGAGCCAGGCCACAGCTGCGCACCCACCGCGCCCAGGCGTCGGCCCCGCCCGTGGCCGAGCAGGTCGACCCGACGTGCCCCAGCCCGACGCCGCGAGCCACGACCGGACCCGACAGCCGCGATGACGCCGCGCCCGCCCAGGCCGCGCAGCCGACCGGCGCGACGCTGCGCCTGCACCGAGCCCGGCCAACCCGCGCCCAAGCCGCCGACCTCGTGCCCGTTCACCTCCCTGCGTTATGGAGCTTCAACTCTACAGTTTCTACTTCGTTACTCCCTCTCCCATTTCTCTCCATTACTCTCTAGGAAACCGACGCATCTATGGCGCTATTACCGACCGTTTCTCCCTCCCCCAACGCTTTCTCTCCCTCCTGCTCCCTATAAAAGGCAGCAGAGCCTCTCTCCCTTCTCCTGCCTACCCAAGCTCACCCCATCTCTCTAGCTCGCCAGTGCACTGCTCCACACCGTCGTTTGTTGCCGTTCGTCGCCGGAGTTCACCGGAGCCCGCAGTTCGTCGCCGGAGCCACGCAATCGCCATCTGTCGTCCATAGTCGAGCCCCTGCTTTTCTCCACCCGGCCGGACCCCGTCGAACTCTCCCCGTCGCACGCGCGAACTCAAGGTTGATGACGACCCGAATTATTTTGTATATTTTATAAAATACTTTTTGATTCAAGTCATGAATGGTATATTTAATTTGTTGTAATATGAACACGTGTGATCTATAATTTATGTGTATGTGCGTTATGGAATTGTTTGGTAGATTCATGCGATTATTAGTACCGTGATAATTCATGTTAATCGTGGCGTTGATTTTTGGATTAGAAAAATATGGCATAGATTTAGTAGTCACATGTTGGTGATAAAAACAATAGATAGGAGTTTTTGTAGTTAAATTTGGTCACAATAAACTTTAGAAACTAATTGGAGAATTATAGTTGTAGGTTCATTTTAATGGATTTAGAAAATTGTATAGAACTCATGTCATATGAATAATATAGGAATTCTAGATGATTTAGCTAATTATTTTATTAACATTTTCTTTTTATAAAGAAAGGAGAAAAATATTATTAGTAGGATGGAAAATAGATTTTTGCTAGTCAAATAAACATGTTCGCAAATTTAGCACTTAGATTTTTAGAGTAAGCAAAATACTAGTTTATGTCAAAATAACCTCTCTTGTGTTATAAAAAGTTCAATTAGTATTTATATGGATTTTTAGATTGTTTAATGCATTTTTGCTATACTCAATAATTTGAGTTAGAAATAAAAAGGATAAAAGCTATTAATTTATTTATTAGTATTAAAGACGATAATAATCATTTGATTTCATTGATGATGTTAAAATATAATTAATACTAGTTAAAACTGTATTTATTGCACCCACTCATAAATTCATCATTTAGGACTCACAATAATAACTATAATTGAATTAATAAGTATTTACGCGTTTAGGACGTATTTAAGGTGTGATAAGTGCGATGTGTGTTTATTTGTGTAATGGTGTATGTTTATGTAACGATGCATGTTTATTTATTGGTGTATGTTTTCTTTTTGTATGGCAACGTACGACGTTATTAGAAGCTGAGTTTGTGGTAGACGAACCGAATTCGTTCGAAGACGATCCGCAGGACGCGTTTGAGCAAGGCAAGTGGATTCTCCCTCTGCATATTCTTTTTGTACCCACTCATTGCATATAATAATGTTTACTTTTTGATATACTGCATAATTTGATGGGTTTACCTAATTAAGGATTTCCTAGATTTACCAACTGTATTCCTTGTTTAACCTGGGGAAATAATTAAGCTTTGCAAGTTTTATGCTACCGCTCAACTTAATGATTTTAATGTCACTCATTAATTGGTATTAATGTTCCAAAATTTAAATTGGCAATTATGACATTAACCCAATGGTTAAAATGACATTATTTCAAATTAATTGGAACATGGAGTGACCACCCAGGATAACAGTGCAACCACGAGTGCTATCATGGCTCTGGCTTTGGTAATTAGCTGTATATGCTTAGTGCCTGGCAACCTTACCTGAAATATGGGCAAGAGGGGGAGCGGTAGGTGCTAGCAGCCCATGTTAACATGGGGACATATTCTTGTCTAAGGTACCTCACCCAGGGGGCCACCACCATCGTCTTTAGAAACCTTAGCGGGTTGCTTCGTATTAAGGTATTTTGTGAAAGCCTCATAATGGATCCCTAGCCATTCACCTCGGCAGTGTTTAAGGGTCCGATCAACCCGGGCTAGATGGGATACATGGCTTGTGGGTAAAGTTGTACCACCTCTGCAGAGTGTAAAACTGATATATCAGTCGTGCTCCCGGTTATGAGCGACCTGGACTCCTCACATGATAATTGAACTTGAAGATGGAATTAAATTGAGATTCGATGGTCTGCCAATAATTTGCTTAAGTGGTTTCACTTAAGTGTTTTTGTTATATTCATATTCCTTTGTTTAATGGGATATTTAGGATTCACACTTATTAGTAAGACAAGTGTTGTTAATAAAATGTTGACCAACTAAAATGCTTACTGCTCAACCTTAGCCTCACCTTGTTATACCTGCATTAATTTTCCCCCACTTGCTGAGCCCCGACCATAAGTGAGCTCACCCTTGCTAATATTTTGATCAGAGGGTGATGCTGGAAACTTTGATGGAGATTTTGACGACGAGGAATTCTAAGTCTAACGATGCGCCGGTCATCTTCCTATGGGAGATTGCCCCTGTTATTTAAATTCCGCTTTACTTTGATGTGATACTTATTAAAGATACAATGTTTCAGATGATGTAATAAAGTATTCTACTCTATTTACGCCTTTATTGCATTGTCTTTTGATATATTACACTTGTGACGTCAACATATGTGTGGAAATAGATCCTGGCACACATATGCTATGCGCTCGGTTCTACCCCCTGGAACCGGGTGTGACAGAAGAACCTACCCCTCTTAAAAAGAATCTCGTCCTCGAGATTAAGAAACTTCCGAGAATAACTGGGGGAATTCTGCTCTGAGTTCATCTTCTCTTTCCCAAGTGGCCTCATCTTCCGAATGATGACTCCACTGAACTTTGCACATGTTAATAACTTTACTCCGTGTAATTCTGCGAGATGTTTCCAAAATTCTGACAGGGTACTCCGAATAGGTCAAATCCTCATTGACATTCAATTCTTCCATGGGTAACTGTTCCTCTGGTACTCTTAAACACTTCTTGAGTTGATACGTGAAACACGTCATGTACATCAGATAATCTATCGGGTAGCTCTAACTGGTAGGCTACTTCACCTTTCCTTTCCAAAATCTTGAATGGGCCAATATAGCAAGGAGATAATTTTCCTTTAACCTTAAACCTTTTCATTCCTCTCATCGGTGAAACTTTAAGGTAGACAAAGTCTCCTACTTCAAACATCAACTCTCTTCTTCTATTATCAGCATAGCTTTTCTGTCTTGACTGTGCTGACTTCAAATTTTCTCTGATAATCTGCACTTGCTTTTCCACTTCTTGGAGAATTTCTGGACCAAATACTTGACTTTCTCCAGTCTGATTCCAATAAAGCGGTGTTCTACACTTTCGTCCATAAAGTGCTTCAAATGGTGCCATTTTTAGACTTGCCTGATAACTATTGTTATACGAAAATTCTGCATAAGGCAAACTTTTATCCCAGCTTCTACCATGCTTTAGAGCGCAAGCTCTTAGCATGTCTTCCAACACTTGGTTTGTCCTTTCCGTTTGCCCATCCATTTGCGGATGATAAGCTGAACTAAAATTTAGCTTGGTATCCATGGACTCATGTAGTCTTTTCCAAAAGCGAGAGGTAAACTGGGTTCCTCGATCTGATACGATCTTCTTCGGTACTCCATGCAGACAAACAATCCTCGACATGTACAATTCTGCTAACTGGGCTCCTGAATAGGTTGTCTTCACAGGTATAAAGTGTGCTACTTTAGTCAACCTGTCTACTATGACCCATATTGAATCATAGCCATCCCGAGTACGGGGTAGTCCAACTATGAAATCCATACCGATTTCTTCCCATTTCCATTCAGGTACCTTAAGAGGTTGTAGCAATCCTGCTGGTCTTTGGTGTTCGGCTTTAACTCGCTGACACACGTCACATAATGCAACATGAGTAGCAACATCTCTTTTCAAACCGTACCACCAATACTTTTCCTTAAGATCCTGGTACATCTTTGTACTTCCAGGGTGAATAGAGTAAGCTGAATCATGAGCTTCTCTCAAAATAAGTTGGCGCAAGTGCTCGATTTCGGGTACACAGATTCTCTTCTTAAACCATACTGTGCCTTGATCATCTTCCGTGAAATCTGGGGCTTTACCCAAACCAATCAAAGCTTTAATTTCCTTAATTTTCTCATCGGACTCTTGTCCTTTACGAATCTCTTCTTCCAAAGTAGACTCAACTTCCATAACTGTTGCTTCTACATTATTGAGCATACCAAGGTTGAGTTGTTCCATTTCCCAGCACAATTCTTGTGACATCAAATGAGTAGTGATGTTGTTCACTTGACCCTTACGGCTCAAAGCATCAGCTACTACATTTGCCTTTCCAGGGTGATATTGTATTTCCAAATCGTAGTCCTTAATCAATTCAAGCCATCTTCTCTGTCTGAGGTTGAGTTCTTTCTGAGTGAATATGTATTTCAAGCTTTTGTAATCCGTGAAGATTTTGCACTTGTTTCCAATCATATAGTGCCTCCAAATCTTCAAAGCATGCACTACGGCAGCTAGTTCCAAATCATGCGTAGGATAATTCTTCTCATGATTTCTCAACTGCCTTGAGGCATAAGCTATCACTTTTCCTTCTTGCATTAGCACACATCCAAGTCCAAGGTGTGATGCATCGCAATACACATCAAATCCCTTGTGGATGTCTAGCATTACCAATATTGGTGCAGTGGTTAACCTTTTCTTAAGTTCTTCAAAACAATTCTGACAAGCTTCATCCCATTTGAACTCTTTACCTTTCTCCAATAGAGAGGTAAGAGGTTTCACTAACTTGGAAAAACCTTCAATAAATCTTCTATAGTATCCTGCCAATCCAAGAAAACTTCTGATCTTGGATGCATCCTTTGGTTGCTTCCAATCTAGTATCTCACTTATCTTTCCTGGGTCCACTTTAATTCCACCATCGTTAACGATATGCCCTAAGAAAGCAACTTCCTTAAGCCAAAAATCACACTTCGAGAACTTCGCATATAGTTGGTTGTCACGAAGCTTTTGTAGGACTAGCCTTAGATGATCTTCATGTGTTTCTTCATTCAAAGAATATATCAGTATGTCGTCAATGAATACGACCACAAACTGATCTAGATATTCCATAAATACTTTATTCATCAAGTTCATAAAGTATGCTGGTGCATTAGCCAGTCCAAATGACATGACCGAAAACTCATATAATCCATATCTCGTCGTGAAGGCTGTCTTGGGTACATCTTCTGCTCGAATCTTTAACTGATGATATCCCGATCTCAGATCTATCTTCGAGAATATCTTAGCTCCATTCATCTGATCAAATAAATCTTCAATCTGAGGTAATGGGTATTTATTCTTGATAGTTACTTCATTCAAACTTCTATAATCAACACACATTCTCCTCGAACCATCCTTCTTGTTCACAAATAGCATTGGGGCTCCCCAAGGGGATGAACTTGGGCGAATGAAACCGTTTTCTAGTAATTCTTCTATTTATTTCTTCAGTTCTACTAAATCTTTGACATCCATTCTATAAGGTCTTTTCGAGATAGGTGCGGTTTTGGGTAATAACTCAATAGAAAACTCTATATCACGGTCAGGTGGCATACCTGGTAATTCCTCCGGAAATACGTCTGGGTATTCGCACACTACTTTGATATTTTCCAAGGGCTTTTCTTCCAAGTGATTGATCACTGTTTTCCCTTTTTCATCTGTTGACTTGTCTATGTTAACTTGGATTCTTTCACCTTGAGGACTTGTCAACATAATTGTTCCATTGACACACTGTATCACTCCATCACAACTTTTCAACCAGTTGCATCCAAGAATCACATCAATACTGTTGGATCCTAGGACCACTGGGTTGACTGAAAAATCTATTCCTTGAATCTTGATATTAACATGGGGGCATGAGTGTGTGGCCTTCATGTCACCTCCCGGTGAACTAATATGTAACATCTTCTTAAGAGGGTACTTAGGTATGTTGTGTTTTTCCAGAAATGACTCAGTTATAAACGAATGCGATGCTCCAGAGTCAAATAAAACTGATGCAGGTATGGAGTTAACAAGGAACATACCATACACTACGTCGGCATCCTCAGGCACTGATTCCGCAGTGACGTGATTGACCCTTCCTCTACTCTGGTTCTACGGAGTCTTGTTCTGAGCAGATCCACGAGCGGGGGTGTTCTGGTCATTTCTCTGGTTATTGCTTTTCTGGGGTGTCTGCTAGTTGCGCCTTGGGCAGTTGTTGGCATAGTGGCCTAGCTCACCGCACTTGAAGCAGCCATTGGGTTGGACAGGTGCGTTGTTTCTGGCCTACGTGTTACTGGCGCCACCTTGACGATTCTGTGAATTTCCACCAGACCTCTGGTTGGTCTGAGGGTTGCTCCTTTGTTGGTTCTGACTCTGATTATTTCTCTGGCCTTGCTGTCCAGAGTGTTGCATCTGATAATTGTTTCCGCTTTGATTTCCAGAGCGGAACTGAGAACCTTGAGCGTTGTTCGGACGGGTGTTCCTGCTGGACTGACCTTGAAATTTTCTTTTGTGGTCAGATAATTCCTTTCTTTTGCTTTCAAGGCCAATTGCCTTGTTCAACAGGGTCTGGAAATTGGGGAAAGTATGGCTCTGAAGTTGATAATTCAGTGGTCCAATTAGTCCTTCCAAGAAACGCTCTTGGCGCTTCTCATCCGTGTCCACTTCTTTCGGTGCGTAGCGTGAAAGCTGAGTAAAGCGATCACGATACTCACTAACAGACATATTCCCTTGAGTAAGGGAAAGGAATTCTTTCTTCTTCAACTTCATAATTCCTGAGGGAATGTGATGAGCACGGAAGTTCTCCTGAAACTCTTGCCAAGTTATTGTATCTGCGTTGGGATGTGCCGCTGTGAAGGCATCCCACCAGTCGGACGCGGAACCCTCGAGTCTTCCCGAGGCGTACAAGACCTTCTCACGGTCGTTGCACTGAGTGATGTCAAGTTTCTTTCCAATGACTTTTAGCCAGTCATCAGCATCTAGAGGATCAACCGCATGAGAGAATGTCGGCGGGTGATGACTCATGAAGTCCCGGTGCTTATCTCTGGCCGGGGGTGCATAATGTTGTTGCTGCTGATGTTGCTGATTCTACTGGTTCTGCTGAATTTGTTGAACAGCCACAGTGATTTCTTGCAGAATCTGCATCTGGGCGGCGATGAACTGTTCCATGTTGGGGTTCGGTGGTGGTGGTGGTATTTGTTGACCACGCTGATTCGTGTTGTTGTTGGGTCCTGAACGGACGTTCACCATCTGATTGGTTAGGAGGTGAAGTCCTTAGAAAAGTGAGGAGTAGAAAAGATCCTAGGAGGGGAAATAGCTTATGTTTAAAAAATTTTATATGTTCTTATGGCCATCATTCCATAAGACCATTGCACTCAAACAAAGATCCAACTCAAGCATGTCAACCAATCACCATCACATGGTTGTTATTAATATGATAACTTAAAGAGAGTATCATCGTCTAACGTGAAGTATAACTTATTACATCATGACTCAAAACTCCAAAAGCAGCCTAGTGACGGATCCGGGCTCTCCATAGCGCAGCCTCTTGCGGGGAGGAGACAATGCCATGGCGGGGACCTGAGCTTCGGGCGGATCCAGTCCTTGCAGTTGGGCTTGCAGGGCTGCAATCCTGGCGTGGGCATTCTCCAGCTCCAAGTGCACCCTAGAGAGATCCAGGGTGGCACTGTCCAGGTCGGTGTTGAGACCGGCCACTACACCAGCTAGGGTGTTGAGGCGATCCTCACCAGCTTCACCTGGGACAATGCTGGTCTGGCTTCCTCCACTCAGATGTTGAGGAAGATGCCTGAACCTCGTGTTCTGCAGCTACTGCCGGTAGGTGTGGCTGAGCGACCACAGGGTCCGACGGGCAGCATCGCTGACCGAGGCAGCGTAGGTGGACAGTGGTGTTAGGGACTCATGAGCAGACAGAGTCCTGCATCCCCTGTCCCCTGCATTCATCACCCTGACGTGGATGCGAGTGATGTAGTAGCAAGCCCGGGGAGGCTCGCTCACTCGCCTTGTTTCGTACAGGGGGCGGACGTAGGTTTCTAGCGCGTGCAGCACTTCTTGCAGCAGGTTGGGGAAGTGCCCCATCTCGAACATTGATGTGTAATGTTCGACAACAGGACCAAACCCCATGAAGTAGTCCTGCTAGGCATAGTCAGCTTCCTCATTGACTTGTTCGTCTTCTCCTTCTTCGTCGTCGTCATCCTCGTCATCGTCGTCTCCTGAGTCGTTGGGGTCGTCGCCTCCAGGTGCAGGTGCTTGGAAGGCTGGTGCAGGCGGTGCTGACGTCGATGACCTAGCTACGAAGGCCAGGGACTCTGCCAACGGGGTAGGCGTCGGCAGCTGTTCCTCCGAGCTATCCTCCAGGATGACTACATTCTCCACTCGGATGGGAGGGAGATCCGCCGGAACTTCCTCGACTACCACTGGGTAGACCGGAATCTGCCGGGGCTGAGGGGCGTAGTTGGTGTTGATGCGGGTAGTTTGGAGTGTACGAACCATCTACAAGAGAAATGTCAACTCAGTTGAAATTTTAAAGAGGTAAGGCTGATAAAATAATTTATAAGAGTGAAATTAGCAAGTTTTGAAGAAACTAGGCTTTCCATTTCTAACTAGTCTAACGACCTAGGGTCAGCATAGCTCCGATACCACTTCTGTCACACCCGGTTCCAGGGGGTAGAACCGAGCGCATAGCATATGTGTGCCAGGATCCATTTCCACACATATGTTGACGTCACAAGTGTAATATATCAAAAGACAATGCAATAAAGGCGTAAAGAGAGTAGAATACTTTATTACATCATCTGAAACATTGTATCTTTAACAAGTATCACATCAAAGTAAAGCTGAATTTAAATAACAGGGGCAATCTCCCACAGGAAGATGACCGGCGCATCATTAGACTTAGAACTCCTCGTCGTCAAAATCTCCATCAAAGTTTCCAGCATCACCCTCTGATCAAAATATTAGCAAGGGTGAGCTCACTTATGGTCGGGGCTCGGCAAGTGGGGGAAAAATTAATGCAGGTATAACAAGGTGAGGCTAAGGTTGAGCAGTAAGCATTTTAGTTGGTCAACATTTTATTAACAACACATGTCTTACTAATAAGTGTAAATCCCAAATATCCCATTAAACAAAGGAATATGAATATAACAAAAACACTTAAGTGAAACCACTTAAGCAAATTATTGGCAGATCATCGGATCTCAATGTAATTCCATCTTCAAGTTCAATTATCATGTGAGAGTCCAGGTCACTCATAACCGGGAGCACGGCTGATATATCAGTTTTACACTCTGCAAAGGTGGTACAACTTTACCCACAAGCCATGTATCCCATCTAGCCCGGGTTGATCGGACCCTTAAACACTGCCGAGGTGAATGGCTAGGGATCCATTATGAGGCTTTCACAAAATACCTTAATACGAAGCAACCCGCTAAGGTTTCTAAAGACGATGGTGGTGGCCCCCTGGGTGAGGTACCTTAGATAAGAATACGTCCCCATGTTAACGTGGGCTGCCAGCACCTACCGCTCCCCCTTTTGCCCATATTTCAGGTAAGGTTGCCAGGCACTAAGCATATAAAGCTAATTACCAAAGCCAGAGCCATGATAGCACTCGTGGTTGCACTGTTATCCTGGGTGGTCACTCCATGTTCCAATTAATTTGAAATAATGTCATTTTAACCATCGGGTTAATGTCATAATTGCCAATTTAAATTTTGGAACATTAATACCAATTAATGAGTGACATTAAAATCATTAAGTTGAGCGGTAGCATAAATCTTGCAAAGCTTAATTATTTCCCCAGGTTAAACAAGGAATACATTTGGTAAATCTTGGAAATCCTTAATTAGGTAAACCCATCAAATTATGTAGTATATCAAAAAGTAAACATTATTATATGCAATGAGTGGGTACAAAAAGAATATGCAGAGGGAGAATCCAGTTGCCTTGCTCAAACGCGTCCCGCGGATCGTCTTCAAACGAATTCGGTTCGTCTACCACAAAATCAGCTTCTAATAACGTTGTACGTTGCCATAAAAAAGAAAACATACACCAATAAATAAACATGCATCATTACATAAACATACACCATTACACAAATAAACACACATCGCACTTATCACACCTTAAATACGTCTTAAACGCGTAAATACTTATTAATTCAATTATAGTTATTATTGTGAGTCCTAAATGATGAATTTATGAGTGGGTGCAATAAATACAGTTTTAACTAGTATTAATTATATTTAACATCATCAATGAAATCAAATGATTATTATCGTCTTTAATACTAATAAATAAATTAATAGCTTTTATCCTTTTTATTTCTAACTCAAATTATTGAGTATAGCAAAAATGCATTAAACAATCTAAAAATCCATATAAATACTAATTGAACTTTTTATAACACAAGAGAGGTTATTTTGACATAAACTAGTATTTTGCTTACTCTAAAAATCTAAGTGCTAAATTTGCGAACATGTTTATTTGACTAGCAAAAATCTATTTTCCATCCTACTAATAATATTTTTCTCCTTTCTTTATAAAAAGAAAATGTTAATAAAATAATTAGCTAAATCATCTAGAATTCCTATATTATTCATATGACATGAGTTCTATACCATTTTCTAAATCCATTAAAATGAACCTACAACTATAATTCTCCAATTAGTTTCTAAAGTTTATTGTGACCAAATTTAACTACAAAAACTCCTATCTATTGTTTTTATCACCAACATGTGACTACTAAATCTATGCCATATTTTTCTAATCCAAAAATCAACGCCACGATTAACATGAATTATCGGTACTAATAATCGCATGAATCTACCAAACAATTCCATAACGCACATACACATAAATTATGGATCACACGTGTTCATATTACAACAAACTAAATATACCATTCATGACTTGAATCAAAAAGTATTTTATAAAATATACAAAATAATTCGGGTCGTCATCAACCTTGAGTTCGCGCGTGCGACGGGGAGAGTTCGACGGGGTCCGGCCGGGTGGAGAAAAGCAAGGGCTCGACTACGGACGGTAGATGGCGATTGCGTGGCTCCGGCGACGAACTGCGGGCTCCGGTGAACTCTGGCGATGAACGGCAACAAACGACGGCGTCGAGCAGTTCACTGGCGAGCTAGAGAGATGGGGTGAGCTTGGGTAGGCAGGAGAAGGGAGAGAGAGGCTCTGCTGCCTTTTATAGGGAGCAGGAGGGAGAGAAAGCGCTGGGGGAGGGAGAAACGGTCGGTAATGGCGCCATAGATGCGTCGGTTTCCTGGAGAGTAATGGAGAGAAATGGGAGAGGGAGTAACGAAGCAGAAACTGTAGAGTTGAAGCTCCATAACGCAGGGAGGTGAACGGGCACGAGGTCGGCGGCTTGGGCGCGGGTTGGCCGGGCTCGGTGCAGGCGCAGCGTCGCACCGGTCGGCTGCGCGGCCTGGGCGGGCGTGGCGTCGTCGCGGCTGTCGGGTCCGGTCGTGGCTCGCGGCGGCGGGCTGGGGCACGTCGGGTCGGCCTGCTCGGCCATGGGCGAGGCCGACGCCTGGGCGCGGTGGGTGCGTAGCTGTGGCCTGGCTCGGCCGCGGGCGGGGCTGGGCGGCTCAGTGCCCTGGCGGCGCGCGAGAGAGAGAGCTAGGGGAGAGGAGAGGGGATAGGAGAGAGCGGCGGCTAGGGGAGGAGAAGCCAGCAGGGGCGGCGGGTGAGAAAAATGGGCCCCTAGTGGGTTGTTTAGGTTAGGTTAGGGTTTTGTGTTTTTTCTTTTTTTATATTATTTTGAAATACAATTTTTAAAGAGCTCAAAAAATTTTCATAAAAATTCACCAAAATTATTTATAAATAACATATTTATTTTTAGACTAATAATTATTATATTATTTAATTATTATATTATTTACTAGTATTTTCTTTTAAAAAGAATTGATATTAAACATCCGATAATCAATCATGCGCATACAAAGAAAAATGATCAAAATGCAAATAAATAATTAAACACTTAAAAAAATTTTATCCTAATTACCTTAATTACTAAATTCATTGTTTTTAGTTGATGACTTTTGTGGTGTTACAGTAATCTAAATTTCGGGTTCTAAGAATCGTTACCCGAAATTACAGTGGGGTTTACATTACCCGAAATTCAGTACCTGGAAATTCAGGTTCGAGTATTCCGAAGTAACTGAGCTTCAAAAAAATATTTATTTAAGAAAAATCAAAAGTTCTTATAAATTTATGATAGAGAGAGTACGTAAGGCGCAATAGGAATCATAATTATTCAGAAACACGGGGACTTGTTTTGTAACCGAATTATCCAAACACAAAATACTTACAGTTACAAAAGCAAAGTCATCTATCCCGATCCGTGCAGCATGGAATGACCGACAACAAGCGGAGCAGTACAGGCCTAGGCAGGTTCAGGCATCGTTGGGTTCGGCCGGTTTGGCCCATTCCTGCTCTTATCTCGGACGGAATAAAATGACCTGGTTAAAAATTGGTTTGTTTGTCCAAAAAGTTGTTCGTTTTGATTTGAATCAAAACCAAGAATGATCCGGTTTGGAGTTTTTTCTTCTACCACGGTCCGGTACGAATCCAGATCTTCTGACCTCCGGATCCAATCTTGACGAGCGCTGGTGGAGGCCGAAACTGGACAGCAGCAATCCTGTCCGAAACTGGGTAGCAGCAATCCTGGCCAAAGCGAACAGTCTTCAATGGACCACCAGTTTTTATTCCAGAGTCAGATCCATCCCTGACCAGTTTTGAGTAAAACAGTCGGATCTACTCTATTTGGCCCAGGAAGAAAAACGTGTCTGTCTTCCATACCGAACAAACGAAAACGAACGGTGCCTCAGTGGGAATTCAGTTTCGATGCCACAACCTCGGTCACAGCAGTTGCTTGGCTCCAGCACTCCAGGTTCCATCAACCGGCGATTCTCGGTTTGCTCCTGAGCGCGGCAAACAGACCGAGCATTCCTGATGTTCTTTTCATTACGCTCAGGTTCGGGCACCAAGCTCCAACCCTCTACATGACGGTCTTCTTGATCGAAGAACTGACGGAGAAGACGCACACTTTCCCTGGGGTTGCCTGCCTCGTCGCATTCTGGCCATAGTATGTCCTCAGCCTTCACACACGGGCCGACAACTCGTAAAATCTGAACTTATACAAGTTGTCACCCAAATTTCAGATTCAGGTATTGGTTTGGGTTACGAGTGTTTTTTTTTGTTTTTGCCCGGACTAAAGCTAAAGTTGATTTTTGAACCGTTTAATTTGACCAAACAGCTTCACACACGAAGTTTATTAAAATATGCTCGTACAGTCAGGGGCGTTATCCTATTAACTTAAAAGCTACCTGTCATATATGTGCCACGCATTTCTATATGCATGGTGCAATCCTTAATCCTGTCATGCATGTGCCACGCATGCAGCAAATTATATGCTTAATTATTTTCGATTATTGTTTTCTTTGCCAACTGCATGCATCCACAAACGCCGAGAAGTTAAGCAACAAGTTATCGAATAACAGACAGCATGCTTTAAATAGGTCCAGCTAATTAATCAGCAATCGTCAACCAAATTACTTTTACAGCATGCTCAGCTACTAAAAAAATGTTGTCACAATGATACGGCGCGCGGCTGACGAAATGAAGGGATGGGTTAATTAGATACCACCGGTGAGAGCTAGAGACAGAGCAACTGTAAGCAGGCAAGAGACGGGGACTCGGAGGTTGCTGCTGCCCTGAGACTCTGCTCCCGCCGGCGCCGGCGTTTTGCCGCCTCCAGCAGCATCGACGTCCTGATCCGTTTCATCATCACAAAAACAAGTAATCAAGTAATCAAACTATAGAAGTAAATAGTAATCTAGTAAGAAAAGCAGCAGAATCGAATTTCTCTTCACAGGGAATGCATGGCGCGCGCCTTTCAGTTTTTTTCCGATAATTGCATGACGAGTTGACGACTAAAACGCAAAATGCGTCCAAAAAATGGCGAGGCCAATGCTGAATGCATGCACGAGCATACCTTTGCTGCTGTCTCCGATGCCTCGTCGGGCGGCCCGCTGGCCGATGCCGCCGGTGGCGGAGCGTCTCCTCCTCCCTCCTCCTTTTCCTGCACCGTCAGCCATGCACAAGGGGAGTCAAATCCATGCGACAGCTGCAGTCGCAGACTCGCAGTCGACAAATGGACGAGATTGTCGGCGAACCGGCGTCTTGTCTTCGCCGGTCGAACCACTCTGCGATGGCGCCTCTGACGGCGATGGTCCGGTGGCCTTGGATGAAGCTTCGCCGTCCACAGACGACGGCCCAGGCGCCGACGCGGATGCGGCGGTCTCTTCAGGTGCCGCGGCCGCCTCCACGTCGTCTTTCTTGACGGCACTCTGAGCAGCCTTGGATTCATCCGGAGCCGGCGCCGGCGTGGCCGCTGTCTTCACCTGCATTCCGTAGAGTCGTTCCGTCAGCACACGCACACCAGTGCCTGCAGCGTGTCGTCCCGGCAACTGAAACTGCAAGACGTGCGCGCGTACGTACCCCGTCTTTCATGAGGCCGACGTCGTACACCGGCGTGAGGTTGGCGTAGAAGAGGCCGAAGTTGCGCTCGGCGACGGGGCCGGGCTTGAGGTTCTCGTTGAAGAGCGCGAAGATGTACGTCTCGAACGTGCGCTTCGGCATGAGCGGCGTGCCCGACCCGCCGCTGGCCTCGCCGATGAGGTACCGGTTGTACTCCGCCGCCTCGGCGGTGCTCACGCCGATCTGCCCGTCCTCCGCCTTGGTCGGCCACCCGGTCTCGCCCACCGCGATCTCCACGTCCTCGAACCCGAGCTTCTTCATCGCCGAGTACACCGAGTCCAGCTGCGCCTCGAACATGCTGGTGTACGTGATGCCCGTGCCGGGGTCCGGCACGCCCGGGTTGGGCCGCGCCAGCGCGTAGGGGAGCGTCACGCCGTTGTACCCAAAGTACGGGTACGGGTTCACCATGAACGGCGACCTGCTCTGCCGGTGGAACGCCAGCATCGGCGCGAACACGGCGCGGTCGAAGCCGTCGCGGAACCGGCTGGCGGACGGCGGCTCGGAGACGGACAGGATGCCCAGGGAGTGCGGCGTCGAGACGCGGATCTTCGGGTACCCCGCCGCCACCAGCGCTGCCTTGAGCGCGCGCATGGCGGGCACCAGGTTGGAGATGAGGGCCTTGTCGGCCGTGTCCATGATCTCGTTCCCGACGGACACGAGTGAGATGTCCGTGGAGGGGTAGTACGGCGCCACGTTCGCGGCCACCCACGCGCCCGCGCCGTCCTTGGTCGCGAGCTTGGGGATGTCGCCGTTGCCCGCGGTCACCATGACCGCGATGCCCGTGCCGGCGAAGGCGCGGACCATGTCCGGGTTTGTGTCGAATAGCTTCACGCGGTCGATGCGGGTGCGGTTGGCCAGGAACGAGGCCACCGTTGCCGGCGGCGGGAGGTTGTCGCCCTTGGTGCCGTAGTTGACGCCGATAGCGGTGGTGGACGGTGCAACGACGAGGATGAGCAGGGGCACGGAAAGGACGGCGGCTGCGTGCCCTTGCCACGACGGCGGTGCCATGGTGGCGGTCTGGTCGGTGAGGTACGGTTGCACCGGACGCCCGTCCAACAGCGGTGGTGAGGGGCATTCGGAGTTTAACTTCTGGCTGTGGTTATAGTGCGCTAATTATGGCTGGGTTACTAGTGTGTAAAAGATTCCATTCGGTATCATACATTTTCCTCTTGATGCTTAGGGGCTGTTTGATGCGGCTGAATTAAACATGTTCGGATTGCTGTAGTTGTAATCTATATAAATAAAATACCGTAAAAAACAGTAGCCAGTAGATTAAAGTCGTACGTTGTTAGACTCTCTCCAGCAATAAACTCTATATCGTTCTGTACTCTAAATCTAGCAAACTCAGCCTCCTCTCACTACCGGAATCAATAGCTTCGCCGAGTGCCGGAAGCACTCGGCGAAGCCTTAAAAACACTCGGCAAAGGCTTTGCCGAGTGTAACACTCGGCAAAGAAGGCTCGGCAAACAGTGCATCGACAAAGACTTCTTTGCCGAGTACTTTTTCTCGGGCACTCGGCAAATGTCAGGGAGCACTCGGCAAAGAAAAGCGACCGTTACGGCGCCGGTTGACGGAGACGGCGGCTTCGCCGAGTGTCAACGGTGACACTCGGCAACGAAGATATCTTTGCCGAGTGTCCTCCTGGCAGTACTCGGCAAAGCTGCCTTCTTTGCCGAGTGCCAGTTGAGACACTCGGCAAAGAGCCCGCCAGGGAGGGTCCCCATGTCAGGCTCTTTGCCGAGTGTCCCAATTGGCACTCGGCAAAGCCGACCTCTTTGCCGAGTGCCAGCGACACTCGGCAAAGAACCTAAGCCGGTGCCCAGGTCTGTGCTCTTTGCCGAGTGTTATGACCCAGACACTCGGCAAAGAGCCTCTTTGCCGAGTGTTACACTCGGCAAAGTGACCAGTATGTACCTTTTTTATTTGTTTTTTGTTTTCCATCCACACAAACAGAAGATATCACATATATATCACATATATACATCACAGATATCATCACAGACATAAATAGCCAACACAAACATAAAACCGTGACCACAAACATAAATATCCATCACAAACATAAGTGTTCAACACAAGTATTAAACACAAACATAAGTCTCAAACGTCGCAAGCTCTCACATAAGTATCAAACAGAAACATAAGTATTATACATAAGTTCTGAAGTCTAAAACAATGACTCATGGAGGTGGGCGGTTTTGCCGGGGTTGCGTTGGGCCGAACCCTTCCGGAGGGTTGTTGGATGCCGCCCCAGATTGGCCCTGTACAGAGAAGAGATAGCATGTGTTATACCAGATGCATTACAAACATCTAACTACAATTTTGATACTCACAGGAGTGTGGAAGAGAGTAGGGTCAACTGGGGGGAACAATGGAGGTGGCGGAGCGATGCCCTGTGCGGCGCCAAGGCTCTGCATGTACTGGAACATCTCCGCCATCCTCTGATCAGCCGCCGCCCGCTCCGCCATTATCCTCGCCTCCATCTCTTCTAGTTGGGTCTGTAATATTACAAGCCAACGTTATAGTAACTCAAAGACTAGATATATAACTAAAGGAAGGACGAGTTATAGAAGCACTAACCTCGAGTTGCTGTATGCGATGATGTGAGCTGTCGTGCCGAGGTCGAATGGCTGGGCTCGAGCCCGTGCTCCTTGCTCTCACCTGAGACAGAGTGGGAGTGGAGGACGAGTCGATTGCCCCGTCGGCAATCCAGTACCGCCCATGTCTCTTGCCTCCTCCGACCCTCATGAGCACATCGGGGTCGATAGGCTCGGTGCTCGGATCATAGTCTGGGACATGGACCTCCTGCGCCATGGCAGTGTAGTCATGGAGGCGGTTGTAGACGGCGGGGTTGGTGTAGGCCTCGGGCCCGTCATCCGGGTTGTAGGTGACGTCGGACGTCGTCTTACCCTTATGGGCCATAGCATAGGCCGAGAAGGTGGAACAAGGCCTGCCACCATGTGACGCCGACTGCAACGAAAACCAACGAGATAGTTAGAAATAATATCTAACTTAGTGCTATATATCTAAATAAAAAAGGTGGCGTACCCATGCTTCGGCATATTGGCCCAGGCTCCGGCTGCCTTGGTGGTGCGAGGGGCCTTGCATCTGCAAACGCCGTTCCCGGCTAGCTGTGTGCGCCTCGTCCCACTCAGCCGAACACCACCTATCCACCATCTGCTCCCAGCACAGAGGATGTGCGGCGCACCAATGTGGAATCACCTGCAAAGTAAACACATAAAGTGCATATCAGAAGATAAAATAAAATTCATGCATGGAGTACTGGTACCAAACATGCATGACTTTACCTGCAGGTACTGCTCCCTGGTCAACGACATGGTTCGGGCTTGAGGTTTGGTCACCTTCTCCCCAAGGACGGAGCCGTGGTAGGTGATGATGGCCTGGATGCGGGCCTCATAGTGCATGTCCACGACGAGCTTCTTACAGCACGTGGTGGCCACCACATCCGCCCTAGCCTCGTATCCAGCATCGCATCTGAAGAAATCCTGCATACAAAAACGATGTATCCATACATTATTTCAAGAATTTGCAACGAATGCGACATATTTTATATTATACTAAGACTTACCCACAGCTCTTGCTTCACCCGCTCCGCCTTGTTATTGAATTCCCTGCCGTCCCGGTCTACCACATCGGGGGCGACGGCGTAGTGGTCGAAGGTGAAGGCTGGGCCCGTCACTCCGGCGTACTCCACAAGTCCAGGGAAGTGTTCCCTGCACCGCAGGCCGAGGATGTTGTTGGGGGGGCGACGATGACCCCCAGCATAATCCAAAACCGTCCAAGACCTGTCCAAGTGATAAATAAAAAGTATTAGTTTATATTATGATTTTGAACACATAATATGAACAAGAATGAAGAACATAAAGTTACATACCTCTCCCCTTCCGGCCGAATCAACGGCCGTCTATCCCGAAGTATGGGACACGGCGGGAGACTCGCGGGGCCTCGCAGGTAGATGCTCCTCGAACTAGAGCCGCCTGAACCTGAGGCGTCCTGCTGCTGGTCGTCGTCGTCCTGCTGCTGGTCGTCGTCGTCCTGCTCTGCCTCATGCTGCTGCGCTGCCTGCTCTGCATCGTCTGCCGTCCTACTCCCCCTCCCCCTCCTCCTCCTCAGGAAACCGCCCACCATATTTGTCCAACAACCTGCAATTAAGAGTAAACAAATAAGCACATATAAAAAGATGTATTAAAAAACAGGTGCGAAATAAAAAGTCATATAGCATTACATCGATTAAAAATAATCTTCATATGTGTCGGGGTTAGCCGGATCAAAACTCTCATCATCACTATCAAGCATTTCAATCTCAACACCATCGGAAGACGCAACCTCATCATTGCCTTCAAGGATTACTAAGTCATTATCATTTTGCACCTCATCATCCTCCTCATCAACAACCATTTCAATATCTACGTCCATTCCGATAGCTTCTGTTAAGTCTATCTCAAATCGCCCTTCTAGCCCATCTTCTTGGAAGAACTCTCCATCATATGTGTCCGGGTCTAAGTTGTAATCTTCATCGTTAGGAACAGGTAACCTCCCATGCGGCGATACCTTATACACAACATCCCAACCCTTAAGATGTTCTTTCGTTTGACACGCATATGGGAGATAATACACTTGTGTGGCCTGTTGGGCCACGATATAGACATCGTCTCCTGCTAAGGTGGAATCTTGTCGAATTTCGACTATCCCAAGATTAGAATGTGTCCGTCTCGTCACTTGAGGGTCAAACCAATGACATTTGAATATCACTGGAGCAAGAGGTTTGGAACCATAAAAATTGAGCTCATATATTTCTTCAATTCGTCCAAAATAATCGACATTGTCAAGGCCCGGCGTAAAGACTCCAGAACACGTTGTTTTCCGATTGGGCCGACTTTGGTCGTAGTGTGTTGTGCGAAAACGGTATCCATTGACGTCATACCCAGAATATTTCTTGACCCTATAAGCAAAGCCATTGGCTACTTGTCTCAACTCGGCACTCATAGACGGATCTCTTTGGCCCTGCAAGTATTCGCAAGTTAAAAGACGCTAAATTGAGTTCAAAGGCGTATCTCTTTTACAAACTAAGCACGTACCTTACGTTTGAACCAGGAAATGAAATCGGGCAACCCATTTCTCGCACCCTTTCTAAGAAGAGCGTCATATTCCTGTGGAGTGGGGTCCCTTGATCGACGCCAGAATTCATGAAGAAATTGTTCCATGTATGGCGTCACCTCTTCAAGGTTGGTCAATACGTATAGCATGATATGTCGCCACTCTTCATGTGTCAGGGTCTTCGTGGTCGAGCCACTTGCGCTTCCGAGTTGGCCTCGAAATATGCTAAGGTTCGATTCATTGTCGCCATCATTGTAACGAGGGGGTGGATTATGCACGCTCGGCAGTTTGTCACCATAATAAGTTGTTGTGAAGTTTGAGACCTCCTCTAGAATGTATGCCTCTGCAATGGAAGCCTCGATTTTGCATTTATTTCTACATTTCTTTCGAATAGTCTTTAGACATCTCTCGATTGGATAGCACCAACGTCCCTGCACGGGGCCCCCCATTCGTGCCTCATAGGGGAGATGAAGAATCAAATGCTGCATTGGATTGAAGAAGCCGGGTGGAAATATCTTCTCAAGCTTACACAGTAACACGGGGGCCAATCTTTCCAAGTCTGCAACCACGGTCCGAGATAACTCTTTTGCACAAAGCTGACGGAAGAAATAGCTCAACTCTGAAAGCGTTAGCCAGACATGCTCAGGGACATAGCCTCGAACCATCGCAGGAAGAATCCGTTCAATCCATATGTGGAAGTCATGACTCTTCATCCCTAAGACTCGCATAGTAGATAAGTTCACCCCCCCTACTCAGGTTAGCTGCATACCCATCAGGGAACATCAACATCTTGATCCACTGAAGTACTTCCTTCCTCTGGGCCCTGCTTAGGACGAAATCGGCCTTAGGCCTTCTCCATGTCTTTCCGCCACTTGGCGGCTTCATCTCTAGTTTTGGTCTATCACATAACGCTGCCAGATCCACTCTTGCCTTCACATTATCCTTTGACTTATCAGGAATGTCCATAATTGTTGCCCACAGTGCCTCGGCAACATTTTTTTCAGTGTGCATCACGTCAATGTTGTGTGGAAGGAGCAGGTCGTCATAATAGGGGAGCCGAGTCAAGCCAGACTTATGTGTCCACATATGCTGCTCACCATATCCCACAAAACCACCTTCTGTATTGGCCACGAGCCCATCTATCTGTTGACGAATTTCGGCACCAGTCATCGTTGCAGGTGGGCGGTCTGTCACTACGACACCTTTCGTAAAGTTCTTGATGTCTAGGCGGAATGGATGGTCAGCAGGAAGAAATTGTCGATGTTTATCGAAGGACGAATATTTGCCACCCTTTTTCAACCAAATGAACCTAAGAGCTTCCTTGCAAACTGGGCATGGGAACTTACCGTGAACACACCAGGCACAGAATAGCCCATACGCCGGTAAGTCATGGATGGAGTACTGGTACCAAACATGCTTTCTGAAGTTTGTCTTCGTAGCTTGGTCATACGTCCATACCCCTTCCTCCCAGGCACGTACCAATTCATCGATCAAAGGCTCCATGTACACGCCCATTTTGTTGCCCGGGTGTCCTGGAATTATCAACGACACGAATATATTCTGCCTTTGAAAGCACACACCAGGGGGGAGATTGATTGGGATAACAAACACGGGCCAACATGTGTACGGGGCAGCGCTCATTCCATAGGGATTGAACCCATCTGTGGCCAACGCAACACGTACATTACGAGCCTCTTCGGCTTTCTCACGGTGAATGTCATCAAAGTGTTTCCATGCTTCACCATCTGATGCGTGCACCATCTTGTCAGGATTGTATCGTTTTCCATTTTTGTGCCATGTCATCTGTTTCGCGGATTCCTCTGTCATGTAAAGACGCTGGATCCTCGGTATGAACGGAAGGTGTCGTAGGATTGTCAAGGGGATGTCGAGCTGCCTCTTCTGTCCATCACCAGAGTCTACCTCCATAAACCTAGACGAATTACACTTGGGACAATACTTTGCCTCTGCGTATTCTTTCCTAAATAGCACGCAGCCCTTCGGACAAGCATGAATCTGCTCATACGTCATCTTGAGTGCACGAAGTAGTTTTTGTGCCTCGTACATGCTCTTTGGCATAACGTGATCATCCGGAAGCAGACTCCCAATAACCGTCAACAAGCCATCGAATGCGTCTCTACTCATGCTGTACTGCGACTTGAATGCCATTACACGCCCAATGGCATCCAGTTGAGAAACCTTTGTCTGGCCGTGAAGGGGTTTCTGTGCCGCGTCGAACATGTCGTAGAACGCCTTTGCAGTCGGCTCTGGCTCGTCATCCATACATCCTCCCGTGTATTGTGCCTCCTGATAGTCGTTCAACATATCTGCTACCCCCGCATCCGCGTCATAATCCTCGACACGTTGTCTCAACACCTCCTCTCTCGTACGATGCGCTTCACCATGAAATATCCACTGAGTATAGCCCGGCGTAAATCCATTCTTCCAAATATGTTCTACCACGACCTTCTTTGGTTTTCTTTTCCGATTGTCACATTTGCCGCACGGGCATGGGACTAGCTTCGCCCCTTTAGCAGCTTCGCCATATGCCCGTTCCACGAAATCATCGGTCTTTCTAATCCATTCAGTGGTGACATCGTTCCTTCCTCTACGGCCCGTGTACATCCACTCACGGTACTCCATCCTCTAACAGAAGCCTAGCAACAGAAAATTTCGGCAGCACCTCCCCTGCACGGGGAGGTTTCAAAATCCTGCAAATAAAACTATCAGCACGATGGCTGACATCCACGCATAATTCAACGACACGATGGCCGGCAATCCACAATACTACATATTAACCTAATCATGCACGTATATAACTAACTTAATATTAAAACTAATCATTTCATATAAATCATACACGTATAACATAAATCAAGTAATCACCTTAGAGGTTTCGGCACGGGCGAGGCGACGGGGCGCGGGCGAGACGACGGGGCGCGGGCGAGACGTCGGGTCGCGGGCGAGGCGTCGGGTTGCGGGCGAGGCGCCTGGCGGGCGAGGGCACGGCGGGGTCACGACGAGGAGTGCGGCGGGGGCACGGGCGGTGGCGGTGGGCGGGGCCGCGGTGGGGGCACGGGCGAGGGCGAGGGGTTAGGCGAGGGGCACGACGACGGGCGAGGGCGCGACACGACGAGGGGCACGGCACGGCGAGCGCGAGGGCGAGCGCGGGCACAACACGATGAGCGCGGACACGGCACGACGAGCGTAGGCACGGCACGGCGAGCGCGGGCAACGGCACGGCGAGCGCGGGCACGGCGGGCGCGGCTTCGGCGAGCGCGAGGGCGAGCGCGGGCGCGCGGCGGCGGCACGGGAGCGCGCGCGGGCGAGGGCGCGCGGAGGCGGCGCGGGCACGGGCGCGCGGCGGCGCGGGAGCACGCGCGGCGGCGGCGAGGGAGCGCGCACGGGCGCGCGGCGGCGGCGCGGCGCGGGCGCGAGGAACGGCACGGCGGCGGCGGCGATGGCGCGGCGACGGTGAGGGCGCGGCGGCGGCGGCGTTTGAGTGAGTGAGTGAGAGAGAGTGTGAGGAAGAAGCATTCGGCCGTTGTATGTAGGGCGCTTTGCCGAGTGCCCGTGATCTGGCACTCGGCAAAGTTTTTTTTTAATTTTAAAATAAGCTTTGCCGAGTGCCAGATCGCGGGCACTCGGCAAAGCAGTCTTTGCCGAGTGTCCCTTTGGTGACACTCGGCAAAGACTATTTCCCTATTCTTTGCCGAGTGCCACACAGCTGGCACTCGGCAAAGCATACTTTGCCGAGTGTCATCTCTAGACACTCGGCAAAGTATATTTTTATTTTTTTGATTTTGTCTCCCAAACTTTTTGTGGTATGTTCCTACACTATGTAGACCTACATGTATCATTTGTGGACAATTATAACAGAGATTCAATCGTTAGTAGATTTAGTTCGTTTATTTGAATTTCTTCGGAAAATTCAAATTTGAACTGCAGGTCACTCGAAACTTGGAAAACCGTGCATGAAAAAATCATATTCATGGTACTTAGCATAAGTTACGA
This sequence comes from Zea mays, assembly GCF_902167145.1. Classification (NCBI taxonomy): domain Eukaryota; kingdom Viridiplantae; phylum Streptophyta; class Magnoliopsida; order Poales; family Poaceae; genus Zea; species Zea mays. The sequence goes on along the minus strand of NC_050102.1, from coordinate 23,660,958 downwards.
CCGATTTCAGAAGCGTACCGGAAACTTCGAGCAACATGCTCACTAAACATGGCCGTGAACTTGTCATCCACGTGTTTAAAAATTGTATAAAACACAAACAAAGTCAGAAAATCATGAAACTTGTCCCCGTGTCATGATATCATATGTATAGGCTGTGATAAAAATTTTAGAGTATTTGAAGAAAGTTGTGAGACACTATGTGTAGAAACCTAAGAGATCCACATTGAAACTCTATGATTTCATGTGTAGTCCTCTTAGGTTTCTACACATAGTGTCTCACAACTTTCTTCAAATACTCTAAAATTTTTATCACAGCCTATACATATGATATCATGACACGGGGACAAGTTTCATGATTTTCTGACTTTGTTTGTGTTTTATACAATTTTTAAACACGTGGATGCCAAGTTCACGACCATGTTTAGTGAGCATGTTGCTCGAAGTTTCCGGTACGCTTCTGAAATCGGTCGTAACTTATGCTAAGTACCATGAATATCATTTTTTCATGCACGGTTTTCCAAGTTTCGAGTGACCTGCAGTTCAAATTTGAATTTTCCGAAGAAATTCAAATAAACGAACTAAATCTACTAACGATTGAATCTCTGTTATAATTGTCCACAAATGATACATGTAGGTCTACATAGTGTAGGAACATACCACAAAAAGTTTGGGAGACAAAATAAAAAAAATAAAAATATACTTTGCCGAGTGTCTAGAGATGACACTCGGCAAAGAGGTCTTTGCCGAGTGCTAGATGTGTGACACTCGGCAAAGAATCCTCTTTGCCGAGTGCCAGCCGCTGGCTCTCGGCAAAGACTGACGGCCGTCAGCTTTGGGACGGCCGTTGACGGCCCTTTGCCGAGAGCCCCCTTTGCCGAGTGTTTGACACTCGGCAAACTAGTCTTTGCCGAGTGTCGTCCTGTGCCGAGTGTCCAGCACTCGGTAAAGAGCCTCGTTGCCGAGAGTCTAGCTTTACCGAGTGCGGCACTCGGCAAAGCCTTCTTTGCCGAGTGCCCGACAAAAGGCACTCGGCAAAGATTGCAACACTCGGCAAAGCCTTGGATTCCGGTAGTGTCTATAGCGTCCAGCAATGAACTGTAAAACTTCCTGTAAAATAGCGGATGGTACCTTCGCACGCTACTCCTAGCGCATCACTGTGCACACGCTACACAACCAGTATCGTGTTTTCCTCTCTCCACTTTCCCTCCTGTGCACGTGATGGTTGTGGGACCCATAGACCATGATGTAAACTGAACACCATAAATTGATTTAAGTACACGTAAATGACATTTCTACATGTAATTGCAAATTTATTTTTGGCAAACGAACGAAAGATTATTTGTTAGAGTTAACCAACATGAATTAATATATATACAATAATCCTAGATAATTGATTTCCTAATTAATATACGTTTGCAAAATTATCCAAGTGTCATTTTTGCATTAGTTAATTACGTCGTGTTCAAATTATATACAAAAGAGTGAATAAATATGGTACTTTATGGATTTTGTTAACACTGTAGAAATAGAGGATGGAATTTAGAGGATGTTGCTGGAGATGGAAAAAATATAGAGAGTAGAATCTTTTAGAGAGTGTTGTAAAGGACAAAGAATATTCCTTTAGAGGATGAAATTTAGGGAATGCTGCTGGAGACAGTCTTACTCCCTCCGCTCTTTATCTTAAAGTCAGGAAGGTATGTCCTAAGTAAAACGTTTTTAATTTTAACCATTAATAACAAAATAATTATAAGTATTGTCTAAATGAAAATTAAATTATTTAATTTATTATTAAAACATTTATCACAAAATATAATTTTAAATAATTTTTTAGATATTGTTGGTCAAAGTTTTAAAACATTAATTTAGGGCAAAGCTTTGTGAACATAAGATAGAGAACAAAAGGAGTAAGTAAGATCCTACAGGCATTTACATTTCACATAAATGGCCTGTATTTTAAATGGATATCTAAGTGAGTAAATATAAAAAAGCACAAGAGATATATCTTGTGAAGAAATGTCTCTAGCACTGTTCTCTAAGTCTAGATATAGTTAAACCCATATAATCCACATAAATGAGTTGTGTCGGTCTTTTGTACCTCGCTTCGACAAGTAAATTTATTGTACGCGTTCCGGACTTTGGAGGGTGTGCGCGGAGGGTGCAAGATTTGTACTAGTTCGGGCGGAACGTCCCTACTTTCAGTCATCGGTGGCTTGCTCTACTGGCATCATTGATGATCAAACTCGTAGTAGGGGTTACCAGTTGTCGAGAGAGGAAGCAGAGGCTCCTAGGTCTCTTTATCGGGGTGGAAGTGGAGCTTAGAAACTGCAAGGTGGAGTCCTACCTAAGTCTTGGCTTGGAGGAGCTCCAACTTCTAGGTCCTCGTCGGTGCTCCTCCTCCTCCTATTCGTCCTTGTCGGTTCGTCTCCGTCTAAAGGCATCTGATTGTGTCCAAGAGCTCTCTCATTTCGATCCCCTTGTCTGGAGGACGACCTCTCCCTTTTATAGGCTAGGAGAGGGGTCGGCCAACGGTGGCTTCCTTGGGAAGGAGCCACAAGACAAGGCTAAAACCAGTGTTTTACCTCGGGTGAGGCCACACGTACTTGTGGGCCCGAACTGCCTAGCTGTCTCGTATTTATTGCGGCGGATAATTTGGTGGCGATGATGGTCCCAAGAGTCATCATTCTAGCTACGTTGACCCCTGGCCTCCGTAGCCTAGGGCTCGACGCGACCCGTCGTGTAGTGCTCTGTGGGAAGTCTACGCAATCAGGCCTAGTCCGATAGGCCATAAGTGCGCAGGCCGAGGGACGCGCGGGCTATTAATGCATCGCAGTTTTGGGGCTCAGAGGTCATGAGCGCTATGTAGCCCGAGAGGTTCGTATGTCATGAGTGGGAAGCGAACCGTCGCCCACGCTGTGGCTCGATGCGAGGCATGGTTAATGTGGCTAGTCATTTATGGAGGGTCAGTCCGGGGCCGAGCGCGGGATCCACTCAAGTGGTTCCCTTCCGACACGCCCGACTTCCCTTGCTAGGCTCCGCCATGCCTGACCCCGGGCTCGGGTTCGACTAGGGGCGGGTCCTTCCAAGGTTGACACTTAGCCGATTTGTTTCAAATTCGGGAGATGATCACTGTCGTGCTCTTAAGAGAGTTTTGCGTTATCTAAAATGTACTATGAGTTTAGGTATCCATTATATCAGGTACCCAATGGTACTGAATGGTTATTGTGATGCAAACTAGATATCAGATGCTGATGAGATATATGCCACAACTGGATATGTGTTTTCACTTGGAATTGGCGTTGCTTCATGGAAGTCTTGCAAGCAGACCATCTTAATGAGGTCGACTATGAAAGCAAAACTCACAGCATTAGATATCGCTTCAATTGAGTCTTAATGGCTTCGTGAACTCCTTATGGATTTATCGATGGTTGAAAAACCTATGCCGGCTATTTCCATAAACCATGATAATCATACTGTGATAATTAAGATAGACAATTTTAAGGATAACATAAAGTCGACAAGACATTTAAAGAGGCGTTTGAAGTCTGCCAGGAAATTGAGAAACTCTAGAGTAATAGCGTTGGATTATGTCCATACGTCTAAAAATCAGCAGATCAATTCACTAAGGGGCTATCACGTAGTGTTATAGATAGTGCATCAAGTGAGATGGGCCTGATACCCACCTAAAGTCTATCATAGTAGTAACATGTTTATGTGATCGGAGCTCTCGTGAATTAGAATGATGAAACAAGCTAGTGGTAGACCGAGAGGAAAGACCCTTAATAATGCTCATTTCTGATGCATATCTTTCCTTACTGTAAGGCAGGTTAGTGTTTACACGTAATATATTCCAAGTGGCTTTGTGAAACAAAGATATTGTCCTATAGAACATCTTTAGAGGAACTCACCTATATGAGCTTGACTGCTAGTCATAGTCCAGGAGATTTGGGTGATCTCTAAAAGTTCATGAAAGGCTGTGGAGTTTGACTTATTGAAAGGGAAATGTGCCCTTGGGCCATTTCCAAAGTGTTTTGGTGATTAAGTGTCCAACACATTTTCTCTAAGTGCTAATTTGTGCCAAAAAGTGAAGAAGTGCAAATCATATTACAAGGTACGTTTCTAGACTTAGTACATTGATTTAAGTACTAATGTATTGTGTCTAAGTGTTAAAAACAGGAGAAATTGGTTTGGAATGGAGTTGGCTGTGTACAGCCAAATACTGCTCGGTCTAGGTGCACCGGACTGTCCGGTGCGCCAGGCCAGCCTCCGGTGAACAGGCCACTCTCGAGAATTGACGGCGGTGTACGACTATAATTCACCAGACTGTCCGATCGTGCATCGGACTGTCTGGTGAGTCGTTCTCGGCGAAGTCGTCGCTCTCGGGAAACGTTCAACGGCGTACGACTAAAATTCACCGGACTGTCCAGTGAGCCAACGGTCGACTGCGCCAACGGTCGGCCGCGCAATCCGCGCGCGATGCGTGGGCGCGCCAACGGTCGGAAGGGGGCACCGGACTGTCCGGTGTGCACCGGACAGTGTCTGGTGTGCCAACTGCCGCAAATCTGCAATGGTCGGATGCGCCAGAAAAGGAAGGAGATCGCGCACCGGACAGCTACAGGGACTGTCCGGTGTGCCACCCAACAGAAGGCAAGATTTGCCTTCCAAAGTTGCCTCCAACGGCTCCTAGCTGCCTTGGGGCTATAAAAGGGACCCCTAGGCGCATGGAGGAGTCACCCAAGCATTCTTTGATCATTCCTAAGCATCCAGACTCCACTCTCACGCATTTGATTTTTTGTGCTAGCAATTTGAGCTCCTCTTGAGTTGAGAACTCCGTGTGTTGAACTTAGAGCTCAAGTTGTGACTTGTGTGCGTGATAGTACTCTCGTTTTGAGTCTTGTGTGCGTTGCTCTCCCCTCCCTTACTTTCGTGCTTCTTTGTGATCATCAATTGTAAGGGCGAGAGGCTCTAAGTTGTGGAGATTCCTCGCAAACGAGAGAAAGTATAAGAAAGAAGAACACCGTGGTATTCAAGTTGATCATTGGATCACTTGAAAGGGGTTGAGTGCAACCCTCGTCCATTGGGTCGCCACAACATGGAAGTAGGCAAGTATTACTTGGCCGAACCACGGGATAACTCGCGTGTCTCTTGTGATTGCTTTTCTATGTGATTATTGTGTTTCACAAGAAGCTCGCTCTATAGCCACTTGGTTTTATCATTCTAACACTTAACCAAGTTTTGTGGCTATTAGTTGTTAAATTTTACAGGATCACCTATTCACCCCCCTCTAGGTGCTCTCAATTGGTATCAGAGCCGTTCTCTTCACGAAAGGGACAAATCGCCCGAAGAGATGGATCCTAAGGGAAAGGGGATGGTGGTCAATGATAAGGAGAAGGAGTCCATCTTCAACGAGCCGAGGGACAACAAGCCCACTGACTCTGGCTCGAGTCATAAGAAGAAGGACGGGAAGAAGAAGAGGCGCATTAAGAAGATCGTTTACTACGACAGCGAAGAGTCTTCTTCTTCCCCAAGAGACGACGACTACGACGAGAAAAAGAAATCGGTTAACTCAAACTTTTCTTTTGATTATTCTCGTATTTCGTATAATTCCAATGCCCATTTGCTTTCCATTCCTCTTGGTAAACCTCCACACTTTGATGGAGAGGACTATGCTTTTTGGAGTCACAAAATGCGTAGTCACCTTTTCTCTCTCCATCCTAGTATTTGGGAGATAGTTGAGAATGGAATGCAATTTGATAGTACGGGTAACCCTGTATTCATTAACGAACAAATCCATAAAAATGCACAAGCTACCACTGTTTTGTTAGCATCATTGTGCAGGGATGAATACAACAAGGTGAGCGGCTTGGACAACGCCAAGCAAATATGGGACACCCTCAAGATTTCACATGAGGGGAATGACGCCACCATAATCACCAAAATGGAGTTGGTGGAAGGCGAGCTAGGAAGGTTCGCGATGATCAGGGGGGAGGAGCCAACGCAAACTTACAACAGGCTCAAGACCCTGGTCAACAAGATCAGGAGCTATGGAAGCACAAGATGGACGGACCACGACGTCGTCTGACTTATGCTCAGGTCTTTTACTGTCATTGACCCTCATCTTGTGAACTCAATCCGTGAGAATCCTAGGTACACAAAGATGACGCCCAAGGAAATACTCGGAAAGTTTGTGAGCCGGCGTATGATGACCAAGGAAGCAAGATACGTTGATGATGCATTGAATGGCCCAATGCCCATCTATGAGCCTCAACCCATTGCACTCAAGGCAACAAGCAGCAGCAGGGAGGCGCTACCTAGCAAGGTGGCACAAGTTGAAGCTGACGGGCTAAATGAAGATGAAATGGCCCTCATCATCAAGCGCTTCAAGACAGCACTAAAAGGACGAAAGGAGCATCCCAACAAGAGCAAAGCAAAGGGAAAGCGCTCCTATTTTAAATGTGGTAAGACTGGTCATTTCATAGCAAATTGTCCTGATAATGCTAATGACCAGGAACAAGAAAAGAGCGGGAAGAGGGAGAAGAAGAAGGCCTACAAGAAGGCGAAGGGCGAGGCGCGCCTAGGCAAAGAGTGGGATTCGGATTGCTCTTCGTCTGACTCCGACGACGAAGGACTCGCTGCCTCGGACTTCAACAAGTCATCTCTCTTCCCCAACGAGCGCCACACCTGTCTCATGGCAAAGGAGAAAAAGGTAAGCGCTCGAGATACCCCTAAGTATACTACTTCAAGTGATGATGACTCTAGTGATGATGAAGTAGATTACACAAGTTTATTCAAAGGTTTAGATAGAACTAAAGTTGATAAGATCAATGAATTGATTGATGCCTTAAATGAAAAGAATAGATTATTAGAGAAGCAAGAAGATATTTTATATGAAGAGCATGACAAGTTTATTAGTGTGCAAAAATCTCTTGCTTTAGAGGTTAAAAGGAATGAAATGCTTTCTTCTGAATTATCCACTTGTCATGAAACTGTGTCTAGCTTGAAGAGTATTAATGATGATTAAAATGCTAAGCTAGAAGTAGTTAATAAATCTAGTTCTTGTGTAGAGCACGTTGTGATTTGTAATAGGTGTAAGGATTTCGATGTTGATGCATGTGTTGAGCACCTTACATCTATTACAAAACTTAATGGAGAAGTGGCAAGTCTTAATGCCCAACTTAAGACTTGCAAAAATGACTTTGATAAATTAAAATTTGCTAGGGATGCCTACACCGTTGGTAGACATCCCTCAATTAAGGATGGACTTGGCTTTTGAAAGGAAGCCAAGAACTTAACAAGTCAAAGGGCTCCCATTTCCAACAAGGAGAAAGGGAAGGCCCCTATGGCTAGTAGTAGTCAAAAGAATCATGCTTTCATGTACAATGATAGAAAGTTTTCTAGAAATTGTCATTATAATAGGAGTTATAATGCTTTTGACTCACATGCCATGATTGCTTCAAGTTCTAATGTTAATGGTAGGCCTAGGAAAATTTTTGTGTCTCATGCTCCTAGGAAAGTATGTAATAAACCTACCAATGTTTTCATGCTTGCAACACTGCATTTGTTCTTTTATGTAAAAATGAAAAAATAGTTGCTAGAAAGTTGGGGGTCAAATGCAAGGGAGACAAGACTTGCATTTGGATCCCAAAGGCCATTGTAACTAACCTTGTAGGACCCAACAAGAGTTGGGTACCTAAAACCCAAGCCTAATTTGCCTTGCAGGTTTATGCATCCGGGGGCTCAAGCTGGATTATCGACAGCGGATGCACAAACCACATGACGGGGGAGAATAAGATGTTCACCTCCTACGTCAAGAACAAAGATTCCCAAAATTCGATCATATTTGGAGATGGGAATCAAGGCAAGGTTAAAGGGCTAGGAAATATAGCTATTTCATCCGAGCATTCCATATCTAATGTGTTCTTAGTTGAATCGCTCGGGTACAACTTGTTGTCCTTTAGTCAACTATGTAATATGGGCTACAATTGTTTATTTACCAATGTAGATGTGTCTGTCTTTAGAAGGAGTGATGGTTCACTAGCTTTTAAGGGTGTACTAGACGCAAACTCTACTTAGTTGATTTTTCGAATGAGGAGGCCGATCTAGATGCATGCTTAATTGCTAAGACTAGCATGGGCTGGCTGTGGCATCGTCGTCTAGCACATGTTGGGATGAAGAACCTTCATAAACTTCTAAAGGGAGAACATGTGTTAGGTCTAACGAATGTGTTTTTTGAAAAAAGATAGACCTTGTGCAGCTTGTCAAGCAGGTAAACAGGTGGGAAGCGCTCATCACAACAAGAATGTGATGACCACATCAAGACCTCTGGAGCTACTTCATATGGACCTCTTCGGACCCGTCGCCTGTAACGCCCTGAATTTGGGGGTAGAATTTTTTTCTTCTTTTCTCTCACCAAATTCAGGTGTTACTCTTTCCTTTTTCCCTTTTCTTCTCGCTAAGCCTTGATCTTTTCCAAAGTCACAGCGGGTTTTGGCTTTAGACCTCGTGTAAAGCAAAACCTTAAAACACTTTATTTTGTGTGATGCACCATGCCGAACCATGCATACTTTTTGATTGATTAAAAATGTGAATGCTTTCATCTAGAGGAAATTAGAAATTAGAAAAAAAGAAAAGCCTTTTCTTTTTTTTCTTTTCTCTTCCCCCCTTCTCCCCTTTCGACCCAACCGCCCCCCCTTCGGCCGGCCCAGCTGGCGGCCCAGCCGCCCCCTCCCCTCCCCTTCCCGCGTGGGCCCCGCGCCGGCCCAGCCGCGCGCCCCCTTCCCCCCCTTTGGGCCCAGTCGGCCCAACCGTCCCCCCTCTTTTTTTTCTTTTTCCAAAAATCCCCTCCCTCTCTCTCCCTCTCTCTCTCCCTCACCCTCACCCTAACCCTAGCGCCGCCGCCGCCTCTCCCCTGCCCTAGCGCCGCCGCCACCCCTCCCCGGCGCCGCCGCCGCGCCGTCCCCCTCCGGTGAGGCTTCCCCCCTCCTCCTCCCTCCTCTCCTCCCTCTCCCTCCTCCCTTTCCTCCCTCCGGCGCCCTCCCCTCACCCGCGCCGCCCGGCTCGGCCCCCGGCTCGGCCGCTCCGGCGAGCTCGGCCCGGCCCCGGCCGCCCCGGCCTCGCCCGCGCCCGGCCGGCTCCGGCCCCGACCACCCCGGCCGCCCCGGCCTCGCCCGCGCCCGGCCGGCTCCGGCCCCGGCCACCCCGGCCGCTCGCGCCCCCGACCCCGCCCGCGCCCGGCCACCCCGCGCCGCCCCCCGGCCGCCCGCGCGAGCCCCGCCCCGCCCCGCGCTGCCCCTCTCCCGCGCCCGGCTCGGCCGTTGCCCGGCTCGGCCGCCTCCCGCGCTCGGCCTCGGCCGCTCGCGCCCGGCCTCGGCCGCCCCCGACCCCGGCTCGGCCGCCCGCGCCCCGGCCCCGGCCCAACCGCCCCCGCTCGGCTCGGCCGCCCGCCTCCCGGCGAGCTCGGCCGCCCCCCCCCGGTTCAACCGCCCCTCCCCCGCGCTCGGCCTAACCGCCCCGCCCCGACCCCGGCTCGGCCGCCCCGTGCCCCGGCTCGGTCGCTCCCGTCGCGCCCCGGCCCGGTCGCCCTGCCCCCGCGCCCGGCCTCGCCCGACCGTGTCCTCGCCCCGTCCGTGCCTCGCTCGCAGTGGTCCGCGGCGTCCTCGCTCGCCCGTGCTCGCTTGCCCTGGCATGTTTGCCCGCTCGCCCCGCCGTGCCTTGCTCGCGTCGTGTCGACCCTCGGCGTGGCCTCGAGCTCGGCCCAGCGTGCCTTCGGCGCGCGGCCTCGAGCTCGGCCAGTGCACGGTCCCGACGCGTGCGCGACTCGTTCGCGACACGTTAAGTGTGGCTTTGCGCGTGCGCGTGTTCGCGCAGCGTTCTGGCGTAGCTCGTCGTGCTCGCGACGCGACGCATAGCGCCCTGTCGCGCTCGCGACACGATCGTCTACCCCCTAGCCCCGTCTACCCCCCCCCCCCCCCCCCCCCGTATCCTATCTGCGCTAATCACGTTGTTTATATTAATAAGATAGGAGTCTCAATTTGGAAATTGGTTACGTTAGTTAATTTGTATAGCTAATCGTCTATCTTATTCAATGTTAATCTACTAAAAGTGGTCACGTTTACATTAGTGCATGTAGCTAATTCTTTTGTTAGAACCAATTGGAACTAGAACACGTGACGTCTAGTTATTCACCAACCCGTAGTGCGTCTCGGGCATAAGCTTTAACTCTCGCGAGACCTTTTCTCATTTCTTTCTAACCATGGTAAACTCATTATTGTATGTGATATTTTATGCATGTTTAATCTACTGGTTCTCTTGTATGGTGTATTGTTGGTTTCCTAATTTCAATGGATGGATGTATTTATGCTTGCAATCGCTTAGAGAATGATCCGGTTGGAGAGCCCGAAGAACTCGCAGGAGAAGTCCCTGAGCAGCAGTCGGTTGGTGGAGGCAAGTGTCCTTTGACCTATCTCTGTCCTATTCATTCTTTAATTCACCTCCCGCATTACACATTTATACTTAAGGATTGACTAGCTTTGTTATCCATGTCCTTGTTTACCTATTTGGGTCGGATTATTATTATTTAGCTCTATGCTATTGCTCAAACTCTAATCAATGAACATGATGAGATTATATATGATACGCTGTTTTCCCTTCTCTTATTATGATTGAGTACTTGTGGTCTTCAAGGGGGCTCGAGCGGTTTCTCGAGTGCCTCTCCGTAAGGACCTGTTCTATGGATGACCGCCCGGGAAAACAGTGCAACCATGAGGGTGGAGTGGGACGCCCTTAGCTGAATAATTAGAGGAACCAGGGTGTAGTTCGCTTAGCCGTTGTGCCATCAATGGGGCTCGGTGTATGCGGCTCGCTCTGCCAAGGTTGATTTGTCCCTTGGGGAGAAGTGCGGTACATTTAGGAAACCTAACGGACGACTACAGCCCTGGGGAATCTTTGTAAAGGCTACGTAGTGATGCCCTGCTGGACCACCTAGGTAGTGGTCAATGGGGAGTAGCTCTCTCCGGGCAGAAAGGGGATCACGGCTTGTGGGTAAAGTGCACAACCTCTGCAGAGTGTTTGAAAACTGATATATCAGCCGTGCTCGCGGTTATGAGCGGCCAAGGGAGCTCCAATGGTTAGTGGTACTTGATCAGAGACAATTTGGTTTACAGGTGGCAATGAGACTGATGGTTTTGGTTATGTCTATGGTGCTGGTAAGTGGTATTCTTTCCGTTTGGAAAGGGTACATCGGGCTAATAACTTGGGTTAATGTTAAAACCTGGCTTTCTACTAGTAAATAATAACCTGACCAATTAAAAGCAACTGCTTGACTTACCCCCCCCCACATAAAGCTAGTCCACTACAGCCAAACATGATGCTTGCTGAGTATGTTGATGTGTACTCACTCTTGCTCTACACACCAAACCCCCCCCCCCAGGTTGTCAGCATTGCAACCACTGCTCAGGAGAAGATGAAGCTGTGGAAGGAGACTTCCAGGAGTTCCAAGACTACGACGAGTTCTAGGTGTGGGTTAGCGGCAACCCCCAGTCGGCTGCCTGTGAAGGCCGCGGTTATCTACGTTTCGTTTTCGCACTTTGATTTATTGTAAGGACTATATGGACGTCTCAGACGTATGATGTAATCGACTATTATTTCCCTTTTAATACTATTTGAGCATTGTGTGATGATGTCCATGTAATGTAACTGCTGTGTACGTGAGTTGCTGATCCTGGCACGTACATGGTTCACATTCGGTTTGCCTTCTAAAACCGGGTGTGACATCGCCTACCTCAGCATCGGGGGAAGTAAGTATGGTCTTGTTATCGTTGATGATTTTTCCCGCTTCACTTGGGTATTCTTTTTGCAGGATAAATCAGAAACCCAAGGGACCCTAAAGCACTTTCTAAGGAGAGCTCAAAACGAATTTGAGCTCAAGGTGAAGAAGATAAGAAGCGACAACGGGTCCAAGTTCAAGAACTTATAAGTGGAGGAGTACCTTGAGGAGGAAGGAATCAAGCACGAGTTCTCCGCTCCCTACACACCACAGCAAAACGGTGTGGTAGAGAGGAAGAATAGGACGCTCATAGACATGGCAAGGACGATGCTTGGTGAATTTAAGACGCCCGAGCAGTTTTGGTCGGAAGTTGTGAACACAGCTTGTCACGCCATAAATCGGGTCTACCTTCATCGCCTCCTCAAGAAGACCTCGTATAAACTTCTAACCGGTAACAAACCCAACGTTTCGTACTTTCGTGTATTTGGGAGTAAATGTTATATCCTAGTGGAGAAAGGTAGAAATTCCAAATTTGCTCCCAAAGCTGTAGAAGGGTTTTTGTTAGGTTATGACTCAAATACAAAGGCGTATAGAGTCTTCAACAAATCATCGGGTTTGGTTGAAGTCTCTAGCGATGTTGTATTTGATGAAACTAATGGCTCTCCAAGAGAGCAAGTTGATCCTGATGATGTAGATGAAGATGATGTTCCAACGGACGCAATTCGCACCATGGCAATTGGAGATGTGCGACCACAGGAACACCAAGAACAAGATCAACCTTCTTCCTCAACAATGGTGCATCCTCCGACTCAAGATGATGAACAGGTTCCTCAAAAGGAGGCGTGTGATCAAGGGGGAGCACAAGAAGACCATGATGTGGAGGAAGAAGCTCCACGGGCCCCTCCAACCCAAGTCCGAGCGACGATTCAAAGGAATCATCCCGTCGACCAGATTTTGGGAGATATAAGCAAGGGAGTAACAACTCGCTCCCGTCTAGCTAATTTTTGTGAGCATTACTCGTTTGTCTCTTCTATTGAGCCTTTCAGGGTAGAAGAGGCATTGCAAGATCCAGACTGGGTGTTGGCCATGCAGGAAGAGCTCAACAACTTCAATCGAAATGAAGTTTGGACCCTGGTGCCATGTCCCAAGCAAAACGTTGTGGGAACCAAGTGGGTGTTCTGCAACAAACAGGACGAGTATGGGGTGGTGACAAGGAACAAGGCTCGACTTGTGGCAAAAGGTTATGCCCAAGTCGCAGGTTTGGACTTTGAGGAGACTTTTGCTCCTGTGGCTAGGCTAGAGTCTATTCGCATTTTGTTAGCCTATGCCTCTCACCATTCTTTCAGGTTGTTCCAAATGGATGTGAAGAGTGCTTTCCTCAATGGGCCAATCAAGGAGGAGGTGTATGTGGAGCAACCCCCTGGCTTTGAGGATGAACGGTACCCCGACCATGTGTGTAAGCTCTCTAAGGTGCTCTATGGACTTAAACAAGCCCCAAGAGCATGGTATGAATGCCTTAGAGATTTCCTAATTGCTAATGCTTTCAAGGTTGGGAAAGCCGATCCAACTCTTTTCACTAAGACTTGTGATGGTGACCTATTTGTGTGCCAAATTTATGTCGATGACATAATATTTGGTTCTACTAACCAAAAGTCTTGTGAGGAGTTTAGCAGGGTGATGACTCAGAAATTTGAGATGTCAATGATGGGCGAGTTGAACTACTTCCTTGGGTTCCAAGTGAAGCAACTCAAGGACGACACCTTCATCTCCCAAACAAAGTACATGCAAGACTTGCTCAAGCGGTTCGGGATGAAGGACGCCAAGCCCGCAAAGACACCAATGGGAACTGACGGACATGTCGACCTCAACAAAGGAGGTAAGTCCGTAGATCAAAAGGCATACCGGTCTATGATAGATTCTTTTCTTTATTTATGTGCTAGTAGACCGGATATTATGCTTAGCGTATGCATGTGTGCTAGATATCAATCCGACCCGAGGGAATGTCACCTTGTGGCCGTTAAGCGGATTCTTAGATATTTAGTTGCTACGCCTTGCTTCGGGATCTGGTATCCAAAGGGGTCTACTTTTGACTTGATTGGATATTCAGACTCCGATTATGTCGGGTGCAAGGTTGATAGGAAGAGTACATCAGGGACGTGCCAATTCCTAGGAAGGTCCCTGGTGTCCTGGAGTTCAAAGAAACAAACTTCCATTGCCCTATCCACCGCTGAGGCTGAGTATGTTACCGCAGGACAGTGTTGCGTGCAACTACTTTGGATGAGGCAAACCCTCCGGGACTTTGGCTACAATCTGAGCAAAGTCCCACTCCTATGTGACAATGAGAGTGCAATCCGCATGGCGGATAATCCTGTTGAACAAAGCCGCACTAAGCACATAGACATCCGGCATCACTTTTTGAGAGACCACCAGCAAAAGGGAGATATCAAAGTGTTCTTTATTAGCACCGAGAACCAGCTAGCCGATATCTTTACCAAGCCTTTAGATGAAAAAACCTTTTGCAGGCTGCGTAGTGAGCTAAATGTCTTAGATTCGCGTAACTTGGATTGATCTATAGCATACATGTGTTTTATGCCTTTGATCATGTAATTTATACATTTCAATCTTGTGTTGTTCATTTGTGGTGCTTAAGTTGTAAACATGATCCCCGGACCTCACAAGTCCATTTGCAAGTGATGCACTTATTTAGGGGGAGACATGCTACAACTTGACACTTTGAGACTAATCTTTGTGTTTGAGTTCTTGATTTAGTCTCAAAAGTGGATTGAAAGGGAAAGGTGAACTTGGACCATGCAAAGACTTCCACTGCACTCCGGTAATAACTCCAAGTTTATATCTATGCTCTTATTGCCTTTTTGCTCGTAATTGACAATTTTGGTGAGGCAATGGGGTTAAAGGGCCAAGAATGATCCCGTTTTGGTGCTTAATGCCAAAGGGGGAGAAATTAAAGGCCAAAGCAAATGGATCAGCTACCACTTGAGAAATTTGAAAATAGTAGAGTTAGCACTTTTGATTTGTCAAAATTCTCTTATGTGCAAAATTTGGCCTCTTGTGGGGAGAATGTAGGATTATGGGAAAAGGGGGAGTTTTTGGCTCTTGATCAATTTTTCTCTTGGAATACCTCTCTTCATGTCTAAACAAGTGTGTTTGACTTAGAGATAGGAAAATGAGTTTGATTTCAAAAACAAACCAAGTGGTGGCAAAGAATGATCCAAATATGCCAAATTTGAATAAAAAACAATTCTTGTTCTCAATTGCATTGATATTGCACTTCTTTTAGTTGCTTTTTGATGTGTTGGCATAAATCACCAAAAGGGGGAGATTGAAAGGGAAATGTGCCCTTGGGCCATTTCCAAAGTGTTTTGGTGATTAAGTGTCCACATTTTCTCTAAGTGCTAATTTGTGCCAAAAAGTGAAGAAGTGCAAATCATATTACAAGGTACGTTTCTAGACTTAGTACATTGATTTGAGTACTAATGTATTGTGTCTAAGTGTTAGAAACAGGAGAACTTGGTTTGGAATGGAGTTGGCTGTGTACAGCCAAATGCAGCTCGGTCTGGATGCACCGCACTGTCCGGTGGTTCACCAGACAGTGTCCGGTGGTGCACCGGACAGTGTCTAGTGCGCCAGGCCAGCCTCCGGTGAACAGGCCACTCTCGGGAATTGACGACGGTGTACGGCTATAATTCACCGGACTGTCCGGTGAGTCGTCCGCGGCGAAGTCGTCGCTCTCGGGAAACGTTTAACGGCGTACGGCTAAAATTCACCGGACTGTCCGGTGAGGCACCGAACTGTCCGGTGAGCCAACGGTCGACTGCGCCAACGGTCGGCCGCGCAATCCGCGTGCGACGCGTGGGCGCGCCAACGGTCGGCAGGGGGCACCGGACTGTCCGGTGTGCACCGGACAGTGTCCGGTGTGCACCGGACAGTGTCCGGTGTGCCAACTGCCACAAATCTGCAACGGTCGGATGCGCCAGAAAAGGAAGGAGATCGCGCACCGGACAGCTACAGGGACTGTCCGGTGGCACACCGGACTGTCCGGTGTGCCACCCGACAGAAGGCAAGATTTGCCTTCCAAATTTGCCTCCAACGGCTCCTAGCTGCCTTGGGGCTATAAAAGGGACCCCTAGGCGCATGGAGGAGTCACCCAAGCATTCTTTGATCATTCCTAAGCATCCAGACTCCACTCTCACGCATTTGATTCTTTGTGCTAGCAATTTGAGCTCCTCTTGAGTTGAGAACTCCATGTGTTGAACTTAGAGCTCAAGTTGTGACTTGTGTGCGTGATAGTACTCTCGTTTTGAGTCTTGTGTGTGTTTCTCTCCCCTCCCTTACTTCCGTGCTTCTTTGTGATCATCAATTGTAAGGGCGAGAGGCTCCAAGTTGTGGAGATTCCTCGCAAACGGGAGAAAGTATAAGAAAGAAGAACACCGTGGTATTCAAGTTGATCATTGGATCACTTGAAAGGGGTTGAGTGCAACCCTCGTCCATTGGGACGCCACAACGTGGAAGTAGGCAAGTATTACTTGGCCGAACCACGGGATAACTCGTGTGTCTCTTGTGATTGCTTTTCTGTGTGATTATTGTGTTTCGCAAGAAGCTCGCTCTATAGCCACTTGGTTTTATCATTCTAACACTTAATCAAGTTTTGTGGCTATTAGTTGTTAAATTTTACAGGATCACCTATTTACCCCTCTCTAGGTGCTCTCACTTATATACTCCAAACCGAGGGGTTGCATGTTGCAGCCTAGTATCAGTTAAGAGCTTTGGTAAATTTATTCACACAAAACTGACAATTCAAGGCATAATCCATTGTTCAGTTGTGGATGAACTTAACCTCTGTCATAGATGGATGTTCAACTTAACAGTCTCCATCAAAATACTTATATATCAAATAATAGTGGAACTGAGATTACATGCGCATTGGAATTTGGTGGGAATTGTTAGATTCATTAGGTTAAAACCCATTGACTAATTAATCAAATAAACCCCAAGGCACATTAGTGGTGGAAGTTACAATTAGTTAATTGGCTCTTGATGTGTAATACCTCAAAATCTCATTTTGAGAATTAGGTAAAAGTTTCCAAAGATTTGAGTTAGAATATTTTTTTTCTATTTCCAAAACTTTTGAAATCTATCCTGAGCCTTGAATAATTATGTTTTGAAACATGAGATTAGATAAAAGATCCGAATATGAATATAATAACCCTTAGTAAATTATAAAGAAATAATTAAACGATCCAATAATTATACATTAGAAAATGTTTTCCTCAAAACAAATAAATAGGAATGTTTGAATATACATTTACTACACATCCAAAATAATATTCTTGTGACGGAACCTCCCAAGTAATTAGGCCCACCTACAGTTGTCCTTGTCCAACGGACTTCAGACAACCCTGTAGGTGCCCCTGAACTACTTGACAAGCTCGGTATCTTTCCTTACCTTACCAGGAACGTTTCACCCGTCTTGCAGACATTACAGAACATCAGAGATAAAGAAATGCGGAAGCGAATTACATAAACTTACATTTATTTCAAAAGCAAGCTTGAGTTATTTTATTACAGACCAGACTAAAAGTGAGTGCATAGAAATAATATTATACAAACCAAGGGAGGCACAGACTCCTCCCGATAAGTTATTAACAAAAGATCCTATGTGAGGGACCGAGTCCTCCCGCACTTCAGTCTTGTTTTTCTTCTTTTGGAACCACCTTGGCACAGAAGCAGCAAAAGTCTGCTACTTCCTCACCTAAAAACAACGAAGGGATAAACCCTGAGTATGGAATTACTCAGCAAGTCTTACCCGACTAAAGAAAAGACTCTCAAGGGTATGCTGGTTATATGGGAGTCAAGGTAAGGCTTTTCAATATTCAAGGACTCTGTTTTGCAGAAATGCTTACTAAAGTGGATCCTTAAAAATCCAATTTTATTTGTCAATTTAAGTAAAATTACCTGCACTAGAGTTCTTTCTACCCTAGTTCAATCACTAGTCCTGTACTAGCCAATTTCTCAACAAAACCCCTTTATCTTTAGTGGAATGCTACGTGTAAGTCAGTGGCCAAGTCTCCATAACCGCGGAGGTACGGCGATCTGAATCGATTATACTCAGCTGAGGATCTCCAATCACACGACATATGTAGCACTTAACCCTTGCATATGTCAACCCGCCACCGGGGTTCTTAAGACCAGATCAGGTTCACGCAAACCGAGAGCACAGATACACCACCGTCCAGCCTCTTGCCACGGAGGGTACACGCTACTCTCGCCACCGCTCCACGCCCATTTCGTGTTATCTTATTCTGGCCTTAGTCCGCCCGAGGCAAAGCTTACCCATGACGAGGCATGTGACCAGTTAAAGGGTCCTCGGTCAGCAGGCCTACATCGGCAAGGTCCTTAATCGACTCAGACGGAGACACTACACCGAGACTCTCTTCTCGTGCAAGTCACCCGCCTGGTCTCAGCTTAATCATTTAACCCAAAACTTGGTACCTGGCAGAGGTACATCTTTTCCGATGTTGAATCCATCACGGCCATGATGGATCCACCATCAAGTTTTATTTTTGAAAACATCCCACCCACTTTTGCCACAACATCTTTTGTAGAAACAAAACCTTTTGTTTTTCTAAAGCAAAGCTAAGCATCAAAAAGCTTTTGTAAAACAGGTGATCAGATTCAAGGAAGGTAATGCAGGAATTGTTTTAGCAATCAACTCCTATCACCTAATGCATCAAGCAAGTGAGAAAGATTTTAAAATAGCAAGGAAGGTGGCAAATGCATCGGGGCTTGCCTTCGTTTACAGGTGATTCGGGTTCGGATCCACAGATATCGAAGTAGAAACTATTCCCGGCCTGGGATTCCGAAGGTGGTGGTGTCCTGTCTTCGGTGACTTCTATCTCTTCCTCACGTTCTAATCATAGCCATACATAAGTATAAGAATGGATGCCATGGGATGCTCATGAGGATGCAAAGATAATATAAACTTATTATTCATGTCTTGAATACAACTTTCCTTCACGGAGTTCCGGGAACTTAGGGTTTCCGGAGTCGGTAAAGGAGTTCATAGGGCAGGGGGGTGTTTTGGGGTTTGGTGATCAAACAAGGTCCAAATCAATTCAAACTCTACCCAAGGCTTCTAAAGATTATGAGGAACTCATATAAAAATTTTGAGCATTTTTGGACTTACCATTTGTTTTCTAAAAATCCATAACCAACATTTTTAACCACTTTAAATACCCTAAAATTTCTTACTTCCCTTAAAAATCACAAACTTATTTTTACTAAATTCTAGGGAAAATAACAAACCTAGGAAAATTAGTTTCACAATTTTAGCATTTTTCTACATTTTTCTACATATTTTTAAAGCTCTGCTGGAAAAAGAAAAGGAAAAGATTGAATAGAACTGGGCCGGATTCAGCCCAGCGGCCTAGGTCCAGGGAGGAAAGGCGCCCGCGCACGCCCGCGCCCTGGCAGTTTTGCAGAAAGGGCCTCACGGTTTTGGCTAATGGAAGTTGGGTTCGGTTACTATGCTTATGAGTCACTGACAAATTGCACCGAGGTCCAAGAACTTCTATTTCTTTACACCGACCGGTCCCCGACGGCGTTCACGCACAGCCGAGCGCCGGCGAGCTAGCAGACCGGCCGATTGGGGCAGTGACCAGCGCTCCCGAGCGGTGGACACCAAATCGGAGCTAGCCCGCGCATTTCCCCTAACCTAATTGCACGAACGACCAACTATAGAGCTCTGGCCACGGTGACCGAGAGCATGGCGGCTAAAGCGTTGTGTTCCCGGCGATCCCAGGCGGTTCGGTTCGATTAAATGGATCGGGGAGCATCACCAGCATGTAAGGGTGCTAGAACAAGAACGAGAAGGGAATGAGCAGACCTGGGAAAGGCTGGCCGCGGTGGGGTGAGTTCACGGTGGCGGAGAGTGGATTTGGGGCGAATCCAAAATTCGCGAGCTCTAGCGAAGGACTGCCAGCGATTAACGGTGGCTGGGTGGATGATGATGTTATGCAGCTAGGGGAGGGCTCAATTTAAAGTGCTAGCGGGCGGTGGCTGCTAATTTGAGTGAAGATGTGCGGCGGCCGGAGATAGGGAAGAACCCTGGGCGCGGTGAATACGTGTCCAGAGGCGTGGCAATTGCTCCGGCGATCAACGGTGAGTAGGGGTAAGTTGTGGCGATGCGGTGGGAAGGGTAAACACGCGGCACAAGGCCGAAGGGCGGCGGTCACCGGCGTTTCCACGGTGGCACAGGCAGACCGCCCACGTCGCAGTGACAAGAATCACGACGATAAGCTTAGAGGTGTGATCCTATCCACTCCTCCCCGCGAGATCTTTACTTCACCGAAGTTATCTCCCCGCCAGCGGACACCAATCCCAACGACGGCGTGAATCACGGCGTGTGGGTCATCGGCGGCGGAGGGGAAAGAGGGGTATCTTCTGCAGTCACTGTTCCATGGGAAAAATCTGATTCAGTCGCCTGACAGATCATCTTAGAGCTCCATTTTCTCTAGAATTTGCATGTGAACTTCATCAACCCTCTGTACCAAAGTTGTAGAGTTACAAACCAGCTACAATTCGACTATAGGACTTGAACACATTTGAGTACTAGATCAAGGTCTAATTCACACTCAAAGTCGACCCTATTACACTGAAAAGCTGAGTTTCAAAATGAATCCAGCTTGACAGGCCAACTTAGGTTGAGATTTTCTTCAGTTTTTCCTTAACAACAATGCCCACACCTTTAAGCAAAGTTGTTCTCCTATGTTTGGTCTTCAAACTTGTTGTGGTCACTTTGGGCAAATTCCCTATATTTTGAAAGTTACAAAGCCCCAAAGTGGAGCCAATTCTCTGATTTTCAGACTTAGAATAGAACTCAAATGAGGTCCATTTTGCATTTAAGTCCAAAACTTAGGGTTTGGCTTTCAAGTCCACATATTTGTGAACCAATTGACTTCAAATACTTATTTGGCTTGGTTTTTGCACTTTAGCCCAAAAGTGGGCTAATTTTGCATATAAGCCCCTAGGGTTTGGTTTCAGGGTTTTCCAGGGTTCCAATTAGGGTTTCTGGTATCCTAGGGGTATAAAAGTGATTCAAGTTTATTTTTGGGGTCATTTTATGACTTTTACCCTAAAGTATTTAGGTTTTCTTAACTTGGGTTAAGTTTTACCCCCTTTAACCACTATTTAGGGTTAAGTCCTTAACCAGGGTTTCATTTGCAAAAACATTAAAACAATACAACTTGTTTGAAATTTTTGCCTAGTGAATGCACTCTAGGTGTGTCAAACATATGCAATGCCAATGCTATGATGCCATGCTCAAGTTTTAGTTATAGTAACACCAGGGGTGTTACAATTCTCTTCAAATAAATGATGGGTGTGTGCATTCTATTGAAAACATTGCCTAAATATATATATATATATATATATAATAAATAGAGTGACTAAAAATAAATATAACTTGCATCTCATGCTAGGATTTATTTTTGTGCATTTATACTTGAGTTTGAAATTTGGATTTGGGAAGTCTAAAACTAAAATTTGAAAACAAAATAGGAAAACAAAACAAACGAAATCTCGCCTTGGGCTGAAATCCATCTGCAGGCCCATTCAGTAATTCTCCACCGCGGCCCACTTTTCTATTTTCCCATGTCCGTCGGCGCTAACACTTCCACGTGGGTCCCATCGCCTGGGTCACCCGCAAGCTCGTGACGGATACAGAAGCTGGACACCCGATCCTCAACAGCCGCCAGCCGAAATCACACGCCCCACGCCGTGCGCCCTCACGTCCGGAAACCTCCCCTGGCGTGTGGGGCCCACGCCCACGCCACCTTGCCCCACGTCACCAATATCTCCTTCTTCCTCGGGCTGTTGCGAGCAGTCCGCCGAGCCAAGCGGATCTCCGGGACTAGGGATCCCGCTCTAGCTGGGCTCAGGCGCTTCTCTTTTCTTTTCCCGGACTCGCCCTAGACGCATAAGTAGCATGCCGACCGAGGCCCTAGACCACCATCGGGGACGTCGAGCCACAGACAGGGAGGCTAGAGCCTTGACGTTGGAAATAGAGAGAGAGACAGGGAAGGGTGGAGCCGTTGCTGGCTAACTTGGGCATCGTCTCGTAGAGTCCCCAGGACACGCAGAGTTCTCGGCGCGGGTGGCCGGGGTGTGGCCGGCTTCGTGTCGGAGCTCGAGGTTTGTCGCGACAGGATCCATCATTGAGCCATGTCCTTCCCCCGCGTATGAATTTGTGAAAGGGAAATAGGGTTAACCTTTTCCAGTATTAATTTTGGTGGTTGAATGCCTAACACAAATATTGGACTAACTAGTTTGCTCTAGATTATATGTTCTACAGGTGCATAAAGGTTCAAACACAAACCAATAAAAGATTGAAGATAGGGTTCAAATACAAAGGAGCAAGAAACCGACTGTGCCCTAGTCTGGCGAACCGGACTGTCCGGTGCACTAGGACCGTACGATCTCAAACCAGCCACTCTCAGGTTTCTTCAAGCGCGCTCCGCTACAATACACCGGACTGTCCGGTGTGCCAGCGGAGCAACGGCTACTTCGCGCAATGGTCGCAGGAAAAGCTAAAGAACAGATGAACAGTGCGCAACAGTGTGCAGCAAAGTCAGAGTGCAGAGTCAGCGGCGCACCGGACAATGAACAGGAGCTGTCCGGTGCAGCACCGGACTGTCCGGTGCCACTAGAGGATAAAGCCTCCAACGGTCAAAAGCTCCAGAACCCTAACGATTGGGGTGACATGGCTGGCGCACCGGACAGTGTCCGGTGGTGCACTGGACTGTCCGGTGCGCCCATCGACAGCAGCCTGCCCCAACGGTTGTTTGGTGGTTGAGGGCTATAAATACCCCCCAACCACCACCACTCCAAGCATCCAAGATTTCTGAGTATCACATTCATTACAAGAGCTCTAGCATTCACTCCTAGACACAATTCAAAAGATCAAAGCCTCTCCAAGTCCCCAATTCATCTCAAGCACTTAGTGACTTGTGAGATAAAGATTTTGTGTTCTTTTGAGCTCTTGCCTCTTGGATTGCCTTCTTCCTTTCTCACTTCTTTTCTCAAGTGATTTGTAATCGAAGCAAGAGACACCTAAGTGTGTGGTGGTCCTTGCGGGGTCTAAGTGACCCGAGAGATTAAGGAAAAGGCTCACTCAGTCTAAGTGACCGTTTGAGAGAGGGAAAGGGTTGAAAGAGACCCGGTCTTTGTGACCACCTCAACGGGGACTAGGTTCTTTGGAACCGAACCTCGATAAAACAAATCACCGTGTTCATTCGCTTGTCTTTCATTTGATTTGTTTTCCCCTCTCTTCCGGACGTTATTTAAGTGCTAATGCTAACCCCAGCTTTTAGTGTGTGCTTATGTTCATAATTTTCAGATTTTGCCTATTCACCCCCTCTAGGTGACTTTCAATTGGTATCAGAGCCCAGTGCTTAATTAGAGTCTAACAACACAAAGTAATGTCGGGAGGATCCGCCAAGAGGGAGATGGAAACCGGCGAGAAGGCCACAAGCCACGGGAAGGCTCCATCAAGGGAGTCCGGCACCAAAGCCAAGGAGGGATCCCCTCCCCGCATCAAGTCGCATCGGAGTGGCTACAAGAAGAAGAAGATGAAGAAAGTGGTCTACTACGAGACTAACTCTTCGTCGCCCTCCACATCTAGCTCTGACGCGGTGTCCGTCACTTCTAAGCACCATGAGCGCAAGAAGTATAGTAAGATGTCACTTCGTTATCCCCGTATTTCTAAGCGCGCTCCTCTACTCTCTGTTCCATTAGGCAAACCACCATATTTTGATGGTGAGGATTATTGTACGTGGAGTGATAAAATGAGGCATCACCTAACCTCACTCCATGCAAGCATTTGGGACATTGTTGAATTTGGAGCGCAGGTACCTATGGTGGGGGACGAGGGCTACGACTCGGACGATGTCGCCCAAATATGGCACTTTAACTCCCAAGCAACTACTATACTCCTTGCCTCCTTGTGTCGAGAGGAGTATAATAAGGTGCAAGGGTTAAAAAGTGCCAAGGAGATTTGGAACGTCCTAAAGACCGCACACGAAGGAGATGAGGTGACCAAGATCACCAAGCGGGAGACGATCGAGGGGGAGCTCGGTCGATTCGTCCTCAACCAAGGAGAGGAGCCACAAGCAATGTACAGCCGGCTCAAGACCTTGGTGAACCAAGTGCGCAACCTCGGGAGCACCAAGTGGGATGACCATGAAATGGTCAAGGTTATTCTTAGATCACTTGTTTTTCATAATCCCACTCAAGTGCAACTAATCCGTGGAGACCCTAGATATAAACAGATGTCTCCCGAGGAAGTAATTGGCAAGTTTGTGAGCTTTGAACTTATGATCAAAGACTCCAAACATATTGTCAATTTGGAGCAAGGCGCCACCTCAACACCCGAGGTGCAACCCGTCGCATTCAAAGCGACGGAAGAGAAGAAAGAAGAGTCTACATCAAGTAGGCTCCATATCGACGCCTCCAAGCTCGACAATGAGGAGATGGCGCTCATCATCAAGAGCTTCCATCAAATCCTCAAACAAAGGAGGGGAAAGGACTACAAACCCTGCTCCAAGAGGGTGTGCTACAAATATGGTAAGCCCGGTCATTTTATTGCTAAATGTCTAATGTCTAGTGATAGTGACAGGAGCGACGACAAGAGGGGGAAAAAGAAGGAGAAGAAGAGATACTACAAGAAGGGCGACGATGCCCACGTATGTCGAGAATGGGACTCTGATAAAAGCTCCACCGGCTCCTCCTCCGACGAGGATGCCACCAACATCACCGTCAATAAGGGACTCCTCTTCCCCAATGTCGGCCACAAATGCTTCATGGCAAAGGACGGCAAAAAAGAAGGTACAATCTAGAACCACCCCCAAGTATACTACATCTAGTGATGAGGGTAGTTCTAGTGAAGATGATCTGCTTACCCTTTTTGCCAACCTTAACATGCAACAAAAAGAAAAATTAAATGAACTAATAGGAGCTATTCATAAGAAGGATGAACTCTTGGATAGCCAAGAGGAATTCCTTATTAAAAAAACAAAAAGCATGTTAAAGTAAAAAATGCTTATGCTCAGGAAGTAGAAAAATGTGAAAACTTGACTAAGGAGCTCAGCATTTGCCATGATTCAATTATCAATCTTAGAAATGAAAATACTAGTTTAAATACTAAGATTGATAAATTAAATGAATCAATTTCTAGCCTTAGAACTAAAAATGCTAGTTTAATTTCTAAGGTTAAAGATTTAAATGTTTACAATGATTTTATTTCCTGTCTTAGAGATGAAAATGCAATTTTAAATGCTAAGATAGAGGAATTAAAATCTTGCAAACCCTCTACATCTACTGTTGAACATATTGCTATTTGTACTAGATGTAGAGATGTTAATGTAGAAGCTATTCATGATCACCTTGCTTTAATTAAAAAACAAAATGATCATATAGCTTGATTAACTGCTAAAATTAATGAGCATGAAATTGAAAATGAAAAGTTTAAATTTACTAGAAGCATGCTCCATAGTGGGAGACACTCTGGCATTAAGGATGGCATTGGTTTCCAATAGGGAAGCAATGTCAAGCTTAATGCTCCTAAGAAATTGTCTAACTTTGTTAAGGGCAAAGCTCCCATGGTTCAGGATAATGAGGGCTACATTTTATATCCTGCTAATTATCCTGAGCACAAAATAAGAAGAATTCATGCTAATAAACCTCATACTATTTCACATCATGCTTTTATGTATAAAAATGAGGCTTCTAGCTCTAGGCAATCAACTCATGTTAAATTGCCTAAAAAGAAAACTCACACTGCATCAAATGATCATAATATTTCATTCAAAACTTTTGATGCTTCTTATGTGCTTACTAACAAATCAGGCAAAGTAGTTGCCAAATATGTTGGGGGCAAACACAAGGGCTCAAAGACTTGTGTTTGGGTACCCAAGGTGCTTGTTTCTAACGTGAAAGGACCTAAGACTGTTTGGGTACCTAAGAACAAGGCCTAAATTGTTTTGCAGGTTTATGCATCCAGAGGCTAAAGTTGGATAATTGATAGCGGATGCACAAACCACATGACAGGGGAGAAGAGAATGTTCTCCTCCTATAAGAAAAACGAAGATCCCCAATGAGCTATCACATTCGGGGATGGAAATCAAGGTTTGGTCAAAGGACTTGGTAAAATTTCTATATCGCCTAACCATTCTATTTCTAATGTTTTTCTTGTAGATTCTTTAGATTACAACTTGCTTTCTGTATCTCAATTATGCAAAATGGGCTACAACTGTCTTTTTACAGATGTAGGCGTTACTGTCTTTAGAAGAAGTGATGATTCAATAGCATTTAAGGGAGTGTTAGAGGGTCAGCTATATTTAGTTGATTTTAATGAGAACACAGCTGAACTCAACACTTGTTTAATTGCTAAGACTAATATGGGTTGGCTCTGGCATCGCCGACTGGCCCATGTTGGAATGAAGAATCTCCACAAACTTCTAAAGGTAATGCACATTTTGGGACTAACAAATGTTCATTTTGAGAAAGACAGGGTTTGTAGTGCATGTCAAGCAGGAAAGCAAGTTGGCGCCCATCATCCACACAAGAACATAATGACAACGGACAGGCCACTGGAACTACTCCACATGGATCTATTCGACCCGATAGCTTACATAAGCCTCAGCGGGAGTAAGTACTGTCTAATAATTGTGGATGACTATTCTTGCTTCACTTAGGTATTCTTTTTACAGGAAAAATCACAAACCCAAGAGACCTTAAAAGGATTCTTGAGATGGGCTCAAAACGAGTTCGGATTAAGGATAAAAAAGATAAGAAGCGACAATGGGACGGAGTTCAAGAATTCTCAAATAGAAGGATTTCTTGAGGATGGGGGCATCAAGCATGAGTTCTCTTCTCCCTACACACCTCAACAAAATGGTGTAGTAGAGAGGAAGAATAGAACTCTACTGGACATGGCAAGGACCATGCTTGATGAGTACAAGACACCAGATTGGTTTTGGGCTGAGGCAATTAACACTGCCTGCTACTCCATCAACCGACTTTACCTTCACCGAATCCTTAAGAAGACATCCTACGAACTCCTCACCGGTAAAAAGCCCAATGTTTCATATTTTAGAGTCTTTGGTAGCAAATGTTTTATTTTTATTAAAAGAGGTAGAAAATCTAAATTTGCTCCTAATGCTGTAGAAGGCTTTTTACTAGGATATGATTCAAACACAAGGGCATATAGAGTCTTCAACAAATTCACTGGATTAGTTGAGGTTTCTTGTGACATTATGTTTGATGAGACTAATGGCTCCCAAGTGGAGCAAGTTGATCTTGATGAGCTAGATGATGAAGAGGCTCCGTGTGTCACGCTAAGGAACATGTCCATTGGGGATGTGTGTCCTAAGGAATCCGAAGAGCCTACACAAGCACAAGATCAACCGTCATCTTCCATGCAAGCATCTCCACCAACTCAAGATGAGGATCAGGCTCAAGACAATGAAGATGAAGATCAAGAGGATGAGCCATCTCAAGAGGAGGACAAGGATCAAGGGGGAGATGAAGTTGATCAAGACAAGGAAGATGATCAAGAAATTCAGGGTCAAAGACCGCCACACCCAAGAGTCCACCAAGCAATTCAATGAGATCACCCTGTCAACTCCATCCTCGGTGACATTCATAAGGGGGTAACTACTAGATCTCGAGTTGCACATTTTTGTGAACATTACTCTTTTGTGTCCTCTATTGAGCCATACAGGGTGGAGGATGCACTAAGAGATTCGGATTGGGTGTTGGCTATGCAAGAGGAGCTCAACAACTTCACGAGGAATGAGGTATGACATTTAGTTCCACGTCCTAACCAAAATGTTGTAGGTACCAAGTGGGTATTCCGGAACAAGCAAGATGAGCATGGTGTGGTGACAAGGAACAAAGCCCGACTTATGGCCAAAGGTTATTCACAAGTCGAAGGATTGGACTTTGGTGAAACTTATGCACCCGTAGCTAGGCTTGAGTCAATTCATATATTACTTGTCTATGCTACTTACCATGGCTTTAAGCTCTATCAAATGGACGTGAAAAGTGCCTTCCTCAATGGACCAATCAAGGAAGAGGTCTATGTTGAGCAACCTCCCGGCTTTGAAGATAGTGAGTACCCTAACCACGTGTATAAACTCTCAAAGGCGCTTTATGGGCTCAAGCAAGCCCCAAGAGCATGGTAGGAATGCCTGCAAGATTTCCTTATCACTAATGGCTTCAAAGTCGGTAAAGCCGATCCTACGCTCTTTACTAAAACCATTGCAAAAGATTTCTTTGTATGCTAAATTTATGTTGATGATATCATATTTGGGTCTACTAACAAATCTACTTGTGAAGAGTTTAGTAGGATCATGATACAAAATTCGAGATGTCTATGATGTGGGAGTTGAAGTATTTCCTAGGATTTCAAATCAAGAAACTCCAAGACGGTACCTTCATCAGCCAAACAAAGTACATTCAAGACATACTTAACAAGTTTGGAATGAAGGATGCCAAGCCCATCAAGACACCCATGGGAACCAATGGGCATCTCGACCTCGACACGGGAGGTAAGTCCGTAGATCAAAAGGTATACCGGTCAATGATAGGATCTTTACTCTATTTATGTGCATCTCGACCGGACATTATGCTTTCTGTATGCATGTGTGCAAGGTTCCAAGCCGATCCTAAGGAAGTTCACCTTAGGGCTGTGAAAAGAATCATGAGATATTTAGTTTATACTCCTAAGTTTGGACTTTGGTACCCCAAGGGATCCACTTTTGATTTAATAGGCTATTCTAATGTCGATTGGGCAGGGTGTAAAATTGATAGGAAGAGCACATCAGGGACTTGTCAGTTTCTGGGGAGATCTGTCACACCCGGACTTTAAGGAACAAAGCCGGGTGCATCTCATACATGCGCCAAAGAAGACAACATATATAATAACAGAGTGTATAGAGATAAATGTCATAAAACATCAGAGTATTTATTACATAGCGGAAGACTTATTACAAAATAAAAGAATAAATATAAAACGAACTAAGGATCGTCGGCGCAAATGTCAACTGAGAAACGCCACCTAGATCAGATCAAACTCCTCGCCTTGTGGCTCCTCCTGAACCACCTGCTCTTCTCCTGTGGGGGGTGTGAGACAGCAAGAGTGAGCTCACATACGTTCATCGCTCAACAAGTTGTGGGGAATAATGTGGCATGAACTCACCAAAGGTGGGAGTTCATGAAGTGTAAGGCTGATCAATGAAATAAAGGCTGAAGCTGAGCATTGCTTTTAGAAGTTGGTCAAAATTTTATTAGCAATTACTAGGTGTAAGTAAATACCAAACCATAGTAATAATAAGTAAAAGTAATAGTAAAATAATCCTAGATGCAATGAAATGACAGATTAAGTTTAAGTTCCATAGATTAATCATGTGAGTGTCCGAGCCGCTCATAACCGTGAGCACGGCTAGTATACCAGTTTTACACTCTACAGAGGTTGCGCATCTTTACCCACAAGTCGTGTTACCCATTTGCCACGGAGTTGATCAGACTCCATACACCTCTACCTAGGAAGCGAGGCAGGGTACCACTACGAGGCCTTTACAAAGTTCCACTAGCTTCAGACTACCCGCTACAGTTTATAGAAAGCTCCAGTGCAGGGTTCTTGTCTGACCGCCATCGCAGCAAAATGAACCCAAGGACCTCCCTACACTGACCACTCCCCTACTGCCCTTGCCCCTTTCGGGTAAGGTAGACCTCCACTAGCTTTCCTAATTAATCAGCCAAGGGCGTCCCATTAAACCCTTGTGGTAGCACTGTTTTCCCGGGTGGTTCTCCATGTTCCCATTAACATAATGATCTTAGCATGAACATAAAATGATGAACAGATAATAACAAGTGTAAAATGAGTGATAAATATCTCTATACCCAAATCCACATAAAGCAATAGCATGAACTACCCAAAACTTTAGTAGTAAAACCAGTGCTGAAACAAGGTATAAAGATAGTCAAAATCTAGGGCATCCTATTGGGTCCCAGCAAAATTATCCTATGCAGATCATTATGAATAATAAGAACACAAATGGGTAAAAGAAGTGATCAAGGGCACAACTTGCCTTCCACGAGCTCCTGCTCAGCAGTCTCTACTTGTTGAACCTCAGATTCCACAGTGGCCCGCTCGTCTACTCGCATCAACACAATACATACATAGTATAGCATAAATTAACATCGCATCAAACATGTGAATAAAATATACATTAAAAATCTACACATTAAAATAAGATCATAGGAACTGGAATCATTAAATTTGGAGTTACAGGTTTTAAGTTATGAATTTCTGGAGGTTTTATGCATTTAATATAGGGTTAAGTGAGAAATAAATTTTAATGTGTTTTTCATGTGAAAACAGTGGTATTATTTGATAGAGGATAATCTTACAAAATTATAGGAACTGGAATGGTCCAATTTGGAGCTCATATGCATTTACTATGAATTAAACAAGTTTTAACATTTATTTATGCACTAAAAATTGATTTCTGATATTAATTTCTGATTTTCAAAGTTCTATGGATTGGGCCTCAAAAATCAGGAAACACAGGGGCTTCTACATAAAGCTACCTATGACACAGAGCACCAGCCGCAGGATTGCGGGTTAATTTCCTTAAAGGCCAAGGGTTCTTTAGATAATATGCCACGCGAAGGGGTATCCCCGCGTACTGGCCGTCCGATCTAATATCTATGACGCGGATTATATCTTCTTTAGGTTGAATCAGTATGAGATATCGCCCGCCAGATCGAAGATCAGCGGACACGATCAAAATACCTATGATCAAATCGTGGCCCTCCATCTAAGACCTACGGTCCCGATTGCCTGCGCGAAGGGGGAGGTACGCCCCACCTAATCCTAGCCATCCGTAAGGACATCGACGACTCGAGGTCATCTCTCCCCTTCCCAGCCAACCCGCGCGGCGGCGCAGCCCTCCCGCGGCAACCGTACGCCGGTGAGCACGCCATTTGGCGCGACGATGCCCCATAAGCGCACCCAAGGTACCAACACGATCCCTACGACACATGGAATGCACTAGTGGTATTATTACCGTGGATTGTGCAGTGTGGTGCTTCCCCGATGAGGAATGGCGGCCGCGAGGTGAGAGACGCGCGCCGATGAGGAATCCACCTCACAATCCGAGCGAATAGCTCCCGAATCCTTCCTGGACGCGCCCGCAAAGCTTCGAAGATGGACGAGGTCACAGTTGTGGCCGGGTTTCGCCACTCCGGGACCTAGCCCGCCGCGGCGATGGCGCTTAGTTGGTTCTGAGCTCTGGCGATGAGGAACTGGGAAGCAGCGAAAGGAGCAAGGGGTCGGTTAGGGTTAGGGGTTGCGTTTTATGGCCTCCAGGGAGATAGGTCGGTCCAGCGATTTCGTTACGGCCGCCGGCGATCGCGCGCACGCCGTTGTATCCTTCTCTCCGCGTGACACGGTCGTAGCGAAGACGTCGGAGCTGACCCCGAGGACCCACGCGCCAGAGACAGAAGTGAAGGAGTGAACGAGGGCGAGAATCGCGGGCGGTGGCTGACAGCCAGGCCCCACGCGCAGGCGAGTTCAGCCGAGGCAACGCTGGGCTGGCGCGGAGAGGATGTGTAGTGGGCCGAAATGGTTAGGAGCTGGCCCAAATAGCGTTTTTGACCTTTTTTTTATTTTCCCACCTTCTTTTCTTCATCTTCAAATTCACTTTAAATTCAAATTTAATTCAAACTTTTTGTGGTTCTTCCTTGCAAAGTAGATTTGTGAAATTAGGGTATTAACTCTGGAGTTATTTATATATATATATTATTTACTTATTCATCTCCTTTATATTTTCTCCACATTTCTAGAATTTCCTTTTAATCCTTAAATTCCCATTTAGATATTAATATATATTTTTTTACTCTATTTTTATATCATCACAAAATGCACACAAAGTAAAAACCTCAGCATGATGCATGTATTATTTTTGGGTGTCCTTTGTTATTTATTTATTTGTTTCCATGTGATGTTCTCATGAAATGATAGATATAGATAACACACATATATACAAAGGGATATCATTTTCTCCTTTTAGGTTATCTTCCACTAATTACAAGTTGGGTATTACAAATCCTACCCCCCTTAAAAAGAATCTCGCCCTCGAGATTTAGGAAGATCTAGGGAAAAGGTGGGGAAAATCTATACGAAGCTCTTCTTCTCTTTCCCAAGTTGCTTCATCTTCACCGGGGTGACTCCATTGCACTTTGCACATCTTGATCACCTTATTTCTTGTAACTCGAGTCAAAGTGTCCAGAATCTTGATAGGGTACTCAGTATATGTCAGATCATCTTGCACACTAAGGTCCTCCATTGGTAACTGCTCCTCAGGTACCCTGAGGCACTTCTTTAGCTGGGACACATGAAACACATCATGTACATCTCACAGATGATCGGGTAACTTCAGTTGATATGCAGCTTCTCCCACTCGCTTTAAGATCAAGAAAGGTCCAATGAAGCGAGGGGACAACTTTCCTTTAACTTTAAATCTCCTCATACCCCGGAGTGGTGACACCTTCAAGTAGACATGATCACCCTCCTTAAACTCCAGTAGTCTCCTTCTGTTATCAGCATAGCTCTTTTGCCTTGATTGCGCAATTCTCAAATTTTCTCTTATCATTCGAACTTGCTCTTCTGCCTCTTGAATCAGTTCAGGCCCAAAGAACTGTCTTTCTCCAGTCTGATCCCAATATAGGGGAGTCCTGCATTTTTTGCCATACAAAGCCTCAAATGGTGACATCTTCAAACTAGCCTGGTAGCTATTATTATAAGAAAACTCAACATAGGGTAAGCTCTTCTCCCAACTTCCACCATGCTTGAGAGCACAAGCTCTTAACATATCTTCCAGCACTTGATTAGTCCTCTCTGTCTGTCCATCAGTCTGAGGATGGTAGGCTCAACTAAAATTCAACTTTGTATCCAAGCTCTCATGCAACTTCTTCCAAAATCGAGAAGTAAACTGTGATCCTCGATCAGACACGATCTTCTTAGGTACTCCATGTAGGCAAACTATCCGAGTCATATACAATTCTGCTAGCTTGGCTCCCGTATAATTAGTCCTCACAGGTATAAAATGAGCCACTTTTGTCAATCTGTCTACAATTACCCAAATAGAGTCATACCCAGCAGGAGTGCGGGGTAGTCCAACAATAAAATCCATACCAATTTCTTCCCATTTCCACTCGGGTATCTTCAATGGGTGCAATAGTCCAGCGGGTCTTTGATGTTCGGCCTTGACTCTTTGACACACATCACACTTAGCCACATGTGCAGCAACATCTCTTTTCAGTCCATACCACCAATACTTTTGCTTCAAATCTTGATACATCTTAGTGCTACCAGGGTGGATGGAGTAATCAGAATCATGAGCTTCTTTCAATATAGCCTCATGGAGGCTATCAATCTTTGGAACACATATCCGATCTTTGAACCATATAGTACCTTGCTCATCCTCCGTGAATTCCGGAACTCGACCATCCGTGATCAGATCCTTAATCTCTTGAATCTTAGCATCACCAACCTGACCTTTACGAATCTCTTGCTCCAAGGTAGGTTCCAACTCAATGGTAACTCCTTCAGTGTGAGTAACAATTCCCAGGTTGAGCTTCTCAAAATCTTTTGCTAATTCATCGGGTAGCTGGACAACAAAAGCGGAGTGAACATGTTCTTTCTGACTCAAGGCATCTGCGACCAAATTCGCCTTGCCCGGGTGATAGTGAATCTCCAAATCATAATCCTTGATGAGCTCCAACCAACGACGTTGTCTGAGGTTGAGATCCTTCTGAGTGAATATATACTTCAAACTCTTGTGATCCGTGTACACTTGACACTTAGTTCCCATAATGTAGTGTCTCCAAATCTTCAGTGCATGCACAACTGCTGCCAGCTCTAAGTCATGAGTGGGGTAGTTCAATTCATGCTTCCGCAACTGACGAGATGCATAGGCAATCACATGACCTTCTTGCATAAGCACACATCCAAGTCCTTGGCCACATGCATCACAATAAATGTTAAATCCCTTCTGCAGATCTGGCATAATCAATACCGGAGGTGACATCAATTTTTCCTTCAATTGATCAAAGCTCTCTTGACATTTCTCATCCCACTTAAATTCTTTTCCTTTCTCCAAAAGTGATGTCATAGGCTTGGCAATCTTAGAGAACCCTTCAATAAATCTCCGATAATATCCTGCGAGTCCCAAGAAACTCCGAATCTCAGTAACTGTATTGGGCACTCTCCACTCCATTATCTCCTTCACTTTAGCAGGATCCACTGCTATTCCTCCATTAGAAATAATATGACCAAGGAATGGCACCTGTCAATCCAAAACTCGCACTTGCTGAACTTAGCATAGAGTTGATTATCTCGTAACTTCTGTAGCACCAACCTTAGATGTTGTTCATGATCACTTTCATTCCTAGAATAGATAAGAATATCGTCGATGAACACCACGACGAATCTGTCCAAATACTCCATAAACACCTTATTCATCAAATTCATGAAATAAGCCGGCGCATTGGTTAATCCAAACGACATAACCGTAAACTCATATAATCCATATCGAGTCGAGAAAGCCGTCTTGGGAATATCCGATGGTCTAATCCTCATCTGATGGTAACCGGATCGGAGATCAATCTTCGAGAATACTCTAGCACCTCGCATCTGATCAAATAAATCCTCAATACGGGGTAACGGATACTTGTTCTTCACAGTAACATCATTAAGTGATCTATAGTCCACACACATCCTCTGGGATCCATCCTTCTTCTGTACAAATAGAACCGGTGCTCCCCAAGGTGAGGAACTCGGACGAATGTACCCAACATCTTGTAACTCAGTTAACTGCTTCTTAAGTTCCTTCAACTCCTCTACGGACATTCTATATGGCCGTTTGGAAATAGGGGCGGTTCCAGGTAAGAGATCAATAACAAACTCAACTTCTCTATCAGGTGGCATCCCTTTTAACTCCTCTGGAAAGACATCCGAAAAATCTCTAACCACCCGGATGTTGTTACCAACAAACTCCTCAGGCATAAAGAACATTGCACGCATGGATGAGGAGGTTACTGCAATATTAACTTGAAATCTTTCTCCTTTAGTGGTAGTGAGCTCTACGGTACCTCTACCACATGCTATAACGGCCTTTGCCTTTCTTAGCCATGACATACCAAGGATCAGATCTATACTGCTTGACTCTAATATTATAGCAGTAGCTCCAAATTCTCTACCCATAATGGTTAATGTCAATCTACGTGTCATTTGATTCGCCTCAACAGGCCCTTTAGGTGTAATTACTATCATGGGTTTTCTCATATTTAGCAGTGGTATTTCATTTGTGTTGGCATAACGAGCAGACATGAATGAATGTGTAGCACCAGAATCAAATAATATGGTTGCAGGAATTGCATTAACATAAAACATACCAAGTACGAGGTCACCACCATTAGGAGTATCATCAATGCTGACTTGATTCACCCTAGCTATAGAATATCCCTTGCCAGGAGTCTGCTGCTTGTTCAGAACTGGAGTGGTAGCAATCCTCTGTGGGCAGACATTTGCATAATGACCAGTCTTCCCACACTTGAAACAAGTAGTGCCTGAACTCTGTCCTGAAAACTTCGTCGGGGTGCCAGTGGGAGTGGCCTGTCGAGGAGGTGGAGTCCTCAGTGGTGATTGCTGAACTGGGCGTGGTCCTCCGGGTCGAGTCGGTGTACCCTGTGGTGAACTGTAGCGAGGACGAACACTGCTGCTACCCTGTCCTTGTGAGATAGCCTTCCTCTTCAAATCACCCAGTTGAACACGCTTGTTGAAAGGGAATTAGGCTTACACCTAGTTCCTAAATAATTTTGGTGGTTGAATTGCCTAACACAAATAATTGGACTAACTGGTTTGCTCTAGTGTACAAGTTATACAGGTGCCAAAGGTTCACACTTAGCCAATAAAAATACCAAGTATTGGGTTCGACAAAAGAGCAAAGGGACCACCGAAGGCACCTCTGGTCTGGCGCACCGGACATGTCCGGTGCACCAGAGGACTCCCACTCTGAACTGCTCACCTTCGGGAATTTCCAGAGGCAACTCCGCTATAATTCACCGGACTGTCCGGTGCTCCAAGGAAGAGCGGCCTCCGGAACTCGCCAGCCTCGGGAATTCACTTCAGCTGCTTCGCTAAAATTCACCGGACTGTCCGGTGCAACAGCGAGGCAACGGCTACTTCAGGCGCCAACGGCTACCTGCGACGCAATAAATGCGCGCCAGCGCGCGCAGAGGTCAGGCACGCCCATGCTGGCGCACCGGACACTCTACAGTACATGTCCGGTGCGCCACCGGACATCCAGGCGGGCCCAGAAGTCAGAGCTCCAACGGTCGAATCCCAACGGTTTTGGTGACGTGGCTGTCGCACCGGACATGTCCGGTGCGCCATCGAACAGACAGCCTTACCAAACGGCTAGTTTGGTGGTTGGGGCTATAAATACCCCCAACCACCCACCATTCATTGCATCCAAGTTTTCCACTTCTCAACTACTTACAAGAGCTCTAGCATTCAATTCTAGACACACCAAAGAGATCAAATCCTCTCCAAATTCCACACAACGCCCTAGTAACTAGAGAGAGAGATTTGCTTGTGTTCTTTCGAGCTCTTGCGCTTGGATTGCTTTCTTCTTTCTTGATTCTTTCATTGCAATCAAACTCACTTGTAATTGAGGCAAGAGACACCAAACTTGTGGTGGTCCTTGTGGGAACTTTGTGTTCCAAGTGATTGAGAAGAGAAAGCTCACTCGATCCGAGGGATCCTTTGAGAGAGGGAAGGGTTGAAAGAGACCCGGCCTTTGTGGCCTCCTCAACGGGGAGTAGGTTTGCAAGAACCGAACCTCGGTAAAACAAATCCGCGTGTCACACTCTTCATTTGCTTGCGATTTGTTTTCCACCCTCTCTCGCGGACTCGTTTCTTTATTTCTAACGCTAACCCGGCTTGTAGTTGTGTTTATATTTGTAAATTTCAGTTTCGCCCTATTCACCCCCCCTCTAGGCGACTATCAATTGGTATCAGAGCCTGGTGCTTCATTAGAGCCTAACCGCTCGAAGTGATGTCGGGAGATCACGCCAAGGAGGAGATGGAGACCGGCGAAAAGCCCACTACAAGCCACGGGAGCACTTCATCGGAAGAGTCCCGCACCAAGAGGAAGGAGAAGAAGAAGAAGAGCTCCTCCAACAAAGGGAAGGAGAAGAAGTCTTCTTCTCACCACAAAGAGAAGAAGGAAAAATCTTCTTCCCACAAGCCGCATCGGAGTGGGGACAAGAAGAAAAGGATGAAGAAGGTGGTCTACTACGAGACCGATTCTTCATCGGCATCCACCTCCGGCTCCGACGCGGCGTCCGTCACTTCTAAGCGCCAAGAGCGCAAGAAGTATAGTAAGATCCCCCTACGCTACCCTCGCATTCCTAAACATACTCCATTACTTTCCGTTCCATTAGGCAAACCGCCAACCTTTGACGGTGAAGATTATGCTAGGTGGAGTGATTTAATGAAATTTCATCTAACCTCACTCCACAAAAGTATATGGAATGTTGTTGAGTTTGGAGCACAGGTGCCATCCGTAGGGGACGAGGATTATGATGAGGACGAGGTGGCCAAAATCGAGCACTTCAACTCCCAAGCCACAACCATACTCTTGGCCTCTCTAAATAGAGAAGAATACAACAAGGTGCAAGGGTTGAAGAATGCAAAGGAAATTTGGGACCTCCTCAAAACCGCGCACGAGGGTGATGAACTAACAAAAATCACCAAGCGGGAAACGATCGAGGGGGAGCTCGGTCGCTTTCGACTTCGCCAAGGGGAAGAGCCACAAGACATGTACAACCGGCTCAAGACCTTGGAGAACCAAGTGCGCAACCTCGGGAGCAAGAAGTGGGATGACCACGAGGTGGTTAAGGTTATTCTTAGATCACTCATTTTCCTTAACCCCACTCAAGTTCAATTAATTCGTGGTAATCCTAGATATACTCAAATGACCCCCGAGGAAGTTATCGGGAATTTTGTGAGCTTTGAATGTATGATCAAGGGCTCCAAGAAGATCAACGAGCTTGATGAACCCTCCACGTCCGAAGCACAACCGGTGGCATTTAAGGCGACAGAGGAGAAGAAGGAGGAGTCTACACTGAGTAGACAACCAATTGACGCCTCCAAGCTCGACAATGAGGAGATGGCTTTAATCATCAAAAGTTTTCGCCAAATCCTCAAGCAACGGAAGGGGAAGGATTACAAATCCCGTTCCAAGAAGGTTTGCTACAAGTGTGGTAAGCCTGGTCACTTTATCGCTAAATGTCCATTATCAAGTGACAGTGACAGGGATAACGACAAAAAGGGAAAAAGGAAAGAAAAGAAGAGGTACCACAAGAAGAGAGGCGGTGATGCCCACGTGTGCCGCGAGTGGGACTCCGATGAGAGCTCCACCGACTCCTCCGACGACGAGGACGCCGCCAACATCGCCGTCACCAAGGGACTCCTCTTCCCCAACGTCGGCCACAAGTGCCTCATGGCAAAGGACGGCAAAAGGAAGAAGGTAAAATCTAGATCCTCCACTAAATATGAAACCTCTAGTGATGAGGATGATGCTAGCAATGAGGAGGATAACTTGCGCGTTCTTTTTGCCAACCTTAACATGGAACAAAAGGAAAAACTAAATGAGCTAATTAGTGCCATCCATGAAAAGGATGACCTCTTGGACTCCCAAGAGGACTTCCTAATCAAGGAAAATAAAAAGCATGTTAAGGTTAAAAATGCTTATGCTCTAGAAGTAGAAAAATGTCAAAAACTATCTAGTGAGCTAAGCACTTGCCGTGAGATGATTGACAACCTTAGAGATGAAAATGCTAGATTAAATGCTAAGGTTGATTCTCATAATTGTAATATTTCAATTCCCAATCTTAGAAATGATAATGATGATTTGCTTGCTAAGATTGAAGAGTTGAACATTTCTCTTGCTAGCCTTAGAGTAGAAAATGAAAATTTAATTGCTAAGGTCAAAGAACTAGATGTCTGCAATGTTACAATTTCCGATCTTAGAGATAATAATGATATCTTGCGTGCTAAGATTGTTGAACTTAATTCTTGCAAACCATCTACATCTACTATTGAGCATGTCACTATTTGTACTAGATGTAGAGATATTGATGTTGATGCTATTCATGATCACATGATTTTAATTAAACAACAAAATGATCATATAGCAAAATTAGATGCTAAAATTGCCGAGCATAACTTAGAAAATGAAAAGTTTAAATTTGCTAGAAGTATGCTCTATAATGGGAGACACCCTGGCATTAAGGATGTCATTGGCTACCAAAGGGGAGACAATGTCAAACTTAGTGCCCCTCCTAAAAGATTGTCAAATTTTGTTAAGGGCAAGGCTCCCATGCCTCAGGATAACGAGGGTTACATTTTATACCCTGCCAGTTATCCTGAGAGCAAAATTAGGAAAATTCACTCTAGGAAGTCTCACTCTGGCCCTAACCATGCTTTTATGTATAAGGGTGAGACATCTAGCTCTAGGCAACCAACCCGTGCTAAGTTTCCTAAGAAGAAAACTCCTAGTGCATCAAATGAGCATGACATTTCTTTTAAAACTTTTGATGCATCATATGTTTTAACTAACAAATCCGGCAAAGTAGTTGCCAAGTTTGTTGGGGGCAAACACAAGGGGTCAAAGACTTGTGTTTGGGTACCCAAAGTTCTTGTATCTAATGCCAAAGGACCCAAAACCGTTTGGGTACCTAAAGTCAAGAACTAAACTTGTTTTGTAGGTTTATGCATCCGGGGGCTCAAGTTGGATACTCGACAGCGGGTGCACAAACCACATGACAGGGGAGAAGAATATGTTCTCCTCATATGAGAAAAACAAAGATCCCCAACGAGCTATCACATTCGGGGATGGAAATCAAGGTTTGGTCAAAGGTTTGGGTAAAATTGCTATTTCACCCGACCATTCCATTTCCAATGTTTTTCTTGTTGATTCATTAGATTACAACTTGCTTTCTGTATCTCAATTATGCAAAATGGGCTACAACTGTCTATTCACTGATGTAGGTGTCACTGTCTTTAGAAGAAGTGATGATTCAATAGCATTTAAGGGAGTGTTAGAAGGTCAGCTATACCTGGTAGATTTTGATAGAGCTGAACTTGACACTTGCTTAATTGCTAAGACTAACATGGGTTGGCTCTGGCACCGTCGACTAGCCCATGTTGGGATGAAGAATCTTCATAAGCTTCTAAAAGGAGAACACATTTTAGGATTAACAAATGTTCATTTTGAGAAAGACAGGATTTGTAGCGCATGTCAGGCAGGGAAGCAAGTTGGAGCCCATCATCCACACAAAAACATCATGACGACCGACAGGCCACTTGAGCTCCTACACATGGATCTATTCGGCCCGATTGCTTACATAAGCATCGGCGGGAGTAAGTACTGTCTAGTTATTGTGGATGATTATTCTCGCTTCACTTGGGTATTCTTTTTACAGGAAAAATCTCAAACCCAAGAGACCTTAAAGGGATTCTTGAGACGGGCTCAAAATGAGTTCGGCTTAAGGATCAAGAAAATAAGAAGCGACAACGGGACGGAGTTCAAGAACTCTCAAATCGAAGGTTTCCTTGAGGAGGAGGGCATCAAGCATGAGTTCTCTTCTCCCTACACACCTCAACAAAATGGTGTAGTGGAGAGGAAGAATCGAACTCTATTGGACATGGCAAGGACCATGCTTGATGAGTACAAGACTTCGGATCGGTTTTGGGCCGAGGCGGTCAACACCGCCTGCTACGCCATCAACCGGTTATATCTACACCGAATCCTCAAGAAGACATCCTATGAACTCCTAACCGGTAAAAAGCCCAACATTTCATATTTTAGAGTCTTTGGTAGCAAATGCTTTATTCTTGTTAAAAGAGGTAGAAAATCTAAATTTGCTCCTAAGACTGTAGAAGGCTTTTTACTTGGTTATGACTCAAACACAAGGGCATATAGGGTCTTTAACAAGTCCACTGGACTAGTTGAAGTCTCATGTGACGTTGTGTTTGATGAAACTAACGGCTCTCAAGAAGAGCAAGTTGATCTTGATGAGATAGGTGATGAAGAGGCTCCGTGCATAGCGCTAAGGAACATGTCCATTAGGGATGTGTGTCCTAAGGAATCTGAAGAGCCTCCAAAAGCACAAGATCAACCATCCTCCTCCACGCAAGCATCTCCACCGACTCAAAATGAGGTTGAAGCTCAAGTTGATGAAGTAGAAGATCAAGCAAATGAGCCACCTCAAGATGATGGCAATGATCAAGGGGGAGATGCAAATGATCA
Source organism: Zea mays (assembly GCF_902167145.1). NCBI lineage: Eukaryota > Viridiplantae > Streptophyta > Magnoliopsida > Poales > Poaceae > Zea > Zea mays. The sequence continues at coordinate 23,619,735 of NC_050102.1, read as the reverse complement.
AGAAAAGGAGGATGAGCAAGAACCAAGGCCGCCACACCCAAGAGTCCACCAAGCAATACAACGAGATCACCCCGTCGACACCATCCTCGGCGACATTCATAAGGGGGTAACTACTAGATCTCGTGTTGCACATTTTTGTGAACATTACTCGTTTGTGTCCTCTATTGAGCCACAGAGGGTAGAGGAAGCACTACAAGATTCGGATTGGGTGGTGGCGATGCAAGAGGAGCTCAACAACTTCACTAGAAATGAGGTATGGCATTTAGTTCCACGTCCTAATCAAAATGTTGTAGGAACCAAATGGGTTTTCCGCAACAAGCAAGATGAGCATGGTGTGGTGACAAGGAACAAAGCACGACTTGTGGCCAAGGGATACTCCCAAGTCGAAGGTTTAGATTTCAGTGAAACCTATGCACCCGTAGCTAGGCTTGAGTCAATTCGCATATTATTGGCCTATGCTACTTACCATGGCTTTAAGCTTTATCAAATGGACGTGAAAAGTGCCTTCCTCAATGGACCAATCAAGGAAGAGGTCTATGTTGAGCAACCTCCCGGCTTTGAAGATAGTGAGTACCCTAACCATGTCTATAAGCTCTCTAAGGCGCTTTATGGGCTCAAGCAAGCCCCAAGAGCATGGTATGAATGCCTTAGAGATTTCCTTATTGCTAATGGCTTCAAAGTCGGAAAGGCCGATCCTACGCTATTTACCAAAACACTTGAGAATGATTTGTTTGTATGCCAAATTTATGTTGATGATATTATATTTGGGTCTACTAACGAATCTACATGTGAAGAGTTTAGTAGGATCATGACACAAAAGTTCGAGATGTCTATGATGGGGGAGTTGAAGTACTTATTAGGATTTCAAGTGAAGCAACTCCAAGAGGGCTCCTTCATTAGCCAAACAAAGTATACTCAAGACATTCTAAACAAGTTTGGAATGAAGGATGCCAAGCCCATCAAGACACCCATGGGAACTAATGGGCATCTCGACCTCGACACGGGAGGTAAGTCCGTGGATCAAAAGGTATACCGGTCGATGATAGGTTCTTTACTCTATTTATGTGCATCTCGACCGGATATTATGCTTTCCGTTTGCATATGTGCAAGGTTCCAATCCGACCCTAAGGAATCCCACCTTACGGCCGTAAAACAAATCTTGAGATATTTGGCTTATACTCCTAAGTTTGGGCTTTGGTACCCTCAGGGATCCACTTTTGATTTGATTGGTTATTCGGATGCCGATTGGGCGGGGTGTAAGATTAATAGGAAGAGCACATCGGGGACTTGCGAATTCTTGGGAAGATCCTTGGTGTCTTGGGCTTCAAAGAAGCAAAATTCGGTCGCTCTTTCCACCGCCGAAGCCGAGTACATTGCCGCAGGTCATTGTTGCGCGCAATTGCTTTGGATGAGGCAAACCCTGCGGGACTACGGTTACAAATTAACCAAAGTCCCTTTGCTATGTGACAATGAGAGTGCAATCAAAATGGCCGACAATCCTGTCGAGCTTAGCCGCACTAAGCACATAGCTATTCGGTATCATTTTCTTAGGGATCACCAACAAAAGGGGGATATCGAGATTGCGTACATTAACACTAAAGATCAATTAGCCGATATCTTTACCAAGCCTCTTGATGAACAAACTTTTACCAAACTTAGACATGAGCTCAATATTCTTGATTCTAGGAATTTCTTTTGCTAACTTGCACACATAGCTCTTAAGTATACCTTTGATCATGTCTCTTTGATATATGCTATGACTAATGTGTTTTCAAGTGTATTTCAAAACAAGTCATAGGTATATTGAAAGGGAATTAGAATCTTCGGCGAAGACAAAGGCTTCCACTCCACTCTACTACTCATCCTTCGCCGTCGCTCCGCCTCACTCTCCGTCTTTGGTATAATCTTCACTCATATGTTTTATTTGCCAAAGGGGAGAAAATAGTTAGGAAAGGGCTTATATCTCACTCAAAGTATCCGTTTTTGGCGATTCATGCCAAAGGGGGAGAAAGTATGAGCCCAAAGCAAAAGGACCGCACCACCACCCTAATTTTAAAATTAATGATTTTCAATTGGTATATTTCAAATTGGTATTTCTTTGTGTTCAATAGGGGGAGAAAGTAGTACTTTCAAAATAGATATCTTAAAACCCTCTTGAACACTAAGAGGAGAATTTATTTGAGGGGGAGTTTTGTTTAGTCAAAGGAAAAGCATCTCAATCAAAAGGAGAAAATTTCAAATCTTGAAAATGCTTCTCAAAATCCTATTTATTCACCTTTGACTATCTTGCAAAAGGACTTTGAAAAGAATTTACAAAAGAATTTGCAAAAACAAAACATGTGGTGCAAATGTGGTCCAATAAGTCAAAAATAAAGAAACAATCCATGCATATCTTGTAAGTAACATTTATTGGCTCATTTCCAAGCAACCTTTGCACTTACATTATGCAAACTAGTTCAATTATGCACTTTTATATTTGCTTTGGTTTGTGTTGGCATCAATCACCAAAAAGGGGGAGATTGAAAGGGAATTAGGCTTACACCTAGTTCCTAAATAATTTTGGTGGTTGAATTGCCCAACACAAATAATTGGACTAACTGGTTTGCTCTAGTGTACAAGTTATACAGGTGCCAAAGGTTCACACTTAGCCAATAAAAATACCAAGTATTGGGTTCGACAAAAGAGCAAAGGGACCACCGAAGGCACCTCTGGTCTGGCGCACCGGACTGTCCGGTGTGCCACCGGACATGTCCGGTGCACCAGAGGACTCCCACTCCGAACTGCTCACCTTCGGGAATTTCCAGAGGCACCTCTGGTCTGGTACACCGGACATGTCCGGTGCTCCAAGGAAGAGCGGCCTCCGGAACTCGCCAGCCTCGGGAATTCACTTCAGCTGCTTCGCTAAAATTCACCGGACTGTCCGGTGTACACCGGACTGTCCGGTGCAACAGCGAGGCAACGGCTACTTCAGGCGCCAACGGCTACCTGCGACGCAATAAATGCGCGCCAGCGCGCGCAGAGGTCAGGCACGCCCATGCTGGCGCATCGGACACTCTACAGTACATGTCCGGTGCGCCACCGGACATCCAGGCGGGCACAGAAGTCAGAGCTCCAACGGTCGAATCCCAACGGTTTTGGTGACGTGGCTGTCGCACCGGACATGTCCGGTGTGCACCAGACTGTCCGGTGCGCCATCGAACAGACAGCCTTACCAAACGGCTAGTTTGGTGGTTGGGGCTATAAATACCCCCAACCACCCACCATTCATTGCATCCAAGTTTTCCACTTCTCAACTACTTACAAGAGCTCTAGCATTCAATTCTAGACACACCAAAGAGATCAAATCCTCTCCAAATTCCACACAATGCCCTAGTAACTAGAGAGAGAGAGATTTGCTTGTGTTCTTTCGAGCTCTTGCGCTTGGATTGCTTTCTTCTTTCTTGATTCTTTCATTGCAATCAAACTCACTTGTAATTGAGGCAAGAGACACCAAACTTGTGGTGGTCCTTGTGGGAACTTTGTGTTCCAAGTGATTGAGAAGAGAAAGCTCACTCGATCCGAGGGATCGTTTGAGAGAGGGAAGGGTTAAAAGAGACCCGGCCTTTGTGGCCTCCTCAACGGGGAGTAGGTTTGCAAGAACCGAACCTCGGTAAAACAAATCCGCCTGTCACACTCTTCATTTGCTTGCGATTTGTTTTCCACCCTCTCTCGCGGACCCGTTTCTTTATTTCTAACGCTAACCCGGCTTGTAGTTGTGTTTATATTTGTAAATTTCAGTTTCGCCCTATTCACCCCCCCTCTAGGTGACTATCACTTGTGTTCAATAGCAAGAGCCTTATCCAGTAGCCTCTGAAAGGATGGAAAGGTGTGTGCAACCAGTGCATACTGCAAGGGTCCATTAAGTCCTTCAATGAAGTGCTCCTGCTTCCTCTCATCCTCAGCAACTTCCTCCGGAGCATATCTCGACAGCTGAATAAATTTGTCTCTGTACTCGCTGACCGACATATTGCCTTGCTTCAATGACAGAAACTCCTTCTTCTTGATCTTTATCATCCCAGCTGGAATATGGTAGTTCCTAAACTGTGTACTGAACTCTGCCCAAGTAATAGTATCAGCAGCATCATGGGCAGCAGTATAAGAATCCCACCAATCAGCAGCAGGACCAGTCAGACGTCCAGAAGCATATAAAACCTTCTCCCGGTCAGTACATTGTGCAATATTCAGCATCTTCTCAACGGACTTCAGCCAATCATCCGCGTCCAGTGGATCAGGTGAGCTAGCGAATGTAGGTGGCTTATGACTCATGAACTCTCTATGCTTGTCTCGGGGTGGAACTGGTGGTGGTGGTGGAGGTAGTGGCACTTGTTGCTGCTGTTGCTGTTGTTGTTGCTGTTGTTGAAGTTGTTGTTGCAGCTGTTGTTGTTGCGCCCTCCTTTCTTGGCGTATCTCATCTCTCTACTGGCGCAACTCCTGGCGTATATCTTCTCTTTCCTGACGCATCTCTTGGCGTTCTTGCTGCATCTGGGCACGCATATCAGCCATAGTGTCCGCCATTTGCTGCATCACCGCCATCTGAGCAGCAACCAGTGGGTCAACTCCGCCTGGTGGAGGATTAAGAGGATTCATCTCTGCTGGCTGTGGCTGAGGTTGTCTGTATATTCTCCGAGTGTGTCGATTAGGAGGCAAATCAATTCCACCACCCCGCCTGGTATTGACCATCTGAGTTAGATACATATGGTAAGAAAATAGTAGCCAAGGCAGTAATTACAATCATGTTTCTTTGGGGGATTTATTAGCTAAGTAGATTAGTGTGTCACCTACTAAAGCTAATACAATACCTTATAGTGGTACATGCTAAGATGTCCATATAATATTTCAATCAATCAAAGAAGCAAATCAGGCATTGATCATCAGAACAATCAAACAACGTTTTTAAATATAGAAAATAGTTTTGGTTTGGTCTTAGGCCTCCTATCTCTTAAAAATGCCATAGGGGTAGGGATTCCAAAATGTGAAATCCGTCTTGTCTCAGAATAGAAAAGGTAAGAACGATCAGAGTAGAACAGTAGAAGGTGAGACAGGATCAAGATAAGTATAGAAAGAATCAGATAAGGTAAGTATGTAATGGTTTGTCCATTCCTATCTAGGTTTCGTCCTACAGTCAACATTTCCTCTGATACCACTTCTGTCACACCCGGACTTTAAGGAACAAAGCCGGGTGCATCTCATACATGCGCCAAAGAAGACAACATATATAATAACAGAGTGTATAGAGATAAATGTCATAAAACATCAGTGTATTTATTACATAGCGGAAGACTTATTACAAAATAAAAGAATAAATATAAAACGAACTAAGGATCGTCGGTGCAAATGTCAACTGAGAAACGCCACCTAGATCAGATCAAACTCCTCGCCTTGTGGCTCCTCCTGAACCACCTGCTCTTCTCCTGTGGGGGGGGGGTGTGAGACAGCAAGAGTGAGCTCACATACGTTCATCGCTCAACAAGTTGTGGGGAATAATGTGGCATGAACTCACCAAAGGTGGGAGTTCATGAAGTGTAAGGCTGATCAATGAAATAAAGGCTGAAGCTGAGCATTGCTTTTAGAAGTTGGTCAAAATTTTATAAGCAATTACTAAGTGTAAGTAAATACCAAACCATAGTAATAATAAGTAAAAAAAATAGTAAAATAATCCCAGATGCAATGAAATGACAGATTAAGTTTAAGTTCCATAGATTAATCATGTGAGTGTCTGAGCCGCTCATAACCGTGAGCACGGCTAGTATACCAGTTTTACACTCTGCAGAGGTTGCGCATCTTTACCCACAAGTCGTGTTACCCATTTGCCACGGAGTTGATCAGACTCCATACACCTCTACCTAGGAAGCGAGGCAGGGTACCACTACGAGGCCTTTACAAAGTTCCACTAGCTTCAGACTACCCGCTACAGTTTATAGAAAGCTCCAGTGCAGGGTTCTTGTCTGACCGCCATCGCAGCAAAATCAACCCAAGGACCTCCCTACACTGACCACTCCCCTACTGCCCTTGCCCCTTCGGGTAAGGTAGCCCTCCACTAGCTTTCCTAATTATCAGCCAAGGGCGTCCCATTAAACCCTTGTGGTAGCACTGTTTTCCCGGGTGGTTCTCCATGTTCCCATTAACATAATGATCTTAGCATGAACATAAAATGATGAACAGATAATAACAAGTGTAAAAATGAGTGATAAATATCTCTATACCCAAATCCACATAAAGCAATAGCATGAACTACCCAAAACTTTAGTAGTAAAACCAGTGCTGAAACAAGGTATAAAGATAGTCAAAATCTAGGGCATCCTATTGGGTCCCAGCAAAATTATCCTATGCAGATCATTATGAATAATAAGAACACGAATGGGTAAAAGAAGTGATCAAGGGCACAACTTGCCTTCCACGAGCTCCTGCTCAGCAGTCTCTACTTGCTGAACCTCAGATTGCACAGTGGCCCGCTCGTCTACTCGCATCAACACAATACATACATAGTATAGCATAAATTAACATCACATCAAACATGTGAATAAAATATACATTAAAAATCTACACATTAAAATAAGATCATAGGAACTGGAATCATTAAATTTGGAGTTATAGGTTTTAAGTTATGAATTTCTGGAGGTTTTATGCATTTAATATAGGGTTAAGTGAGAAATAAATTTTAATGTGTTTTTCATGTGAAAACAGTGGTATTATTTGATAGAGAATAATCTTACAAAATTATAGGAACTGGAATGGTCCAATTTGGAGCTCATATGCATTTACTATGAATTAAACAAGTTTTAACATTTATTTATGCACTAAAAATTGATTTCTGATATTAATTTCTGATTTTCAAAGTTCTCTGGATTGGGCCTCAAAAACCAGGAAACACAGGGGCTTCTACATAAAGCTACCTATGACACAGAGCACCAGCCGCAGGACTGCGGGTCAATTTCCTTAAAGGCCAAGGGTTCTTTAGATAATATGCCACGCGAAGGGGTATCCCCGCGTACTGGCCGTCCGATCTAATATCTATGACGCGGATTAGATCTTCTTTAGGTTGAATCAGTATGAGATATCGCCCGCCAGATCGGAGATCATCGGACACGATCAAAATACCTATGATCAAATCGTGGCCCTCCATCTAAGACCTACGGTCCCGATTGCCTGCACGAAGGGGGAGGTACGCCCCACCTAATCCTAGCCATCCGTAAGGACATCGACGACTCGAGGTCATCTCTCCCCTTCCCAGCCAACCCGCGCGGCGGCGCAGCCCTCCCGCGGCAACCGTACGCCGGTGAGCACGCCATTTGGCGCGACGATGCCCCATAAGCGCACCCAAGGTACCAACACGATCCCTACGACACATGGAATGCACTAGTGGTATTATTACTGTGGATTGTGCAGTGTGGTGCTTCCCCGATGAGGAATGGCAGCCGCGAGGTGAGAGACGCGCGCCGATGAGGAATCCACCTCACAATCCGAGCGAATAGCTCCCGAATCCTTCCTGGACGCGCCCGCAAAGCTTCGAAGATGGACGAGGTCACAGTTGTGGCCGGGTTCCGCCACTCCGGGACCTAGCCCGCCGCGGCGATGGCGCTTAGTTGGTTCTGAGCTCTGGCGATGAGGAACTGGGAAGCAGCGAAAGGAGCAAGGGGTCGGTTAGGGTTAGGGGTTGCGTTTTATGGCCTCCAAGGAGATAGGTCGGTCCAGCGATTCCGTTACGGTCGCCGGCGATCGCGCGCACGCCGTTGTATCCTTCTCTCCGCGTGACACGGTCGTAGCGAAGACGTCGGAGCTGACCCCGAGGACCCACGCGCCAGAGACAGAAGTGAAGGAGTGAACGCGGGCGAGAATCGCGGGCGGTGGCTGACAGCCAGGCCCCACGCGCAGGCGAGTTCAGCCGAGGCAACGCTGGGCTGGCGGGGAGAGGATGTGTAGTGGGCCGAAATGGTTAGGAGCTGGCCCAAATAGCGTTTTTGACCTTTTCTTTTTATTTTCCCACCTTCTTTTCTTCATCTTCAAATTCACTTTAAATTCAAATTTAATTCAAACTTTTTGTGGTTCTTCCTTGCAAAGTAGATTTGTGAAATTAGGGTATTAACTCTGGAGTTATTTATATATATGTGGCAGCCCTCCCAAGTTATCGGGCCCACGTGCACCAATCCTTGCCTTGATGGCCTCAGATGGCTATGCACGTGTACCAGGTAACTTAACAAGGCTATCACGAGTTCAACAACTTGAACTCATCATCCCAAGGATCTCCCACCATACATGCATATTACAGTAATCACATTCGATACACACACTTCGAAGATAAGAGCGGAAGACTTTACAAAAAATTCTTTTTATTTCTAAAACTGAAGGTTATTACATAGGAAGAGTTACATTTATTACAAGTCCTGATATACTTAAAGTGCATAACTTAATACAATAGCAGGAAGGTAGGAACCCTCCAAAGCTTATACATAAGCCTAACTAATCCTCCTCTAGAACTGGAAGCGCCCTCCAGCCTCACGAACACATAGAGTACTCCTCATCACCTACAACAACATGGGTTCGAAAACCCTGAGTACGGAGTGTACTTTCGCAAGTCTTACCCGACTAAGGAAAAATGACTCTCAAGGATATGCTGGTTAAATAGGAATCAAGGAAAAGGCTTTAGCAAGAATCAACTTAGATACTTTTGCAGAAATAGCCTACTAAAGTGAGTCCTTACTTTCAATATTTTAACGCCAGATTAAATATTAATAGACTCTGGTAGCATCTAGTCTAATTTCACCATCTCATCAATACAACATCATTTTTATTCATAATGTTTACATCCTGACTTAGGTTGCAGGGCAGCGATCAAGTCTCCACTCTCCGGGGATATAACGGCGATCCGAATCGATTTACTCAGCTGAGGATCTCTAACCACACGACATATGTAGCACTTAACCCTTGCATATGTCAACCATTCCCACGGATCCTCCACTGCATGAACAGGTCCGCGCCACCCGAGAGCACACCACCCTTTTTAGGCGGTCCTTTGCCAGGAGGGTACGTGCCACTCTCGCCATCTCTCCACTCCCAGTGTGCGATTGTCTTTTCATGTATGGAATAGCCGGGTTCAAGCTTACCCTGTCCCATATCCAGGGCATGTGGCTAGTTAAGATAGTCCTTGATCATACAGGCCTACATACGCATCCAATCCTTAATTAACCTGGGTAGAACATCACCTGTTCATAGCCCAAGTCCCGATTTAAGTACTTCCATCCTTAGGATTGTTTGTGTTCCTTAGGATGAAAAGAGCACATTATAGGGAACTTTGCAGTAAGATCCCACCATGCTCCCAATGAAAATATTCTTGCAGGTAGAAGTCATCCTTCCTCAGGATAACCCTGAGCTAGGCATTAACGCAAAGGACAACCTCTATCCACAAGATCTAAGCAGGGCTAAGCATTTTTGTAAATCATATTTTGATACTTCATCAGAAGTATCTATAAAGGTATGGATATCAAGGTAGGCAATGCATCAAATAGTTTCCAAGCAATTCCTATAAACTTAATGCACATTTCACTAGACTTAAGTGTATAAAAGTCTTTTTAAAAATACAAGGAAGGGGTAAATGCACCGGGGCTTGCCTTTGTTGCAGTGAAGAGGCTCAAGACCTTTCTACCCAATAACCAATTAGATAGCTCCATCCACTTGCTGAATAGGCACTGGAGCAAACTCCTTTTCAGAAACTACTTCTTGAATTTCATCTTCTTCTGGGAATTCTACATGTAAAGATATGAACATGAATGCTTATGCTGATGCAACTTGAAAAGAAAAAACTAAAAAGCATCACAAGACTTACACCTCTCTAAAGGTGCACACAAAAACTAACAAAACCTTAAGAGAGCTAAATACTCTAATATCACAACTCAATTCACCAACCAAACTAGGAAACCTTGCCTCCATAACCAACCAAGTACTTCATTTATGCCTTAAGCAAGGATCCAACCTACATGAACTACAAGTTATAGTGTCCAAGAATAAGCCACAATTCATTGAACCTGCTTTCAGTTCTCTGAATTCATCTTCCATTGCTCCATTCCTCTCCCCTCTGTTCAATGCCTTTTATCTCATAAACTCAAATGACAAGAGACCCACTTACTTAACCAAATCTATTCCCTAAGTATTTCTCTTCCACTTTGGTATAACACTCCAAGACTGAAAATACACATTGCAAATTCAGTTTTCAGGCAGCTGAATGAAATTCAGTCTCCGCAACTGAAAGTCCATCTTTGGGCAGTCTTTACACCACTTTGTGTGTGGGATCAACCCCAACTCACCTAAAGGATGTTGTTCTCTAACACATGTTCTTCAAACTTGCTGTAGAAACTTTGGTTCAAAACCACCTAGAACAGGCACTACACAGCTCCAAAACTGCACTAAAATTACTGATTTCAGACTTTCAGTTCTGAATAGACTAAGTCACCAACCACCTGACAGTCAAACTTTTGGTCACTTTTACTCTCAAATTTATGTGAAACCAGGTCCATCTCACTTTAGCAAACTTGTTCACTTTACTATGGTCTACAACTTTGCTATGGAACCCTTAATCCAAAACCCCATGAATCAGTCACAAATGAATTCCAAACTAGGCATCCTGCTGCAATTCAGTTCTCAGAACTGAATAAAAATTCAGTTGTGTGTCCATCCTGATAGACCAACTTTAGCCAACCTTTTCTCCAATTTTTACACAGCAACAGACCAAACTCACATTACCAAAGTTATTCCTTAGATATAGCTCTACTACTTTGGTATAGCACCCCTAGGTTGAAAACATTCAGAACAATTTTTATGAAGCACCAAAGTGGAGCTCAACACACTAAAACCTAGTTTCAGCCTTATGCACTAAGTCTGGGATCCAGAAATCTGACAGCCTATGTTTGAGCAAATTTCACACCTAGTTCCAGGCAACCAATAGTGGTAGAGTTCAAGCAGTAAATGGTGTGAGCTTCACTGACCTGTGAGGAACAAGGAACGGGCACCACACGACCGAGACAACCTCCGACGAATCTTGGCCATGGTGAGGATGTAAACTGCTGCTATGGTCACCACTGGCAGGAAGATGGCGTGCAAGTTTCTGAGGGGCGAAGTTTGGTGACTGGGGAGAGGTGAGTACTAGCGTGAACACAGGAATTCCAGCACTTACGCAGTGGTCTCAAGCTAAAACCTGAGGGCAAGGGGAAGCTTTACTGAACCCAAGCGAAGGGTACTGGATATGGACAAGTACAACTGAATGTGTAGGCAGGGTATGGAGCTCAACTCAGACCTGATGTAGGAGAACCGTGGGAATGCCAGCACTGCATGACCTATTGTACGTGGCTCCCATGCACCCACACCACATAGGCTCATAACCACAGCTCAAATACACTGCATTTAGTCTATCTCACACAGCCAAAATATCCATCCCTTCGTTCGGTAAACAGATAGGAAAGGGAGTAGATAAGTCTCCCACTTGGGTATGCACTATGGTCCAAAACTTGATATTTGCTACTGGGGTGAAGGCATGAAACCACTGGATTTTTGCTGTCTAGTTAATTCCACCACAGATCCAACAGATAAGGCCTCACTGCCCACCAAAACAGTCCAAATCTGCTATTTTCCCAGCAGCAAATAAGGCCCCTAGACCCATAGTGATGTATCTCAACCTTGACTCCATCCAATACTCGAGTAACCTAACAGAGAGGAAGTGATCTTCTTCAGAATTCGAATGCCACATTGAACTCAATTGTATCAGCCTGCTGCTTCATTCCATTCCTCCCAGTTCAGGCCCTCTGATCTCCCAATTCTTCATAGCAACAGACCACTATCTCTTCACCAAAGTTATTCTATATTCATAGCTATATGTCTTTTGTATAGCAACCCATAACTAAAAGCATATAAAACAAAAGTTATGGTACCCTAAAATATAGCCAATGTCACTGAAATTTCAGTTTCAGAAATCTGAAACATCACACCACTCAGTCTGACAGAGTAAGTTTTGTAACACTATTATCTCCAAATTACACACAATAACAAGACCAATTATTTGCATAAACTTGTTCTCCTTCAAATGGTCTTTAACTTTGCCATAGAGCTCTTAATAAAAATCTCCATGGATTAATTACCACAGAGCTCCAAAGGTGAGTAAAAGCACACTGAATTCTTTAGGAACAGCTAACTGAATTTCTCTCCTCCTAAGCCTGACAGCACAACTTGGAGCCACTTTTACTCCTCTTTTTGTGCAGCACCAAGGCTATCTTACTTGATAAAACTTGTTCTCGGTACAGTGGACTACAACTTCTCCACACAGTTCTTAGCCCAAAACCACATGGATTAATTACAAAAGCACTCCAAACTAGGCACTCTTCACTGAAATTCCAGATTTCAGCTTTGAATAGACTGTCGCTAGCCACCTGATAGTCAAACTTTGAGCAGCTGTTACACCACTTTTTATTTGGGATCATGTGCATCATCCTTTAATACAGTTGTTCACCATTGGGTGGTCTTCACTTACACTACAAAAACCTCAGTCCAAAACCTTATATAACAACCACAAAAGGGCTCCAAACTTGGCACCAAACAACAAATTTCAGATTTCAGAACTGAACCAAATGCAATTAAAGCACTGTCTGTCAGTCTAACCTTGAGCAAGCTTTCTTTCCAACTTTTGTGTAGGATCAAACCAAAGTCACTTAAGGAGACTTATTCACCATCATATGGTCTTTAATTCCTCTATATATTCAACAGCCCAAAACCTCATGGATTAGACACAATTGAGCTCCAAAAACAGCTATATATACTGAAATCTTAGTTTCAGTTCACTGTTCCCAATCTAAAAACTCAAAAAGTCTGACAACCTCACTTTGGATCACCTTTTCTCCTAGTTGTATATAGTTCCAGGGCTGTCACACTTAATAAAAGTTTCTCTCCTGTACTTATTCTACAATGTTTCTATAATGGTCATTAACCAAAACCTCTTGGATTCCAAACTACAATAGTCCAAAGTTTGCTCCAATTGCTGAAATTCAGGATCTGAATTTCACTAAGTTTGAAACCTACAATTTCTGACAGCTTTACTTTGGACCAGGTTTTCTCTAAGTTCCAAACAGTTTTAGTGCTAGGTGACTTAACCAAACTTATACTCCTCATGTAGCTCTATAACTTTGTTATAATGATCATCTTCAAAATGGTTCTAGATCAAAAGTTACAAAGGACTAAAATTGCCTAGTTGCTGCTATTTTCAGGAACTCTAAAACTGAACCTTTGTGAATTTCTCCAAATTTCTCCACACAACATGGAAATCTCCAAATAACAAAATTGTGCAACTTTGGAAATCCTACCAACTTGGTATTTTTACCTCTTGCAAAATGTGGCTAGATCTCCAAATCCACTTTTGGGCTCCAGTTTAGGGGTTAGAGATACTCAACCACCCCAAGTACTTCACCACTTATAATCCACATATCAAAAGCAAACTTATCCATCCTCCTAAAGCAAAGTTGCTTCTTAATCTCAAATTCAACTTTATCTTATAGAACTCAGGTCCAAGGTATCCTTGGTTTAGGAGTTGTTTGCTTACACATAATTGCAAACAAACTTTCAACCCTTACATTAAGGTTTCTAAGTTGATCCTTGAGCTCAAGTGTTCCTTCCACTTAATCTCCCTTTGAAAACAAAGTTGCTCTAGGTTCTAAGTCTTACCTTTAATACTTTAAATTCCAAGCCAACTTATTACTTGCTCAAGAGACGACTTTTCTTCCCATGTCTTAAGCAAAGTTCTTAATCTGAGCCCTGTACTCTAATACACAACACCACATTCAATGAAAATTTTTTGACCTAGTGAATGCATTCTAGGTATATCAAACAAGATAATGCAAATGCTTATGATGACATGTCAGAGTTTTAGTTAACGTAACACCAGGGGTGTTACAGTCTTCCCCCCTAAAAGAAATCTCGTCCCGAGATTTAAAACTCTAGGCTAGGTAATGGAAAAGGAAATGTGTCACTGGCTTATTTCCCATTACTCCTACAAGACAGGGGGTGTATCCTTGTTGGTTCACATAAAAAAAACAACTACATAAAACGTACGGCTTAGATGAAACTAAGAACTCAGGAAAATGTTTTTCTAAATACTCCTCCGATTCCTATATGGTTTATCTTCCGGGTGTTGGTTCCACTGTACCTAGTAAAACATGATAGCTTTTCTTCGAGTGACCTGATCCTTTAGATCCAACACCCTTATGGGATATTCCAAGTAGGTTAAATCTGGTTCAATATTGACACCTGAAATCCCAATAACATGCGCGGGGACTCGAAAACATTTCTTTAACTGGGACACGTGGAACATGTTGTGCACTGTTGACAATTTTTTTTGCAACTATACCTTATAAACTACTGGTCCACCAAATGAGCTGAGTTCCAAGGCTTCACGAATAGGAAAAGGTAGTATAGAAAAGCAAAGATAGGTAGCATGAATAGGATGAATGAAACATGTACTAAGCTACTATATAGGGGGCTTAACTTAAAATTGTATGTCATGATGCATGCTCGACCTATTCGTCCTGACAATTCTTGCCAACATATAGTGGCTATCACGTTCTATGGCGGTGGCATACCTACTCACTCCGTTATTGAACACTAGTCGCACTTTCCTAGGGTTTAGTTAGTGTACCTGCAGAAAATTACATTATAGTTGTGGGTTAGTGGTTAGCATCCTAAACTAAGCCACCTTATAGTCCTTATCTTAACTATATACTATTTGCACTTCGACTATCAGGATTTGATCATATTCTTAAGTTTTTCCAAAATAATTTGAACTCAAAATCCTTTTGAAGTATATCAAAGGATTACTTTAATATCCATGATAATGGGGGATCGCTCCGATACCAATCTGTGGCAGCCCTCCCAAGTTATCGGGCCCACGTGCACCAATCCTTGCCTTGATGGCCTCAGATGGCTATGCACGTGTACCAGGTAACTTAACAAGGCTATCACGAGTTCAACAACTTGAACTCATCATCCCAAGGATCTCCCACCATACATGCATATTACAGTAATCACATTTGATACACACACTTCGAAGATAAGAGCGAAAGACTTCACAAAACATTCTTTTTATTTCTAAAACTGAAGGTTATTACATAGGAAGAGTTACATTTATTACAAGTCCTGATATACTCAAAGTGCATAACTTATTACAATAGCAGGAAGGTAGGAACCCTCCAAAGCTTATACATAAGCCTAACTAATCCTCCTCTAGAACTGGAAGCGCCCTCCAGCCTCACGAACACATAGAGTACTCCTCATCACCTACAGCAACATGGGTTCGAAAACCCTGAGTACGGAGTGTACTTTCGCAAGTCTTACCCGACTAAGGAAAAATGACTCTCAAGGATATGCTGGTTAAATAGGAATCAAGGAAAAGGCTTTAGCAAGAATCAACTTAGATACTTTTGCAGAAATAGCCTGCTAAAGTGAGTCCTTACTTTCAATATTTTAACGCCAGATTAAATATTAATAGACTCTGGTAGCATCTAGTCTAATTTCACCATCTCATCAATACAACATCATTTTTATTCATAATGTTTACATCCTGACTTAGGTTGCAGGGCAGCGATCAAGTCTCCACTCTCCGGGGATATAACGGCGATCCGAATCGATTTACTCAGCTGAGGATCTCTAACCACACGACATATGTAGCACTTAACCCTTGCATATGTCAACCATTCCCACGGATCCTCCACTGCATGAACAGGTCCGCGCCACCCGAGAGCACACCACCCTTTTTAGGCGGTCCTTTGCCAGGAGGGTACGTGCCACTCTCGCCATCTCTCCACTCCCAGTGCGCGATTGTCTTTTCATGTATGGAATAGCCGGGTTCAAGCTTACCCTGTCCCATATCCAGGGCATGTGGCCAGTTAAGATAGTCCTTGATCATACAGGCCTACATATGTATCCAATCCTTAATTAACCTGGGTAGAACATCACCTGTTCATAGCCCAAGTCCCGATTTAAGTACTTCCATCCTTAGGATTGTTTGTGTTCCTTAGGATGAAAAGAGCACATTATAGGGAACTTTGCAGTAAGATCCCACCATGCTCCCAATGAAAATATTCTTGCAGGTAGAAGCCATCCTTCCTCAGGATAACCCTGAGCTAGGCATTAACGCAAAGGACAACCTCTATCCACAAGATCTAAGCAGGGCTAAGCATTTTTGTAAATCATATTTTGATACTTCATCAGAAGTATCTATAAAGGTATGGATATCAAGGTAGGCAATGCATCAAATAGTTTCCAAGCAATTCCTATAAACTTAATGCACATTTCACTAGACTTAAGTGTATAAAAGTCTTTTTAAAAATACAAGGAAGGGGTAAATGCACCGGGGCTTGCCTTTGTTGCAGTGAAGAGGCTCAAGACCTTTCTACCCAATAACCAGTTAGATAGCTCCATCCACTTGCTGAATAGGCACTGGAGCAAACTCCTTTTTAGAAACTACTTCTTGAATTTCATCTTCTTCTGGGAATTCTACATGTAAAGATATGAACATGAATGCTTATGCTGATGCAACTTGAAAAGAAAAAACTAAAAAGCATCACAAGACTTACACCTCTCTAAAGGTGCACACAAAAACTAACAAAACCTTAAGAGAGCTAAATACTCTAATATCACAACTCAATTCACCAACCAAACTAGGAAACCTTGCCTCCATAACCAACCAAGTACTTCATTTATGCCTTAAGCAAGGATCCAACCTACATGAACTACAAGTTATAGTGTCCAAGAATAAGCCACAATTCATTGAACCTACTTTCAGTTCTCTGAATTCATCTTCCATTGCTCCATTCCTCTCCCCTCTGTTCAATGCCTTTTATCTCATAAACTCAAATGACAAGAGACCCACTTACTTAACCAAATCTATTCCCTAAGTATTGCTCTTCCACTTTGGTATAACACTCCAAGACTGAAAATACACATTGCAAATTCAGTTTTCAGGCAGCTGAATGAAATTCAGTCTCCGCAACTGAAAGTCCATCTTTGGGCAGTCTTTACACCACTTTGTGTGTGGGATCAACCCCAACTCACCTAAAGGATGTTGTTCTCTAACACATGTTCTTCAAACTTGCTGTAGAAACTTTGGTTCAAAACCACCTAGAACAGGCACTACATAGCTCCAAAACTGCACTAAAATTACTGATTTCAGACTTTCAGTTCTGAATAGACTAAGTCACCAACCACCTGACAGTCAAACTTTTGGTCACTTTTACTCTCAAATTTATGTGAAACCAGGTCCATCTCACTTTAGCAAACTTGTTCACTTTACTATGGTCTACAACGTTGCTATGGAACCCTTAATCCAAAACCCCATGAATCAGTCACAAATGAATTCCAAACTAGGCATCCTGCTGCAATTCAGTTCTCAGAACTGAATAAAAATTCAGTTGTGTGTCCATCCTGATAGACCAACTTTAGCCAACCTTTTCTCCAATTTTTACACAGCAACAGACCAAACTCACATTACCAAAGTTATTCCTTAGATATAGCTCTACTACTTTGGTATAGCACCCCTAGGTTGAAAACATTCAGAACAATTTTTATGAAGCACCAAAGTGGAGCTCAACACACTAAAACCTAGTTTCAGCCTTATGCACTAAGTCTGGGATCCAGAAATCTGACAGCCTATGTTTGAGCAAATTTCACACCTAGTTCCAGGCAACCAATAGTGGTAGAGTTCAAGCAGTAAATGGTGTGAGCTTCACTGACCTATGAGGAACAAGGAACGGGCACCACACGACCGAGACAACCTCCGACGAATCTTGGCCATGGTGAGGATGTAAACTGCTGCTATGGTCACCACTGGCAGGAAGATGGCGTGCAAGTTTCTGTGAGGGGCGAAGTTTGGTGACTGGGGAGAGGTGAGTACTAGCGTGAACACAGGAATTCCAGCACTTACGCAGTGGTCTCGAGCTAAAACCTGAGGGCAAGGGGAAGCTTTACTGAACCCAAGCGAAGGGTACTGGATATGGACAAGTACAACTGAATGTGTAGGCAGGGTATGGAGCTCAACTCAGACCTGATGTAGGAGAACCGTGGGAATGCCAGCACTGCATGACCTATTGTACGTGGCTCCCATGCACCCACACCACATAGGCTCATAACCACAGCTCAAATACACTGCATTTAGTCTATCTCACACAGCCAAAATATCCATCCCTTCGTTCGGTAAACAGATAGGAAAGGGAGTAGATAAGTCTCCCACTTGGGTATGCACTATGGTCCAAAACTTGATATTTGCTACTGGGGTGAAGGCATGAAACCACTGGATTTTTGCTGTCTAGTTAATTCCACCACAGATCCAACAGATAAGGCCTCACTGCCCACCAAAACAGTCCAAATCTGCTATTTTCCCAGCAGCAAATAAGGCCCCTAGACCCATAGTGATGTATCTCAACCTTGACTCCATCCAATACTCGAGTAACCTAACAAAGAGGAAGTGATCTTCTTCAGAATTCGAATGCCACATTGAACTCAATTGTATCAGCCTGCTGCTTCATTCCATTCCTCCCAGTTCAGGCCCTCTGATCTCCCAATTCTTCATAGCAACAGACCACTATCTCTTCACCAAAGTTATTCTATATTCATAGCTATATGTCTTTTGTATAGCAACCCATAACTAAAAGCATATAAAACAAAAGTTATGGTACCCTAAAATATAGCCAATGTCACTGAAATTTCAGTTTCAGAAATCTGAAACAGCACACCACTCAGTCTGACAGAGTAAGTTTTGTAACACTATTATCTCAAAATTACACACAATAACAAGACCAATTATTTCCATAAACTTGTTCTCCTTCAAATGGTCTTTAACTTTGCCATAGATCTCTTAATAAAAATCTCCATGGATTAATTACCACAGAGCTCCAAAGGTGAGTAAAAGCACACTGAATTCTTTAGGAACAGCTAACTGAATTTCTCTCCTCCTAAGCCTGACAGCACAACTTGGAGCCACTTTTACTCCTCTTTTTGTGCAGCACCAAGGCTATCTTACTTGATAAAACTTGTTCTCGGTACAGTGGACTACAACTTCTCCACACAGTTCTTAGCCCAAAACCACATGGATTAATTACAAAAGCACTCCAAACTAGGCACTCTTCACTGAAATTCCAGATTTCAGCTTTGAATAGACTGTCGCTAGCCACCTGATAGTCAAACTTTGAGCAGCTGTTACACCACTTTTTATTTGGGATCATGTGCATCATCCTTTAATACAGTTGTTCACCATTGGGTGGTCTTCACTTACACTACAAAAACCTCAGTCCAAAACCTTATATAACAACCACAAAAGGGCTCCAAACTTGGCACCAAACAACAAATTTCAGATTTCAGAACTGAACCAAATGCAATTAAAGCACTGTCTGTCAGTCTAACCTTGAGCAAGCTTTCTTTCCAACTTTTGTGTAGGATCAAACCAAAGTCACTTAAGGAGACTTATTCACCATCATATGGTCTTTAATTCCTCTATATATTCAACAGCCCAAAACCTCATGGATTAGACACAATTGAGCTCCAAAAACAGCTATATATACTGAAATCTTAGTTTCAGTTCACTGTTCCCAATCTAAAAACTCAAAAAGTCTGACAACCTCACTTTGGATCACCTTTTCTCCTAGTTGTATATAGTTCCAGGGCTGTCACACTTAATAAAAGTTTCTCTCCTGTACTTATTCTACAATGTTTCTATAATGGTCATTAACCAAAACCTCTTGGATTCCAAACTACAATAGTCCAAAGTTTGCTCCAATTGCTGAAATTCAGGATCTGAATTTCACTAAGTTTGAAACCTACAATTTCTGACAGCTTTACTTTGGACCAGGTTTTCTCTAAGTTCCAAACAGTTTTAGTGCTAGGTGACTTAACCAAACTTATACTCCTCATGTAGCTCTATAACTTTGTTATAATGATCATCTTCAAAATGGTTCTAGATCAAAAGTTACAAAGGACTAAAATTGCCTAGTTGCTGCTATTTTCAGGAACTCTAAAACTGAACCTTTGTGAATTTCTCCAAATTTCTCCACACAACATGGAAATCTCCAAATAACAAAATTGTGCAACTTTGGAAATCCTACCAACTTGGTATTTTTACCTCTTGCAAAATGTGGCTAGATCTCCAAATCCACTTTTGGGCTCCAGTTTAGGGGTTAGAGATACTCAACCACCCCAAGTACTTCACCACTTATAATCCACATATCAAAAGCAAACTTATCCATCCTCCTAAAGCAAAGTTGCTTCTTAATCTCAAATTCAACTTTATCTTATAGAACTCAGGTCCAAGGTATCCTTGGTTTAGGAGTTGTTTGCTTACACATAATTGCAAACATACTTTCAACCCTTACATTAAGGTTTCTAAGTTGATCCTTGAGCTCAAGTGTTCCTTCCACTTAATCTCCCTTTGAAAACAAAGTTGCTCTAGGTTCTAAGTCTTACCTTTAATACTTTAAATTCCAAGCCAACTTATTACTTGCTCAAGAGACGACTTTTCTTCCCATGTCTTAAGCAAAGTTCTTAATCTGAGCCCTGTACTCTAATACACAACACCACATTCAATGAAATTTTTTTGACCTAGTGAATGCATTCTAGGTATATCAAACAAGATAATGCAAATGCTTATGATGACATGTCAGAGTTTTAGTTAACGTAACACCAGGGGTGTTACAATATATATATTATTTACTTATTCATCTCCTTTATATTTTCTCCACATTTCTAGAATTTCCTTTTAATCCTTAAATTCCCATTTAGATATTAATATATATTTTTTTACTCTATTTTTATATCATCACAAAATGCACACAAAGTAAAAACCTCAGCATGATGCATGTATTATTTTTGGGTGTCCTTTGTTATTTATTTATTTGTTTCCATGTGATGTTCTCATGAAATGATAGATATAGATAACACACATATATACAAAGGGATATCATTTTCTCCTTTTAGGTTATCTTCCACTAATTACAAGTTGGGTATTACAAGATCCCTGGTGTCGTGGGCTTCAAAGAAACAAAACTTAGTAGCTCTTTCTACCGTCGAAGCCGAGTACATTACCGCAGGCCATTGCTATGCGCAATTACTTTGGATGAGGCAAACCCTCAGGGACTATGGCTACAAATTGAGCAAAGTCCCTCTCCTATGTGACAATGAGAGTGCAATCCGCATGGCGGATAATCCCATTGAACACAGTCGCACTAAGCACATAGGCATTCAGTATCACTTTATGAGGGATCACCAACAAAGGGGGATATCCAAATTGCTTATGTTAGCACCAAAGAACAATTAGTCGATATCTTTACCAAACCTTTAGATGAGAAAACCTTTAGCAAACTTAGGAATGAGCTAAATATACTTGATTCTCAGAATTTTGATTGAAACATTGCACATATAGCTCATTTGTATACCTTTGATCATATCTATTTCATGACTACGACTAATGTGTTTTCAAGTGTATTTCTATGCTAAGTCGTAGATTGAAAGGGAAATGGAGTATGTGACGAAGACAAGGCTTCCACTCCACTCTAACGGTATCATTTATCCTTCGTCGCTACTCCGCTCACTCCGAATTGGTATAATCGTTCACTCATATTTACTTGTACCAATAGGGGAGAAAGTAAACAAGGGCTCTCAAAGTCTCTGTTTTTGGCGATTAATGCCAAAGGGGGAGAAATTATTAAGCCCAAAGCAAAAGGACCGCACCACCACCATTTCCAAAATTTTCGAAATGAAAGATTTAATTGATATTCACAAATGTTTGTTTTTCAATTAGTATCTTGTTATGACAATCTTTTCAATTGGTACATATAGAGATAAATTTTCAAAAATTAGTATCTATTAAAACCCTCTTGAAAACTAAGAGGAATATTTCATTCAGGGGGAGTTTTGTTAAGTCAAAGGAAAAGCATTTGAAACAGGGGGAGAAATTTCAAATCTTGAAAATGTTTCTTGCAATCTTATTCATATACCTTTGACTATTTGCAAAAGACTTTGAAAATATTTTCCAAAAGGATTTGCAAAAACAAAACAAGTGGTGCAAGCGTGGTCCAAAATGTTAAATAGAAGAAAGCAATCCATGCATCTAGTGAAACTATAAATTGGTTTAAATTCCATGTAACCTATGCACTTACCTTATGCAAACTAGTTCAATTCTGCACTTATATATTTGCTTTGGATTGTGTTGGCATCAATCACCAAAAAGGGGGAGATTGAAAGGGAAATAGGGTTAACCTTTTCTAGTATTAATTTTGGTGGTTGAATGCCCAACACAAATATTGGACTAACTAGTTTGCTCTAGATTATATGTTCTACAGGTGCATAAAGGTTCAAACACAAACCAATAAAAGATTGAAGATAGGGTTCAAATACAAAGGAGCAAGAAACCGAGTGTGCCCTGGTCTGGCGCACCGGACTGTCCGGTGTGCCACCGGACAGTGTCTGGTGCACCAGGACCGTACAATCTCAAACCAGCTACTCTCGGGTTTCTTCAAGCGCGCTCCGCTATAATTCACCGGACTGTCTGGTGTGCCACCGGACTGTTCGGTGCACCAGCGGAGCAACGGCTACTTCGCGCAACGGTCGCCTGCAAAAGCTGAAGAACAGATGAACAGTGCGCAACAGTGCGTGGCAGAGTCAGAGTGCAGAGTCAGTGGCGCACCGGACAATGAACAGGAGCTGTCCGGTGCAGCACCGAACTATCCGGTGCCACTAGAGGACAAAGCCTCCAACGGTCAAAAGCTATAGAACCCTAACGGTTGGGTGACGTGGCTGGCGCACCGGACAGTATCCGGTGGCGCATCGGACTGTCCGGTACGCCCATCGACAGCAGCCTACCCCAACGGTTGTTTGGTGGTTGAGGGCTATAAATACCCCCAACCACCACCAGTCCAAGCATCCAAGATTTCTGAGTATCACATTCATTACAAGAGCTCTAGCATTCACTCCTAGACACAATTCAAAAGATCAAAGCCTCTCCATGTCCCCAATTCATCTCAAGCACTTACTACGTGATTGGTTGGTTGGCCGGCTGCACCAGACCCACGGCGTCTCGTTGACCTTGCGCAGCTTCTGTTTGGTTAACTGGAGAGGAGGGTGGCAGCCTGTACCCGCACATGCAGCATAGGCTTTTTTGGCTTGATTACCTGCATGCGCGGAAACGCGCATATCCTGCGTATCCCGCGGTCCGGGCTAGCCGGAGACTGGCGCTGCGCACCCAGTCAACCAATCACGCTGTTAGTGACTTGTGAGAGAGAGATTTTGTGTTCTTTTGAGATCTTGCCTCTTGGATTGCCTTCTTCCTTTCTCACTTCTTTTCTCAAGTGATTTGTAATCGAAGCAAGAGACACCTAAGTGTGTGGTGGTCCTTGCGGGGTCTAAGTGACCCGGGAGATTAAGGAAAAGGCTCACTCGGTCTAAGTGACCATTTGAGAGAGGAAAAGGGTTGAAAGAGACCTGGTCTTTGTGACCACCTCAATGGGGACTAGGTTCTTTAGAACCGAACCTCGGTAAAACAAATCACCGTGTTCATTCGCTTGTCTTTCATTTGATTTGTTTTCCCCTCTCTTCCGGACGTTATTTAAGTGCTAACGCTAACCCCGGCTTGTAGTGTGTGAAGTTCATCATTTTCAGATTTCGCCTATTCACCCCCCCTCTATGCGACTTTCAATTTGGACTCTGACGCCATTGTTCCCGGTATGTGGCTTCTCTGTGTTACCCCTGTGCTCGCATACTTAGCGCTAGAGTCTAGAAGTTCGTCACGGGCCGTCGTGCGGGATCCTCGATGTGTCCATCGTCGTTGGGTGGCTATCGCTGTCGAGTTTGCCGGCTGGGGAAAGGGGCATCGCGGCCTTGGTCTACTTGCAGAAAGAGAGGGCGGTAGGTGGGTGCTTGGCTTGCATGCAGTGCGCGGCGGTGCTCTCTGCCATGGACCTTGGGTTATCGGCATGGTTGGCCGTCGGGAGGTAGACGATGTGTGCTGACCTTTGGATCGGGCGTCCACGGCTTCGATTAATCAGAGATCTAAGATTCATGTGTGCCGTTGATCTCAGCATAAGCGGCTACGATTGAATCGATCGTACCGGTTCGGGTGAGGCCTGTGTGAACCGTGCGATCTTAATCCTACGTGCTGTGTAGGTTTTCGCTATTTTAAATCTAAGGCGTCGATCTAGGATCGGATGGGTATGGTTGCATACCATTTCATTAAAAACGTCGATCTAATCTGGGGCGTCAACTGGGGATCGGACGGTGGGTATTGTCCCGTACCCTTTCGACTGGACATTTTACTTAAGAGTCCTCGAAGCATTTGGGAATCAACCCGCGATCCATCGCGTAGTACTCTGAGTCTGAGAAATATTTATGGTTTAGCCCCTGGACTCTCTGGTAATGATGCGCTCGGTCCAGATAATCAGAAAATCAAATAAATTCATTTGGAAAATACTCTTTAGAGTAAAAATAAAGGCTAGAACTTAGATTAATTCATAGAAAATTTATTTGAAATCCAAATTGACCCATTCTAGTTTCTATAATTTTGTAAAATTATTGTTTATCATCTAGTGCCACTGTTCTGACATGAAAGCCCCATTAAAATTATTCTCTTAACTAATCTTGTATCAAATACATAAAACCTTTGGAAATTTGTAACTTTCTCATTTTAATTCCGAATTGAACCGTTCTAGTTGTGTTAGTCCCGTATAAATATTTACTATGCAATAAAAACATTTATTACACCATGTCTTATTATTTTATGATTAGATCTTTATTTAACTTATGTTGGTTAGTCTTGTTAATGTGTTCATCATTATTTACTAAACTATGATCTATGGTCAATTTATAACTTAGATTAAAGTTGAGATAATTATTTATAGAATAACCTCTTATATTATTTAACCAATTTATAATATAGTTTAACATTTTAATCACATAAATCCTCTATAAAATCATAACTCCTTAACCGTAACTCCGATTTTAGTGGTTCTCGTTCCCGCGATCTCGTAGCTTCGTGTAGATCATTATTATTCAAGTTGTACTAATGCTTGGTGTGATATTTATTTTATCTATACCATATTTGTTTGTATTGCTATGACTAGCAGTGAGGTCACGAGGATCTAAAGAATCACCCTGGTAACTGGAATCTCAAGTGCCAGGCAAGTTATGCCTTTGATCCACTTTGTTACCTAATAATATTCTTTATTATCATTATTCAATGCATAGCCTAATTTTGATGGGACCCAATAGGTCACCCTAGTCTGTTTATCCTTTTACCTTGTTTACCCCTGAATCACTTGGGTAGTTTTTGCTATTGCTTTATATGGTTTTGGGTTAATATTTCATTATATCCATGTTCCAATTATTCTGTTATGTTATTTTATATTCATGTGAAGATCATTATATTTTAATTGGAACATGGAGCTTAACTTGAGAAACACGTGCCACCACAAGGGTGGAATGGGACGCCCTTTGCTGACTAATTAGGAAAGCTAGTGGAAGACTACCTTACCCGAAAGGGGCAAGGGCAGTAGGGGAGTTGCATGCAAGGAGGTTCTTGGGTTGATTTTGCTGCGATGGCGGTCAGACGGGGGATTCTTGCAAGTGCTCTTCCCATAACTGTAGCGGGTTTTCGGAAGTTAGTGGAACTTTGTAAAGGCCTCGTAGTGGATCCCTAGCCATTCACCTCGGTAGTGTCTAAGGGCCTTGCAAACCCTAGTGACATGGGATACACGACTTGTGGGTACAGGGTACAACCTCTGCAGAGTGTAAAACTGGTATACTAGCCGAGCTCACGATCATGAGCAGCTCAGGACTCTCGCATGATTAATTTATGAAACTTAAATTCAATTTGTCATTTGTATTTGCATGAGATTATTTATTAATTTTGTTCTATTATTTATTATGGTTTGGTATTCACTTACATTTAGTAATTGCTAATAAAATTTGACCAACTTATTAAAAGCAATGCTCAGATTTAACCCCTATTGTTGATCAGCCTTACACATCACATGAACTCTCACCTTTGGTGAGTTCATACACATTATTCCCCACAATTTGTTGAGCGATGAACATGTGTGAGCTCACCTTGCTGTCTCACACCCCCACAGGAGAAGAACAGGTGGTTCAAGAGGAGCCACACAACGAGGAGTTCGATTCGATCTAGGTGGTGTCTCCTAGTTGACTTTCTGGTGCCAAGGATGGATCTTAGATCCTTTTATATTTATCTTTTATTTTGTAAGACTTCTGCTATGTAATAAGTACTCTGATTATATTGTGACATTATCTCTATACACTCTGTTATTATATATGTTGTCTTCTTTAGCGCATGTATGAGATGCACCCGGCTTTGTTCTTTAAAACCGGGTGTGACATGATGACTATGAGTTACTGTTGACACCTTTTCGGAGGCGCCAATCACTCAAAAGAACCAGCGGCGGTGCTCTCTGATCAGACGCGGACGGTCCGCGGTCTGGGGCCGGACGGTCCGCGACCTGGCGCGAGGCGGCGGTGCTCTCTGGTCAGACGCGAACAGTCCGCGGCATAGGGCCGGACGGTCCGCGACCTGGTGCAGGAGCTCAATTTGGTGCGCAAAAAGTATGTTGACGCCTTTTCGGAGCGCCAAACACTCAACAAGAACCGTGGCGGTGCCCTCTGCACAGGGGCGGACGGTCCGCGCGCAGGGGCCGGACTGTTCGCGGCCTGGTGCGAGGCGCGGTGATGCTCTCTGCGCAAGGGCGGACTGTCCGCGGCCTAGGGCCGGACGGTCCGCGGCCTGGTGCGCGGCTAGGGCTCCTGCCTGACGGCCGGACGGTCCGCGCCCTGGGGCCGGACGGTCCGCGCATACGCAGGGACGGCGGAAGATCACCGGCGGCGCCTGGATCTCGCTCCCGGGAGGGACCCCGTCGGGGAGGAGAGATCCTAGGTGGTGTCTAGGCTCGGGCCGGCCGACCTAGACTCCTCTAATCGACGTAGAGCCGAAGAGAGACGAAGAATTTGGGGATTGGGAGGCTAAACCTAAACTAGACTAGAACTACTCCTAGGATAAAATGCGAATAAAAGTTGTATTGATTCGATTGTTGATGATTACAAATCGACCGTATACCTCTCTATTTATAGAGGAGGGGGGCTGGACCCTTTACAAACTAATTCCCGAGCTTATCCCGCGATTTTAGCTAACAACCGTAGCACAAAACTCGGAACCCTAATCTGCTCTGCGCACGCGCGGACCGTCCGGCCCACAGGCGCGGACCGTCCGGACCGCGGACCGTCCGGCCTCAGGGCCAGACCGTCCGCGCGCTCAATTTGGTGTTCAACATATGCCCCCCTGCCTTTTGGTGGAGCTGAGCAAACCAAAAGCAACTAACTCGATGTTATCACATCGGTTTTCTTAGGCATCTTGCCACTTACTAGGATGGTACGCAGTCGTCTTGGTCTCGGATGTGACCCATTTAGCTTTGATCGAACTGTCAGTCCCAACACCGTCGAGCGTCATACTGATCCTGACCAATCTGTCACCTAGCTTTTCCTAATTTTCCAAGTGTTCTGGCGTAGCTTCATAGTCGACTAGGTCTTCTCCTTGCAGGTCATCTTCCTCCATGGGTGTCGGTACATCGTTGGAGGTGTCTTGGTGTAGTGCGGATGATTCGGCCTCAGGGGTCGGACGGTCCGCGCCCTGTACGGTTGGTCCGGTATTTATAGCCGGACTGTCTACCATACCTACAAAGAGCTGCACAGTTGTTGTTTTATTTTCTGTCTTTATGGCCGTTTGATTTTCCTCAACGGCCTTTGGTCTCCATCTCTTTTGTGGTGGCGGATACTGCGGATGCGTGTCATTGAATATTTTTTCCGCCTCCTTCTCCTGATTCTCCTTTGTCCTAAGGCGCTGTAATTTTCGCTTTTGCGATCGTGTCAATCCCGATGGGCACCATCGGGGCATGGAGTATTTTGGATCGGCTATTTTCTTGACAGTCGTACTTTCTTTTTTGTTTGTGTTGGCCGATTCACCAAAAATCATCGGCCCTTCGTTATTTTGTTGTACGACGACATCTGTCGTTCCTATTTTAATGACATCTCCCTTTTTCGTACTGTTGGAGGTTGTAGCTGTATGCCCCCCTACCGGATTAGTCAGCCTTTGGGGCCGAGTTGTTCGGCAATCTTGCTGGGCCTGTGCTCGTGGACCAGATTGAGGGGCTCTCAATCGGTCTTGTACTGGAGGTGTCAACCTATTGAATACAGATGTTTGGGGTGCCCCCAAGCGGGGTACTGTGGCATCCCAAATGGGTATGGTGGCATGCCCCACATTTGATTTGGGACATATGGTGGAGGTATGTATGTGTATGGATATGGCATAGGTGGATATGGTGGTGGAGGTGTCCATGCAGGTACGTTAGGTCTTAATTGAACATTATGACCTTTCGTCCTTTCCGATTGGTGTGGTGGTCCAATCGGCCAAACCTGCCGTCGCACCTGGGTGGGTAAGCGAGGTCCCTTTGGTGGCCGGTCGCTGGGGCCAGCCTTCTTTTTCATATATTTAGACAATAATTGATCAAAGGTCGGGCTAGATTTTACTAGCCGACCAGTTGCCTTGAACGTGTTAGTTTTCCACGTACCTATTTCTGGTCGTCGTGGTTTGAAGGTACGTGGTTGCTGCGGCTCTTCGACGTTGCCGGACCGTCCGTCGGAACGCTTCGGACCGTCCGGTGATGTTACGGACCGTCCGCGCCCAGACACCGGACCGTCCGCGATGCGTAGTATGGGTTCTCGCGCATATCCCCTTGTCTGTGCTTGCCCCCCAGCGCTGGAGTTTGTGATGGTTACCTTCAGTGTCTCCCCTCCATCAGGAGTCTTCTCGGCCATCACTTTCCTGCAAGAAATTTTGTTGTTTCCATCGGCCTCCCGTGCGTTGCCGATGATGACTTCTTTGTCTTTGCCCTTATCGGCTGTGTTGGGCCGAATTAGGACCTTTTTGCCATTAAAGTCGATCACATTCATTGGGAAGGGCTCCGTGTCCTCCTGAAATTTCAATCGTCCCTCATTAATGGCCAATTGAATTTGTCGTCGGAACACATTACAATCATTAGTGGCATGGGAAAATGAGTTGTGCCACTTGCAGTATGCGCGATGCTTTAGTTCGTCGGCAGGTGGAATGATATAATCAATTTTAATGTTACCATTTTTTAGTAATTCATCAAATATCTTATCACATTTGCCGACATTAAATGTAAACTTAACCTCCTCCTGTCGTTCCTTTTGAACTGACTGCAAGGAGTAGCAAGCCGAAGATTTGGCCTGCTCGGGCCAAACTATTTCGGCAGTGTAAACTTTCTTTGGTTCATCGTCCGAATTACTTTGATTGTGTTCTACTATAGGGACATTATGATGAACCGTTCTGACTAGTTCTTTGCTTCGTCTTTCACAAGCCGAAGCTCTCTGATGTAATTGTGCTAGAGTAAAGAACTGGATGCCTTCTAATCTCTCTTTTAAATAATAGCGCAATCCATCAAAGGCTATTCCCGCCAGTTGTTTATCTGTTAAATGAATTTGAAAGCATCGGTTTCTCGTATCCTGGAATCTCCGGATATAATCACTAACTGATTCATCCTTTTCTTGTCGTAGGGTCACTAAGTCTACTAGATCTAGCTCATAATCACCAGAGAAGAAATGTTCATGAAATTTTTGCTCTAAGTCTCCCCATGACAAAATGGAATTAGGAGGGAGCGTGGCATACCATGTGAATGCAGTCCCTATTAAGGATAATGAAAATAAACGCACACGGAATGCTTCGGTGTCGGCCAATTCTCCTAATTGTGCTAGGAACTGGCCTATGTGCTCACGCGTGCTCTTTCCTTGATTACCCGAAAACTTTGCAAACTCGGGTATCCTGGTTCCCTGTGGGTATGGGTGGTGATCAAATCGGCTGTCATAAGGCTTCCGATATGATTGCCCCCCAGGGATCATGCTTACTCCGAGCTTATCTCGGAACGCCCCGGCTATTTCTTCCTTCACTATACCAATGGCAGCCGGTGCAAGACCACCGGCTCTCTGGTCAAACATAGGTGGGGTTGGTTGCATGTTAGTATGTTGTCGTTCCCCCCATTGGTTTGAGCTACGTGGTGCATTTCCATTTGCCCTATATGGCTCATATGTTTGATCGTTTCTTTCCGGCCTTCTAGGTGGGGCCGGAAAGCTTTCCTGGGCTCTGGATCCTGAATTAATGGGCTGGTGCATTGCATAATGTGATGGGAAGTGTTGTTGGGACGGGCGAGGATTCAGGTAATAATCCCCCTCAAAAGACTCATGCGCGGACTGTCCGGATACGTACCCGGACCGTCCGTGATTATATGCGGACCGTCCGTCGTTGTATGCGGACCGTCCGACTGGATAGTTTAAATTCGGTGCCCTATGTGGTGGCTCGGGTGCGTGTCTAGGTAACTCATTAAAAATGGGCCCGGCTGTGGCTGACCCGGACGGTCTGCGCTCGCGAGCGGACGGTCCGGACATGTGTAGATCGGCTGGTTTACTGCCAATTTGCGTTTGCTCAGGGTACGTGTCCATCGGCATCCCATAAGGGGGTTGTGACTGGTCGTGACAACCTTTAACCGATATATTACGTGTATTATCTCCTAATTCAACCTCGTGTGAAGGAAAATTTGCTATACTAGATTTATCAAATGCACGTACTAGTCTCCTACAATCGTTTTGCATAACCCCTATGATATTTTGCATCTGTTCTCGCTGTTCGTCTATGTAAGCTTTAAGAGATTGGAGTTCGTTGGTGCTACTTACATTTGGGGTAATCGTAGTAGGTCGGAGCGAAGCCAGATCTGTCGCCCGTTGCCGAACGACTTTGTTGTTCCTGTCCACTTTGAAGTCAGCCAGGAACTTCGCCTTTGCTTCTTGGATCAGCTGCTCCTGGCGCTCCTCGAATAGGAGCTGTTCTTCAGCCGGCAAGACTTCCCATGTCGGTGTGATGATATTGCTGGTGGAAACCTCAGAGCTATCTTTTGAACCGGCCATTGAGGGCCGATTTGATAGGTCTATATGTGTTGTCCCCAGCGGAGTCGCCAAAAAGTATGTTGACGCCTTTTCGGAGCGCCAAACACTCAACAAGAACCATGGCGGTGCCCTCTGCACAGGGGCGGACGGTCCACGCGCAGGGGCCGGACTGTCCGCGGCATGGTGCGAGGCGCGGTGATGCTCTCTACGCAAGGGCGGACTGTCCGCGGCCTAGGGCCGGACGGTCCGCGGCCTGGTGCGCGGCTAGGGCTCCTGCCTGACGGCCGGAGAGTCCGCGCCCTAGGGCCGGACGGTCCGCGCCCTGGGGCCGGACGGTCCGCGCCCTGGGGCCGGACGGTCCGCGCGTACGCAGGGACAGTGGAAGATCGCCGGCGGCGCCTGGATCTCGCTCCCGGGAGGGACCCCGTCGGGGAGGAGAGATCCTAGGTGGTGTCTAGGCTCGGGCCGGCCGACCTAGACTCCTCTAATCGACATAGAGCCGAAGAGAGACGAAGAATTTGGGGATTGGGAGGCTAAACCTAAACTAGACTAGAACTACTCCTAGGATAAAATGCGAATAAAAGTTATATTGATTCGATTGTTGATGATTACAAATCGGCCGTATACCTCTCTATTTATAGAGGAGGGGGGCTAGACCCTTTACAAACTAATTCCCGAGCTTATCCCGCGATTTTAGCTAACAACCATGGCACAAAACTCGGAACCCTAATCTGCTCTGCGCACGCGCGGACCGTCCGGCCCACAGGCGCGGACCGTCCGGACCGTCCGGCCTCAGGGCCGGACCGTCCGCGCGCTCAATTTGGTGTTCAACAGTTACTGTCTTGATGACCTTTTTATCTTGATGGTCATCCTTTCATGACTAGTAACTCATGCCTTTGATGGTTAGAAGTTACTGTTTTGATGGTCCTTTCATGGCTAGTAATTTATGTATGTTGATGGTCGGGAGTTACCGTCATTTGATGGCACTTTTATGGCATTAACCTGGAAGCTAAAGGGGCTCCTGGTGTCTATAAGAACAGGTGCGACCTCTCATCCAAGGACACACGTAACACCACTAGAGCTATCCACTGCTACGTTGTGTTCTGCTTTTCCGGCCCTGTGTTCTTGCACACATAAGACATGGAGTAAGTAGGCCATCGAAACCATCATCGTTGTAAGAGATCCTGTTTGAGATATGCGACCGATCAGGTTTTTAGGGAGCATAGAGCATAACTACTTGATCGACATCGACTCGTTGGTGACATTGATTTGTTCGCGGGAACCTGTTCGTCTTCTTCCTTGTGGCTGTTCGCGGGACTGCACGATGAACATCAACCTTCATCGAATTCTGATGAACATCAACCTTCACGAGATGTCTAGTGTAAATGGAGCCACATGTGATTTGCACCATTGGTCTCTCCGCAGGGTACACACTGTTACTTATTTTTGTGCATGTTATGAAAATGCCTAAATTCCTAACATATTAAACATATATATGTGAAATAAATGGTTTTAGAAACAACAGCGAAAAACAGAAGGAATGAAAGGCTAATATCAGAAATCTTATGATATGACTGATCCAACACAATGGAGTATACTGCTGGCTAATTTCAGAAATCATATAATGTGACTGATCCAACACAGTGAAGTTGCTACTGGGTAGAAGTGTAGAACAGAAACGTAGTACTTTGGGCACCAGGTATCACATGCATGATCACATCAAGACTAGAGCTAATCACATGCATGATCCAATCACTTGAGGCTAGTGACTGCAAATCTCGATCCTGTATGTAGACACGTACGTAGCTTGGTGACGATGGCTAACAAGGAGTGGAAGCAGAGACCATGTCATAGATGTCCGACTTGACGTTGCCGAAGACGTTGTCGATCAGGGCGAAGATCACCTCCTGTGTTCGTTCCATCCAAAATTAAGAAACAACATGCATGCATATTATATTCATCGTAATTAAACAGCAAGAACGAGAACTAGAGGAAAGCGTCCTCAACTGATAAGTCGTTGCTCCCGACGACGCCGTGGCCGCCGGGCGCCGCCTGAACGCTGACACCGGAGAGGGCCACCATCCTGTCGAACACCTTGTCAATGTCAAGAGGGGTGCCGCCGCATGCGCTCGACACCATCCTGCGCACGGTTTGGAGCCCCTCGATGATCTGCGGCGCCATCCACCACTTGGCACACCCTCTCTCGGCATACCACCTCACCCGCACAAATACAAGGAACACATAAGCAAACACCTGCACACAAGCAAAGATCCTGACCGACGGGCGACGGCAGAACGAAATCAAAGCAGCGGAAATGAGACTCTTCACGCACCGAGATCAGTGGGCGCCATTTCTCCGCGGGGATGCGGCGCATCGCACCAGCCGCGAGGTCGATGCTCTCGTTCGCCATCTCCTTGAACCTCTCCTGCACGGCCTTCTCATCTTCAGATTCTGAAAGCGGCTTTGGTAGTTCAGGCGGGTAGATGGCATGCAGCTTGGCAGCCCTCTTGGCCAGATGACGGTAGTAATGGTCGAACTCCTGCACAAAAACGTAACTCCATGATCCAAATGTAAAAGAAGAAGTAGAAACCAAAACGAAAACGGGAACAACGATCAAACACCTGCACATCCTCGTCTGCCATGCGGCAAGGGTCAGACACCTGCACACCATCGTCGCAACCAGCAGAACAAAGTAAAATGAAACCGATCGAAAATAATAATCATCTTGAGAAATTGCAAGCAACTTAGATACTAGTAGTAGCTATAACAAAGTACCCTGTTGTTATAGTAGTAGCTATAACAACAAAGGTAGTAGTACTCTTAGGCACCCGGCCGATCATTTGTACCCTGATGTTCTATAGTATAAGCATATATTTGTACCCTGATGTTCTATAGTATAGGATTGAAAGGCATTAATTTCGGAAATCATATAACACGACTGATCCAACACAATTAAGTAGCTGGTGGCAGCTGGCTAATATCAGAAACCATGTAGCTGTGTTCGGTTAGAAACCATATCAGAACTACATATGTGCCCACGTGGATTGGATGTGATTAAAAAAAACTATGATTTTTTTTGATTTATTTGGGAACGGAACCCACTCAATCTCATCCAACCCATATGGATTGAGAGCAAAACGAACAAACCCTAATGTGACTAATCCAACACAGTGGAGTGGATACTGCTGGCTAATATCAGAAATCATATAATGTGACTGATTCAACACAATGAAGTACTGGGTAGAACTGAAACCATAGTACTTTGGGCAGTAGCAGAGAACCCAATCACATGCATGATCCAACATAACAAAGTAGATACTAGTAATAGCTAGAACGAACAACAAAGGTTGATACTAGTAGCTACAACGGACACCATTGTAGGCACCCGGCCGATCACATCAAGACTTGAGCTAGGGCAGTAGTAAGAGCACTGTGGCAGAGATCCAATCACTTGGAGACTTGAGGCTAGTGACTGCAAATCTCGATCGTGTAGACACGTAGGTAGCTAGGTGACGATGGCTAATAAGGAGTGGAAGCAGCAGAGACCATGGCATCGATGTCCGACTTGACGTTGCTGAAGACGCTGTCCATCAGCACGAAGATCACCACCTGTGTTCGTTTCATCCAAAGTTAAGAAACAACATGCATATTCATCGTAAACAGCATGAACGAACTAGAGGAAAGCGTCCTCAACTGATAAGTTGCTCCCGAGGCCGTGGCCGGCGAGCGCCTCGCCGTCGACACCGGTGAGGTCCACCTTCCTGGCGAACACCATGCTTCTGTCAACAGGGGCGCCGCCGAAAGCGCTCGACACCATCTTGCGCACGATCTCCAGCTTCTCGATGATCTGCAGCGCCATCCACCACTTGGCACACCCCGCCTCGGCAGTCCACCTCACAAACTCAAATACCGGGTACAGCTCACCAAACACCTGCCCAAACAAACAAGCAGCCAGCAGTTCAGTCGTTGGATCGATTAGTGCAACCAGCCAGAACAAGAACAACAACAAGAACACCAGATCAAAAGCAGCTAGCAGAGATCAAACTTCACCAAGAACAGTGGGCGCCTTTTCTCTGCGGGGGTGCGGCGCATCGCACCAACCAGGAGGTCGATGCATCCGCTCGCGATCAGCTTGAACTCCTTCTGCACGGCCTTCTCCTCTTCAGAAAGTGCAAGCGGCATTGGAATGTAGCAGCTGAGCAGGTTGTCAGTCTTCTTGGCGAGAACACGGTAGAAATGGTCGAACTCCTGCACAAACGTACTCCATGCAAACAGACGGTGTTTCCGTAAAAGAACAAGTAGAAATCAAACCAAACATACGATGTATCTAAACGAAGACATACATCCTCGCCTGGCATGCGGGGGTCAGACTCCTGCAGAAATTAACACCATGGTATTCAGTAAAAGTAAAACTAAATCGAACGAAAACAATGATACATACATAATCATCTTCAGTAACTGCAAGCAGCTTAGGAGTATAGAGGCCAAACTACAAACACCATCGTTACTACAGTCATTATATGAAGGAAAAATTAAAAACCAAATCTAAATGATAATGAGGCATACATATTCATCCCCCGGGCCCAAACTGCTGTCATCGACAGTAAGGCAGGCGATCTTGAACTCTTTGTGAGAAGCCTGCTCATAAGAAGAGAAAACGAAACATAAAAAAAAACAAATCGGTAGGATAGAGTAGTACAGCAGAAACTCCAAAGGAACTGGGCATATAATATATACATATAGATGCATCCAAGAGAAACTGGGCATGAAATTGAAGATCCATGCAAGACCAACGCTTGAGGGGCGCGATCGGAGCTTGATCAGTAACGAGCGAGCAACAAACTGAAGACGACCAGAAAAGAAACTCGGTATCGCTCTATTATAATTTGCGGCAATAAGCCGCGTTTAAAACCCAAAGTGCGTACTAACAAACGAAAGAGAACTCTGAAACAGAAACAATCAAGCAGCCTTGATTGACCTCTATAGGACTGTGTGATCGATGGTGATGAACCTAGCTTGTCGAGAGAGAAAAACAAAGCAGCAACTCGATTGGTAAGAATACTTAGAAACTTCTTCAAGGAGAGAAAAGTGCCGAACGAACAGAAAAATGCATCCAAGCGAGAAATCCCCGGCATCCTTTTCTGCACTCTGCCAAAGTGAACATGTACATACGTACGTGAAAGGCAAAAGGACGACGAAAAAAAGCACAAGCTCGAGACTCCACCATCTCATCTCACTTGTTTTCCTTCTATGCCAATATGCCATGGACAACAAAACGACAGGAACCGGAGATCTGTCCTTCGCCATGGGCCATGGGAGAGTCAAACCACAACAATAGAAAAGCGACAATTAATCAGAGAAACAAAAAGCCAAACAACGCTGCTAGCCTTAACGCGTGCATATGTAGCATACTATTGACAGCGCTGTGACAAGCAGAGCGGAAGTCGCAGACCAAATATGAAATATATATATCTCACTTCGGAGTTCTGGATACTGATGAAACAGTACGAAGGAGATGCATGACGGAAAACTATCAGCAAAGAACGAACACACGGAATCCGAGATGGTATAGCACACGTGAAGCTTACTGTGGACGAAGCAAGCGCGAGCCGCGCGCCGTAGTGCCCTGTTCCGACCCTCAAGCCGGAGAGCACCCCGCTGCCGTTGCGGCGAGGACGGAGGGAGGGAAGACGGGCGGCGGCGGCGGCGGCGCCGGCGGCACGAACAACCAAGGACGCCATGGCTTTTGCCTTCTCTAGGGCTCGCTCAAGTGGGTTGGGGCCTTGGGGGAGAGAGGGGAGAGGGACGAGTGACGAATGCGAGTGGTTGGTGCCAGTAGTCCTGAAAGTTTGGGCCGTGCCCAATGGGCCGGCCCGAGCACGGCCCGCAAAAAATGAAAAAAGCACGGCCCGACACGGCTGATTTAAAAACGGGCTAGCACGGCACGAATCGCGTGCTGGGCCGTGCTCCAAATGTTGGCCCGTCGTGCTATGAGGCCCGGCACGTCGCTGTGGGCCGGGTTCGTGCCGGCCCGGCACGAAACAGCACGTTTTCTCCACCGCACACCCAGTCACAGGCTCACTCAGTCTACCGGCTACCGCACGCGATTAGGGTTTCCTGTTTCCTATCACTTCGCTCCACCGGCCGCCGCAATCCATTCATCTACTACACGCCCAGCCGCCCAGCTTGCTGCTCGCCTGCTCCTACGCCCAGCGGCCTGCTCCTACGCCCAGCGGCCAACAGTGGATGTGGATGAGTGCACGAGCTCCCGACGGCCAACGCCTTTCTTTCTCTCGTACTCCCGACGACCAGCAGCGGATGTCGGATGAGATCCTGCGCAGCCGCTCGGCTGGACTTCTGGAGACCGCTGGGCGCTGGGCGCTGGAGCGCAGCCGCAGTCCGCAGCGTCCACGAGCTGGACTGCTGGAGCGCACGCACTGCGCAGCCGCAGGCGCAGCGTCCACGGCGACACCTTCTCCGTCTGCGTCGCGTCTTGGACTCTGCGTCCTCTGTGTGCTGCGTGCCGTGCCTGGGTCAGCACGGCCCGATGGAAGCCCGCCGTGCTTTAGGGCCGTGCTGGGCCTTATTTCTACTCACCAGGCCCGGTAAAGCACGGCCCGATTTTATTTCGTGCTTGTTAGGCCCGACTAACTAAGGCCCGAAGCACGGTGGGTTCGTGCCGGGCCGGCACGGCACGGCCCAAGTTGCAGCACTAGGTGCCAGTGCCAGGAGACTCGCAACTTTATAGGCGGATGCCCGGATGGGTCATGGATGGCCAGGTGGGACCGTGGGAGGGAGATGTTCAGCGGGTTTTGTGCCCATGTCCTTGCTACTAGAAGACTAGTGCCAGCTGGCGGTGAAGTTGCTTTATTTTTAAAATTGTTTAGATAGTGCCCCAGTTTTTTAAGTATGTTTTAATTCATTGTGATTTGACGATGTAATTAATCTTCAAATGGACATTTTGCTCATGCGGATTCGTCTCTACTTTTCTAGTTAATTTCTGATCTTACCCCTGTTTTTATATGAAACAACAAATTTGCATACATTTTAAAAACGACCCAAACTTTAACCCAAAAAATTGATACCACGTAAATTGCATATATATACATTTATAGGTCGAAGTATGTGTGGCATCCTCGCCCAATTCTTAATATGATTGATAAAATATTTATACCAGGACCTTCTTCTAAGACCGATCTTAAAAGATTTGGGATAAGTGACCTATAGAAAAGTTTTCCCTCGTACGCACGAGTGAGCATAAAGTGTGCAAAAGGTATTTCGCAGCGCACGAGTGAGAGAAAAAACTTGGTTTGTGGGGGATGGTGTGTTACACCAAGTAACTACAGCTCGCTCTGAAGTGGCTGGGACGTTACAGTATGGATCACATTCTCAATTACTCATGCATACGTGTTTGATAAAAGCGCTAACATATGAAAGTTCGGGACTTAAGTGATACAATATACTAAATTTGGGAACTCAAGTGACTCTAACATGGCACGCCATGTCAACATATGGTTTGATCTAACCTAGTTTTCGGTGGGCCGACCAAGTTACATCTAGAGGATTTTAAAAACCGTTCAAAAACCACGAGAAATCGACTGATTTCTTGTTCCTGGCCCGAACCAAGAACGGTTTTCTAGCCAAGTTTTAAAATTTTGTTCAAAATTCAAAAATTGAAAGTTTTATAAAAATCAAAGAAAATATGATAAAAACTAAGTGTTTCTGAGTAAGCTAATATATCTCGAATTTAGTTTTATTTTTTACGAATCTATTCGACAAATTTCCCAACTAGTATATATATATATATATATATATATATATATATATATATATATATATATATATATATATATATATATATATATATATATATATATATATATATATATATATATGAAAGTGCATTCATCTTTTTTGTGGGTTTTGATGATTTGGATAACAACATATTTAAAGGTCTAACAAGTTTTTGGGTTTTGGTGATTTGGATAACAACATATTTACAGATTTAACAAGTTTGCTAAGTGTTGAATGGGCAATTCAGTATGACGAATATACTTGAATAGTGTATAATGATCAGTGAACAAAGGTTCAACACAAGGTTAAATAACAAATGAGAAAATGCAAATGGATATATTATGATCTCTGTATCGGTTTGATTTAGGACAAACCTAGAAAGACAAACTCATGTGGATGGAGGGATTATCTTTTAAGGTATGTAAATCTCAATCTTTAAAAGATGCTAACAAGAGTCTATAACGACAATTGGTACTTATACATCTTAAAAATATTTTATTATAACATGTTGACTTCGTAGCAACGCAAGGGCAACTAACTAGTGTGTGTATATATAACCTATTCATCACCTAGGGTGATGGACCCAACGACTCATCACCAAGACCGACGAGCGCGCCCGTCCGACTGAGCTCGCCTCCCCCACGCGACTCCTCGCCTCGCGCAGCTCGACTCCCTTCACGCCCGCTTGGCTCCATTTCATGCTCCGCACGGCTCGGCTCCCTTTGCCTAGTAAAACATTAAGTCATTTTCAGGGAAATATTAAGTCATTCTTGTTTTTCAAGGAAAACATTAAGTCATTTTGTATTTTCAGTTATTCTCCATATTTTCTCAAATATTTTAGGTTTTTTTAGTAATTCCAAATTATAGGAAACATTAAGTCATTTTTTGTTTTTCCATTCATTTTTATGTTTTTCAGACATTTCTTATTTTTAGTTCAGTCATTGTAAGCAACATTAAGTCATTTAATCGTTCAGTCAACATTAAATCATTAAGCGTAAAGAAAACATTAAGTCATTTTGAGAGCGTTAAATCATTCAAAGAGGAGGTGGCTGGCTCACGATAAATGACTGCCTCAACTCGAATCTTGTGTGGGGAGGCAGCTCGACTTGCGGTAGCGTGTGTATGGGAGGCGGCTCGCTCGGTCAGCTGGGGGACGCGTGCGGATGCAAGGCGGCTCAGTCGGCTAGGACACGGATATGAATTCGGTAACAAGAGGGAAACAGTCGGTAAAAGACTGACCGATTTCGATATAAAATTCCGACAACCAATTCTATTTTCGAAAAATACCGTTGAACTCGGTCGGAAAAAATCGAAAATGTTTTCAAAAAACTGAAAAATTCTGAAACTGATTTTATCGTTAGATGGATGGCTCATGAAGCATGTGCAGCCTTATCAGAGAGCATAGAGCTGGGGGCCTGGGGCTCCGTCTGCCTTTATTTGCACTGAACTCTCCGGGTAAAAAAGAGGCTTTCGGCGACTGCACTTTGGTCTTTTCGCACACCACAATCAGCATCGTTTTGAGCAAACTCGATACATAGGCTCACAAAGTTAGATGACCCACTTTGTAGGTTTTCTAAGTTTAGGTGACCCAAGTGACATAGCAAGTTAAATTGGCTACTTCATTTTACTCGACCAACTAAAACCTCATCCTATTTTTTGCAAGGAATACAACATTTTACACCGCATTTCTCTTCGGCTATCTAAAACAGCTTA
Source organism: Zea mays (assembly GCF_902167145.1). Classification (NCBI taxonomy): domain Eukaryota; kingdom Viridiplantae; phylum Streptophyta; class Magnoliopsida; order Poales; family Poaceae; genus Zea; species Zea mays. Next base: position 23,579,169 of record NC_050102.1, on the reverse strand, counting down.
CCCATCTTATCTCTCGTCGTATCTCTTATTTTAAACTTCATCTTATGAACAGTATAATCTACAGTGCAAAACGTAGTTTTTGCATGAACATATGCACGATCATCTGAAGAGGGTCTTTAAAAAGTAAAATAATTAATTTATCCTCGAACTTGGCATGTTATGTCACTTGGATTCCTGAACTCTCAAAACAAGAAAAATGGATGTTGTAAATCATTTTGGTTTAACTTCATGGTCACCAGCGAAAACGATAAATCAACATATTTTCGCCAAAATCCGAATATTTCAGCCCGTTTCAAATTCAAAAAAATTGATTTAATTTATCCTAGCCGATAAACTGGTAATCCCGGCCAAGAAACCGTGTTTCCCGTCCGGTTTTGGGTGTTTCTCAATAAAATTCAATTTCTCGAGAAAACTAAATTTGAAAATGCAAACTGATCGAGAAATTCATCGAGAAACCTTGTTTTCTTGGTGAAATTTGTTGTTTTTAATAAAAAAAGTGTTGATTATTTTTTTAAAGCTAAAACTTAATTTGGGATCTATGAGATTACTCATAAAAATCTATAGTTTTTTACGATAGTTTTTATGATTTTAATAAATTTTCATTTTTAAAATTTTAATTAAAAAGCATGGCTGCAAAAACATTCTTGGGTCGGGCTGAGAACGAGAAACCGGTCGATTTCTCACAATTTTGAAACTCTGGGCCAAAAACTGAGTTTGATGAGACATCGCCCATCGAAAACTGGGTGTAGTCAAACCCGATGTTGACGCGGTGTGCCATGTTGGAGTCATTTGGGTCCCTCGAACTTAGTATGTTGTGTCACTTGAGCCTCGAACTTTCATTAGTTGACGCTTTTATCAGACATATATGCATGGTTAATTGACGATGTGATCTACACTGTAACACCCCAGCCACTCCCCGAGCGAGTGGTAATTACTTGGTATAACACAACATCATCCCCACAAACCATGTTTTTTCTCTGCAAACTTTATCCTCGTGAGCACCGATAAAAACTTTTGTGTACACTTTATCCTCATTTGTGCGCACTAGGAAAAACTTTCCTGTATGTCACTTATCCTTAACCTTCTAAGGCCATGTTTATTTAGGCCCTGTTTGGGACAGCTCTACCTCCAGGAAATTTGGTGGAGTTAGTGAAGCAGGGTCATTAGGTGCTCTAAAAGATCGTAGAGTTGGAGAGCTGTAAGTCTTTAGAAGACATTTAAATAAGTCATTTTGTTTATTATTTAGATTAAAAATATTTTAAAAACTATTTAATTTGCTATTATAAACTATAACTCCACACTATAGCTGGAACCTGGAGCCATCCAAAACACCCCCTTACACTCTAGATTATATAATCCAATTGAATAAGTTAATATGACAAACAAACATAACAACTTATTGGAGTGGATTATATAATCTACGTACCTAAATTATAATAGTTCATAAGCAAGTCATTAGATGCTTATTATAGATTATTGTTTGGCTTTTCACCCACTAATAATTTGTGCAAACAAACATATCTAATATGATTATATCTCTACTACTTATTAAGGCGGTAAGGGGTAGGCTGTCATTCCGTCTTCTGTCATTCTCATTCCCCCTCCCCACACTGTCTTTCTCATTCCCCCTCCCTGCAAAGCCCGACTGTCATTCCGTGTTCTGCTATGTGCATCCAACGCCTAGATAAAAATAAATTAAAAAAACACAAATGTGGATCCAATAGGATTCAAACCTGCAACCTCTCAAGCTAATGTGCTCGTAGCGACCACTACACCACATATGTGTTTATGTCAATATCTGTTACAGTAAAAATATATACTGCATCTCTCCCAAAGCCCACCTGCTACCTTTGCAATGACATCTGTTTACTAGGTGAGTGCCATAGAGTTAAGTGGTTGGGTTCTCCCCCTGCTCTCTCTAATCCATCTATACTTACCTTTTCTCGCTATTCTTTCCTCTTGCACCTGTCCATTTGGCAACCTCCAATACCTCCAAATCAGTCAAGATCAGAGTCAGCAGCAGCTTCACCAAGTGCATATCAACGCTCCTGTTAAGGGGGTTAGCCGCTTACCCCAATGAAGACCATGCGATCAACATCAACCAACAAGATCAGAGTGGCGCAACGAAAGCGTGTGTGAGTCCTAACCCACAGGTCCAGAAGATCCTCAAGAATTGCATCAATCGGTCTCAAGCATCTAAAGTTCAAAGGAGCCAGTCCACAAGTTAAGCTTGTAGAGTCAAAGTCAACCAAAGAAAGTCGTGACCAACCGATGAACCAATCTCATTTTCTTGCTAGCCTCTTCTTGAATCTCGAGGGCGAGATTCTGTTAAGGGGGTTAGATTTGTAACACCCTGAATTTGGGGGTATAAATTTTCTTTTTTAATATCCACCAAATTCAGGTGTTACCCTCTCCTTTCTTGGATTTACATCTCTTTTTCTAAATATTGAGAAGTTATTTCGTACCATATTAGCATTAATCGTAGTATGCTCAAAACCCTAGGGGAATTATTGTGGTTGCATCACATGCGGGACCATCTAATTTTGTATGATGTTTTGTGTTGTCGTGCCTCCATTTAAACTCATGAAGCATGATTAGTTTTGAATCTAAAAGCTAAAGCTATATTCAAATAGAAAAGAAAGGAAAATAGATAAAAAAAGGAAAAGCCCAACCTCTCCCTAGCTCCTCTCGGTCGGCCCACACCCCCCTCTTCCCTGCGTGGCCCAGTTCCCCTTGGCCTGCTCGGCGGCCCAGCGCGCCCCTCTCTTGGCCCACCCGCGATCCAGCGTGCCCCTACCCAAACCCTAGCGCGCGCTGGGGGACCGCCGCCATCGCCAGTGGGTGGGTCCCACCCACCAGGCCGCCTCTCCCCTACTCGTCTTCCCCGCCCCTGCGCAGCCTCTCTCTCTCCCCTTCTCCCACTCTCTCCTCCATCGTGGCTTCTTCCCTCGCTGTGCGCACGGCCCGGCGGCCCTCCCGGGCGCAGGAGTGGCGCCCCGGCACACGGCACGGGCGCGCGACCCTCCGCAGCGGCGCGTAGGAGCGGCCCCGGCACGTCATCGTGCGGGCGCCCCCCGGTGCGTGGGCGCGGCCCCCCGGCACGCAGCGCAGCCCCGCGCGGCGCGGTGGCCCTCGGCCCCGGCGGTAGGCGGGCTCGACTCTCCGGCGCGCGCGGCCTGGAGCTCGCCCGGCGCAGGCACGACCAGTCGGCGTCGCGGCGGCTCGGTGCGGCCCGCCGGTGTGGTGGCCAGCGGCCGGCCAGCGCGGCCAGTCGGCGTCGCGGCGGCCCGGCGTGGCTAGCCTGCACGCGGCTAGCCGGCGCGGCAGCTTGTGGCCTGCCAGTGTGGCCTGCCCGCTCGCAGCCATGGCACGCAGTTGGCCTCTGGCGCGCGGCCAGCGCTCCCGGCGCGTCCATAGCACGCGGCTAGCCCGCCTGCACTGCCTACGCAACTAGCTTGCCTGCAACGTCGAGCGCCCTGTCCCAGCCCCGTGCTCGCCGTCACCGTCGTTTGCCACAGCAGCGTCTACGTCGCTCTAGTCGTCGCCAAGGTGAACGTCGTCTACCTGTCGTCGTCTACCCATGCTCGTAGTCTGTTGTCACCTAGCTGGTGTGTTCGCGCCACGCGCCGCAGCTCGCGCGTTGTCGCGTGTGGCACATAGGTTGTTTGCGCGTCATCGTTGTGCTGTTCACGTCATCCGTGTGGATCACGTCAACTCCGTAGCAGCATCAACTCCATATTAGTAACATTATTATGTAATGACGTAAGTTTTAATCAACTGGCTAGTTATTTGTTATCCGATATTTGTGAGAATAACAATTTGAATAAAACTAATTTCTAGTTCTATTTGCGCTTTTATAAATACACGCTAAGGTGATTAATGCCTATTCAAATGTTGTAATTTATAAGTGTTTAGTCTGAACACGATGACTGTTAGTGATTTTCGTGTGCCGCGCGCTGTCGGGCGCGTTGTTTCGCGCGCCGTCCACGCGTTGTTTCGCACAGGATCGCGTGTCATCACGCATCATTCGTGTGGGTCGCGCGTTGTTCGTACACGCCGTTCGTGTGCGTCGCACGCCTAGCCGCGCGCCGTTCGCGCGTTGTCCTCTTGCGAGATTAAATCATTCGCACGTAATCGCTCAGGTCAGTTAATTAATTATTGGTTCAATTGTTCACTATTAAAACAGTAAGTTAGCCAAAACTGAGCAGTAGATAGTATTTATATTTGAGAAATGTCAAATTAAATATTCCAATTAATACTCTCTCAGTGTAAACATGCTAACCCCTCGACCGTCCGTAGAGGCGCTCTCTATTTTTATTTTGCTTGCTTTTATAACATTTTATCTTGCATGGTGTAATGTTCTTATGCATATGTACATGTTTGTTTGCTTGTGCTTGTTTGTCTTCGCTTCGCGACGCGAATAGTCTGCGATCCATTTTCGAGCTTCGAGGAATCGACAGTTAAGCTTCGGTGACCAAGAGATTGAACTCTCTGAGTTCTAGGAGAATGAATACTCTGAGCATCTGTTTGGTGAAGGCAAGTGTCCTCTGACCCATTATGTCTCATTTACTTTATAATTCACTGTCCTGCATACCATGATCAACTTAAGGATTGAGTAGAATTCTGTTTTCCTGTCCTTGTTTACCCTTTGGGAATTGGTTACTATGATTAGTATTATGCTATTGCTTTACTCTAATCAATGAACATGATGTGAACACTTATGATACGATGTTGTCATTATGATTACGATGTTGGACTGGTGATACTTTAGGGGGCTCGAGCGGTTTCTCGAGTGCCTCTCCGTAAGGACCTGTTCGTTGGATGACCGTTCGGGAAAACAGTGCAACCATGAGGGTGGAATGGGATGCCCTTAGCTGAATAATTAGAGGAATCGGGGTGTAGTTCGCTTAGCCGTCGTGCCGTTAATGAGGCTCGGTGTATGAGGCTCGCTCTGCCAAGTTTTGTTCGCCCCTTGGGGAGGAGTGCGGTGCATTTAGGAAACCTAACAGGCGGCTACAGCCCCAGGGAATCTTTGTAAAGGCTACGTAGTGAGACCCTGCCTATTCACCTTGGTAGTGTTTAAGGGTTTGATCGGCCCGAGGCAAGAGGGAATCACGGCTTGTGGGTAAAGTGCGCAACCTCTACAGAGTGTTATGAAACTGATATATCAGCCGTGCTCACGGTTATGAGCGGCCAAGGAAGCTCCATTGATTAGAGATACTTGATCAGAGATGGTTGGTTTTACAGATGGTGACAAGGATGATGGTTTTGACTATGGTAATGGTAAGTGGTATTCTTTCCGTTTGGAAAGGGTACTCTGGGTTAATAACTTGGGTTAACGCTAAAACCTGGCTTTCTACTAGTATTAATAACCTGACCAAATAAAAGCAACTGTTTGACTTCACTCCACATAAAGCTAGTCCACCTCAGCCAAACAGGACATTTGCTGAGTACGTTGATGTGTACTCACCCTTGCTTTCACAAAACACCAGATTGCCTTTGGTGCAATCTATGCTCAGGTAAAGAAGAAGGCGTCAAGGTGGATCTCCAGGAGTTCCAGGACTTCGACGAGTTCGAAGATTTATTAGGCTAGCGACCTCCCCCAGTCAGCTGCCTGTGGTGGGTTGTTTACGTTGGCTACGTTTCGATTCTGTGTACTTTGATTTATATTATGTAAATGGCTCTAGTTTGTAATAGTATTACTTACTCTTTATTGTAATTCGAAGCATTGTGCTATGATGAGTCATTTATGTAATCGCTGTGTACGTGAATTACTGATCCTGGCACGTACATGGTTCGCATTCGGTTTACCTTCTAAACCGGGTGTGACATAAGTGGTATCAAAGCCGTGCTGACTGTAGGACCGCTGACCTAGAGTAGCATTGGCCGTTTTAAGGACTTATTGATTATTACTTCATCTCATCCTTGATTCTGCATCAAAATATTAGTCACCTCGACTAATTCTATGTTGTGCTCCTATATGCCCCCTTGCCAAAAAGTATTTTATTCTAGTATGGTCTATACTTCTCTCAATCTATTAGATCTAATCTCATCTTGTGCTTGCGACATCTTTGTAGATGTCCCCTGACCATAGCCTTTAGTCTTTTGGGACTCTTTCCTCGTCCATTATTAAATTGCTACTATTTGACCATCTCTGTTCCATTTTGTTATTGACATGCTCGTATCCTTGCATTTTTAATACCCTTATCCCTTAATCTAAAGCACTTACCCTTGTACCTATACTACCTATTTAAACATTTCAGTTTATATGTCCATGATCTCATTGTCTTTTGAGACCCTTTCCTATTCTATTGATAAGTCACTATCTTTTTGGCAATTTGTACTTTCTTGGTCTTGGTATGCTCGTACCATTGGAATCTTGCATACTAATATTTTTATATATGCTTACCTTCATATCCCAATGATTGTTCAAAACCTTTCGGTTAATATGCCCTTGATCATCCTTGCTTCTTGATGATCCATGAGCGACCATTGTATTTCACACATCCTAGATGATCTCACCGTTTCCTCATAACTTCCCTCGGTAATAATTTCTGTTACTTCAACCCTTCTGTTGGAACCTTACCTATCTTACCCTTGATTGTTTTATCCACCTCGTCGTTTTGCGAGTCTTGCCTTAACTATATCCTTTGTCATGCTTTTAATTATTATCATATGCACCCTTTACACCTCTATATCCTACATTGATGTTTGTCTCATGCCTGCCCTTTAAAATCGCCCCTCTTCTGCCTCATACCTTCCTTCTCCTAGTCGTATCTTCTTCTTTGGCTCGCGAGTTTGTAACCTCATCCTTTGTTGTGCTTTTGTTTCTTATTGCCTTACCCTTCTCATCTCTCAATCTTACCTTGGTGATTACGCTATGTTCGTTATCTAAAACCTCCAATCTCCCACCTTAGTTCAAGCGTGGTCTCTTACTTATCTCACCCGTGGTTATATCCTATACTTTACCTCTTGCAAGACTTATCCTATCTCTATTCTTGATTGTACCTAGATTCCTGGTTTTTTATGCACATTTACTTCTTTCTTTATATCCTTGTCTATTATCACCTTTGACCCTTGACCTCTCTCCATATTTACCATGATGTTTACCTATTTTTCTTAGCCTCACTTATTCCATTTCAATCCAAGAGTGTTGTTTTCCCTACCCCGCTCTTGTTCGTTTCCTTTCCCTTTGTCGCTTTGCAGCCCTGTCTCACCTTAACTTCATCCTTGGTTGAGCTTTTGTTTGATATCATCCTTACCTTTGTAATCTGTAGATCTTGCCTTGATACTTATCTTAGGTCTGCTTGTTGAAATCCCATCTTTTTTATCTCAATTTGTCGGGGACCATAATTAGGGGTACCCTCATTGCTCCTAATTCTCAGCTGGTAACCCCCATCAGCACAAAGCTGCAAAGGCCTGATGGGTGCGATTAAGTCAGGGATCAGTCCATTCGAGGGACTCGATCACGCCTCGCCCGAGCCTAGCCTCGGACAAGGGCAGCCGACCCCGGAGGGTTTCCGTCTCGCCCGAGGCCCCCCTCCAGCGGCGAACATATTTCCGGCTCGCCTGAGGCCCTGTCTTCGCTAAGAAGCAACCCTGACCAAATCGCCACACCGACCGACCAAATCGCAGGAGCATTTAATGCAAAGGTGGCCTGACACCTTTATCCTGACGCGCGCCCCCAGCCGGCAGAGCCGAAGCGACCGCCGTCACTTCGCCGCTCCACTGACCGGCCTGACAGAAGGACAGCGCCGCCTGCGCCACTCCGACTGCGGTGCCACTTGACAGAGTGAGGCTGACAGGCAGTCAGGCCCTGCCGAAGGCACCATAGGAAACTCCGCTCCGCCCGACCCAGGGCTTGGACTCGGGCTAAGTCCCGGAAGACGGCGAGCTCCGCTTCGCCCGACCCAGGGCTCGGACACGGGCTAAGTCCCGGAAGACGGCGAACTCCGCTCCGCCCGACCCAGGGCTCGGAATCGGGCTAAGTCTCGGAAGACGGCGAACTCCGCTCCGCCCGACCTAGGGCTCGGACTCGGGCTAAGCCCCAGAAGACGGTGAACTCCGCTCCGCCCGACCCAGGGCTCGGACTTGGGCTAAGCCCCAGAAGACGGCGAACTCCGCTCCGCCCGACCCCAGGGCTCGGACTCCGCCCTGGCCTCAGCCGGCGGCCTCCACCTCGCCCGACCCAGGGGCTCGGACTCGACCTCAGCCACGGAAGACAGACTCGACCTCGGCTTCGGAGGAGCTTCCACATCGCCCAACCTAGGATGCAGACCGGCCATGTCAACAGGAGGTGCCATCATCACCCTACCCCGAGCTGACTCGGGCCGCAGGGAACAAGACCGACGTCCCATCTGGCTCGCTCCGCCAGACAGACAATGATGGCGCCCCGCATACTCTGTGACGACGGCGGCTCTTAGCCCCCTTACGGAAGCAAGAGGACGTCAGCAAGGACTCAACCGCTCCGACAGCTGTCCCTCCGCCAGGCTCCATCACTCCTCCGACGGCCATGACATCACACCTGCTGGGTGCCAAAATCTCTCCGGCTGCCACAACGGCATGTACTTAGGGCGCTAGCTCTCCTCCGCTAGACACGTAGCACTCTGCTACACCCCCCATTGTACACCTGGATCCTCTCCTTACGCCTATAAAAGGAAGGACCAGGGCCCTCTTAGAGAGGGTTGGCCGCGCGGGGACGAGGACGAGACAGGCGCTTGCCTGAGGCCGCTCGCTCCCTCTCCCGCGTGGACGCTTGTAACCCCCTACTGCAAGCGCACCCGACCTGGGCGCGGGACGAACACGAAGGCCGCGGGATTCCCACCTCTCTCACGCCGGTTGTGACGGAACCTCCCAAGTAATTAGGCCCACCTACAGTTGTCCTTGTCCAACGGACATCAGACAACCCTGTAGGTGCCCCTGAACTACTTGACAAGTTCGGTATCTTTCCTTACCTCACCAGGAACGTCTCACCCATCTTGTAGACATTACAGAACATCGGAGATAAAGAAATGCGGAAGCGAATTACATAACCTTACATTTATTTCAAAAGTAAGCTTGAGTTATATTATTACAGACCAGTCTAAAAGTGAGTGCATAGGAGTAATATTATACAAACCAGGGAGGCACAAACTCCTCCCGAGAAGCTAAAAGCAAAAGATTCTTAAGTGGAGGACCGAGTCTTCCCACACTTCAGTCTTGATTTTCTTCTTTTGGAACCACCTTGGCACAGAAGCAGCAAAAGTCTGCCACTTCCTCACCTAAAAACAACGAAGGGATAAACCCTGAGTATGGAATACTCAGCAAGTCTTACCCGACTAAAGAAAAGACTCTCAAGGGTATGCTGGTTATATGGGAGTCAAGGTAAGGCTTTTCAATAATCAAAGACTCTGTTTTGCAGAAATGCTTACTAAAGTGGATCCTTAAAAATCCAATTTTATTTGTCAAGTTAAGTAAAATTACCTGCACTAGAGTTCTTTCTACCCTAGTTCAATCACTGGTCCTGCACTAGCCAATTTCTTAACAAAAACCCATCATCTTTAGTGGAATGCTACGTGTAGGGCAGTGACCAAGTCTTCATAACCGCGAAGGTACGGCGATCCGAATCGATTATACTCAGCTGAGGATCTCCAATCACACGACATATGTAGCACTTAACCCTTGCATATGTCAACCCGCCACCGGGGTTCTTAAGACCGGATCAGGTTCACGTAGACCGAGAGCACAGATACACCACCGTCCAGCCTCTTGCCACGGAGGGTACACGCTACTCTCGCCACCGCTCCACGCCCATCTCGTGTTGTCTTATTCCGGCCTTAGTCTGCCCGAGGCAAGGCTTACCCATGACGAGGCATGTGACCAGTTAAAGGGTCCTCGATCATCAAGCCTACATCGAGACGGTCCTTAATCGACTCGGACGGAGACACTACACCGAGACTCTCTTCTCGTGCAAGTCACCCGCCCGGTCTCAGCTTAATCATTTCAAACCCAAAGTTTGGTACCTGACAGAGGTACATCTTTTCCAGATGTTGAATCCATCAAGGCCCTGATGGATCCACCATCAAATTTTATTTTCAAAAACAACCCTCCCACTTTGCCAAACATCTTTTGTAAAACAATTTTTTTGTTTTTCTAGAGCAATGCTAAGCATAGTAAAACCTTTTGTAAAAAAACAGGATTTCAAGGGGGGGGGGTAATCAAAATCAAGGAAGGTAATGCAGGAATTGTTTAACAATCAACTCCTATAACTTAATGCAGCAAGCAAGTGAGAAAGATTTTAAAAACATCAAGGGAGGTGGCAAATGCACCGGGGCTTGCCTTTGTTTACAGGTGATTCAGGCTCGGATCCACAAATGTCGAAGTAGAAACTATTCCCAGCCTGAGTGTCCAAAGGTGGTTGCACTTGCTCTTCAGTTACTTCTACCTCTTCTTCTCGTTCTAATCATAACCATACATATGTATAAGAATGGATGCCATGGGATGCTCATGAGGATGCAAACATAAACTTATTATTTATGTCTTGAATACAACTTGCCTTCACGGAGTTCCGGGAACTTAGGGTTTCCGGAGTCGGTAAAGGAGTTCATAGGGCAGGGGGGGTGTTTTGGGGTTTGGTGATCAAACAAGGTCCAAATCAATTCAAACTTTACCCAAGGCTTCTCAATATTGAATAACACTCATATAAAAATTTTGGGCATTTTAGGACTTACCAATTATTTTCTAAAAATCTATAACCAAGACTTTTAACTACTTTAAATACCCTAAAATTTTTTACTTTCACTAAAAATCACCAACTTATTTTTATTAAATACTATGGAAAATAACAAACCTAGGAAAATTAGTTTCACAATTTTAGCATTTTTCTACATTTTTCTACACATTTTTAAAGTTCTGCTGAAAAAGAAAAAGGAAAAAGAGGAGCAGTACTGGGCCGATTCAGGTCCAGCCGGCCCAAACCCGAGCGGATTCGCGCGCGCGCCCGCGCCCGCGAGGCGACTTTGCGCAGAGGCCCTCGGCTTAACGGCTAAACAGAAATAGGTCCGTTTACTATTGTTTTAAGTCACTGACAGATCACGAAAAGGTCCTCGGGGTTCTGTAAATTCACAACTTGGAGTCCTCGACGGTGCTCAAGCGCGGCCACGCTCCGGCGAGCAAGCAGTCCGGCCAATTGGGGCAGTGACCGGCGCTCTCGAGCGACATACACGGAATTAAACCCCTAAGGAGCATTTCCCCTAACCTAATTGCACTAATGGTGGACTAGGGAGCTCCGGCCACGGTGGCCGTAAGCACAACGGCAATGTGATCGTGTTCCCGACGATGGGCGTCGGTCTAGTTCGATTCAATGGTTCGGCAAGCATTACGGAGATGGAAGGGTGCTCAAACGAAATAGCAGAGGACCGGGGCTGACCTATGGAGGGCTGCCCACGGTGAGCTCGATTCACGGCGGTGGAAAACCGATTTGGGAGCAACGCGAAATTCAGGCGAGCTGGTGGGCGATCGAGTGTGGGAGCGGGTGCGATAGCTAGTAAAATACATAGCGAAGCCGAGGGGGGGCTCAATTTATAGACTCCGAGAGCGGTGGCTCTCAATTTGACCGCGATGCGTCGACGGCCGGAGAGGAGGAAGAAGCACTGGCTTCGCGGGTACGTGGCCAACGACGTGGCAGTAACTCCGGTGAGCCACGGAGGGTTCAGAGAAGGTCATGGCGACACGGTGAAAGTGTAGAGCCACGCGGCACCCGGCCGAGAGGCGGCGGTCGACGGCGAGTACTTACCGCCAGCCGCAAAGTCGAAGGAAGACAGGGGGGGGGTTCGTCGGAGTGGTGGCCAGCTCACTGGTGACGAGGACCTTACCGCGACAGGCTTATCTAGTGACCGCCGAGCACGAATCACAGCGACGACGATCGACGGCGACGGCTATCAGCGACGAGCACGGGGAAGATCTTTTTCAGTTACCGGTTACTGTACCATGGGAAGACCCCATCAGTTAGCCTGACAGAGCAAGTTCAGAGCAGTATTTCTCCAAATTTTACACTGCAACTTTGTCAATACTCTGTACCAAAGTTGTAGAGTTACAAACCAGCTACAATCCAACTATAGAGATCAAACTCATTTGAGCACTGGATCATGCTTGGATTTGGGCTAGAAGTTGATGTCAGTCATGTGCTACACTGAATTTCAGATCAAACAGCCTGACAGCCAGTTTTGGATTGGGTTTTTCTCCAAATTCTTCATAACAACTATGCTTGCACCCTTTAGCAAAGTTGTTCTCCTATAATGGATCTTCAACTTTGATGTGGTGACCTAGGGCAAAAACCCTATGCTTTGTAAGTTACAAAGCCCCAAAGTTGAGCCCATTCACTGATTTTCAGACTTAGAGCAAAACTCAAATGAGGTCCATTTTGTATTTAAGTCCAAAACTTTGGGTTTTGCTTTCAAGTCCACATTTTTGTGAACCAAAGGACTTAAGAAACCTATTTGGCTTGGTGTTTGCACTTTAGCCCAAAAGTGGACTAATTTTGCATATAAGCCCCTAGGGTTTGGTTTTAGGGTTTTCCAGGGTTCCAATTAGGGTTTCTGGTATCTCAGGGGTATAAAAGTGATTCAAGCTTATCCTTAGGGTCATTTTATGACTTTTACCCTAAAGTATTTAGGTTTTCTTAACTTGGGTAAAGTTTTACCCCTATAATCCCCATTTAGGGTTAAGTTCCTTAACCAGGGTTCTAGTTGCAAAACACTTAAAACAATACAACTTGTTTGAAATTTTTGCCTAGTGAATGCACTCTAGGTGTGTCAAACATATGCAATGCCAATGCTATGATGCCATGCTCAAGTTTTAGTTATAGTAACACCAGGGGTGTTACATCCTTCCCCCCATAAAAGAATCTCGTCCCGAGATTAAAAATCGTAGGGTAAGTAATGGTAAAGGAAACGCATCACATTTTTATTTCCTTATTTTTGGTACAAGACAGGGGTGATGTGGAGGTTACTTCTTTATTACAACAACTATACAGGCTTTACAATTTACATGAGGCTAAAAAGCCTGGAAAATTCTTATCTAAGAAGTCTTGGGTTTCCCATGTAGCCTCATCTTCCGAATGTTGGTTCCACTGTATCTTGTAGAACTTGAGAGTCTTTCTTCGGGTGACCCTGTCCTTTTGATCCAGAACTCGAAGAGGATGTTCCGAGTATGTTAAATCCGGTTCCAGGACAACATCAGTTATTTCAACGGTTCGATCAGGAACCCGAAGACACTTCTTCAGTTGTGACACGTGGAACACATTGTGCACAGCAGACAATGTTTCGGGGAGTTGGAGTCGGTACGCCACTGGCCCATATCTTTCCAGAATAAGAAAAGGACCAATATATCGTGGTGCAAGTTTTCCTTTAACTCCGAAACGCGATACGCCCTTCATTGGTGATACCTTCAGGTAGACATAGTCCCCTTCAAGAAAATATAAGGGCATTCGCCGTTTGTCTGCATAACTCTTTTGCCGTGCTTGAGCTTTCTTCATATTATGGATAATTCTATGAACCTTTTCTTCAACCTCTTTCACCATATCAGGTCTAAAGAAGTATCTTTCTCCAGGTTCAGACCAATTTAACGGAGTTCGACACCGACGTCCATATAAAGCTTCAAAGGGTGCCATCTTGATACTTTCTTGGTAGCTATTATTATATGAAAACTCCGCTAAAGGCAGACATTCATCCCATTTCAGTGAGAAATCCAAGACACATGCCCGCATCATATCTTCAAGTATTTGGTTCACTCTCTCAGTTTGTCCACTGGTTTGAGGATGATAGGCCGAACTGTGGAGCAGTTTAGTACCCAGGGATTTATGAAGTTCTTCCCAAAACTTGGATACGAATTGAGGTCCACGATCCGACACTATGGTCTTGGGAACACCATGCAAACTGAGAATACGGGCAATGTATAACTCCGCAAGGGTAATGACGGGATATTTAACTTTGACAGGGAGGAAATGGGCGATCTTTGTGAGTCGATCAATAATAACCCATATAGAATCATACCCTTTTGCGGTTCTGGGCAATCCCACAACAAAGTCCATACTAATGTCTTCCCATTTCCATGTTGGGATTGGCAAAGATTGCAATGGACCAGCAGTTTTCATGTGTATGGCCTTGACACGTCTGCAAGTGTCACACTTCGCCACATAGCGTGCAATCTCAATCTTCATTTTTGTCCACCAGTAATGTTGCTTTAAATCTTGGTACATCTTAGTGCTTCCGGGATGAATAGAATAGCGACTAAGATGTGCTTCATCCAGAATTTGCTGGCGGAGCTCTTCGTTCTTTGGCACAACTATGCGGTTTTTAAACCATATCACACCTTGATCGTCTTCTTTGAAACACTTGGCTGTTCCAGCCCTTATCTTTTCTCGTATGTGCTTCATACCCAGATTATCTTTTTGAGCATCAATTATTCTTTGCAAAATGATTGACTCAAGCCTTAACTGATTTAGAGTCCCTTGTTGAATGATTCCCAGGTTTAGCTTTTCCATTTCCTGACACAAAGTGTTCTCGGAAGTCTTCGCCATAAGACAGTGGCAGGAAGTCTTACGACTCAACGCATCTGCCACCACATTGGCCTTGCCCGGGTGATAATGGATCTCCAGTTCATAGTCTTTAATGAGCTCAAGCCATCGTCTTTGTCTCATATTTAACTCTGACTGAGTGAAGATGTACTTCAAACTTTTATGATCTGTATATATATGACAGATATTTCCCAGCAGATAGTGACGCCAAATCTTTAGGGCATGAACCACAGCAGCTAGCTCCAGATCATGAGTTGGATAGTGCTCCTCATGCCGGCGCAACTGCCTTGAAGCATACGCAATCACTCGGCCCTCTTGCATCAGTACACAGCCGAGCCCACTGCCAGATGCATCACAATATACATCAAAAGGTTTAGTGATGTCCGGTTGAGCTAATACCGGAGCAGTGGTCAATAGTGTCTTCAATTGCTCAAAGGCTTCATTGCACTTAGAAGACCAATTGAACTTGATGTCATTTTTCAACAAACTTGTGATTGGCTTCACAAGCTTAGAGAAATCTGGTATGAATCTGCGATAATACCCAGCTAGTCCAAGAAAACTCCGGACTTGGTGAACAGTTGTTGGGGGTTTCCATTCCAGAATATCTTTGACCTTGCTAGGATCTACCGCAATTCCTTTAGCTGATAACACGTGCCCCAAGAATTGAATTTCTTCCAGCCAGAACGCACACTTGCTGAACTTGGCATATAGCTGGTGTTCCCTTAGGCGCGTCAATACAATCCGTAAATGCTGAGCATGGTCTTCTTCATTCTTGGAATATATCAAGATATCATCAATGAAGACTACCACGAACTTGTCCAATTCAGGCATGAATACCGAGTTCATTAGATAAGTGAAATGGGCAGGAGCATTTGTGAGCCCGAAAGACATTACCAAGTATTCAAACAATCCATATCGCGTAGTAAACGCGGTCTTCGGTATATCCTCGGGCCGAATACGGATTTGATGATAGCCCGACCTGAGATCAATTTTGGAAAATACCCTCGCCCCAGTCAGTTGATCAAATAAGATGTCGATCCGGGGAAGGGGGTACTTATTCTTGATGGTGACCTCATTTAGGGGTCGATAATCCACGCACATTCTCAAGGTTTGATCCTTCTTCTTAACAAAAATGGCGGGGCAACCCCAAGGGGACGAGCTTGGCCGGATGAATCCCTTATTCAGTAGATCTTGCAATTGAGTCTTCAGTTCCGCCAATTCATTTGGGGGCATACGGTACGATCTTCGGGAGATGGGAGCCGTACCGGGCTTTAGCTCAATTACGAATTCTACATCTCTTTCAGGGGGCAGTCCAGGCAAATCTTCCGGAAATACATCTGGAAACTCACATACTACCGAAATGTTCTTGATCTCCGGTACAATGGCTTCATAGACTCTACCAGAAGTTTTGGCCGGATTGGTTGCGGGGAGAGTCAAGAGAATCTCTTCTTGGTTATAACTCAACCTGACGGTTCTGAATTCAGTGTTGAGGATTGCCTTGTATTGGGTTAACCAGTTCATACCCAAGATTACATCTATATCCTGGCCTTTCAGAACGATCATATTAGCAGGAAAGTTCCGTCCGGCCATAGTTACTGGCACTCCATAGGCCACTTCTTTAGTAAAAATATGTCCCCCAGGTGAATGAATTTTAAATCCCTCCTTTGATTCATGGTATGCAATATGATGTTGTTCCACAAACTTCTTGCTAATAAATGTATGTGAAGCACCAGAATCAAAAAGAATTATTGCAGGGTGACTGGCCACAGGGAACGTACCCATCATCACCGGCTCTCCCTCCGGTGTGGTAGCCACTTGCGTATAATATACTCGCCCCGTTTTCTTGGTATTCTTGCCCGAAGTACTTCCCTTGCCTGGAGCTGAATTTCCCGATCCTTGCGAAGCATTAGATTGATTTTGCCTAGGATATGGGCAGTCCTTGATGAAGTGTCCCGACTTGCCGCAATTAAAGCACCCAGTTGAAGAACTAGGCAAGGCAGGAAATCGAGTGCCTGGGGCACCCGGCTGTTTTGGGGTAGTGGGGGCATTGTTGGGGCGGATAATAATAGGCTGCTTGAAGGGAAATGAAGGTGGACGAGAAAAAGGGCGATTTTGGTTTGAGGGTCGAATCACAAACCGTGGTTTCTTCGCCTGGCCCTGATTAGGCCGCTCACCACCGAATCCCTTAGTCTTTCCAGAATTTGCATATTTGGCCTCCACAGATAAGGCTGTGCTGACAGCCTTTCCATAAGTAAGATCAATACATGCAGCCATTTTTCGCTGCATCCGGTCGTTCAGTCCTCTCATAAAACAATTCTTCTTTTTCAAATCCGTATTCACCTGATCAATTGCGTACTGTGACAGGTGATTGAACTTGTTGAGGTATTGAGTGACGGTATCTCCGCCTTGTTGTAACTTCATAAACTCCTCTTGTTTCATGTGCAGCACTCCCTCGGGGATGTAATGTTCACGGAAAGCTGCTTTGAACTCGTTCCATGTAATTTGATGGTTGTCCGGCTGGATGGCCACAAAGTTCCCCCACCAAGTACTGGCAGGTCCTCGGAGTTGCTGTGCTGCAAACAGTGGCTTCTGTACTTCCGAACAGCGTAGAAGGCCAAACTTCTGCTCTATGACCCGTATCCATTCGTCGGCCTTGAGCGGGTCTTCTGCTTTGATGAAGAGAGGCGGACGAGTCTCAGAGAAATCCAGATAAGTGGTCTCACGGGGACCTTGTTGGAATCCTCTTCCTGCTTGTTGTTGAAGCTGTTGCTGACCCGCCATCTCCCTCAGGAAGCGGGTGTTGTCGACTGTGGCGTTCACCAAGGCAGCAATTGCCTCGGCAAGCGTGGGTGGAACGGGAGGCGGATTCGGGGTAACGTCCCGACCCCCGGATGTTCCGGCTGCATCCTGTGCACGAGTCCTGGTCGGCATCTGAGGCAAAAACATTTGAATAAACATAATATGCCCAAGGAAACCTTCCGTTTTACATTACTATGAAGAGTAATGATACAGACTCAATATTACACAGCAGGATACATTACCTATTTTACAAAAGTTGAACCTATTAACAGGATACAATACCCTACAATACACTACTCTACTTTTATTACACTACTAGTCCTGCTTGCCATTAGTCTTGGCGGCCTCATCGTCAGGTGTGGGAGTCCAGACGTCCACCAACCTCAAAGAAGGAGGGGGCTCAAAAAGATCTAACTCCCCACCCAACGCGCGTCCCGCAGCGTGAGAGGGTCCGGCTTCCGCCTCAGCAGAGTGTGCAGGCTCACTAGGGTGTAGTTGCGAGTAGAGCACATGGACTTCCTCGTGCAATGTATTGCAGTAAACTTGCAGGTCATCGACAGTCGAGCTAAGTTCTTTAATTCGGGCCTGAGCCCTTGCTTCCTTAGCACACATTAGCAAACGAGACTGCACGGCCCAGTCAAGAGCTAAGTCTCGATCAGCGAGTTGATCCTACAAGTGTCGGATGTCCCTTCTCAGTTCGTTGATTCTATCACCGTCAGCGACCCAAGCATCAGTCCTATGTTGAAGTGCTGCTTGAAGTCGACTCACACGAGCTTCAAGGTCTCCGATGGGGTCGTTACTCCCACTACTGCTGCTTTCATGTCGGGGAGCCAATTGATGCCGAGGCACCCCAATTGGTCCCGTGGACTTGCGTGCCGTTAGCCTGGTACGTGGCGGCATCTTTTCTAATGGGAAAATGCTATTAGTATAGTGCTTAGCATGATGCATGTATAATTACAGAATCAACCTTAGTCGATTCAACCTTCTATATGTTGCACTCTTCCTATCTGGTCTTTAAGATAGACTTCTTCAGAATACTTAGGTAAGAAGAGAAAAGAATTTCTAGGTAAGACTTTTGAAAATTCTTTTGAAGATGCTTCATCATATCTGCCAAGAAGGGCTACGCTCCGATACCAGCTGTGACGGAACCTCCCAAGTAATTAGGCCCACCTACAGTTGTCCTTGTCCAACGGACATCAGACAACCCTGTAGGTGCCCCTGAACTACTTGACAAGTTCGGTATCTTTCCTTACCTCACCAGGAACGTCTCACCCATCTTGTAGACATTACAGAACATCGGAGATAAAGAAATGCGGAAGCGAATTACATAACCTTACATTTATTTCAAAAGTAAGCTTGAGTTATATTATTACAGACCAGTCTAAAAGTGAGTGCATAGGAGTAATATTATACAAACCAGGGAGGCACAAACTCCTCCCGAGAAGCTAAAAGCAAAAGATTCTTAAGTGGAGGACCGAGTCCTCCCGCACTTCAGTCTTGATTTTCTTCTTTTGGAACCACCTTGGCACAGAAGCAGCAAAAGTCTGCCACTTCCTCACCTAAAAACAACGAAGGGATAAACCCTGAGTATGGAATACTCAGCAAGTCTTACCCGACTAAAGAAAAGACTCTCAAGGGTATGCTGGTTATATGGGAGTCAAGGTAAGGCTTTTCAATAATCAAAGACTCTGTTTTGCAGAAATGCTTACTAAAGTGGATCCTTAAAAATCCAATTTTATTTGTCAAGTTAAGTAAAATTACCTGCACTAGAGTTCTTTCTACCCTAGTTCAATCACTGGTCCTGCACTAGCCAATTTCTTAACAAAAACCCATCATCTTTAGTGGAATGCTACGTGTAGGGCAGTGACCAAGTCTTCATAACCGCGAAGGTACGGCGATCCGAATCGATTATACTCAGCTGAGGATCTCCAATCACACGACATATGTAGCACTTAACCCTTGCATATGTCAACCCGCCACCGGGGTTCTTAAGACCGGATCAGGTTCACGCAGACCGAGAGCACAGATACACCACCGTCCAGCCTCTTGCCACGGAGGGTACACGCTACTCTCGCCACCGCTCCACGCCCATCTCGTGTTGTCTTATTCCGGCCTTAGTCTGCCCGAGGCAAGGCTTACCCATGACGAGGCATGTGACCAGTTAAAGGGTCCTCGATCATCAAGCCTACATCGAGACGGTCCTTAATCGACTCGGACGGAGACACTACACCGAGACTCTCTTCTCGTGCAAGTCACCCGCCCGGTCTCAGCTTAATCATTTCAAACCCAAAGTTTGGTACCTGACAGAGGTACATCTTTTCCAGATGTTGAATCCATCAAGGCCCTGATGGATCCACCATCAAATTTTATTTTCAAAAACAACCCTCCCACTTTGCCAAACATCTTTTGTAAAACAATTTTTTTGTTTTTCTAGAGCAATGCTAAGCATAGTAAAACCTTTTGTAAAAAAACAGGATTTCAAGGGGGGGGGGGGGTAATCAAAATCAAGGAAGGTAATGCAGGAATTGTTTAACAATCAACTCCTATAACTTAATGCAGCAAGCAAGTGAGAAAGATTTTAAAAACATCAAGGGAGGTGGCAAATGCACCGGGGCTTGCCTTTGTTTACAGGTGATTCAGGCTCGGATCCACAAATGTCGAAGTAGAAACTATTCCCAGCCTGAGTGTCCAAAGGTGGTTGCACTTGCTCTTCAGTTACTTCTACCTCTTCTTCTCGTTCTAATCATAACCATACATATGTATAAGAATGGATGCCATGGGATGCTCATGAGGATGCAAACATAAACTTATTATTTATGTCTTGAATACAACTTGCCTTCACGGAGTTCCGGGAACTTAGGGTTTCCGGAGTCGGTAAAGGAGTTCATAGGGCAGGGGGGGTGTTTTGGGGTTTGGTGATCAAACAAGGTCCAAATCAATTCAAACTTTACCCAAGGCTTCTCAATATTGAATAACACTCATATAAAAATTTTGGGCATTTTAGGACTTACCAATTATTTTCTAAAAATCTATAACCAAGACTTTTAACTACTTTAAATACCCTAAAATTTTTTACTTTCACTAAAAATCACCAACTTATTTTTATTAAATACTATGGAAAATAACAAACCTAGGAAAATTAGTTTCACAATTTTAGCATTTTTCTACATTTTTCTACACATTTTTAAAGTTCTGCTGAAAAAGAAAAAGGAAAAAGAGGAGCAGTACTGGGCCGATTCAGGTCCAGCCGGCCCAAACCCGAGCGGATTCGCGCGCGCGCCCGCGCCCGCGAGGCGACTTTGCGCAGAGGCCCTCGGCTTAACGGCTAAACAGAAATAGGTCCGTTTACTATTGTTTTAAGTCACTGACAGATCACGAAAAGGTCCTCGGGGTTCTGTAAATTCACAACTTGGAGTCCTCGACGGTGCTCAAGCGCGGCCACGCTCCGGCGAGCAAGCAGTCCGGCCAATTGGGGCAGTGACCGGCGCTCTCGAGCGACATACACGGAATTAAACCCCTAAGGAGCATTTCCCCTAACCTAATTGCACTAATGGTGGACTAGGGAGCTCCGGCCACGGTGGCCGTAAGCACAACGGCAATGTGATCGTGTTCCCGACGATGGGCGTCGGTCTAGTTCGATTCAATGGTTCGGCAAGCATTACGGAGATGGAAGGGTGCTCAAACGAAATAGCAGAGGACCGGGGCTGACCTATGGAGGGCTGCCCACGGTGAGCTCGATTCACGGCGGCGGAAAACCGATTTGGGAGCAACGCGAAATTCAGGCGAGCTGGTGGGCGATCGAGTGTGGGAGCGGGTGCGATAGCTAGTAAAATACATAGCGAAGCCGAGGGGGGGCTCAATTTATAGACTCCGAGAGCGGTGGCTCTCAATTTGACCGCGATGCGTCGACGGCCGGAGAGGAGGAAGAAGCACTGGCTTCGCGGGTACGTGGCCAACGACGTGGCAGTAACTCCGGTGAGCCACGGAGGGTTCAGAGAAGGTCATGGCGACACGGTGAAAGTGTAGAGCCACGCGGCACCCGGCCGAGAGGCGGCGGTCGACGGCGAGTACTTACCGCCAGCCGCAAAGTCGAAGGAAGACAGGGGGGGTTCGTCGGAGTGGTGGCCAGCTCACTGGTGACGAGGACCTTACCGCGACAGGCTTATCTAGTGACCGCCGAGCACGAATCACAGCGACGACGATCGACGGCGACGGCTATCGGCGACGAGCACGGGGAAGATCTTTTTCAGTTACCGGTTACTGTACCATGGGAAGACCCCATCAGTTAGCCTGACAGAGCAAGTTCAGAGCAGTATTTCTCCAAATTTTACACTGCAACTTTGTCAATACTCTGTACCAAAGTTGTAGAGTTACAAACCAGCTACAATCCAACTATAGAGATCAAACTCATTTGAGCACTGGATCATGCTTGGATTTGGGCTAGAAGTTGATGTCAGTCATGTGCTACACTGAATTTCAGATCAAACAGCCTGACAGCCAGTTTTGGATTGGGTTTTTCTCCAAATTCTTCATAACAACTATGCTTGCACCCTTTAGCAAAGTTGTTCTCCTATAATGGATCTTCAACTTTGATGTGGTGACCTAGGGCAAAAACCCTATGCTTTGTAAGTTACAAAGCCCCAAAGTTGAGCCCATTCACTGATTTTCAGACTTAGAGCAAAACTCAAATGAGGTCCATTTTGTATTTAAGTCCAAAACTTTGGGTTTTGCTTTCAAGTCCACATTTTTGTGAACCAAAGGACTTAAGAAACCTATTTGGCTTGGTGTTTGCACTTTAGCCCAAAAGTGGACTAATTTTGCATATAAGCCCCTAGGGTTTGGTTTTAGGGTTTTCCAGGGTTCCAATTAGGGTTTCTGGTATCTCAGGGGTATAAAAGTGATTCAAGCTTATCCTTAGGGTCATTTTATGACTTTTACCCTAAAGTATTTAGGTTTTCTTAACTTGGGTAAAGTTTTACCCCTATAATCCCCATTTAGGGTTAAGTTCCTTAACCAGGGTTCTAGTTGCAAAACACTTAAAACAATACAACTTGTTTGAAATTTTTGCCTAGTGAATGCACTCTAGGTGTGTCAAACATATGCAATGCCAATGCTATGATGCCATGCTCAAGTTTTAGTTATAGTAACACCAGGGGTGTTACACCGGTCTCCGGCCGCCTCGCTTTTCCCCCCTTCGCGCTCGCCCTCGCGCTCGATCCATCTGGGCTGGGGCACGCGGCGACACTCACTCGTCGGCTCAGGGACCCCCCGGTCTCGGAACGCCGACAGTTGGCGCGCCAGGTAGGGGTCTGCTGCGTGTTGACGAACAGCTTCCCGTCAAGTTCCAGATGGGCAGTCTCCAGCAACCTCTCCAACCCGGGACGGTGCTCCGTTTCGGGAGTCTTGAGTTCATGTCCCTCGACGGCAGCTACGACATGATACTCCTTCCACCGCCGCGCGACAACGACAATGGCGGCCGACAGCCCCCCCCGCCGGCGGCGGAATCGACGACGTCTTCCCCGCGTAGTGGAAGAACAACCTTCGAGCTCATCCCGCCCTCTTCCCCGCCGACGGAGGGGAAGGCAGGGCAGCCAAGGCCAAGCAGGAGGCAGCGCCTCGTCGGTTGTCGAGCGAGTCGACAGCGCCGGCACCCCAATGGGGGGCGCACCGGGTATCGACTTCACGCTTGAGACGAAGACGAGCGCCGTCTCCCCGCGACACGCCAATCTCGAGCAAGCGGACGATGCCAGCACGCTCACGAAAAGCTTGCTGGACGTCACCCTCGTACCTGAGACGACGGTGCAGTCAGTACCCAGTGTGACTTTATCGCCGCTCGTCGACCAAGAGGTACCGACTGATTCCCATCCCACGTCATTTGGATTTAGCCTCAACCTGCCTAGCGACTTCGCTTTGGCGGGCGCTCTCGTAGAGGCAAGTCCAAACCCTCTGGGGTTTCGTATGCGGTCACCTTGGGACCGGCTGACGGACGTCTCGACCTACAGGCCCTTCGGGTCCGAGGAAGACGACGGGCCCAGCTTCTGTTGGGATTTCTCTGGACTTGGCAACCCCAGTGCCATGCGGGACTTCATGACCGCATGTGACTACTGCCTCTCCGACTGTTCCGACGGTAGCCGTAGCCTCGGCGACGAGGACTACGGCCCAAGTCGCGAATGCTTCCACGTCGATCTAGGGGGTCCCTCCGAAGGCAACCATCTCGGCATGCCGGAGGACGGTGATCTCCCTAGGTCGGTGCCTCGCGTTGACATCCCACGGGAGCTAGCTGTGGTCCCCGTTCAGGCGGGGGCTCATGACCCACAGCTCGAGCAAATCCGCGGGGTGCAGGCCAGGCTCGACGAGGGAGCAGGAGCGCTTGAGCCGATCCGCCAGGACGTCGGGCAGGCATGGGCGGGCCAACCCCCGGCCGGAGAAATACGTCATCTACCCCAGGGCTTCCAGCACCGCATCGCCGACGACGTCAGGGTCAGGCCACCACCCGCATCTAGTGGGGTCGGCCAGAACCTGGCTGCAGCAGCGATGCTTCTCCACGCGATGCCGGAGCCATCAACCACCGAGGGGCGGCGAATCCAGGGGGAGCTTAAGAATCTCCTGGAAGGCGCCGCGGTCCGACGGGCCGAGAGCTCTGCCTCCCGGAGGCAGGGGTACCCCTCGGAACCTCATGCCGCGACTTCCCGATTCATGCGGGAAGCCTCGGTCTACACCGGGCGCACGCGCAACACCGCGCCTGCGGCCCCGGGTCGCCTCGGCAACGAGCACCATCACCGCGACCGTCGGGCCCACCTCGACGAGAGGGTGCGCCGAGGCTACCACCCCAGGCGTGGGGGACGCTACGACAGCGGGGAGGATCGAAGTCCCTCGCCCGAACCACCCGGTCCGCAGGCCTTCAGCCGAGCCATCCGACGGGCGCCGTTCCCGACCCGGTTCCGACCCCCGACTACTATCACGAAGTACTCGGGGGAGACGAGACCGGAACTGTGGCTCGCGGACTACCGTCTGGCCTGCCAACTGGGTGGAACGGACGATGACAACCTCATCATCCGCAACCTCCCCCTGTTCCTCTCTGACACCGCTCGCGCCTGGTTGGAGCACATGCCTCCGGGGTAGATCTCCAACTGGGACGACCTAGTCCAAGCTTTCGCCGGCAATTTCCAGGGCACGTACGTGCGCCCCGGGAATTCCTGGGACCTCCGAAGCTGCCGGCAGCAGCCGGGAGAGTCTCTCCGGGACTACATCCGGCGATTCTCGAAGCAGCGCACCGAGCTGCCCAACATCACCGACTCGGATGTCATCGGCGCGTTCCTCGCCGGCACCACCTGCCGCGACCTGGTGAGCAAGCTGGGTCGCAAGACCCCCACCAGGGCAAGCGAGCTGATGGACATCGCCACCAAGTTCGCCTCCGGCCAGGAGGCGGTCGAGGCTATCTTCCGAAAGGACAAGCAGCCCCAGGGCCGCCCATCGGAAGATGCTCCCGAGGCGTCAACTCAGCGCGGCGCCAAGAAGAAGGGCAAGAAGAAGTCGCAAGCGAAACGCGACGCCGCCGACGCGGACCTTGTCGCCGCCGCCGAGTACAAGAACCCTCGGAAACCCCCCGGAGGTGCCAACCTCTTCGACAAGATGCTCAAGGAGCTATGCCCCTATCACCAGGGGCCCGTCAAGCACACCCTTGAGGAGTGCGTCATGCTCCGGCGCCACTTCCACAGGGCCGGGCCACCCGCGGAGGGTGGCAGGGCCTGCGACGACGATAAGAAGGAAGATCACCAAGCAGGAGAGTTCCCCGAGGTTCGCGACTGCTTCATGATCTACGGTGGGCAAGCGGCGAACGCCTCGGCTCGACACCGCAAGCAAGAGCGTCGGGAGGTCTGCTCGGTGAAGGTGGCGGTGCCAGTCTACCTAGACTGGTCCGACAAGCCCACCACCTTCGACCAGGCCGACCACCCCGACCATGTGCCGAGTCCGGGAAAATACCCGCTCGTTGTCGACCCCGTCATCGGCGACGTCAGGCTCACCAAGGTTCTCATGGACGGAGGCAGCAGCCTCAACATCATCTACACCGAGACCCTCGGGCTCCTGCGTATCGATCTGTCCTCCGTCCGAGCAGGCGCTGCGCCCTTCCATGGGATCATTCCCGGGAAGCGCATCCAGCCCCTCGGACAACTCGAGCTTCCCGTCTGCTTCGGAACACCCTCCAACTTCCGAAGGGAGACCCTGACGTTCGAGGTGGTCGGGTTCCGAGGAACCTACCACGCGGTACTGAGAAGACCATGCTACGCGAAGTTCATGGCCGTCCCCAACTACACCTACCTGAAGCTCAAGATGCCGGGCCCCAACGGGGTCATCACCGTCGGCCCCACGTACAAACACGCGTTCGAATGCGACGTGGAGTGCGTGGAGTACGCTGAGGCCCTCACCGAGTCCGAGGCCCTCATCGCCGACCTGGAGAGCCTCTCGAAGGAGGTGCCAGACGTGAAGCGTCATGCCGGCAACTTTGAGCCAGCGGAGACGGTTAAGTCCGTCCCCCTCGACCCCAGCGGCGACGCCTCCAAGCAGATCCGGATCGGCTCCGGGCTCGATCCCAAATAGGAAGCAGTGCTCGTCGACTTTCTCCGCGCGAACGCCGACGTCTTCGCGTGGAGTCCCTCGGACATGCCCGGCATACCGAGGGATGTCGTCGAGCACTCGCTGGACATCCGAGCCGGGGCCCGACCCGTTAAGCAGCCTCTGCACCGATTCGACGAGGAGAAGCGCAGAGCCATAGGCGAGGAGATCCACAAGCTAATGGCGGCAGGGTTCATCAAAGAGGTATTCCATCCCGAATGGCTTGCCAACCCTGTGCTTGTGAGAAAGAAAGGGGGAAATGGCGGATGTGTGTAGACTACACTGGTCTCAACAAAGCATGTCCGAAGGTTCCCAACCCTCTGCCTCGCATCGATCAAATCGTGGATTCCACTGCTGGGTGCGAAACCCTGTCTTTCCTCGATGCCTACTCAGGGTATCATCAGATCAGGATGAAAGAGTCCGACCAGCTCGCGACTTCTTTCATCACACCCTTCGGCATGTACTGCTATATCACCATGCCGTTCGGCTTGAGGAATGCGGGCACGACGTCGATGACATCGTAGTCAAGACAAGGAAAGCTTTTGACCTCCTTTCCGACCTTGAAGTGACATTCCGATGTCTCAAGGCGAAAGGCGTCAAGCTCAATCCCGAGAAGTGTGTCTTCGGGGTGCCCCAAGGCATGCTCTTGGGGTTCATCGTCTCCGAGCGGGGCATCGAAGCCAACCCGGAGAAGATCGCAGCCATCACCAGCATGGGGCCCATCAAGGACTTGAAAGGCGTACAGAGGGTCATGGGATGTCTCGCGGCTTTGAGCCGCTTCATTTCACGCCTCGGCGAAAGAGGTCTACCTCTGTACCGCCTCTTGAGGAAGGCCGAGTGCTTCACTTGGACCCCTGAGGCCGAGGAAGCCCTCGGGAACCTGAAGGCGCTCCTCACAAAGGCGCCTATCTTGGTGCCCCAGCTGCCAGAGAAGCCCTCTTGGTCTACGTCGCCGCGACCACTCAGGTGGTTAGCGCCGCGATTGTGGTCGAGAGGCAAGAAGAGGGGCATGCATTGCCCGTTCAGAGGCCAGTTTACTTCGTCAGCGAGGTACTGTCCGAAACCAAGATCCGCTACCCACAAGTTCAGAAGCTGCTGTATGCGGTGATCCTGACACGGCAGAAGTTGCGACACTACTTCGAGTCTCATCCGGTAACCGTGGTGTCATCCTTCCCCCTGGGGGAGATCATCCTGTGCCGAGAGGCCTCGGGTAGGATTGCAAAGTGGGCGGTGGAAATCATGGGCAAGACAATCTCGTTCGCCCCTCGGAAGGCCATCAAGTCCCAGGTCTTGGCGGACTTCGTGGCCGAATGGGTCGACACCCAGCTACCGATGGCTCCGATCTAACCGGAGCTCTGGACCGTGTTTTTCGACGGGTCGTTGATGAAGACGGAAGCCGGCGCAGGCCTACTCTTCATCTCGCCCCTCGGGAAACACATACGCTATGTGCTACGCCTCCATTTCCCGGCGTCCAACAATGTGGCTAAGTATGAGGCTCTGGTCAACGGGTTGCGGATCGCCATCGAGCTAGGGGTCCAACGCCTCGACGCTCGCGGTGACTCGCAGCTCGTCATCGACCAAGTCATGAAGAACTCCCACTGCTGCGACCCGAAGATGGAGGCCTACTGTGATGAGGTTCGGCGCCTGGGAGACAAATTCTACGGGCTCGAGCTCAACCACATCGCCCGGCGCTACAACGAGACTGCGGACGAGCTGGCTAAAATAGCCTCGGGGCGAACAACGGTTCCCCCGGACGTCTTCTCCCAAGACCTGCACCAACCCTCCATCAAGATCGACGACACGCCCGAGCCCGAGGCACCCTCGGCCCAGCCCAAGGTAACCTCGGCTCAGTCCGAGGTATCTTCGGCACGGCCCGAGGCGCCCTCAGCCCGGCCCGAGCCACCCTCGGTTCAGCCCGAGGCACCCTCAGCACCCGAGGGTGAGACGCTGCGCGTCGAGGAGGAGCGAAGCGGGGTCACGCCTAATCAAAACTGGCAGACCCTGTACCTGCAATATCTCCACCGAGGAGAGCTACCCCTCGACCGAGCCGAGGCTAGGCGGTTGGCGCGACGCGCCAAGTTGTTTGTCTTGCTGGGCGATGAGAAGGAGCTCTACCACCGCAGCCCCTCTGGCATCCTCCAGTGATGCATCTCCATCGCCGAAGGTCAGGAACTCCTGCGAGAGATACACTCGGGGGCTTGCGGCCATCACGCAGCGCCTCGAGCCCTTGTCGGGAATGCTTTCCAACAAGGTTTCTACTAGCCTACGGCGGTGGCCGACGCCACTAGAATTGTCCGCACCTGCGAAGGGTGTCAGTTCTACGCAAGGCAGACCCACCTGCCCGCTCAGGCTCTGCAGACGATACCCATCACCTGGCCTTTTGCTGTGTGGGGTCTGGATCTCGTCGACCCCTTGCAGAAGGCACCCGGGGGCTACACGCACCTGCTGGTCGCCATCGACAAATTCTCCAAGTGGATCGAGGTCCGACCCCTAAACAGCATCAGGTCCGAATAGGCGGTGACGTTCTTCACCAATATCATCCATCGCTTCGGGGTCCCAAACTCCATCATCACCGACAACGGCACCCAGTTCACCGGCAGAAAGTTCCTGGACTTCTGCGGGGATCACCACATCCGGGTGGACTGGGTCGCCGTAGCTCACCCCATGTCAAATGGGCAAGTAGAGCGTGCCAACGTCATGATTCTGCAAGAGCTCAAGCCTCGGATCTACAACGACCTCAACAAGTTCGGCAAGTGATGGATGAAGGAACTCCCCTCGGTGGTCTGGAGTCTGAGGACAACGCCGAGCCGAGCCACGGGCTTCACGCCGTTCTTCCTAGTCTACGGGGTCGAGGCCGTCTTGCCTACAGACCTGGAATATGACTCCCCGAGGACGAGGGCCTACACCGACCAAAGCAACCAAGTTAGCCGAGAAGACTCGCTGGACCAGCTGGAGGAGGCTCGGGACAAGGCCTTGCTACACTCGGCGCGGTACCTGCAGTCCCTGCGACGCTACCACGCCCGAGGGGTCTGGTCCCGAGACCTCCAGGTGGGCGACCTGGTGCTTCGGCTGTGACAAGACGCCCGAGGGCGGCACAAGCTCACGCCCCCTGGGAGGGGCCGTTCGTCATCGCCAAAGTTCTGAAGCCCGGAACATACAAGCTGGCCAACAGTCAAGGCGAGGTCTACAACAACGCTTGGAACATCCAACAGCTACGTCGCTTCTACCCTTAAGATGTTTTCAAGTTGTTCATATACCTCGCACCCACGCAAAGCTTAGTCATCAAGGAAGGGTCGGCCTCGCCTCGGCAAAGCCCGACCCTCCCTCGGGGGCTAAAAGGGGGGAACCCCCTCTGTGTCGAAATTTTCCTCGAAGAAAGATCTTTTCTGCCAGAATGTCTTTCATGCTTTTTGACTACTTCAAAAGTGGATCCTGAAAACGACGGAGTACACGTAAGCAGCCAAGGCTGACCGAGCCGAGGGACTCCTACACCTCCGGGATACAGATACCTCACTCATCACCTTCTGCGATAAGTAACTCACGTTCGGATAAGTGATTCCGCGGACCGAACAAGTCTTCACGTTCGGAAGCTCTTCTGCCGAAGCGATCCTTCGAGCCTTCTCGACTACGTCGGTGACAGAGCCCCATGGACGGGTAAGAGTGCGCGTAAGCGGCAAGGCCGACCGAGCCGAGGGACTCCTACGCCTCTGGGATACGGATACCTCACTCATCACCTTCCGCGAGAAGCAACTCTCCCTCGCACAAACATCTCTGTTACCAACAAAAAAAGTCTAGATACTCGAAACAAGAGGAAAAGAGACGCAGCTTTACAACACAGCGAGGGTGTGTTTTGGCCTCGGCGGCCGCAGGAAACACACGCTACAAGACAATCCGATCCTGCAGGCTCGGGTCTTGACGCTGGAAGGGAGCAGCAGCACCCTCAGCATCGACGACACCTTCGGCGAGGTCCGACCTAGCCTCGGACGGCGATGCGGTCCGAGGATCTCCACTCTGAAGGACGACGTCATCGCCACGCCCGGGCCATCGCTGCCAGGGTCTTCTCCGGGAATCCGACCCGAGCAGGCGGCTCAGCCGGTCACCCCGGGGGCTCGGCCGGCTGTCCACCGCGGACATCAGCCCGACCCGAGGCCTCGGCAGGCCAATTCCGGCGTCGGCCCCGCTAACGAGAGACCCGGCCAGGCTCCGGCCGACCAGGTCTTCTTTTCGGGCCAACTCTGCCTCTGTTCGCGCTGACACCGCTACCCCCGGCCTCGGCTCATCGAAGGGCGGCCGAGGGGTTCCTTTAACTGAGCAAGAGAAGCCTCGGGCAACAAGGCCGACCGAGCCGAGGGACTCCTACGCCTCCGGGATACGGATACTTCGCTCGTCACCTTTGCACGGGGCGACTCACGCTTGGTGATGCAGTTCAGACAACCAACAGGCGAGTCTTAGTGCTCGAAAATGAGGAAAAAACACGGCTCCGTGCCGAAATTACATACATGTTCAGGCCTCGACAGCCACAATGAAAAAAAACACTGGCATTCAAAGTGCCATTACAAACGGAACTCCGGTTCCACCTCCGCAGGTACGAACAACCCCACTCGACGGGGGGGGCCTGCGGGGCAGCAGAAGACTGACGGGCGGCTCGCCGCCGCCCGCTCTGACAGCAACAACAACGACCCCCACTCCGGGTGGCCGGACTGCAGCAGCGTAGGCCTCAGGGCGGGTGCTGCTGCAATCTTGCCCTCGCCCACACCGACGCCCGAGGGGCGAGGACAAGTACAAAGAGCCGGAGGCCCGAAGCGCGGATGGTGGCGGTGATCCCGTCGGCAACGGGGACTTCTCGAGCCGCCTCCACCTCGGCACCGACGGCAGGGGCCGTCAGCCCTCCGGCAGATCCCCACTCAGATCCTCCCGGACGAGTGGGGCACCGACCTCCGCGCGGAGGCGCCATACCGGTGCAAAGGCAGGACCGCCCCAGAACACGAACGCTGCCCTAGCAGCGCGCGACATCTTGGGCGATCCTCCCGTGCACACGGCGCGGCAGCCGCCCTTCGGCAGGAGGGGGCACCGGGGGCCAAGCCGACGAGCTCGACACGCTGAGGCTGGCGACGCCCGCCGTCGACTAGCCCCGCGTTGTCGAAGTCCAACCCGCCCGCAGGGCCAGTGAGCGCCCTCTCCCTCGAACGCCGCAAGAGAGGGTGACCCACGAGCCCGCGTGGGAGGTAGAGCTCCGGCTCAGCCCGGCCTCCACCCCAGCGGGGATGATGAACATCCTTGAAGCTGAGGGTGGGACCAAGATCGCAGATCGCAGCCCGGCTTGCTTCTCCCCACCCAGGGGCTGGTGGTCACCGTCTTGGGTGACCGCCGGCGGGGGGGGGGGGGGGGGGGTACAGCCGGGCTGGCTGATGAAAATCCTTGAAGCCGAACGATGGCTGAAAGGTACCAACTCCCACGGAGTTGCGTTCCTCCAACGATGAGGCGGAAAGACGGCGGGTATCCCCCATCTGAGGGCTTGGAAGATGGAAAGACACGATGCATAAGGGAGCGCGAAGACATGGTCGCCTTCCAAAGGGGGTCACCCTCCTTTTAAAGGCGACTCTCCCTACTTGTGCCCCCAACCGTCGCGGGCTGGGTCTTCTCCAACACACTCCAAGGTCCTCCCTTGCGGCGCGGGGGATGGGTCCCACATGTCATGCAAACCGGCTCAGAGCAGAAGAAGCCAAACCGCCGTGCGCGGTGCGCACAACCGCCCAGCGGTTACAAGCGACCCTCCACTTTTGCCCAGACCAGCGGGCGAAAGGGCGGGCAGCCATGCAGGCTGTATGCAACCGCGCCAAGTGGGCGCACTTCTCTGACTCCCAACACACCCGGCATGGGGGCCCAGGCCCACGCGTCGTGCAACCGACGCGCCAAAAGCTTCGTGCATGCAACTGCACCGCCACCTGCGCCACTACCGCGCCTCCTCGACTGTGGAACCAATACCGCGACTCGAGGCGACCCAGCGCGCGACCCAGCAGCGCCAGCCTGGCGCGACGGTCAATGCGGCCAAAATGGGCCGACAGTAATGGCGGTGGCAGGCGGGCAGGAGCAGCGGCCCCGCCGTCAGCCAAGCTCACGTCCCATCCGGGGGCAGCAAGAGAACCCTCTCTCACGGCGTGAAGACAAGGCGCCCGTGCTCCGTTCCTCGAACGGCTCGCGCACGCGCAACGACCGCCCCGCCAACCACTCGCCCCGTCGCATTAACTCCGCGGCGGGACAGGCGGCGCCTCTAGCAGGAGAAGCGGGCGACGCTTCGCCTTCGCCATAATGACCACGTCAAAAAAGGTACACCGCGTCGTTCGATTTCGTATCCTTTCCCTTTTTTCCTCTTTCTCTCTCTTGCAACAGGGACCGGGAAAGGGGGATACCCCAAAAAGGGTCCTTCCCACTGAAGGAACCAGGCTACGAGCCTCCCTATTGATCAGAGGTTCGAAGGCTGGCCCCCCGGAAGGGTTCGACAACCGCCTCAGATCGCGTGGGCCCTACACCCACTACTGGTCAGAGGTTCGAAGGCCGGCCCCTCGAAAGGGTTCCACGGCCACCTCAGGCTACTCGGGCTCCGCGCCCATTACTGATCAGGGGTTCGAAGGCTGGCCCCCGAAGGGTTCACAGCCGCCTCAGACGTCGAGCGAGGGATGACCATGGGTACGTTCGATACATAACCAAGGCTCGGGCTGCGCTCCCGAGGTACCCTAGGACATTTCCGAGACCAGCGGGAACGATCTTGTAACGAAATCCCATCAGAGGGAGGCATCGAGCCCTCGGACCCCGTCGCCAGGGGACCGGGTCCGGCAGATCACCCGCAGGTACTCTTGGGCGTGCCTCTGGGCCCCTAGCCGACCCCTAACGAACGGGGCACGGACGTCCACTCGGATTACCCGCTTGCAGCTCACCGGAAACACCATGTTCGGCGCCCATCGAGGGCAACATGGCGCTTTCCCCTCTCCTCCTTGCGGAAAGGCGACGCAGGGGCGTATGTAAAAGAGCCGAGTCTGTCCCTGATCGCCCTCTCGCCCTGTGCAGAGGCTCGGGGGCTGCTCTCGCAAACCCGGCTCCGGCCGAACCGTTGGCAGCGTCAACATACCAGCCCGAGAGCTTGGGACCCGACCGTACACCCGGGCTACGGCCAGCTCGCATGAGGGAACGACCAGACCAGCCGAAGCATTACGCGAGGCATTAAGACCTCGAAGGAGTGAAACCACTCCTCCGAGGCCTCGGGGGCTACACCCGGCGGGTGCGCTCGCGCGCACCCACCGGAACAAAACGCAACCGAGAAAGGCTGGTCCCCTTGCAAAAAAGTGCGACGAAAGCCTCCAAGCGAGTGCTAACACTCCCTTCGAGGCTCGGGGGCTACTGTCGGGGACCATAATTAGGGGTACCCTCATTGCTCCTAATTCTCAGCTGGTAACCCCCATCAGCACAAAGCTGCAAAGGCCTGATGGGTGCGATTAAGTCAGGGATCAGTCCATTCGAGGGACTCGATCATGCCTCGCCCGAGCCTAGCCTCGGACAAGGGCAGCCGACCCCGGAGGGTTTCCGTCTCGCTCGAGGCCCCCCTCCAGCGGCGAACATATTTCCGACTCGCCCGAGGCCCTGTCTTCGCCAAGAAGCAACCCTGACCAAATCGCCGCACCGACCGACCAAATCGCAGGAGCATTTAATGCAAAGGTGGCCTGACACCTTTATCCTGACGCGCGCCCCCCAGCCGGCAGAGCCGAAGCGACCGCCGTCACTTCGCCGCTCCACTGACCGGCCTGACAGAAGGACAGCGCCGCCTGCGCCACTCCGACTGCGGTGCCACTTGACAGAGTGAGGCTGACAGGCAGTCAGGCCCTGCCGAAGGCAGCATAGGAAACTCCGCTCCGCCCGACCCAGGGCTCAGACTCGGGCTAAGTCCCGGAAGACGGCGAGCTCCGCTTCGCCCGACCCAGGGCTCGGACACGGGCTAAGTCCCGGAAGACGGCGAACTCCGCTCCGCCCGACCCAGGGCTCGGACTCGGGCTAAGTCCCGGAAGACGGCGAACTCCGCTCCGCCCGACCCAGGGCTCGGACTCGGGCTAAGCCCCAGAAGACGGCGAACTCCGCTCCGCCCGACCCAGGGCTCGGACTTGGGCTAAGCCCCAGAAGACGGCGAACTCCGCTCCGCCCGACCCCAGGCCTCGGACTCCGCCCTAGCCTCAGCCGGCGGCCTCCGCCTCGCCCGACCCAGGGGCTCGGACTCGACCTCAGCCACGGAAGACATACTCGACCTCGGCTTCGGAGGAGCTTCCACATCGCCCAACCTAGGACGCAGACCGGCCACGTCAACAGGAGGCGCCATCATCACCCTACCCCGAGCTGACTCGGGCCGCAGGGAACAAGACCGGCGTCCCATCTGGCTCGCTCCGCCAGACAGGCAATGATGGCGCCCCGCATACTCTGTGACGACGGCGGCTCTCAGCCCCCTTACGGAAGCAAGAGGACGTCAGCAAGGACTCAACTGCTCCGACAGCTGTCCCTCCGCCAGGCTCCATCGCTCCTCCGACGGCCACGACATCACACCTGCTGGGTGCCAAAATCTCTCCGGCTGCCACAACGGCATGTACTTAGGGCGCTAGCTCTCCTCCGCTAGACACGTAGCACTCTGCTACACCCCCCATTGTACACCTGGATCCTCTCCTTACGCCTATAAAAGGAAGGACCAGGGCCCTCTTAGAGAGGGTTGGCCGCGCGGGGACGAGGACGAGACAGGCGCTCGCCTGAGGCCGCTGGCTCCCTCTCCCGCGTGGACGCTTGTAACCCCCTACTGCAAGCGCACCTGACCTGGGCGCGGGACGAACACGAAGGCCGCGGGATTCCCACCTCTCTCACGCCGGTCTCCGGCCGCCTCGCTTTTCCCCCCTTCGCGCTCGCCCTCGCGCTCGACCCATCTGGGCTGGGGCACACGGCGACACTCACTCGTCGGCTCAGGGACCCCCCGGTCTCAGAACGCCGACACAATTAGAGAGCTATGTTTTACTTATCTCACCCTTGGCTATATCCTCTTCTCTCTTGCGTAAGCCTTGACATACCACCATTCTTTGTTGTACTTATACCACTGGCTCTTCTGTGCTTTCGTCTTTTCCCTTATTCCCTTGTCTATTATCGCCTTTGACCCTTGTGATATTGAGGCCTTCCACCAAAATGTTTACTTTGAACTTATCCTTTAAAAGTCTCCCCTTTCTTTCGACCTAGTTTGAGAGCTGTGAGTTACCCATCTCTCCCTTGATTTCTTTTCAATCCTTGTCGCCTTGCAAGTCTCGTCTTAATTCCATCCTTGCTGTATGTTTTATTTGCTATCACCATTACCTTGTCCTCCATCGGTCTTGCCTTGACACTTAACTTGATTCTTGCTCTTAAAAAAATCTCCTCTCTTTCACCTCAATTTGAGAGTGGCAGTTTACCTATCTGTCCCTTGGACGTACCCTCTCATTTTTATTTTATTTTATTTTATTTGCAGGTCCTATCCTAACTCCATCCTTTATGGTACCAATATCTTTTGTCTTATGCTTATTTACCTCCTATCCTACATCTTTGTCCATTATTACCTTTAAAACCCTCGTGATATCTATGTCCTCCCTCCTACTTATCTCGAACATGTCCTTCGAAGCCTCCTCTTTTCCATCTGTGTTTGAGGATAATGCCTCACCTACTTCATCATTGACTGCTCCCCCTTCTTTGACACCTTGCAAGTTTTGTCTAGGATACATTATTTGTTGTGTGTTTGTCCGTTATCACCTTAACCCTTGTCACCCCTCGATCTTTACCTTGATGCTTATCATGTACCTTCATTTTAAAGCCTCCTCTCCCATTTCATTTCAAGAATGATGTCTTGCCCATCCCGCTCTTGTCCTTCCCTTTTTCCTCTGTCGCGTTGCAAGTCCTGTCCTAACTCGATCTTTTGGGGGGTGCTTTTGCATGTTACCTCCCTTACCTTTGTAATCTCTAGATCATTCCATGATACTTATCTTATGCCTACCTTTTGAAATATCATCCTTCCCATCTCGATTTGAGAATGGAGTTTTACCTATCCTGACCTTGGTGGCATTCTCTCCCTTGTCGGTTACAATCATTGCTTTAGCTCCATCCTTTATTATGCTCATGCCCCTACCCTCCATGTCTTATTATTCCCCTTGCCTTTTGTTGGCCTTAGAGTAGTTTCACTTTTTAAGGAAAGACCACCACTTAATTAAAAGGAACGTATAGCAACGAGATGTTTGTTGTTGTGTGCTCATGATGTTTGTCCTTCTGCTATGACTGATTTGCTTCTTTGGAATGAGTGTTGATGTGTTGTGGCCCTTGGTCCGCAATGGCATCTATTTATTAGGTGAGTGCCATAGAGTTAAGTGGTTGGGTTCTCCCCCTGCTCTCTCTAATCCATCTATACTTACCTTTTCTCGCTATTCTTTCCTCTTGCACCTGTCCATTTGGCAACCTCCAATACCTCCAAATCAATCAAGATCAGAGTCAGCAGCATCTTCACCAAGTGCATATCAACGCTCCTGTTAAGGGGGTTAGCCGCTTACCCCAATGAAGACCATGCGATCAACATCAACCAACAAGATCAGAGTGGCGCAACGAAAGCGTGTGTGAGTCCTAACCCACAGGTCCAGAAGATCCTCAAGAATTGCATCAATCGGTCTCAAGCATCTGAAGTTCAAAGGAGCCAGTACACAAGTTAAGCTTGTAGAGTCAAAGTCAACCAAAGAAAGTCGTGACCAACCGATGAACCAATCTCATTTTCTTGCTAGCCTCTTCTTGAATCTCGAGGGCGAGATTCTGTTAAGGGGGTTAGATTTGTAACACCCTAAATTTGGGGCTATAAATTTTCTTTTTTAATATCCACCAAATTCAGGTGTTACCCTCTCCTTTCTTGGATTTACATCTCTTTTTCTAAATATTGAGAAGTTATTTCGTACCATATTAGCATTAATCGTAGTATGCTCAAAACCCTAGGGGAATTATTGTGGTTGCATCACATGCGGGACCATCTAATTTTGTATGATGTTTTGTGTTGTCGTGCCTCCATTTAAACTCATGAAGCATGTTTAGTTTTGAATCTAAAAGCTAAAGCTATATTGAAATAGAAAAGAAAGGAAAATAGATAAAAAAGGAAAAGCCCAACCTCTCCCTAGCTCCTCTCGGCCGGCCCACACCCCCTCTTCCCTGCGTGGCCCAGTTCCCCTTGGCCTGCTCGGCGGCCCAGCGCGCCCCTCTCCTAGCCCACCCGCGATCCAGCGTGCCCCTACCCAAACCCTAGCGCGTGCTGGGGGACCGCCGCCGCCGCCGCTTGTGGGTGGGTCCCACCCACCAGGCCGCCTCTCCCTCGCTCGTCTTCCCCAACCGCCCCTGCGTAGCCTCTCTCTCTCTCCCCTTCTCCCACTCTCTCCTCCATCGTGGATTCTTCCCTCGCTGTGCGCACGGCCCGGCGGCCCTCCCGGGCGCAGGAGTGGTGCCTCGGCACACGGCACGGGCGCGCGACCCTCCGCAGCGGCACGTAGAAGCGGCCCCGGCACGTCGGTGTGCGGGCGCCCCCCGGTGCGTGGGCGCGGCCCCCCCGGCACGCAGCGCAGCCCCGCACGGCGCGGTGGCCCTCGGCCCTGGCGGTTGGCGGGCTCAACTCTCCGGCGCGCGCGGCCTAGAGCTCGCCCGGCGTGGGTGCGGCCCCGGCGCAGGCGTGACCAGTCGGCGTCGCGGCGGCTCGTTGCGGCCCGCCGGCGTGGTGGCCTACGGCCGGCCAGCGCGGCAAGTCGGCGTCGCGACGGCCCGGCGTGGCCAGCCTGCACGCGGCTAGCCGGCACGGCGGCTTGTGGCCCGCCAGTGTGGCCTGCCCGCTCGCAGCCATGGCGCGCAGTCGGCCCCTAGCGCGCGGCCAGCGCTCCCGGCGCGTCCATAGCACGCGGCTAGCCCGCCTGCAGTACCTGCGCATCTAGCTTGTCTGCGACATCGAGCGCCCTGTCCCAGCCCCATGCTCGCCGTCATCGCCGTTTGCCACAGCAGCGTCTACGTCGCTCCAGTCATCGCCAAGGTGAACGTCGTCTACCTGCCGTCGTGTACCCATGCTCGTTGTCAGCTGTCGCCTAGCTGGTGTGTTCGCGCCACGCGCCGCAGCTCGCGCGTTGTCGCGTGTGGCACATAGGTTGTTTGCGCGTCATCGCTGTGCTGTTCACGTCATCTGTGTGGATCGCGTCAACTCCGTAGCAGCATCAACTCCATATTAGTAACATTATTATGTAATGACGTAAGTTTTAATCAACTGGCTAGTTATTTGTTATCTGATATTTGTGAGAATAACAATTTGAATAAAACTAATTTCTAGTTCTATTTGCGCTTTTATAAATACAAGTTAAGGTGATTAATGCCTATTCAAATGTTGTAATTTATAAGTGTTTAGTCTGAACACGATGACTGTTAGTGATTTTCGTGTGCCGCGCGCTGTCGGGCGTGTTGTTTCGCGCGCCGTCCACGCGTTGTTTCGCACAGGATCGCGTGTCATCACGCATCATTTGTGTGGGTCGCGCGTTGTTCGTACACGCCGTTCGTGTGCGTCGCGCGCCTAGCCGCGCGCCGTTTGCGCGTTGTCCGTGTGCGAGATTAAATCATTCGCACGTAATCGCTCAGGTCATTTAATTAATTATTGGTTCAATTGTTCACTATTAAAACAGTAAGTTTGCCAAAACTGAGCAGTAGAGCAGTAGATAGT
The DNA here is from genome assembly GCF_902167145.1 of Zea mays. Classification (NCBI taxonomy): domain Eukaryota; kingdom Viridiplantae; phylum Streptophyta; class Magnoliopsida; order Poales; family Poaceae; genus Zea; species Zea mays. The sequence continues at coordinate 23,540,440 of NC_050102.1, read as the reverse complement.
ATTTATATTTGAGAAATGTCGAATTAAATATTCCAATTAATACTCTCTCAGTGTAAACACGCTAACCCCTCGACCGTCCGTAGAGGCGCTCTCTATTTTTATTTTGCTTGCTTTTATAACATTTTATCTTGCATGGTGTAATGTTCTTATGCATATGTACATGTTTGTTTGCTTGTGCTTGTTCGTCTTCGCTTCGCGACGCGAATAGTCTGCGATCCATTTTCGAGCTTCGAGGAATCGGCAGTTAAGCTTCGGTGACCAAGAGATTGAACTCTCCGAGTTCTACGAGAATGAATACTCTGAGCATCTGTTTGGTGAAGGCAAGTGTCCTCTGACCCATTATGTCCCATTTACTTTATAATTCACTGTCCCGCATACCATGATCAACTTAAGGATTGAGTAGAATTCTGTTTTCCTGTCCTTGTTTACCCTTTGGGAATTGGTTACTAAAAGTCGCCTAGAGGGGGGGTGAATAGGGCGAAACTGAAATTTACAAAGTTAATCACAACTACAAGCCGGGTTAGCGTTAGAAATATAAATGAGTCCGAGAGAGAGGGTGCAAAACAAATCGCAAGTGAATAAAGAGTGTGACACGCGGATTTGTTTTACCGAGGTTCGGTTCTTGCAAACCTACTCCTCGTTGAGGTGGTCACAAAGACCGGGTCTCTTTCAACCCTTTCCCTCTCTCAAACGGTCCCTTGGACCGAGTGAGCTTCTCTTCTCAAATCAGTTGGGAACTAAACTTCCCACAAGGACCACCACACAATTGGTGTCTCTTGCCTTGTTTACAATTGAGATGATCGCAAGAACAAATGAGAAAAAGAAGCAATCCAAGCGCAAGAGCTCAAAAGAACACAACAAATCCCTCTCACTTAACACTAAAGCTTTTGTGGAATTGGGAGAGAATTTGATCACTTGGGTGTGTCTAGAATTGAATGCTAGAGCTCTTGTAAGTAGTTGGAAGGTGGAAAACTTGGATGCCAATGAATGTGGGTGGTTGGGGTATTTATAGCCCCAACCACCAAACTAGCCGTTTGGTGAAGGCTGCTGACGCATGGCACATCGGACAGTCCGGTGCGCCACCGGACAGTGCCCGGTGCGCCAGCCACGTCACCAGGCCGTTGGGTTCCGACCGTTGGAGCTCTGTCTTGTGGGCCCGCCTGGCTGTCCGGTGGTGCACCGGACAAGCCCTGTAGGCTGTCCGGTGTGCCACCCGCGCGTGCTCTGACCTCTGGGCGCTGGCGCACATTCAATGTCCCTGCAGTCGACCGTTGGCGCGAAGTAGTCGTTGCTCCGCTGGCTCACCGGACAGTCCGGTGTGCACCGGACATGTCCGGTGAAATTTAGCGGAGCATAAATCCGAAGCTGGCGAGTTCAGAGTCGCTCTCCCCTGGGGCACCGGACACTGTCTGGTGGTACACCGGACAGTCCGGTGAATTATAGCGGAGTGCCTCTGCGTTTTCCGAAGGTGAGGAGTTCAGCCTCGAGTGCCCTGGTGCACCGGACACTGTCCGGTGTGCCAGACTAGGGCACACTTCGGTTGTCCCTTGCTCTTTTTGTTGAACCCTTTTCTTGGTCTTTTTATTGGCTTTTTGTGAACCTTTGGCACCTGTATAACTTATAAACTAGAGCAAACTAGTTAGTCCAATTATTTGTGTTGGGCAATTCAACCACCAAAATTAATTAGGAAATAGGTGTAAGCCTAATTCCCTTTCAATCTCCCCCTTTTTGGTGATTGATGCCAACACAAACCAAAGCAAGTATAGAAGTGCATAATTGAACTAGTTTGCATAATGTAAGTGCAAAGGTTACTTGGAATTGAGCCAATATAAATACTTATAAGATACGCATGGATTGTTTCTTTATTTTTAACATTTTGGACCACGCTTGCACCACATGTTTTGTTTTTGCAAATTCTTTTGTAAATCCTTTTCAAAGTTCTTTTGCAAATAGTCTAAGGTAAATGAATAAGGTTTTGTGAAGCATTTTCAAGATTTGAAAATTTTCACCCCTATTTCAAATGCTTTTCTTTTGACTAGGCAAAACTCCCCCTCAATGAAATTCTCCTCTTAGTGTTCAAGAGGGTTTCTCCCCCTTTTGAACACACTAGGATACCAATTTGAAATTTACCAATTGAAAATCATTAGTTTTTAAAATTAGGTGGTGGTGCGGTCCTTTTGCTTTGGGCTAATACTTTCTCCCCCTTTGGCATGAATCGCCAAAAACGGATATTTTGAGTGAAATATAAGCCCTTATCTAACTACTTTCTCCTCCTTTTGCAAACAAAATATGAGTGAAGATTATACCAATGTTGGAGAGTTGCTCGGAGCGACGGCAAAGGATGAGTTATGGAGTGGAGTGGAAGCCTTTGTCTTCGCCGAAGACTCCAATTCCCTTTCAATACACCTATGACTTGGTTTGAAATTTACTTGAAAACACATTAGTCATAGCATATGAAAGAGACATGATCAAAGGTATATGAATGAGCTATGTGTGCAAATCAACAAAAGAAGTTCCTAGAATCAAGAATATTTAGCTCATGCCTAAGTTTGTTAAACGTTTGTTCATCTAGTGGCTTGGTAAAGATATCGGCTAATTGATCTTTAGTGTTAATATATGCAATCTCGATATCTCCCTTTTGTTGGTGATCCCTTAAGAAATGATACCGAATGGCTATGTGTTTAGTGCGGCTATGCTCAACGGGATTATCCGCCATGCGGATTGCACTCTCATTATCACATAGAAGGGGGACTTTGGTTAATTTGTAACCGTAGTCCCTAAAGGTTTGCCTCATCCAAAGCAATTGCGCGCAACAATGGCCTGCGACAATATACTCGGCTTCGGCGGTAGAAAGAGCTACAGAATTTTGCTTCTTTGAAGCCCAAGACACCAAGGATCTTCCCAAGAATTGGCAAGTCCCCGATGTGCTCTTTCTATTTATTTTACACCCTGCCCAATCGGCATCCGAATAACCAATTAAATCAAATGTGGATCCCCTAGGATACCAAAGCCCAAACTTAGGAGTATAAACTAAATATCTCAAGATTCGTTTTACGGTCGTAAGGTGAGCTTCCTTAGGGTCGGCTTGGAATCTTGCACACATGCATACGGAAAGCATAATATCCGGTCGAGATGCTAGATAGAGTAAAGAGCCTATCATCGACCGGTATACCTTTTGATCGACGGATTTACCTTCCGTGTCGAGGTCGAGATGCCCATTGGTTCCCATGGGTGTCTTGATGGGTTTGGCATCCTTCATCCCAAACTTGCTTAGAATATCTTGAGTATACTTCGTTTGGCTTAGGAAGGTGCCCTCTTGGAGTTGCTTCACTTGAAATCCCAAGAAATACTTCAACTCCCCCATCATCGACATCTCGAATTTCTGTGTCATGATCCTACTAAACTCTTCACATGTAGATTCGTTAGTAGACCCAAATATAATATCATCAACATAAATTTGGCATACAAACAAATCATTTTCAAGTGTTTTGGTAAAGAGTGTAGGATCGGCCTTTCCGACTTTGAATCCATTAGTGATAAGGAAATCTCTAAGGCATTCATACCATGCTCTTGGGGCTTGCTTGAGCCCATAAAGCGCCTTAGAGAGTTTATAGACATGGTTAGGGTACTCACTATCTTCAAAGCCGGGAGGTTGCTCAACATAGACCTCTTCCTCGATTGGTCCATTGAGGAAGGCACTCTTCACGTCCATTTGATAAAGCTTGAAGCCATGGTAAGTAGCATAGGCCAATAATATACGAATTGACTCAAGCCTAGCTACGGGTGCATAAGTTTCACCGAAATCCAAACCTTCGACTTGGGAGTATCCCTTGGCCACAAGTCAGGCTTTGTTCCTTGTCACCACACCATGCTCGTCTTGCTTGTTGCGGAAAACCCACTTGGTTCCTACAACATTTTGATTAGGACGTAGAACCAAATGCCATACCTCATTCCTAGTGAAGTTGTTGAGCTCCTCTTGCATCGCCACTACCCAATCCGAATCTTGTAGTGCTTCCTCTACCTTGTGTGGCTCAATAGAGGAAACAAAAGAGTAATGCTCACAAAAATGTGCAACACAAGATCTAGTGGTTACCCCCTTATGAATGTCGCCGAGGATGGTGTCGACGGGGTGATCTCGTTGGATTGCTTGGTGGACTCTTGGGTGTGGCGGCCTTGGTTCTTCATCCTCCTTGTCTTGATCATTTGCATCTCCCCCTTGATCATTGCCTTCATCTTGAGGTGGCTCATCTTGTTGATCTTGTCTTTCATCAACTTGAGCCTCATCCTCATTTTGAGTTGGTGGAGATGCTTGCGTGGAGGAGGATGGTTGATCTTGTGCATTTGGAGGCTCTTCGGATTCCTTAGGATACACATCCCCAATGGACATGTTCCTTAGCGCGATGCATGGAGCCTCTTCATCACCTATCTCATCAAGATCAACTTGCTCTACTTGAGAGCCGTTAGTCTCATCAAACACAACGTCACAAGAAACTTCAACTTGAACAGAGGACTTGTTAAAGACTCTATATGCCCTTGTGTTTGAATCATATCCTAGTAAAAAGCCTTCTACAGTCTTAGGAGCAAATTTAGATTTTCTACCTCGTTTAACAAGAATAAAGCATTTGCTACCAAAGACTCTAAAATATGAAATATTGGGCTTTTTACCGGTTAGGAGTTCGTATGATGTCTTCTTGAGGATTCGGTGTAGATACAACCGGTTGATGGCGTAGCAGGCGGTGTTGACTGCCTCGGCCCAAAACTGATCCGAAGTCTTGTACTCACCAAGCATGGTTCTTGCCATGTCCAATAGAGTTCTATTCTTCCTCTCCACTACACCATTTTGTTGTGGGGTGTAGGGAGAAGAGAACTCATGCTTGATGCCCTCCTCCTCAAGGAAGCCTTCAATTTGAGAGTTCTTGAACTCCGTCCCGTTGTCGCTTCTAATTTTCTTGATCCTTAAGCCGAACTCATTTTGATCCCATCTCAAGAATCCCTTTAAGGTCTCTTGGTATGAGATTTTTCCTGCAAGAAGAATACCCAAGTGAAGTGAGAATAGTCATCCACAATAACTAGACATTACTTACTCCCGTCGATGCTTATGTAAGCTATCGGGCCGAATAGATCCATGTGTAGGAGCTCCAGTGGCCTGTCCGTCGTCATGATGTTCTTGTGTGGATGATGAACACCAACTTGCTTCCCTGCTTGGCATGCGCTACAAATCCTGTCTTTCTCAAAATGAACACTTGTTAATCCTAAAATGTGCTCTCCCTTTAGAAGCTTATGAAGATTCTTCATCCCAACATGGGCTAGTCGGCGGTGCCAGACCAACCCATGTTAGTCTTAGCAATTAAGCAAGTGTCGAGTTCAGCTCTATCAAAATCTACTAAGTATAGCTAACCCTCTAATACTCCCTTAAATGCTATTGAATCATCACTTCTTCTAAAGACAGTAACACCTACATCAGTAAATAGACAGTTGTAGCCCATTTGACATAATTGCGAAACGGAAAGCAAATTGTAATCTAAGGAATCTACAAGAAAAACATTGGAAATTGAATGGTCAGGAGATATAGCAATTTTACCCAATCCTTTGACCAAACCTTGGTTTCCATCCCCGAATGTGATAGCTCGTTGGGGATCTTGGTTTTTCTCGTAGGAGGAGAACATCTTCTTCTCCCCTGTCATGTGGTTTGTGCACCCGCTATCGATGATCCAACTTGAGCCTCCGGATGCATAAACGTACAAAACAAGTTTAATTCTTGACTTTAGGTACCCAAATGGTTTTTGGTCCTTTGGCATTAGACACAAGAACTTTGGGTACCCAAACACAAGTTTTTGACCCCTTGTGCTTGCCCCCAACATATTTGGCAACTACCTTGCCGGATTTGTTAGTTAAAACATATGATGCATCAAAAGTTTTAAATGAAATGTCATGATCATTTGATGCACTAGGAGTTTTCTTCTTAGGCAACTTAGCATGGGTTGGTTGCCTAGAACTAGATGTCTCACCCTTATACATAAAAACATGGTTAAGGCCAGAGTGAGATTTCCTAGAATGAATTCTCCTAATTTTGCTCTCGGGATAACCGGCAGGGTATAAAATGTAACCCTCGTTATCCTGAGGCATGGGAGCCTTGCCCTTAACAAAGTTGGACAATTTCTTAGGAGGGGCATTAAGTTTGACATTGCCTCCCTGTTGGAAGCCAATGCCATCCTTAATGCCAGGGCGTCTCCCATTATAAAGCATACTACGAGCAAACTTAAATTTTTCATTTTCTAGTTCATGCTCGGCAATTTTAGCATCTAATTTTGCTATATGATCATTTTGTTGCTTAATTAATACCATATGATCATGAATAGCATCAATATCAATATCTCTACATCTAGTGCAAATAGAAGTATGTTCAACGGTAGATGTAGAGGGTTTGCAAGATTTTAATTCTACAACCTTAGCATGCAATATATCATTTTTACTTCTAAGGTCGGAAATGGAAGCATTGCAAACATCTAATTCTTTAGCCTTAGCAAGCAATTTTTCATTTTCATTTCTAAGGCTAGCAAGAGAAATGTTTAATTCTTCAATCTTAGCAAGTAAATCAACATTGTCATCTTTAAGATTGGGAATTGAAACATCACAAGTATTTGAATCAACCTTAGCTAACAAATTAGCATTCTCATTTCTAAGGTTGTCAATAGTCTCATGGCAGGTGCTTACCTCACTAGATAAATTTTCACATTTTTCAACTTCTAGAGCATAAGCATTTTTAACCTTAACATGCTTTTTGTTTTCCTTGATTAGGAAGTCCTCTTGGGTATCCAAGAGGTCATCCTTCTCATGGATGGCACTAATTAATTCATTTAACTTCTCCTTTTGTTGAATGTTTAGGTTGGCAAAAAGGGTACGTAAATTATCTTCCTCATCACTAGCATTATCATCGCTAGAGGACTCATATCTAGTGGAGGATTTGGATTTAACCTTCTTCTTTTTGCCGTCCTTTGCCATGAGGCACTTGTGGCCGACGTTGGGGAAGAGAAGGCCCTTGTTGATGGCGATGTTGGCGGCGTCCTCGTCGGAGGAGGAGTCGGAGGAGCTCTCGTCCGAGTCCCACTCGCGGCATACATGGGCGTCGCCACCCTTCTTCTTGTAGTATTTCTTCTTCTCCTTTCTTCTCCCCTTCTTGTCGTCTTCCCTGTCACTGTCACTAGAAATAGGACATTTTGCTCTAAAGTGACCGGGCTTACCACACTTGTAGCACACTTTCTTGGAGCGGGGCTTGTAATCCTTCCCCCTCCTTTGCTTTAGGATTTGGCGGAAGCTCTTGATGACGAGCGCCATTTCCTCATTGTCGAGCTTGGAGGCGTCGATGGGAGTTCTACTTGGAGTAGATTCCTCCTTTTCCTCCATCGCCTTGAATGCGACCGGTTGTGCTTCGGATGTGGAGGGGCTGTCAAGCTCGTTGATCTTCTTTGAGCCTTTGATCATCAATTCAAAGCTCACAAAATTCCCGATTACTTCCTCGGGAGTCATTAGTGTATATCTAGGATTGCCACAAATTAATTGAACTTGAGTAGGGTTAAGGAAAACAAGTGATCTTAAAATAACCTTAACCATTTCGTGGTCATCCCATTTTTTGCTCCCGAGGTTGCGCACTTGGTTCACCAAGGTTTTGAGCCGGTTGTACATGTCTTGTGGCTCCTCTCCTTGGCGAAGTCAGAAGCGACCGAGCTCCCCCTCGATCGTTTCCCGCTTGGTGATTTTGGTCACCTCGTCTCCTTCGTGCGCGGTCTTTAGTGTGTCCCAAATCTCCTTAGCGTTTTCAACCCTTGCACCTTATTATACTCCTCTCGACTTAGAGAGGCGAGGAGTATAGTTGAGGCTTGGGAGTTGAAGTGTTGGATTTGGGCCACTTCATCTTCATCAAAATCCTCATCCCCTACGAATGGTACCTGTACACCAAACTCAACAACATCCCATATACTTTTGTGGAGTGAGGTTAGATGAAATCGCATTAAATCACTCCACCTAGCATAATCTTCACCATCAAATGTTGGTGGTTTGCCTAATGGGACGGAAAGTAGAGGGGTATGTCTAGGAGTGCGAGGGTAGCGTAAGGGAATCTTACTAAACTTCTTGCGCTCATGGCGCTTAGAAGTAATGGATGGCGCGTCGGAGCCGGAGGTGGAAGGTGATGAAGTATCGGTCTCGTAGTAGACCACCTTCCTCATCTTCTTTTTCTTATCGCCACTCCAATGCGACTTGTGGGAAGAGGCTTTCTTCTCCTTCCCCTTCCCCTTGTTGCGGGACTCTTCCGATGAAGCTTTCCCGTGGCTTGTAGTGGGCTTGTCGCCGGTCTCCATCTCCTTCTTGGCATGATCTCCCGACATCACTTCGAGCGGTTAGGCTCTAATGAAGCACCGGGCTCCGATACCAATTGAAAATCGCCTAGAGGGGGGGTGAATAGGGTGAAACTGAAATTTACAAAGTTAATCACAACTACAAGCCGGGTTAGCGTTAGAAATATAAATGAGTCTGAGAGAGAGGGTGCAAAACAAATCGCAAGTGAATAAAGAGTGTGACACGCGAATTTGTTTCACCGAGGTTCGGTTCTTGCAAACCTACTCCTCGTTGAGGTGGTCACAAAGACCGGGTCTCTTTCAACCCTTTCCCTCTCTCAAACGGTCCCTTGGACCGAGTGAGCTTCTCTTCTCAAATCAATTGGGAACTAAACTTCCCGCAAGGACCACCACACAATTGGTGTCTCTTGCCTTGTTTACAATTGAGATGATCGCAAGAACAAATGAGAAAAAGAAGCAATCCAAGCGCAAGAGCTCAAAAGAACACAACAAATCCCTCTCACTTAACACTAAAGCTTTTGTGGAATTGGGAGAGGATTTGATCACTTGGGTGTGTCTAGAATTGAATGCTAGAGCTCTTGTAAGTAGTTGGAAGGTGGAAAACTTGGATGCCAATGAATGTGGGTGGTTGGGGTATTTATAGCCCCAACCACCAAACTAGACGTTTGGTGAAGGCTGCTGTCGCATGGCGCACCGGACAGTCTGGTGCGCCACCGGACAGTGTCCGGTGCGCCAGCCACGTCATCAGGTCGTTGGGTTCCGACCGTTGGAGCTCTGTCTTGTGGGCCCGCCTGGCTGTCCGATGGTGCAACGGACAAGCCCTGTAGGCTGTCCGGTGTGCCACCCGCGCGTGCTCTGACCTCTGCGCGCGCTGGCGCGCATTCAATGTGCCTGCAGTCGACCGTTGGCGCGAAGTAGTCGTTGCTCCGCTGGCTCACCGGACAGTCCGGTGTGCACCGGACATGTCCGGTGAATTTTAGCGGAGCAGAAATCCGAAGCTGGCGAGTTCAGAGTCGCTCTCCCCTGGGGCACCGGACACTGTTCGGTGGTACACCGGACAGTCCGGTGAATTATAGCGGAGTGCCTCTGCGTTTTCCGAATGTGAGGAGTTCAGCCTCGAGTGCCCTGGTGCACCGGACACTGTCCGGTGGCACACCAGACAGTCCGGTGTGCCAGACTAGGGCACACTTCGGTTGTCCCTTGCTCTTTTTGTTGAACCCTTTTCTTGGTCTTTTTATTGGCTTTTTGTGAACCTTTGGCACCTGTATAACTTATAAACTAGAGCAAACTAGTTAGTCCAATTATTTGTGTTGGGCAATTCAACCACCAAAATTAATTAGGAAATAGGTGTAAGCCTAATTCCCTTTTAGTTACTATGATTAGTATTATGCTATTGCTTTACTCTAATCAATGAACATGATGTGAACACTTATGATACGATGTTGTCATTATGATTATGATGTTGGACTGGTGATACTTTAGGGGGCTTGAGCGGTTTCTCGAGTGCCTCTCCGTAAGGACCTGTTCATTGGATGACCGCCCGGGAAAACAGTGCAACCATGAGGGTGGAATGGGATGCCCTTAGTTGAATAATTAGAGGAACCGGGGTGTAGTTCGTTTAACCGTCGTGCCGTTAATGGGGCTCGGTGTATGCGGCTCGCTCTGCCAAGTTTGGTTCGCCCCTTGGGGAGGAGTGCGGTGCATTTAGGAAACCTAATGGGCGGCTACAGCCCCGGGGAATCTTTGTAAAGGCTATGTAGTGAGACCCTGCCTATTCACCTTGGTAGTGTTTAAGGGTTTGATCGGCCCGAGGCAAGAGGGAATCACGGCTTGTGGGTAAAGTGCGCAACCTCTGCAGAGTGTTATGAAACTGATATATCAGCCGTGCTCACGGTTATGAGCGGCCAAGGGAGCTCCATTGATTAGAGATACTTGATCAAAGATGGTTGGTTTTACAGATGGTGACAAGGATGATGGTTTTGACTATGGTAATGGTAAGTGGTATTCTTTCCATTTGGAAAGGGTACTCTGGGTTAATAACTTGGGTTAACGCTAAAACCTGGCTTTCTACTAGTAATAATAACCTGACCAACTAAAAGCAACTGCTTGACTTCACTCCACATAAAGCTAGTCCACCTCAGCCAAACAGGACATTTGCTGAGTATGTTGATGTGTACTCACCCTTGCTTTCACAAAACACCAGATTGCCTTTGGTGCAATCTATGCTCAGGTAAAGAAGAAGGCGTCGAGGTGGATCTCCAGGAGTTCCAGGACTTCGACGAGTTCGAGGATTAGGCTAGCGACCTCCCCTAATCAGCTGCCTGTGGTGGGTTGTTTACGTTGGCTACGTTTCGATTCTGTGTACTTTGATTTATATTATGTAAATGGCTCTAGTTTGTAATAGTATTACTTACTCTTTATTGTAATTCGAAGCATTGTGCTATGATGAGTCATTTATGTAATCGCTGTGTACGTGAATTACTGATCCTGACACGTACATGGTTCGCATTCGGTTTACCTTCTAAAACCGGTTGTGACAATAATTATCAACGAGGTTCCTGAATTATATTTTTGGATGGAGGGAGTAGTATTTAAAAAAGAGCCTTTCATGCAATTTCTTTTGTTTGAAAAAAGTTTTCAACTTAAATTCTTTTTTATATGTATGACATTTATTCTCTGTAATATTTTTCCATGGCTCTGACTTGTGAGTCATTTTCATAAACCAATGTCAAAGATGAATCCATATTTCTTACTTAGAAACCCTGAACAAACACCACTGACAGGAGGCGCTCGCGTTGGCGTCGCTCATCAACGACGAAAAGAAGCTTGGCGACTGCCAGTTCGACCTCTGGAAGCAGTACTACGTGACCGCATGCGTCGCTGTGTTCGGCAAGCTCCGGCGCAGCCGCCGCTTGGACGCGGTCTAGAGCGGCTGCACCACGCTGTCCATCTTCAAATAGGGGACCTCATGGTCATCGCCAACGCCGGCGACTCTCGGGTTGTTCTGGGCACCGCATCCGACAACGGCTCCGTCACACCATCCAGCTCATCATCCACCTGAAGCTCGACCTCCCACGTAAGTCACTACTGACCGGCCATGAATTCTTGTGCGCTGGGACGACGGTCGTTGCTGAAGTTTTGTGAGTGTCCTCGAACAAGATTTATGTAGAGGAGTAGCACATCCGGTGGTGCAACGGCTAGGTGTACTACCTCGTTGATGAGCCCGGGGTGCACTTCGTTTGGCAGCCCAGCCAAGAGTCATCGGTACTCGTCATGTCGTGTGCGTTCGACGACTACTACTCTACTACTTATTAAGGCGGTAAGGGGTAGGCTGTCATTCCGTGTTCTGCCATTCCCCCTCCCCGCAAAGCCCATTCCCATTCCCGGCTATCATTCCGTGTTCTGCCAATTCCCATTCCCGACTGTCATTCCGTGTTCTGCCATTCCCATTACCCCCTCCCTGCAATGTCTTTCTCATTCCCCCCTCCCCGCAAATCCCATTCCCACGTGCATCCCATGCCTAGCTAAAATTAAATTAAAAACACAAATGTGGCTCCAATGGGATTCGAACCTGCGACCTCTCAAGCAAATGTGCTCGTAGCTACCACTACACTACATGTTTGTTTATGTCAATATCTGTTACAGTAAAAATATATACTACATCTCTCCCAAAGCCTACCTGCTACCTTTGCACAATGTGTAGTAGTAGATAATTATCAACGAGATTCCTGAATTATATTTTTGGATGGAGGGAGTAGTATTTAAAAAAGAGCATTGCATGCAATTTCTTTTGTTTGAAAAATGTTTTCAACTTAAATTCTTTTTTATATGTGTGACATTTATTCTCCGTAATATTTTTCCATGGCTCTGACTTGTGAGTCATTTTCATAAACCAACGTCAAAGATGAATCCATGTTTCTTACTTAGAAACCCCGAACAAACACCACTGACAGGAGGCGCTCGTGTTGGCGTCGCTCATCGACGACGAAAAGAAGCTTGGCGACTGCCAGTTCGACCTCTGGAAGCAGTACTACGTGATCGCATGTGTCGCTGTGTTCGGCAAGCTCCGGCGCAGCCACCGCTTGGACGCAGTCTAGAGCGGCTGCACCGCGCTATCCATCTTCAAATAGGGGACCTCATGGTCGTCGCCAACGCCGGCGACTCTCGGGTTGTTCTGGGCACCGCATCCGATAACGGCGGCGTCACACCATCCAGCTCATCATCCACCTGAAGCTCAACCTCCCACGTAAGTCACTACTGACCGGCCATGAATTCTTGTGCGCTAGGACGATGGTCGTTGCTGACGTTGTGTGAGTGTCCTCGAACAAGATTTATGTAGAGGAGTAGCACATCCGGTGGTGCAACGGCTAGGTGTACTACCTTGCTGATGAGCCCGGGTTGCACTTCGTTTGGCAGCCCAGCTAAGAGTCATCGGTACTCGCCATGTCGTGCGCGTTCGACGACTACTATATCAAGGACTATGGCGTCATCTTGGCACCAGAGGTGACGCAGAGGAGGACCGACAACAATGACCACTCGCCATCGTCGGGGTAGCTTTTGTGTCGGCCTGCCTTTAATTCTCTTCGCAAACACATACACTTGCTTTTTTGTTTAAGCAAGCGTGTATGGTGGTGCGTACCTGATGACTGACAATGTATGAGGGAACTTCTACCGGCAGGTGTGACACGTGCTCTTCAATGATGAGACCATGCAAATCGTGGCATATATCGAAGTCTGCATGATACTGATGGTTGCAAGGAGTAGTGAAACAGCTAAATTAAAATAACAAAATTTATGTATGGCTAGAATTACAAATGGATTATGAAATATTTTTTATAACAATATAAGACACATTTTGTATATAAGTTATTATGTTATTATATGTTCCCATTGCAACGCACGGGTACTCACCTAGTAAATTATTAAGGCAGTAAGGGGTAGGCTATCATTCTGTGTTCTGCCATTCTCATTCCATGTTCTACCTTCTGCCTTTTCGATTCCCCCTCCCCGCACAGTCCATTTTCACCATTCCCTTTCCGATTCCCCCCTCCCCGTTTCCTTTCTCATTCTTCCCTCCCCCCACAAAGCTCTCATTCCCACGTACATCCCACGCCTAGCTAAAATTAAATTAAAAAAATAGGTTCGAACTCGCGACCTCTCAAGCAAATGTGTTCGTAGCTACCACTGCACCACATGTGTGTTTATGTCTACGTCTATTATAGGAAAAATATATACTACATCTCTCCCGAAGCCCACCTGCTACCCTACCACAATGTGTAGTAGTAGATAAGTATCACCGAGATTATTAAATTATATTTTTGGATTGAGGGAGTAGTATTTAAAGAATAGCCTTGCATGCAATTTCTTTTGTTTGAATAATGTTTTCAACTTAAATTCTTTTTTGCATGTGTGACATTTATTCTCCGTAATATTTTTCCATGGATCTGATTTATGAGTCTTCATAAACCAATGCCAAAGATGACACTAGTACAAAAAGGCTCAAAGCCTGCGGGGACGATATATTTTTACAGGCGGTTTCGGTTATCCACCGACTGTGTTATTTCTAGTGGCGGTTCCTTAAGAAAACCGCCACTAGAAATCGTATTTCTACTGGCGGTTCCTTAAGAAAACCGCCAGTAGAAATCCATGATTTGTAGTGGCGGTTTTCTTAAGGAACCGCCACTAGAAATACGATTTCTAGTGGCGGTTTTCTTAAGGAACCGCCACTAGAAATCATTTTTATCCTTAATTTTTCGAGTTTTTCAAACGGCCTCGTATGACAAAACCACCAAAATAAAAGTTGTAGATCTCTAAAAGTTATGAAACTTTGTAGTTGACAACTTTTTTGTTTGAACTCATTTCGGTTCTCAAAAATTGAATCTAAGTATGTCAAATTTAAAATTCAAATTTTGCAAACTACCTCGGATGAAAAAAGTGTCAAAATAAAAGTTGTAGAACTTCAAAAGTTATTTATCTTTGTAGTTGACAACTTTTTTATTTGAATTTGTTTAGGGTCTCAAATAAGCAATTTACACTCAAATGGTTGTAATATGTGGAGAAAACAACTACAAACTAGACACAAGACATGTCATAGACGGAGTGGTAGGGGAGGGTACGCGCGAGGGTGAGGTCGACGGTTCGAATACTAACAACCGCGTAGCTTGCGCGAAAAATGCCGCGACTTGCGACTTGCACTGGCGGGTGGGTGGGCCTAATAAAAATAAATTTTTTAACTATTTTTAAAATATGTTTTATGTTTCCTGGAAACGATTTGCACTGGCGGTTTTATTACGCCGACCGCCAGTGAAAATCGATTTTCACTGGCGGTCCTCAGTTACCCGCCTGTAAAAATGATGATTTCTACTGGCCCCTAGCACTGGCGGTTACGAAAAACGCCACTATAAATAGGTTTACAACCGCCACTATAGAACTTCTCTGTACTAGTGTGAATCGATGTTTCTTTCCTGGAAACCCTGAACAAACACCATTAGCACGAGGCGCTCGCGTTGGCGTCGCTCATTGACGACGAGAAGAAGCTTGCGACTGCCAGTTCGACCTCTCAAAGCAATCCTACGTGGCCCATGTGCCGCTATGTACGGCAAGCTCCGGCGCAGCCGTCGCTTGGACGAGGTCCAGAGCGGCTGCACCGCGCTATCCATCGTCAAACAGGGGGACCTCATGATCGTCGCCAATGCCGACGACTCTCGGGTTGTTCTAGGCATCGCAACTGACGACGGCGCCATCACGCCGTCTAGCTCATCATCCACCTGAAGCCCAACCTGCCATGTAAGTCGCTACTGGCCGACCATGAATTCTTGTGCGCTGGGATGACGACCATTGTTGTTGTTGTGTGAGTGTCCTCGAACAAGATGTATGTAGAGGAGTAGCACATCTGGTGGTGCAACGACCAGGTGTACTACCTCACTGATGAGCCCGGGGTGCACTTCATTTGACAGCCCAGCCAAGAGTCATCGGTACTCACCATGTCGTGCGTGTTCGACGGCTACTATATCAAGGATTGTGGCATCATCTCGGCGTCGGAGGTGACGCAGAGGAGGACTGACAACAATGACTACTCGCCATCGTCGGGGTAGCTTTTGTGCCGATCTGCCTTTAATTATCTTCGCAAACACACGCTTGCCTTTTTGTTTAAGCAAGCGTGTATGGTGGTGCGTGCCTGATGACTAACAATGTACGACGGAACTTCTATCGGCAGGTGTGGCACGTGCTCTCCAATGATGAGACCATACAAATCATGATATATATATCGAGGTCTGCATGATACTGATGGTTGCAATGTAGTAGTGAAACAACTAAATTAAAATAACAAAATTTATGTATGGCTAGGGTCACAAATGGATTATGAAACATTTTTTATAACAATATAAGACACATTTTGTATATAAGTTATCATGGTATTATATGTTCCCGTTGCAACGCACGGGTACTCACCTAGTGATTATATAAACTGGATTATCTAATCTATATAAAATAAGCTAGATTATATAATCCTGCAAGAAAAGAAACATGCCTAAAGATCAGCTTTCAAAAAAGTGTATCTAGTATATGTATTTTATCAATCCTATTAATCCTTGGACCATGATGTCACACATACTTCGATCTATAAATGTATATATGCAATTTACGTCATGATGATATCAATTGTTTGGGTCAAAATTTGCCTCGATTTTGAAATGTATGCAATTTTGGTTGAGTTTGTTGTAAAAAACAGGGGTAAGATTATAAAGTAACTAGAAAACTAGAGACAAATCTGCATGAGCAAAATGTCCATTTGAGATAAATTACATAGTCAAATCCACTTAGGATGAAAGCAATATCTAAATCACTATTATCTTTAAGGGCTAGTTTGGGAACCCTATTTTTTCAAGGGATTTCCATATTCCTAAGAAAATTAGTTTATTTTCCTTGAGAAAATTAGAATCTCTTGGGAAAACAGTGTTATCAAACTAGCCCTAAAGTGGGAAAATCTCCATACCTCGCATCCTCCCAACTTCGCGGGGTTCTCCACCACCAAAAAAAAGACGCACGAAGGCCATGATGTCGCACATACTTTGATCTATGAATGTATATGCAATTTACGTTATGATGGTATCGATTTTGGGTCAAAATTTACCTTGTTTTTGAAATGTATGCGATTTTGGTCATGATGGTATCAATTTTTTGGGTCAAAATTTGCCTCGTTTTTGAAATGTATGCAATTTTGGTTGATTTTGTTGTAAAAATAGGGATAAGATCAGAAAGTAACTAGAAAACTAGAGAAACGGAAGGGCTTCAAACCCTAGTTGCCTTGTTGCAAAGCAAGAGTACTTAACCCTATCTTCTCACGGGTAGAGCTCATGTTGATTTGTGTTATGTAATGGATACTATTATAAATATATATACTAATAATGTGAAAATAAAAAAATTGTGCCACACCGAACCGGCATTGTAGGTTGAAAGAAGGCCCATGTGCAAGACACGATTATTGGGTCGATCGGCATAGGACGATTTTGACTCATGTTAGACCAGACCACGAGACTATTAAATGGGTTATGCCACGACAATATTAAATGGGTCGTGTCTTTCGGGCTGGGTTATAGCATTATTGGGTCGTTCCTACCGGGCCGAGTCGCGA
This sequence comes from Zea mays, assembly GCF_902167145.1. NCBI lineage: Eukaryota > Viridiplantae > Streptophyta > Magnoliopsida > Poales > Poaceae > Zea > Zea mays. The sequence continues at coordinate 23,523,451 of NC_050102.1, read as the reverse complement.
CTCTATTAAATGGGTTGTGATTGTCGAGCCGGACTTGACACGACTATATATATACTAATAATTTTAAAACAAAAAATATAATCGTGCCAGACTAGACCGACACTGCATGGCGAGGAGGCCTAGGCAAGGCAAGGTTATCGAGCAAGACCGACATGGGATGATTTTTGAATCGTGTTGGACCGGGCCACGACACTATTAAATGAGTTGTGCCCGCCAAACCGGCTCACAACACTATTAAATGGGTCGTGCCTTCCAAGCCGGGCCACGACACTATTGGGTTGTGCTTGCCGAGCTAGGTTGGGTTGTGCCTCGGGTCGACCTTCCATGCATGACCTATTTGATCTTCTATACTTCAGTACCTTGTCCCTCACCGTCCCTAATTTCGTGATCATGGAAAAAAGAGAGAGAAAAAACTTTATCTTGTCTCACCCACACCACATATCTCGTCGCGAGTTGTATCCGTCTCTCTCCTCGCCATATCGTTGCTCGACGTCTTTAGGGCGAAATCCTAGTTTCACCATCAGACGCAGCCAAATCCGTGCGATCCGACTCTAGGGCCACGCTGCGCCGCATTGAGATTTAAGTGAGGCGCAACGTCGCGGTGTTAGGGAAAATACACCACCACATGCCTACCTCTATATTGGTTTGACTCGATATAGAATCTATAGGTTTAGTCATGTTTAAATAAATATTTTATTTAAATAAGGTGTAAATATATATTAGAAATCGTACCGACTACAAGCAACTAACTAGTAATTTTAAAAATAAAGCAAATTCACTGCCAGCGGGTTAGGCTTCTTGTAGCAAGGACACGCTGAACATTCTCTATATGTCAGATACAAACACACGCATTTATAATCCCTCATATCTATCATCTGAAGGTCCATAAAAATAGATCAAAATTTGTAATATAATCTCTTAGTAATTTTTTTCTTCTATTCATGTGGGTATCCAGTTAGTGGATGTGATAGGTTGCAAAAGCGTGTATTTGCATCTAGAATGCAAAGAATTTAGGGTTTTTTAAATTGGTGCCCTCAATTTGGGTGGTGTGCTCACCTATACCTTTATTCGTGTTTTTTTGCTCATCTATGCCTTTCTAGTGCTATAGAACAGAAGGACACAACTGATCTTAGTATAGTTGAGCACACCAACAAAACTACACCCAAGAATTTATTTCCCCTAGCCACCCATCCGCCTATAAAGTTGCGAGTCTCCTGACAGTCTGGCACCCACTCGCAGTCTCGCACTCGTCCCTCTCCCTCTCCTCTCTCCTCTCCCTACCCAGTTGCGCGAGCCGGCGAGCCCTAGCAGGCAAAAGCCATGGCGTCCATGGTTCTTCGTGCCGCTGCCGCCGCTCGTCTTCCCTCCCTCCGTCCTCGCCGCAACGGCAGCGGGGTGCTCACCGGCTTGAGGATCGGGACAGGGCACTACGGCGTGCGGCTCGCGCTTTCTTCGTCCGCGGTAAGCTTCGCGTGTGCTATACTATCTCGGATTCCGTGTGTTCGTTCTATGCTGATCTTGTTCCATCTCCTTCGCGTTGGTTTCGGCGTGTTGCTTTAGCTTTCTGTTTCCGATGATATTTTTCTTGAGAACTCCGAAGGGAGATACGCACGTATATGATATCACAGGCTCACAGCGTTGTTCTGTCTCTCTTTTGAAACCCGTACGTCAATAATATGATGCATGCATGCATTAAGGGTAGCAGCGATCCTATTGGATGCATCTTGGCTGTTTGTTTCTCTGATTGTCGCTATTCAGTTGTTGTGGTTTTGCTCTCCCATGGCCCATGGCAAAGAACAGATCTCCCATTCCGATGGCCTACTGGATGCATCTTTGTTGCCAGTCCGATGTCTTTGAGTGCTACTGATTTGTTAGATATGTCCTTTGGATCCTATTATTCAGCGTTGTTCTATATCTTACTGATTTGTTTTTTTTCTGTTTCCTTTTCTCTTCTTACGAGCAGGCAGCTTCTCCCAAAGAGTTCGAGGTCGCTTGCCTTCCTGTCGATGATAGCAGATTGGGCCCGGGGGAAGATTATGTATGCCTCGTTTTTATTTAGATTAGTTTTTTTTTATTCCTAAACTGCTTGCAATTTCTGAAGAAGATTATGTATGCATCATTATTTTCGTTCTGTTTCATTTTACCTTTTTTTTCTAATGCTTTGCGACGATGGTGCTAATTTCTGCAGGTGTCTGACCTTCGCATGGCAGACGAGGTTTCGTTTACACTCTATCGATCGTTCGGTTTTTGATTTCTACTTCATCTTTTACAGTAACACCATCTGTTCGTTTGTGCAGGAGGAGTTGGACCATTTCTACCGTGTTCTCGCCATTAAGACTGACATGCTGTTTAGAGCCTACCCTGAACACAAGCCGTTTGCAGTTTCTGAAGAGGACAAGGCCGTGCAGGAGAGGTTGAAGGAATTTGCGAACGAATGCATCGACCTCCTGGATGATGCGTTGCGCCGCATCCCCGCGGAGAAAAGGCGCCCACTGTTCTCGGTGAAGTTTGCATTTGCTGTTCTTTTTTTGCTGCTTTGATTTCCAGCTGAGAAACTGCTGGCTGCTTGTTTGTTTGTTTGTGCAGGTGTTTGGTAATGTGTACCAGGTATTTGCGTCAGTAAAGTGGTATGCGGAGGGGGGGTGTGCCCAGTGGTGGATGGCGCTGCAGATCACGGAGGAGCTTGAGATCATGCGCAAGATGGTGTCCAGCGCTTGCGGCGGCACCCCTCTTGACAGAGAGACGGTGTTCGACAGGAAGGAGGCCCTCACCGGTGTCGACGTTCAGGCGGCGCTCCGCGGCCACGGCGTCGAGAGCAACTTATCAGTTGAGAACACTTTCCCCTTTTACGTACGATGAATATGCATGCATATATGTTCGCGTTCTCAATTTTGGATGAAACGGACACAGCTGGTGATCTTCGAGCTGATCGACAACATCTACAGCAATGTCAAGTCGGACATCGATGACATGGTCTTCGCTTTCACTGCTTAGACATCGTTACCTACGTGTCCACACCACATGGAGCTTTTCAGTCACCACCCTCAAATCTCCAAGTGATTAGGATCTCTGCTACACTGCTTTTACTACCCTAACTCAAGTTTTGATGTGATCGGCTGCCTACAATGGTCTACAGAATCTACCCTAACTCAAGTTTTGATGTGATCGGCTGCCTACAGAATCGAGCTTTGAGTCACTTTCCCTCTGTTGTTCGTTCCAGCTATACTTTTGATAATGCATGTGATAATTGGGTCGCTGCTTTTAGAACTAAAGATGTACTCAGGATCATCCTAATACCTCATAAAGCCAATTCTTCTTCTAACTTGTGTGATGTATGGAGTCCTAGCCTAGTTGTGCAAATTCTGTCGTACCTTTATTGTTAGCGTTGACGGCGGCTGTCGGCACCCCTCCTGTGTATGTGATGCCGCCACCACCGACAGTCTAGCTAAACTGATTAGTATCGGTAAAAATAGAAAAACGAGGATGAAATCCTGATCCAACAGACTAGCTCTTTCTATCTCTCTACTCTATCCTACTAGCTATCCCGTCGACGTTGGTAGGTATATTTATCGAGCGCCTGCCTGCCTCGCCATCTCCCTCTTCTATCTGTGCACGCGCTCTACTTTCCACATATTTTTTCTTGGGCAGTGCCGACGATGCTAGCACTTTCTAGAAGTTGATCAGTATCGGCTCACTACCGGAATCCGGGCCTTTGCCGAGTACCGGCCGGGTTGCCGAGTGTTTTTTATCGGGCACTCGGTAAAGTTCTACGCTCGGTAAAGATCTTATTTACCAAGTGCAGGACACTCGGCACAGCCAAGCACTCGGCAAAGACTGCTTTGCCGATAATCAAACACTCGACAAAGATGGCTCTCGGCAAAGGACCGTTAGCGGCCGTCTACAGCTGACGGCTGTCAGTCTTTGCCGAGTGCCAAATATTGGGCACTCGGCAAAGGACACTTTGCCGAGTGTCTTCTCTCACTACACGACGGTTGATCTTTAGCGACCCTTATTTGGGACCGACGGTTGGTCGCTAAAAGGTATGGACCGACAGTTGGTCGCTAAATATGTTTATAGCGACGGTCTGTGGGTCGCTAAAAGTCTAGAAATTTAACGACTTATGGTCGGTCGCTATAGAGGTAACTGTGTGACTGATGGTGGGTCGCTATAGGGGTATGTGATTTTTATGTTTCTTATTTACTCATCAAAGCCCATCTAAAGGCCTACTAAACAAACAAACGAACCCTATTCCACGCGCGCAGCCGCCGTCACTTCTCCCATGGCCGCCCCCTCCCTCAGCCGTGGAGGGTGCCGCTGCCACCTCACCCTTGGTGCTCGCCGAGCTCGCCCTTAGCCCTGTCGTGCCCCTGCGCTCGGTCCTCATTGGTTCCGGGGGAGGTGACGGAGCGGCGACGGAAGAATTATGCCCGTCACCGTCTATCTCCTCTCGGCTCTCGCCGTCTCGCGCCATCGAACACCCGCCTTCCAGGGCGAGCAGACGTTGTCGGGCTCGTCTCCGGTGTTCGGCGTTGGAGTGGTACCGATCTTGATTCCCACTAGAAATTTTCTCTTACCCACCGCTCAAGCTACTCTCAGCCTTATCCCCACTAAAAATAATTTTGGTTTAATTATTATGAATTTTAGGGTTATTTAAAATATGATTTTGAATTTAGAAAAAAAGAAATAGAAAAAAAGAAAAAAACTAACCTAACTAACCCTTGGCCCATTAGGCCCATGAGCCAGCCGCCCCCTGCCTCTTCCCTAACCCTAAGCCGCCGCCCCTGGCTCCTAGCAGCCGCCGCCATCCCTTCTCCCTCTCCCTCCGAGCTCCATTGCCTGGACCATAGGCAACGAGCAACCGTGCCCAGTGCCCCTGTCCACCTCCGAGCCCCCTGTTCTGACCAGTGATCAGACCAACCTGCGGCTCCGCGCCTAGGCCAAGGTGATGCTGCCTGCTAACCCGAGCTCGAAGCTCCTCCTCGCGGGCACTAAGCAGCCGCAGCCAATCTCCTCCCCGTGAGCGTCGAACAGTTGCAGTCGAGCTTCTACATGCGGAGGCTCCTAGTGCCGAGCTCGACCCCACGTGCCTTGCCACTGCCTAGGCCTATTCCCTCTTGCCCCGACTCCGGTTCCGACCAGGGCGCTGGTTCCGTCGATGCTCAGACCCAGGCGGCCAGCTCTGCCCGTGTTTTGGCCTCTAGACAACATCCCAGGCTTCAACATGTGTGGAATCTGTCGTGCCTTCAAAGGTAAGGTGTTTCCCATTATTTTTTGCATTTTTGTTGCTAGTGTTGTAGTGTCATGTGAAGTGCAAGAGATAACATCTCTTCTCCCTGTGTTATCTTCTATCCTATCTGATAGGAACATAAGCTTGAGGATTCAACCTGAAGATAAGCTTAATGTGCAATTCATTGCCAAGTCGATATCCAATTTGATAGTAAATCTTTCTGTTGATGAGGTATTCTGCATCTGTTTGCATTACATATTTGTTTTTTAGTGCTTTGAGTTAGAATTCAGCTATTACGTTTTTCTATATTATCTTTTGTGGTAGCTTGTTCTTTTGATTTTTTTAGAAGGAAAATGGTAAGCCAGTTTTCAGCGTAATGGCATTATGATTTTGGGACTTTAGCAACACCTTAATTTCAGCTGCCCTGTAAATCGTTGCTAGCAATTGGATACTTTGCTCTGCATTATGCAGTTCTTTGATCGCTCAAAGCATGATTATTCAGATTTCTGCTTTTATCTTGCTGCAAATATCAGATGATGTAATGCCACTTCTTTTCAATAATGTCCATGTGCAGTTACTCAAATCGAAATGTGCATGCAACTAGATGTTGCTACTGAGGTCTATTCAATGCGTGTTGGTGACACGTTCAACATGGTTCTAGCTCTCACTCTGAACCTGGATGGATCATCAGACACTGGCTACTACACACAGGTGACACACCTAATTAGTCTCATATTCCCTCTGTTTTTTTACATGCTGCAATGCTTGACTTAGGACAAAACCTAATACGACATGTAAAAAAACAGAGGGAGTAGCTTGATCTCGACAATATGGAACTTTAGTGATGGGAATACAGATCCGATCGAATGTGTTTGAGGTGCCATATACTATTTTTCAATGTTGCCTTGGACTTGTCTTCCACGAGGCATAGTTTTATTGGGTAAACAACATGATGCCATTCTTTTTCATGCAGGCTTGGAAGAAAAAACTCTTGCTGACGATTATGAATACATTCATGCATGGTAAGAGGAGAACCACAAATATTTATCACTTCAATTTCCATTCTTATGTTCTCCCATCACTGACCACAAATATTTACTACTGCAATTTCCATGTTCTTGTTCTCTCATTGCTATAGACGTCATCATTTGTAAGAGAGGTTGTCTCAGATCACTGGAGTTAACATGGGAAACCTGCTATGCAGAATGTTTTCGTGCCTTTTTCATACTACTTTCTTTTATTTCCAATTTCACTGGAGTTAACATGGGAAAGCTGATGGATGTACTTGCTTTTTTGTACTTGCTTTTTTGTACTAGCTGTAACACATTTACCTTGTTCTCTCAAACACTAATGGATGTACTTGCTTTTTTGTATAAAGGATTGAGGGAGAGGAAGAAAAAATGACTGTATGGGAGAATATGCAGAAAGCTGAAGCAGCCATACAAAAGCTTGTGGTGCGCTTGTTTCTCAGTTCTGAATTTATAACTCTTTTTTCCACTCTTCATTCCAGTTTCCTGGTTGGTAGGAGGTTTCATATCATCTCATACTTGTGATTCATCAGATAAAACTTGAAAAGAAAAGGCCATACTCGCTGGAGAGGATTTTCAACACCCTTAGGTCTGGCTCTCGGAAGACACAGGTGGTACGCAGTACATCAACCGCAAATCAGAATCAGCATATTTCCATAACTATCAAAACGGCGCCAAACCTCAGCAAGAACGGTCAAATGAGTTCATTGAGTGGATGCTTCAGACAGGATCTATAGCATGGATCATAATCTGGATTGTCCTTAAGTTTTTATTGTGCTAGGGGAACATAAGAAAGTATGTAGAGCAAAATGAGAGGAGCTGTTGTTACCCTCAATTCTTTGTGATTATTGTGCTAGAGTGATGTAGTTGTTGGCTTTTGAACAATAGCTGGAGTGATATGAAACATTAGTGATCTAGTTGTGAATGATATTATAATTGTGATGCTTTTGTGAATATATAATTGTGGTGCTTTTGTGTTTATGTGATGGATCTATGAATGTGGTATACTGATTAACTGTGTATGTCTATGATTTGTGTATAAAAATCTGTGATTTATGGTGCTTAATTAAATGTATATTATTAATAAAAACCTGTAAAAAGGGTGACTTTCTGTTGGTTGCTAAATGTATAGTATGACAACTTACGGTTGGTTGCTAAATCTATAATACAGCAACCCACCATTGGTCGCTAAATATACAATATTAGCAACGGACGGTCGGTCGCTAAAAAGATGTCGGTCGCTAAAGCCTTTAGCGACGGCACTTACAGCGACCATCCTTATGGGTCGCTAAAGGTTTTTAGCGACCAACCGTAGGTCGCTGAAGGCCGTTTTAGCAACCAACCGTAGGTCGCTGTAGGTGAACCGTCGTGTAGTGTCTAGACACTCGACAAAGTATATTTTTATTTTTTTTATTTTGTCTCTCAAACTTTTTGTGGTATGTTCCTACACTATGTAGACTTATATTTATCATTTGTGGACAATTATAACCGAGTTTTCAATAGCTAGTAGATTTAGTTCGTTTATTTGAATTTTTTCGGAAAATTTAGATTTGAACTGCAGGTCACTCGAAACTTAGAAAACTGTGCATGCAAAAATGATATTCATTTTACTTAGCATAAGTTACGACCGATTCCAGGAGCGGACCGGAAACTTCGAGCAACATGCTCACTAAACATGGCCGTGAACTTGCCATCCACATGTTTAAAAATTGTATAAAACACAAACAAAGTCAGAAAATCATGAAACTTGTCCACGTGTCATGATATCATATGTACAGGCTGTGATAAAAAATTGAAAAAATTTTGAGAAAACTATGAAGCGCTATGTGTACAAACCTAAGAGATCCACATTGAAACCTATGATTTCATGTGTAGTTCTCTTAGGTTTCTACACATAGTGTCTCACAACTTTGTCTAAACATTCTCAATTTTTTATCACAACCTCTACATATGATATCATGACACGTGGAAAAGTTTCATGATTTTCTGACTTTGTTTGTGTTTTATACAATTTTTAAACATGTGGATGGCAAGTTCACGGCCATGTTTAGTGAGCATGTTGCTCGAAGTTTCCGATCCGTTCCTGAAATCGGTCCTAACTTGTGCTAAGTAGCATGGATACCATTTTTGCATGCACGGTTTTCCAAGTTTCAAGTGACGTGCAGTTCAAATGTGTTTTTTTCGAAGAAATTCAAATAAACGAACTAAATCTACTAGCTATAGAAAACAATTTTCTAATTGTCTCAAAATAGTATATGTAGGTCTATATAGTGTAGAACACATTACAAAAAATTTGGTAGGGAAAATAAAAAAAATAAAAATGTACTTTGCCGAGTGGATACGAAAATCTGCTAGTAGTATTTTGTGTTAGTATCTTATGTCAAGCGCATTAAAGTATTTTTTTTCTTTTTAGCGTATAAAATCTATCTATTGTATTGTACGTTTTGGGTTTTTAGACAAACACCACATGTATCTTATTCAGACCGATTGTGAGGTGTTTTAAATATTGATGGACAGTATTTGGAAAGTCTGTTGGTTTACTCCCACGTCGTTTATAAAGTTGTCTATATTTTAGAGTCTTTTATAAAAATCTAAGGATGTGTTTGGTTGCGGGACAAATAGAGACAGGCAAGACAGTGACGTCCTCTCTAGTCCCTCTAATTTTGAAGGCTAAGCAACACGAAGTTATGGCTCCTTAACGCAAGGTGAAAGTCGCCTAGAGGGGGGTGAATAGACAAATCTGAAATTTATAAAGTTTAAGCACAACTACAAGCCGGTGTTAGCGTTAGAAATATAATCGAGTTCGAAAGAGAGGGCGAAAACAAATCACAAGCAAATAAGGCGGATGACACGATGATTTGTTTTACCGAGGTTCGATTCTTGCAAACCTACTCTCCGTTGAGGTGGTCACAAAGACCGGGTCTCTTTCAATCCTTTCCCTCTCTCAAACGGTCACTTAGACCGAGTGAGCTTCTCTTCTCAATCAAATGGGACACTAAGTCCCCACAAGGACCACCACACAATTGGTGTCTCTTGCTTTGATTACAATTGAGTTGGAAACAAGAAAGAAGGAATAAGAAAAAGCAATCCAAGCGCAAGAACTCAAATGAACACAATTGTCTCTCTCACTAGTCACTATTTGATTGGAATGATCTTTGGACTTGGGAGAGGATTTGATCTCTTTGTTTGTGTCTTGGAATGAAGTCTAGAGCTCTTGTATGAGGTTTGATGGCTGAAAACTTGGATGCCTTGAAGTGTGGTGGTTGGAGGGTATTTATAGCCCCAACTACCAAAAGAACCGTTGGTGAGGGCTTCTGTCGTATGGCGCACCGGATAGTCCGGTGTGCCATCGAACACTGTCCGGTGCGCCAGCCACGTCACCAGGCCGTTGGGTTCCGACCGTTGGAGCTTCTGACAACGGGGCCACCGGACAGTCCGGTGGTGCACCGGACAGTCACTATTCACTGTCTGGTGCGCCTTCTGCGCATGCTCTGACTTCTGCGCGCGCAGTCGCGCACTGTAGCGTTGCAGACGACCGTTGGCGCGGACAACTGTTGCTTCGCTTGGCACACCGGACAGTCCTGTGCTACACCGGACAGTCCGGTGAATTATAACGATGTCGGCGTTTCGGACCCGGGGGACCCTCAACCGAGCCGACCAGTGAATTTATCGATGCGTGCCCCTGCCCAGATGGGTTGGCGCAAGATGGAACACAAGAGGGGATTGCGGCTTGTATTATCTCGCACCGGGGGATGCTCGTAGTAGGAGTTACAAGTGTCGCGAGAGGGAGAGAGAGAGCCTGTTCGTTTGCTCGTCCCCACGCGACCCCTCCCGCAGGAAGGCCCTGGACCTCCTTTTATAGATGCAAAGAGAGGGTCCAGATGTACAATGGGGGGGTGTAGCTATGCGCTAACGTGTCTGGCAGAGAAGTGCCTGAGCCCTGTGTACATGCCAACGTGGCTGTCGGAGAAGTGCTTGAGCCCTGGGTACGCGATAACGTGGCCGTCAGAGAAGTGCCTAAGCCCTGTAGAAGCACAGCTGGCGGTGCGTCTGGGATCCTGCTGACATCTCCTTGCTTCGGTAGGGGGCTGAGAACCACCGACGTCATGGACGCATGCGGGGAACCATCATTACCTGTTACCGGGGCGAGCCAGATGGGACGCCGGTCTTGTTCCCTCGTAGCCTGAGCTAGCTAGGGGTAGGGTAATGATGTATCCCCTGTGGTGCGGTTGGTCCGAGCCCAAGGTCGGGCGAAGCGGAGATTTCTCCTGAGGCCGAGGCCGGGGTCGGGCGAGGACGCGATTCCTCCCGAGGCCGAGGCTGAGGCCGAGTCCTGGGGTCGGGCGAGGCGGAGATCTCCTCCCGAGGCCGAGGCCTAAGGTCGGGCGAGGCGGAGCTTCCTGTTGCGCCCGAGGCTGAACTCGACTGTTGTCAGTCTTACCCTGGTGGGTGGCACAGCAGTCGGAGCGGGGCGAGCGGTGCTGTTTTCCTGTCAGGTCGGTCATTGAAAGGGCGAAGTGACTGCGGTCATTTCGACCTTGTCGACTGAGGCGCGCATGTCAGGATAAGGTGTCAGGCGATCCTCGCATTAAATGTGCATGCGATACGGTCGGTTGGTGAGGCGATTTGGCCAAGGTTGCTTCACAATGAAGCCTGCCCGAGCTGGACTTCGGGCGAGCCGAGGGTGCGCCCACCGCCTGAGGAGGCCCTCGGGCGAGGCGTGAATTCGTCCGGGACTACTGTTCCCGCCCGAGACCGGGCTCGGGCGAGGCGAGATGCGTCCCTTAGTAGACGAGGCCTTGACCTGAACTGCGCCCATCAGTATTTGCGGTTTGTGCTGAGGGTGGTTACCAGCCGTGTTTAGGAGTGTTGGGGGTACCCCTAATTACGGTACCCGACAGTAGCCCCCAAGCCTCGAAGGGAGTGTTGGTACTCGCTTGGAGGCTTCGCCGCATTTTTTGTGAGGGGACCGGCCTTTCTCTGTTATATTTTGTTCCGGTGGGTGCGCGCGAGCGCACCCACCGGGTGTAGCCCCCGAGGCCTCGGAGGAGTGGTTTGACTCCTCTTAGGTCTTAATGCTTTTCGTGATGCCTCGGCCGGTCTGGTTGTTCCCTCATGCGGCCTGGCCATAGCCCGGGTGCATGGTCAGGTTCCGAGTTTTTAGGCTGGTTTGTTGACACTGTCAACAGTTTGGCCGTAGCCGGGTTGCGAGAGCAGCCCCCGAGCCTCTGCACGGAGCGAGAGGACAATCAAGGACTGTCTCGACTTCTATTATACGCCCCTTCGTCACCTTTCCGCAAGGAGGAAGGGGGGAAAGCGCCATGTTGCCCTCGGGGGGCGCCAAACATGGTGTTTCCAGTGAGTTGCTAACGGGTGATCCGAGTTGACGCCCATGCCCCGTTCCATAAGGGTCGGCTAGTGGCCCAGAGGCGCGCTCCAAAAGTACCTGCAAGTGATTTGCCGGACCCGGACCCGTTCGATAGGGTCCGAGGGCTCGATGCCTCCCTCCGGTGGGATTCCTTTACAAAATCGTTCCTGCTGGTCTTGGAAATGTCCTAGGGTACCTCGGGAGCGTAGCCCGAGCCTCGGCCATGTAACAGACGTACCCATCCCTCACTCTGCGTGCTCTGGGGTGGCTGTCGAACCCTTCCGAGGGGCCAGCCTTCGAACCCCTGATCAGTAATGGGCGCGGAGCCCGAGTGCTCTGGGGTGGCTGTCGAACCCTTCCAAGGGGCTAGCCTTCGAACCCCTGATCAGTAATGGGCTCGGAGCCCGAGTGCTCTGTGGCGGCTGTCGAACCCTTCCGAGGGGCCAGCCTTCGAACCCCTGATCAGTAGGAGGGCTCGGGGCCCGCTTCCTTCGCTGAGAAGGATCCTTTTCGAAATATCCTCTTTCCCGGTCCCTGTAGCAAGAGAGAGAAAGAGGAAGAGGAAAAGGATATGAATTTAAATAGTGTGGCACACCTTTTTTGACGCGGTCATCATGGCGGAGGTGAAACAACGCCTGCTTCGCCTGCCAGAGGTGTCGCTTGCCCTGCCGAGGAGTTAATGCGACGGAACGGGCGATTCGCGGGGCGGACGTTGCGCGTGCTCGAGTCGTTCGAGGAACGGGCGTTTCACCTTTGAGTTTGAATTCCACGGTGAGTTCAGGTGAAGTTTTGAATAGATCTCGCCCGGGCCTTTATATACCCAGAAGAGGGGCCGGCGGTGGTTCTTTACCCTGCCATTTGCGCTCGCCTTCTGCTTTGGTTTCCGCAACCTAAGAGAATAGCCAGGGAAAAGAAAACCGCGCACCTCATCCCTTCCGCCTCCTCCATCTTCGTTCGGCGATGGCTGACAAGGTGACCGTCGTTCCGCCACGCGATCGGTGGCCTTCCTCCACCGTCGTCGTGGAGGATCTGGAGGCCCTTGTTGCCGATGGTTTGCTCTGTCCCCTCTCCGGTGGGCCGCAGCCGGAGTGGATGGCTCCGAGCGAGGCCGAACCGACTCCGTCGCCGGGGTACATGGTCAGCTTCATCTCCTTCCATGAGCGGGGGTTTGGAGTGCCAGCGAGCCGCTTCATGCGGGCGCTTCTGCACTACTACGGGGTGGAGCTGCACAACTTCAACCCCAACTCTATTGCGCAAGTGGCCATCTTCGCGGCGGTTTGCGAGGGTTTTTTGGGGATTGACCCCCACTGGGATCTGTGGACTCATCTCTTCTCCGCGGAGCTCTTTGCCTCGACGACGGAGGCAAAGAAGGTCCATATGGTGGTGCGGGCCGGCGGTTGCACCCTCCAGTTGAGGAAGGGGCGCGCGCAGCAGTATATCCCTGCTCACCCTTGTGTCTTCGAACAAGGGGTGGCAGCGCCGGTGGTTTTATCTCAAAAACGACGACGGGAGGCTTTTGTCGTTTTCTCAACGAGTGGTGACCGCCGCTGGCAGTAACTGGCGCTGGGGGGCCATGCACGAGAAACAGGAGATGCTCCAGCCTATTCTGTAGGCCTTGCAGAAGTTACGAGATGGGGGCCTTACCGCTGCGGGGGTCGTCGCCGCTATCCATCGCCGGAGGGTGCTTCCTTTGGCAGAGCGGCGGTTGCCGCTTTCGGAGATGAAGCCGGGGGTCGATTTGGAGGGCTCGCAGATGTCTTCGGCCTCCCTCTCCGCCGACAACCTCCGCAGGCAGGTAGCGGGTACAGTAGGGAGGCTGGATGCCGGCGCCCTTACCCAGCCCGCGATGCGTCCCGACCATGGGTACGTTTCCCTGGTAAGTGTCCGATCCTTCTTCTGTTTTGCACCGAGTTGCCTTTGATTCTTACTATGGGGGTTTTTGTTCGTCCCCAGGGGTTGAGGTTTTATAAACCCTCCCTGCCACCGGTCCCGGAGGACGCGGTGGGCCGAGCCACGCGGAGGGTCGCCGTGGAGAAGAAAAAGGAGAAGAAGGACGTGGAAAAGGCCCGGGCCCGCGAGCGGATGCGGGCTCGGGAAGCCTTGGAGAGGCGTCGTCGGAGGCAGGAGAGGGACGGGCTCCCGAGGGAGCCGTCGCCGGAGACGCCTGACGATGACGACGATGATGATGATGACGAGGATGACGACATGGTGGCCCGTCTTGGCCTCAGCCCGGATCTGAGGCTAGGCTAGGGGTCGCCGAGCCAGCCTCCAAGCGGGCTGGCACCATCAGTACCTGGGGCCGAGACATCAAGGTCCCGGTCCGAGGAGCGGAGGCAGGCCGATGGGGTACTTGATCCCTTGGCCGAGGTAATTGAGGTGACTCCGGGGAGTCAGGCTGATCCGCCTGTCCCCCAAGAGCAGGCGCCCGTGTCGGCTGCACAAGAAGTTGGTCCTTCGGCCGTCATGACGATGCCTGGGCGGGCCGCCCCTTCGGCGCCTCGGGCGCCCGAGATGGAGGCGGCGCCGGAGTCGGCAGCGGGGCAACCCTTGGCAGCGCCTGCGGGGACCAAGGCCTGAGGGGCCTCCCCGCAGGCACGATTGGCCCTGGTCCGGAGCGGGTAAGTATCCGAGGATACCTCTGTTTTGGTTTTTTCTCTGTGTGTCTTGATCTTGCTCTTTCTTTCAGCAAGCGGAGGCAGGGCTTGGCTGGTTTGGCCCCTAGGAAGGCCCTCAATACGAAACCGGCTTCTGCAGCTGGTGCCGCGGCGCGCCATGCCGGTTGGCTGGCCTCCACGCAAGGCGCCCTCGAGCGGGGGGCCCAGGCGGCGCGACTTGCCATGGGGCAAGCTTCCCAAGCTGACCCCTCTATCGGGGCGGCCATCGCGCCGGGGGAGACCGCTGACGCGGCCGTGGCCCCAAGCCCGCCTGACTTGTTGTCGGCGCCGGCATTGACTCTCGTCGGGGCCGTCGCTGATTCGCCCCTGGAGCTGCCTGTTGCTTCCGACGTCGGGATGGTTGAGGTGCCACCGCTCGTGGTCGTCCCCGACCTCCCCGTTCTCGGCCACGAGGAGAGGGCGGCCACCGTCGCCGAGGTCGGTGATCGGAGGCCCACCACCTTAGTCGAGGGGAGGCCCAGTATATCGACGGCGATGGTGTTCGACGCGTCGACTGCAGGGGGACCCGATGCCTTAGTGGAGGGGCACGCAGAACCGCGGCCCGTCTTGGGGAGCAGCGGCCTTATCCCCGCGCAGCGCAACCCCAATGAGTGGCGCGGGCAGCCGCTCCGGTTCTGGAGCCACGGCACCTCGGAGCTCCTCCTTTTCCTCAACGATGAGCGGGAGGAGCAGTCTCGGAATGAGCTCCGTGAGCATGCCGAGGCAGCAATGAGGTCGCTTCGGTTGACCATGGAGGTCCTTTACAAGGACGTTCCCAGGGTCTTCCAGGTAAGAATTTGGGCGTACACCTTGCGTGACCGGGGCATTCTTTGTAATACCCTGCTTTCCTTCCTCAGGAACTTGCGGATATGAGCACCGCCAAGTCGCTGTTCATCCACCGTGAGAGCGGCGTCTGGGGTTCGCTGCGGTCCCAGAAGGCCGCGCTTGCCGAGGCTAATGAACGCCTCGCCCAATGGAGCACCGAGGTGGCGGACCTTCGGCTGCTCCGTGATGAGATGAAGTCGGAGGCGGCGGCGGCGTCGGCACGGATGGAGCTGCTGTAGCGGCAGCTGAAGCTTGGCCAGGTCATCGGCGAGCGGGACCAATCTCGAAGCCAAGCTGCCGAGGTCGTGGGCCGGGCTGAGGACCTTAGGGGTCAGCTGGCTGAGGCTATGGAGCGGCTAGCCGAGGCGTCTGCTCGGGCCAGGACCCTTACGGAGGACCTGGTCGTGGCCGTCGGATCCGCCCAGTCCGCCTAAGCCGTGGCTTCGTAGCAGCATGCCCGGGCCGAAGGTACATTTCGACCGCTTCGTGACTTTGATTCAGCTTCATTCTTCAACTCGTGTCTGAAGAATTTTGTTCGGCTTTCTGCAGAGTTTGAGACGGCTCTTAACGAGTCCGTCAAGGTGCTTGCCCAGGCGGCCGAGCAGAAGGAGGCCGACCGCGTGGCTATGTCCGAGGCCATCTCGGACTTTTGCCGGGCCTTTGGCCTCGACGACGTCCCCTCGGATAGCTCCCCCTAGAGTCACCTGCGGGCCTTGGGCGGCCATGTGCGCAACAGACTCCGTGGGGCGCTGCACCATGGCGTTAGGCGTGCCTTCGCCGTGCTCGCTTCCCACTATGACGTGGATCTGGAGCGGTTCAGCGAGGGGTATTGCCTACCCAACGAAGATGAGGCTACCTTAGCCGAGGTCCAGAGGCTTGAGGCGACCGTGGCAGGCCCAAGCGCGGTGCTGGCGTCCTCCTTTGAGGTGGAGATCCTTCCGCTCGCGTCGCCGTCTGGGGCCGGGCCAGATCTTGCCGAGGGTGAAGACGATGCTGAGGGTGGCCCTGCCAATGCCTGATCCTGCCAGAACAGTTTGCTTGGAGTATGCGTATGTTTTTCGCGGCCACTGAGGCCTAAACATCTTATTGTCGTGTTATAAAGCTGCGTTTCCTTTCCTCTTGTTTCGAGTATCAGGACTTGTTCGTCGGTAGCAGAATCACTTATCCGAGCGAGAGTTACTTTTCGCGGAAGGCGATGAGTGAGGTACCCGTATCCCGGAGGCGTAGGAGTCCCTCGGCTCGGTCGGCCTTGCCACTTACGTGCACTCTCACTCGTTTGCAAGATTCTGTTATCGATATAGTCGAGAAGGTACGAAAGTCGTTTTCTACCCGAGCGTTAGGACTTGTTCGGTAGCAGGATCGCTTATCCGAGCGTGAGTTACTTTTCACGGAAGGTGATGAGTGAGGTATCCGTATCCTGGAGGCGTAGGAGTCCCTCGGCTCGGTCGGCCTTGCCGCTTACGTGCACTCTCGTCGTTTTTAGGATCCCGCTATCGATATAGTCGAAAGCACGAAAGTCGTTTTGGTAGAAAACCTTTCTTGGTAGAAAACTTTTCCGAGGAAAATTTTGACGCAGAGGGGGTTCCCCCTTCTAGCCCCTGAGGGAGGGTCAGGCTTTGCCAAGGCAAGGCTGATCCTCCCTTGACGGTTACACTTTATTTGTGTACGTAAAGAAAACGAGGTACATGAACGACTTGAAACATTTTAAGGGTAGAAGCGACGTAGCTGTTGGATGTTCCAAGCGTTGCTGTAGACCTCGCCTTGATCGTTGGCCAGCTTGTATGTCCCGGGCTTCAAAATCTTAGCGATGATGAACAGCCCTTCCCAGGGAGGAGTAAGCTTGTGGCGCCCTCGGGCGTCTTGCCACAGCCGAAGTACCAAGTCTCCCACCTGGAAGCCTCGGGGCCGAACCGTTCGGGCGTGGTAGCGTCGCAGAGACTGCTGATACCGCGCCGAGTGTAGTAAGGCCACGTCCCGAGCTTCTTCGAGCTGGTCCAGTGAATCTTCTCGGCTGGTCTGGTTGCTTCAGTCGTCGTACGCCTTTGTCCTCGGGGAACAGTATTCTAAGTCCGTGGATAGGACAGCCTCGGCCCCATACACTAGAAAGAACGGCGAGAAACCCGTGGCTCGGCTTGGCGTCGTCCTCAGACTCCAGACCACCGAGGGTAGCTCTTTCATCCATCGCTTGCCAAACTTGTTGAGGTCGTTGTAGATCCTCGGTTTTAGTCCCTGCAAAATCATACTGTTGGCACGCTCCACCTGCCCATTCGTCATGGGGTGAGCTACGGCGACCCAGTCCACACGGATGTGGTGGTCCTCGCAGAAGTCCAGGAACTTCTTCCCAGTGAACTGCGTGCCATTGTCGGTGATGATGGAGTTCGGGACCCCAAAGCGATGGATGATGTTTGTGAAGAACGCCACCGCCTGCTCGGACCTGATGCTGGTTAGGGGTCGGACCTCGATCCACTTGGAGAATTTGTCGATGGTGACCAGCAGGTGCGAGAAGCCCCCGGGTGCCTTATGTAAGGGACCGACAAGGTCCAGACCCCACACAGCAAATGGCCAGGTGATGGGTATTGTCTGCAGGGCCTGAGCGGGCAGGTGCGTCTGTCTCGCGTAGAATTGACATCCTTGGCAGGAGCGTACAATCCTAGTGGGAAGGCGTTCCCCACGAGGGCTCGAGGTGCTGCATGGTGACCGCAAGCCCCCGAGTGTATCTCTTGCAACAGCTCTTGTCCTTCGGCGACGGATATGCATCGTTGGAGGATGCCTGAGGGGCTGTGGTGGTAGAGCTCCTTTTCATCACCCAGTATGACGAACGACTTGGCGCGCCGCGCCAGTCGCCGAGCTTCGGCCTTGTCGAGGGGCAGCTCTCCTCGGAGGAGATATTCCAGGTACGGGGCCTGCCAGTTCGGGTTTGGCGTGACCCCATTCCGCTCTCCCTCGACATGCAGGGCCTCACCCTCGGCGGTCGAGGGTACCTCGGGCTAGGTCGAGGCCTCCTCGGGCTCGGGCGTGTCGTCGATCTTGACGGAGGGTTGATGTATGTCTCTGGAGAAGACGTCCGGGGGAACTGTCGTCCGCCCCGAGGCTATTTTAGCCAGCTCATCCACAGTCTCGTTGTACCGTCGAGCGATATGGTTGAGTTCCAGCCCATAGAACTTGTCTTCCAGGCGCTGAACTTCGTTGCAGTAGGCCTCCATCCTCTGGTCGCGGCAGTGGGAGTTCTTCATGACTTGGTCGATGACAAACTGCGGGTCGCCCCGAGCGTCGAGGCGCTGAACCCCTAGCTCGATGGCGATGTGCAGCCCATTAACCAAAGCCTCGTACTCGACCACGTTGTGCCGGCGAGGAACGCCCCGACGACATCCGAGTCGGTGATGTTGGGCAACTCGGTGCGCTGCTTTGAAAACTGTCGGATGTACTCTCGCAGGGATTCCCCTGGCTGCTAGCGGCAGCTTCAGAGATCCCAGGAGTTCCCAGGGCATACGTACGTACCTTGGAAGTTTCCAGGGAAGGCCTTGACCAGGTCGTCCCAGTTGGAGATCTGCGTAGGAGGCAGATGCTCTAGCCAGGCCTGGGCGGCATCAGAGAGGAACAGGGGAGGTTGCGGATGATGAGGTTGTCGTCGTCCGTTCCTCCCAGCTGGCATGCCAGCCGGTAGTCCGCAAGCCACAACTCCGGCCTTGTCTCCCTGAGTACTTGGTGATGGTAGTCGGGGCCCAGAACCGAGCCGGGAACGGCGCCCGTCATATGGCCCAGCTGAAGGCTCGCTGACCTGGTGGTTCGGGCGAGGGACTTCGATCCTCCTCACTGTCATAGCGTCCTCCACGCCTGGGGTGGTAGCCCCGGCGCACCTTCTCTTTGAGGCAGGCTCGACGGTCGCGGCGGTGGTGCTCGTCGCCGAGGCGATCCAGGGCTATAGGCGTCCCGTCTCGCGCGCGCCCGGTGCGGACCGAGGCCTCCCGCATGAGTCAGGAAGTCGTTGCGCGATGCTCCGAGGGGCACCCTTGCCTTCGGGAGGCAGAGCTTTCAGCACGTCGGACCGCGGCACCCTCTAGGAGATTCTTGAGTTCTCCCTGGATACGCCGCCCCTCGGTAGTGGATGGCTCCGGCATTGCTCGGAGTAGCATTGCTGCTGCTAGATTCTGGCCGACCCCGCTGGAGGCCGGGGGCAGCCTTGCCCGGGCATCGTCAACGATACGGCATTGGACGTCCCGGGCCCGATGACGCGCTTCTTCGGCGAGTGCTCGGCCTGCCCTCTCCTGCTCGATGTTTTGCCGGAGCTGCACAAGTTGCCCTGCTTCCTCGTCGAGCTTGGCCTGCATCTCGCGGATTTGCTCGAGCTGTGTGTCCTGACCCCCCGCAGGGACTGGGACCACAACTAGATCCCGCGGGATGTCAACGCGAGAAGCAGGCCCAAGCGGATCGTCATCCTCCAGCATACCAAGGTGGTTGCCTTCGTCGTGACCCCCAGATCGACATGGAAACATTTGTGACTTGGGCCACAACCCTCGTCGTCAAGGCTGTGGCCATCGTCAGAGCAACCGGAGAGGCAATAGTCACATGCGGTCATGAAGTCTCGCATGACACTGGGATCACGGAGCCCGGAGAAATCCCAACCGGAGTCGGGGTCGTCTTCTTCCTCGGAACCCGGGGGCCCGTAGGTTGAGACGGCCGTCAGTCAGTCCCAGGTTGACCACATATGGTACCCCGGGAGGTTAGGATATGCCCTAGCGAAAGCGCTCACCGAAGCGGGGTCGCTTGGTGGATCTAAGCTGAATCTAAAAGGGATAGGGTGGAAAATGGACGGTACCTCTTGATCGATGGACGGTGGTGAAGTCACGTTGGGGGCGGATTGCACCGTCATCTCAGGTATGAGGCTAACGCCCAGCAAGTCCTTTGCGAGAGTGCTGGCGTCATCAGTCCGCTTGGGGTTGGCACGTCGCGGTGAAACGACATCCATCGTTGTCTCAGGTGCGAGGACAACACCCGGCATGTCCCCCGCTGGGGTGCCGGCGTCGTCGACTCACTCTGGACCGACAGCCGACGAGGTGCCGCCTCCTGCCTGGCCACGGCTGCCCCGTCTCCTCCTCCTGCGGCGAGGAGGGTGGCGGGACAAACCCGGATGCTGCTCTTCCATCACGGGGGGGGGAGACGTCATCGAGTTCGCCACCGTCGGGCAAGCTGACGACCGTCGCTGTTGTCGTGCCGCAAGGGGAGGAGTACCATGTCGTAGTTGCCGTCGAGGGACATGAACTCGAGACTCCCGAAGCGGAGCACCGTCCTAGGCTGAAGAGGTTGCTGAAGACTACCCATCTAGAACTCAACGGGAAGGTGTTCGTTAACACACAGCAGGCCCCTACCTGGCGCGCCAACTTTCGGCGTTTCGGACTCAGGGGACCCTCAACCGAGCCGACCAGTGAATTTATCGCTGCGTGCCCCTGCCCAGATGGGTTGGCGCAAGATGGAACACAAGAGGGGAATGTGGTTTGTATTATCTCACACCGCGGGATGCTCGTAGTAGGGGTTACAAGCGTCGCGAGAGGGAGAGAGAGAGCCTGTTCGTTTGCTCGTCCCCGCGCGACCCCTCCCGTAGGAAGGCCCTGGACCTCCTTTTATAGATGCAAGGAGAGGGTCCAGATGTACAATGGGGGGTGTAGCTATGCGCTAACGTGTCTGGCAGAGAAGTGCCTGCGCCCTGTGTACATGCCAACGTGGCTGTCGGAGAAGTGCTTGAGCCCTGGGTATGCGATAATGTGGTCGTCGGAGAAGTGCCTGAGCCCTGTAGAAGCACAGCTGGTGGTGCGTCTGGGATCCTGCTGACGTCTCCTTGCTTCCGTAGGGGGTTGAGAACCACCGACGTCATGGACGCATGCGGGGAACCATCATTACCTGTTACCGGGGCGAGCCAGATGGGACGTCGGTCTTGTTCCCTCGTAGCCTGAGCTAGCTAGGGTTAGGGTAATGATGTATCCCCTATGGCGCGGTCGGTCCGAGCCCAAGGTCGGGCGAGGGCGAGGACGCGATTCCTCCCGAGGCCGAGGCTGAGGCCGAGTCCTGGGGTCGGGCGAGGCGGAGACCACGTCCCGAGGCCGAGGCCTAAGGTCAGGCGAGGCAAAGCTTCCTGTTGCGCCCGAGGCTGAACTCGGCTGTTGTCAGTCTTACCTTGGTGGGTGGCACAGCAGTCGGAGCGGGGCGAGCGGCGCTGTTTTCCTGTCAGGTCGGTCATTGAAAGGGCGAAGTGACTACGGTCACTTCGACCTTGCCGACTGAGGCGCGTGTGTCAGGATAAGGTGTCAGGCGATCCTCGCATTAAATGTGCATGCGATACGGTCGGTTGGTGAGGCGATTTGGCCAAGGTTGCTTCACAACGAAGCCTGCCTGAGCTGGGCCTCGGGCGAGTCGAGGGTGCTCCCACCGCCTGAGGAGGCCCTCGGGCGAGGCGTGAATTCGTCCGGGACTACTGTTCCCGCCCGAGACCGGGCTCGAGCGAGGCGAGATTGCGTCCTTTAGTAGATGAGGCCTTGACCTGAACCGCGCCCATCAGTCTTTGCGGTTTGTGCTGAGGGTGGTTACCAGCCGTGTTTAGGAGTGTTGGGGGTACCCCTAATTACGGTACCCGACAAGCGGAGCGGCTTCCCCGGATTCTCGAAGGTGGCAAGTTTGGAGTTGGGTTCCCTAGTGCACCGTACACTGTCCGGTGGTGCACCGGACAGTCCGGTGGTGCACCGGACAGTCCGGTGCGCCAGACCAGGGCTGCCTTCGGGTTGTCTTTTGCTCTTTTTATTTGAACCCTTTCTTGGACTTTTATTGGCTTGTGTTGAACCTTTGGCACCTGTAGAACTCATAATCTAGAGCAAACTAGTTAGTCCAATTAATTTGTGTTGGGCAATTCAACCACCAAAATTCATATAGGAAAAGGTTTGACCCTATTTCCCTTTCCATCTCCCCCTTTTTGGTGATTGATGCCAACACAAACCAAAGCAAATATAAAAGTGCAGAATTGAACTATCTTGCATAATGTAAGTGCAAAGGTTACTTGGAATTAAACCAATATTCATTTCATAAGATATGCATGGATGGTTTTCTTCTTATTTAAAATTTTGGACCACGCTTGCACCACTTGTTTTGTTTTGCAAATGTTTTGGAAATTCTTTTCAAAGTCTTTTTCAAATAGTCAAAGATATATGAATGAGATTTTGAGAAGCATTTTCAAGATATGAAAATTTTCTCCCCCTGTTTCAAATACTTTTCCTTTGACTAAACAAAACTCCCCCTTAATGAAATCCTCCTATTAGTGTTCAAGAGGGTTTTAGATATTAATTTTGAAGAGGGTATACCAATTTGAAATTATATCAAAAATAAGATACCAACTTGAAAATCTTTAAAAAACACTTCTTTAATACAAATTGAAAGACTACAAATTTTTGAAATTGGTGGTGGTGCGGTCCTTTTGCTTTGGGCTAATACTTTCTCCCCCTTTGGCATGAATCGCCAAAAACGGATACTTGTGAGTGAAATATAAGCCCTTTTTCAAACTTTCTCCCCCTTTGGTAAATAATATAGGTGTGAAGATTATACCAAAATGGAGAGCGTTATGGAGCGACGGCGAAGGATGAATAATTCGGTGGAGTGGAGTGGAAGCCTTTTGTCTTCGCCGAGAACTCCATTTCCCTTTCAATCTATGACTTAGCATAATATTCACTTGAAAAACACATTAGTCATAGCACATGAAAGAGAGATGATCAAATGTATATAAATGAGTTATGTGTGCAAAATATCAATCAAAATTCCTAGAATCAAGAATATTTAGCTCATGCCTAAGTTTGGTGAAGGATTTCTCATCTAATGGCTTAGTAAAGATATCGGCTAATCGATCTTTGGTGTTAATGTAAGCAATCTCGATATCTCCCTGTTGTTGGTGATCCCTTAAAAAGTGATACCGAATGGCTATGTGTTTAGTGCGGCTATGCTCAACGGGATTGTGCGCCATGCGGATTGCACTCTCATTATCACATAGGAGAGGAACTTTGGTTAATTTGTAACCATAGTCCCTAAGGGTTTGCCTCATCCAAAGCAATTGCGCGCAACAATGTCCTGCGGCAATATACTCGGCTTCGGCGGTAGAAAGAGCTACAGAATTTTGTTTCTTAGAAGCTCAAGACACCAGAGATCTTCCCAAGAACTGGCAAGTCCCTGATGTGCTCTTTCTATCAATCTTACACCCTGTGCAATCAGCATCTGAATAACCAATTAAATCAAAAGTGGATCCCCTGGGGTACCAAAGGCCAAACTTAGGAGTAAAAACTAAATATCTCAAGATTCGTTTCATGGCCCTAAGGTGAACTTCCTTAGGATCGGCTTGGAATCTTGCACACATGCATACGGAAAGCATTATATCCGGTCGTGACGCACATAAATAGAGTAAAAACCTATCATCGATCGGTATACCTTTTGATCTACGGATTTACCTCCCGTGTCGAGGTCGAGATGCCCATTGGTTCCCATGGGTGTCTTGATGGGCTTGGCATCCTTCATCCCAAACTTGGTAAGAATATCTTGAATGTACTTCGTTTGGCTAATGAAGGTGCCTTCTTGGAGTTGCTTGACTTGGAATCCTAAGAAATACTTTAACTCCCCCATCATTGACATCTCGAATTTTTGTACCATGATCCTACTAAACTCTTCACATGTAGATTTGTTAGTAGACCCAAATATAATATCATCAACATAAATTTGGCATACAAACAAATCATTGGCAATTGTTTTAGTAAAGAGAGTGGGATCGGCTTTTCCGACTTTGAATCCATTAGCGATAAGAAAATCTCTTAGGCATTCATACCATGCTCTTGGGGCTTGCTTGAGCCCATAAAGCGCCTTAGAGAGTTTATATATATCGTTAGGGTACTCACTATCTTCAAAGTCGGGAGGTTGCTCAACATAGACCTCCTCTTTGATTGGTCCATTGAGGAAGGCACTCTTCACGTCCATTTGATAAAGCTTGAAGCCATGGTAAGTAGCATAGGCAAGTAAAATGCGAATTGACTCAAGCCTAGCTACGGGTGCATAGGTTTCACCGAAATCCAAACCTTCGACTTGCGAATATCCCTTGGCTACAAGTCGGGCTTTGTTCCTTGTCACCACACCATGCTCATCTTGCTTGTTGCGGAAGACCCACTTGGTTCCTACAATATTTTGGTTAGGACGTGGAACTAAATGCCAAACCTCATTCCTCGTGAATTTGTTGAGCTCCTCTTGCATCGCCAGCACCCAATCCAAATCTTGAAGTGCTTCCTCTACCCTGTGTGGCTCAATGGAGGAAACAAAAGAGTAATGTTCACAAAAATGAGCAACACGAGATCGAGTGGTTACCCCTTATGAATATCGCCGAGGATGGTATTCACGGGGTGATCTTGTTGGATTGCTTGGTGGACTCTTGGGTGTGGTGGTCTTGGACCGTCATCATCTTCCTTGTCTTGATCATTAGCATCTCCCCCTTGATCATTGTCCTTCTCTTGAGGTGACTCCTCTTGATCTTCATTTTCATCATCTTGAGCTTGATCCTCATCTTGAGTTGGTGGAGATGCTTGCATGGAGGAAGATGGTTGATCTTGTGCATGTGGAGGCTCTTCGGATTCCTTAGGACACACATCCCCAATGGACATGTTCCTTAGCACGACGCACAGAGCCTCTTCATCATCTAGCTCATCAAGATCAACTTGCTCTACTTGAGAGCCATTAGTCTCATCAGACACAATGTCACAAGAAACTTCAACTAGTCCAGTGGACTTGTTAAAGACTCTATATGCCCTTGTGTTTGAACCATAACCAAGTAAAAAACCTTCTACAGCCTTAGGAGCAAATTTAGATTTTCTACCTCTTTTAACAAGAATAAAGCATTTGCTACCAAAGACTCTAAAATATGAAACATTGGGCTTTTTACCTGTGAGGAGTTCATAAGATGTCTTCTTGAGGATTCGATGTAGATATAACTGGTTGATGGCGTAGCAAGCGGTGTTGACCGCCTCGGCCCAAAACCGATCCGAAGTCTTATACTCATCAAGCATGGTCCTCGCCATGTCAAGTAGAGTTCTATTCTTCCTCTCCACTACATCATTTTGTTGTGGCGTGTAGGTAGAAGAGAACTCATGCTTGATGCCCTCATCCTCAAGGAAGCCTTCTATTTGTGAGTTCTTGAACTCCGTCCCGTTGTCGCTTCTAATCTTTTTATCCTTAAGCCAAACTCATTTTGAGCCCGTCTCAAGAATCCCTTTAAGGTCTCTTGGGTTTGTGATTTATCCTGCAAAAAGAACACCCAAGTGAAGCGAGAATAATCATCCACAATAACTAGACAGTACTTACTCCCGCTGATGCTTATGTAAGCTATCGGGCCGAATAAATCCATGTGGAGGAGCTCCAGTGGCCTGTCAGTTGTCATGATGTTCTTGTGTGGATGATGAACACCAATTTGCTTTCCTGCTTGGCATGCGCTACAAATCATGTCTTTCTCAAAATGAACATTGGTTAGTCCTAAAATGTGCTCTCCCTTTAGAAGCTTGTGAAGATTCTTCATTCCAACGTGGGCTAGTCGGCGATGCCAGAGCCAACCCATGTTAGTCTTAGCAATTATGCAAGTGTCAAGTTCAGCTCTATTGAAATCAACTAAGTATAGCTGCCCCTTTAACACTCCCTTAAAAGCTACTGAATCATCACTTCTTCTAAAGACAGTAACACATATATCCGTAAAAAGACAATTGTAGCCCATTTTGCATAATTGAGAAACAGAAAGCAAATTGTAATCTAATGAATCTACAAGAAAAACATTGGAAATAGAATGGTCAGGTGATATAGCAATTTTACCCAATCCTTTGACCAAACCTTGATTTTCATCCCCGAATGTGATAGCTCTTTGGGGATCATGGTTTTTCTCGTAGGAGGAGAACATCCTTTTCTCCCTAGTCATGTGGTTTGTGCACCCGCTATCAACTATCCAACTTGAGCCCCCGGATGCATAAACCTACAAAACAAATTTAGGCTTTGTTTTTAGGTACCCAAACGGTCTTGGGTCCTTTCACATTAAAAACAAGCACCTTGGGTACCCAAACACAAGTCTTTGACC
This sequence comes from Zea mays, assembly GCF_902167145.1. Classification (NCBI taxonomy): domain Eukaryota; kingdom Viridiplantae; phylum Streptophyta; class Magnoliopsida; order Poales; family Poaceae; genus Zea; species Zea mays. The sequence goes on along the minus strand of NC_050102.1, from coordinate 23,497,227 downwards.
CCTTGTGTTTGCCCCCAACATATTTGGCAACTACTTTGCCTGATTTGATAGTTAAAACATATGATGCATCAAAAGTCTTAAATGAAATGTTATGTTCATTTGATGCAATAGGAGTTTTCTTCTTAGGCATTTTAACATGTGTAGAACGCCTAGAGCTAGAAGCCTCATTCTTATAAATAAAAGCATGGTGAGAAACATAATGAGTTTTCTTAGCATGAATTCTCCTAATTTTATCCTCAGGATAACCAACAGGATATAAAATGTAACCCTCATTATCCTGAGGCATGGGAGCTTTGCCCTTAACAAAATTAGACAATCTTTTAGGAGGAGCATTAAGCTTGATATTGTCTCCCTGTTGGAAGCCAATGCCATCCTTAATGCTAGGGCGTCTCCCATTATAAAGCATGCTACGAGCAAATTTAAATTTTTCATTTTCTAGTTCATGCTCGGCAATTTTAGCATCTAGTTTAGCTATATGATCATTTTGTTGTTTAATTATAGCAAGGTGATCATGAATAGCATCAACATCAATGTCTCTACATCTAGTACAAATAGAAACATGCTCAATGGTAGATGTAGAGGGTGTGCAATTATTTAATTCAACAATCTTAGCATGTAAAATAGCATTCTCATCTCTAAGATTGGAAATAGAAACATTGCAAACATCTAATTCCTTAGCCTTAGCAATTAATTTGTCATTCTCATACTTAAGGCTAGCAAGAGATTCATTCAACTTGTCAATCTTAGCAATTAAACTAGCATTATCATTTCTAAGATTAGCAATTGAATCATCACAAACATTTGATTTCTCAACCTTAGCAATTAATTTGGCATTTTCATTTCTAAGGCTAGAAATAGTGTCATGGCAAGTGCTAAGCTCATTAGTTAATTTTTCATTTTTCTCTACCTTCTGAGCATAAGCATTTTTAGTCTTAACATGTTTTTTGTTTTCTTTAATAAGGAAGTCCTCTTGGCTATCCAAGACTTCATCCTTCTCATGAATAGCACTAATCAACTCATTTAATTTCTCTTTTTGTTGCATGTTAAGATTGGCAAAAAGAGTAAGCAAGTTGTCCTCATCATCACTAGAATTATCCTCATCACTAGAAGTTGCATACTTAGTGGAGGATCTTGATTTTACCTTCTTCTTCTTGCCATCCTTTGCCATGAGGCATTTGTGGCCGACGTTGGGGAAGAGAAGGCCTTTGGTGACGGCGATGTTTGCGGCATCCTCGTCGGAGGAGGAGTCAGTGGAGCTCTCGTCGGAGTCCCACTCCCGGCAAACATGGGCATCGCCGCCCTTCTTCTTGTAGTACTTCTTTTTTTCCTTCTTCTTTCCCCTCTTGTCGTTATCACTATCACTATCACTAGATAAAGGGCATTTAGCGATAAAATGACCGGGCTTACCACATTTGTAGCAAACCTTCTTGGAGCGGGGTTTGTAATCCTTCCCCCTCCTTTGCTTGAGGATTTGGCGAAAGCTCTTGATGATGAGTGTCATCTCCTCGTTGTCGAGCTTGGAGGCGTTGATGGGGAGCCTACTTGATGTAGACTCTTCTTTCTTCTCCTCCGTCGCTTTGAAGGCGACAGGTTGCACCTCGGATGTAGAGGTGGCGCCTTGCTCGATGATTTTCTTGGAGCCTTTGATCATCAATTCAAAGCTCACAAATTTTCCTATCACTTCCTCGAGAGACATTAGTTTATATCTTGGATCACCACAAATTAATTGAACTTGAGTGGGGTTAAGAAAGACGAGTGATCTAAGAATAACCTTGACCATTTCATGGTCATCCCATTTGGTGCTCCCGAGGTTGCGCACTTGGTTCACCAATGTCTTGAGCCGGTTGTACATTGTTTGTGGCTCCTCCCCTTGGTGAAGCATGAAGCGACCGAGCTCCCCCTCGATCGTTTCCCTCTTGGTGATCTTGGTCACCTCGTCTCCTTCGTGCGTGGTCTTGAGCACGTCCCAAATCTCCTTTGCACTCTTCAACCCTTGCACCTTATTATACTCCTCTCGACTTAGAGAGGCGAGGAGTATAGTAGTGGCTTGGGAGTTGAAGTGTTGGATTTGTTCGACCTCCTCCGAATCGTAATCCTTGTCCCCTTCTTTGGTACCTGCGCTCCATACTCAACAATATCCCATATGCTTTTGTGGAGTGAGGTTAGGAGATGCCTCATTTTATCACTTCCACATAGAATAATCTTCACCATCAAACATAGGTGGTTTGCCTAATGGGACGGAAAGTAATGGAGTGTATTTTGAAATACGAGGATAGCGAAGGGGCATCTTACTATACTACTTGCGCTCATGGCGCTTAGAAGTGACGAATGCCGATTCCAAGCCAGAGGTGGAGGGTGACAAAGAGTCGGTCTCGTAGTAGACTACCTTCTTCATCTTCTTCTTCTAGTCACCCTTCCGTTGGGACTTGATGGAGGAAGAGGATTCCTCCTTGTGCTTATGGGCGGACTCCCTTGAGTGCGTTCGCCCCGAGCTTGCGAACTTATCGTCGGTCCCGATCTCCCTCTTGGCGGATGCTCTCGACATCACTTCGAGCAGTTAGGCTCTAATGAAGTACCGGGCTCTGATACCAATTGAAAGTCGCCTAGAGGGGGGTGAATAGGCAAATCTGAAATTTATAAAGTTTAAGCACAACTACAAGCCGGGGTTAGCGTTAGAAATATAATCGAGTCCGAAAGAGAGGGCGAAAACAAATCACAAGATAATAAGGCGGATGACACGGTGATTTGTTTTATCGAGGTTCGGTTCTTGCAAACCTACTCCCCGTTGAGTTGGTCACAAAGACTGGGTCTCTTTCAACCCTTTCCCTCTCTCAAACGGTCACTTAGACCGAGTGAGCTTCTCTTCTCAATCAAACGGGACACTAAGTCCCCACAAGGACCACCACACAATTGGTGTCTCTTGCTTTGATTACAATTGAGTTGGAAACAAGAAAGAAGGAAGAAGAAAAAGCAATCCAAGCGCAAGAACTCAAATGAACACAATTGTCTCTCTCTCACTAGTCACTGTTTGATTGGAATGATCTTTGGACTTGGGAGAGGATTTGATCTCTTTGTTTGTGTCTTGGAATGAAGTCTAGAGCTCTTGTATGAGGTTTGATGACTGAAAACTTGGATGCCTTGAAATGTGGTGATTGGGGGGGTATTTATAGCCCCAACTACCAAAAGAACCGTTGGTGAGGGCTTCTGTCGTATGGCGCACCGGATAGTCTAGTGCGCCACCGAACACTGTCTGGTGCGCCAGCCACGTCACCAGGACATTGGGTTCCGATCGTTGGAGCTTCTGACAACGGGGCCACCGGACAGTCCGGTGGTGCACCGGTCAGTCACTATTCACTGTCCGGTGCGCCTTCTGTGCCTGCTCTGACTTCTGTGCGCGCAATCGCGCACTATAACGTTTCACTGTAGCGTTGCAGACGACCGTTGGCGCGGACGACCGTTGCTCCGCTTGGCACACCGGACAGTCCGGTGAATTATAGCGGAGTGGCTTCCCCGGATTCCCGAAGGTGGCAAGTTTGGAGTTGGGTTCCCTGGTGCACCGGACAGTCCGGTGCGCCAGACCAGGGCTGCCCTCTAGTTGTCTTTTGCTCTTTTTATTTGAACCCTTTCTTGGACTTTTATTGGCTTGTGTTGAACCTTTGGCACCTGTAGAACTCATAATCTAGAGCAAACTAGTTAGTCCAATTAATTTGTGTTGGGCAATTCAACCACCAAAGTTCATATAGGAAAAGGTTTGACCATATTTCCCTTTCACAAGGTGACACGAAGATTCTTTGAAGACTAAGCAACACGAAGCTATGACCCTCGAAAAGGTACCTTATGCAGGCATTGTTCATCTATTTATAAGAAAGATGTACCGCCTTTGTACAAAATTACAATTGTACCCCTTAAGACTTTACACTCATTATCTACAAATGACGTAAGGCTATTACTACCCTTTCCTTTCTTTACACTCATCGTGCCCTCTTCGTTGCTCTTCATCCGAGGCCTTTTCCCATCGAAGTTGGCTACCACAACTCGCATCTTCGTTGCTCGTGCGTACAAATGAACCTTTCCTTCATGTTGCTTTGGCCGAAGGCCAGCTTCATTTAGTCTGTACCACACACCTGAAACAGCCGAAGGTCTGCTTCATCTGGCTTTCATTATACACCTGAAACACAATTATGTAATACAAATATTTTGAGGACCTTCGGTAATGTAGGCCCTCAACAGTAGCCACTTGCGGGATGAGTTCGTTTCTTCATAACAAGCATAGATCACAAAAGTTGTAACTCGGAGGCCTTGCACCGAAGGTCCAAAAAACACCTTCCTGAAGCTCGTTATAAAGTATTAGCTCTGAATGGTGGGACCCGACGGTCAGTGAGTGCAACGGTTAGAACTAAAAAGTCACGTATATAAAAGGGCGCAACACCCAGCTTCATTGGCATGACTTTTGCTGTTTGCATCTGGTGATGCCAGAGCTTGCTCTACCTTTAAAGCTAGCTTCGAACATCTTTGCCACTTTTGAACCAGCATTAGCCAGTTGAAAATCGCTCGCTTTTCACTAGAGATAGCCAGAGAGCAACATGTTGTTGGGATGTCGCTGGCACCTTCGTTAGATGTGCCAGAGACAAGGTTTGAAGAGTTTGCTTTAACAGTGGGGGCTACTGCCTCCCGGCCGAGTCCGGCTCTATGAATCCATCCGAAGATAGCGACAATATTGACGTTGAAGAGGATAGTACTATCATACGTCCTACGAAGCCAAGCCATGTGGACTTCGGCAAATCTAAGATCAAAGGAGGACATATTGAGGTACTTAATTGTTTTGGCTTTGTTGGCAATGTTGATCGGGTGCGATTAGGAGGTGATGACTTAGTGCCAATCTAAAGCAAGACAAAGTTGTCGTGTTTCAAAGCTTTCTGAAGGTTGGCCTTAGATTTCCTCTACATAAGACGATAGTCGTAGTTTTGAAAAGTTTTAACATTTACCTTCATCAGCTCACCCCAAACGCTATAGTGCGTCTAGAAATTTTCATTCGGTCTGTTCGGAGTCAAGGGGTGGAACTTGATGCCAAAGCTTTCTACGAAGCCTTTAGTCAAATTCAGGAGCTACACTTACGGACGAAAGCGACTAGAGGCCTCCATAACAGCTTTGGTTGCTATAACTTTGCTTATCGAAGGGGCTCAATGTTTCTGGCTCTTGCATGTCGAAGCAAGTGGACGAATGAATGGGCGAAGGAGTGGTTTTATATGAAGAATGACATGAATGCGCGGGCTGATATAAAAGGCATTATTCAGACTCCTGTTGCTACAAGTTTTGGTTATAAAAAGCCAATGTGCTACATCAACTTCGAAGCCCAGGCTACCATAGTTGCTTTCAATGTTGTTTGCACACATATTGGAACGAGGGATCTCGTTCACGAATTTTTAGCTTTTAAGACATGGTTGCTTGTGACTGAGTGGGACATGTCAAAGATGTCTAAAAAAGACACTTTGGATGCCGAGCCTAGGCTGGTTAGGCTTCATTACATGTATAAATTTGAATATGAATTTGGAGAACCTAGTGACGAGTGATTAGATTATATTGAAGCAAAATGTAATGAAATACTTAGTAATTATACCAAACATGAAGCCGAAGCTTTATAGCGGGCTTTTGCGGCTCGAAAAAGGCGTCGATTGAACTGTGCCTTCGATGCTATTAGCTTCTTCTATCCTAACTATCCCAACATGGTTCAGGATTCAAAGAAGAGGAAGAAGAAGGTGACTACTAGGCAGAGCAAAGTTCCGAAGGTGCAAGTTGAATCGACTCCAAAAGCCTCAGAGGAAATTTTGGTACACAAGCTTTTTTATTTTTGGTATATTGGTCATGAATTTTCTATATTAATTTCTCTTTTTAAATATTTTTAGGATGCACCCAAAGCTAAGGTGGTAGCTGAGATTGAGGAACTCCCTCCTCTAGGAGTCGAAGAGGCAAAGATTAGAGAAGTTATTGCCTTGATAGCGCAAAGAGTTATGCCTTTGGAGTCGCTCCTAGAGAGCGAAGATGAGGAGTAAGAAGAACGAATAGCTTTGGTGATGAGCTCATTCTTCGATGTTGATGAAGATGAAACTGAGGAAAATGATATTGTCAGTACGACACTAGCGCCGAAGGGCTTAACAACACCTGCAGATGTGACTGACCGAAGCTATCGCTTAACAGCTTGGATACTCTTCGGGGTCTACTATCTTTCGGGGCAGGCCAGAGGATTACTTGTACTGCTGCCTAGATGATATGGAAATTGAAGTATGTCGCTACATGGCAGATAATATTAGTTTCCGAAGCTGGATGTCATGCTCTCGACCATGTCTTCCGAATACTTTTCTGATTGCTTGACCTACCCACATCTTAAGGTAATTTCTATTGATTTTTGCTTTGTAGCTTCAGGTTGGTTTGATGGAATGATTTATTTACCTTTCTCTTTTTTATATATCTTACATGGTTTGTTCCTGAGCAAGATCTTGAGGAACAAGAGAAATGTTGAGGGCAAAGCCACCTAAAAAGAAATAATGAAGCTAGATCTGATGTGTCCAGGCTTCGGTTTGATTACAATGAGAAGGAAAATTCTTTCAAGATTCTGAAAAAGGATTTTATTGATAGTCGAACTGAAGTACAGGCAATGCGCTAAGAGAAAAGTAAGCTCGAGGCTTCTAACACTGAAAAGGACAACTGAATTGCGTCACTTGAGGTCGAACTGAAGAGAGTAAGAGAAAAGCACGAAGCTCAAACAACGAAGCTGATGCAAGATGAAATGAGTCATGCGAGAGGACTTAATGAAAACTATTGAATCCTATTAGCCAACTGTCACACCCTCGGCACAGATGCCATAATGAATTGTTGAAAAAACTTCTCCTCTGTCGGGGCTCTTTCTAAAGAGAAGATTTTCAGATGGTGATTTGGAGGGCCAAATGAGGTGGGTGCTTAGTGAGACCCGTGCTTTCAAAAGTGTTCTGTCAGCACGAGAGGACTATTATGCTTGGATAGGCGCCCGAAGCACTGCTTCAGTTTTGCTGAAAGCCGGGTGCAATCATGTAAGGGTTTCCACATACCCGATTTTAGAGTTTCTAATGACCATGTCCGAAGATCGACTGTCAAAGCTTCAGAGTGGTCTTAAAAATTCTTATCTGAAATTTGGAAGAGGGGAAGAAAAGAAATAAGCATCAAGAATCTATAAAGAACATGGAGAAGGTTTGTACTTTATTACCTTTGTCTTTACCTTCGTGGGGTATATACATACTAACTTTGCAAAATCTCTATAGACACGACAAGTGGCTGAAAAAGATGTAGACATTAGGAAGAAGCTTCAAAGCAAAAAAAAATCGAAAGGTATATGACTTTTCGCTTTTGTTAAATTTTAGTGTACTCATGTTTTAACAATTGCTTTACTAACTCTTGCTAAAAAGTCTCTACTTCACAGGTAATAATTAAAGTGAAACATACTGAGGCCGAAGCAAAAGTTGTTACTGTTGAAGTCAAAGAAATCTCTATCGGAGTTATGAAAAAACTACAAATGATGTTGTCCTCAAGATTTGCGAGCAAATTTATGACGAAGTAATGCAAGGCAACACAGGAAATTGATTAAATATTGTGAGAAATAGTGATTGCTTGTTGTAATATTTTTGGTGGTGCAGAGTGTCTAAACACTTTTGAGACTTTTTCAAATGTTCTATAATATATTCGTATCTCTTCTATTTTTTGCTTCTTTACTTTCTTTTGTGATGTGTGAAATTTTATTCAACATGTGTTTTTGATTCGAAGGCGAAAAACCCATTCCCTTCTTTTCACACATTACAAAGGAAATTGTAGCTCTGCATTCCCTTAAAAATGACTTCGGAGCTTGTTCATCGTTACTTAGGTGAAATGAGACATAGCTCTTCATTCCCTTAGGAACGTCTTCGGAGCTTTTTAACCGTTACTTAGGTGAAATGAGACATAGCTCCGCATTCCCTTAGAAACGACTTTGGAGCTTTTTCACTAATAGCACCTAGAGGGGGGTGAATACATGATCCTGTAAAAAACGGCTCAACAAAACAAACTTAGACTAATATTGGATTAGTGAAAGTAAGATCCAAGTTTGAATTAGGAGTATGAGCGGAGTAAACTTCTTCACTTAATTGCTCTTCACTAAGTGAGTATTAAAGTTAGAGCAATAATGTAAGTGAAGTGAATAGAGAGAAAATTGTAGTAGGGTAAAGACAAGTGACACACCAATTTTTATCCCGTTGTTCGGTCAAGTAGATACTTGTCTACTCCACGTTCTGGCGTCCCAACGGACAAGGGTTGCACTCAACCCCTTTCAAGTGATCCAAAGATCAACTTGAATACTATGGTTCTCTTAATCTCAATAATATCCCATTGTGAGGAATCTCCATAATTTGGAGTCTCTCACGCCTTACACAAATGAGGCAACGACGAGAGAAAAGGCTGGTAGGCAATCCATTAGCCTTACGCAGTCCATTAGCAACAACACTCTATACACTAGTCTCATTGTTCACACAATGAGAGAAGGCTGGTAGGCAGGTCGCCAGATCATCTTCTCCACACCATGCATCATGCCAAAAGTTTGTGTTGCATGGTAGGAGCGCTCGCAAAATGCCCCAATGCGTTCCTCATATATTACCCTCTAATGTTGTCAAACTTATGTGATCTCGTACCCATGCTGCCCATGAGGAATCAGATGCCGAGTGTAGCTTATGGATCATTTTTACTAGGATATAAATGTTATTGAGCCTTACGCACTTATTCCTAGTTCCCATCTTCCTTTGGGGTGCACACCTTGTCCCATGCAATCAAGCAGCTTGGCCAGAATGCTTTATCTTTCCCAGCCCACAAGAAGGATCTACGAATGTGGTCAATAAGTGCAACAAATCCAATTGGAATCGAGATGGTAGACATGATTTAGATGAGTTGATTGTTCAAGACTAAGTTTATCAGGATAGCATGGCCCATCTGGTTTAACTGGAATGCTTGTTACCTTGCTAGATATTTATCTATTTTTGCAATTAGGGGGATGAATGCTGAGAGGCCAAGTTTGTATGGGGACAGTGGCAATCCCAAGTATGTCTGTGGGAATCCCTCAAGCCTATAGCCAAGTTGTTGTTCTTCGATGTTCATTAGCGCTGCTGTACTTTTGGAGAAGTTAATTTTGAGCCCTATTGTATCTGAGCAGGCATGTAGAATTTTCTTTAGAGTCTTGATTTCTCCTAGATCTGCACATGACAGTATCAAGGTGTCATCTACATATTGTAGCACCGGGCATGGATGGTCTTCTGATATTGGATGACCAACAAAATTATTTTGCTTGATCATACTTTGGAGGACGTCTGCAATGATTAGGAAAAAGATATGGTGACAGCGGATCTCCCTGTCTCAGTCCTCTATTGCACGTGAACCATGGTCTGGGTACCCTGTTAAGTAACATTGAGTTCTTAGATGAGTTTAACAGTTGCAATATCCAGTTTTGCCATGTCTAATTGAATCTCCTTGCTCTCAAAGTTGTTAGAAGCTTGGTCCAGTTGATAGTATCAAAAGCTTTTGCAAAATCCAGCTTAATTACTAGAGTTGGAGTTTTCCTCTTGTTGTAGCATTGTATCAGCTCCATTGCATAGACAACATTTTCTGTAATCGAACGCCCTTGAATGAAACTAGTTTGGTCCAAGTCAATGAGGGAGTGAATCTGTTGTAGTCTGGTAGTCATAATCTTCATGATAATTTTGATGTTGTAGTTTTGGAGATTGATCGACCGAAAAGAGTCAGCAGTTGTGCATCTTGTTTCTTTGGTAGGACCATATGCACTATGTTGATTTGTTCTAGGTCCGCCTCACCTTGTTGGAAATCGTTGAGAAGGTTGAAAGGGAAATGTGCCCTTGGGCCATTTCTAAGTATTTTGGTGATTGGATGCAAACACAAGTGCTTGAATGTGAAAATATGCTCATGGGTGAACAAGGTGCAAATCACAAGTAAAGGTATGTTTCTAAGCCTTAGTACATTAGTTTTGAATACTAATATATTTGTCTAAGTGTTAGAAACAGAAAGAAGAAGAGAAGAGAAGACTTGGCTGTGTACAGCCAAGGGGCTGTTTCGGTCTGGGGCACCGGACTGTCCGGTGGTGCACCGGATAGTGTCCGGTGGTGCACCGGACAGTGTCCGGTGCGCCAGGCTGCCTCGGCCGAAGAGGCCGCTCTCGGGTTTTTCTCCGGCGACTTCGGCTAAAATTCACCGGACTGTCCGGTGTGCACCGGACTGTCCGGTGAGCCAACGGTCGGCCGGGCCAACGGTCGGCCGCGCGATCGGCGCGCGACACGTGGCCGAGCCAACGGTCGGAAGGAAGCACCGGACTGTCCGGTGTGCACCGGACTGTCCGGTGTGCACCGGACTGTCCGGTGCGCCAGATCTGCAACGGTTGGCAACGGTCGGCTTCGCTTTTTATGGAAACAAATCGGGCACCGGACAGTGTCCGGTGTGCACCGGACTGTCCGGTGCGCCCGACGACAGAAGGCAAGGATAGCCTTCCAGATGGGCTCTCAACGGCTCCTAGCTGCCTTGGGGCTATAAAAGGGACCCCTAGGCGCATGGAGGAGTACACCAAGCATTCTTTGAGCACTCTTGATCACTCACACATCAATCTCGCGCACTTGTTCGACATTCTAGTGATTTGAGCTCCGTTCTAGTGTGCTAGTCTTTTGAGCTCAAGTCTGGGTCTTGTGTGTGCGTATTCGCTGTGATCTTTGTGTTGTGTGTGAGTTGCTAATCCCTCCCTTGCTCTGTGATTCTCTGTGAACATCTTTTGTAAGGGCGAGAGGCTCCAAGTTGTGGAGATTCCTCGCAAACGGGATTGAGAAAAGAAAAGCAAGAACACCGTGGTATTCAAGTTGATCATTGGATCACTTGAGAGGAGTTGAGTGCAACTCTCGTCCGTTGGGACGCCACAACGTGGAGTAGGCAAGTTTTGTACTTGGCCGAACCACGGGATAACCACTGTGTCATCTCTGTGATTGGATTCTTGTGGTTATTGTGTTTTGACTCCTCTCTAGCCACTTGGTATAAACTGTGCTAACGCCTAATCAAGTTTTGTGGCTATAAGTTTAAGTTTTTACAGGATCACCTATTCACCCCCCCCCCTCTAGGTGCTCTCAATTGGTATCGGAGCCGTTCTCTTCAAGAAAGGGACTAACCGCCCGAAGAGATGGATCCTAAGGGGAAGGGAATTGTGATCAACGACAAGGAGAAGGAGTCCTTCGTCAACGAGCCAAGGGATGACAAGTCCAATGACTCGGGCTCGGGCCACAAGCGAAAAGATGGGAAGAAGAAGAAGACAAGACGCATCAAGGAGATCGTCTACTACGACAGCGATGAGTCCTCTTCTTCCCAAAAGGACAACGACCACGACTACAAAAAGACGGTCAATTCGAACTTTTCATTTGATTATTCTCGTATTCAACATAGTTCGAATTTGCATTTGCTTTCCATTCCTCTTGGCAAACCCCCACACTTTGATGGGGAGGACTATGGATTTTGGAGTCACAAAATGCGTAGTCACTTATTCTCTCTCCATCCAAGCATATGGGAGATTGTGGAGAATGGAATGAAATTTGATAGCTCGGATAGCCCTATGCTTATAAATGAACAAATTCATAGAAATGCACAAGCTACTACTGTTCTCTTAGCATCTTTGTGCAGGGAAGAATACAATAAGGTGAGTGGCTTGGACAATGCCAAGCAGATATGGGACACCCTCAAGATCTCTCACGAGGGGAACGACATCACCATGCTCACCAAGATGGAGTTGGTGGAGGGCGAGCTTGGACGATTCGCCATGATAAGGGGAGAGGAGCCAACTCAAACCTACAACCGGCTCAAGACCCTTATCAACAAAATAAGGAGCTACGGAAGCACGCGTTGGACGGATCACGACGTCGTCCGCCTAATGCTCAGGTCCTTTACCGTTCTTGATCCTCATCTCGTGAACAATATTCGTGAGAATCCCAGGTACACGATGATGACGCCCGAGGAAGTGCTTGGAAAATTCGTGAGCGGGCGGATGATGATCAAGGAGGCAAGATACGTTGACGACGCATTGAACGGTCCACTCCACGAGCCTCAACCCATTGCTCTAAAGGCAACGAGGAGCAAGGAGTCGCTTCCTAGCAAGGTGGCGCAAATTGAAGCGGCCGGTCTTAATGAAGAAGAAATGGCCCTCATTATCAAGAGATTCAAGACGGTGCTAAAGGGTCGCAATGGACAGCCGAGCAAGACTAAGACCAAGGGGAAGCGATCATGCTTCAAATGCGGTAAGCTTGGTCATTTTATTGCTAACTGTCCCGATAATGATAGTGACCAGGAAAAGGGAAACAAGAGGGAAAAGAAGAAGCATTACAAGAAGGCAAAGGGCGAGGCGCATCTAGGCAAGGAGTGGGACTCGGATTGCTCCTCGTCCGACTCCGACAATGAAGGACTCGCCGCCACCGCCTTCAACAAATCGGCTCTCTTCCCCAACGAGCATCACACTTGCCTCATGGCAAGGGAAAAGAAGGTAATCACTCGTAATGCTAATACTTATGATTCTTCTAGTGATGATGAATCTAGTGAGGATGAAATTGATTACTCTAGCTTATTCAAGGGATTGGATAGAACTAAGATAGCTAAGATTAATGAGTTGATTGATGCCTTAAATGAAAAGGATAGAACCTTAGAGAAACAAGAAGATCTCTTATATGAAGAACATGATAAATTTGTTAGTGCTCAAAATTCACTTGCTCTAGAAGTTAAAAGAAATGGAATACTTTCTTGTGAACTTTCTACTTGTAATGAAACCATTTCTTCTTTAAAAGGTGAAATTAAAGATTTAACTACTAAACTAGAAGTAGCAAGTAACTCGTATGTTGAAAATATTACAATTTGCACTAGGTGTAGGGATTTTGATGTTAATGCTTGTAGTGAACACTTAGTTTCCATTTCAAAATTAAGTGATGAAGTGGCTAGTCTTAATGCTCAACTTAAGACTAGCAAAAGTGATTTTGAAAAACTAAAATTTGCTAGGGATGCCTACACGGTTGGTAGACACCCCTCAATTAAGGATGGACTTGGCTTCAAGAGGGAAGCCAAGAACTTAACAAGCCATAAGGCTCCCATTCCCGCCAAGGAGAAAGGGAAGGCCCCTATGGCTACTAGTGCTAAGAGGAACCATGCCTTTTTGTATCATGAAAGAAGACATACTAGAAATGATGTTTTTGATTCACATGCTTATGACTCTTATGCTATGACTGCTTCTAGTTCTCATGTTATGCATGATAGAAGAAATGTTGTTCACCAAATGCCTAGGAAAAATGTAGTTCATAATGCTCCTAGGAAAGTAGTAAATGAATTTTCTACAATATATCATGCTTTGAATGCTTCCTTTGCAATTTGTAGAAAGAATAGAAAGATAATTGCTAGGAAGTTAGGGGCTAAATGCAAAGGTGATAAAACTTGCATTTGGGTCCCTAAGAAGATTTGTGCTAACCTTGTAGGACCCAACATGAGTTGGGTACCTAAGACCCAAGCCTAAATTTGCCTTGCAGGTTTATGCATCCGGGGGTTCAAGCTGGATTATCGACAGCGGATGCACAAACCATATGACGGGGAAGAAGAAAATGTTCACCTCCTACGTCAAGAATAAAGATTCCCAAGATTCAATCATATTCGGTGATGGGAATCAAGGCAAGGTAAAAGGGTTAGGTAAAATTGCAATTTCCAATGAGCATTCTATTTCCAATGTGTTTTTAGTAGAGTCTCTTGGTTACAATTTACTATCTGTTAGTCAATTGTGCAGCATGGGGTATAATTGTCTATTCACTAATGTAGATGTGCATGTCTTTAGAAGAAGTGATGGTTCACTAGCTTTTAAGGGTGTATTAGACGGCAAACTTTATTTAGTAGATTTTGCAAAAGAAGAGGCCGGTCTAGATGCATGCTTAATAGCTAAGACTAGCATGGGCTGGCTGTGGCATCGCCGCTTAGCACATGTGGGGATGAAGAATCTTCACAAACTTCTAAAGGGAGAACACGTGATAGGACTAACTAATGTTCAATTCGAAAAAGATAGACCTTGTGCAGCTTGTCAAGCAGGGAAACAGGTGGGAGGCTCTCATCACACCAAAAATGTGATGACGACATCAAGACCCTTGGAGATGCTGCATATGGACCTTTTTGGACCCGTCGCCTATCTGAGCATAGGAGGAAGTAAGTATGGTTTAGTTATTGTTGATGACTTTTCCCGCTTCACTTGGGTGTTCTTTTTGCAGGAAAAGTCCGAAACCCAAGGGACTCTCAAACGCTTCCTCAGGAGAGCTCAAAATGAGTTTGAGCTCAAAGTGAAGAAGATAAGGAGCGACAACGGATCCGAGTTCAAGAACCTTCAAGTGGAGGAGTTCCTTGAAGAGGAAGGGATCAAGCACGAGTTCTCCGCTCCCTACACACCACAGCAAAATGGTGTGGTAGAGAGGAAGAACAGGACGCTCATCGATATGGCGAGGACGATGCTAGGAGAGTTCAAGACCCCCGAGTGCTTTTGGACGGAAGCCGTTAACACTGCTTGCCACGCCATCAACAGGGTCTACCTTCATCGCCTCCTCAAGAAGACGTCGTATGAGCTACTAACCGGTAACAAACCCAATGTATCGTACTTTCGTGTATTTGGGAGTAAATGCTACATTCTAGTGAAGAAGGGTAGAAATTCTAAGTTTGCTCCCAAAGCTGTAGAAGGGTTTTTGTTAGGTTATGACTCAAATACAAAGGCGTATAGAGTCTTCAACAAATCATCGGGTTTGGTTGAAGTCTCTAGCGACATTGTATTTGATGAGACTAATGGCTCTCCAAGAGAGCAAGTTGTTGATCTTGATGATGTAGATGAAGAAGATGTTCCGACGGCCGCTATACGAACCATGGCGATTGGTGATGTGCGACCACAGGAACAAGAAGAGCAAGATCAACCTTCTTCCTCAACTATGGTGAATCCCCCAACTCAAGACGATGAACAGGTTCATCAACAGGAGGCGTGTGATCAAGGGGGAGCACAAGATGATCTTGTGGTGGAGGAAGAAGCGCAACCGGCACCTCCAACCCAAGTTCGAGTGATGATTCAAAGGGATCATCCCGTCGACCAAATTCTGGGTGACATTAGCAAGGGAGTAACTACTCGATCTCGATTAGTTAATTTTTGTGAACATTACTCCTTTGTCTCTTCTATTGAGCCTTTCAGGGTAGAAGAGGCCTTGCTAGATCCGGATTGGGTGTTGGCCATGCAAGAGGAGTTAAACAACTTCAAGCGCAATTAAGTTTGGACACTGGTGCCTCGTCCCAAGCAAAATGTTGTGGGAACCAAGTGGGTGTTCCGCAACAAACAAGACGAGCACGGGGTGGTGACGAGAAACAAGGCTCGACTTGTGGCAAAAGGTTATGCCCAAGTCGCAGGTTTGGATTTCGAGGAGACTTTTGCTCCTGTGGCTAGGCTAGAATCAATTCGTATCTTGCTAGCATATGCCGCTCACCATTCTTTCAGGTTGTTCCAAATGGATGTGAAGAGCGCTTTCCTCAACGGGCCAATCAAGGAGGAGGTGTACGTGGAGCAACCCCCCTGGCTTCGAGGATGAACGGTACCCCGACCATGTGTGTAAGCTCTCTAAGGCGCTCTATGGACTTAAGCAAGCCCCAAGAGCATGGTATGAATGCCTTAGAGATTTCTTAATTGCTAATGCTTTCAAGGTTGGGAAAGCCGATCCAACTCTTTTTACCAAGACTTGTGATGGTGATTTGTTTGTGTGCCAAATTTATGTCGATGACATAATATTTGGTTCTACTAACCAAAAGTCTTGTGAAGAGTTTAGCAGGGTGATGACGCAGAAATTCGGGATGTCGATGATGGGCGAGTTGAACTACTTCCTTGGGTTCCAAGTGAAGCAACTCAAGGACGGCACCTTCATCTCCCAAACGAAGTACACGCAAGATCTGCTAAAGCGGTTTGGGATGAAGGACGCCAAGCCCGCAAAGACTCCGATAGGGACCGACGGACACACCGACCTCAACAAAGGAGGTAAGTCTGTTGATCAAAAAGCATACCGGTCAATGATAGGTTCTTTGCTTTACTTATGTGCTAGTAGACCGGATATTATGCTTAGCGTATGCATGTGTGCTAGATTTCAATCCGATCCTAAGGAATGTCACTTAGTGGCGGTGAAGCGAATTCTTAGATATTTGGTTGCTACGCCTTGCTTCGGTCTCTGGTATCCAAAGGGGTCTACCTTTGACTTAGTTGGATACTCAGACTCCGACTATGCTGGATGTAAGGTCGATAGGAAGAGTACATCGGGGACGTGCCAATTCTTAGGAAGGTCCCTGGTGTCATGGAACTCTAAGAAACAAACATCCGTTGCCCTATCCACCGCTGAGGCCGAGTATGTTGCCGCAGGACAGTGTTGAGCGCAACTACTTTGGATGAGGCAAACCCTCCGGGACTTTGACTACAATCTGAGCAAAGTCCCACTCCTATGTGATAATGAGAGTGCTATCCGCATGGCGGAAAATCCTGTTGAACACAGCCGCACAAAGCACATAGACATCCGGCATCACTTTTTGAGAGACCACCAGCAAAAGGGGGATATCGAAGTGTTTCATGTTAGCACCGAGAACCAGCTAGCCGATATCTTTACCAAGCCTCTAGATGAGAAGACCTTTTGCAGGCTGCGTAGTGAGCTAAATGTCTTAGATTCGCGGAACTTGGATTGAATTGTAGCATACATGTGTTTATGCATTTGATCATGTTCATTCTGCATTTTGTTGTTTATTGTGGTGCTCAAGTTGTACAAACACTCCCTGGACCTCACAAGTCCGTTGCAAAGTGATGCACAGTTTTAGGGGGAGATGTGTTACAACTTGACCCTTTGAGACTAACCATATGCTTGAGTTTGTTTGACTTAGTCTCGAAGGAGAATTGAAAGGGAAAAGGTGGACTTGGACCATGAAAGACTTCCACTGCACTCCGATGAGAGGGTAACTAATTCCAAGTTCATCTCATGAACTCTTATTGCCATTTGATCTTAATTGAAGATTTTTGTAAGGCAATGGGGTTAAAGGGCCAAGATTGATCCTGTTTTGGTGCTTGATGCCAAAGGGGGAGAAAATAAAGGCCAAAGCGATAAATGGATCAGCTACCACTTGAGAGATTTTGAAAACAGTAGAATAGAGCTTTTTGTTTTAGCAAAACTCTTTTATTGTGTCTCTTGTCAAAAGTTGGTTTCTTGTGGGGAGAAGTGTTGATTATGGGAAATAGGGGGAGTTTTTGAAATCTTTGATCAATCTCTTTTGGAATGACTCTCTTTATACTTCAACATATGTGTTTGACTTAGAAATAGAGATTTGAGTTTGATTTGCAAAAACAAACCAAGTGGTGGCAAAGGATGATCCAGATATGCCAAAATTGAATCAAAACCAATTTGAGTTTTTACTTGAAGTGATTTTGCACTTGTTCTAGTTGCTTTATGTTGTGTTGGCATGAATCACCAAAAAGGGGGAGATTGAAAGGGAAATGTGCCCTTGGGCCATTTCTAAGTATTTTGGTGATTGGATGCAAACACAAGTGCTTGAATGTGAAAATATGCTCATGGGTGAACAAGGTGCAAATCACAAGTAAAGGTATGTTTCTAAGCCTTAGTACATTAGTTTTGAATACTAATATATTTGTCTAAGTGTTAGAAACAGAAAGAAGAAGAGAAGAGAAGACTTGGCTGTGTACAGCCAAGGGGCTGTTTCGGTCTGGGGCACCGGACTGTCCGGTGGTGCACCGGACAGTGTCCGGTGGTGCACCGGACAGTGTCCGGTGCGCCAGGCTGCCTCGGCCGAAGAGGCCGCTCTCGGGTTTTTCTCCGGCGACTTCGGCTAAAATTCACCGGACTGTCCGGTGTGCACCGGACTGTCCGGTGAGCCAACGGTCGGCCGGGCCAACGGTCGGCCGCGCGATCGGCGCGCGACACGTGGCCGAGCCAACGGTCGGAAGGAAGCACCGGACTGTCCGGTGTGCACCGGACTGTCCGGTGCGCCAGATCTGCAACGGTCGGCAACGGTCGGCTTCGCTTTTTATGGAAACAAATCGGGCACCGGACAGTGTCCGGTGTGCACCGGACTGTCCGGTGCGCCCGACGACAGAAGGCAAGGATAGCCTTCCAGATGGGCTCTCAACGGCTCCTAGCTGCCTTGGGGCTATAAAAGGGACCCCTAGGCGCATGGAGGAGTACACCAAGCATTCTTTGAGCACTCTTGATCACTCACACATCAATCTCGCGCACTTGTTCGACATTCTAGTGATTTGAGCTCCGTTCTAGTGTGCTAGTCTTTTGAGCTCAAGTCTGGGTCTTGTGTGTGCGTATTCGCTGTGATCTTTGTGTTGTGTGTGAGTTGCTAATCCCTCCCTTGCTCTGTGATTCTCTGTGAACATCTTTTGTAAGGGCGAGAGGCTCCAAGTTGTGGAGATTCCTCGCAAACGGGATTGAGAAAAGAAAAGCAAGAACACCGTGGTATTCAAGTTGATCATTGGATCACTTGAGAGGAGTTGAGTGCAACTCTCGTCCGTTGGGACGCCACAACGTGGAGTAGGCAAGTTTTGTACTTGGCCGAACCACGGGATAACCACTGTGTCATCTCTGTGATTGGATTCTTGTGGTTATTGTGTTTTGACTCCTCTCTAGCCACTTGGTATAAACTGTGCTAACGCCTAATCAAGTTTTGTGGCTATAAGTTTAAGTTTTTACAGGATCACCTATTCACCCCCCCCCCCCTCTAGGTGCTCTCAAAGGTCCATCACTGTTGCCTGACCGTCGGCCATGCACTAGAGTAGAAAATTGGGCCAAAACCATCAGGCCCCCGCCGCACTCATCTTGTTCATTGAGCGGACCACTGTAATTGCTTCTTTGTTAGATAACAATCCTATTAGATTGTCATAAGCATAGGGTCTCCCATTATAAATTTCTTTTATGTTGAAGGTCCATGTTGAGGTGCCTGGTTCTCCCATCATCTTGGAGGAATAGTTTGTGATGTGTTGCTTCCAATATGCAACAATTTCTTTGATGTGTTGGTGGAGACAAGATTGGCATAATTCTCTGACCTGCATTTCTGTGTTAGACAGTATCCTATATTCTTCTAGGAAGTCAAGCATTAGAATGATAAACTTGCGGTTGGGTACAAAAAGTGGAGGCGCCAACCTTTGCTGCAGCTCTGGTGTTCTTTGAGGCAGCTTGCTAGGCGAGCAACGACATCAACAAAATTGGTTATAGTTTGCCATGATGGGAGTATGGCCATAAGGGAGTCTTGGTTTTTGAGCCAAGCATTTTCAAATAGGATGACTATAGACTTTGGGATTGTGGTGCCATGGTTGCAAAAATGGATTTATGGCCAAACATGGTTCTGAACGAAGAGTTAAGTGAGGCAGATGGATATGAAGAGTTGATGTCCTCATTTGTGAAGGCACGATCAAGTCTTGCAAGAGTTTGAGTGCGACGTTTGTTAGTCCAGGCATAGAGACAATCAAGTAGAGGTAGCTCGACAAGTCCTAGCTCATGGACAATATCATTAAACATGTTGCAAAGCTGATGATTCGTCATTATTTTTCTCATTAGCCTCCCTTACAAGATTGAAGTCTCCAATGAGGATCCATGGACCCACAATGTTAGAGCGAATGTCTACCAAGATGTTGAGGAAGTTTTGAGTGCACATGTTACTTTGAGGTGGTTGCCATGCTTCGATCTATAAATGTATATGCATGTTGTGTCATGGCGGTATCAACTTTTTGGGTTCAAAATTTGTCTCGTTTTTTGAAATGTATGCAAATCTTGTTGAGTTAAACAGGGATAAGATCACAAAGTCAATAGAAAATTAGAGACAAATCCACATGAGCAAAATGTCCATTTGAAGATGAATTACGGAGTCAAATCCATTTACCACGGCAGAACGAAAACCGACTCTAGTACGTTTAAAAAAAAAACAGGAGCAATATCAAAATAATTTTTTTTTTAAAAAAAAAGCAAATTCACCGCCAGCTGGCGCTGAGGCTTCTAGGACATGGGGCACAAAACCCACTGAACTGCCTGAACATCTCCCTCCCACCCATCCGGCCATCCGCCTATAAAAAGTTGCGAGTCTCCTGGCTGGCACCAACCACTCGCACTGGCATAGCATCTGGTCTCGTCTCTCTCCGATCCCTCTCCTCTCCCTCCCCCTAGCCACTACCCACTTGAGCGAGCCCTAGGCCCTAGCAGGCGAAAGCCATGGCGTCCTTGGGTGTTCGTGCCGCCGCCGCCGCTCGTCTTCCCTCCCTCCGTCCTCGCCGCGACGGCAGCAGGGTGCTCACCGGCTTGAGGGTCGGGACAGGGCACTACGGCGTGCGGCTCGCGCTTTCTTCGTCCACATCAGTAAGCTTCGCGTGTGCTATACCATCTCGGATTCCGTGTGTTCGTTCTTGTTCCATCTCCTTCGTGTTGGTGATTTGGTATTGGCGGCGTGTTGCTTTGGCTTTGTTTTTCTGGTGATATTTTTCTCTTGATTCATATTCAGAACTCCGAAGGGAGATATTTCATATTTGGTTTGCGTCTTCCACTCCGCTTCTCACATCGTTCATCTCTCTCTCTCTCTC
This sequence comes from Zea mays, assembly GCF_902167145.1. Classification (NCBI taxonomy): domain Eukaryota; kingdom Viridiplantae; phylum Streptophyta; class Magnoliopsida; order Poales; family Poaceae; genus Zea; species Zea mays. The sequence continues at coordinate 23,476,538 of NC_050102.1, read as the reverse complement.
TCAAGCTAGTCTTCAACTCTTCATCCAAAGACGGACGTCAATAATATGCTGCATGCATGTGCGTTAAGGCTAGCATAGCAGCGATCCCGTGAGACGACGAGGATGTTTGTCTGTTTGTTTCTCTGATGTGGCTCTTGGGTTGGTGTGGTTCTCTCCCATGGCCATGGCTCATGGCGATGAACAGATCTCCGGTTCCTGTCGTTTTCTTGTCCATGGCATATGTTGGTCGAGACTCGAGCTTGTGCTTTTTTTCGTCCTTTGGACATATGTTGGTCGAGACTCGAGCTTGTGCTTTTTTTCGTCCTTTTGTCTTTCAGGTACGTACGTACATTTTCACTTTCGCAGAGTGCATTTGTATGTGTTTTAGGCCCCGCTAGCTTGCAGAAAAAGAGGCGGCATTCTCTCCTTCGAGAAGTTTCTTACCAATCGAGTTGTTGTTTTGTTTTTTTTTTCTCTCTATCTACAAGCTAGGCTTCATCACCATCGATCACCTTAAGGCTGCTTGCTTGTTTCTGTTTCAGAGTTCTCTTTCGTTTATGAGTACGCACTTCGGGTTTTAAACGCGGCTTATTGCCGCAAATTAAAGGAGTCCGGATCACCGTTCATGTGGATACCGATTTGTTTTTTATGGTCGTCTTTAATTTGTTGCTCGCCCGTTAGTGATCAAGCTCCGATCGCGCTCCCTGACTTGTTAGTCTTGCATGGATCTATCTTACCGATTTGTTTTTTTTTTTTCCTGTTTCCTTTTCTCTTCATACGAGCAGGCTTCTCCCAGAGAGTTCAAGGTCGCTGGCCTTCCTGTCGATGACAGCAGTTTGGGCCCGGGGGATGAATATGTATGCCTCATTATCATTTAGATTTGGTTTTTAATGTTTCCTTCATATAATATATAACTGTAGTAACGATGGTGTTTGTGCAGGAGTTTGGACTCTATACTCCTAAGCTGCTTGCAGTTACTGGAGATGATTATGTATGTATAATTATTTCCGTTCGATTTTATATTTAACTCTTTTTGCTGAAGAGACGATGGTGTTAATAATTTCTGCAGGTGTCTAACCCCCGCATGCCAGACGAGGATGTATGTCTCGTTAATTTCTCGTTTAGATACTCGCCGTTTGGTTTGATTTCTACTTGTTCTATATTCTATCACGGTAACACCGTCTGTTTGCATGATGGAGTACGTTTTGTTTGTGCAGGAGTTCGACCATTTCTACCGTGTTGTCGCCAAGAAGACTGACATGCTGCTCAGCTGCCACCTTCCAAAGCCGCTTGCAGTTTCTGAAGAGGAGAAGGCCGTGCAGGAGAAGTTCAAGGAGATGGCGAACGAATGCATCGACCTCCTGGTTGATGCGATGCGCCGCATCCCAGCGGAGAAAAGGCGCCCACTGTTCTCGGTGAAGTTTTATCTGCTAGCTGTTCTTGTTGCTACTAGCTGCTTTTGATCTGGTGTTCTTGTTGCTGTTCTTGTTCTGGCTGGGTTGCACTAATCGATCCAACGACTGAACTGCTGGCTGTTTAATTTGTTTGGGCACAGGTGTTTGGTGAGCTGTACCCGGTATTTGAGTCAGTGAGGTGGACTGCCGAGGGGGGGTGTGCCAAGTGGTGGATGGCGCTGCAGATCATGGAGAAGCTGGAGATCGTGCGCAAGATGGTGTCGAGCGCTTGCGGCGGCACCCCTCTTGACAGAGGCACGGTGTTCGCCAGGAAGGTGGACCTCACCGGTGTCGACGGTCAGGCGCTCGCCGGCCACGGCCTCGGGAGCAACTTATCAGTTGAGGACGTTCATGGCTTCATGCTGTTTACGATGAATATAATATGCTTGCATGCATGTTGTTTCTTAATTTTGGGTGAAACGAACACAGGTGGTGATCTTCGTGCTGCTCCACAACGTCTTCAGCAACGTCAAGTCGGACATCGATGGCATGGTCTCTGCTTCCACTCCTTATTAGCCATCGTCACCTAGCTACCTACGTGTCTACAGATTTGCAGTCACTAGCCTCAAGTCTCCAAGTGATTGGATCTCTGCTACAGTGCTCTTACTACTGCCCTAGCGCAAATCTTGATGTGTCCGTTCTAGCTACTACTAGTATCTACCTTGGTTATGTTGGATCATGCATGTGATTGGGTTCTGCTAGTACTATGGTTTCTGTTCTACCCAGTAGATGGCTACTTCACTGTGTTGGATCAGTCACATTACATGATTTCTGATAATAATGATGCCCTTCAATCCTTCTGTTTTTCGCTGATGTTTCTACAACCATTTATTCTGGTAAAAGAGAGGTTCATCTTGCATAGCTTCTTGGATATATCTTTAATTTCCGTAAGGAGTTTCTGCAAAAGGAAATGAAAAATGTAAGTTGAGTTCAAAAATAAATACCGAAAGATGAACAGGCCAATAATCTAACTTATTATTTGTACGCCTCCCACCTAAACAATATCATCTCAATAAACAATTCTTAATTCTCACCGCCGCCTCCTTCACAGTCACAGCATTGGAGGGAAGAGAGAGTGCAAATTTGCCTCTTGTGAATACGTGAGATATGTTAGAGACACATGTATTATTGTACAATGCTTCTACATAGTAGAGATAGCAATAGCGACCTCATCCTTGATTTCTCACAGAAATTCTATTATTAGGGCTAGTTTTAAAACTCAAAAATCCCTTCAGAATTAGAGCGTTGAGAGGAAAATTAGTTCATTTCCTTCTTAACACCCTCTAATTTTAAAGGGGTTTGAGTTTCCAAACTAGCTTTTAAGATATGTTTGGGAGTAAAGGCATCGCAGGGGATATAATCCAACGGAAGTTCAATGCCTCTATTTGCAAACTGTTTGAGCTTTATCTTGTATAACCTTCTCCTCCGGTAAAAAACAAATAAGGCTTATCTAAATGTCTTACACAGCAAAAAAACAAATAAGAGGAGACAAATAAGTAAGCTATGTTACACTCAAAAAACCGACATAAACTTAGTCCTAACTAAGGGGTGTTTGGAATGGCTCCAGTTTCAGCTCTAGTGTAGAGCTTTAGTTTATAATATCAATTTTAATAATTTTAATAATATTTTTAATCTAAATAATAAACAAAATAACTTATCTAAATATCTTCTAAAAGCTTACAGCTCTATCTTCATGATTTTTTCGAGCACGATCTGCTCCACCAAATTTTTTGGAGTTGGAGCTATCTCATACAAAACCTAAAAGTGTGTTTGTTTTAGGACTAAAGTCTACCAGGTGACGGCCATACAAATTTTTTAAGCCTAATTAATTCATGGTTAGCAAAAGTTTACTTTAGCCTAATTAAATAATTAGGTTTAATAAGTTTATATTATTATTTAGTTTCCGTACGTGTAATTAAATTTTGTAATTAAACTATATTTAATACTTCTAACAAGCATTTCAACATCCGACATATACTTAATTTTAGTGTGGGAAACAAACAGACAGAAAAAATAAAGATGTAATACATGCTCATCATTAGTTATAATTATGTTGTCAATGCCCATTTTGACTATATTTCCTCTGTCTCAAATTAAATTTTGTTTTAGTTAATTAATGAGTTTATGCAATAATTAATGTATATCTCTATCTCTACTATACTTTATACTTAAAGTACCAGTTTCAATGGTCGTCATACGTCATCTTTTTACAAAAAAAGTCACTATATTTCTTCCAAATCAACTGAGTGTAAAATGTTAAAAAGCGATACAGGGAGACACTGGATAAAGTTGTCTAACCAGTAGAACATTATGCTTAGGTGTTTATAATATTGAATATAAATTGTACATATGTATATATGATTTTTTGTAAAATAAAAAATAATCATGTTGGGTCGGGCCAGCACTACGGGCCGAGGCTACGGCCCAAGCACCACACGACGCTCGTGCCGGGTTGGTCCAGTCACTATTAAATGGGTCGTGCCTCGGGCCGGCTCACCAAACATGGCCCATTTGGTCATCTATAACTTCGCACGATAATGATAGTCCTCGTCTCAGTTGCCACCACCTCATTCGCCATTCTACTTCTTTTCTCTCCCCCCTCATGTCTCCACCTTCGCGCCACCCCATTCTCGACAAGGGCGTAGGAGCAGGCGCCTCCTCCCCGTATTCGTCCGACACCAGCCCCGACATCTCGCGTAGTGGCTATTGCACGTCCACGAGGACGTTTCACATCATGTGCGCATCATTGTTTTCATCGTTGTCGGACGTCTCGTTCGTCTTCCTGGCCTTCGCGTTGTTCTTCCTCCCCAACATGATGCCCCGCCCACGGTCGCAGCCGCGAGCCGACCGACGCTCGTCGACGCGGGTACGGGGCGTGTCGGTCATGCCCCTGGGCTTTCTCCGTGCGTGCCGTCGAGGAGGACATGGTGGCGCCTGCCACGCTTAGGTTATCTTGGCGATGAGGAGTCCAGGTCTGAGATATTGGACAACCAAGGCCCATAGCGTGGCAGAAGTCGGCATATGCTACGGAGTTGGTGGTGGTGTTTTGTCGCTTCGGCGGGTCCAAGGCTGGGAAGACACTCGCATTCTCTCGCCCTTCTCAGACTAACGCCTGTTGTGGGTGCCTCTCGGTTTGGAGCTGCACTAGCTGGGCTTCTTTCTCCGCTTGTGTGCTCTCTCCATAAATATCTAGCGGTATACTACCTATGTCGTCTCCAGATGCCAGGTCTTCGTCGTGTCCTTCTCCGGCAACGAACAGGCATGTCTGCCTCTTCCCTTCCCCTCCTGCTCTACAAAACCTTGGAAGTGGGGGAGGCGAGGGATGGAGATCTCTGATTTGCTGCCTATGGTACCAGTGCGTTCATAAAAATATTATGTGAAAAGCGAAGACAATCAATAAAAAATCTTGAGATCTTTTTTGTGGATAATTTACGTGGGTATTATTGTGAGCCGTCGCAACGCACGGATACCGACTAGTGTTTATATATGTGTCTAAATTCATCTTCATTTATTTGAATTTAGACATAAAAACTAAGAGCTAAAACGACAAATATTTTAAGACGGATGAAGTATTATATATTCTCGACCACATGGAAAATAAGTCTTGTACAACTATAAATCCGACATTACATGCACAAGACGAGTAAAAAAATACCCTCTCCCTTCTTTTTTATTTGTCGCATTTTAGTTTAAATATGAACAAGAGGATGGCAAATATTTAAGAATGGAAGTACTACACCTAAGTAATCTACAAGACGGCGTCAACGAGTGGAGAAAACTCCATTTCATATCATTAACCAACATTAGAGACAGATAACACTGCACGCATTACCCTGCGCATGGATAAAACTTTTCGACGAGTGACAAAGCCTTAGCGGAGATACCACATACACCACCACTTCACGGACTCTAACGCCAAATGTTTTCCACTGAAATCATACATAAGCAAATACAGATGTGTCGGAGAGTAGATCTCCGGCCGGGTAGCGGAGTGTACCCGCCCTAAGTCCTGAGATGAGGAGGGGCTTAGGCGTTTCGCTTGATCGTTGGAGTGAAGGGGAAGAACACAAGAACACACAAGGATTTAGAGTGGTTCGGGCCGCCAGAGCGTAATATCCTACTCCACTGTGAGATGTATTGCTTGAGAGCTTGTATGAGCTAGCGAGTCTGAGATTGCGTGTGTGTGAAACGTCGCATGCCTCCCCTTTTATAGCTGAAGGGGGGCATGCACAAAGGCACTGGACCCAACATGTGGGCCCAGAAACATAAGAATATAGTGCTTGGATCCTCTAATGTCTGTTGCCGAGACAATCTTCTTGTCCCTAACGCCCGAGATCTGTGTATCCTTGGCGTACAGGGGAGGCTTCTTGCGGAAGGGATGACGAGTACAGTGTGCTGCCTGGCACGGTCGTACTGTTCGCCAGCAGACCCAGCAGGTGCGCCTCATAATGGGTGACCTTGACACCGCCTGCCAGCGGATGGGACGGGACGCATTAAATGATGAGAGGGCACGTCGCCCATCAGCACAGTGGCAGGCGGCGCGTCTTCTCCTCAATAAATGCAGGGGCTGCACGACTTCACGTCAGGTTCGGCCCGGTAGCTTATGTCATGGGCCACAAGCTGCGGGTCTCCGCCTGAGCGGGAAGTGGAGGGCAAGGCCCGCACACGTGTCAGCACCGGACCCCTGCTCATACTAGGGTCTTCCTCGTTCTGAGACCCTGCTGGGGTTCGGACCTACCTGGAGGCTCCGGACTTATATGTGTAGGGGTCCGGTGTCCTTCTGTGGGGGTCCGGACTTACTGGGATGTGTTGTCTTTCCTTGCCACGTGGCGCCCTTTGGCCTGCTCATGCGGTGGCGTCAGGCGCCGTCCTCCACGTGGCTATGAGACGTCGCATGGGTGCGGCGTCTTCATGCTGTAGAAGAGGGTACCCCTGATTTAGGGTACCGACAGTGGCCCCTGGGCCCGCCTCAGGTGTGGATGCGAGCCTGCAGGTGGGACCAGAGTCTGATTGGCGGTTGGACCGCTGCTCCTGCGCTTGTTGCTGCAATTACTGCTGGCCCGCCTATGGCCATGCCAACTGTCGCGCCTATTCCCACGGCTGACTGGCCCGTGACCATCGTAATTAATGGCACTGTTGGGCCATGCGCGGGGCTGCCTCGAGTCGCTGCATTGGTTCTGAAAATTTTACTTTTTCAGACTCCCGCGACGGCCCCGAGAAGACGTGGCATTGGCGCAAGCGGCGGTACGGTTTTTTTTGCACTCGGTAACCGGCGCGCCGGTTGCATGACATGTGGGCCTGGGCCCTCGAGTTGGACCGCCAGTTGCAGCGGAGCTGAGGGGGCGCACAGCCGTGGGACGGTTGTACGCTTCTTGCGCGGCGGTTCGCCTCTTTGACCGCTGGGCGCTTAACCGTGGGGCGGTTGCATGCCCCTTGCGCGGCGGTTCGCCTTCCTGACCGCTGGTTGCCCCGAAAATGAAGGGGCACGCAACTGCAGGGCAGTTGCACGCTCCTTCTTAGGGTTGGTCTATATGACATGCGAGGCCTGGCCCCCGTGTCATAAGGTGGGATCCTTGGTGCACGTCGGGGGAGACTTCACCCGTGACGCTTCAGGGGCGCGAGTGGGGGATCTACCTTTAAAAAGGGGTCGATCTCCCGGGCAGTAGACATGCCTCGCTCCTCTTGCGACCACCGCGCCCTTTCGCCTTCCGAGCCCCTAGATGGGGTGCGCTGGTGTTCTCTGGAGGGATCCGCGTCAAGGTCGTCTCTTTCGGCGACTTCACCGTCGGAGAGCGCGCGCTCGTGGTGGTATCACCGATCTTGTCTTCTTGCTGCTGTTGGAGGGGTGCAACCCCATGGGAGTTGGCATCCTTCCACCATCATTCGACTTCAAGGATTTTCATCATGCAGCCCGGCTGTAGTCCCCCGCCGGTGGTCATCCAGAAGGATGACTACCAGCCTTGTGGTGGGGAGAAGCAAGCCAGGCTGCGGCCTCCCTCCTGCCCTCAACTTCAAGGATGTTCATCATCCATGCTGGGGAGGAGGGTGTGCCGAGTTGGGGCCCCACCTCCGCGTGGGTAGCGACCCGCTTCTTCCCTCAGTGTTCGAGGGAGAACGGCGTTCGCTATTCATGCGGAGGAGGCGAACTTCGGGTACGCGGTGCTGGCTGACTGTGGGTGTCGCCAGCCACCGCGTGCCCGATGCCTTGGCATGGATGGCTTTAGCGCTGCCTCCGACGCTGCCTTCTGCTGCTGGGTCGGGGCGTGGTTGCCCGTTCACCGCATGGGCGATGGTCGTGTCGTGTGTAGGTCCGCCACACCCACGGCTTCTCTCGCGTCGTCGGTCGTACTGGTGGGTCGCACATGGCGTCGTACGTTGCGGGAGCGGTGGCCGTGTTCTTGGATGTCCTCACTCCCTTAGCAAAGACGGGAGTGAGGACCTATAAGCGCGCTGAGGCAGCCATCGCCCACCAGTGCAGGGGTGGTTGTCGTCGCTGGTGAGGCCATCAGTGCTGCCTGTCGCCGGGCCTCCAACTCTTTGGCTTTAATGGCCTGTTGTCACCCCTCGTAGGAAGACGGGGGTGAGGTCCTACCCGCAGCAGCGTACATGCTGAGATGATCGCCGCTGCTGGCGAGTCGACGGTGCAGCGGCGGCCGTCGCCGTTGGTGCTGTGCGGTTGCCTCCGCTGGCGAGTCGCTCGGGGCTTGTTATCCCGTGGCCCTTACTGGTGTGGAGGTAGTTCATTCCTGCAGAAATGGAGCTAGGACCCCGCTTGTAAGGTCATGTAATGACATTTGCTTGAGAGCAAAATGTAATAACATATGTATGCGGGATTTTAGCCTGGGAAACCAAGTTGTGTGTCCGAACCCCCTAGATGGTGGCTTCAAGTACTAAGGAACTTGTCGCAGGGCGGTGGAGCGTGCAGGCTCACGGTACGGGACCAGGCTGAGCGGCTACATGGTTTCTGGACCCCCCCCCCCAGGCGACAAGTGCCTGTTCTCCAGAGCCGGACCTCCAGGTTGTTGGACACACAGGACTTTAGTTTTAAATACTAGGACACCCGCCACGGAGTGGTGAAGTGTGCATGATTTTGGGTACGGAACCAGGCTAACCGGCCACACAGGCTTCGGACCACCCTATGGAACGGACATCCGTTCTTCAGAACCGGCCCCCAGGCCTCCCCTGTTTTTGTAAAGAAATAAATATTGCCTTCTAAGCAGCATTTAGCACTTATCTGTGTAATGCCTGTTCCTGCTGTGTGCGATGTTGTTGACTCCTCCTTAGTACCTGGCCCCCCGCCTAGGATGCAGGCTTGGTGTGTTGAGGTTGGATACCAGCGTTTCTGAAAAGGTTGTCAACAATCCTCCGGAGGCAAACTCGCCGGGATCTGGATCTATACACCACTTTTAGCTAGGAAGCATTAGTAGTACACCTCATAGGGTTCTCCGTCTGACATTAGTCGTCCTTTGATACATACTCGGGACTTGCAGGTTTTAGTCCGGGAGGCCAAGTTGCGTGTCCGAACCCCCTTGGGTCGCGATTCTAGATACTAGGACACTTGTCGCAGGGCGGTGGAGCGTGCAGGCCCACGGTACGGGACCTGGCTGAGCGGCTACACGGGCTCCGGACCACCCCAGGAGACCAATGTCCATTCTCTAGCTCCGGTCCCAAGGTTGTCGGACCCGTAGGACTTATAACTCTAGATACTTAGTCCCCGTCACGGGGTGGCGGAGCATGTAGGCCCACGGTATGGGACCTAGCTGAGCGGCTACACGGGTTCCGGACCACCCTATGGAACGGGGTCCCGTTCTCTAGAGCTGGCCCCCAGGCTGTCGGACCTCCCCACTTTCGTATCAGGGGCCCTAAACTGCAAGCCTGGCTGTTCAATTCGGATGTCGCCATGTCAGAAAGATGGAAACCGTACGGGTGGGTTAGCTGAAAGGTATTATCTGAAAGATTGCAAGGTAGGATCATGGAACAGCAAGATGGAACTATCACAAGAGCACGGCTGAGGGGGGTAGTTTCTTCTTCATAACTTGTCGTGCATGTGTGCAGACCAATAGTCCGGGTTCATGGGGGCAGACCCATCGGGTTGTCGTACACGTATGCGTTATCTAGTTACAGAAAAGAAGGAAACAGACTCGACCCCTTAGTCTTGCTCTATGGATAGAACTTACAGAGATATTTGGCATCAGGGTAAGGTACTCCTCCAGTCGTAGCTAGATGGTTCCCCATGGGTCGGTGTACTCTCGTTTCCTTGATGGGTCCTTCCCAGCTAGGGGAGAGTTGCGGAGCTCCTCTTGGTATGGTATCTGCCGTGGGGCTAGGACCCGACCCAGGTTTCCCGTCTGCCTTTGACACGGGGAGCCCTCGCCTCTGGCCGTGGTCACTTCTGCATATACCTGTCTGCAGCTCGGACCTGTGGGGTCCGGAAGGGTCTCCGGAGGAAAGGCGTGCTTTCGCTCCATAGACCGGGGAACACGGGGTCCCTCTGGGGTCCATCTAGTTGTCTTCACCAGAGTAGGAGCCTCCGGTGAAGATATCTTTCAGGTCCCCCTCGGGCGACTGGTACCTGAGGTCCCACTCAGCCGTGGCTACCTCGCCGTCGTCCACCTTCTCTTTGCCGGGCCGACGACGAGGCGGGGAGCCGTCTTTGGAAGACTGCTCGCGCCGCTCGCTGACGCGTTTTGCGAGGTCAATGATCTTGCGACACTCCACGGCACTGTGGCGACCATGCGGGTGCACAGGGCATGGACCGCTGCTACCCTTCTGCGGTCGTGGGCGTTTGTTGCGGTTGCCCTGGCCTCTGGTCGCTGCTGTGGCCACCAGAGCAGTGGACCGCGGCTTCTGGTAGTCGCGGTCCTTCTTCTTTTTCTTCTTTCCGTCCTGGAGGACGGCCCCCAAGCCACCCGACTGGGCAGCCCCAGTTTGCGGGGCCGAGTGCCATGCACGGCCCTCGGCGGCTCTGGCGCACTTGTCGGCCAGAGCGAAGAGCGTGGGGACAGTTTCCACGTCATGTGTGGCCAACTTCTCCAACATTTTTTCATCACGTACTCCCTATCGGAAGGCCATGATGATAGAAGCATCAGAAATACGAGGTATCGTACCTCGTACCTTGGTGAAGCGGGAGAAGAACTTCTGGAGGGTTTCCCCGGGCTCCTGCCTCACTGCATGGAGGTGGGCTTCCACACCGTGCTGCTGGTAAGCACTGGCGAAGTTCGCTACGAACCGCGCACAGAGTTCTTCCCAGGAATAGACTGATCCCAGGGTGAGGTTCATGAGCCAGGTCCGGGCAGGTCCAGACAAGGCCACATGAAAGTACGTTGCCATCACAGTGGTGTTTCCACCTGCTACCGTGATGGCGGTAACGTACACCTGCAGGAACTCCGACGGGTTTGATGTTCCATCGTATTTTTCCGGCAGGTGTGGCAGGAACTTGGGTGGCCAGGATGCCGCGTGGAGATGATCCGCGAGTGCGGCGCAGCCCACTCCGGCCAAGGGGACACCCGTCTGGGACCGGGTGCCTATTGGTGTCTGCGGTGCAACCGCAGCGAAGTCTTGATCGAGGTCGGCGTCCATTGATGTTTTGGCGGCGCTCGCACGCCCTTTCCAAGGATACCCGGGCATCCTCTCCCGCACGCCTGCGGTTGAGTTCTGCCCAGAGGTCGTTGGTCTGCACGCCCCTCACCGAGGGCGAGCACACCGATGCTGATGCCTCGTGTTGGCGCCGTGATGACCGCGTCTTCGACCTGGTCGAGGTAGAATGCGCCATACTGAGCAGCCGGTCGACGTCGTCCCGCCACTGCTTCATGGCTCTTGGTGAAGCCGTGGAGCTCGGAGGGTGTCGCAACAACTCCCTGGCTGCTGACAACACCCCCGGAGACGCCCTTGATGGAGTCCGGGATGTTTGCGCTACCGTGTGCTGTCGTGCGGCGTGCACAGCAGGAGTGACTGGTGCCGGGAGACTGGGAGCCTATGGTGTGGAGGAAGCAGCTTCTCCCTCCACCGCAAAGTCTACCAAAGTCTCGACGCGGTGCTCTACGATCTGCACCATCATGCTTGAGCAAGGGATCAAGCGAAAACCTAATGCCTGGCCACTACCTGGCGCGCCAAATGTCGGAGAGTAGATCTCTGGCCGGGTGGCGGAGTGCACCCGCCCTAAGTCCTGAGATGAGGAGGGGCTTAGGCGTTTCGCTTGATCGTTGGAGTGAAGGGGAAGAACACAAGAACACACGAGGGTTTAGAGTGGTTCGGGCCACCGGAGCGTAATACCCTACTCCATTGTGAGATGTATTGCTTGGGAGCTTGTATGAGCTAGCGAGTCTGAGATTGCGTGTGTGTGAAACGTCGCATGCCTCTCCTTTTATAGCTGAAGGGGGCATGCACAAAGGCACTGGGCTCCGACATGTGGGCCGAGGAACATAAATAATATAGTGCTTAGATCCTCTAATGTCTGTTGCTGAGACAATCTTCTTGTCCCTAACGCCCGAGATCTGTGTATCCTTGGCGTACAGGGGAGGCTTCTTGCGGAAGGGATGACGAGTACAGTGTGCTGCCTGGCACGGTCGTACTATTCGCTAGCAGACCCAGCAGGCGCGCCGCCTACTGGGTGACCTTGACACCGCCTGCCAACGGATGGGATGGGACACATTAAATGCTGAGAGGGCACGTCGCCCTTCAGCATAGTGGCAGGCGGCACGTCTTCTCCTCAATAAATGCAGGGGCTGCATGACTTCACGTCAGGTTCGGCCTGGTAGCTTATGTCATGGGCCACAAGCTGCGGGTCTCTGCCTGAGCGGGAAGTGGAGGGCAAGGCCCGCACACGTGTCAGCACTAGACCCCTGCTCATACCAGGGTCTTCCTCGTTCCGGGACCCTGCTGGGGTTCAGACCTACCCGGAGGCTCCGGACTTATACGTATAGGGGTCCAGTGTCCTTCTGTGGGGGTCTGGGCTTACTGGGATGTGTTGTCTTTCCTTGCCACGTGGCGCCCTTTGGCCTGCTCATGCGGTGGGGTCAGGCGCCATCCTCCGCGTGGCTATGAGACGTCGCATGGGTGCGACGTCTTCATGCTGTAGAAGAGGGTACCCCTGATTTAGGGTACCGACAAGATGCATAGGAGTAATTCAATGATTTACGAACAAATCTTACTGTCACTACCGGGGACACGTTCTCACCGTGTGTAATTTATCAAGCACTCGGCAAAGATACACTTTGTCGAGTGTCTCACTTAGCAAACGAAAACACTCGGCGGCGAGTGTCTTTGTCGAGAGCCAAACGCTTGGTATAAAAAACCCTCGACAAAGTAATCTTTGTCAAGCGCCCAATTCTTGACACAACTGGGCACTCGGTAAAATGCCGTCAATAGCCGACGGCAGCTTACGACTGTTACCTATGCCGAGTGCCCGAGGAAGACACTCGGCAAAGGTGTCTTTACCGAGTGGCCAAGTAAGCCACTCGACAAATACATCTTTGTCGAGGATCTTTTGCAGACACTCGATAAATTTTATTTTTTCCCTGCCCCAAACTTTTTGTATTGTCACTACCGAAATCTGGGCCTTTGCCGAGTGCTCGACGCTTTGTCGAGTGCTTTTTGTCGGTAACTCAGCAAAGAAACCTTTGTCGAGTGCGGCGCTCGGCAAAGTCCTGCTCTCAGTAACGAGCTCGATTACCGAGTGCAGGACTCTCAGCACAGAAATACACTCGGCAAAGATGTCTTTGCCGAGAACCGAACACTCGACAAAGGCGGCATTCGGCAAAGGACCGTCAGCGGCCGTCTAAAGCTGACGGCCGTTAACCTTTGCCGAGGGCCGAGCGTTGACACTCGGCAAAGAGGATTCTTTGCCGAGTGTCAACCTGTTGACACTCGACAAGCCTACTTTACCGAGTGCCTTCTTTAGGCACTCGGCAAAGCATTTTTTAATTTTTTTATTTTGTCAACCAAACTTTTTGTGTTATGTTCCTACACTATGTAGACCTACATGTACCATTTTGGGACAATTATAACAGTGTTTTCTATAGCTAGTAGATTTAGTTCGTTTATTTGAATTTCTTCGGAAAATTCAGATTTGAACTGTAAGTCACTCGAAACTTGGAAAATCGTGCATGCAAAAATGACACCCATGCTATTTAGCACAAGTTACGACCGATTTTAGGAGCGGACCGGAAACTTCGAGAAACATGCTCACTAAACATGGTCGTGAACTTGCCAACCAGCTGTTTAAAAATTGTATAAAACACAAACAAAGTCAGAAAATCATGAATCTTGTCCACATGTCATGATATCATATGTAGATGCTATGATAAAAAATTGAGAATGTTTCAAGAAAATTGTGACGTACTATGTGTAGAAACCTAGGAGAACTACACATGAAATCATAGTGTTTCAATGTAGTTCTCCTAAGTTTATACACATAGTCTCTCATAACTTTCTCGAAACATTCTCAAATTTTTATCACAGCCTCTACATATGATATCATGATACGTGGACAAGTTTCATGATTTTCTGACTTTGTTTGTGTTTTATACAATTTTTAAACAGCTGGATGGCAAGTTCACGGCCATGTTGAGTGAGCATGGCGCTCAAAGTTTCCAGTCCGCTCCTGAAATCGATTGTAACTTGTGCTAAATAGCATGGATATTATTTTTGCATGCACGATTTTCCAAGTTTCAAGTGACTTGCAGTTCAAATGTGAATTTTCTGAAGAAATTCAAATAAATGAATTGTTGGGGACTTGTTCTCAAATGCTATGAGTTAAGAACAAGGCAACACAAAATATTAATGGTTAAAGTCCTTCATCCTTCGAAGCATTATCTCCATTAGGATATAATGATCTTCAGACGAAGGTCGTGAAGGACGTACCTTCATCATTGCAGCATATATTAATGAAAAAAGAAGCATATGAAACATGGGAGATAACATGAATAACTATATGACATTATCAATATATCTTTATTATATCATCATGAATAAACATGAACAATATTGAATTACATTTGTACCTTCAGCTTGACAGAAGGTAAAAGTCCAATCGTGACACACAAATGGATACAAGTCCGCGTGAACAGTACTGGAGTACTGTTCACCTATTTATAGGCACACGACGCAGTCTGTGTAAAATTATAGTCATGCCCTTCATGTTTACTATTGATTTAAGGACAATCTATCGAGGACTAGATAGCCTTTTCCTCTTTAAGTCGGTTCCTTTTTCTGCTACTGAGCCGAAGCTTCCTTGCGTGTAGCTTCGAAGCTGGTTCGACCTTCGTCCCAACCATGCTTTTCATATTGTGGACAACTTCATTCTGAGTTCGAAGGTTCCTGTACATATATTACACTTGGGAAACATTGTTAATCATGTTTTTAAGGACCTTCGGAAGACAAAGGCCCCCAACAGTAGCCCCTCGCAGTATTAATTTGTTATAACAACGAATTTAGACTACGACGTGAACGAAGACCTTAAGCCGAAGGTCCGAAAAAACACCTTCCCTTTGCTAGAATAGCAACAGTCAATGACAAACAGGGTCCACCAAGTTGCAAAGCACTGGGCGTATAAATATGAACCATAGCGGCATCATTTGATTCGCCATTTCTGCCATTTGTGTTATTTTCTCAAACTTTTAGCTCTTGCTCATTAGCTCTTGCCTGACTTTCGAGTTTTTAGAGCTTCGGTTTAAAGACATGTTTGCTCCAAATTTGAAAAGAAGATGAGTGGAGAGAAGAAGATGACTGAAGAGAAGAAAACGACCGGGGAGACGAAGTTGCATGAAGAGAACAAAGTTGCAGATCCTTTCATTGCTGGATTTATTGAGTCCATGGCAAAAACAAATACAGAGAAAATTACTAAGGAGATCATGGAGGGTTTATCCGAAGATTCTGATGACAGTGATAGTTATGACATGGAAAGTGGGGATGAAGACTCTGAGGTTTGGCCGTGGCGCCCAAGCCATACTATCTTCGAAAAGTCTACTATCAAACAAAGTCATATTGACGCCACGAGGGGGAGGTATTTTCGCGACATGTCTATTATCAGAGTTGGAGGAGATAGCACTGCCCCTGCTCCGGAGGAAAATGAAGTTGTTATATACCGAAGCTTCTTGAAGGCTGGTCTTCGGTTCCCTTTGAGCAAGTTTGTGGTTGAAGTGCTGAAGATATACCATATTTTCCTTCATCAGATCACCCCCGAAGCTATAATCAGGATGGGGATATTTGTCTGGGTTGTAAGGAGTTAGGGGCTAGAGCCGAGCGCAAATTGCTTCTAGAGTTTGCATGAGGTTTTATACGAGATGAAGGCTACTGGCAAAGAACAGTACCATAACAACTTCGGTTGTTATGGATTTATTACTCGCCCTAATGCAAGCCACCCAGTGCCAACATTCCAGAAAAGATGGCCTGGAGCCTGGATGGAGGAAGTGGTTTTACGTTAAAAATGATTTAAAGAAAAGGGAGGATATCAAGGAGATTATCCAGCGCCCCATCTGGTCCCGCTTCGGCCTCCGAAGGCCAAAGGTGGATATTGATGGCGACGTTGAAGAGTGTCAGAATGCCTTTAGTACAGTGTGCTCCTTCATTGGCACGAGGGATTTAATTCAAGAGCACATAGCCTTCAGGGTATGGCCACTTGTGGAGAGCTGGGATATGCCGAAGGAGACCACTGCTGAATCCAGTGAAGGTAGTCTAGTCCGATTGAAGTATAGCTTCAGATTTAGGGAGAAGTTTGATGAGCCAGACGATGACTGGCTGAAGTGTATTGAAGCTACTAGTGATGAGCTACTCGTGGCATACTCCAAGGCCGAAGATAATGCTTTGTCCGCAGATTTCGGGGGTCGGGGCAAGAAAAGATTGAACAGGGTATTTGATGCGATTGGCTTCGTATACCCGGATTACCACTACCCGCTACGAGGGCAAGGGAAAAAGAGAAAGACTGCCGCTTCGGCCACCCCAGCTGAGTCTGCCGCTTCGGCCACCCTAGCTGAGCCGAAGAGCAAAAAGATGAAGGTTCTGACCCACCGGCCGCGTTATATTGAACCAGCTGCTGTGCCTGAATTTGGCAAAGGAGCCTCTTCATCTGCCAAAGCAAGGCAAGCTGCTCCAATTGTGCAAAATGCTGAAGAGCCGATAGTAGTGCCAAAGGTACCTACAGTCGGGCCAGCCGAAGCTAGAGATGATAAGGCTGAAGAGCCACAGGTGGAAGAAGTGATGAAAACGCCAGAAATCCTGAGCCCACCGACAGAGGCAGGTTTGCCAAAGATGCAGAAAATTCCTGTCGCTACTCCCAAGAGGAGAAGGATGGCCAGCGTATTAGACGCTGTTATAGAGACCACGAAGGCCTTAACTCCTGCTTCTACCAAGAAAACTGCCGAAGCTGCCAAAAATCAAGTCGAAGCCAAAGCTGGGCCTTTAGCGCCTACAGAGACGAAGGCCACCGAGACTGAAGATAAGGTGGGTCAGCAAATTTCAGATATCGGCAAGATGACAGAGCAAGATATGGCAGAAAAAGCAAAATCTCCTGTCCCCAAAGCCTTAGCTCAAGATATTGATTACATTGTTCGACATGCTTCGGGGAAGAAATTGTCTGAAGAAGAAATCTTGGAGGCCAAACACTATGCCCAAAGACTGAAATATCCGAAGGGGGCCTTAGTGTTCAATGGTACCAATAAGATGATTTCCTGTACTGTCTCCCGGATAGCAAAGAAATATCTGTTTGCCGGGAGATGGCTAAGAGTATGGGATTTCCTAAGCTTGAAGAAGGTCTTTTGGTCTTATCGAAGGATGATCTTGCTGACAGCCTCGCGTACAATAGCATAAAGGTATAAAAGTTGACTTTGAAGTTAGAAACGAAGTATTTTATTGTCATACTCAATTCTTTCTTCTTCTTTACAGGGCTTAATTCTTAGTAATGCCTTGAGGGCACAAAAGAATGCTGAAGACGAGAGTTGTACCATAGCACTCAACAACCTTCGTTCAAAGGTGATTGAGTTGAGAAACGAAGGCTTGGAAAAAGATAAAATTTTGATTTCATTGGTGAACAAAGTAAAGGAGGATGAAGGTAATTACAAAGCTCAGGCCGAAGCCCAGAAAACCGAAATTGAAGACATTCGGAGACAACTGGCCGAAGCTAAGGAGAACTGCGCGCTTGCACAGGATAATCAAGAAATCAGTGAATATTGGAAAAATAAGCTAGAGAAAAATGTTGAAGAACTTCGCGAATCCAAGGAAAGGTGCTTTGAGAAATCCTTGGATTGCGTGAAGAAATTAAAAACTAGCTTCGCCAAAGTGGGCGCTTACTCTGCTGAAGAAAACTTCGTACGAGGCGACCCCGAGGGCATTGTTGAATGGATAAGTGGAGAAGCCGAAACCTTCGAGGAAATTTTGAGTGATCGCGGGGATATTTGCGTGTTTTCCGGTGCGCGGGGAATTTTAGCTATTCTGGAGAAGGCCGGATGTGATCACGTTAAGGCCATAGCCCAGGCCGAAGCTGCCTTCTCCATAGATGATACGAAGGATCCTTCATCCGAAGCAACTTTAATGGGCGGGAAATTTTATAACGATGTCTGGGTGAACGGTGGCCGAGAGCTGGCCCACGAGATTATAAAAAAGAGTGAAAAAGACACCCATGACGCCCGGGCAGAAGCAAAGCGAGCTGAAGAAGCTACAGAACGCGAAAGGCGTATAGGTATTGTTTCTTGATTATTTAGCTTTGGTATTTGCTTTATGACTTCGAACTAATTAATTTGCCTACTTCAGCTGAATTATCCCCGCCCCCGGAGCCATACGATCCCCTAGCTGATCTAGAAATGAAGGAAGCCTTGGATATTATAAGCATGGCAAACTCCATTATTGACGAAGTCGTCGACAAACTTTTGAATGAAGTTGCGGATAAAGTCCTTAGAGAAGAATAGGTCTTATTGTAATAATATTCTGAAATACTTGATGTGTGGGACAATGGAATGAACATTAAGCTTCTATTGTAACAAAACTATGTAACATTTGATGTATGTAACATTAGATCGAATATGTAAATTATTGTAACTTGCTTCTTTGCGATGCATGAAATTTACACATACCATTTTTGAGCCTTCGGCGAAAAAACACCTTCCCTTCTTTTCATGCTTCGTAAAGAAAGAGATTCCTTCTTATGACAAGGCTGATAAAACTGTATTTCCCGAAGCTCACTTCGTGCCTTAGCACATTTTCAATTTGATGAAGCATTTGCCGAAGATTGGCTTCGTATTCGATTCTTGTGTCGTTAATGCAATATGATGTATGATGTAATGTTATGCGAAATGATGTGATGATATGATGCAAAATGATGAGGATGCCGAAGACACACACCCACATGCCCACACTGGAATACACTAGCTTTGCATCCCCTTAGGAACGACTTTTGAGCTTCTTCACCTTCTATTTCGGTGATATAAGTTCTGCATCCCCTTAGGAACGTCTTTTGAACTTCTTCGCCTTCTATTTCGGCGCTATAAGTTCTGCATCCCCTTAGGAACGACTTTTGAACTTCTTCGCCTTATATTTCAGCGGTATTTGGATCTGCATTCCCTTTGGAACAACTTTTGAGCAGAAAACTAATAACTGTGCTCCCTTATGAACGACTTTTTGTAGCTTCATCAATTTTGGCTCTGCATTCCCTTAGGAACGACTTTTGAGCAAAAAACTTACACTGCGCTCCCTTAGGAACGACTCTTTGTAGCTTCGTCAATTTTGGCTCTGCATTCCCTTAGGAACGACTTTTGAGCAAAAGACTTACGCTATGCTCCCTTAGGAACGACTTTTGTAGCTTCGTTTATGTTGGCTCTGCATTCTCTTAGGAACGACTTTTGAGCTTCGTAAATCTGTGAAGAAGATATATTTCATACTGATATGGGCATAATCATTACAAGAAATTAAAACTAAGTTTTCATTGCTTGTTCCTTATACAAAAAGCAAAATGGCATAGAAAATAAAAGTATTTCATAAGCAGAATATTGTTTAGTATATGTGCTTTGATTCTGGTACAGTGTTGTTGACTGTACGAGCTTCGGACTCCTCCCTGAAGTCACGTTGTTGCTGGGAGTGCTGGCGCCCTTCTGGCTGCTGGCTTTGGGTATTAAGCAGGTTGCAATGGTGGTGGCAGTGGAAGCTGAGGCCAGGAAGCTTGTGAATGGCTTGCCGAAGCAACAGAAGCTGCAGGTTGATTGCCCACATATTCTGGTATGTAAGGAGAGTGGCATAAAGTAGTATGTAGGACCTGCTTTGGCTGATTCTGCTGGGCTTCAGCTTCAGCAATCTCTTTTTGCTTCTGAATGGTGATCTAACACGTTCTTGTAGTGTGGCCCTTGTCCTCACCACAGAATAAGCAATAGATTTTCCTAGGTTGATCCCCATATCTTCCTCCAAAGCCCCTGCCGCCTCGGCCCCTTGGAGCTGGTGGCCTAAACGAGCTTTGTTGCTGTCATGAAAACTGCAAGCTGTGCTGTGGCCTCTGAAACTGGCCTCCTTTGTCGTCGTTCTGACTGGAGCTGTGGACTGATCTGACATGCCTAGGGTGGATTCTTCCTCCGAAGCCCCTAGTCATCTCAGAAAATTTGTAAGCTTTCTCCCTTCTTTGGCGGAAGTCATTGTCGGCCCGGATGTACTGATCCATTTTCTGAAGCAGCTTCTCTAGAATCTGGGGGGTTTCCTGGCAAAGTATTGAGCTGTAGGCCCTGGCCGAAGACCTTTGATCATGGCCTCAATGACGATTTCATTAGGCACAGTAGGCGCTTGTGCTCTCAGGCGCAAGAACCTTCGGACATATGCCTGAAGGTACTCCTCATGGTCTTGAATGCACTGGAACAAGGCCTGAGCAGTGACTGGCTTCGTCTGAAACCCTTGAAAGTTGGTGACCAGCATGTCCTTAAGCTTCTGCCATGACGTGATTATCCCTGGCCGGAGAGAAGAGTACCATGTCTGGGCCACACTTCGGACTGCCATGACAAAGGACTTCGCCATGACTGCAGTATTTCCCCTGTACGAAGATATAATTGCTTCGTAGCTCATCGGGAACTGCTTCGGGTCTGAGTGCCCATCATACATGGGGAGTTGAGGTGGCTTGTATGATGGGGGCCATGGGGTAGACTGCAGTTCTGTTGATAGAGGAGAAGCATCATCAAAAGCAAAATTTACATGATGGAAATCATCATATCAATCATCATCATTGTAGGAATTGTCTTGACGAACCTCTCTTTGTGGAGGTCTTCGGTCCTGGTCATCTTGAGTAAGATGACGTATCTCTTCAGAAGCTTCATCGATCTTCTTCTGAAGGTCAGAAAGACGAAGCATTTTCTCTCTCTTCCTTTCGTCCTGCTGATGGATAGCTTCGAGATCCCTTATCTCCTGGTCCAACTCCTCCTCTTGGGGTGTTGGACTTGTAGCCTTCCTCTTTTGAGTTCGAGCTTCGTGCAGCGTGTCCTGGTTGACATCCAGTGGCGGCAGTGCAGCCCCTAGCCCTGAAGAAGTTTTCTTCGGCGGCATGACGAAGGTGGTCGATTGAGTTCACTGGAGGTGGGCGCTAATTTTGGGGACTTGTTCTCAAATGCTATGAGTTAAGAACAAGGCAACACAAAATGTTAATGGTTAAAGTCCTTCGTCCTTCGAAGCATTATCTCCATTAGGATATAATGATCTTCAGACGAAGGTCATGAAGGACGTACCTTCATCATCGTAGCATATATTAATGAAAGAAAAAGCATATGAAACATGGGAAATAACATGAATAACCATATGACATTATCAATATATCTTTATTATATCATCATGAATAAACATGAACAATACTGAATTACATTTGTACCTTCGGCTTGACACAAGGTAAAAGTCCAATCATGACGCACAAATGGATACAAGTCTGCGTAAACAGTACGACCTATTTATAGGCACAGGGCGCAGCCTGTGTAAAATTACAGTCATGCCCTTTATGTTTACTATTGATTTAAGGACAATCTATCGAGGATTAGATAGCCTTTTCCTCTTTAAGTCGGTTCCTTTTTCTGCTACTGAGCTGAAGCTTCCTTGCGCGTAGCTTCGGAGCAGGTTCGACCTTCGTCCCGACCATGCTTTTCATATTGTGAACAGCTTCATTCGGAGTCCGAAGGTTCCTGTACATATATTACACTTGGAAAACATTGTTAATCATGTTTTTGAGGACCTTCGGAAGACGAAGGCCCCCAACACGAACTAAATCTACTAGCTATAGAAAACACTTTTCTAATTGTCCCAAAATGGTACATGTAGGTCTACATAGTGTAGGAACATACCACAAAAAAGTTTGGTTGGGAAAATAAAAAAATAAAAATGTACTTTGCCGAGTGTCTACGTATGGACACTCGACAAAGTATAGTGAAATAATCTTTGCCGAGTGTCGCCCAGAGGGCACTCGGCAAAGTGCATTTTAAAATTAAAAAAATCTTTGCCGAGTGCCAGATCACGGGCACTCGTCAAAGAACTCATACATAGCAACTGCTAAATCCTTTCTTTCTGACTCTCTCACTCACGCGCCGCCGCCGCTGCCCTCCACGCCGCCGCGCCGCAGCCGCCGCGCCCTCGCCCGCCGCACCCTCGTCCGCCGCGCCCTCACCCACCGCTCCCAACGCCACCACGCCCTCGCCCGTCGCGCCCCTCGGCCACCGCGCCCCTGCCCTCGGCCGCCGTGCGCCCTCCACGTCGCCGCGCCTCAACCGTCGCTGCCCCTATGCCGCCGGCGTCCTCGATCGTCGTGCCCTCGGCCACTCTCCACGCCGGCAAAGTGCACGCGGTCGACCTCCAACCCCCGCGCCCCGTCATCTCACCCACGACCCACCGTCACGCTTGCGACCAAACCTCCAAGGTGATTGCTTGCTTCCGTTTTGTGATATTGTAATTAAAAAACTTCTATGTTCTATGTGTATGATTTATATGAAATGATTAGGTTTAATATTGAGTCAAATTTGTATATGTGTATGATTAGGTTAATATGTAGTCTTGTTGTGTTATCTCTTATGGATTGAATATATATAGATGTGATTGTCGGCCATCGTGTCGTTTGATATATGCGTGGATGTCAGCCATCATGCTGATACTTTTATTTGCAGGATTTCGAAACTTCCCCGTGTAGGGGAGGTGCTGCCGAAATTTCCTATTGATAGGCTTCTGTTAGAGGATGGAGGACCTTGAGTGGATGTACACGGGCCATAGAGGAAGGAACGATGTCACCCCTTAATGGATTAGAAAGACCGATAATTTCGTGGAACGAGCATATGGCGAAGCTGCTAAAGGGGCAAGTCTAGTCCCATGCCCGTGCAACAAATGTGCCAACCGGAAAAGAAAACCAAAGAAGGCCATGGTAGAACATATTTGGAAGAATGGATTTACGTCGGGCTATACTCGGTGGATCTTTCATGGTGAAGCGCATCGTACGAGAGAGGAGGTTCTGAGACAACGTGTCGAGGATTATGATGCCGATGCGGGGGTAGCGGATATGTTGAACGACTATCACGAGGCACAGTACACGGGAGGATGTACAGATGATGAGCCAGAGCCGACTGCAAAGGCGTTCTATGACATGTTTGACGCGGCACAAAAGCCCCTTCACGGCCATACAAAGGTTTCTCAACTGGATGTCATTGGACGTGTAATGGCGTTCAAGTCGCAGTATAGCATGAGTAGAGATGCATTTGATGGCTTGTTGACGGTTATTGGGAGCTTGCTTCCGGATGATCACGTTCTGCCAAAGAGCATGTACGAGGCACATAAACTCCTTCGTGCACTCAAGATGACGTATGAGCAGATTCATGCTTGTCCGAAGGGCTGCGTGCTATTTAGGAAAGAATACGCGGAGGCAAAGTATTGTCCCAAGTGTAAATCATCTAGGTTCATGGAGGTAGATTCTAGTGATGAACAGAAGAGGCAGCTCAACATTCCCTTGACAATCCTACGACACCTTTCGTTCATACTGAGGATCCAACGTCTATACATGACAGAGGAATCCGCGAAACAGATGACATGGCACAAAAATGGAAAACGATACAATCCTGACAAGATGGTGCACGCATCCGATGGTGAAGCATGGAAACACTTTGATGCCATTCACCGTGAGAAAGCCGAAGAGGCTCGTAACGTACGTGTTGCGCTGGCCACAGATGGGTTCAATCCCTATGGAATGAGCGCTGCCCCGTACACATGTTGGCCCATGTTTGTTATCCCAATCAATCCTCCCCCGGTGTGTGCTTTCAAAGGCAGAATATATTCGTGTCGTTGATAATTCCCGGACACCCGGGGAATAAAATGGGCGTGTACATGGAGCCTTTGATCGATGAATTGGTACGTGCCAGGGAGGAAGGGGTATGGACGTATGACCGAGCTACGAAGACAAACTTTAGAATGCATGTTTGGTACCAGTATTCCATGCATGACTTACCGGCGTATGGGCTATTCTGCGTCTGGTGTGTTCACGGTAAGTTCCCATGCCCAGTTTTCAAGGAAGCTCTTAGGTTCATTTGGTTGAAAAAGGGTGGCAAATATCCGTCCTTCGATAAACATCGACAATTTCTCCCTCCCGACCGTCCATTCCGCCTAGACATCAAGAACTTTACGAAAGGTGTTGTAGTGAAAGACCGCCCACCTGCAACGATGACTGGTGCCGAAATTCGTCAACAGATAGATGGGCTCGTGGCCAATACATAAGGTGGTTTTGTGGGATATGGTGAGCAGCATATGTGGACACATAAGTCTGGCTTGACTCGGCTCCCCTATTATGACGACCTGCTCCTTCCACACAACATTGACATGATGCACACTAAAAAGAATGTTGTCGAGGCACTTTGGGCAACAATTATGGACATTCCTGATAAGTCAAAGGATAACGTAAAGGCAAGAGTGGATCTGGCAGCGTTATGTGATAGACCAAACCAAGAGATGAAGCCGCCAAGTGGTGGAAAGACATGGAGAAGGCCTAAGGCCGATTTCGTCCTAAGCAGGGCCCAGAGGAAGTAAGTACTTCAGTGGATCAAGATGTTGATGTTCCCTGATGGGTATGCAGCTAACCTGAGTAGGGGTGTGAACTTATCTACTATGCGAGTCTTAGGGATGAAGAGTCATGACTTCCACATATGGATTGAACGGATTCTTCATGCGATGGTTCGAGGCTATGTCCCTGAGCATGTCTGGCTAGCGCTTTCAAAGTTGAGCTATTTCTTCCGTCAGCTTTGTGCAAAAGAGTTATCAATGGATACCATTTTTGCACAACAAACTACGACCAAAGTCGGCCCAATCGGAAAACAACGTGTTCTGGAGTCTTTACGCCCGGTCTTGACAATGTCGATTATTTTGGACGAATCGAAGAAATATATGAACTCAATTTTATGGTTCCAAACCTCTTACTCCAGTGATAT
This sequence comes from Zea mays, assembly GCF_902167145.1. Taxonomy (NCBI): domain Eukaryota; kingdom Viridiplantae; phylum Streptophyta; class Magnoliopsida; order Poales; family Poaceae; genus Zea; species Zea mays. The sequence goes on along the minus strand of NC_050102.1, from coordinate 23,451,709 downwards.
TCAAATGCCATTGGTTTGACCCTCAAGTGACGATACAGACACATTCTAAGCTTGGGATAGTCGAAATTCAACAAGATTCCACCTTGCCAGGAGACGATGTCTATATCATGGCCCAACAGGCCACACAAGTGTATTATCTACCATATGTGTGCCAAATGAAAGAACATCTTAAGGGTTGGAATGTTGTGTATAAGGTATCATCGCACGAGAGATTACCTGTTCCTAACGATGAAGATTATAACTTAGACCCGGACACATATGATGGAGAGTTCTTCCAAGAAGATGGGCTAGAAGGGCACTTTGAGATAGACTTAACCGAAGCTATCAGAATGGATGTAGATATTGAAATGGTTGTTGATGAGGAGGATGATGAGGTGCAAAATGATAATGAATTAGTAATCCTTAAAGGCAATGACATTAATGACGAACTTGTGCCTTCTGATGGTGTTGACTATGAAATGGTTGATAGTGATGATGAGAGTTATGATCCGGCTAACCTCGACACATATGAAGATTATTTTTAATCGATGTAATGCTATATAACTTTATTTCGCACCTATTTTTAAATACATCTTTTTATATGTGCTTATTTTTTTACTCTTAATTACAGGTTGTTGGACAAATATGGTGGGCGGTTGGCTGAGGAGGAGGAGGGGGAGGAGGAGCAGGATGGCGGACGAGGCAGAGCAGGACGAGGCATAGAAGGCGGTGCAGGAGGACGACCTTGTCCAGCAGCAGGCGGCGCAGCAGGACGACGACGAAGCTCAGCAGGCCGCCTCAGGTTCAGGCGCCTCAGGTTCGAGGAGCGTCTACCTGCGAGGTCCCGCGAGTCTCCCTCAGCGTCCCATACTTCGGGACAGGCGACCGCTGATTCAGCCGGATGGGGAGAGGCATGTAACTTTATGTTCTTCATTCTTGTTCATATTATGTGTTCAAAATCATAATATAAACTAATACTTTTTATTTATCACTTGGACAGGTCTTGGACGGTTGTGAATTATGCTGGGGGTCATCGTCGCAACCCCAATGGCATCCTCGGCCTGTTGTGCAGGGAACACTTCCCTGGACTGGTTGAGTACGCCGGAGTGACAGGCCCAGCCTACAGCTTCGACCACTACGTCGTCGCCCCCGATGCAGTAGACCGGGACGGCCGGGAATTCAATAACAAGGCGGAGCGGGTGAAGCAAGAGCTGTGGGTAAGTCTTAGTATAATGTAAAATATGTCGCATCCGTTGCACATTCTTGAAATAATGTATGGATACATCATTTTGTATGCAGGATTTCTTTAGATGTGAGGCTGGATACGAGGCTAGGGCGGATGTGGTGGCCACCACGAGCTGTAAGAAGCTTGTCGTGGACATGCACTATGAGGCCCAAATCTAGGCCATCGTCAGCTACCACGACTTCGTCCTTGGGGAGAAGGTGACCAAGCAGCAAGCCCGAACCATGTCGTTGACCAGGGACCAGTACTTGCAGGTAAAGTCATGCATGTTTGATACCAGTACTCCATGCATGAATTTTATTTTATCTTCTGATATGCACTTTACGTGTTTACTTTGTAGATGATTCCATATTGGTCGCCGCACATCCTCTGTGCTGGGAGCAGATGGTGGATAGGTGGTGCTCGCATGAGTGGGACGAGGCGCACAACGCTAGCCGAGAATGGCGTATGATGATGCAAGGTCCCTCCCACCACCAAGGCAGTCGGAGCCTAGGCCAATATGCAGAAGCATGGGTACGCCCTCTTTTTTATTTAGGTATATAGCACTGGATTAGATATTATTTCTAACTATCTCGTTGGTTTTCTTGCAGTCGACGTCACATGGTGGCCAGCCTTGCTCCATCTTCTCGGCCTACGCTATGGCCCATAAGGCCAAGGCGACGTCCGACGTCACCTACAACCCGAATGACGGGCCCGAGGCCTACAGCAACCCCGTCGTCTACACCCGCCTTCATGACTACACCGCCATGGCGCAGGAGGTCCATGGCCCAAAATATGATCCGAGCACCGAGCAGATCGACCCCAATGTGCTCATGAGGGTCGGAGGAGGCAAGAGACATGGACGGTACTGGATTGCCGACGAGAAAATCAACTCGTCCTCCACTCCCAGGTTGTCTCAGGTGCGAGCAAGGAGCACGGGCTTGAGTCCAGCCATACGACCTCGGCACAACAGCTCACAACATCGCATACAACAACTCGAGGTTAGTGCTTCTATAACTTGTCATTTCTTGAGTTATATACCTTCTCTTTGAGTTACTATAATGTTGGCTTGGAATATTACAGAATTAGCTAGAAGAAGAGAGGAGGGAACGCCTGGCAGATCAGCAGAGGATGGCGGAGATGTTTCAATACATGCAGAGCCTTGGCGCCGCACAGGGTTTCGCTCCGCCACCTCTGCTCTGTTCCATACTCCTGTGAGTATCAAAATTGTAGTTAGATGTTGGTAATGCATCTGGTATAACACATGCAATCTCTTCTATGTGTAGGGCCAATCTGGGGCGGCATCCAACAACCCTCATGAACCGCCCAGCCCAACGCAGCACCAATCCAACCTCCCACCTCGATGAGAGTTATGTTTTTAGTGTTCAGACTACAAAACTTATGTTGAATAGTTTTGTTAGAGCTTGAGACTTATGTGTTGATACTTATGAACTTGTGTTGATACTTTTGAACTTGTGTTGATACTGTTTGTGTTGAGAACTTGTATATTAATGCTTGTGTTGGATATTTATGTATGTGATGTATATATGTGATATCTATGATGTATCTTTTGTTTGTTTGGATGGAATAGAAAGAAAAAAATTAAAAGGTGTGTACTGGTCACTTTGCCGAGTGTTACACTCGGCAAAGAGGTGGTTTGTCGAGTGTTAGTGTCATAGCACTCGACAAAGAACCAAGACCTATACACTGGTATAGGTTCTTTGCCGAGTGCGGTGGACCTGGCACTCGGCAAAGAGGAAGGCTTTGCCGAGTGCCTCGCACAGCACTCGGCAAAGAACCTGACAAAGGGACCCGCTGACGGATCCTTTGCCGAATGTATTAGGAGACACTCGGCAAAGACGCCGTCTCCGTCACCCCGGCGCCGTGACGGCAGCTTTTCTTTGCCGAGTACTGCTTGGCACTCGGCAAAGTCTGTGACGAGTGCCTGAAAAAGTACTTGGCAAAGAAGGCTTTGTCGATGTACTGTTCGTGGAGCCCTCTTTGCCGAGCAGGCACTCGGCAAAGCTTGAAAAACACTCGGCACAGGCTTTGCCAAGTGTCGCACTCGGTAAAGAGGGCTCGACGAACAGTATAGGCACTCGGCAAAGAGGTCGATTCCGGTAGTGTGTGTTCCTAAAGTCTCTGGACATACATGTTCAATTTTGGCATATTTCTCAAAGTGTTTGCTATATCGGTTGGATTTAATATATTTAATTGAATTTCTTCGTATAATTCAAACTTGAACTGCAAGTCACTCGAATAATGGAAAACAATGAATGCAAAATTGATATTCATGTATTGAACATAAGTTACGACCTTATCCAGAAACAAACTCGAACATTATGTTCACGAAACATGACCATGAACTTACGATCCAGTTGTTTTAAAATTGTATAAAACACAAATGATGTCAAAAATCATGAAACTTGTCGAGATGGCATGATATCATATGTAGATGTTGTGATAAAAATTTGGCGGTGCCTTTGCTGAGTGTCAGTCCGCACATTCGTCACAAAGAGTAGCATGGGGGCTCATTAGCGCTCCCGTTGTCGAGTGTTTGCTGGCATGACACTCTGCAAAGGTTTTGTCATTGTCATTTGGTGTTATCACAGCGACTTTTCTTTGTCGAGTATTAGCTGGCACTCGGTAAAGATTTTACCGAATGTACGACATAAAATACGGGGCAAAAAAACCTATTGTTGATATACTGTTCATAAAGTCCTCTTTACCACATGATACATTCGATAAAGGTTTTGTCGACTGTTATCAAGGTGCGACACTTAAAGAACTCTCTGTGTAGTGGTGGTTGTTAACATATTTTTATTGACATTTTTCAGAATCGCCACTTACAGAGGCTAGTAGAAATATCTCTTTTCACATGCGGTTAATTGAGGACCATCAGTGAAAATCAATTTGTACTAGTGTTTTAGTTAAGAGAACCACCGGTGAAAATCGATTTTCACGGGCGATTGACCTAACAGAACCATTAGTACAAATATTTTTCACGAAGTACTGGATTTTATAACAGCAAAATAAATTATTTTATGCTACATGGTTGGCGACGATCAAACCCTAAACCTCACCCTCACGTGTAGCCTTCTCTACCACTCCACCCATCACTTATGTTTAAATTATAGTTTTGTTGCCCACATATTGGAACAAACCAAATATAAATTGATTGTTTGAGGTTGTAAACGAATTCAAATAAAAAGTTATCAACTACAAAGTTGAATAGCTTTTTAAGTTCTACAAGTTTTATTTTGGTACTTTTTTCCATCCGAGGTCGTTTGCAAAATTTGCATTTTTATTTTTTAAAAATTCAAATGCAATTTTGATTGCCTAAATGATTTCAAATAAAAATGTTGTCAACTACAAAGTTTCATAACTTTTAGAGATCTACAGCTTTTATTTTAATGATTTTTTCATACGAAGCTATTTAAAAAACTAAAAAATCGATTTTAAATAATTTCTACATGCGATTTTCTTAAGGAACCGTTAGTAAAAACTATATTTGTGCTGGCAGTTTCTTAAGAAACCCACTAGTGGAAATTCACGATTTGCACTAACGGTTTTCTTATGGAACCGTCAATACAAATATGATATCTACTGGCGGTTTTCTTAAGAAAACCACAGGTAGAAATGCACAATTTGCACTAACGGTTTTTTAAAAAAACCGTCAGTGAAATGGTGTTTCTACTTATGGTTCTTGAGTCAATACGACCAATTTATTTTTACTGGTGCTTAATAACCAAAAATGCCTATAAAAACTATACCTCAACATAGAGCTTTTTTTAGTGGTGGGTGAAAGCTTGGAAAGAGAAAAAAAGGAAAAATGAAGTGGTACCGTAGAGTAGCAGAAACAGAGATAAAAAAAGCTTCCTATATGGTGAGCACAATAACCAACGAAAAGCCCTTGCAAATTGCAACCCTAGCAAAAGATTATCGATAGGGATCTAAAAAAGAAAATGGGTAAACTAGAGCAAAAAACTTCCAAGTCCGATATAGAATTTCAAACTAATGAAAGAGACGACAAAGGGAACGATGATTTCATCAATAATACCGCAAGAACCCAGCAAAGAAACAAAAAAAAACACAAAGTGACATGACCAGAAATCCAAGGTAAACCAAAAACAACTTAGGCTATCCGCAACCGTTACCTCTAAATTTTCCCCCCTATGTCACTTTCTCCCCCTATTTTTCCCCCTATTTTTTCATCTCCCGCAGCGGTTCCCCCTAAATACTCCCCTATACCCCACTACACTTATAAAATATCATTTTCTATATCAACTATCAATTTTTTATCTACTAACAATTACTCGTGGACCCACAGCACAGTGTTTAGGGTGATGAACAGTGACACGCTAGATCTGGAGAGAGAGAAAGGGACCGACACGTAGGGGGCGCTGTAGGGGGCACCGCTGCGGCCATAGGGTGCCCCCTACAGGCGGCATGCAAGGGGAGGGGGCTGCGTAGGGGGCTCCATTGCAGTTAGTCTTATATAACCATACCTCTTCTAGGGACGAAGCAAAACTTGCTGCCAACTAGATCGTGAGCTGGATGCTTCTGCACGCTGTCCAAGTGATCCCAACCCTCAAAACATAGAGTAGCTAGAGAGGGCGGGTGTGGAGAGATATATACCATAGTAGAAACTAGAAAGTGTAAGGAAACCTCATTTTTTTTCAAGAGATTTTCATTTTCTCAAAAAATAGCTCATTTTCATTTGGAAAAATAGAAATTTCTTGAGAAAATTGAGTTTCAAAACTAGCCCTAAAGAGAGAAAATAAAGCGCCCAAACAAATTCTTTCTCTCTGCCATCCAGTCTAGTCAGATTGACCTAGCAAAAAAGATGCAACCAAACCGGTCGGAGAGGCATGGAAGTAATGATGTGGTGCATCTGAAAATGTAGGAATCAGTGGATCTTCGAGAATAACCCATTAACCCTCCCCTCCAACGATGTCAAACTGCAAGGAAATATTCATACAAGAGATGCAGCTGATCTGCCATAGAATGAAAAAGACACATCAACGCGTACTAGGCTATGGCTCAGACAACGGTAAACATAGCTCTATAGTCTTATCCCTGTACATTATACATTTTTTTAGTGAAAATTTACTGTAGAAACCCCTACGGTCTTGTTCGTTTGTGTCGGATTGATGGGTCGGAACAATTCCGAGCCGGAATACTTCTCTAATTTATATATACTTTGATTAGCCGGAACGATTCCGGGTACAATCCGATGTAAACGAAAAAGGCCTACAGTGTTTTCCGTCAAAAAAAATGTAGCCAAGAAAATCGAGGAACAAAGATGAAAAGACCACGAGTACCTACTACGTCATATGGACTAGAACTCCGGAAAAAACTTGGCAGCCTCTTCTGGTGCAAACTGTATCTAAAACCCAAATGTGTACTATGAAAGTGAGAAATAGTCTAAAAATGTGTTAAAATATGCAAGAAAAGCTTAACTCAAATATTGTCAAGCATATGAAAATTTCTATAATAATCATGGCAAGCCATAACCATGCAAGGAACAAAACAAGGTTCTAGAACATTCTACCATAACCATGGCGAGTCATCAACACAACCAAGAAGAAAAAGGCAACCTTTTAGAACTTACATTGACAAATGTTGATTTAAATATTATCCTTAATAATTTTACTTAAAAAATATTTGACACAGTTGTTTGTTTTTAGAAACATTGTGTAATGTCAAACAAAGTATCAAATTTTTACTAATTAAAGATACTCATAACGATTATATCATTATTTAACTGCTCTTATATTTTTATTATAATATTATTTTTAGCAATACAAAAATAAAAAATATGTTAAAGGATCCAAATATTTGGATCGACCTACAGCATCCAAGCCCATAAAACGGGTCTAACAGTGATCTGTTGCATTGGCATACCGAAGGGGGCACGTGTTGTTGAGGCATGGCGAGTAGGTGACATATTGGTTCAACCTACTGTTGAGCGGTTGAGCCGTGGTCCATTATGGTCTTCTTCTGTAGCAGGTGGAGAATAAAAACGGCAACAAACACATTTTACGGTGTGTTCGCAATATCTACTCTCTACTACTCTATAAGGAGGTAACGTGGACGTCCACAGCTACATCAATGCCCCCGCCCCGTCCCTGTCCAGCCCGCGCCTCCGCCTCCCAGGATTTTCGCACCGCGCCTCTGCCTCCGCCTTCCAGGATTCTCGCGCCGCGTCTTTGCCATTCTCGCCGCCGCGCCCGCGACACCACCTCCCAAGGATCCTCGTGCCCGCCACTACCGCATTCTCGCCACCATCCTAGTGCTTGCGCCTTCAATGAAAGTCTGCGACCCCCATGACACCGACCCCACCCCCGTCCAAGCTGCGCCTCTGCCATCCTTGCGCATAGGGCGAGAGAGTGCCCCCACCCTGGCGCCGCTCGCCCCAGTCCCGCTCGCGATCCTCGCCTCCCCCTGTCTATTTCCCTAGCCGCGCAGGAGTTGGGAGCGTCGATCCTCGCCTCCAACCTCGCTCCCCCGTCCTCCGACTCGCCAGCAGACGTGTGACCCACCACCTCGCTCTGGCCATCCGTCACGGGATCCACTACAACTCGATCCCTCCGAGCGTCGCGCGATGCCGGCCGGCCAGGCGCACGCGCACGAGGCCGCCGCCGACGGTGCCGCGAACCTCTCCAGCAATCGACTACCGGCCCACTTGCCACCGCCGCTCCTCGAGGAGGGGGTGCTGATGTACCCGTGACCTGCTCCTTCCGCCTCCTCTTCTCTGAGAACGCCGCCAACCTGTTCGACCTGGCGCCGCCGCCCCCTGTTTCCCTCACACAACTCCGCGTCGTATCTACCACAATGGAGGTGGAGAAGAAGTCGTCCGCATGCGCCACCAAGTTACCCATCGTGTGCCACCGGAGCCGTGCGGATTGCTGTTGCTAGCGCCTGGACGTTCTCTCATGGAGACGCCTCCGCAGGTGATTGACCCCTCATCCTCGTCACACTCGCTGAGTCGCTGGCTGCTAAGGTTATGTGGTGTGCTGCCTTGTTAACATTGTGTGCATCAGAGGCCTAAGGGGTTTGCGCTCTTCCGACGCTCACCTAGGGGATTAGTTCTGAAATTGACATAAGTTTATTTATTATATTATAGACTCTGAATTCTTCTACCTGATTTCTCATGTGTTGCATCAGTGCAGATGCAAGTCATACCTTGTTACATTGTAGATAGGGCACGGGCAGCTTAGACGCAAAAAATACTCCTAACTCGCTGCTACTTATCTAGCTATTTTTTATGGTGGTTTTTTTGGGTCTAAGTTGAGAATACAAAGGCAGTGTATTGCTTAATGGTCCAAAAGAGGAAAATGAATAAGAATAGGGTTGACTATTTAAACACAACATGCACTAAAATGATAAGGCTGAAGAGAGGGCCATTTCTTTCAGTGGCGTCAAGTTTTACATGAATGCTCGTTGTTCCTAAGAATCAATACAAGCATGTTTTAGTAAATATACGTACCAAAATACATATTTATTCCCGTGCATATGGCCAACTTAAAAAAGTTCCCCAAAAGATGTTTACGAGGATTAGAATGTACTTACTAATCTATTCTACAATTGATTTTACAAGGATTATAATTCAGTTGTGAATTTGCGATCTTCTGTCTCAATGTTCAACTGCCCATCCACATTTTTTGGGGTATTTTTGGTATTAATTTTGAAACATCTGATCTAAAAACTGCACAGCTCAATGTTCTTTAGACAGAAGTAATTATGTTGCCAAAATGGCGACAAACCAAAGGAATGCACAATGTTGCAAACAAATCGTTTTGGACATTTTGCCACATGTGAAAATTGGGCATAACTCAGCATGTAAAACTAAACATCATGTAATAGTAGATTTTGTTACTGAACAGTACACAAAGTTCCGAGTGAAGATTCTTGGTGCTTGTAATTTAGTTTGCCCATTACTTATCTGTGCAAATCTGATATTACTAACATGTCACTGATAAATAAAAATATAACATATTTATAATCATCATGATCCTTCAGCTGTTATAAGAAGGTTACTGCCTTGTTCTTCTAGGCTTATTCTTTTTAGCACTTTTAGGTCTTGTTAATGTTCGATCAGGAAACAATTAGTACGAGTTATTGGCCACTACTGTAAGAAAATAGTTAGTAATTTACACCTTCTCCAATAGTACTTGATCTCATCCTCCATGGACAAAACTGTTAAGCTTTAGAACATCACTACCAGCGCTCTTTTGAAAACATTCTAACATACAAACTATGGTGAGTTTTGTTCACTCTCTCTATCCATTTGTTGTGATCTCTTCTCTTTTTGGTGGTTCTTGTGCACTTAACTTTTTGAGAAATACTTTGATGTTGTGGAACCTTAACTTGATCATGACCTGATTGGGTCAAGATCAAATGGTATCTTTTTTCTACAGTGGCAGATAACCATGATAGAGCATGCTTTCCTAGGCTATCATTTGTATATTCTCTATTTACAGATGGGAAAAAGGTTTCTGATAAATTCTGACATTTTGCTTGCTTCGGAAAATTTTGCTTATAGCTGACACAAGACTACCCTTGCATGTTGTCCATGTAATTTCTTTGTATCCTTGTGATGACCATTTTAGTAATCTCAGTATCTCATTCACTTGGTGCTCCCTCCTCATCACTCCGATGGGAGGTTGAAGCAACCAGTATCTCTAGATTACATTGTTGAGATGTGGCATCCTTAGGGATATGGTTGAGTCATTGGTTGTTCTTAAAACCCAAGACATTTTTTTACTCGAAGAATTTCTCGTGATCTTTTTGTTGTTGAGGACATTGCGATCTTGTTTTGACTTGTAGTTTGGTTTCTGCACAAAAATCCTACGCTTGAAAACATGGCACAAAGTTTGCTCATGTATTGTGCTTGAAAACAGATCCCCTCAATAATTTATGTGTCGTCGTAACGCACGGGTATCTAACTAGTTACTCTATAGGGGTAGATTGGGAGGTGAGTTTATATACTCAGGCATGTGTGTGGGTTTAATTCTCAAATCTACGATTTTTTCTCGCGGGTTTAAAAAATTGTACTTGTGTCTGAAAGTCGTCTAGAGGGGGGTGGATAGGCGGAAACTGAAATTTACAACTTTAAACACACTACAAGCCGGGGTTAGCGTTAGAATAAAATCCAAGACCAGAAGAGAGGGGGAAACAAATCAACCAAGAAAATAAAGCGGATGACACGGTGATTTTTTTACTGAGGTTCGGTTCTAAAGAACCTAGTCCTCGTTGAGGTGGTCACAAAGACCAGGTCTCTTTCAACCCTTTCCCTCTCTCAAACGGTCACCTAGACCGAGTGAGGCTTCTTCCTTAATCTCACGGGTCACTTAGACCCCGCAAGGATCACCACACAATTGGTGTCTCTTGCCTCGCTTACAAAGCACTTGAGAGTAAGAAGTGATAAAGAAAAGAAATCCAACCAAGCAAACAAGAGCAACAAAGAAACACAAATGATCCTCTCACAAGTCCTAATGCGCTAGAGTTGAATTGGGGACTTTGAGCGGATCGATCACTTGAATTGTGTCTTTGGAGTGGAGTCTATTGCTCTTGTATTGAATGCAATGTGTTGAATGCTTGGATGGTTGGAGTAGAGGTGGTTGGGGGGTATTTATAGCCCTCAACCACCAAAACAACCATTGGGGGTGGCTGCTGTCGATGGGCGAACCGGATAGTCCGGTGCGCTAGCCACATCACCCAACCGTTAGGGTTCTGACGCAGTCGACCATTGGAGCGCTGACTTCTGGTGGCACCGGACAGGTACTGTTCTTTGTCCGGTGCGCCTCTGACCTCTGCTCTGACTTCTACCGCGAACTGTAGCGATGTCAGGGGCACGGTGCAGTTGACCGTTGCGCTGGAGAGTCGTTGCTCCGCTGGTGCACCGGACAGTCCGGTGGCACACCGGACAGTCCGATGAATTATAGCAGAGCACGGCCACAGAAACCCAAAGGTGAAGAGTTCGCATCTGTACGGTCCTGGTGCACCGGACACTGTCCGGTGCGCTAGAGTAGGGCACACTTGGGTTTCTTTGCTCCTTTCTTTTTGAACCCTTTCTTTAATCTTTTTATTGGCTTGTGTTGAACCTTTATGCACCTGTGAAATATAATCTAGAGCAAACTAGTTAGTCCAATTATTTGTGTTGGGCATTCAACCACCAAAATTATTTATAGGAAAAGGTTAAACCCTATTTCCCTTTCAATCTCCTCCTTTTTGGTGATTGATGCCAACACAAACCAAAGCAAATATAAGTGTAGAATTGAACTAGTTTGCATAATGTAAGTGCATAGGTTTCTTGGAATTAAACCAATTTATACTTTTACTAGATATGCATGGTTTGCTTTCTTTTATTTAACATTTTGGACCACGCTTGCACCACTTGTTTTGTTTTTGCAAATTCTTTTGGAAAATCTTTTCAAAGTCTTTTTGCAAATAGTCAAAGGTATATGAATAAGATTGTGATAAGCATTTCCAAGATTTGAAATTTTGTCCCCCTGTTTCAAATGTTTTTCCTTTGACTTAAACAAAACTCCCCCTTAATGAAATTCTCCTCTTAGCTGTCAAGAGGGTTTTAATGGGAATCAATTGGAAATATATTGAGCTGCTTTTGAAAATATACTAATTGAAAATCATCATACCAATTTGAAATATATCAACTTAAAAAAATCGAAAAGGTGGTGGTGCGGTCCTTTTGCTTTGGGCTCTAATACTCTCTCCCCCTTTGGCATTAATCGCCAAAAACGGAGACTTTGGAGAGCCCTCTTTACTTTCTCCTCCATTGGTAAATAAAATATGAGTGAAGATTATACCAATTTGGAATGTGGAGTAACGACGAAGGATAAAAGATACCGGTAGAGTGGAGTGGAAGCCTTGTCTTCGTCGAGTACTCTATTTCCCTTTCAATCTACGACTTAGCATAGAAATACACTTGAAAGCACATTAGTCGTAGACATAAAAGAGATATGATCAAAGGTATATAAATGAGCTATGTGTGCAATGTTTCAATCAAAATTCCGAGAATCAAGTATATTTAGCTCATTCCTAAGTTTGCTAAAGGTTTTCTCATCTAATGGCTTGGTAAAGATATCGGCTAATTGTTCTTTGGTGCTAACATAAGCTATCTCGATATCCCCCTTTGTTGGTGATCCTTCAAAAAGTGATACCCAATATCTATGTGCTTAGTGCGGCTGTGTTCAACGGGATTATCCGCCATGCGGATTGCACTCTCATTGTCACATAGAAGAGAGACTTTGCTCAATTTGTAGCCATAGTCCCTGAGGGTTTGCCTCATCCAAAGTAATTGCGCACAACAATGACCTGTGGCAATATACTCGGCTTCGGCGGTAGAAAGAGCTACTGAGTTTTGTTTCTTTGAAGCCCAAGACACCAGGGATCTTCCCAAAAATTGACAAGTCCCTGATGTACTCTTTCTATCAATTTTACACCCTGCTCAATCAACATCTGAATAACCTATTAAATCAAAAGTGGATCCCTTGGGGTACCAAAGTCCAAACTTAGGAGTATAAACTAAGTATCTCAAGATACTTTTCACGGCCCTAAGGTGAACTTCCTTAGGATCGGCTTGGAACCTTGCACACATGCATACAGAAAGCATAATATCCAGTCGAGATGCACATAAATAGAGTAAAGATCATATCATCGACCGATATACCTTTTAATCTGTGGACTTACCTCTCGTGTTGAGGTTGAGATGCCCATTTGTTCCCATGGGTGTCTTGATGGGCTTGACATCCTTCATTCCAAACTTGTTAAGTATGTCTTGAATGTACTTGGTTTGGCTAATGAAGGTGCCTTCTTGGAGTTGCTTGACTTGAAATCCTAGAAAATACTTCAACTCCCCCATCATAGACATCTCGAATTTTTGAATCATGATCCTACTAAACTCTTCACAAGTAGATTTGTTAGTAGACCCAAATATGATATAATCAACATAAATTTGGCATATAAACAAATCATTTACAATAGTTTTTGTAAAGAGAGTAGGATCAGCTTTTCCGACTTTGAAGCCATTAGTGATAAGAAAATCTCTTAGGCATTCATACCATGCTCTTGGGGCTTGCTTGAGCCCATAAATCACCTTTGAGAGTTTATACACATGGTTAGGGTACTCACTATCTTCAAAGCCAGGAGGTTGCTCAACATAGACCTCTTTCTTGATTGGTCCGTTGAGGAAGGCACTTTTCACATCCATTTGGTAAAGCTTAAAGCCATGGTAAGTAGCATAGGCAAGTAATATACGAATTGGCTCAAGCCTAGCTACGGGTGCATAGGTTTCATCAAAATCCAAACCTTCGACTTGTGAATATCCCTTGACCACAAGTCGGGCTTTATTCCTTGTCACCACACCATGCTCATCTTGCTTGTTGCGGAATACCCATTTGGTACCTACAACATTTTGATTAGGACGTGGAACTAAATGTCACACCTCATTCCTCGTGAAGTTGTTGAGCTTCTCTTGCATTGCCAGCACCCAATCCGAATCTTTTAGTGCATCCTCTACCCTGTATGGCTCAATAGAGGACACAAAAGAGTAATGTTCACAAAAATAAGTGACTTGAGATCTAGTAGTTACCCCCTTATGAATGTCACCGAGAATGGAGTTCACAGGGTGATCTCTTTGAATCGCTTGGTGGACTCTTGGGTGTGGCGGTCTTTAACCCTGAATCTCCTGATCATCTTCCTCCTCTTGTTCAACTTCATCTCCCCTTGATCATTGTCCTCCTCTTGAGGTGGCTCATCCTCTTGAGCCCGATCCTCATTTTGGGTTGGTGGAGGTGCTTGCATGGAAGATGATGGTTGATCTTGTGCTTGTGTAGGTTCTTCGGATTCCTTAGGACACACATCCCCAATGGACATGTTCCTTAGCGCGACGCACGGAGCCTCTTCATCATCTAGCTCATCAAGATCAACTTGCTCCACTTGGGATCCATTAGTCTCATCAAACACAATGTCATAAGAAACCTCAACTAATCTAGTGGATTTGTTGAAGACTCTATATGCCCTTGTGTTTGAGTCATATCCTAGTAAAAAAGCCTTCTACAACCTTAGGAGCAAATTTAGATTTTCTACCTCTTTTAACAAGAATAAAACATTTGCTACCAAAGACTCTAAAATATGAAACATTGGGCTTTTTACCAGTGAGGAGTTCATACGATGTTTTCTTGAGGATTCAGTGAAGATATAACCGGTTGATGGAGTAGCAGGCAGTGTTAATCGCCTCAGCCCAAAATCGGTCCGGAGTCTTGTACTCATCAAGCATGGTCCTCGTCATGTCTAGTAGAGTTCTATTTTTCCTCTCCACTACACCATTTTGTTGAGGTGTGTAGGGAGAAGAGAACTCATGCTTGATGCCCTCCTCCTCAAGAAAGCCTTCTATTTGTGAGTTCTTGAACTCTGTCCCATTATCGCTTCTTATCTTCTTGATTCTCAATCCGAACTCATTTTGAGTCCATCTCAAGAATCCTTTTAAAGTCTCTTGGGTTTGTGATTTTTCCTGCAAAAAGAATACCCTAGTGAAGTGAGAATAATCATCCACAATTATAAGACAATACTTAATCCCGCCGATGCTTATGTAAGCGATTGGGTCGAATAAATCCATGTGGAGTAGTTCAAGCGGCCTGTCGGTCGTCATGAAGTTCTTGTGTGGATGGTGGGTGCCAACTTGCTTTCCTGCTTGGCATGCACTACAAACTCTATCTTTCTCAAAATGAACATTTGTTAGTCCCAAAATGTGCTCTCCCTTTAGAAGCTTATGAAGATTCTTTATCCCAACGTGGGCTAGTCGGCGATGCTAGAGCCAACCCATATTAGTCTTAGCAATTAAGCAAGTATCGAGTTCAGCTCTATTAAAATTAACTAAGTATAGTCGACCCTCTAATACTCCCTTAAATGCTACTGAATCATCACTTCTTCTAAAGATAGTAACACCTATATCCGTAAAAAGACAGTTGTAGCCCATTTTACATAATTGAGAAACTGAAAGCAAGTTATAATCTAAAGAATCTACAAGAAAAACATTGGAAATGGAATGGTCAGGTGATATAGCAATTTTACCAAGTCCTTTGACCAAACCTTGATTTCCATCCCCGAATGTGATAGCTCGTTGGGGATCTTCGTTTTTCTCGTAGGAGAACATTCTTTTCTCCACTGTCATGTGGTTTGTGCATCCGCTATCAATAATCCAACTTGAGCCCCCAGATGCATAAACATGCAAAACAATTTAGGCCTTGTTCTTAGGTACCCAAACGGTCTTGGGTCCTTTCACATTAGAAACAAGCACCTTGGGTACCCAAACACAAGTCTTAGAGCCCTTGTGTTTGCCCCCAACATATTTGGCAACTACTTTGCCTGATTTGTTAGTTAAAACATAAGATGCGTCAAAAGTCTTAAATGAAACATTAGGCTCATTTGATGCAATAGGAGTTTTCTTTTTAGGCATTTTAACATGTGTAGAATTCCTAGAGCTAGATGTCTCATTCTTATACATAAAAGCATGGTGAGAAACAGAATGAGACTTCTTAGCATGAATTCTCCTAATTTTATGCTCAGGATAATTGGAAGGGTATAAAATGTAACCCTCCTTATCCTGAACCATAGGAGTCGTACCCTTAACAAAATTAGATAATCTTTTAGGGGCATTAAGTTTGACATTGCTTCCCTGTTGGAAACCAATGTCATCCTTGATGCCAGGGTGTCTCCCATTATAGAGCATGCTTCTAGCAAATTTAGATTTTTCATTTTCTATTTCATGCTCATTAATTTTTGCAGTTAATTGTGCTATATGATCATTTTGTTGTTTAATTAAAGCAAGGTGATCATGAATAGCATCAACATTAATATCTCTACATCTAGTACAAATAGTGACATGATCAACAGTAGATGTAGAGGGTTTGCATAATTTTAATTCTTCTATCTTAGCATGTAATATGGCATTCTCATCTCTAAGACATGAAATAGAATCATTGCAAACATTTAAAAATCCTTAGCCTTGGAAATTAAGCTAGCATTCTCAGTCCTAAGGCTAGAAATAGATTCATTCAATTTATCAATCTTAGCAATTAAAATAGCATTCTCATTTCTAAGATTGGTAATTGAATTATGGCAAATGCTAAGCTCCTTAGTCAAGTTTTCATTTTTCTCTATTTCCTGAGCATAAGCATTCTTCACCTTAACATGCTTTTTATTTTCCTTAATAAGAAATTCCTCTTGGCTATCCAATAGTTCATCCTTCTCATGAATAGCACCTATCAATTCATTTAATTTTTCTTTTTCCTCCCCTTCTTGTCGTTGTCCCTATCACTAGACATAGGGCATTTAGCGATAAAATGACCGGGCTTACCACATTTGTAGCACATCCTTTTGGAGCGGGGTTTGTAGTCCTTCCCCCTCCTTTGCTTGAGGATTTGACGAAAGCTCTTGATGATGAGCGCCATCTCCTCGTTGTCGAGCTTGGAGGCGTCGATGGGGAGCCTACTTGATGTAGACTCTTCTTTCTTCTCCTCCGTCGCTTTGAATGCGACGGGTTGCACCTCGTGTGTGGAGGTGCCGCCTTGCTCCAAGTTGACAATTTGTTTGGAGCCTTTGATCATCAATTCAAAGCTCACGAACTTTCCTATAACCTCCTCGAGAGACATTAGCTTATATCTAGGATCACCACGAATTAATTGAACCTGCGTAGGATTGCGAAAAATGAGTGATCTTAGAATAACCTTGACCATTTCATGGTCATCCCATTTGGTGCTCCCGAGGTTGCGCACTTGATTCACCATGGTCTTTAGCCGGTTGTACATGGCTTGCGGCTCTTCCCCATGGTTGAGGACGAATCGACTGAGCTCTCCCTCGATCGTCTTCCTTTTGGTGATCTTGGTCACTTCGTCCCCTTCGTGTGTGGTCTTGAGGACGTCCCAAATATCTTTGGCAGTCTCTAACCCATGCACTTTGTTATACTCTTCTCGACTTAAAGAGGCGAGGAGTATAGTAGTTGCTTGGGAGTTAAAGTGCCGTATTTGAGCGACTTCATCCGAGTCATAGTCTTTATCCACCACCTGTGGTACCTGCGCTCCATACTCAACAACATCCCATATGCTTTCGTGGAGTGAGGTTAGATGGCCTTTCATTTTAACACTCCACATAGAATAATCTTCACCATCAAAAACCGGTAGTTTGCCTAATGGGACAAAAAGTAAAGGAGCGCGCTTTGAAATACGGGGATAGCATAAGGGGATCTTACTAAACTTCTTGCGCTCATGGCGCTTAGAAGTGACGGATGCTGCGTCGGAGCCGGAGGTGGAGGGCGACGAGGAATCGGTCTCGTAGTAGACCACTTTATTCATCTTCTTCTTCTTGTTGCCACTCTGATGCGACTTGACGCGGGGAGGTGATTCCTCCCTTCCTTTGGCGTCGGACTCCCTTGATGGAGCCTTCCCATGGCTTGTGGTCGTTTCCATCTCCCTCTTGGCAGATCCTCCCGACATCACTTCGAGTGGTTAGACTCTAATGAAGTACCAGGCTCTAATACCAATTGAAAGTCACCTAGAGGGGGTGGATAGGCGGAAACTGAAATTTACAACTTTAAACACACTACAAGCCGGGGTTAGCGTAGAATAAAATCCAAGTCCGGGAGAGAGGGGAAAACAAATCAACCAAGAAAATAAAGCGGATGACACGGTGATTTATTTTACCGAGGTTCGGTTCTAAAGAACCTAGTCCCCGTTGAGGTGGTCACAAAGACTCGGTCTCTTTCAACCCTTTCCCTCTCTCAAACGGTCACCTAGACCGAGTGAGGCTTCTTCCTTAATCTCACGGGTCACTTAGACCCCGCAAGGATCACCACACAATTGGTGTCTCTTGCTTCGCTTACAAAGCACTTGAGAGTAAGAAGTGAGAAATAAAAGAAAGCCAACCAAGCAAACAAGAGCAACAAAGAAACACAAATGATCTTCTCACAAGTCCAAATGCGCTAGAGTTGAATTGGGGACTTTGAGCGGATCGATCACTTGAATTGTGTCTTTGGAGTGGAGTCTATTGCTCTTGTATTGAATGCATTGTGTTGAATGCTTGGATGGTTGGAGTGGAGGTGGTTGGGGGTATTTATAGCCCTCAACCACCAAACCAACCGTTGGGGTGGCTGTTGTCGATGGGCGCACCGGACAGTCTGGTGCGCCACCGGACACTGTCCAGTACGCCAGCCACATCACCCAACTGTTAGGGTTCTGACGCAGTCGACCGTTAGAGCGCTGACTTCTGGTGGCACCGGACAGTCCGGTGCCGCACTAGACAAGCACTGTTCTTTGTCCGGTGCGCCTCTGACCTCTGCTCTGACTTCTGCCGCGAACTGTAGCATTGTCAGGGGCACTGTGCAGTCGACCGTTGCGCTGGAGAGCCGTTGCTCCACTGGTGCACTGGACAGTCCGATGAATTATAGTGGAGCGCAGCCACAGAAACCCGAAGGTGAAGAGTTCGCATCTGTACGGTCCTGGTGCATCGGACACTGTCCGGTGGCACACCGGACAGTCCGGTGCGCCAGACCAGGGCACACTTGTGTTTTTTTGCTCCTTTCTTTTTGAACCCTTTCTTTAATCTTTTTATTGGTTTGTGTTGAACCTTTATGCACCTGTGGAATATAATCTAGAGCAAACTAGTTAGTATAACTATTTGTGTTGGGCATTCAACCACCAAAATTATTTATAGGAAAAGGTTAAACCCTATTTCCCTTTCAGTGTCCAAAAACCCGCATTATATATTAATTTATATAGATAAAATATGTGTGCAACTACATGTGAGTTTGTGGTAGCCGTAGGTAACGAATATGGATGGTATACTATAACAGTGTTTTAGATGATCATATGAGTAGATACGGTCTTAGTAATAAGTGATCTCATATATATCTTTTCAAGCAAGCATAAAATTATTTTTAATAGAAGTCAATAAAAACATCAGGAAGTTAACTTCGGATGTGTGATGCAAACCATAAAAAATAGGTTCAATTTTACATCACAGCACAAGCAGAAAAGGAATAATTAAATAGCCCCCTTCTTTCACGGAAAAAATAACGCGTTGTAGCATTTTCCTTCCATCCAAGGAAAAAGTCTATTTTGAACAGAAAATTCCTCTTTATGGTCTCTTTCAATCCACTGGCCATCAAACCAATAGTGCCGCTTGAGGTTAGCACGTCACGTTGTCTTGCCCCTGTCAGTACTTGAAAGGGAAATAGGCTTACATCTTTTTCTAAATTGATTTTGGTGGTTGAATTGCCCAACACAAATAATTGGACTAACTAGTTTGCTCTAGATTATGAGTTCTACATGTGCCAAAGGTTCACAACAAACCAATAAAAAGACTGAGAAAGGATTCAAAAATAGAGAGCTAAAGTCAGTCGAAGTGTGCCCTGGTCTGGCGCACCGGACTGTCCGGTGCACCACCGGACAGTGTCCGGTGCACTAGGGACTCAAACTCCAAACTGCTCACCTTCGGGAATTCTGGAGGCCGCTCCGCTATAATTCACCAGACCGTCCGGTGTAGCACCGGATAGTGTCCGGTGGCGCACCAGACTGTTTGATGTGCCAGCGGAGCAACGACTACTTCGCTCTAACGGTCGTCTGCA
Organism: Zea mays; assembly: GCF_902167145.1. Taxonomy (NCBI): domain Eukaryota; kingdom Viridiplantae; phylum Streptophyta; class Magnoliopsida; order Poales; family Poaceae; genus Zea; species Zea mays. The sequence continues at coordinate 23,431,862 of NC_050102.1, read as the reverse complement.
GAAGGCATTAAATGCGCTACAGTGCGCGCCAGAGTCAGAGCAGAGCCAGATGGCGCACCGGACACTGAACATTGCCTGTCCGGTGCACCACCGGACTGTCCGGTGGCCCAGAAGACAGAAGCTCCAACGGTCAGAATCCAACGGCCAGGTGACGTGGCAGGCGCACCGGACAGTGTCCGGTGTCGACAGCAGCCTTCACCAAACGGCTAGTTTGGTGGTTGGGGCTATAAATACCCCCAACCACCCACCATTCATTGCATCCAAGTTTTCTGACTTCCCACACCTTACAAGAGCTATAGCATTCAATACAAGACACACCAAAGAGATCAAACCCTCTCCCAAGTCCATAGATCATTCCAAATCAAATAGTGACTAGTGAGAGAGTGACTTGTGTTCATTTGAGCTCTTGCGCTTGGATTGCTTCTTTTTCTCATTCTTTCTTATGATCAACTCAATTGTAACCGAGGCAAGAGACACCAATTGTGTGGTGTTCTTTGTGGGGACTTTGTGTCCCGTTTGATTGAGAAGAGAAGCTCACTCGGTCTAAGTGACCGTTTGAGAGAGGGAAAGGGTTGAAAGAGACCCGGTCTTTGTGACCACCTCAACGGGGAGTAGGTTTGCAAGAACCGAACATCGGTAAAACAAATCCTTGTGTCTCACTCTTTATTTGCTTGCGATTTGTTTTTCACCCTCTCTCTCGGACTCGTTCATATTTCTAACGCTAACCCGGCTTGTAGTTGTGCTTAAGTTTATAAATTTCAGATTCGCCCTATTCACCCCCCTTCTAGGCGACTTTCAATTGGTATTAGAGCCCGGTGCTTCATTAGAGCTTAACCGCTCGAAGTGATGTCGGGAGATCACGCCAAGAAGATGGTGATCGGCGGTGAGAAGTCCGCTACAAGCCACGGAAAGGCTCCATCAGGGGAGTCCGCCAACAACAAGAAGGATGGATCCCCTTCACGCATTCGATCGCACAAGAGTGGCGAGAAGAAGAAGAAAATGAAGAAAGTGGTCTACTACGAGACCGATTCTTCCTCGCCCTCTACATCTGGATCCGACGCCGCGTTCGTCACTTCTAAGCGCCAAGAACGCAAGAAGTATAGTAAGATCCCCCTACGCTATCCTCGCATTCCTAAGCATACTCCATTACTTTCCGTCCCACTAGGCAAACCACCGACATTTAACGGTGAAGATTATTCTAGGTGGAGTGATATGATGAGATATCACCTAACCTCACTCCACAAAAGCATATGGGATGTTGTTGAGTTTGGTGTACAGGTACCATCCGTAGGGGATGAAGATTATGATGAGGACGAGGTGGCCCAAATTGTGCACTTCAACTCCCAAGCCACCACTATACTCCTCACCTCTCTAAGTCGAGAGGAGTATAACAAGGTGCAAGGATTGAAGAGTGCCAAGGAGATTTGGGATGTACTCAAGACCGCACACGAAGGAGACGAGGTGACCAAGATCACCAAGCGGGAGACGATCGAGGGGAGCTCGGTCGCTTCCGGCTTCACCAGGGGGAGGAGCCACAAGAGATGTACAACCGGCTCAAGACCTTGGTGAACCAAGTGCGCAACCTCGGGAGCAAAAAATGGGATGACCATGAAATGGTCAAGGTTATTCTTAGATCACTCGTTTTTCTTAACCCTACGCAAGTACAATTAATACGTGGTGATCCTAGATACACACTAATGTCTCCCGAGGAAGTAATAGGAAAATTTGTGAGCTTTGAATTGATGATCAAAGGCTCAAAGAAAATCATCGAGCAAGATGGCCCCTCCACGCCCGAAGCACAACCGGTCGCATTCAAGGCGACGGAGGAGAAGAAGGAAGAGTCTACATCAAGTAGACTCCCCATCGACGCCTCCAAGCTCGACAACGAGGAAATGGCGCTCATCATCAAGAGCTTCCGCCAAATCCTCAAGCAAAGGAGAGGGAAGGACTACAAGTCCCGCTCCAAGAAAGTGTGCTACAAGTGTGGTAAGCCCGGTCACTTTATTGCAAAATGTCCAATATCAAGTGACAGTGACAGGGGCGACGACAAGAAGGGAAAGAGGAGAGAAAAGAAGAGATACTACAAGAAGAAGGGCGGCGATGCCCATGTGTGCCGCGAGTGGAACTCCGACGAGAACTCCTCCGACTCCTCCGACGAGGA